>NC_135503.1:132159277-133440944 GCF_052857255.1 Amblyomma americanum
GGTGGCATGTTTTCTTTTCTTCAATGATGCAGAAGACGCTACTATGCATGAATCACCATGTGATGTTTGCCTACGACCGCTAAATAATTTATCATTGTTTTTTCCTGTCATGCTGTTTCAGTTTTGGAACAGCCGAACGATGGCTCTGACGTCAAAGAGGGCTTTTCCTTCACGTGAACCATGGAAAAATGTCCATAGAACCGCTGCTTCATTGTTCTAATTTACTGCAGTGTTGAAATCAGCTTCCTCAATTGCTGGAATGACAACAAATGTGCAAGCAGCGATTATATTGCTGTTTTTTCATGTCTCGTGACGTGTAAGCACACATTGACGTCACTGTCCTTGTTCAAGTGTTGAAGCCGAAACTGGACGAAAAATAAATGCTATTATAAATTATTAAGCGGTCGTAAGAGATTACTAGCTGCTACTCCATGTATAATAATGCCTTATGCATCATTACAAACAAGAAAGCACGCACCCAAACGGTAGGTGTTATACTGCTTTAACGTTACGCCTATGATTTTTCTTTCCGTGGCTCACTGCGTTGTCCTCAGCTTAAGCTGAACCCTTTTTGTTAGCCTCCACGTTTCTGCCCCATAGGTGGGTACTGGTAAGATACAGCTGTTGTACACATTTTTCTTGAGGGATATTGGTAAACTGCCATTCATGACCTGAGAGACGCTGCCATATGCGCTCCATCGCAATCTCATCCTTCTAGTTATTCCCTCATGATCCGGATCAGTTGTCACTATTGATGCCTGCCTTAAATAGACATATTCCTTTACCTTTTTCCTTACCTCGCTACCAATTGTGAACTGCTGTTCTCTTGCTAGACTTGAGAATAGGAGAATACCACAAGGTAATCCATGTATAATAATGCCTGATGCCTCATTAGAAAGCAAAAACACACACCCAAAATATGGGTGTTTATACTCCTTTAAAGCTAGTTGGTGCATTACAGAATGTGAGTCACCAGTGTACCTGTAAAACCCTTTAACATCATATTTTGATCTGTTGATTGAAATCAAGTTTTTTTGTGTTCTAGTTAATGGTATTTCATTATTTCTTTGCTCCTTATTTGGAAAAATTATTTCTCGGGACTCTGACCAGGCTCAAGAAGTGTAATGTGATAGTAAACAGAATATATTTGAAAATCCTCTGAAGTTGCCCTTTAATTTACCTTGTACATTAGTCTTTTGTAGCAAATGTGAACACTTCATACTTTGCAGTCTTCCACTAGCATGGATCCTGCTGCACCACAGAACTCGGATATCTTGCTGAGGTCAGCAGCCAGGTATGAAGGTGTCGCATATTTAGAATGTAATACAAGTGGGCTTTGATGCCCCATCGGCCAGTGCTGATAAAGGAGCAAAACACAGACGGAAGACGAGGCTGACAAAGTTCAGTTTGGTGCTCAGGAACACTTGGCTACCGGGGTGCGCCGTGCTAACAAAGATTGTGGCCGTCCACACTTCTTGTTTGATTGGCGTCTTTACACCTGTAGAGGGACTGGGTGCGCAGTGCTAACAAGAAGTGCCGACGGCCACAATCTTTGCTAGTACAGCGCACTTCGGTAGCCAAGCGTTCCTGTGCGCTAAACTGAACTTTGTCAGCCTCGTCTTCCGCCTGTGTTTTGCTCCTTCTTCAGCACGGGGCGCTGGGGCATCAAAGCCCAATTGTCGATCTTACAAGAATGATTTTGTAAGCTTGAAATGCTTTTAGCTCTCATCCTTGATAAATGCAGGCAAACAATCTAGAAACTGGAAACATGGGATGACCATCACTGCACACCTCTCGGAAATGGGAAATTTTCTGTCCGAATGATATGAAACAGAAAAAAAATTGCCTGCAGAGCAGCCGTAGGCACAATTTTAACCTGTGGCAGCTCAGAGCAGTTTTGCTTAGCGATGGCTCTGTGGTCGAAATGCAGTTTTTGTTTGTGTTCTAGTTGTTGACATTTCATTATTTTGCAGAATTCTTGCAACTGAGACAAGGTTCAAGAAGTGTAATGTGATAGTAAATTCAAAGTGCTTTAAAATCCCCTAGAGATGCCAATTAAAGGGACACTGAGGAGAAATTGAGGTTGCCTTGTATCGATGGAATACAAGCTCCTGATCACGAAAACGCCACTCTTACTTAAAACGCAGCTCTTGTAAGGTAGAAAATCGCATGGACCAAAACACAGGTATCGCCGCCACAGGGCAATCTCGCAAGTACAAGCGTGATGACGTCATAGGACAAGAGACGCCATCTTGGAGGACTGTTCCTTTTTACATGGAAGCTGCGAATCTCTGAGGCTGACAAAAGAAGGTTGCGCGGTTCAATATTGAAGTAAGTTTTGTTTTAAGACCGATAGCGCACTTTTATCACAACAGTAACACAGACAAAAGACAACCTGAATGTTGGAAGCAAAGAAAACCAATGCTTGGGGGCGCCACAGGCAGCCAGGAGTGTTTCGATTTGCTATGGCGCTTCGCGTCTATGAGCTTTGCGTGCCCCGTGGTTTTGTTTTTGACGCACCTCGATTTACAAGTGCCGAACAGCAGAGGAACTCCAAGTGCCGCTTCAAGTGCTAGTTAACCTTTGAAGGAGCCTGTTAAGGCTGGTCAAATGATCGCCACGGTCGATGAAAAACTATCATGGCACAATGGTCGGTGATCGTACAAGGCAGTTCGCAGTATAAAGAGCACTTGTGTCTTCACACGCTCGCCCGGCGAAACATTCTTGGCTGTGCCAGTCAACTTCAAACTACTTAACGGAAATCATTTATTAGGGACAGGAGACAAGGTACAAGGCAGTTAAAAAAAATTGATGGCCTAGCTGTGTTAGGCCAGAATATACGTAGCGAAAGCGCGGAGACTTCTGCATCGAAGAGTGCACTCACTAGATGCGCCTTTATTCATGGTTATATCTTGAGCCGTCGTGGCGGAGTGGTAGAGTCCGCCTCAAACTACAATGGCCCTGGTTCGATTCCGGGCCTCGGCAAAGGTTTTTTTTTTATTCAGTGAGTGGGTGGGGGGTTTCAGTGGCGTGCATAGATGCCGCCACCGAATACGTTGGTTAGCGGATAAGCGCAAGCTCTGTTAAAGGGGCAGTTAGGAGAAATTTATCAAATTATTTTTGTTAGCAAAATCTGATAGTTCGGCATTTCAAGGCTTTGTTGCCGCCTGTCCGGGAGTGAAAGATGCATTTATTTCAAATAAATTTGGATTCAAAGTTGAAAAAGCTTTTCTCGCCACTCCGATTCAAACTCGGAAACTTTATGACATCACGGCGCACTCTTACGACGTTACAGGACGCAGTGACGTGAAACGTGACGTAAGCGCAGACGTGATTTCTCGCGGCTAGCAGTGTGGTCTAGTAGCCGAAATGAAAGCTACTACCGCCGCACATTGACGGCATCTATCGGGGGTCACTACTGTCGCTTCGTTTACGTTTGCACCGGCGTCTTGTCTGCGTTATGATCGATCCCGTTCCCGAACTTGACGACGAAGTTCTCGCAAAAACTCCGGCCTGCATTTCAGCGACCTCAGCCCCACAGTGCGTGCGATGCATTTGAGGGAGCACGGTTGGATTAGGTGCCGGCGGGTTGTTTCCCCCTCCCGCCATGAGCAGCCGTTGCAAATCAAATATCATAACCCCAGTGCGTGGAGTCACAAGGGGCCAGAACAAGGTCAGTGAGTCGCGCCCATTGGAGGCTGGCCGGGGCTTAGGGTCGAACGGATTGCGATTCCTTGAACGGCGCGGTTGCACGGTGCAGCAGGCGGCATCATGGTCTCGCACGGTTGCAAGGGCCAGGTTAATTTTTTATTTTTGCCAAAAAAACGGATGGGTACTTAAGGGCGCTTGCGTTTAAAGTTGGCGGATTGAAAGTAAAGCCCACGCTTCAACGGCTTCCGCGCGTTTCCGGCGGTACGGGGTCTACTGGATCGGGCTCTCTCGCCCACTTGCATGTACCTTCAGATGTGTACTGTGAATGGATTAAATTAGCCGAGAGCTCGAAAAGAACAGCCGCGTCCAACTTCCGAAGCTATTGAATGACGTCACAACACGTACCTCGCCGCAGAGCTGAATCGGTCTGGCCGGGCCGGCGGTGGCTGGCGCACCCTTCGCAAAATAGACACATCCTTAAGGTCTCCGCCAGTGCGGTCAGAGTGCGCCGAAACTGCCGAACGCGTCGGCGGTCAAGCACAGTTGGAGCATAGAGGGTCTCGGTTTTGCTGATGTGACGTCGCCATGCAGCGCGCGCGCGCATTACTCCGGAGTGTAAACACACCGTAACAGAGCCTGCGCTTAATCGCTAACCAACGTATTCAGTGGCGGCACCTATGGTAGCCACTGAAACCCCCCGCCCACTCACTGAAAAAAAAAAAACCTGTGCCGAGGCTCGGAATCGAACAAGGGCCATTGTAGTTTGAGGCGGAGACTCTACCACTCCGCCACGACGGCTCAAGATTTAACCATGAATAAAGGCGCAACTAGTGAATGCACTCTTCTGATGCAAAAGTCTCCGTGCTTTCGCTACGTATATCCTGGCCTAACACAGCTAGGCCATCAATTTTTTTTAACTGCCTTGTACCTTGTCTCCCGTCCCTAATAAATGATTTCCGTTAAGCAGTTTGAAGTTGACTGGCGCAGCCAAGAATGTTTCGCCGGGCGAGCGTGTGAAGACACAAGTGCTCTTTATACTGCGAACTGCCTTGTACGATCACCGACCATCGTGCCATGATAGTTTTTCATCGACCGTGGCGATCATTTGACCAGCCTTAACAGGCTCCTTCAAAGGTTAACTAGCACTTGAAGCGGCACTTGGAGTTCCTCTGCTGTTCGGCACTTGTAAATCGAGGCGCGTCAAAAACAAAACCACGGGGCACGCAAAGCTCATAGACGCGAAGCGCCATAACAAATCGAAACACTCCTGGCTGCCTGTGGCGCCCCCAAGCATTGGTTTTCTTTGCTTCCAACATTCAGGTTGTCTTTTGTCTGTGTTACTGTTGTGGTAAAGGTGCGCTATCGGTTTTAAAACAAAACTTACTTCAATATTGAACAGCAACCGCGCAACCTTCTTTTGTCAGCCTCAGAGATTCGCAGCTTCCATGTAAAAAGGAACATTCCTCCGAGGTGGCGTCTCTTGTCCTATGACGTCATCACGCTTGTACTTGCGAGATGGCCCTGTGGCGGCGATACCTGTGTTTTGGTCCATGTGATTTTCTACCTTACAAGAGCTTTGTTTTCAGTAAGAGGGGCGTTTTTGTGATCAGGAGCTTGTATTCTATCGATACAAGGCAACCTCAATATCCCCTCAGTGTCCCTTTAATGTGCGTTTATAGCCTGGCGTAATGCATGCGCGCGCACTGCACACCAACGTCACGTCGGCCAAAGCGAGACCCTCTATACTCCAACTGCGCTTGACCGGTGACGCGTTCGGCAGCTTAGGCGCACTCTGACCACACTGGCGGAGACTTGGAGCATGTCTCTATTTCGCGCCGAGTGCGCCAGCTGTGCCAGCCAGACCATACTGATACGGTTCCGCGGCGAGGTGCGCATTGTGACATAATTCAATAGCTTCGGTCGCTGGGCGGTGCTGTTCTTTTCGAGCTCTCGGCTAATTTAATCCATTCACAGTACACATCTGAAGGTACATGCAAGTGGGCGAGAGAACCCGATCCAGTGGACCCTGTACCTCCAGAAACGCGCAGAAGCCGTTGAAGCGTCGGCTTTCCTTTCAAGCCGCCTACTTTAAATGCAAGCGCCCTTGAGTACCCATCCGTTTTTGTGGCAAAAAAATAAATAATTAACCTTGCCCTTGCAACCGTGGGAGACCTGGACGCCGTCTTCTGCACCGTGCAACCGCGCCTTTCAAGGAATCACAATCTGTTGACCCCAAAGCCCCGGCCAGCCTCCGATGGGCGCGACGCACTGACCTTGTCCTGGCCCCTCGCGACTTCCCGCACTGGGGTTATGATATTTAATTTGCAACGGCTGCTCATGGCGGAAGGTGGAACGACCCGCCGGCACCTAACTAACCGTGCTCCCTCAAAGGCATCACACGCTCTGTGGGGCAGAGGTCGCTAAAATGCAGGCCGGAGTTTTTGCGAGAACTTTGTCATCGGGCTCGGGATCCATCGTAACGCCGGCAAGACGCTGGTGCAAACCTAAACGATGCAATGGTAGCGACACCTGATAGATGCCTTCAACGTGTGGCGGCGGTAGCTTTCATTTTGGCTGCTGCTAGACCACACCGTTAGCCGCGAGAAATCACGGAGTCTGCGTTTACGTCATGTTTCAAGTCACTGCGTCCTGTAACGTCATAAGAGTGCGCCGTGATGTCATAAGAGTTCCCGAGTTTGAATCGGAGTGGCGAGAAAAACTTTTTCAACTTCGAATGCAAATTTCTTCGAAATAAATGCATCTTTCGCTCTCGGACAAGCGGCAACAAAGCCATGAAATGCTGAACTATCAGATTTTGCTTACAAAAGAAATTTGATTGAGTTCTCCTCACTGTCCCTTTAATGTACCATGTACAGTCTAGGTCAAAAGTTTTAAGGCTACAGCATTCAGCTGCAGTGTAATCAATGTTCCTAGAATAATTAATGTAGCGGATCATTCAAAACTGTAGTGAAGCAGGAAGCTTCTGTATCGCAAGAAGAAACCTGCTAGCATTTCAAGGTCACTTGGTCTTTAATATTGCTGTAATGGCTCTGTTATGCGGCTGAAGCGAAAAGCCTTTGGCCTTAAGATTTCACCGACACTGTACATTACTCTTGTTGCAAATGCGAACACTTTGCACACTTTCCAGGCCTCCACTAGCATGGGTCCTGCTGCACCATGGAATCCAGGTGTTCTTGCGGAGGTCAATGGCAAGGTACGATGGCTTCTCATATTTAGAACTAGTTTGTAAGCTTGAAATGCTTTTAGCTCTCGTTCTTGGTAACTGCAGGCAAACAATCTAGAAACTGTGGAAACGTATAGGGCTGAGGATCAGTGCACACCTCTCGGACACGTGAAATTTTACATCCAAATGGCATGGAGCGGAAAAAATGCGCCTGCACAGGAGTCCCAGGCACAATTTGAACCTGTGACAGCTCACGGCAGCTTTGCTTAATGAACTCTTAGATCACTAGACCATGACCACAACCTTTCACCTTTCGTGTTCTAATTAGCACAGCCTCTTGTGCTAAGATTTAATCGCTGTGTTTTAAATATTCATAATCTTTCATCTGTTAGTTCTGTGCTTCCGAATATTTGGCAGCATTACTGTTGCCAGGGTGATGTGGAGCCTGAAGTAGAGATAAAAAGGCTCATCTATGTTGTCAAAGGCAGCTTATATGATTGCACATAAACGTGACCTGGTGGCCCATCGCGCTGCTCACTCCGAAGGAGAGAGCGATGTGTCATGTTTTATCATTAGTAGCGTTTGCAAGGAAAACTGCCATTTTCGTAATGTTACATATAGGAGTCCTGAGGAATAGGATTTTAGCAGTTTTAATGTGGCAAATAATAACTCTCTCCCCAATCTGTTATAGGGCTTTATACAAAACATATTTGCAGCTGTTTTATTGCAGGTCCACCTCGGGAGCGGAAATTGTCAGTGTAGAGCGGTGGCGCTGGCTTCTTTCCCAAGGTCGAGACTTCCTGTTTTTCAAGGACTCCACAAAACTTTTGTGGGGGTTCCCCACAAAAGTGACGCTCCTTCCTGGTGATGCTCCTTCCCCGAATAGCCTTAGGGGAAAGAGCGTTCAGGGAAGGAGCATCACCGGCTCAGTGTGCCGGCAATTCCTTAAGGCTGGTGCCATGCAGAAGCCTCGGATAAGCTCAGAAAAACTAGCAGCTGTGGGCAGTAAGCCTCTTTTATTTAGGTACATTTTCTGACTGACAAAGGCATTTGTTTATTTAAGTGTGCATGACTTAAATACCTTTATTTTACAGCACCTGCATGTCTTCAATTTTGTCATAATTAATACTCTTTCAGATGCATTTGATGCATACATCAAAGCTGCACAAGCTGCCGAGGATGAGAAAATGCGCAGAGCAGTTGAATTGCTACCTGGCGGACATGCTGAGGGACATGAAGTAATCATCACCTGCACCTGCCCCTGTAGCCAATACTGTAGTCAGATAAAAATGATAAAATAAAGCAGCAAGAAAAATTATTTCATTGACTGCAGCCTGGTATTTAGTGCTGGATGCAGCATTTGCTGCACTGAAGGGTTGCAAGTTCATTCAGGTTGCCTACATATTCAGAGCTATTAACTGTACACCAGAGTACGTGTTGCAAGGCCATTGTATCCCCATGTCGAGGCCCTCGTATCTGTACGAAGGTTACGTGGCCCTCGTATATACGAGGGACGGGATGACACATATGCAATTGCGTATATATGAGGCACGTATCACCCGTATATATGTGTTTCGCCATACGTGGAGAGAACGCGTATGCCATACAAGCACGTATTCATACGACCATATATGTGGACACATATCCAATAATTGCGTATATATGAGACACATTTAACACATATATACGAGATTTTTCAATAGGGCGGCACGATGCTGGAAATGATTTACTGGCTGTAGTGCTAGAACGTATGATGGCGTGAGGCCGAACAGCGCGTGAGGCCGGCACGAGGAGAGAGCTCCATTCGGCTGCACTTTGGCGTCATCATATTTGGCTGCTGGTGCTGCTCCTGCTGCATAAGGCCGCTGCTGCTGCTTCAAGTCCTCCAACGGTTTGAACTGCAGTATGTCCAAGGCAGCTACGCTAAACAGCTTAGAAGCGAACCCCTCGCTCTGTGTATTTATAGGGGGGCTGTACAATGCTATCGCTGTTGTGCTAAACATCGCAGTAAAAATTGCAATTTTAAACCGTTTAATTTTTGCTACTAAAGAAGGAATGGACATATTGTTAATGATCGTCGCTTGAAGACAGCATGTCACACAAGGCAACAAAAGCAAAAACGAGCAAAATTGAAGCAAGGATAACGAATTCGCCGAAATGGGAGTAATTTTTTGTGTCTCTCAAATTCTTTAAGAAAAGAACTGTATCACAATTAACATTTGCGGTAAACTTGTAAAGATATAAGTGTGTCCAGAGGCGTCATATCTTCAGTGAATAAGAGAGAATCGGTGCCGTTGAAGGCAACTTAAGAAAAGCAGAGCAGCGCCATTCAGGTCCTAATTGAGGCCATAGAGGTAATGCTGACGATTATAAGAAAATGGTGGAAGTCCCCTTCCGCCGCAGCTGCACACAGGCTGCAGCGGCTGCTCCTGGTCCTCCATATGTGCTACTCCGCCGCCGCGAAACGCCGGCAGGCGACCAGGACCACGTGCATCCGGAGGTCGGGAAGGTGCGTTGGCGGTCGCCGCAAGGCAGTCGCGAAAGGGTCAGGAATTCTCTCAAGGCTCTGTATTCGTAACTTCTCATTGCTATTGCAGTTTCTCCTCGGTGGCACAGAAGCTTATAATTGTGTTACATGGGCAAGCAGGACCACATCACTTTGTAAAACCTTAATCACGCTCTGCTCTTTCCTCGCTGTTAGAGTTGACTCTCGTTGTTCCATGCTCGTTGGCGCGGATATTCGATGCTGTCGTTAAATTAAGCGAGAATGAGAGCGTCAGTGATGATGCTGTTCTTAAAAAAGAGCGGGAGCAAGGAAGCCCAATAAAGATTTCATTGTAGTGTCACATCAGTCTACTGGTCCATTCACGGTGTTGTCACGCGAACGTGCCGTCTGGTGCAGGTGCTGAGTATCTGATTTTATTAATTTATTTTATTTTTACACACTGCGGCTTCTATTGGGGCTATTCCAGGTATGAGAATAACACTTGGTGTTAAATTGGCGACGTACAAACATAAAAAAAGTTCACATCTAACATCTTGAATACATTGCGCGAACAAAGTGATGAGCTGTAATTTAAAACTGAAGCAATACACAAGGAGCACACTCAAAAGAAAACATCATGTGGCACCGATAGCTGTTTATAATAAGTTTAATGAAAGAGGCCACGTGATACCAGGAATTAAGTTCCAATGTTCATAACTGCAAGGAAAATCTCTTTGAAATTATTAGCACAGGCAAAATATTGGTTAAATTTAAGGCTGTGATGACTCCTGGTTTATCGGAGAATATCAGGTGCAAGATAGAGATTAGATGAGACGACAAAGCGAATTGACGATGCCGTGCAAGAACTTCAGTGAATCCACGTGACAGCGCACGAAGAAGGGGGTTAGATTCAAGAGGGACAAGGCACAAGAATGTGAGAAATGGCGATCATACGGACGATATACGGACCTGATAGCTTTCCTTTGAATGCTCTCGATTTGATCAATTTCACATTGTTCATGAGGATTGCAGACGTAAGAGGCGTATTCAATTACGCGGCGAATTAAGGACTTCTGCATTAATAGCATAGTTTCCTTTGGTGCATTAGTTAACGGTCTCCTCAAATACGGAAGTGTTTTTAGTGTTTAGTACAAATGAAATTGTTATGTTTCGCCCAGGGCACGTTAGCGGTACCTATAACTCCGAAATACTTATATTCGAAAGTCCTGTGCAGTGGTGAATTACTGAAGTCATAATTAAAAAGTAGAGGGAATGTGCAGTTAGTGAAAGACATCACTACAGTTTAGTAAAAATTATTTTCATTTTCCATGTATTACACCAGGTGCAATAACTAGTAAATGAGGCGTTTGGTTGCACGTGATCATCTGGTATGTTAACTACTTAATATAATACGCAGTAATCCGCATACAGGCGTATTTGTGATCTGAGATGGCGAGGTAAATCGTTGATGTAGGGCCTTGCACTGAGCTTGCGGAAAACCATATAATACATCGACAGGACAGGAGTTAGTAGAATTATGGGAAACGAAGTATTTGCGGTGGAAAAGAAAATCAGCAGTTCAATTAACCAAGCAAGAATATTTTTTTAATGGCGCTTAGTTTGCACAGTAGATTAGAATGCAGTACAATGTGAAAGCCTTTAGAGTAACCTATAGTTATGGCGTTCACCTGGGCTCCAGTATCGAGGGTGGAGTGAAGGTCGTGCAAAAATTCAAATATTTGTGCTACGGTGCTGAAACCTTGTGTAAATCCAGGCTGAAAATTTGAGAGCACATTGCTAGAGTCCAGAAATTCTACTATGCGTTTTTGCATAATGTGTTCCAATATTTTACATGAATACGGTGATATGAGATTGGTCTGTAATTAGATAGAAGCTGTTTGTTACCTGATTTGAACAATGGAAGTACATTAGCTATCTTCTCGGCCGATAGTACCGCACCAGATGTCAGCGATTCATGGAAGGTGATGGTTACATGTCGAACAGTCCATAATGAATACCGAACAAGAAATGAGTTTGGGTACAATATCAGACCAAGTCGACTTTTGTTTACAATTTCAGTATCAGGTTAAGCACACCCTGTCCACTAATTGTGATATCACCAATTGAGTTTGACATGTCAAGAGAATCAATGCTGGAACTTTGAAGTAGGCATTCAATGAGTTAGATATTTTACCGCATCATGAGTGGCTTCGCTACGGATGATAAAAGACGAAGATGCCGACTGTTTTGGTAAAACTGATTGCCAAAATTTGTGGGGATTGCTTTTAAGAAGACCACCAAGCTGGCAGTTGAAAAAACGATCTTTCGCCAGATTAGTTATTAATCGAAGTTCATCGTTTGCGTTATTGAACCTGATAATGCGGACGGGACCTTTTAAGCGTTTTGTGCGCCTCAGGCGGCGGACACGGCGTGATGCATGCAGAATGGCACAAGACGTTCAAGAGGCCTTAGGATTTTTTTTTTAAAAGAACGGAACGCCTTATGCACTTTTACCGATGTTTTCAAAGTGCCAGACTAAAATGTCGGTCACCCCTGTGGCTAAGCGTGAGACACGGTTCGAAGGCATCAGCAAGACTATCAGTGATGGCAACGTCTTCGGCGCGATTGAAGTCAGGAAATGTAGTGAAAGTGTAACCTGGTACAGAAACGGAACCGTATAACAAATCAGCACCGCCTTATGGCCTGAAATGGCCTCGACGACGTCGCATTCGCAACCTGTTCCACAAAAATTTGATCCTACAAAAATCAAGTCAAGAACCGAATCATCCCTTGCGGCTTCGTCAACTATTAGTTGAAGGCCGAAGAACAAGGACAGGTTTATCAGCTCACGGCAGATGTTGGGTTTCCAATCAGAGAAACAAAGCATGAGCCAATGGATGCCTGGAGCGTTGAAATCACCCATCAAAACAAGATTAGCAGGCTGAACCTTTTAGTGTTGAAATATTTTCACACAAGAACCAGGATGACGGTAAATAATACCAACTACAATGATCTACTTGATCAGAAATAGTTAGCACCAAATGGATTAGGCTTCTGGAGGGGCGGGTAAGACTGTGAACTTGCGTTGAGAGCGAAATAGAAGCGCAATACCACCCCCTCTGCCATATTACCTATCCACCTGCACCGCCACGTAGCCAGAAGGCGTAAATTTGGAATCATTCACGTTATCCTGCACTTACGTTTCCGTCGTGCCCACAGCATGAGGGGTTTAGTAAGGGTAAGGGACAGAAAATTTGCACATTTATTTGTTATACTTCTAGCGTTCATGTTCAAAACAGACAGCTTTTCAAGTGCGCATTCGGGCATACAAGGGGCAGCAGCCGGCGATGACGGTAGAGATGGTGTTGGTGAGGCGGCAGACGACGAATCAGTGGGTCTAGTGGCCAAGCTACGGGCCCTTTCAGGAGCATCCGAAGAAGTGTTCCAAACGTAACGAACTTTGTCAATGAAAACGTGGTCCAAGCGCAGCTTCACAAAAAAATCGAAGTCCTGAAATGGCTGACGCCTCCCTAAGTTTTTTGCGAAGTAAGCGATAATTATTAAAATAATATTCGCATACATGATAATCAGTGTTTCTTAAAGCGGTAAGCATTTTTTAGTACACTGATTTGCTCGGAGTAATCCAAGATTTTTAGGCAGACAGGGCGCGCACGGTCATTACGTAGCCTTCCTATCCGATGACACCGCTTAATTCTCGGCCATTCTATCTTCAACTTCTCGGAAACCACAATTATAACTTGGCTAAAAAGGCATCGAAGGTGCAACCGGTCCAACAGTCATCGCCAGTATTCCTCCTCCGGCTCAAGCGTCCGCTAAGCGTACAACGCCTGCCGCAGGAAAAAGCCGAACAGCAATTAAAGCTGTGCCACCGTGGCACCTACATAACCCTATTGACAAAGATGCAAAGTTCAGATGCGCCTTAATCTTATTAGGACCTCCTGCACACGCAGTTTATCAGAGCCACAAGCGTGCTCGGAATTCGTGGGATGCAATGGGAGGAAGGCTCAGGAGATATTCAGGAGCTCCCTTTGCAAATAAAGAGCAGCCTTCTTCCTACAATCTACCATCCAGCTCCCTAGCGCGGATGCAAGCGCCTACATCGACGGGTCCTGTCAGCCCAGAAATGTGAAATGACAGAGAAGAAGATAATCAGGTTACTCACCGTGAGCCATTCACAGGTGGGCTTCACGGCATTCGTGGCAAACCCACCGAAAAATGTTGCCGAATTCACCATTGCCGAGCCCACCATCTGCCAGAGCTGGTCAATACGACCGTCCGCTCACACGTATTTTCCTCGAGCCACCCGGATACCATGTCAGCGAGCAACGCTAATGTGCTCGGAATCACCCGCGAGATTGCTCGCAGCTGCTTCGTCAGGTTCGACTACTTTCACCACAATTACCTTACGATGCCTCAGTAACATATGCGGCTTGCGAAGGTGTTCATAAGGCTTTGGTCTTGCATCAAATGGCACCACCGACCAATATCACAAAACATGCATTACGGCGCCGCGATACGCAGCCGAAACAGCCACTTAGCCGATGTCAGGAGCCCTATCCTCAGCCAAAAAACCCATGCTTGAGCAAGCCACACCGAGGATTAGAGACCTCTGGAGGACCACCGAACAGTAGCTCTGACTTTCCGTTCACTGCAGTGAAGACGGCCAAATATTACGCCCTGCGCGCGTCGAAGATAGGCATGCGTTCCTACCCTACGAAGCACCGCGAACACAATTCTGTCCGCGACCTCGTAAGGCAGAAGTGTACTTGAGTCACGCCGCACACAAGCCGAATCAGTCACCGTGGTCCCATGGCCACCTTCTGTGCGCTTTGCGTCTCCATGCGGCAAGTACGTCGCGACCGTCGCTGCAAGACCTGGAAGCAACCTGTTGGAAAGTGAATGAAGCAAACCCTTGGACCCGCCTCGGTGGCTCAGTGGTTAGAACGGTCGTCTACTGATCCGGAATTCCCGGGTTCGAACCCAACCGCGGCGGCTGCGTTTCGATGGAGGCAAAACGCTAAGGCGCCCGTGTGCTGTGCGATGTCAGTGCACGTTAAAGATCCCCAGGTGGTCGAAATTATTCCGGAGCCCTCCACTTTGGCACCTCTTTCTTCCTTTCTTCTTTCACTCCCTCCTTTATCCCTTCCGTTATGGCGCAGTTCAGGTGTCCAACGATATATGAGATAGATACTGCGCTTCTTCCTTTCCCCATAAACCTATTATTATCATTATTAAACCCTAGGGATTGAGGTGGCTTCCTGCAATAGAACAGAGATTTTCCAACGAACACACCGCATGAAGACGCCGCCTCCGCTACAGTGAAGCCGCACAGACGAAACCGCAGGACCGCAGTGGTTTCGCGTCAGATCAACGTTTTAAACGTCCATCTGACGCGAGACCACTACAGTCCTGAAGAAGACCGCACCGCGGTCGAAACGTTGATAAATAAAAGTGTCTTTGTAGAAGTGCCCACTTCTCTTAAATATATATATATATATATATATATATATATATATATATATATATATATATATATCTGCTTGTGTGTGTGTGTGTGTGTGTTACGAACGTAGGTTGCGTTGGCTCCGCAGAATAAAGATTTAAGAGAAGTGGGCACTTCTACAAAGCCACATTTATTTATCAACGTTTCGACCGCGGTGCGGTCTTCTTCAGGACTGTAGTGGTCTCGCGTCAGATGGACGTTTAAAACGTTGATCTGACGCGAGACCACTACAGTCCTGAAGAAGACCGCACCGCGGTCGAAACGTTGATAAATAATGGTGTCTTTGTAGAAGTGCCCCCTTCTCTTATATATATATATATATATATATATATATATATATATATATATATATATATATATATATGGCCATGTTCAGATATGAACAGTAATCGAGGTCACATGACCATGTTTTGTTTTCAATGAAATTTTTATATCTGATAGGCAAATGTATCCGCACAAAGGAATGAACCTTAGCTTTGCAAGAAATTTTGTAGTTTTCTCGGAAAAAAAACCGTATGTCACCAGAGGTGGAGAATGTCGTTTTTGCCATTTCGCAAAGTTGCATGTTTGGAGCATCACTGCTTGCACAGTAAAACTTTTCCGCACATTAGTATTTTTTCAGTACCTCTTTGCAACTATTTCTATGCGAAAAATTAAAAAAAGTTTTCTTGCCGTGTTAATCTTCAGAGTAAAAAATCACAAACTTCGCTTTCGAAGCTATGCGGTGCAAAAAAGGCACTTTTCAGGGCAGCCATAGGGCAAGATGCTTTAAGGTCTCCCCATTGAATCCTTTTCTCAGTATATTTCAGATACTTCTGCTTATTTCAGGCAAGTTTTGTAGCTCTACAATTTACAGATATTTTTCAATATGACCTCAGAATATGCCGAAGTTCAAAAACGTAAAAAAAATTTGATTTTGATTTTGAAAAAAATCATCGAATTTTATTAAAATATGCCTGAATAATTCTCAATATATTATAATTTGAAGGCATCAAAAAGTGTAGAATTGTACTGTTTTAAAGTATGAAAATAAATACAAAACAGACTTCATGATTTCAATTCATACGACTGCTCAGTATTCCCTCTTAGGATGGGCAATCATCAGAAACTGGATTTAGTATTGTTTTTTTGTGGGTAAATTTTAAACGCTCCAGTTGCTGAGTTCATAAGTGCACTTTTTAAGTGTTCTTTTCTCTTACAATCAAGGGGCTAAAGCGCCTATTCGCTTTCGTACTGTTCAAACAATGGGACCTAAATTACTGTAGGCATATTTAAGCACGTTATTTTGGAGTTACGTGTGTGTAGCGGTAGTTCATGCAAACAATTAATTCACCCGTCGCTACGTTCAAGATGCCATTACACTAACCACTGCCTTTAACTGCTACCGCAGCTCCAGGGATGAACCGCGCTTGGCAGCCGCTCCTATAGTTATATAACGCCCGGCGCAACGCTGAATATCATAGCAGCATGTGTGCCGCCGCCGCACCGAGGCTTTAGCTGCTGCTATCATCTTTCCATCGCAATGCACCGATCGCCTGGCAGTTATGCCTCAGTCTTCGACCGAGATAGCCCTGGTGAGCGGATGTTCTTCGGATCTCGAGTTTTGCGTGTCGTTTTTCAGGCTTGGTAGACCCGGTGGGGTCGTTTTCTGTACTCATGGTTTTTTTTTTTTTGCGCTGGAGGGCTCCACCTAGAAGCGTACTTGGTATCTCAGTCTCAGCTCGTAGGCCAGACTGAAACAGCATCAGTGTCGACGGTGGGCAGCCTGTGTTAAAAATCCATCCATCTGTCCATCTCCTTTTTTTTTTTGGAAAAGCAGCCCTGAGCCCTGCATCCGTCACCTGCTTTTCTGTCCCGAGATAATCTTCGGAAGCGTTGAGCTGTTGCATTCATGAAGAGATTTCCGCGGCGAACGTTTTGTGCCGGCTACTCAGAAAGGCACAAACAGAGAATTTAAAAAGGACGTAATTTTCGCGGTGTAAAGACACTCAATGTCGCTGCTCTCAAAAAGGTCCTACTTCCCGAAGAAGCTCTCCGAATATGAGAAAGTGACTTCATCTGTCAGAATTGTTACCGTCGGTTCAAGGAAGACATAGATAATATGCAGGCAGAGTCAACCGAAACATTCGAATAATTCCGCCCTGGGGAAGACATCGTAGAAAGTTTAAACTCCAGTGTCAGCCTTATCTCCGAAATCTCGCCCCGAAATCTCGCCACAGAGCGCTCTAAAAAGACGCCTCCGACTTTCCTGTGGAAAGCGAAAGCAGGAAGAGGCGGCAAGAGCTATTGTGGCGAAAATCCGATCGGGATACAGGCAGCATATATCATCCCAGAGGCTTCGCGTGCGTCAGAAGAAAAGTGTAAGCAATGCAGCAACTGGGAAGACAACCTACATGCTGCCTACAATAGGTGTACGTCCTTTCAAGAGTGTTGCCAGCTGCTGACACTGCTACCAGGAACCTAACCGTGAAATATGTGCAGGAAGTTATTCCAGAGGCAACGAGGTACGTTATCCAAAAATTGAAGAAGATGGTGGATAAAGAATGCGTATGGTCAACACAGGAGAGGTATACAAGATGTAAACTACAACAAGAAGACATTGCCACTGTTTTAGAAAATTGCACCATGGATGAACTCGATTGCTCTAGAGAGACTCCGAACAAAAAGGACGTTGTGAATATCGAAAACGAGGGAGAGAAAGAATGGAAACCTAAACGCTTCATGTCGCGGTCCTTGCGAGAAGCATTCCGCCTCTACAAGCACGCTCACCCTGCCTCCCAGGTTGGCTTCACAAAATTCATATTCTTTCCTCCTGAGTGGGTGAAAGGCTCGCCACAGCGGCAAGTTTGTGTTTGCGTATGCTGTGCAAACTTTCAGTTGTGCCTCGTGGGACTGCAGATTGCGTCCGGAAAATAACTTTCTCCCGAAGATATGCAGAGTCTCTGCGTATACCAAGAACCTACTGTGTCATGTTTCCTCAGGAATTGTGAGCACTGTCCACAAGATGGCATTTTCACTTCGGAAAATTTTGAAATCAGCAGCAAGGACGAGATGCTGATTGCTACATGGGAATACGGTGAGCTACTCAAAAATAAAAAAAGAAACTCTGACCGCTTCGTCATTTATGAGAGAATTTCTAAGAAAGACCACGAAATGGATTCCCCACAACTATATTAGATCTGTGCAAGCAAGAGCAATACATGAAGACAAACACAGCTGCAAGAGAGGTGCAATTGTTTTGCATTTTGATTTCGCCGAAAACTGGACAGTTGTGCTTCCTGACGCAGTAGAAGCGTATCCCTGGAAGAAAAAGCAGGTCACCGTGTTTACCTGCGTTGTCACGTCAAGAAAATCGACTCAGAACTACGCCGTTATTTCTGACTATATCTCTCATGGTTCAGCTCATGCATGCTTGACTCTGTCGAAAATCAACGCACACCTCGAAGACAACAGCCAATATACACCAAGATAGCATATGTGAGCGACGGGGCTCCCGCTCACTTCAAGAATAAATAACAGTTTCATGAGCTACAAAGCAGTGAATGTCAATTGACGAAATGGATGTTTTCAGCCACTGGACACGGCAAAAATTCTTGCGACGGCAGTGGTGGGCTTGTGAAACATCAAGCATCACACCACAACTTGCGGAAGCCTGCAAGTGAGGCTATACAAACAGCCAGCGGCTTCGTAGACGCAATTCAAGAAACGCTAAAGAACATCACCATTCTGGAGCTCCCACAGCGGGAGCTTGCAGACTTTCGCGAAATAAAGAAGGAAGAATGGAAAACGGCAAAGAAAATGCCTGGGGTCAAGACTCTCCATATATGGAAGTACGTTCAAACAAATGAAGGCAGTGCATCCTACATGGCCTCCACCGTTGCTTCGGAATGGAAGAGACTGTGATCTGGTTCGTGCTTCGTGCTGGACAATATACTGTGCGCATACCGAAATCAACTGCTGCCGTTTATTTCTTGTTACGATTTTCTGAATTGCAATCTGCACATAAAGTGGCATCCCATTTGTAAATTGCGTCCCGATTAAAACTCCTCCTGATTAAAAACCTAGCAGAAAAATTGTTCCTCTCAAAAGACGACGTTCCGTCTCCTGACAGTACCCTGTATAACCATTGAACACAGAGGTAAACAGATGCAGGTGCGGAAACGTCGGCTTCAGAAACACATTAATATTAATTTTTATATATAAAAATTTTTCTCAGAACCGAGAAATGATCTAATATTTTTAAAGAATCGATTACATACCAATGTACCTTACGATGATAAATTAGAGAATACAAAAAAACGTTTCACCGCCACCAGCCAATTCTTGAGACACCAGGTTTGATAGCGACTTTGTTGCCATTTTGACGCATTAAGATTGCCGCTAACAAGAAAGTAAAAGCTTTACAAACATTCAGGATGGTTCGCATATTGTGGTAAATGAAGTGTAACCACGTTCAGTGAGTGCTAAATTAAATTTCTGAGAGTTACTTTTTCCAAGAGGCAAAAATAAGCAACTCTAGATAACAACAACATGAACTCAGTTTTGTATTTATTTTCATAGTTCAAAACAATATAATGCAACACTTTTTTAGTGCCTGCAAATTATCAAGTGTTGAGAAATATTCAGACAACTTTTAATGAAATTCGATGAAGGTGTTTTTTTTAAAATCCAAGTCAAATTTGTCCCTTTTTTGAGGTTTTTGAACTTCTGCCAATTTTGAGGCCATATTGAAAATATTTGTCAGTTGTAGAGCTACAAAACTTGCCTGAATTGAGCAAAAGTAGCTGAAAAACACTGAGAAAAAGATTCAGTGGTGAGATTTTAACGCATCTTGCCCTAAGGCTGCCCCGAAAAGTGCCTTTTTTTTGCACCGCACAGCTCCGGAATCGAGGTTTGTGATTTTTTACTCAGAAGATTAACACAGCAAGAAAACTTTTTTTTATTTCGCATAGAACAAGTTAAAAAGAGGTAGCGTAAAAATACTGATGTTCGGAAAAAATTTATTGCGCATGCAGTGATGCTTTAAACTTGCAACTTTGCGAAGTGGCAAAAACGACATTCTGCACCTCTTGTGACATATGATTTTTTTCACGAAAACTACAACTTTTCTTGCAAAACTAAGGTGCATTCCTTTGTGTGGACACATTTACCCATCTCATATAAAAATTTCGTTGAAAACAAAAAAATTTCATAGGACCTGGTTTACCGTTCTTTTCTGAACATGCTCATATATATATATATATATATATATATATATATATATATATAGCAATCATTTTTAAGGTAAGCTATCGCATAAGTAGTCAACATTTCTTTCAATTGCTTGTCGATGGCCGAGGCAAAATATTCCGCGGCTGAAAAGAGTGCACCGCCATCTAGGTGCCGTGGAAGTTCGTATGACGAAGGATGTGAACGATCAACGCGCTGTGTGGTGGCTGTCAAAAATTAAGCGCACCTCCAGGCGCCTCGCTAGATGGAACCTGCGCTTACAAGAGTTTGATGTCACCGCAGTCTACAAGGTATGACGGAAGCGCGGCGATACAGATTGCTTCTCACGAGTTAAAATGTACACAGGCGAAAAAAGGGACGGCGAAGCCGCACTATCAGAAAATATCAGCGCAAGCGCTTTCGAGTGCACGTGACTGTCAAACCCTGAGATGCAATGCTTCGTCGAATGCGTCAAAGGAAGAATTTTCTCTGCACTTGAGTCGTAACAAGACTGCATCGAACAGCACGAACATAAACACGACAGACGAGGAAACAGACGAACACAGCGCTGATGTTTCATCCTCACTTGTGCTTGTTTGCGTTCGCATGTTCGATACAGGATGTTCGACCGGATCTAAATACGTGAACAGGACCACCTGCCTCCTTATAGTCCGGAAGGACTATTGAGAGGCTTCACAAAACGAGCCAGCTGCTGCATACCTTTTCTTTCAAGTATTCAAGGATTTTATTTATGTTTCTTTCAAAATACAAAACAGTTTCTGGACCCGTAGCCATTGGCTAGTAAAGGGTCCAGTGATGAAATACGACACAAATACTAACACAGCAGAGCAGGAATGTAATTAACAAATACAAAATTTATTCTTGACGCACACATCATAGGCAATGCAATAATATTGTGTCACAATTTGATTTAAATATTACAATAGGTTTCAAAAAGGTATTTCTTTAGAACAGTTCTGAAGTTATTGGCTTGCTTAATTTGTACTGGCAAAGAATTCCAGATCAAGGCCCCGTTAAATTCTATGAGCCTTTTCCCGGGCACATTATGAGATGGGGGCAGGTTAAAGTTATGATTTGTTGCAGCTCTTGTGTTTTGTAATGGTAGTTTAAACAAAGTTATGGGGAGAGGATCATTAGTGTCTATGATTCTATGTATAGTTTTTAATTTTTAATTTTTAATTCGTACAATGCATTGAATGGCAGCAAATGGATAAAATTATACAAAGATGTACTGGATTGACCACGACTTGAAAATGTAATAATTCGTAATGCGTACGTTTTCGCAGACGGATTACAGGTTCGATATAAGTTGTGAAATTGGCACCCCAAGACTCAATGCAGTAAGAAAGATGACTATGAAAGAAGGAAAAGTAAAGAATGCCTATAATTGCGTATGCAAACATTCACGAGCTTTAAGTAAAACATAGCAAGCGTAAGCAAGCTTCTACCGAAGGTGTTTAATATGTGATTTCCGGTGCATGTCTGATTCAAATAAAATACCTAAATATTTGTACGGGCCAACTTTTTCTATTTTTTGGCCGCTTAATGATATGTGCAGTTCCTCAGTATTTATTTCCTTTTTTCTGGAAAGAAAAACTGTATACTTAGTCTTACTGAGAATAAGGGTTAATTGATTGGACGTGAACCACGTAAAAACATTGTCTAGCTCTGCATTTATTTTATCCTATATTTCATCCAAATTCTCTCCCATAAATACAAGAGCGGTATCGTCAGCATACATTAAAGGTTGGGAATACTTAAGGATAGCAGGAAGATCATTTATGTACAGTGAGAATAGCATGGGCCGAAGAACCGATCCTTGTGGCATGCCAGTTAATATGGTTTGTGAAGTAGATGTATATTTTTCAATTACTGTATGCTGCTTGCGGTCGCTAAGATTGCTTTTGAGTAAGTTCAGGAGCTTACCCCTGAATCCATAATTGCTAACTTTGTTGAGTAAAATCTTGTGGTTGACTGTGTCAAAGGCTCTTTGCATATCAATATATACAACGATAGCAATTCTATTCTCATTGAGAGCTGTATTTAGCATTTGTGTTAGGTTGAGAACCGCAGACGAATTAGATTTATGAGGTCTGAAACCGTGCTGATGGGGGCTAAGCACATTGTATTCGGATGTAAATTTGTTTATACGTGTGCTGAGTATCTTTTCGAAAACTTTATTGATAACACTGATAATTGATATTGGTCTATAGCTTGATGGATGAGAACGATCTCCGTCCTTATATACTGGAACGACCTTTGCTATTTTTAATTCAGCAGGATATATTTCACTTTCAAGGTAGTGATTAAATTTACAAAGAAGAGGATCGGCTAATATATCAATATTATCCTTAATTATTTTAACAGGAATTTGATCAAGGCCTGCTGCCTTATTTGTTCTCAACTCTTTAACTACTGTTATTTCATCTATATTTACATCATACATTACAAAACTATTCACAACTGATTTGATTGAGGGCAGAGGATCAGTAACTGGAAGTAGTTGAGTTGTTGGTGTGGTCCAATATTTATAAAATAGGCAATAAACTCATCAGCAGTTTCTTGATCAATCAATTCAGTTAATATACGCTGGTCTGAACGAAGCCCTATTGCACCTGTTACAATGTTCAAGATTTTTTTCATGTTGCCATTAGCATTTAAAATGAGAGATGAGTAATATTAAGTTCCCTTTTGCGTAGCAAAGATACTGACAGGTTCCGAAAGCGCTTAAACTGGCTTAAAAATAATGATTAGTTTGAGCCTGTTTCCATTTGTGAAGCCATTTTTCTTTCTTTTTCAGTATGTCTAGGATGTAGTTAGTCATCCAGGGGCATCTAGGGGCATTATATTTATTCGAATTATTTATTGTGGAACTCTACGAAATGGCTGCCTGAACAGTTGCAAAGATATTTCTACATTCCTTATTTATGTCACTATCATAGCCAGCGGAGAAGTCCGTTTGCTGCAGGATCTCACGAAATAATTGATAGTCAATTCGTTTTTGTGGCCCATCACCAGTAATTTAAGGATTACTGTTTTCTTGGATATTAACTATAATAAATATGGGTATGTGATCAGCTATTAGATCTATATAGGTTCCGGCCCATCTGTCAATTAGTAATATTGGTAAGTGCATGGTTTATCAACACACTAGAATGGCCAGTTACACGTGTGGGTTCTGTTATAAGGTTGGACATGTTATGTGATCTTAAAAGTAAGGTGTAGTTGTTTGAGTCTCCCGAAATATCTATGTTACAGTCTCCCACAATTACAATGCGGTTACTTTTCTTGGGGGTCAAAATTTCTAGAACCGATTCGAGTTTTTCAAGAAAAACTGAAATAGCAGAACCAGGAGGGCGATAGAGCACTCCAAAAATTATACCACACTCAATTTTTATAAACAGCGCTTTAATTGTATCGTCGCTGATAGTAAGAATGGGCAGGACTTCAAAAGATATATTATCTTTTACAAAGAAGGCAACACCACCCCAACGTGCACGTGAAACCCGCGGTAGAGAGGAAAGTTTGTAGTCGGGTACAAAAGGTGGTTCTTTCTCCTTAAACCACGTTTCACTGATAGCGATAATGTCATATCGAAAAGTGTGCCGGGAAAGATAAGCAATCATCAAGTTTATATTTTTCTGATCCTGCGCACATTGCAGTGGATAGCGATAACACACGTTTCGTTAACTGATCGATCCTCCCTCCTTCCTTATAATCGAAGGGAACATCAATAGCCAGGCCTAGCAGCCTTGACACATATTGCTTGTGAGCGCGCCAAGATTATCTAAGGCAAAGGTCAATGCTGACCCGGCCTGCAGAACTACTGAACCCCGTGGCACCACCAACAATGCCTTTCAACAAATCGATTAGATCATAAAGAGCCCGCTGTGAGCGTCGACTTCTTGAAACAGGTGTCCAATACTGGTGACCGATTACCTGACCCGTTTTGCGCACTAGCAGCGCCTGCGGATAGCTGCTGCTGCGGAACTGTAGAAGCAATACGAATAACACTATTCAACCTTGTGTACGGCAAGGAAGTCTCCTCCGCACTCGACGCAATGCTACCGAACCTCAGAGAAGAGAACCTTGACGTCGCCACTGATGGCTAGCGCGCATTTAACAGATAGCTGTGTGGGTATTAATAGCAACCCGCCGATGGTTGATGGTATGCAATCGTCAATGAAACGACGTAGAATAAAAGCCGCTTGACCGCATACCGGTGCAGACGCTAGTTTTCCGATGAGGACTGAGTGAAAAACTTTTACGCCGCTGTTTGGGAGCCTTCAAAATCCTGCGACCTCTTTATGAACTCAAATGCAAAGTAATTGCCGACGGATCGACTGCAGAAGTTGTTCGCATGGTATTCTTGAAGCCATTAGGAGCGCTGATGGATGCTTGTTTTTTGCTATAATTTCGCTTGCATACCTTTTATTCTCCTTCACAACGACCGTTCGATGCCTACTTAAGAGGGAAGAAATGCCGTGAAGCGCCGTTTTTTACACCTCTACTTATGAGCCTTGTTTATTAATCAAGGCGGAAAGCTGGGCTGTCTACTAGCGCTCGTCCTGTCTACTTCTTTGTCTGTGTCTCTGTTATTTGCGCTAGTCTTTTAATCCATAATCCTTGTTTATTATCGGCGGCATTTGGGCTGTCACTTTGTTGGTAGGAAAGAAGCGACCAGTGCGCTGTGGAAAAGCACAATTATGCGCTCCTATTTCCATCCTCTTCAAAATGGCTGCTCTTCTTCAGGGCCCAGTCATTCGAGCGTTTATGGTCTTTAAATTTTATACGGTCGAGGATGTGGTGATTCTGTTCCCGGAAAAACGCTGTCCTCCTTGTTGCTATCACCACCGTGAAGTAGTTTCTGTCTTTGTGGACGACAATCAGCCCATTTAAGAGGTAGTTTCATAGTGCCACTTCAGTCCGGTCGTCTCTTCTCCACGGCGCTCTCATTGTCACGTGACAGAACCTTTCTCAATTCCTATCATGCGGCATCAATTGCACCTCTTTCTTTCCTTCCGTTGGAGAAAAAGTTTAATTCCACGCGCCTCAATAAATTTCAATAAAAAATGAGTGGGCCAGCGGAAGTCCTAAGATAATTTTACTCCTCCGGGGATGACAATAACAGGAAACAGAATGATAGTAAATAAAAACTACTTAAACGGACCGGAGCCGAGGGGACCCACCGGGAGGAAATGGGCAGTGAGAGGGAGGTTGCAGATTTACGACGTGCTGTGGCCGAATGATCGTGATAGTCTTTATCCCTTTCAGGCGGAGGGCAAATACACTCAACCCATGGCTGCTCGGGCTACAGTGCGGGTATCCCTTCATGAAAAGAGTGTCCGGCTTGTCAACCGTGCTTCTGGATATCCGGGGCAGGTACGTCTACTGGAGAAGAGGGTACATAGGCGCTTTACGAAGGGTACTGGCGCAACAGACCTGAATCATTTTGTGCTATCTAGATGCGACGGATTTGGCTGAGCAATTGTTCAAATTGTATTACAAGCTCTTTCCTATGACTCCTCCTAAAGGACTTCACCAGAACAAAGGTGCAAATCCCCGAATTTCGTGCTTCAGATGGGAGGATATTTCAGCCGACCTAGCCAACTGAGGCTCGTTTCTAATCGTCACCCCTTCGAATTGCTTTGGTGCTCTAAAAACTTCAGTATATCTGGCTGCCATACCCCTCGAGGTGCCGGGATACCTGCGCCAGAAGCGTACGAGCTTTTGCTTGGTTGTGCGCTCGGCATACGGCAAGGATATCACAGGCATTTTGTTTACAATAAAAACTTTCAGTAAACTAAGTACACTAAGTAGAGATAACAACTTACGTCGCACATAAAGTACTAAACTGCCACATTCGGTCAACCGGTTTTCTCTTTTGTGCGCTACCGTGCACCCACCCATCCCACCATTGCCATCAGGCTCAATCTTGTTGCGGACAGCACTACACACCCGGTCCAGCTTGTTCTTTGCCGTGAAAATAAATTTCGCTTCATATCTCCCCCCCCCCCCTTTTTTTGAGTCACTGTCAAATGTCGTGGATGTATGGAAACCGTATGATTATTCTTCGCCCGCTGTCTTTTTGAACACCATAAGTACTCACCCACTCGGCCAGGATCCTATCAGTGATCTGAGCCAAAACCTGGTCATAATACCCGGCTTCATTCAGCCACCTAATTTGTCGCAGGAAGCTGGCCTCAACCTTGTCGGTTCAGGATTTCGAAACGGACGCTTGAACGCAGGATGTCGCAATAACAGCCTTGACAAGTTTTGAATGCCCTGAACTGTAGTTCAAGAGGGAATGCAAATCACTTGAGAAGTATGGAATAGACCAGTTCGCAGCAAAGAACAATAGTGAAAAACTAGTACGCCGCTACTACGTACCCTACAAGATCTTGCAACGACTTGATGGACTGAAATACAAAGTAGTTTTTCCCGGAGCGACTACCCCAACAGCAGTAAATGTGATCAGATGAGGATATCGTGAACCTTAGGACATTTATGCGTGTTAATGAAGACTTGTTTCCACTTATTTAGCTTTTATATCTTTAGTTCATGTTGGGAGCACCCACACGATGTTTTTTTTAAGAAAGGTTGCTCTTTCCACGTAGTTCAAGATGATTCCCTTTGTTCCATATTCGTTATTTAGGATATGTGATACTTCCTTTGAATTGAGCTTGGTCGACAGTGCGCTGGTTTTCTTTCTTGACGACCCCCGAGCACGCTTGTTGCTATCGACATCGCCAAGCAATTTCAGGCTTAGTCAACGCAAATCAATCCAACTACAGAGAATTCCTAGCATTTCTGGAAAAAGCATTTTTGAGCGGAAAACTATTATTGAACGCAATTTTTTCCGTACAATCTAAGATTTCGCTATAACCGCCAATATATCTGCAGATAACCTGACGGCGGTATTAAATGTTGCCTTCTATTAACGTTTTTGCTACCGACAAAAGCGTTCTTCATTCGTTTTCTATGGGAGTCTTAACTGTTGGAAGCGACCAATGGAAACACTTTGAAACAACGATTTTGCAACATATCAAAAAAATGGACGATTAGCTTTAATATTATCGAGGAAGTGTCTTAACATTTTGATATTTTCAAAACTTTTGTCTGAAATTGCTGGACTTGTTCTTTTACTGACAGCTCAGTGTGCGCGTGCCTTGGCCAAGGCGTTGTCACCACTGCGTAGCGATACCTTTGAGTCACTAATTTCATAGCGTGGCATCTTCCACCCCCCTCCCCCAACCCTCCCACTCCCCCCTTCGACTGCCACTCACGTGAAAAAGGAAAGCTGAACGGGCCTGAACTAATTCGCAAAAGAATCTCACATCACCGCGTATTCATCGCATAGCGACGAGATCACATTGAATTACATGATTAGCGCCGGTCACATGTTGTACGGAGACGTTATCGCCAGCAACCCCAGCAAGCCATATTTGACACAGGTCGTCATTTTTCACGCCCGATGGAAAACGACGCAGGCTGAACACTATGGGGGGGAGGGGGGGGCGGTTACAGATCTCGAAACACGTCGTGCACATTGCACAGAGTGCGCCACAACCCAGCTTCTTTTCTTCTGGCTATCACTACATCCGTAGACAGTGCAGTGGTGCCAGAGATGAGTTCTTGTACTTGCAGGTGGGTGACAGGGACATGTTTTGGCACTCTGAGAGGTTAGCAATGCGCAAGGCGCATTGCAGCTTCGTAGTGTTTTGGCAGCCCAGCGAGAGGTGGCGCTTGATGCCTGCGTTTGCACAGGCGCACGAACCAGTCCGGTTGCGAGAGTATCTTTTTTTTTTAAACGTCTTTATTTCTGCATAAAATAGGCCTAGCCTTGCGGCAGAAATGAGGGGCTTCATGGGGGTGGAGGTAGGGGAGGGGGAGGAGGGCCGGTCTCCACTTCTTCTTCGAAGTGGGGCGGTCCTGTGGTCGGCTCTGCGAAGAAACGGCCAGGCCCTTCTTCTTCCTTGAAGTATAGGAGAAAAGCCCGCCAGTGCCGGAGTGCGTCCGATGATCTGACGTGTAATGGTGGATCGACCCATTCCTGCAAGGTGCCAGGTCGGTGCCCGCCCAGGGACTGAAGTGCTCGCTCCTGCACCACGTCAAAAGCAGGGCAGCGCCACAAAAGGTGTTCGGCTGTGCCTCTGGCCGGGCATGCCGGGCATTTAGCGGTCGGGTATGAGTGCGGGTTGATGAGGTTGAGCTTTGCTGGTGACAGAAGCTGGCCAGTCTGGGCGCGGCGGAGGAGTACCGCCTCTACCCTTCGGAAAGTTCTAGGTGGGCGGCGGAATAATTGCTCAGGGTTCGCCACGTGCTGGAGGATGCGGCGGCGTTAGCATTGTGCGCGATGCCATGTCTCGGCCCTATCCATAGGAGGTGACGACGGATGTGCAACGTCATCACGGGCCCAAGAAGCGGAAACGGGTGTGCATCCAGGCAAAGGTGCGGAAAGAGCTGCAGCGCGCGCTGCCTGGTGTGCTTTTTCGTTTCCAGTGATTCCTTCGTGTGCAGGAATCCATCTAATAACAATAGTGCAGCCCTCCTCTCTCAGGCGTCGGGCTTCCGTTCGAATTGCGCTGAGAACGGCATAGTCTGCTCCCCCCGCGCGGCATGCGGTGTACGCTGCTTGTGAATCAGTGTAAACATCGTAGGTGCATGGAGCCGGATCCTGTCGATCTACTATTCGAGTAATGGCAAGGCGTATGGCAATGAGCTCGAGATTAGTGACAGTGTGTTCCTCGGAGAGCCGTTCAACTATTGTGGTATCTGACTCAGAGTCGTGACAAGCTATTGCGGCGCCAAGTTGAAACTGAGCGGCGTCTGTATATAGTTAGATAGCCCCTTCCTGGGCTAGCTTGTATGACATCTTCTCGTGACGTTTAGCGGCAGCTTTGCGCCTTTGGGGACTAGCTGAACTCATGTTCTTTGGTAGTGGCATACCCTCTACTAAATCGATTGGTTCCCATGGTGGGTCAGGAGACGACAGCAGCTCTAATTTGTCAGTGTTGTAGCCTAATTCCCGCAGGATCTGACGGCCAGCCGCCGTTGTGGAGAGACGGACACGTTGGGCTTGCAATTGCTGCTGTGCCACATCCTGTAGGGCATTGATTTTGCTGCATGCGTGTAGGTCCTCTACTGGGCAGAACTGTGGTAGGCCAGTAACAAGGCGCATCGCCTTCCGATTGATTCGCTCAAGCTGAAGGCGTTGGGTCGCGTTAAGCCGCATGTAGGAATATGCATACAGTATTTTTGATGTTATGAGTGCCAGGGCTATCTGACGGAGTCCCACCTCTTTGATTCCCCACCCACGCGCAGAGACGCGGCGCATAAGATGTAAGGCCTGATGGCAACTAAGCACCGTGTTATGAATCCAGCTTTTGGCTCCTCCATCCTCGTCAATAAGCATTCCGAGTATACGGATTGTTTGTTTCCGGCAAATAACCGAGTCCCCTAAATGAAGAGAGATAAGATTTCGTTCGGCCTCGGCTCGCAGCCGCGGACCGTTTATGACAGCCACGTACTCGGTTTTTTCCGGAGAGGTTTTCATGCCACATTTCTTGATGTAGTCGTGGACGGCATTAAGGCCTGTCTGCAAGGCGAATTCCTGCTCCGCAGGGGACCCAGAATTGGTCCAGAGCGTTATATCGTCCGCATACACGGCAAAATGAAGACCGGGTATCGACGTTAGAATTGGCGGAAGACCTGACATCGCGATATTAAAAGGAGCCGGAGATATGACGGCGCCTTGGGGTACGCCGCTTCGGTTAGGTTGCCGTGCACCCTGAGTATCCCCAACCATTACCGAGAAAGTTCTGTCCGCAAGAAACGCTTTCACGAAGCGGTAGAGGTTCCCGCATATCCCCACTTCCTGGAGCCGTTGAAGTATGGTAGAGTGGGGAACGGAATCAAAAGCCTTTTTGACGTCAACCCCAACAACCACCCGGAGCTCTGCGCTGCTAGGGTATGCGAGAACGTCGTTATGAAGCCTTCTGAGAATATCTTGCGCGCAGAGTCCTCGTCGAAAACCTACTTGCATAGGAGACAGGACGCTGAACTTGTCTAAGTACCATTCAAGTCTTCTCAGAGCCATACGTTCCATGACTTTACAAAGGTTGGACGTCAGCGATATCGGCCTGAGGTCTTGTAATGTCCGACTTGGCTTACCGGGTTTTGGAATTGGTATGACAACTGATTCCTTCCAGGCAGGGGGAAGAGCACCGTTGGTCCAGCATTCGTTGAATACTTTCAACAGGGCAAGTTTATGTGATTTGGGAAGGTTAAGAAGTGTTGAATAGCGTACACCATCCGGTCCCGGGGCACTTTTATGGTTTGAGTCATACAAGGCTGCCTCCAGTTCCTCTAATGTGAAGGGAACGTCGTAATCATTCGATGTATCTGAGACGGGGTCCGCAGGCAAGGCATCCACCTTTTCAGGTTGGGGAAAAAAGACCTTCCCTGCTTGTATAGCTAGATCAGCCGGGGAGACGTTCAATTTCAGGGCCATGCCTTGGGAAAGGGGAATCGGCCTTTTGCGTCCAAGGACAGCTCGAAATATGTGCCAGGCCTTCGACAAGTTAACTGTTCCATTGAGCGAGTGGCACAGCAGCTGCCAATCTTGGAGAGCGAGTTGCATAGTATACTGCTCGACCTCTTGAGTAATGCGGGTGAGGGCGCGCCTACGATGGGATGTCCGACCAGAGCGGCGGTACGCCTTGAGAGCACGAAGCCTACGATTCCACAGACTCAAAAGGTGGGAGTCCGGCTTCGGGGCATCGTATTTAACTAAAAGCTTCGTTGTGGCTTTCTTCTTGGCACCGTTGATCTGAGTAATTAGTTCGTCTAATTCTGTGGGAACGTTCACCTCACCGAGCATTCTGCGAAAATCGTCCCATGAGACGTGCTCCTCTATTCGATGTCGTTGGTGCCGCTTTAGTGACTTTCGCCCTCGAGGGGCCCATGACACCACCACGGGATAGTGATCAGTGCCCATGACATCATCAGCCCGTGACCATATTATCTGATTAGGATGGGAAACAAGTGTCAGGTCTGGAGAAGTGTCTTGCTGACCCTTTTGCTGGCCACAGCGACTGGGCAACGTAAGGTCGTTAACGATGGTCAGTTTGTCTTTGACAATGTGCTGCCATAGATGCCTTCCCCTAGCATCTGAGCGATGATATCCCCAGCTGGTGTGCATGGCAATAAAGCACCCCCAACTATAACGCGATCCTGGGGATATATCCTTAAGAAGTGTTCTATAAAAGATATATCTACTCGATATGTCGTAGTACCGAAGGATCTGGCATAAACCGAAAAAGCCAATGCTTGTTGGTCCCCTTCTAATGTAACGCGCACTCCCGCTACCTCTTGCGTCTGCGTGCACCACGCGGACGTATCAAGGTCGGTGTGGGCAGCGCGAGAGAGAAAAAGTACGCATGCCTGCCCATAGGCTACTGGATTCGCGGATCGCGATCCTGGCCCAGGACGTCGGTGCTCTATGGAAGGGGTGCAGTAAGGTTTGTACCCTATTAGATTGGACCTATTAGTACCAGTCTCCTGAAGCAGGATAGCTAGAGGAAGCGTCGGCGTGATGGACAGTCTCCTTTGAAGTTCTGCTTGTTTGCGACGGATTCCCCGGCAGTTCCATTGTAAGAACCATATAGGAAAGTCCGAAGCAAAAATGTCATGAGGTTTTGCGCTAGTGCCCGCCATTTTGAAACTGGAAGGTGCGCGGAAGAGAAGATGATGTGTGCCCAATTCCGGGCTCTTGATTCGGAGAAGCCTGCGACAGTCCTAAGAGTGGAAACATGCGCTTGATTACCTCAGCAGTGACCATCTCGATAATGTGCTTGAGTTGGTCTTCATCTAAGTGCACCGTGCGTGTGCGATCTTGCGCCAGATGCGATTCTGCACCGCGCTGTGTAGCACGGAGAGTTTCAGCATAAGCACGGTGTATGTGTGCTTGCTTTGGCGCCGTCGCGGAATGCTCAAGAGATCTCGTTAGGGATGGAGGTGTGGCATTCCTTAGACTAGTGCTCTCAGTTTGTGTAGAGCGGCCGTGCGCATTTTTCCCTCTAGTTTTATGTTCACTGCCTCGTTCCTTTGGTAACGGCTGACTTTGTATTGGAGGAAAGTCCTCCTTAACAAGCCCAATTTGCTCTGAGGGTGATCGCTGTGCGCTGGCAGGGCTCTTGTGCGCAGCCGTCGAAAACGTTTCGCTGCAATGTAGAAGCTCGGCTTGTTGCTTGCGCTCCTTTCGTCGCGATACTCGGATTCGGCGGACAATGCCGTTCCTCAGGGTTTTGGTAGCCTGTCGCCGAACAGGGCACTTCGGGTCTGTAGCTACGTGTTGACCTCCGCAATTACGGCATAGTGGTTCTGTCGGGCATACCTCGAGGTTGCCATATGCGGGGCGACCGCAGAACGAGCATCGACGTTGGTCGACTAGTGGACACGAATTTGTCCTATGTCCGATTTTATGACAGGTCTCACATCTGACAGATTTCGGGTGATAAGGTATGACCGGCAGGAGTATGCTGTATAGATGGATTTTGCGGGGAAGGCTGGAGCCCTCAAATGTGATGAGAGCTGCTCCGTTCTTGCCCATTGGCCTGGCACTGATTACCTTGCACGAGTAGCACGTGAGGTTGGCCATGAGCTGTTCGCTTGTTAACCCGTTGGCCCGATATATGACCCCGCGGATCTGGCCGGAGCGAATGGTTTCATAGGCTTGTATAGATGTAGGCTTTCCAGAAATTAAGACAGACTGAAGTCCGAGAAGATGGTCCCTGGCATGCGTATGCGATACGACGACCGCAAACTGATTGCTTCTTTCAAGAGGCCGTACTTAAAAGCCTGAGTGAAAACGGATTTTTTGAAGCTCATCGGCAATGGCTCTGTGCAGCCAGTGTGCGGGGAGTGAGCCTAGTTGTCCAGGTGAAGTTAGCTTCATTATCACAGTGTGTTTAACACAGGTTGTATCGGCAGATGTAGCTTTGTTCTTTCGCCTAACAGGCTGCCAGTCATCCTCTTCAGAGTGGTCATTATCAGCGGAGTGATCGGTTCTGCCGAATGTGGTGACCGTGGGAGCCGAGGAAGGGCCCCGCGATTGAAAATGCGTATCCGCGTAGCATCCATTTATTGCTGTCTGCGAGCGGCCAAATTTTACGCCGTGTCGTTTGTTCACCAAGCGAGCGTTTTCTTGAGTTATCTGAGAAGTGCCTAACCCCATCCTAGGGTGCTTGGCAAATTTCGAAAATGGAAAAGTGCAAGATCCTACCTGAGAATGGTTATTTCCAGGCATGTTTTCCGTGGAAAGAACAGAGAAGGGATTGGAGACAGGTATCGCCGCAACCACTTGGCTGGATTCGTCGTCCGTCATGCTTGCGTCGGCGTCAAGCACAGCGACAGATTGCGCCGCGTTATCTGTGCCGCTACGAAGCGATGTTGCCTCGGCGGCTTGCTGCGGCTCCCCGGGAGCCATGTTGGCGGCATCGGCGGTGGGCGTATCGGATGTATCCGGATGGTTTCCTGTGGTAGTCTTCGACGTGGAAGCGTTGAAACTGTGGTCCACAGGTGACAAGGAACACGATGACACTGGCCCATCCATTTTCGGGAGCCTAGCCCAAAAACGTCCGGGCCAAAAAGCTTCGATAAGTCGGAGCGATGCGAACGTGCGTCAGTTCGAGACGGCTGCTTGCAGCGCTCCCCCGCGAGAGTATCTTATTCTGGCCTAATCTCAGTGTCATCGTGGTGATTGGAAACACCTTCAAACTAAGAGCAGCCTATCATGAAAACATAAAAGAGCTGGTTATCTGCACCTGCATTTTTAGTCATTATTTTATACGCAAGGCTTCTTTTTTTCAAACGGAAGCAAGCAATGTGGGGAAGTCGTAGGCTACGGGCAGTTCTTCAAAATTTTGCTGAAGACTATTATTATGCAACAAGCACCTTCGCTGCAGGTGATGAAGTGCAACCGTTTCGTTTTTGTCATTATAAACAAATCTACGGAGAGCGGAACTTAAAGCAGAGCGGAAGAAACGTGACATCGAACTCTGGAGGCGCTGCAGACAAGTAGAATAAAACTTGTTCAGAAATTCTTGACGATGCGAATGGGATGACACCGCTATTATGGCATGCACTCTACTAACGCTTGGAGATTTTAGAGTTATTAGGGGCTACTGCAGAAAGAACCCGCACATTGTTCGTTCTTTGGTTAAAGTCACTTCATACCTTACACTTAAGGCGCAAGTTGCGAGCAATAGTAAAGCAAATAAAACGCATTTCGCCGACAGGAAGAATTATTTTTTGTATGTAACGTTCACCCGAAAGGAAAGTCCGATATCACGGTTAACACTTGTGGAAAACCACTGAAGATACAAGTTAACTGTAAGGCAGCATACTTGCACTCAATAAAAGACATTCGTGCGATTGAAGGCAGGATAGTCAAATTCCCACTCCCCAGCACTACTATTCAGCTTGTAATTTAGACTATAAAGGAACTGCCGTCCGTTCGGATGGGAACGTTTGAAGTCAGCATCAAGGAATGTGGTGTAGAGTTCTTCTTATCAAGAAAGATATAAACAAGAAAATATCTTGCTCGTTAGCAACTGCTTCAAGACTCCAGGGATTCAGATCTGAGGAAATAAATTGGTAGCCAGTTATGAAGATAATATTGAACCGCACCCAAACGTAGTTTCTTGCAATTTCATACGTTGCAACGAAAGCTCAGGCCTTAATGAGCGCAACAGAAGCGTTCAGCAACTGTTCTTAAAAAAGCTATCTGACACGTCTTACAATCAAGGATGAGGCGGCGACACAAAATGACCGTCTATTGCACCAAGGCTCTGGGAGTCTGCAGAGGGATCCAAATACTGAACTTCTGTGGTAGCAGTAAGAAATATGAAAATTTCTTTATGATTGTTTTCTTTATTAACCAGGACAAGAGAAATTATGCGAACTTTAGGAGCAAGCCTAGTTTTGACGAAACAGGAGTAAGGGTAAATTTATGAGTAACCTTGTGTGCACTACACTGGAGCTCCGGAGCTGAAGTTGCCGCGGTGAGCACGGCAAGCAATTTAGAAATTCTTTTCGCTTCGCTGATTTCAGCGAGTCATTGGCATGGTGCTGACAGACGTTGCTTTATCTTAAGTAGTATCTTGACAGTCTGCTTACTTGAGAAAATTTGCGCTTGGCGCAAAATTCAAAAAGTAATAATCGGCTCCAGAGTTCCCGGGTTCTAACCCGACCACGGCTGCTGTTTTTTTATGGAGGTAAAACGCCAAGGCGCCCGTGTGCTCTGCGATGTCAGTGCACGTTAAAGATCCCCAGATGGTCGAAATCATTCCGGAGCCCTCCTCTACGGCACAGCTTTCTTCCTTTCTTATTTCACTCCCTCCTTATTCTTTCTCTTACGGCGAGGTTCAGGTGTCCAACGATATATGAGACAGATACTGTGCCATTTCCTTTCCCCAAAAATCAATTATTATTATTATTATTATTATTAACAACCTGTCATTTTGATATTCACTGTTTTGTGTAAACATATCAAATATACAAGCTTTGGTAGAAGAAACAAAACGTTCTGCAGCTCTGTAGCGGCTGAAACAAGTAGCAGGATAAAACTTGTTCATAAATTCGTGACGATGGTAAAAATTGTGGGTCACTCTGGAGTTCTGTCGTCAAATTAGCGCCCACACGAAGATAGCCGCCGCACAGGCTCTTTCTCTAAAGGGCGAATTGGCGGTCCACAACCGGGCTATTCCAGGCCGCCCCCCCGCTTGTCCAGTGCGGGACTTTAGTTCGAAGGTACTGCGTGGGAACTTATACTTGCGATTTTACAAAAGATTAAAAAAAAAGTAGCGTCTTCAGAGTTTGCTCTTGGGGTATTTAAATCATGTTCAAAGACCTATTACTTCACAGCGTAACAGAGAGCACATTTCATATGAAGGTGAACTGGACGAGCTATGAAGGAGTGCATCGTTTCCCTGGAATTCAGCGAAAAACAACCACGCTTGCTAAGCATCTCAGGCGCGTACATGGAAGCTACGATACAGGCTCACGCCGGACGTTTTATATATACTTAAATGACCACTTGGCTCTGACGTGGTATCACGTGGTCTTACGACAACCCCCATCGGGTGTCATCATGCGGCTTAACATTACCCTATCGGATGTCCTGAAGGTCAAAGGTCAACCCAAAGGTCACCCTATGTCAAAGGTAAAGGGCTGGTTCAAAGTCAGGGGCCAAGAGTTCGACACCATTACTGTACCACATATGGTTGTAGACGGCTATCATTTGTTGCGCTGAAGGTCGTAGAAGGTCGTTGTGCTTCCTGCTTGAAGACTGCTTTATCTAGCGTAGTCAAGCTTTTCAGATTTAAAAAATCCGACCAGTAAAAAGTGCACCTAGCGTAGGCTGCTCCAATGAATATTTTCTACTCATCTTTTATATAAAACGAAATACAGTCAAGTATGGTTTCCTTGTCTAGAGCATGGCGAAAAGTTTTTTCGTAGACTCCCTTGTTTATTGGTGTAGCGCTCATAATGCCGCCCAATGAAAGCACAGCTCGAGTTTTGTCCAGAAGAATTCAGCAACATCAGACGCTAAGCCAAGTGTCAAGAATTTGCTACAGTTTATAAAACGGCTGATCAAAAAGAGAAACGCTTTGTGGGCAGGCACCGCTACAATTGGGCATGAAATTTTTCGCTCAACATTTACGCGAGCTTCTCGTCGACTAGGTTGAAGTGCATTAATTGACACGTAAAACGTCGGGTGCGTTGTACTATTCCGTGCTTAATTCAGGGTTCAAAATGAATGCCTTCTGCGACTCTCTTTTGTCTTCAGCAGACTGTCGACTAAGTGATAAGGGTGCGTTTATGAGCCTGAAGAAACAATAAATTATATTTTTCGGCAGCCAATAGAAACGATGCGCACATTATGCGGGTAAATAAGCACTGCATGCGGTGTACTGGGGAGAACCGCTGCAACTCAGTAATGAGGTTGTAAAACAGACAGCTGCGAAGACCTTAAAATCATAACTGCCTAAGTCTTACTTAGTCTTCACATTAGTTCCTATACCATCTTTTTAAATCATGCTTCCAAGATGCACGGGCGCAGCAGTTCTCGTCTCATGATGTCGATTCATGTCTTATTATAATTCCATTTTTGAATCAATAGAAATTTGCGTGGAGAGAAGTTTCGCACCGCAATGGGTTCAAGATGCTCACTGACGTTACGTAATAGCTTATTATACTGCTTAATTACAAAGAATGGTTAACGGCAACCCTCCCACCACCCGAAAAATAACTGGCCTTTTTCATTTGTCATAAAAATAAATAGGTCAAAGGAGGGACGATGAATAGTTTAACAAGCCTGTGTGTGAGAATAATGCTGAAGTGCGTAATACTAAAAAGAAAACTCAGTTTGCATGCTCTCCATGTTTTACGTTCTGTACGTGGTGTAAACCCATTAGGAACCAGCGTACGTTTACAAGTATAGTTATACATTGAGATACTTAATACCAAAAATTTAACGTTTCTTTTCGAGTGGGTCATGCTTTTATTACCAGCGAGTCGGCCTAACCCTATAACTAAGAAGGAACGTTTCTACTCCTTAGCATGGCATCTTTTCGTGCAGAAATTCCAGCATGGTTGTTCCCTGGTAATTGCACCCGCAGTCGCTTGCTTATAATTTTCTTGCGGCCGCTTTTGTGCACATATTATGCTGGATTAATTTATAGTGAAACACGAAAAGCAAAAGTAAACAGTGCATTCTTTGAATGTCGCGCACTTTTCACACTATTTGCGCTACGATGATGTATATACTGCTGTAATTTTTAAAGTACGCTTGGTCTTCCTGCGTACACAATGGCGTTTATCTATTCCATATCATAGATCTTTTGGTTCATTTCAATTTTTTTGAAAGCAACCGGTTTTTCAGCTCAGCCAGGCAGTAGAGACTGTTGTACTTGTCGCTAGAGATCCTCCATACGATGATGTTGCGTTTTTACTTGATTATAATGAAGTTTTAGTTCTAAGGAATTTGATGCTGTGGACTGTAGACAGTGAATATTATGTAATTTCCACCTACTGTGGAAAGTCCTTGAGTTCGGAAAAAAAACTTTTGGAAGAGCATGATTTCGTGCCGTTGCCTGAGGCGATTATAACGCTTAGTGACCATTTGGCTCCTTTTTGTATTTTTTCAAGAACCACCGACGAAAAGTATGCGCCACTGTTGACATAAAAACTCAAATTTTCAATAGTGAACACAATGTTCCAAATTGCTAGAGACGGGTCTGGTGGCCATTTTTCCTTCCGTAAGAAGCGTTACTCGTTATTACCTACCTCTTGACATGCAGCAAATAGCCGTTCCTGGACACTGTGGCTCAATCGTGCCTGATGCTTCTGTGAAAAGGAGAAAGCTGCGTGCGCAAATAGCTGCGGTGCTAGTGTAGCCAGAAAAATATTCATGACGCCCTTCCGAAAGTGGTAGACCACCCACTGCGAAATTCCCGTATATTTTACACAATTCACGCTGCCAAGTAGGAGTGGAGCGAAGTAGCCACTTCTGCTATGCGAAGCACCAGCGAACTTCAAAAAGTACATCTGTGTAACTTCCAAAGTAAAGTTGCACTCTTTACGAAATTTCAGGAATAAGTTTTTTCTATAACACAGCATTATATGCCAAATATGAAAAAAACCTCGCTGTAACATTTTTTTTTTTGTCGTTAACGGGTGACGCAATGAAAATCACTAATGTGGAGCGGTCACTAGGAAACTAGCTTGAAATAAGGATGGAAGATACATGTTGTTTAGAAAGAAAAAGCAGTTTTTCAAGAAAGGTGAAGAAAAGTCTTATGAGATATGGGGACGCAATTAACCTGATAGACTCCGTCTTCTTTTCATGTCCTCGTATAGGAACAACACTTTGCGCGCGACAGGGCTTCAATCGCTGTCCCCTCTTCTCGAAGTGCCCCCCATCGCCCTGCACACGCCGATGGACCTCGAGACCTGGTACGTCCGCATTGAGCACATTTTCCCTCGCCACAAGGTGCTCCCGGGCAAAGAAGTGAATTCTCACGAAGCTTTGTTTCCCTCTCTGATCCTTTCTTTTGTGCTGTGCTTATTACCGATGCACATGGGCTTATCACTTTGTTCGCTAGACGAAAAGGAACCTTGTTCTGTAAAAAGAAAAAAAAAAGAGTAATTCTCGGATGCGATATCAAACGAACGTTAGCTAAGGTTCTTTCATCAATGCTTTAGACAAATTTGGACACCGCCCTTTACATCACGAAACGATGATTCAGTTTCTATCAACCGCATGTCGCTGCGACCACTGGTTCACCTCTCACTGCCCTTTGAAAGTCGCCCCCCCCCCCATTACGGTTTTGAGGAACAAACGTTGTCGGTTCGAATCCCTCACACACACCACGCTTCAACCCGAGTAACAACTTTGGGCGCCAAATTGTGCTAATTTGTTTGAAACCACGCCGAAACCTCAGTGCCAAGCGGGTCGGCCACAATGTTGTCACCAATGGCGACCCCAAGTGGCATTAGTCTCGACAACCACTCAGACGGTATGGGGTTACATTACATTAGGCTGCCGTGCCGGCCTGGCAGCTGCGATCACGAGCGCACGCGCAGTCACGTGGAGGGGTGTCACGTTTTGCTGACCTCAGCTTTGCTGATCTATTGTGTTTCGTCTATGATCGCGTGATATAGCCTCCAACTTAGAATCTGCGAGCGGACTAAGTAACGGACGCGAATGGAAGAAACGTAAGTACTAAGAGCTAACGCTCTTAAAAATCAAGATCACCAGCTTCTGTTTCTACGCTCTGCGAGACGACTGTTGCTTTTTCGTGTCCCTTGCTTCCTTTAAGCTGAGAGCTGCCAAACGCGCCGGAGATGCTGTTCTTGGGCACCCGCCGCGGTGGCTCAGTGGTTAGAGCGCTCGGCTGCTGATTAATGTACCCGGGTTCGAGCCCGACCGCGGCGGCCTCGTTTCGGTGGAGGCCAAATACAAAGGTGCCGTTGTGCTGTGCGATGTCAGTGCACTTTAAAGAACCCCAGGCGGGCGAAATTATTGCGGAGACCTACATTACTGCACGTCTTTGTTCCATTCTTCTTTCACTCCCTACTTTATACCTCTCCTTACGGCGCGCATTCGGAGTCCACCGAGGTACGTGAGACAATTACTACGTCATTTCTTTTCCTCAAAACCAAATTTAAAATTTTTTCATCCATTTGTGTTGGCACTGAGACGATGCATATAAATACCAGGAGGTTATGCCCTGTCCTGGCTCGTATTGTGGTTTTACCGCGGAAACGTGTTGGTAATCTCCCTACAGGTGTGGGATTTATTGAAGTAAATAAGTCCTGTTGTTCCTTCCGAAATAATTATCTGTATTTAATTCCTGTTGCACTCCCACAGTACCCTACGTATCATTCGTGCAGCATCACTTCACCTTTTCGCCCTGACAACCTTATCGTGCTTTGAGATGTATCTGTGTCCGTCGTTTACCCACACCCCAAATAATTTGCATTGTGCCACTCTGGGTATCCCATATGGCGTTGCATTGTAAGCACCCTAATCAGTGGAGCCATTGAAGTTCACCTAACCAAAATTAGTGGCGCTAAAATGAAGCCGAAAGCATTTCCTTCGTCTCCACAAGTATCCTCAGTCTATAAACCTTCCTCGCTGTGAACTAACAGTGCAATATCGTCCCAAGATATTCAATTGGACGGCCGCTTTTATACGGCTGTTCCACCTAATGTATTCGATAGAATATATCCTACATTATTTTCTGTAGTCTTCTGTCCATATTTATCACCTAAATTAGGACCAGGAGCTGTGACAGACGACAACCCTGTATCGATCCTTTGTCTGCCGCGAAAGTTTTCATTGTTCGAGGTAAATTATGATTTCATTTTTCGAATGGGTTGAAGGATATCTGTTGTGTTCATGTTCTGTTATGTTATGCTTTTATCTTAAAGGCTCTCTATTGAACTGTTGGATGTCTGCAAAGTTCATTTTCTAGTGTTCTATTTTCAATTATTTAATAGCTATAACCCAGGATTTAGGATAACGCTCACAGTATAAATAAATAAAACAACACGGGCTAATTTATTTCACATGAATTATTCTCTGCAGGATTGAAACGCCGCGATAAAGTCATTGTCGTAAATGTGAACTCAAACAGCTCTCACCTGGGAAAAGCGCGTTAGTTGTAGTTACAATTTCCTATTTATTCATAGACTAATAGGCTCTATCAAAATTTGCTCTGCGGCTAGTCACTTCACGTTTAAAGACATATTAGCCGCCATTAGAATCTGAACCTGGCAACGCTTACGCTAGAACTTTAGCTAGTGAGGCTAGCCTAGCAGTGCTGTTTGAGGAACTAGCGGGAATTAAATGGGATGTGATAGGGCTTAGCGAAGTTAGGAGGACAGGTGAGGCGTATACAGTACTAAAGGACGGACACATACTGTGCTATCGCGGGTTAGAGGATAGACGAGAACTAGGTGTGGGATTCCTCATTAATAAGGATATAGATGGCAACGTAGAGGAGTTCTAAAGTATTAACGAGAGGGTAGCAGCTATAGTAATTAGGCTGAATAGGAGGTACAAGCTGAAAGTGGTGCAGGCCTACGCACCCACATCCAGCCATGATGACCAGACTGTTGAAAGTTTCTATGACGACGTAGAATCAGCAATGAATAAAGTAAAATCGCAGTACACTGTACTGATGGGCGACTTCAATGCGAAGGTGGGCAAGAAGCGGGCTGACGACCATGCGGTAGGTGACTATGGGATAGGCTCTAGAAATAGCAGGGGAGAGTTATTAATCGAATTCGCAGATAGAAATAATTTACGGATCATGAATACCTTCTTCCGCAAACGAGAAAACAGGAAGTGCACCTGGAAGAGCCCCAATGGTGAGATTAAAAATGAAATCGACTTCATACTATGCGCTAAACCTGGCACCATTCAGGATGTGGCCGTACTCGGAAAGGTGCGTTGTAGCGACCACAGAATGGTAAGGTCTAGAATTAGCTTAGACTTGAAGAGGGAACGGAAGAAGCTAGCGAAGAAGACCATTAACGAGTTAGCTGTAAGAAGGAAAGCACAGGAGTTTAGGATAGCGCTGCAAAACAGATATTCGGCTATAACTGAGGAAGATGATCTTGATGTTCATTCAATGCACGATAATCTGACATCAAAAATTACGGAGTGCGCAGTAGAAGTTGGCTATAGGACAGCTCGAAAGGATACCGGGAAGCTATCTCAGGTGGCGAAAGATCTGATTAAGAAGCGCCAAAACATGAGGGCATCGAACCTTACCGATAGAATAGAACTAACTGAGCTATCAAAGTTAATAAATAAGCGCAAGGTAGCCGACATAAGGAAGTTTAATATGGAGAGAATCGAGCATGCTATAAAGAACGGAGGTAGCCTAAAAACAGTGAAGAGGAAACTAGGCATAGGTAAAAACCAGATGTATGCATTAAGAGACAAGCAGGGCAATGTCATTAGCAATATGGATAAGATAGTTGACGTAGCCGAAGAGTTCTACACAGACCTGTACAGTAGCCAATGTAATCAGAGCGTTAATGAGAAAGACAGCAGTGCACAGCAATGCGTCATCCCACCAGTAACGAAAGATGAAGTAAAGAAAGGCTTAGAAGTAATGAAAAGGGGAAAAGCAGCTGGGGAGGATCAGGTAACCGCAGATCTGTTAAAGGATGGAGGGGACATCATGCTAGAAAAACTAGCCACCCTGTATACGCAATGCCTAATGACCTCGTCTGTACCAGAAGCTTGGAAGAATGCAAACATTATCTTAATTCATAAGAAGGGAGACGTCAAGGACTTGAAAAATTACAGGCCGATCAGCTTACTATCCGTTGCCTACAAAGTATTTACTAAGGTAATCGCTAATAGAGTCAGGGCAACGTTGGACCAAATGATCAGGCAGGCTTTCGTAAAGGATATTCCACAATAGATCATATTCACACTATCAATCAGGTGATAGAGAAATGCGCAGAATGTAACCAACCTCTATATCTAGCTTTAATTGATTACGAGAACGCATTCGACTCAGTGGAATCCTCAGCAGTCATACAGGCATTGCGTAATCAGGGGGTAGAAGAGCCTTATGTCAAAATACTGGAAGATATATAAAGCAACAGCACAGCTACTATAGTCCTCCATAAAGTCAGCAATAAAATTCCAATAAGGAAGGGCGTCAGGCAAGGAAACACGATCTCGCCAATGCTGTTCACCGCATGTTTACAGGAGGTATTTCGAGGCCTGAATTGGGAACAGTTGGGAATAAGAATAAATGGAAAATACCTAAATAATCTGCGATTTGCTGATGACATTGCCTTGCTGAGTCACTCAGGAGGTGAACTGCAAATCATGATCAATGCGTTAGACAGGCAGAGCAGATCGATGGGTCTAAAAATTAACATGCAGAAAACCAAGGTAATGTTCAACAGCCTAGCAAGGAAACAACAGTTCACAATTGGTAGCGAGAGCCTAGAAATTGTGACGGAATACGTCTACTTAGGGCAGGTAGTGACAGCTGATCCGGATCATGAGAGGGAGATAACTAGAAGGCTAAGAATGGGGTGGAGCGAATATGTCAAATTCTCGCAGATCATGAGTGGAAGTTTACCAATTTCCCTCAAGAGGAAAGTGTGCAGGAGCATAATCTTACCGGTACTCACCTACGGGGCAGAAACGTGGAGGCTAACGAAAAGAGTTCAGCTTAAGTTAAGGACAACGCAGCGAGCCATGGAAAGAAAAATGATAGGTGTAACGTTAAGAGATCGGAAGCGGGCAGAGTGGGTGAGGGAACAAACACGGGTTAATGACATCCTAGTCGAAATCAAGAGAAAGAAATGGGCTTGGGCAGGGCATGTAATGCGAAGGCAAGATAACCGCTGGTCCTTAAGGGTAACGGAGTGGGTTCCAAGAGAAAGTAAGCGTAGCAGGGGGCGACAGAAGGATAGGTGGGCGGATGAGATTAAGAAGTTTGGAGGCAAAGGGGGGATGCAGCTGGCAAAGGATAGGGTTAATTGGAGAGACTTGGGAGAGGCCTTTGCCCTGCAGTGGATATAGTAAGGCTGATGATGATGATGATGAGTTCACAACGCAACAGAAGATATTTATTTGAAGATGCACGGGGCAAGATATTAAGTATTGAATCATTAGGACTGTTGTCCTTTTTGTACAAACTGCTTTAATTAAGCAACCCACGAAGGTTGAAGCTTGTAAACAATTTGTGTAGTTAGAGAACATAACGCGGAGTAAAATATTCATAAAATTTTCGACTTCAGAAAGTTTAGACTTGCCTTATATACCAATCAAAACATACTCTGAGCTCGGTATCCGTGGCAGACAGGGGTGAAAAAATTTTATCATAGACTCCAATGCTTACCTCGCGTAGACCTCATAATGTCGCCCAAATAATGCACAGCTATAGTTCACTCTAGCACAACTAAACATCTTTAGGCGCCAAGCCTACCGTCAAGAAGTTTATACAATCCTTAATACGGCTGATAAAACAGAGAAGCCTTTAGTAACCAGGCGCGCTTTCTATTTGTTCTTGGATTTTACGCGAATCATTTATGCTAGCTGTTTATCCTCTAGTTTGAAGTTCATTAATTTTGACAAATTATATAGCGATTTGTACTATTTTGTGTTTAGTTCGCAGTCCAAAAAGGGCTGCTGGTTGGGATTCACCTCAATCATCAGCAGATTGTCCGTTAAATTTCAACGGTGCATTTACATCACGAAGCAGTAATCAATTTTGCTTTTTGGCGGCCAATTAAAGGGATGCGTACATTACACGGGTAAACAAGTACTGCAGGCGGTGTATTGGGGGAACTGCTTTAACGCAGTAATGCGTATGTAATACGAAGAAAGCTTCATAGACCAAAAATGAAAAAAACCGTCTCCCTCTTATTATTAGTGTTATATCTTTTACCTGTGTTTAAATCATGCTCCCAAGATGCAGCCCTCTCCTCGCATGATGCGATCCCATGTAGTGGCTTTCGTTCTAATGCAATTTATAATTTGCATTGACATTTGTGTGGAGAGGTGCTTTACAATGCGCTGGCATCAAGATGCTTCATAGGGGGTACTTCCGTATAATACCACACACTAACAAGGAATATTTGAGGGCAACCCTTTCCGCAAAAAAAGTGACGTTCACTAGCTTCATTAATTTATATTACCAAATGAACCGGCAGAAAGGAGGGGCGATGAACATTGTAATACATTTGTGGAATAAATAATTCAAAACGGCATGATAGTAAGAAAAAAAGCGCTTGTGTGCTATCCACGTTGCCCCATTTTGCTCCGTATTAAACAAATTAATGTACTGCCGTGGCGAGGGACTGAGGCGACTCACCTGAGATATGATTAAAATACCGGCTGTTCAAAAGGGAAGAGTGGTTTTTGGAATTTTGCAATTACGTGAAAAGAATTGCGAGATGAGTGGGGACATTGAGAGTTTTGTTGAATTATCCTGATAGATTCTGGATCCTTGACAGGTTCACGGAGATGAACCGACTCCTGTGCTCAGCAACTCGAGGGCCACAGTCGGCGGGCCCCTTCAAAGTGCACTGCATCGCTCTCCACACGCTGATGGATCACGGGATTTGGTACGTCCGCCCGTGCTGCGAGTACATTTTCTCTTGCCACAAGGGGCTCTTGGCTTAGCCAAGCATTCTCAGGAAGCCTTGTTTTCGTCTCATCGTTTCTTTGCTCTGTGTTGACCACCGACGGCACATGGGCTTATCACTTTGTTCCCTAGGCAAGTATAAACACGAATGCTCTCGAAAAATCAAAATCAACAGCTGCTCTTTCTACGCTCTTAAAGATGACTGTTGTTTTTCCAAGCCCCTGATCTGTAATGATTGATACTGTCTTTTAATTGAGCGTGATCTAAAGCGGCGGTGATGCTTTTGTACGTCAGCCGCAGAGCAATCTTGCTTCGATGCCCTCGCCTATGGTTCGTGAATTCTATGTCGGTGCAAGTCAGTCCAATAAAGAGGTTGTTTCAGTGAAGCAGCAGTCAGCTCGGCTGCTGTCTACGACGCTGGCGCCAGTGTGCCACAGCTTCACCTTGAGGAACAGTGTAACAGACTGGACACTAACCTACTAGACAAAACATCTTCTCTTGCGCCACAGCTTGTGGAGGTGCATGGTGTCCTTTTTGAAACCCGTCGCTCGGTCTCAGCAGCTTGTCTCCACCAAATCAAGGACTCTTCAGGTCTACGAAGGCTCCCACATGAAGACGGGGAACAGCGGTCAGACCTCTCCGACCGAGTGACCAGCACAACTTATGTGACTGAAGTGTCATGTGATCGCATTGTGAGCGACTGGAATGTAGTGTCGCGGATGGACTGACGCGTGATGATGCACTGCACTGCTTTGCAGTGCAAAGGTTAGATTAGTCTTATTGCCACGGCACTCTGCAGCTGATGCGAAATACGCGGGTTCAATCCCAGCCGCGGCTGTGGAATTTCGATGGAGGTGAAATTCTACACGCCTGTGTAGTGTGCAATGTCAGTGCACACCAAACATCCCCAGGTGGTCGAGATTATTCCGGTGACCTCCACTACGGCACCTATTTATCTCATTCTTCCTTCATTGCCACCTTCATTTCTTCAATAACAGTGTTGTTTTCCTTTCCTTTCCTTTCCTCAAAAACCAATTTTCAGTTTTATTATTGCAACTATGAGGCTGAAACTGCATATCTTACCACAATCACAAGGAATATCGGAGGTCATGTGATGAGTCAAAAAAGGTTCCTTGAAGGCATTCACGCGCCTCCTTTTGCAAGGAAACAGGAGTATCTAAAAGGGAAAGCGTTAGAGGCTCCTTTACCGAGAAAATCCGGTGTCGGCGTTGTGAGCCAAAAAAATTGGTGGTGGTTTAGCTTTGGTTAAACCTGGAGCGACGCGATAGCTGCAGCTGGCCGAGTGAAACTTGGTTACGTGGTCAACGTCACCACGTGATCAGCCACGGCGCCGCGCCGCCGGCAGCTTCTCAGCACCACGTGACCAACTATATGACAGCGTGGCGGCGCAGCCACAGGGTGGCAGCGCCGCCACCGCCACGGCGCCGTCACGCTGAAGGCTCAAAATGCTACCTAGCGTAGCTATCGCTAACAAACAAGAGCGTCACTCTGGGAGTTGGTGCCCAGTGAGCAATCAACCTAGGAGGAAGGTGAGCCACCTAGGACGCGTCACCTCGCAGGGTGTTCACAATCTCTACCCGGGATAGTGAGCAAGCTGCCCACCCTGGCACATGGCAATTCAAGATTGGTCACTCGGGAAGAGCAACCTGGGTCGCATAAGGACCACTGCTGGGGGTACTTGCCATCGCTGGATAGTGGCGCATTGCGGAACCACTGCAGTACTGCGCCAGGAGGGGTATGACGACTCCCAGGTATCTGTCGAGTAGAAAGTAACCTTCTGCATGTATGATAACTAACCCATTACTCTATCGCGTCATACCCTTAAGGCGGAGATTACGGGTCCCCTCGAATTTCTAGCCCTTACCTTGCATACAGCCCCCTAGCAAGCAAGTAAGCGCCTACGTAGAAAAGCCGGGCCGACCCTGACATGACACACAAGAAATACAAGGGCTTTATTTGAGGCATTCAGGAGGAGCTTTACGGCTGCTTCGTACCAAACCCGCCCAAAACATCTGTCGAATTCGCCACCAAAGCGGCCACCATTATGATTAACCTACTTTCCAGAGATCTGCAATACAACCGGCAGACACAATTGTTACCCGCTGGCTACCTGGACACCGTGTTAACTGGCAATATAACTGTACTGGAAATCACCCACGAGGTTGTCTGAAAGCACCCTCGCTTACGTCTGCCACAGTCACCTGACGTGTTATCAGTAACAGACGTCGGTTATGAACTATTCCACCAAACGACAACTTCGACCACCAAATAGCAGGTCATGGCGTATAGCTTACGAAGCTGCATAGCGGCTTTTGCCGTTAGATCTGCAAGCCCGCGTGTACGAAAGTGAACAAACTCTTGCAGGTGAAGCTGCTTGCCTGTAAGTGACAAAAATATTCTTCGTCAGTCACGCCTCATGACGACAGCGCTTCCACTGGAACGATGCCTCACAAAAATAAGTTACACGCTTGCTCCACTTGAATTCAAAATGACGCCTCCGCTCAAAGAAACGATGAACTGCCTCAGTCGCCGTTATACCAACTCAAGAACCCAAAACCAGCTGCCAAGCGGAAGTACTTTGCAATTCCTCATTGGCGTACACAGTCGTGATGTCAATTCGCTGCTATTTAGTAGTGGCTGGGGTGATACAAAAGCAATTGCGCTGCAAATAAAAACGACTGATCCGGGACTCTAACCCCTGGCCGCTGGGTTGGCAACCGGGGTTACCACCCCTCGACCACGGAGAATCTTGGGTTGAGGTCGACAAAAGGAGGCCTTGACTGTGTGCCTACCACCGCAGAGCCCGCTACCAAGCAGACAATATCTCTACGTAATATGATGACGAAACAGTGTCAACGATTCTAGCCCGGAACAAGTCGCATCCCGTAGCCGCTAGAACTGCGCGCGCGGCGGTGTACACCACAGCGCGAAGAGATGGCGCGAGAGATCCCAACACATCAAGGTGGCTTAGATGAGTACCTTGTCTCCACTCTTTATCATTATCAGCCTGAATTTTTCAGCTGCGGCAGAGAGGTATTATTTGGCTGTTTCTCCTATCTAAATTATGTTGGCAAATCGAGAGGCGAGTTTGTTCTGCTATGCAGCTGATATCAGCGGTGACTAATATCGTCTTGACAGGGCTTAGACTGCCTCCTGTTTCAGAGTCCTCTGTACATAATCGTAAAGAAAGTTCTTTTGCTTCTTTCATCAATGAAATATTAGAAAGCTATAACATTTCCATTCGGTTGTGGCGGCTCTCCAAGTGTGCGCTCGTTCCTGCGCATATTGCGATCACCCTCCTTTTTGTATTCTCCACCCCGCCTAGTGTTTTCCAGGGTTGGAATGCGCCGTATCTAGTGATGTGATATAGGTTAGCCGGCGCAGTGTGAGACCGTTAGAAGTGTTCTCGTGAAGTGGAGGCCGCGGTAAGACTCTCGGAGCAAATTCTTTTCATTGCAGGGCATTGCGTCAGTGGCAGACGTAATTTGTTATAGCGACGACATTTGCTATGGCTGGCCTTTAATTAGTCAAATCGCTTCTGTAATTATATACAGCGCTATAAAAATCTTGCTATTAGTTTTCGAATGGACCCTGAAAACGTTTCTTTTATACATATAAGTACGGTACGCACTCCTTTATCTCGATGTTCAGGGAGCTGGTATAAAGGCACTGACAGATAACGTAATCTTTATTTGCAAAAATTAATAATTATCTTTTTAACAACACATTGTCTTCTTAACTACCTTTTGCTGCTTGGTGAAGCAAACTTGTCAATAAAAAAAAGCTGGCGATTTAGCATTGGTAAGCAGCAAATATTCTAAAAAAGCACGGTTTTCTGTAAGCGTACTTCATTGCCACGTACTTGAAAGCGAGTTTTGATGTGTCTACTGACCCAGGCACCGAGTAATGCGCATTTCCTTTCTTGACTCTCTTAAGAGGCTTCACGCTAGCAGTCAGATTTTGCGGGGCCGGATTCTAACAGTGCTTTCGCACTAAACGATAGTAGATGCCTTTGTCGGCCCGTCGTCAGCACTTGCCTGCTGCTTGTGATGATGGTGATGTCAGGTTATTGGCAGCGGCAGAGCCTCTCCGCTATTTTAGCAGGGTCCTTGCTACGTTAACTTCCTGGGCTGTTAGAGTCAAGACAACAGTTCGAATTGCTAACCAGCGCCTGGCTATAGCTTTCTAGAAGCGCAGACAAGCGCCTAGAAGAGGAAAATGTATCGGTATAAATGATTCACTGCCCAAACTTGTGGTTGAACATTGCACCTGTTCTTAGGTTGGTTGATTTTTCATCGCTTGATTGCGAAGAAATTCAGCGCAGTTCTTTTTACCAGGCAAAGAGGAGAAATTGTTGATTAGACGCGCTGTGGCTTAAGCTACGCTTAGTGAGGTGCACACCACATTTATTACTAAAAACAAGGGCTTATACAAATGCGTTGACGGAGCGCACAAAATACAAAAACACTGTGGAGGCTGAGCTGCAGAAGTGGTTATCACCAATATCCCAGCTACATACTTCAACCGGCTGGAAAGAAGACTCGTGTGCCACTTATGCGCGTACCCCTTAAGCCAGGAGAGCAACATTGGAGTGAGAACTACAGCTCCGCATTAAGGATGTCACGCGATAGCCTAATGGGTTAATTTCCATACATGCAGAACTCGACATTCACCGGTGTCTGGGAGTCCTCACACCCCTCCTGGCGCAGTGCAGTGGTTAAGAAATGCGCCACTACACTGCGGTGGAAAGTGCTCTCAGCGGCAGGCCTTGTGCGACCAAAGTTGCTCTTCGCGAGTGATGAATCAATAATATAACTGCCACCTGCGACGGTGGGCAGTTTCCTCACTATCCGGTGGCCAGGTTGTGATGATCCGCAAGGTCACGTGATACAGGTTGCCCCCCTTCCTCCTAGATTGCTCTGTGGGCTCGGCCTGCCAGAATCATGCTCGTGATTTTTCGTTCACAACGCCGGAAATGGCGATGTCTGGGTAACGGGGCCTTTAACCCTATATTTTAAAAATGTTTGTAGTATGCTTGTGTGTAGAGAAGTTTTCCTTTCTCCCGCCGACGGAAGCGAAGTGCTGCAGGGAAATGTCAGTCTCTATTTGAGCCGGTGAAGAAAGGTTGCTGCGATATCGGCGATAAAAAAAAATCAGTTTTGGTGGTCAACGTCCACCGCGCATGCTGGTGCAGCTATTTTGTAACAAAAGAAAGACGCTGAGCGCTTCAACGCTCTTGGTTGATATTAGCACGCGTCCCTTAAAGTGTGTTTTCTTCTCTTCGTTAAAAATACGCCACCGAATTTCTCTGCAATATAATCGTTGATGAAATCTTTCGCGCTGCTGTCACAGTGTACTGGTCTCGCTGCATTTAAATAGGAGATTATTTAGCATCGAAAGCGCGGATAATCGCGCAGTAGGACAAGTTATGATGGACACTTAAGGTACCTACGTACTTTGAATTCGGAAGCATCCTTTCACCTAAAGATCTTAAACAGTAATACCTTTACTCTGAAGACCTTCACCATAAAGTTCGTTGCCCTAAGGCCTTTACTTAAGGGCGTTTGAGGATTTGGACCTAAGTACCTTTGCAACAAAGAGCTTGGACATAAGGCTTTTACCCTGAGGGCATTTACTTTGAAGGCTTTTACCCAGGTGAAGATCTGCCAGGCGTACAAACCTGGCAGATTGCCCACAAACCGCAGGGCATGCAGGTAGGCCGTCTTCTACAAAGCAGGCGTCCCGGACGTACGTGCATACTACAGCGATGGAAAGAAAGACGAACAACACGGCGCCTACGCGCTCCGCTGTTCGAATTATTTTTGATCGCGCTTTTATCTGGGTGGTAAAAAAAAGTTACACTCGCCCTAGAATCCATCACGGACGACTCTAGCGTTCCTTTGCTACCATCGAAATTAAAGCGTGGTGAAAAGAAATGGGAACTGCGGAGCGGCTAGGCTCCATTCTGTTCGCGTTTCTTTCCATCGCCCCTCTAAGTACGGCCGAAATCTGAAGTCACGCCTAGTATTGCACAAAAACAACTTGAACCAAAAGGCGCCGGAAGAGTCGGTACATTTTGGTCTAAAACAAACTCGAGCACAGGGCACTGCGTGCGAATCGTCAAAGATGGGGTGAAAAGGCGGCAAACAATGCAGAGGTTCACTCTATGTTTTCACTGTAGCAGGGAAGGCTTTTCCTCGTCCTTATACATCCCGTTTCTGGTGCGAAAGTTTTTATTTTAGTTCTGATAATTGCGGACATTCCTTTCCCCTCGGCAAGCAGGGACGCCATCTTCTTCGCTGCCGTGCCTCGTTACCGAGCCAAGTGTGCGCGGCCGAGAATGGAGCGCTTGTAGTCACGTGGTGCAAGCTGGCCCCCAGGGGGATGTTTGATTGGGAAAGGGTACGAATGGGCAGGGTTTGTTCATTGGAATACCTTGCATTGAAAACTAGATACATTTACTGATTTACCTGTCTGGTTTAGTTTAAAGACTTATGATAACTTTGACACATCACCAACCGAAATGTTCAATCCCGAACGTTAGGTTTTAAAAATAAAGTTTTTGGCCTCAGATGATTCAAAGTTTATCATCAACAGCTTTCGCTACCTAGGTTTTAAAACTAAACATTTTTTGGCCAGAGATGTATCAAATTTTATTATAAACAGCTTTCAGTACCTGAGGAAAGTAAGAACTGAGAGCTTTTGTTCCCTTTATTGTCTTACAATCAGGAAGTATAAGTGATCCCAACCACCATGCATTCCACTCCAACTCGATGTAGTGTGTGTGTTCGTTGAGAGCGAACCGTTATCAAAAGCGTCATTTAATTAAAAAAGCTTGAACAACCCGGGTGGCTAACTGCCTTGGTAGTTCGGCTGGTGAGCCCAATGTTGCAGTTTTGGTACGCGCATGGGCGGCCATATTTCGGAATAGGTGAAATACAATAAACGTTAATGGACTATGCGATATTTGCGCACCTTAGGGAACCCAAAGTGGCATAAATTAACCCTGAGCCGACCAATACGCCAACACCCTTAGGTTCCTGTGTCGTGCCGGAATGTTGAGCCCCAGAATTTCCAATATTTAGGAGATGGCTTGGTGTGTTGCGTGCCAGCCATAAATTCCGGCGTCTCAGATTAGCGTTCTTTTTTGCGTTTGTGTGATAGCTACGCGCTACTATTTTTCCTTCGCCGCGATCAAGAGGCAGAGCCCATGCGAAACTGAATTTGGCTTCTAACTGACAAACGCTGAACGAAGCCTCCGTTTTTCTTGCAGGTGCACCTCCAGAGAGCTTCAGCCCTGCCCAGTGTGAGCACGCAACGTCTGAAAAGCCCTGTGTTGGCACCTAGCTCTCCAGAATGGATCATCGAAACGAACTCTGACGGGGAAACCTGTTACATGGCCCCACGAGGGTGAGGCCGGAACCAACTGCTTCGAATTGCAGTCGAACTGCAAGAGGCTAACGCCGACAAAATGTTATAATTGTATGTATGTCATGAACAAAATGGAGAAAAGAGTTCAAGTTGCCGAAGAGTTCAGCACAAATACATATACTAGCCAAACGTAATCAGAACGTTGACAGAAGCAGTAGAGCTGAGTATGGAGCAAAGGAAAGGGGAAGAGCAGCTGGTGAGGTTCAGGTTATAGCCGAGCTCTTGAAGGATGGTGGGGAGATTGTGCTAGAAAAGCTAGCCACCCTGTATACCAGGGTGGCTTAGAAGCTGGGAAGAATACTAAGATTTTCTTATTTCATTAAAAAGGAGACGTCAAGGACTTGAAAAAATACATTCCAATCAACAAACTGTCCGTTGCCTAGAAGGTATTTACAAAGGTAATCGTATATAGAAAGAGGACAACCTTGGACTTCAATCACCCAAATGATCAGGCAGGCTTTCGTAAAGGATACTCGACAATAGATCATATTCACACTATCAATGAGGTGATAGAGAAATGCGCCGATTATAACCAACCTCTACATACAGCGTTCATTGATTACGAGAAAGGATTCGACTAAGTGGAAACCTCAGAAGTCATATAGGCATTGCGTAATCAGGGTGTAGAAGAGCCTTATGTTCAAATACCGAAAGATAGATAGAGGGTAATAAGGGAGTAATTACTCATTAACATCCACCCGAGCGCAGCCATACGACTGCAAAAAGCTATGCGACCTTCTCAGAAACCTGGTCGTTAAAGGAAAATTCGTCCAGGTCTGGGGTTTGAACCCGGGACCACCGCTTAACGGGAGCAGTCGCTCTACCAACGGAGCTAACCGGGACGGCTAGCTTATGGTAGGGCGAGAGCGAATTAATTAATAACTCGAAGTGAGTACTGTGCTGGCTACTCCACCTTGGGGGATTCCCTAAACTTTTCGCCATATATACAGGACGCCCTAACTAAATTTAGCCAGTGTTTACAAATACGCCAAGCCTCTCTAAAGCGACGCAAGCAAATGCATGCCGCTGGCTATTGTAAGGAGCAGATCACACTTTTTTGTATTATGGTTAATTGCGTAGTTAAACGATATTAATTAACCAATTTCGCAAGCAACGGAGATCGGCGAAAAAGGTCAATGAGAAAGTTGTAGAAAGGTCCACGAAACTTCCGTTTGAACAGCTTTTATCGCTCCATCTATTACGTATCAGCTTTTTTCACACTCACAGCAAATGCCCGCGAAACACTAAAAAATCCCCGTGATATGTCCGCTTGCGCGCCGGGGTTGCTGTGCTCTTAAGCGTTCCGTATAGGAACTGATCATTCAGCCTGGTGTGTTTTCCCTTAAAAGGCGGCAGGGCAGTGACGCTGCAGCTGGCTGTGCGATTTACGCCAGCGGTATGCTTTCCTCGCGACGCTTGATGATTGCGACAAGCATACACAAGTCCTTTTCGCTTGCTGCTGCTTATGAGGTGACAGACCCGTCTAGATCAGCTGTTTGTTAGTTGGACGGAACTTTTCACAGCACTGCAATCGTGGCGCGCAAGCGGACGTATCACGTGGTATTTTCTTGTATTGCGTGGGCATTTGCAGAGAGCGAGAAAAAGCCGATACGTAATGGATGTAAAGTTATACACTATTCCGTTGGACATTTTGCTGGCCGTTCTACAGTTGTCTCATTCGACTTTTTTGCCTATCTTCGTTACTTGCGAAGTTGGTTAATTATTCTGGACTAATTTTGCAGTTTCGCCCAATAAAAATAGTTTGAGTTGCTCCATACAATGGCCAGCAATATGCATTTGATCGCGTCCTCTCAGAGTGGAGAGGTATATTTTTAAACCTGGCTAAAGTTAGCTGGGACACCCTGTATATAACGACTGGGCAGCTACCATAGCCCTTCATAAAGTCAATAACAAAATTCTAAAAAGAAAGGCGTCAGGCAGGGGAACTCGATCTCGGCAATGCTATTCACCACCTGTTTACAGGAGGTTTTCCGAGGCTGAATTGAGAACATTTGGGGATAAGAGTTAATGGAGAATACCTAAGTAATTTGCAATTCACTGAAGACATTGCCAATTGCTAAGTAACTCAGGAGATGAGCTACAAAGCATGAAGTTAGGTAGGCAGAGCAGAACGGTGGCTCTAAAAATTAACATGATGAACCGCAAGTAATGTTGAACCGCAGTTCGTAATTGATAGCGAGGGGCTGGAAGTAATAAAAGATTACGTCTACTTTTTGGGGCAGGTAGTGGCCGTTGATGCGGGTCACCAGCGGGAAATGCATGAAGAATAAAAATGAGATCGACCACACATGGGCAGGTTTTGTCAGATAATGATTGGCAGTTTACCAATATCCCTGAATAGAAAAGTATAAAACAGCTGTGTTTTACCGGTACTCACCAATGGGCAAAAACGTGGAGGCTAACGAAAAATGGTTCACCTTAATTTAACGGTGACGCAGCGAGCTATGGAAAGAAAAATGGTAGGTGTAACGCTAAGAGACCGGAAGTGGGAGAGTAGATGAGGGAAGAAACGTGGGTTAATGACACCCTAGTGGAAATCAAGAGGAAGAAATGGGCTTGGGCAGGACATGTAATGCGTAGGCTGGACAAGCGCTGGTCTTGAAAGATAAATTAGTGGATTCCAAGAGAAGGCTAGCGTAGCGGCGGGAGGCAGGAAGTTCTGGATCAGATTAAGAATTTTGTGGCGATGCGGTGACCGCAGCTGGCAAGGGACAGGGTTAATTAGAGACACACGGAAAAGGCCTTCGCCCTGCATCAGGCGTAGACAGTCTGATGATATTGTTGATGAAGAGAGGAAGGGGCTTTTAACATAAGGCGATGGAATGGCGTCAATAATGAAATCACCGGTTATCGCCAAATCTTTGGAAGATGAGCTAGATTTTCGCGGTTAGGCTAATTGGATTTCTGTCATATTCAACCTAATATGTTTCGCATCACCGCCACCAGCGCGATGAGCATGCGTTCGTCGACAGCGGCGCCCTACCCGTCACTGTGGGCCTTGCAGCAGTGCCTGGCGCGAGTGGCTGCGACACCGGCGGCCGTGTGATTTGTGCAATGCTGAGGCGTGATTGTCGTGGCGTAGTTTGTTGGAGCGTGTTGTTTCTTCTCGAGCGTAGCTTTTAGAAGCGTCCCTACGTTACGGAGCTCGGACGCCACTCAGATGCGCGGCTCGTGTGAACGCTGCCCTTTTGGTTGGACCTCGGTGCGAGCGAATTTGATGTTTATTTTTGTTATGTTTCGTTAGACCGCAATAAACGGTGCAGTCAGTGGTTGTGGTGCGTCATTCGTCGGGCGATAGCTAGGCCGGCGAACCGCCCTGACTGGGGAGAAACGGGAGGAAGAGGTTGCTATTCACCTGCACTCAATAAAAGCAAAAGAAAAGCACGTACGAGTGCAACACCGGTGGATTGTCTATGGCCACTGGCCTCGCTGGCCTCGCGCGAGCTCTCAGTCTCGCACCACTGCCAGCTTCGTCTTTCTCACAATATTATTACCAAGGCTTGTTTTCTTCGCCTGACTCATGCCTTGTTATTTCTTGCTATACCTTGCTATACCATTCGAGAGCGTGATTTAAAACGTCACTTGCAGTTGCGCCGTGTTTGTGTACGCTTCTCTCTTTGTCCTGTGTCCGTATCGTGCGCTTTGTTTTCAGCTGTAAGGGGAGGGCCATGTATACTACGCTCAAAGATTCGTAAAACAAATATGCTTGACGTAATCGCAGTCGGCTGTCGCATCTGTCGGCGTTGCTTATTTAATATTCGAATGTTTCCTTGCTTATAAATGCTCCGTTTTCAGTGAAGGTAGTAAGTTTTCCCATGTATAATAAATGTTGTTCTTCGCGTTCCAACTCGCACTTTTGGTGCTTATATGTAACGATAGTTGCGTCGTGTCTTCTAATCAAGTTGAATATTTTTGCTGTTGTTGGAATACTCCCTCAAATTATGCAAGCGCTATTTCAAGCGCTGTGAGGCTTGTGAACTGCCGCGCTAACAACGAACATACACAGACCATATAGTGAAAAAAATTCAGAGGCTCCTTCAAACCAGGGAGAATTTTTTTAACTACGAAGTTTCTGTGGAAGCTGTATAGCTTTCCTTTTAAGCCGTAAGGCTGCGCTTGTGTGGATGATAATGCGTAATTGCTCCCTTATTACTACGGTCTTCTATGAAAGAAAACTTTTCGAAAAAGAGCCCAATGAATAAACCTGCTTGCAAAAAGCTACTCTCTATCATTGGATGGCATAATGCTCAGGTAGCTTAACAGCAAACCGAAAGGAATGGAGAACACAGAGATCAACACTGCAAAACACACCGCGCTCCACTCGGTTCATGGCATCAGTGGAATTCTGGGTCAGTTGTTTGGAAAGCAGGGAATCTAGGTTTTGGCCAAACCTCATGAACACTTGATCACTCTATGCCAGGGTAGATAGCCCGAAAGACAAATGAACGAGAGCGAGACGCAGTCTATAAACCTCGCTTTACTGACTGTCCGGCCAGCTGCAGTGTGGAAACGAAGAACGCTTCACCTACACTTCGCCAGCAGTCCGACGATGTGTGTGGCTTACACCGCGTGCGAATTGCGATCGATAATATTCGAAGGACTTTGATGACGGCATATGATGGCTGTGTCATCGGACTTCAATATAGTTTAAGTGCGACATCAAAACGTTTCGAATTTGGGCTCTAAATAGGAGAAAACTATCATCCAATATATCAGTGCTTCTATTCTTTAATCGAGAGCTTCCGGGTTCTGCCATATACAAGGGTGCACATAGAGCCATGAACAGGTGTCACCTTTTTATGCCGTTGGCCCATATTCACGATCTACGCGACGTACCAGGATTCCTTCACCGGCATCCCATGAACAGGCATTGTGCGCACGTGACTGCCAACGTTTCCATCAAACGACTGAGAAGGTGACGACTCCCTTCCTGAGACATGGTTACATAGTGCAATTAGTGACAGTAGTATATTTGCTCCTGACTACAAGTTGTTTAGATGCGACAGGGATTCCAGAGGTGGTGACGTGGCTATTGTTGTGAAAAGCGCTATAAACGCAGTACCTCTTGATTGCAAGGCGGAAATTTGGGCGAGTTGGTAAGTGTTCATTTTCGCTCTCAGCGCAACACGAACGGGACACAAGACAAAGGACTAGCACAAACAGGCGCTGACTATCAACTGGATTTTTATTGAAGAACGAAAAGCGTATAAATACAAACATTGAACTACTTATCTATAAACAAAAGTTATCTGGAAGGCACGTGGGAGGTCAGATAGCTCAATTCCCTCTCGGATAACGTTATGGAAGGGCTGCTGATACATTTTGTGCCGTTGTGGTTAATATAAAACGCTTCCATTACTTCGCGTGTTAATTTATTGTTGTGTAGGAAAAGGATGCGCCTGTTCTTGTAATCGGGAACACATTGGCACTTTTTGCACTGGAAAGACGCCTGAGCAAGGGGGTCCCCTTTAGCTCTCTTTTCTGCATGATCCTTTTCATGCCTGCATTGGCATTGCCTGCTGTGGGAGCCTGTGTGAGACAGGGGGCCATTATTCGTGGTGTTTTCATGCTCCATCAAGCGTTTGTTAACGCACCTGTCAGTCTGGCCAATGTACATGGCACCGCAGGAGAAGGGGACCTGGTATACCACCCCTACCTCGCAAGGTATAGATGGCGACACATGACGCACTTGAAAAGCATCCCTCTTGCTCTTGCCGTAGTGCCTCTGATTGACCTGTTTGCACATTGCGCTAAGTTTTCTAGGTGGAGAAAAGACGACATAAACGTCGTATCTGCCCGCAACTTTTTTCAGCCCATGTGACAAGCAGTGTGCATACGGGACCACAGCCGGCTTTTTCTTCTTTTTGGCTTCTTTCGGCTGAGCCCCATTCTTGAGCTGCCTAAGAAGTTTCTCCGCTGCCCTGGAAATAAGTTGATCTGGGTACCCGTTCACACGTAACCTGCCTGTTTGCGCCAAAATGCTCTCTCGCGTCCTTTCATGGCAAGATTTCCTGAGTGCTGATTGCAGGCAAGATACGGCAATGCCCTCCTTTATGAGCTTAGAATAGCCAGACCGGAAGTTTAGCAATAGTTTGGCAGTTCTCAGGCGATTCCACCAACACAAGTGTTTCCCCCACACACACACAGTGCCAAATCCAGAAACTGCAGTTCTTTGTTGCTAGGAACCTCAGTTATGAACTCTAGCCCACGTCCGCATTCTTTAAAAGTCTTCAGAATGCGGACGGGGGAAGTGTGAAGTTGTGTCTGGAGTGCCGTAGGGGTCTATTTTTGACCCGCTATTGTTTTTATTGTATATTAATGATATTCCTTCTAATGTTGATCCGCCTGTAAAATTTAAACTATTCGCCGATGATTGCTTAATTTGCACGCGTGTAACCTGCGCGGAAGATCCGATTAAATTAAAGAGATGCTTGCAATCATTAAACTAGTGGTGCCAAAATTGGGGCATGGTAATTAACTACAAAAAATCTACATACACTCACGTAAGTAAGAAACAGCACCTTATCAAATTTGAATATAATATAGGGGAAAATACCTTGGCCGAGGTACAGAGTTTCCGATACTTAGGGGTGAGAGTGACGCATAATCTAGACTGGCGTATTCATATTGAGAATATCTATTCAAAAGGTTACCAAAAGCTCTGCTTTCTTAGAAGAAAGCTTCCAAGTGCGACTAAAGAAATTAAATTGGTTGCCTACAAAATGTTTATACGACCAGTTCTGGAATATGCGAATGCTGTGTGGAGCTCCCCCCTCCCCCCGCAAAAAAATGCTTAAAAAAAGGTGGAAAGAATACAGCGGATTTCAGCACGTTTTATATGCTGTACGTATCGCCGTACAGACTCGGTTATAGAGAAGATACAGCAGTGTGAATTGGAAACGCTGGAAATTAGAAGAATAAAACATCGACTCAAACTTTTTTTTAAATATAATGCAAGGGGCATTAAAAATAAATAAAGAATATTATGTGCAAGCGCCTCTAAAACATGGTTTCCGAAAAGCCACAGCTGGGTACTACAACCTATTAACACACGTACGGATGTATACCGGTATTTTTTTTCCTGATGTAATTTAACTATGGAACAAACTGCCAAGTGATGTTGTGGAGACTGCGAACGAGCAACAAATTGAGCTACGTGTCGATATGTTTTTGAGAAATGGTGTACAAATTTGAATTGTGATTCATTATGGCACATTGAAGTGCTTATGAGATGTAGTTGTGTTCCCTTCCTGTAACGACCCTCATTGGAGGGTTAAGACGACGACCAAATAAATAAAATATGGCAGTAGGCCACACAAAGGCCTAAAGAGTCTCTCTCTTGTTCAAATCGTTTCACCTGCGCAGAAGCCAAGCCAGACGTGAAATGTTCAGTTCTTGTCATGATACTTTGGACGGAATGTCATTCCTTTCTGTCCGGTTCGTCTCCCGACCACACAGATTTCTGTTAAAATACTCACATTAAAATGATGGCATGCGCTCGAAAAGCTGACTTCATACCCTTTGTCCCCTTTATTAATGCGGGGGAAATAACCGAATGAATTGTTTGCTTGATTCATAGATTTATAGAGCTCAAACACCAAAGTGAACAAAAAGCAACAATGACACGTAATGTCCTGTTTGCTTTGGTTGTACTAAGCTGTGAATCAATAACAACGCACCTGAACTCTAGTTACAAATGTTCTTTCGCGCACGATGTGAGATGGGTAAAGCAAAAGTCCCGGTATGCAATACGATTTGATACGATTTTATGTCTCTCCTTGTGTATGATAGCAAAAGGTCATCTTATCACCGGCCTGAAGGAATTATGAGAATTTCGACTTTTTCAAAACTGCAATTTCATATACGTGCACTAATGACAATGCGTAAAAAAGGGCCAATGTCTGGCTTGAATTCACATCTGCAGGCCTCGTAAAAGTCTATAGTGCTTATCCCACTCTGAGCAACACACTCATGGACAAGAGTCTTTGAGATGTTGTAGGCCACTACGCAGCGGCGTTCTATGAACTGGCCTTTTTTTTACACGGCACAGCTTTTTCCTTTCATTTTTGTACCCTACATACGCTGGCTCGACTGCACAACACTGACATCGGTATTCGTTTCGAGACGAAACCAAAACAGCGATGCGAAGTCTAACCACCCATTTTTTCCCTCTGGAGGTAGGCAGTGCATACAGACAATAAAAGCATGGCCTTCAATTTATTATTGTTAAGCTCCACTTGGTATAACCCATAGCTCAAATGGGCTTGAAATTTCCATTCGTACATTTCTGTCCTAACATCGACCGCGTAGAACGTTCAGTTGGGCTAGTAGGTACAGTTGTATCTTTTGTAAAACAGCGCGAACAACGTCGGACCAGACAGGACAGTGCTTAAATGATAGGCTCAGGCAGCACCGCAACAATGTAGATAATAAAGAGTCCCGTAACTTCAGCATGCACTGTCGTGAGTGCGAGTGCACCCCACAGTTTGAATTTTGCAGAGTTGTGGATAGGAACAGAGATAAGCTGTGCCGCGAAATAATCGAGGCTTCGAACATCAAGACGTATGGTGACACATGTGTAAGCGCTCCATCAGTGTCTTTATCTCAAAAAGAACTTCGCTTCCTGAATCGCACATTTTAGCTTGTGTTGGCTTGCAGAATCCCAGTGCATGAATGAGCTCTTTGCTTTGTTTTCCTTTTGGTGCCTGAATGTATTTATACGTGCAGCGTGCCAAATAAATGTCAGTTGTTAGTTCAGCGCTGTGTCGTCTGTTTCTTTCTCGGCTCTCTTCTTTGGCTTTCGGCCTTGCGCTGCTTCAAATCAAACTATGAATAACCAACTCGCCCATCAGCTTGTGCTTTCAAGAAGGACACGGGACGAGCGTTGACTCTGAACCAAAGTTTTAATAGCAACACCTGGTGCTTATATAGGGAAACATAAAGTACATCAATTGCTACACTAAAAGCGATAATACGGTACACAAGCATGCACGCGATGCACCAAGGCTACCAAGCAAAGCTAACGCTGTCATTGAGGGTGACTGACGATTTGGTGACGCACTTTGGCTCTTGACTATGGAAGCCTTCCATTACTTCTCGAATGGCCTGATCACAGTGCGTGTAAAGCACCTTTGTGCTACGCTACATGGCTGTGCATTTTTACTTTTTTATTCATTACTTCCAAAATTTTACACTGCCATTTTATTATAAAAATTGAGTACCCGGCAAGCCTAACCCTGGAGAGCTGAGACTCGAAACTGTCGCTGAGAGCATGGTGGCAGGATTTTGTCATAAAATTCCGAAGACAAGAACTGACAATGCCGTATTTAACCATTTTTGAATGACGAGTGGGAAATAAAGAGCGATTTTATTGATCTAGGGTTGTATTTACAGCAAATATGACCGTGGTCAAACCACAGGCGAATATCCAAAAACTGCAACTCATCGTCGGATGATGCCTCGGAGATGAATTCCAGCCCTGAACCACATTTTCTGAAAACCTTAAAACTGTCAGCCATAGGTGCTGCCCGGCGATCGCAGTCAGCAAATACCAGGTAGTCGTCCACAAACCTCACGGTTTTATGGTGCCGTCGCAATAGTTCCCTCACGATGTCCTTACCCACGTGCATTAGAAAAACTTCACTAAGGACCGGACGACGCTTGACCCGATACACACTCCTGCCCTCTGTGAATAAAGTTTGCCCTGCGAACCCACGACAGCCGAACACAGGTAAAACCGGCGTATTTCTAGGAAACTTTCAGCTTTCAGACCCCACTTCTTCAAGAAGGCTAGCTCGTCACTATGTTCTGTAATGCAGATTTTTACACGCTCCAAGAATCTGTCGTGCTGTAGGCTGTAATAGAAGTCTTTGAGGTCAATACTGAACGCGACACGGCTTCCTAGGCTGCAACCCTTCAGGAAAGAAACAAGCGCAGCGGAATTTGCAATCCTTAATCGGTCATTGAAGTATTGGGATGAAAGGTATCGTTGCCAAAAGAGTGACACAGTTCACCTGTCCTACACAGGTCGAGTGTTGAGCTGTCGTGGGTTGGAAGAGCAAACTTTATACGCTGAAGGACGGAGTGTGTATTGGGTCAAACGTCGCCTCGGTCCTAAGTGAAATATTTCTCCTATACATGGATAGGGACCTCGAGAGGAAACTATCGGGACTGCACCTTAAGACCGCGAAGTTTGTGGACGACTAAGTGGTGTTTACAGACCGCGATCGCTTGGCAGTGCGCATGGCTGACATTTTTAAGGCGTTCAAAAAATGTAGTTCAGGGCTGGCACTCACCTTGGAGGCATCATCAGACGTGAGTTGCAGTTCTTGGATTTTCGCTTGCGGTCTGGTCCCGTTCATGTTTGCTGAAAATACAAGCCTAGATCAACAAAATCGCTCCTTAGTTTCCAACTCAAATAATTTAAAAACTGTTAAAAACGGCATGGTCAGTTCCTGCCTTCGGAATTTTGTGACATCCTGCCACATCCTATCACCTGCTCCCATGCCACCATGCTCTATGCCACCATGCTCTATGCGATATTTTCCTGTCTCAAATCTCCAGGCTTAGACTTTCCGGGTACCCCGTTTTTAAACCAACAGAGGCCTGCTATCTTAGCTCAAGTGGGTGAAAAAGCAGGACACTCAGCACATTATTGACAACCAAATGGATAAAAAGATAAAATATGCTGGTTTTCGTTACCTTTATCGCATCAAGCATTTCCATAAAAATGTGGCAAGTCGATGTGAATTAAACGCAGCTATATCAACTCCCATCAAACTAAAGCAGTTAAGGCCGGCAGTCCAAAGAGAGATGGAACCGTCGGAAAAAGATAGTGTGGCTCCGCGCACACACAAGTCGCTTGTCGCAAAGGAGTTGTGTAGTGAATTCCACCCTCCGCCGGAGTCCGGTACATCAGGCAGACGGCACGTTCCTTACATAAAAGGTTTGAGGAGCACAAAACCAATCTGGACAATAAAAGGAAACTTTCATACTTGGTAAGCCACTGTAGAAAGGGTGAAGTAATTAAAAAGAAGAAGAAAAAATGTACAGCCATGCGGCACAAATGTGCCTTACACGAACCGTGGTTTGACCACACGAGATGCAATGGAGGTCTTTCATATCAGTCAAGAGCAACGTTCGTCAGCAAACCGTCGGTTACACTTAACGGCAGAGATAGCTTTTTTTGGTGGGCTTTGAGCGTCGCGTGATTCTCTGCATCATGTTTTATCGATTTCACTGTAACACGTGATGCTTTGTGTGCTTTTTCTTTTATAAGCAAGAGATGTTGCTATTAAAATCTTAGGTGAGAATCAGCGCTCGCCCAGTGCCTCCTTGTTTTTGTCCGACGTTGTTCGCGCTGTTCTACAAAAGAGGCATCTTCCGTGTACTCTGCTCTTTGACAAGGGCTTCTTGGTTATCGAAGCTTTTATTTGCACTACGCGGGAATATTTCACGAGAGCCGACCTATGACTCAATGCTGGTGAGCAGTTTTTCACGTGCTAGCAATGTATGAGCTTTAGGTTAGTTCTTCCCGTTCTGTTCTTAACAACTAGATCCAGAAGACATGGTGCCTTGGCCGCTAAAACTTACAAATGTCTATCTGAAAGCTTTTAGGTGAAATTAAGGTCACTCGAAGCGGATCAATACTGACTTTATTAAAGCTATTAAATAACTTGAATAAAGCTTTAATGGAACTTTAAAACTGTAGCAGAACTTTAATAAGACGATTAAAGAAAGATACGAATAAAAAAGGGAAGCGCGCAAGTAAACATGCTCTTTTGGGAGGGCGCACTGGAAACTGTTAACCATTACATGGTGTCAGTCAGGAAAACATATTCTTTATATAGTGTTTTACGCGTGAAATAGAAACCTGGCTGCACTTCGAGTCGACCAGTATTAAAATGCGGAAACCAAAATTCATTAAGAACGGAAAATAAACAGTGGCACTTGTCTGACTTCTCTCCTTCTTTCTGATTACATTTTCCAATCCTGGCCTCATGCCTGCGGAAAGCTTTGAAGCTAATGAGGTGCTATCGAAGCAATTCACATCGTTATCTGTTAGCTTATTTTACACAATTTTGACGGCGTGTTCTGTAGAAGATAATCAAAACGTTTTTCTGGAAACTTCCAGATTCAATAATCCTACACAGGTCGTAAACGCTGAAAAAATGAGACTAGTACAATGGAGCCCACTTATAACGAACGTGACGATCATGCGGATTACATTCGTTGTATCCGAGGTTCGCAGTGAATGGACTTTCTAATTTACAGCCCAAAACACAAAGTCATAGAATGTAAGATCGTTATGAGCGTCTTTTATTGAAACTAGAACATATTAGAAGCTCTGCAAGCTTTCCAAGCACTCGAGAGCAGTCACATGACCCTCGTAGATAATGTTTCGGCCCACAAGCTGCTTTAGGGATGCGTATAATTAATGGAGGTAGGCGCCTCCGCAACAGCTGGTGGCACGTTGGCCTCCTCTTCATCGTTTTCATCACATTCTTGGCAAAACAAGAGCGTTCGTAATTCGCGTAATAATATTTTCGCCAGTGCACGGCTATTCGTTGTCAGCGTCATCATCCGCACCAACGAAGTCATTCCAGGCGACATCAGGTCGGGCTAGCTTCGCATCGACGACGTGTTGAAACAGATCCCGATGCGTCCGATAACTACAGCGTCTTCCATGCTTCTTGGGTTCATAAACTCTGCCTTGTGGAAGCAATTCTTGATGCACACCACAGTCAGTTCCATCCATGAGAAATTAGGGGAAAGAGTAGGGGAGAGTGTTTCCCGAACTAGGACGTCGACACTTGGGCAGTCAATTGCTGTCAGTATGCAGTAGTGACGCGCGCCGATTGGACACATAGAGCACGTGAATAATGCCAATGTCAAGTGGCAGGTCTGGCTCGGGGTGTTCGGTGGCAAAAATGCGTGGTCGCAGCATTCAATGGAGTGCTGCGGCGCACGGTCACCGAGCACGAACAGGACCTTCCTATTTGTTTTAAGCCATTCCGCGAACAAGTCGCCGCTCATACCGATACCTCCTCTAAACTTACGCCAAGTGGCACACTTCTGTAATAATAAAAAAAACGTCACGCATCGTGCAGGCATTTATGTCATGTGTGTAGCGCACCAGATTATAGCTTCCAGAGAACTGAGCCTTGTGAGTCTTCCAGATGACACACGGCGGCCACCTCTCGCTACCGTCCATGGTCGGGCCCACGACGGTCATTGCGAAGTTTGCTATTGCACTTTTTCCATTGCTAGGGGCCACCTATAAAGACATGTATTTTTACGGCTGCATTTGGCAAAACATTTTTTCGCCGTTCGATACATCCCGCATTATTTTTTCGCCTTTGGGTGCTAGCATCGTTTCTTTAGAAAGCGTGGAAGGGGTTACCACGGGGGCTTGGAGGCGCTCGTCACACTCCGCACCTGCAAGAAACAGTCGTATCTTAGTTCGCTGTAAGCGAGTTGTAAGGCCGAACTTGTTTGTTGCATCTGAGATGCAATTTCATTTCCCTAATACATATTTCGAGGGTAGCACCGCACTCGTTCTTAATAAGCGAGTGTTCGTTATGTCTCCGGGCGTTATACGTGGAGTCGACTCTATTGGCTTAAGTTAAAGCATCAACACAGATTAGAAGTAGGAGGGAACCACTGCCGACGGCTTTTACCCGTGGCAGCCCGGAATCCCTCCTCAAATGCGGTTTCACCAATTAGAGTAGCAGCGTTCAGCCTTCCGTGCAGCGGAAAACCCGGCGTCGTCTCGGCGGCGTCGTTGTGTCTAGAAGCGCAGGCCACGTGTGTATGTCTGCAATGAAAATAATTTAGAAGAGGACTTGTAATATACAACCTTTTTCAGTAAAGTTTCGAGACCGATTAATTTTCTTCTCTAGAAATGATTCCCCAAAACAAATGTTGGTGCGTATGTGTAGCGCCATGCATTCGTGCTTATCTGAGCTATTTATGTTAATAGCTGTGGCAGCCAGTAGATGGCACTACATGTCAAAAATACGTTGTTTCTAGTCGTCTGCGCATTCTACTGTGAATGAAAGTAGGGAGGTTGACGTCCCCCTCGAACAGCGTGTAAACATAAAATTCTGTGTGAAGCTTGGCAAGACAGCCATACAGACGTATGAGCTCCTTCGTGACGCTTAGTGAAAGGAGTCATTATCGCGGCCGCGAGTTTTCGAGTGGCACAAGAGGTTGGTTCAGGGGCGAACATCGGTGGAAGACGACACAAGGCAAGGGCACCCTTCAACCTCACGTAATAAAGACAACGTGGCTCGGATGGTGTAAATCCTACTGCAAGACCACATCATTACAGTCCGCATGCTATCAGATGCTCTCGACATTATTACGGCAACATGCCACCAAATTTTGCGTTAGAACTTGGGGAAACAAAAGCTGAATACCAGACTTGTGCCGCTCTCCCTCACACAGGACCAAAAGGACATGCGGGCAGCAGTGAGCGCTGATTTGCTCTCCGAGACAGAGAAGGATGCGGCATTCGTCGACAGCATCATTGCTGAAGACGAAACATGGTGTTTTCAATACGATCCTCAAACAAAGGGGTAGAGCGCCGAATGGTGGTCCACAAAATCTCCGGCGTCGAGTAAAGTGCAGTGACAGAAGACCACAAGAAAGACGATGGTGATAGTTTTTTTTATAACAGAAGTGTCATACACCATAAGTTCGTCCAACAAGGGCAGACGGTAAATCAGGATTTTTATATCTACGTGCTCCAACACTGACGCGTTGCAATGCCACGCCGTCGCCCTGACTTAAGGGTATCTGGAGATTGGAGTCTACTCCCCGATAATGCAAGGCTGCACACTGCTTTCAGCGTGACAAAATTTCTCGCCAAGAACAGCATTACTTTACTTCCCCATCCGCCATACACGCCTGACCTCTCCTCATGCGAGTGTTTCCGGTTTCCTAGTGAGAAAAGAGTCCTAAAAGGTCACTGGATGGGAAGCGTCGAGGCCATTCAAGACGCCACGACAAAACAGCTGACAGCCTTGTCAAGACAAGTGTTTCCCAACTGTTTCCAGGATCTCAAGAAGCGTTGGAAGGCGTGTAAAGTCTGCATGAAAGACTAATTCGAACGGGTGCTGCACAAATGATTTCAATGTTAAACGAATTTTTTTAATGAACCCAGTCTCAGAACTTTGCGGACAAAAGTTGCATATAGCAATGGTCGGTGCATGTATGTCCGAGAACCTAAATTTATAATGTTTTTTATTTTACCTATATAGATATTTTCTATAAATCTTTGCCAAGATTCACACCCATGCTTATTGGGTCGCCTGCTGGGCACGCTGTCGATTAGATCACGTAGGCATGTTGACTGGTCTGCAGTACACGTGGGTTCTGCGTGTGCGTGATGGATATATTTTAAGATTAGGTATATGGCAATTATTTCAGCCAACACAAGAAGTTCTAATGAGTGAGATACTATTGTGCTAATTAGCGAGGTACTAATGAGATGTGGAGTATGGACACGTTTAAAGACAAGAATGTGGAAACGGAGTTGCGATGACTGTGATAAATGTGGGAGCGTTAACAAAGAACAGCGACTGTGTCTGACGAGAAAGCACTAAAGGAAAACAACCCCGCTACGTCAAGTCCTTAAAAGCAGAGTATCCACCTAAATTTTTTTCACCCAGTGCTACCCGAAATCTACAAAACAAATCTCAGGATCGAGAGAATTAGCAAAGGGCACCGAATATACAAAGAATGCACACTTGGTCTCATTCCTCTATCGTACTCCTTTTTGCACTTCCTCAGCAAACTAAAACATGTTCTCTAAAATTCTGCCTTCCGCTGCGCCAAGTAACGCTGAGCGTTCGCGTAGAGGAGTCCGAACCTCTCTTAATTCTTTGTATTATGTTACGGGCGAAATGAGGTTAGGTTCCGAGCATAATTTTGAAAAGTTTTGCTGGCTTCGGCGGCAGCGGAACGTCATCTTTACGGCCCTTCATGTCCATAAATTTTAACCTTTTTTTAGTCTAACAGAGACAAAACTTCGGGAAAGAAATGATTTATTTCGCTTTATCTAAGCATAGCATGAATTGTTTGGACTCAGTCGGCTAAGATCAGCAGATATTCCCTTTCAAAACCGCAGCTGTTTCCTTCAAGAAAAAAAAAACTTTGTATATCCTTTGTTCAGTGCCTTTGGGGGGACTGTCTACTGCGAAGACGTGAAGTACGGATTTGTGCATTAACGAAGGTACGGTTAACCTGCACAGATACCCTTTACGTTGGACGGAAGTTAAAGCGCAAAAACCGCACTGTTAAGAGCAGTACTCTAGCTGCAATTTCAAAAATTTAATACGACTGCAATCTAGCAGAAATACTTTAAATTTATGCAACTGCTACCTCCTTCTAACTGGACACGATCTCGTTGCTAAGCGTCTAGTTTTAGCCGCAGAGAGCTGGCTCGTTGAGTCGCTATTTCGATGAATGTATTGCTAAACCTCCTGTTTTAGGTCGAAATAACATTAGGCCATCAATTATTTCATGAACACCTACGCAAAATTCATTCTACGTGTGATGCACTTTCGCAAAAAGCAGTTGCGTGTTTCACTGGCAAATTATTACTGTGCTCTAAGAAGAATTCAGGTCTATTTAGTGGCCAATTTTCATGATTATGACAAATTTGACTCGTGCTATAAATTTGCCTCTGAGTTTTTAAAATCATGCAATGTTCGGCTTGGCTTGCTGAGCCGTATCATTCACTACATTAATACTATGTGGACAGGCAGTTTTTAAAACGATAGAGAAATTCATTTCTTCTGTCAGAGATATTTTACAAACATTTATTATTTTTTGGGAGGAAACTCGTCTCCAGTTGCTAGCCAGTGGAAATTTTTTTTAAACAGGTCCGAGGTGATGAAGGCCGAGATATCCGCTACAATGGTGCACATCCTGGTCTTTAGGGGTTATAAAATGAAGCATTGGTGGCTATAAATATGCCCAAGCCCAGTTAATCTGGACAAACGCTTCTAGTTTGCGCGGCTACCACAATGTGTTGCGTGGCGCTGAACATCAAACAATACTGGAAGAATTTTGAGTATTGCGTAAATCCCAATGCTTTCTTACGGCCGGTTGAACTGGTCGGTGAGAGCACTGAGAGCGTTTTCTGAATCGCATTTTACAGCTCAGAGAACAAAACAGGAGGTCAGTATAAACATCTTCGTTTATTATCTCAACGAACTCCTGAATGTTTTGGTCATTCACAAGTGATAATATTTCCATGTGTTACATGGCATTCGACACCGGCGGCGGTGATTTGGCGCTTTTTGGTGAAGGTCGACGCGTTGATTGGTGAAGGTTGAAGGTTGATTGGTGAAGGGAAGGTTGACAAGTAAATACCTTGGCTAATTTAGTGAAGCTTTTTTGATGAACACATCAACAAGGGCACAGCAAGGCGTAACAAGAGAGATTGCCCTACTCCCAAGTGCCAACCTCGGTAACCTGTACCACAAGGGTAAACTGGGCAAAGTTGGGATGAAATGTCTGTTTTTTTGTCCGTGGTTAAAAAAAATATGCATTTGCCTTTTCAATCCATCAATTCAAACGCAATTACCCCTAAGCCATCCTTCCAGACTCCTTAAGTGGCCACCTGTAATGATCTGCAGTGTCTGAAACATTGGGCCTCGAGAATTAACGATTCTTTGTTTTCACGCTGCCGTTTTTCGGCATCGGCAGGTGTTTTGGTATCAAGCTTAAAGGCCCAATATGAAGCAGGCGGAGATAAGTCAAGAAGGTGAAGGACTGGGAATGTGTAGATTTTGCAAAGCGTCCAGGCCCAAGATTTTATTGTTTATTTTACCGCCTTCTTTATGGAAAAAATTTCAGCAAAAACATTTTTAACTCAAGTTATATCACTTGCCTTCTGAGAACCCCGTAGCTGGAGAGCCGGTGGTAGTACATCAGATTAATCAGGAAAATATCTTCCAAGCTTGTTCGGAGAATAATGCGGTGTGCATAAAATATTCATTACGCTTAACACGCGAGCAGTAGGAAAAAACAGTTATTTTTTAATGAGACGGCTGCGAATCGCTTGTATTGCACAGCTACAAGACTAGAGCACGATACACACTGAAGATCATTACCTTTAAAACTCTAACCCCAATAATGCCAGGTGAAAGGAAGAATAATTCACAATGATTCCTTGCGCATGCGAGTGGTGGGTTTTGTCATATTTGATGAACATTTTCATCGCATTGACTGCTTCGTAGGTGTTTTAATGAGCAAGTGTCATAGACAATATATTTGCCGCTTTCTTATTTCTAGGTTTGCTGTCCTCAGATATGACGAAAGCTATGTCGATGATATGGACCTGTGTCCCCCTTATTGGGATAGTAATAGGACAAGTTCAAAAGGTTTGTGGACCGGGAGTGTTTCACTGTGATGCCACGTTCTGACCGCCTCTGTCCTAGGTAAAAATGCATACTGGTCTGCACTATTGCGCTGCAATAGACACATTACATATGGGGTTCCTAATGTACAAGCAATTTCTTGGCATTTTTATATGGAGTAGGTAAAAAAAACAGCTTTGTTTAATGTTACCAGCCCTATGGTGATTAAAATTGTTGCTTTAAGATTTCAGCTAAGCTTTTTATGAGGCGATACATGGTAAGTTACAGAAACACTTCAGAAGGCAACACGTTGTGCCTTGTTAAATGTATTCCTTTAAGGTACCAATATTCATCTAATCAGCGATCCTCATACTAAACACGGTATATCAATAACGGCTCACTGTAGAATTACATTCATAACGTGTATACACAGCCAGTTGAAGTGATGCAAGTTGGCATGAGATGCCTTATCAGCTGATGCCAGGTTACAAAGCTGGTGGTAAGCGTGTAATTCACGGCAGAAAACGATACGTCACTGCTCGGTGGTCACACGTCATTTTTTCAGGTTATTAGTGTGGCTCTCTAGCTCCGAGCTCACAGAAGCTGAAACATACACTCTTTGCAAAAGTACGCGGTCATTAATGTTGTTTTGCAACGCACACTGGGGCATATCGGCACTCGTTTGATTCATTGCTCGGAACAAAAACGCCTGAAATCTATATCCTTTTTAGTTTGACGAAAGTATGCCACTGAACTCAACAACTCCGATTGAAACCAACTTCGGCCGCAGAGAAAGGATTTACTGTGCGAATAATTTGTGCGCATTTACCACAGTGAGCCCTTTCGTCGGCTAATCTGCCTTTCAAGCAAACCATGCGCTAAGGTGATGCTTTAATGTAATCCGATAGGAAAATAAAAATTTCCGGCTTTTGGTGTGTTCTTTTAAGCGTTACATTTTAGTTCGACGGTTCTGAAAGCGTTTCCTTCCGTACAGACAGCGTCACCGGTGTCGCAGTGTGGAAATGTTTGAAACTTAACCCTTTCGCCACCATTCAAATACGTTATGCGCTTAGAACTCGACGCGCACCTCTCGTGTGCCGCGAGCCGGCCGCCACAAGTATTAGTGACATTCGGTGATGGGTGTTCCTAAATGTGGGCGTACTCATGAAAAGTGCGCACTCTTCTCTTTCTCCTTTGTCACTCTAAGAGGACCAACGTCTGCCACCGTCCTCCGATGCTCAGAGAAAGGCTATACATTTAATATCGACGCCTGTTCTCCTTTTATTTATGCTATCGAAATTCTCGTTGCTCGACTGCGCCGTAATAATACAATTAAGCTGGTTGAGTGAAGGGAGAGAGAGGATCGTATAAGTCGCCAGCCACGTGTCTATGAAGGCGCCAAGGAAGAAGAAACGGCGGTGGAACGTGTCGCTACGCGTCCATTGCTCCACTGCCTGATGGTTCGCCACCCTATTCATGCGTTGCTCTGAGCTTTGCTGCACAAAAATTTATTCAGAGTACTGTTTATTGGAGGTGTTCCATTTAACGAGGTAGACGAGCCGCAAAATATCGGTGCATGATTTTCTTGGTGCTCGCAATGGCGAAGGACGGTTTTCACGTTGCAGAGGAACCCTGCGATAGCTTATATTAAAAAAAAAAGATTTGCCTGGACTAGCAGACTTGCGTAAGTACGAGGCGCTGTGTTTAAAAATAACCGAGAACACATCAGTAACGGGCTCATTTCAAGCCTGAAGAATTCTGTGCTACAGGTTATGTAACAGGCGTTATTAAGCTTGCGTAAATGTTTGTATCTTGCTCTCAGATGCATTGGTGGGGTTGATTTAATGGTGTTCTAATTCCATGTCATTTTGATTAATTTGGCGGTGAGATAGCTCAGTGCACCTGCTGTCGCTAGAGTCAGTCAGACAGCCAGGTGGTTGAGAATAACTTAATATGCAACCCCAATTGTCTGATTTTCACACCTGTAGACGTTGTTGGTAACGTCGACTTTTTTCATGTAGCTGATATTTAGTCAAATTTAGAAGCATGAAAAACGCTGAAGGGCAGAGTTTTACGGGTAAAATATAACCGTCAATGAACCTGACTTTTACAGCTGCTTTTGTACGAAGCAGCATCCGAATTTGTAAAACGCTTGATCCTGCCTTTCTAATATTCGGTTCTTGTCAATCCTCCGCTGTACGGCATTCTTCATCATCGATGTCACTGGTCTGATATTGTCTCCGCAGAGCGCATCTCCCCTCTATCGCTCCATCTTCACGTCATTCAAAAACTCAAGACAGCAATTTCTTCGCTGTTTCTCGTTTATTCCGTTACACCCTCATGAGCAGAGACCTCTTTCATTCGTCCATAGTTGCTTCCATCAGCAAGCCAGCGCCAGTTATGCTTGAAATTTTTTAAACGAGCCCAATTCCATTAGGCTGACCCTAGAAGCAGTCCCTCGTAGCGCCACCTTAAAGCATCAAGTGAGAATTTCCTTTAGGTTGTGAAAATTGCCATCACGACTGCAGGTGCGCAGGCGTGAACAGCGCCTAATGGTTTACAAAGGGAAGAATACACAGCTTTTGGCATTGCATACGCGCTCTTACACATCGGCGCGCGATTTTATGGTTCTTTCGAAACTGTGGTTTAGAAAGCAATATTGGCATGCCATTCATTCAGTCAGTGCCGCTGGGATGCCATGCGGTAGCACTTTCTGGAAATATATGCTCAACATCCCCTAAACGATACTGCGGAATTATACCTGCGTGGAATTATCTATGCCATTGACATAAACACGCATATTTCTCCAGAAAACTTCCATCAATTGGTTAACTAGTCGCGGAGACGAAGTGTTACTTAGGCTTCCAGTCAAAGAATATTTATAGATATCACGATATGTAGAGCTCGTATCTTTGGAGCTTAGTATAAAAAATATAGTGGAAAGGCTTTCCCTTCCCCTAAATGACACGCATTTAGAAATATACAAAAAAACTCTAGAGTTTTAAAAGACTCTAGAGTTTTAAAAAACTCTAGAGTTTTAAAAAACTCTACAGTTTTAAAACTCAAGGTGCAGTCTTCCCGAAACATGAATTCGCATTTTCATATAAATATCATCATTTATAATCAAGCCCGTGTATTAGGGCTCCTATATACTGATCGGTATTCTCTACCAGCAAAGACAATGCTTCTCAGTTACCGCTCATTCGTTTGGTCCTCCATGCAGTATTGCCTCCTAATATGTAGGAACAACAGCCTTTTCTAACATTACCAAAATCAGATATATTGAGAACACAATAGTAAATATATTCCTAGCTTCCCTTCAGAGCTTCCTGTGAATCCTTGGTCACTGAGATTTGGTTTGATTATAAAATATTTTTTATTTTATACTGCCAACAGCTTTAATGGAAGAACTCGGGAGTAACATAACACACCCACACACTTAGGCCAGTTTTAAACTGCACATGTATACGCTTATGAAACAGAACGCACTGAATAGTGGGCTGTACCTTTTCGAAGAACTTAAGCAAAACAGAGGCTATCCTGTCTATTTAATCTATTATTAAAAATATTTGATCAATCGAACGCAGTTTAAAACTTTTTACGTCAATGAAAATAAGAAAGCTTTTAGCACTTTTTAAAGTTTGTGTTATGGTTACATAGTGCTGTAACGAAGATGCATGTACCCTACTATTAGTTTGCATGAAGTCTTGAATGTTTACACATGTAATTAACTCCTTGCTTTTCCACACTTGGTGTTTATACTCTATAACATTTCTTCTAATTCATGTTTCCTGTTGAAGTGATTGCCCTACTTTAATAGTGTGCTCAGTTTAACGCTGGTTTTTGCAGAGATTTATGTGTAAATGATTTTCTTTTCGCTCATTTTGTACAGATTACTATGCTGAAAAATCTAGTATGTGCTGGGAGCGTCACATGTCTGAAATGACTTGCAGGAAAGATTTTGCTTTCTTCTTTTTTTCACTTTCCTTCTCTTTTAAGTCGCGATGACCGCATATAATTTGTAACGTCTGCCATTGTTGCTTTTTTTCTAAGGGGGTAGACATGTATAGCTACTGAAATGCAGCTTTTTTCCCTATTCCTCATGTCTTCATGAGTAGGGCAATGCATAAACAAAGTTTTTAATTGTGTAAAGAACAAAGTATGCTGAAATGTGTCTGCAGGCCGACTAGTAAGTTTTGTCAGGGAAAACTGTAATTTATACAGAGGCACATTTTTGACGCCCCCTTTGACGCTGAATTCTTCACTGTATTGATTAAATTTAGAAACCTGAAATGCTTTTAGTGGCCGTGAACAGTGTGGTTCTTCCTTGTGAAAATGGAAATGCGCTGTGCAAGTAAATACATTAATTTTACAAAGAAATTGTAACGATATTTCTTTTCAATAGTAAATTTCCCCTATATGATTGAAGACTTGCCTCGAATAGGTTGCGGTTCGTATTATGAACTTGATCATGCTAGCATGCTAACGGGTGAGCGGCCCTTTGCAATATTTTGAGCTTGAGTGGACGAGTTTGCTAACAATCTTGGCCCATCAAAGCACGCAGCTCTGACGTGAAGAAGTATGCTGATAAATTCGTTGACAACATTGCGCTGCCACAGCTGTAAAGCCAAACCTTCATGCCTTGCGTCGAATTTACGGTGATATTGCGCAGAGCTTTGAAAAAAAAATCATAATCAATGTAATTCGTAATTTGGTTTTCATTTACTCTTTAAATGTGCCTCCTTGTGAAACCTGAGAGGAGGGGGGGTACGCAAATAGAAATTCTACCAAACCGAATCGAGCATAAATACACTGGTTTCGGGACCGAATTTAATATACTCTTGCTTCACTACCGAATCTTATACGAATACTTTAGATGGAAACATAATGAAATAGGAACCAAATAATGAATGAACTGAAATAGAACATTTGTAATTTTATTCACTCGTCTAATATTATTATAATATTTGTAATATTATTCACTAACTAACCTGTGCTAATGAATTCATGCGCCTCAAAAAAAAAAGGTTTGCTACTGACACTGTCGGAATCAAACTAGTGCCAGAGCTGATGTGATGAGATGGATATCTTTTATGAGCCAATGCCTTCATTATCAGGCATGAGGACAGGGTTTGCTGACTGAACTCTACTACATTGCCGAGTATTGAAGGCCAACAATGTGCTCAAAGTTATGTTTTAAAGAATAAAAATACCGGCCGCAAAACACAAAAGTTATTACTTTATATGAGCTATGAGGCCAGGCTGTCACAAACAGAAAAATTGTAATCTTAGCCTTCATAAATATGAAATTTATTAATGAACTCTTTATTGACTGCAGGAGTCCATGATTATAGTGGAACCCTAGAGGCAGTGGCATTCAAAGACTATTCAAATTTGAGCAATTTATTTACGTGCCTGTGTCTTGAGATACGCATGTCTAAAATATGAGCCCTAACAGTGTAATGACGCATGCATTGTCGTGGCTGCTGGCTTGAAGCTCCTCCATGATATGACTGCAGTTGCGCATGGCGCTCCGCCTGACAAGAATGAGTATATATTTTCGCGCTTGGCCAGCAGTGGTGCATCGCTGCACTGGGTCACATGCGAAGTCTAAAGCGCCACCATCTCTTATCACCTACTCGCGAACGAATCGATTAAAGAAACAACGCTCGCTCCGCGCCACCCGCGCTGTGATTCTTGCGTCTCGCTGGCCAAGAAAAGGTTATCACCATCGCCTTCAATTTTACATTCATGTCACGCGAAGTGCCACACGCAAAGGCTTCGTCACACCAGGAAGGAGCCTCATGTTCAGTGGCGAGGTACCGCAGGTGTAATTACACGTTTTGGGCTGAAATTTTAGACTTTCATATGTCAGGACGCAGGCGCGTTTCAAAATTGCACAAGTTAATTTACTTATTCTAGATAACTACTAAGGTTACGATGCTATTTTTTTCAGTTTGTGTACGCAAGCCGCTTAATACATTCAAAATAATCACGTTTGTGTATGGCTCTTACCATTTCTTTTTTCCTTTTGTAAAACTCGATTTTGATTACCCTATAGATTTGAGCATCATAAACGCCGCCATATGAATGGACCGCATCAAGGCCCTAAACGCGCACATGAATTTCGGCATCAGGATGTGCAATCTTGCAGTGGTACTGTTTATGAAATAGGTATCAAAGAAATTTACGGCTGGCACGATTTGAACTTCATGTACTTTATATGAAAGCTATTCGAACATTTCAGACGGTATTCTATTCGTTTCGAATATTTTGAATGAGCCCTATTTTATTCGCTCAGCGAGTAAAGTAGATAATATATGTTTCGACATATAAGAGAGTCAAATATTCACACCCGCCTAAAAGCCTGTAATGTAAACAGCTTAGAAAAGACTACAGTTCGCGTCCTAGTGTTCCGACAGATGGCGCTGCTGGACGCAGACCACGGATCGATCGTGGCTGCCGTTTTACGTTGCAAGCCATTCATGACTGTAGTCTTTGCTGTCTTATACCTCGGATAAACGAGGCGCAAGATGTGCAACCTTGGTGAGTCCCTTGGGTGCGCTGCAATGATGCGTTCCTTTCCTTGAAGCCTGTTCCCGCTCGACAAGCGGAGTTTAGGCAGCTACCGAAGCATTCGACCACCCGAATCCCTGCCGACTTACCGGGCAGTCTGTAAGTGCTGTATCTTGATTATTGGAGATGAGGGGGCTGAACGCTTGCAAGAAGGCAGCTAATTACTTGATACCAAATGAGGTTAAATCAGGCTTACTGAAACCAAGAGCACTAGAACCTAAATTAGCTTGCGTTAGATATGAACGACCGCTCATGAAGTAGACAAGGGTACTAGCAGCACTATTCAGTGTTGTTCTTGATGAAGACTGAGGCACCTGATTTCTTCGTCACAAGTGAGCCTAGGTGCCCAGTACCCAGGGTCGACCAAAATTGTAAAAAAAAAGATTATTGTACGCCTGAAGCTGCTGCTTCTGCTATTCTTTTCAACTAACGTGTTCACTGAGCTCAGCGATGCCTTTCCGGCGCTCCCCAAAGAAATAAAGACTGTCTTATCATTAAGACACGTTTTTGGGCGAGTTGGTGGAGGAGCATTAAGGAGGAACACAACGCCGAATGAACTCTCGTGCGCGTCTGTTTTATTCCGTTCCTGTAGGGGTGTGTCCCTTCATATTGTGTTACAAGATCTCATGGGGATGCCGGGGGACCACTGCCCTGCAGCCAATGAACTCATGATGTGCTGTGGCAATGCGGTATTGCGCACTGTTTACGTATCCCACAGCTAACCGTAATACACGAATTAATACTTATTTTTATAACTTGCCATAAATTGGTACTTTTATGTTCACATGCGAGGGCGGTGTCTGCACTGTCCTGGCATATGCACTCGTATCATTTAGTGATATCTATTGCATTTTGGCGGTCATTGTACTGGGAACGAGAAAACGAGTTTCAGAGCAGAGTGCGCAAGTGCTGCGTGGATGCCCCAAGCATATTGACATAGTTTCTCATTTTTAAGAAGGACAAACTAGTGCTTAATAAATTATAACGCAGGAAAGTTAAATTTACTCTGCCTGATAATTGTCGTCAAGTGCTGTTCATTTTTCTAGCAAAAGATTTTTGCAAAACCTTGCGCGGCTGCTAATGTAAAATCGCATACGCAAGCCAAAAAATCATTATGTGCTAAACGTTCCTTAAACTTGCGACAAAAACTGAAAGAGGTATATATTATTTGCGGAGAATAGTGACATAGGCGGCACAACAAATGATAACAATTCTTGCGCTTTATACCAGATTAGGAAGCAACGTAAATGATTTTTATTATTTGTAATTGTTATGACCAGTATTGCTCACAGGTTCTCAGGGGCTAATCCTAAATGAGCACTAAAGAGCTTTCAGAATTAGGCAGGACTTAAGGGATCATGTGTGCCACTTGCTGGTACTGCACGTCTGGTCTTTTGAGGGTAGAATTTGAACTGACGAAGTAATCTTCAAATAAATCTCTACGGCAATCAGCCATCTCCGCAGCGCGTATTACCGAGCGGAGAGCGCAATGCTGACGTAAATAATAAATATGAAAACTAATAAATCAATGTACTCTGGCTTCTTATTTTCAACGAAATGAAATTTCCATAAAGATAGAGAACAACGCTACCCTCGGTAAATCCTATATACAAAGCGTTGTTAAGCGCCATCGGGCTAAGCCTGAAAATCGTAGCTTTTTTAATCGGCCAATATTGGAACAGTTTAAATGCTAGTGCAAAATCCCTTGTGCTGCTTAATTGCTCGATATATTTAGATAGTTGAATCGCGTCGAATTCTAAAAAAATTCTTTCAGCTTGAGCTTGAAAAATTGGTTTCTAAATAAAGAAAATTGCCCGGGAACTGTTTCACATCTCACATCTCAGTGGACAGGCAAACCGTGCGGTAAGAAAAGGGATAACGGATGGGGTGAAAGAAGCAAGTAAGAAAGACTTGGCGTAGTGGGGGCCACCGGGGTAATTCCGACGGCATGGAGATCTTTACCGTGCACTGAATCGTGGAGCACGTGGGCGCCTTTTGCATTTCACCTCCACGAAATGCAGCCGCCGCGGCCGGGTTCGAACCCATGAACTCCGGCTTAGCAGCCTAGCGCCCTGACCAATGAGCCACAGCAGTGGGTCCTTTTAGCTTCCTTTCATTTTCCTCAATGTGTGGAGATTATTCAAATAAACTTTCCACGGCAAAATTTTCGTCAACGAGCAGTTATGACCGATCATAAAAATATCTGCAATACTGTGTCCATTGGGTTGCGCGCCTTTCTATGCACAATGGCCTAATGCGTCCTCATGGCTGTCCAGCCATGATAATTGTCCTACGTGTAGACGCCTGCAGGTAGCTGTGGAATGCTTAGAATATCCTAGTGTGGGGTGTTATCAGATCTGAAAATCTAGAAGCTCTCAAGTAAAAAAAGATACGGTTTAAGCTTGTTTTTCTACAATAGACAAGTAAAAAACAAGACGATGAAAGAAGGAAACAAGTAATAAAAAATTTAAGCCAAGCCAAACGTTTTTTGTTGACCATGTCTACGAGTAATCAAGGTTTATTCAGCAGTATTTCGATTTGTAAAGGTTTTTTATTTCTTACAAAGGAGAGTCTACCAATACCGCGTTAAAGAACATGTCAATGTTAATGCGCATTTCTTAGAGTATTAAAAGGGTCCTAAATTCTACATGACATGCAAAGAACGGGCTTTACAACGTACTCAGGAGGCATAGGTTATTACCAGCAAAAAACGGACAGGAATGTTTCTAGACCTGCATATCGAACACTGTCGACATTTGTAACATGTAAATGAAAGCATACTCAATAATTTTGTTTGTAGTGCTTTATGACTTGTGTTATATAACCTTTTCGTTTTATGCAGAATGGTATTGCTGCTGATGTAGCGTTCTTTTATAGAGCACGTGCTTCCAATTGTGGGTACGGCCGTGGTGTCGTCATTTCCATGAGGGCAAAATGCTTTTAACCACATGGATGAACATTTTCGCGCCGGAAAATGAATCTAAGGTGGTATAAAATAAATTAATATTTCTCACTACGGCAAGCTTCATAGCCAGAAATGCTCTTAATCTGGTGAAACCCGTTAACGCATGTGTTAAGTCTGTTCCGCCGGCTTAGATATTTACGCTATAAACTCGATGTTAAACAGCCCATAAGCCAACCTCTCAGTTTGTCATACGGCTTGGAGGAGCTCTCTAGCGGCGGCATACTCCTGAGCGTGATCAACGCGACGCTACATTATGCACCGAAAGACGAGGCCAGGGCAAGCCAGGGCAAGTAGAAGTTTGTTTTTTTTACCACGAGCAAGAGCGAATTGTTAGAAATCGTCTAATTGTATTGCATCTGGATATACCCATTTGTCGAAATCGCGTACGAAAAGTTCAGAGTTAACGGGGCTATGCTAGCAATGAGAAGAGTGGGCATGTAAAAAAGACAGCTATTGGCAGCACGGCATGAACTGGAATAGCGCGCAAGTGGCAACCGGGTGACTGATCCCCTAGTAAGTGCAGTCTATGCGTGCCCATGGAACACATATATGGGATTCACCGCTGCAATAGTAGACACAGATTCCCGTAGAAGTTTCAGGAGTACAAAAGCTTAAAATAAACTGCATTTATTTGCGCCGTCTTTTGTTAAATAAGTTTTAAAAAGCACTGCACCCGTCGCGTAACGAAGCGCAGAGCGGAACTTTCAGCTGGTAACAGCATGCGTGAATTGCTAAGAATTCAATATGCATGGGTGTTTTCATGTTGTGAAAGTTCCTTCTGAGATCAGCAAATTAATCCCGAAAGTGGCCTAGAGTTCAATCTGAAAGATTACACAAGAGGCGTGGTTTCGGTGTCCTGGCAGCGAAGCCTATGGCCGGTACTATTAAAGCCCAGAACAACAAATAATGTTATCAGCAAAAGTGTTAAACAGTGTTGACCGTGGATGCCGAAATATGTAAGACGCGGCGTGCCCCCCAAGCCAAGTTATGTTCCACGCGCTTTCCTGCCCGAAGTGCTTCGAGCAATGCTCTATGCGATGAAAATGTAGTTGCGTTTGATAGCAATTTCTCAGATAAAGATGGTAAGTGTATGAAGGAAGCAAATAGAGTTTGATCTGGTGTGAGACATGTAAACGGGTAACGAGCAACTTGTTTTTTTTTTGGGGGGGGGGGGGGGGATGAAGGGCAAGGATCACAGTAATGTTCTTATCTTGCTCTACGACTGCATTAAATCGCCCTCCGCGCTGACTTTCTTTTTCTTGTGCTAGTGCCACGAAGCCATGGAATGCTGCAAAGGGAATCCCTGCCAAGAGGGAGTGTGCCTCTAGGCTGTCGGTCCCACGATCGAGATGCCGGATTGGTAACAGTGCCAGATAAGAAGCTATGAGAAATAAAAGCCTATCTCGTAAAGGCGGGAGAGCACTCCTGCATATCACGGATTTTTAAAGGGACACAAAAAGGAGCCCAAATTCAAGACACATTAATATGCTTGCGTTGTTTGATAGGCCATATGCAACTGGTACAGAAAACAGAGCACTGAAGAAAAAGAAGGCTTTCTAAAACAACGTAAAATTGAAATACACGCGGCGCCACCAGTCTCAAACTCAGGGCCACAATTGGCTCGTGGCTTTCGCCTGGAGTGTTGTTTGGACGACTATGAGTAAGTACTGTCGGAGAACAGAGCATGACGTATCTGCAGACGAAATAATCAGAAATGATTAATAATTTAATGCCACACTTTGCGGTATGCACAGACTCGGCCCGGTCAAAGCAAACAAGAGGCTTCCAAGGACAAGGTCCGGCGGCATCGGCGAGCGAATATAAAAGCAGTATATCCAGGTAAGTGCTGTACAGGCACTGAAATACAAATAATAAAGAAAATACATAGTATAGAAGTAAATCCACTGTAGAACGCGCTCTCGGCATCTTTTTGCATTAAAACATAGATTCTGATATCCGTTTCGTGGTCGTTTTAGAAGTAGCGGACAATTATATGGTCAAGAAGACTATTGAATATTTTAGCGACATATACACCTTGTCTTGCTTTACCGTACTTAGTTGAGTATTTAGGAAGAATGTAGCGCTGGCCTTTACGTAGCGTTCTGGCAGCCACTGGTTTAGTCTTGAAGGCAGGATTCCAAAAGTGTCTCAGAAGAACTGTTGTTTATATAAATTTTCAAAGGACTGAAGAGCAAGATAATTAGACAAGTTTACTGGAGGGAGAAAAGAATGTTCATACTCGGTACTTGTCAACATTCTTTTTAGAAGAGCGCCTGCACGATCTTGCCACCTTTGTGAACAGTGCGCAGAAACTATGATGCTGTACCTTATAACACTATATGCAAGTGCATGCATGATTGTCTTTTTTACAGATACAGGAAGAAAAGATTTAATTGTAAACAATAGCCATGCAGTGCTACGAAGTCGGCTACAAAAATTTGCGATGTGACTGTGCCAAGTTAGATATTTTATAGAATGAACATTTTCAACTGGAGCGCAATGGCAATCTTTATCGTTGTGGCAGTGTACAAAAAAAAAAGACAGGTTCAGTCAGTACAGTTGTCTTCAATGGATTTCTGAAGCAGACCAATTTTGTTTTTTGCCGGTTTACCAAAAGACCATCCAACGAAAACCAGTTCATAGCATTGCAGGTATTTTATTGCAGTAAAGCAACCGTAGTTTTGTAGTAAATGTGCTTTGTTAGTAAAACTGTACCGCCTGCGTGCTGAAAGACCAGCAAATTTGTTATAACTGACGCTAAGTCATTTATAAATAGATTGAAAAGTAACTTTAGCAGAGAGAATGGACTCGTGAGGAACCCCATCCTTCAACATCTGACGGCTTGTAACGGCTGTGGTATATTATCAAGGGCTGCGACTTGTGAGCGACCTTGCAAATAACATTTCAAAGAGTCATGAATTGAACTCCTAAATCCAAGCAGGTATAATTTTTGCAATATTATTTCGTGATTTACCGTATCAAAAGCTTTGGAAATATCTAGAAACAGGCAGCAGGCAAACAGATTGTGATCGAAAGCAGTATACAATTCATCTGAAAATTCTTCTAGAGGGAAAAGCTATGGCTTATGGCTTATGGGGTGTAACATCCCAAAGCAACTCAGGCTATGAGAGACGCCGTAATGAAGGGCTCCGGAAATTTCGACCACCTGGATTTCATTAACGGGCACTGACATCGCACAGTACACGGACCTCCAGAATTTCGCCTCCATCGAAATTCCACCGCCGCGGCAGGGATCGAACCCGCGACTTTCGGGTCAACAGCCGAGTGCCATAACCACTGAGCCGCCGCGGCGGCACAGAAGTGAAAGCGTTCCACTGACTTCAATGAAATGTCGATCAGGCAAATTAGAAAACTTCTAAAATGTTGTCATGCTCTATTTCTAAAATTTCTAAAATCTTACAAAGTATTGGCGAAATGGTTATGACCTATAATTATGATGACTCTCCCTCTTGTCACCCTTGTATATTGGTCTCACATTCGCCGTTTTTAACATATTCGGTATTGCAGCAATCTCTAAGAATCTGTAGAGGACAGACAGAGGGATGTTCTTTAGAGTTTCATAACTGCTCCGTAGCAGGGACACTGCAATGCCATCAAGACCAGGTGTTTTTTTACGTTTGAAGCTGAAGGCTGTGCGCGCCAGGCCACCTGCCGACAGCTTCGGTAAAAGGGTGGATAAGATACGATACGTGTCAAGGAACATCTATCTTGTGTTAAGGATGAACACGACTGAGATACGCGTGCGAAGTGCTTGTTGAACAAATCATGTGTTTGCTGAGGATTACACGAAAAAATTTCTTGAAAAGATGACTCATTTCTGTTAACGCCTCTCAAATTATTAATCGACGACAAAGTTTTCGCGCGGTTTCTGGCAGCTTGTCTTAATTGCTCACTGTAGTACTGCTGTTTAGCAGAACGAATAAGCGCCACAACTCTTGTTTCTTGCGGCTCTGTATTCGGTAGTCAATTCAGGATTTTTATGAGAACGCTTACAGCCCTTCCACTCCAATCGCTGTGTAAAATTACTTGCAAATTAGCAGCATTACACCAGATATGATTACTTATTTGTTTTTTACGAAAAACCCGCCTAGAAGCTTGTTCAAACATCTCAAATTGTTTACAGAACCAAGAATAAACTACATCAGGGGGTGTTAGACCAAACTAATGCCTACCAGTTAAAGCTACAAATTAGGTTGTGTAATCTGCGCTGATATACTATAATGACGTGCAACCTATTTTAAGCGGCGTTAGAGTTGGCAGCCCTTGATTCTTACCAGTATAGCGGTCAAAGAATTGGCAGACAAAAGTGATTATCAGCCAAACTCTGCGTAATGACAGCTGAGGAAAGATTGCGTTTTGGGGCATGAATGTCTATGTGATCTCGGCAAGACTGAACTAATATACCGCCAAGCACTTCCTCGCGAGACGGTACGAAGGTAACATTTTCTTTATCAAAAGCTGGAAGAAAGGCTAGGTAATCTGCAACAGCCGTTTTGGTGGAGCAATGTATCTATATTAAGGTTACCTACTATGTAAAATTGATTGATTGCACTATTCTCTTGTAAGATTATTTTCAATTCTGACGCTGACGCTGAAACATTGTGGCCGATAAATTGCCACTAACATTAAAAGTGTTTCCTTGGAGCAAATTCCAAAGCTAGGCATTCTTCACAGGCAAAAGATCTTTCAGTTCCAGTTGTATCAAACGTGTCGCGGGCATAGACAGCAATACCACCCCCTGTGCGTGAAGAACGAGTCTCGAACGTTGGATGATAACCATTATGCGTAAACAGATCTAGGCAGTAATCTTGAACATTTATTTCTGTTACTGCAATTACATCTACAAAACCAATGGCACCATCTGCAATATTTCTAAACTCGTCCCACTATTTACGTAAGCTCTGAATATTACCATTAACCACCGAAAATTCTATATCTGAGTTTGGGACAAAGCCCACTTTAGGTTATTCAAAATGCGCAAAATTTAGAGTGGCTGATGGAACGCGGTTCATTTTTTTTTTTATCATAGGCTATGTCTGCTTCACGTGTCACTCGGACAAGAGGAGCCTTTCCCTTTTTTGGAAAAGATTTTATCTCCTCTTACCAAAACATATTTTTATTCCTTTTCTTTTCCTTCCTTCCTGGCCTTTCAGAAGAAGTCACGACCTTTTTTTTGGCAGTGACTCTGATTCATGCAGTTCTCGTAGTTTTCTTCGAGAGTTAAACCACCTTTCTCTAGTTTCTACGTTAGAGAATCGTGCCAGGATGACAGGAATGCTGTCTTTCTTGGCAGGAAGGCGACATAGTGCGACGAAGTCGCCAGTTGAAAAGTTTACCATTCTTAGTTCTTCCGCCACGTTTTCAGCTTGTCAAAGATGTTTTCATTTCGAGTAACTGGCATACCATATATGTCAAGGTTAGCTGTTGGGCTGTATTGCTCCGCATCGTATCGATCTTTGAGTATGTTGTGCTGCTGCGCAATCTGTTCGTTTACAGTTTCCCACAAGGCCTTTCTTTGTCCCGTGCGAACGCCGATTCCTGGCTCGAGTTCAAGTGCTCTCGCAATGCGTCGCACTTATTCGATTGGAAATTAGCCGATTCTTCAACGACTCTCACTGTTTTCGCCAGGCTAAGGATTCCTGCTTTCAGAAGTAATATGTAATCTACCTTGACCACTAGGGCCGACTGCGCTTCAACATTTCATTTTAATTCATTTATCTCGTCCGTCAAGTCCGATATTGCTTTAGCGCTCTCATTTACGCCTTCGGCAACCAGCTGCGATGAAGGGCCACAAACGTTTTTGTAGTCCTGCATGCTTTACAGACCCATCCATAGCGTTAGTCTAGGCCCATTGGGGTGAAAAGTGTTTGGTGCTATTCCCGAGCAACGCTCACCCTAGGTGATTCATGTGCTGGCAAACTGAACACGTGATAATGCGCCGATCACTTGGTAACTCTTTTTTGACAACTATGCAGCTATCCATTAATAATACCCTACAACAGAATAACACAGGTGAGCAGTCGGCGGCAAAAGAACAGAGAACAATTGGAGTAAAACGGACAGATATACTACATGTGAAAAGTTGGTCTCAGGGATGTCCCAAGCGCATCCCCACCGACTGCACAAGGGTCCCGGAAGGCGGTTCCTTTTACCTCGAAAACGCTGGTTCAGTGTTGATTGCGGCGATCTTGATTGTATCCTGAATTGGCGGCCGCTAATAGCGTCTCGCCCTGGGGATCTTGCGCTGTCCGCTGAGGGTGATGTCGCGGGCTGAATTCATCCAGGTCTCGCTTGTTACTGGTAATGCTACTAACTGTGATAAGTGAAAGGTTGTGTGACGTGCCCAGCGCATCGCCACCGACTTCAATAATAATAATAATAATAATAATAATAATAATAATAATAATAATAATAATAATAATAATAATAATAATAATAATAATAATAATAATAATAATAATAATAATAATAATAATGACAAAGAAGACGAAGACGATGAATTGTAGAATATTTTTAAGCTCGGAATGTGAGAGCTTGGTATGTAGATGAGCAAGCACGTCGCGAGATGCTACCTCTGGAAGAATTGCAATGCGCGTTCTGCGTCGCACAAATATAGTACCCCGCCTCAGTGGTTTACGGCGTAGCAAAAAGATTTTTTTCTAACTGAACCCAATAGTCTGAAGAAGCAGGATGCATGTGACCGGTGACAACGAAATATCGTAGCAACACCGATTCGGATACAGCTGCATTGCGGCATAAATCTTTGTTTACAAGCAGTAAAATTCATATCGAGGAAGAACGTTTTGTTCATTGTATAGCAAATAATATATATGCACAGCGCAAAGAACGACACAAGTATGACCACGAAAAAGAGAACTCAACTATAAGCGTCCAACAAATTTCCCAGGGTAAAAAGGAATAAACATAAATGAATGTACGGTAGCCGCGCTGCAAGTAAAGGCGAAATTAATTCAATTATCAGCTGCAGGAAAAGCGAAATTTTCTTTCCGCCTGCGACGACCGGACAAGCACGGCGCAGTTGGCTTCCTCGTAAGTGGCTCCCTCGTGATTAGAGCGTAATTAGCTCCCTCCGTCAGTGAGCACCTCAATCGCGCTTTCAAGCACGTGGTAGTGGTGGCCTCCTAAAGTGTAACGCGTCATTAGGCTGCGTTGCACCCCCTAAATTGCCTCTACAAAACGGCTTGTACAAAGCCATTACAACTTTCGTTGCAGAACCACGAATAGCTTTTTACAAGCCAGTTAGCAGAAGCATTATGGGGGTATAACGTCAGCCATGTGATGTGTTACGAGTTGATTTACCAGTCGCCCACAACGCCATCGGGATAGTTGGCAGGCATAATATCATGTGACAGAGGCGTGGTAATCTCGCTCTGCTTGGAGCCGGAGCGCGACTACGTCATAAGAACGAGTTAGGAATTTTCGCGTGCGATTTGAATGCTGAAAGACGTAGCAAATTTCACTTCAAGGTTTCCCAGGAATGCGGCATCCTTCCGGCTGAGAAAAAAAAAAGCTGGCAGTGTTTCCGAAGAATACTGTGCCCACAATTATGAGTATTATTTTTCTTTAGTGTTCCTTTAGGTACAAATTCCTTTTACTTCCCATACTCAGGAAACTCAGGTGAACGTCGTTCAGAAATCACAGAGACGAACATAAAGCGAACGTTGCAGAAACAATTATAAATTTCCCATCCATTTCATGCTGTAACCCTGAGGGGTAACTGCACCAGAGCTGGCGCAATCTACGTGGCCTCGCTTCCCGATGGCTCGGAGTACACGATTATTGTGGCAGCCTCTCGTGTTACGTTCTAGTGCTACCCACTATCCGAACACCATGGTCACAGGACATAGCCGACAACTAAAAGCATGTGTCCAATAAGCAGGCTGCCTGGACTTCTTCTGTGACGTGGAAATTTCCGCGATCCTTGAGTGTAAAACTCATCGGCCAAAGCAGAAGCGCAAGACTCTCTGCCGATAAAAAGTTAACATAACCCAAATAACTAAGCCATAAAACTAATTTTAGAGCCTTGCTACCCATATCTCTTCCTCAGTTTCGCACCATAGTCGTCAAGGGTGACTGCAGCACCACCTGCCTCCGTTGGCAAGTGGCCATATAGAGGGAGGCGCATCCGTCCACTTATAGAGAAAAGGAGGCAGAGAGAACAAGGACAAATGATAGGTGGTGAAGGTGGGCCTAGTTGCATAGGCGTCCGCCTTGCCTGCGGGAGGTGATTGGATCGAAACACACCGCCGGAGAAAGATGAGTACAAGCGTCCCCGTGGCCTTGTGCACGGCATCTTTCTTCGCTATTACACCACAGCTTACGAGCAGGTATTCGCGTTATGCGCAGGTTCTGCGGTTTTTTTTTTTACGAATAGCAGTTTGATTTCATGTATTTAACCCACAGGGCCAAAGGCATTAGAGAGAGGAGTGGATACAAAGCCAAAAAATATATAAACAGATGCAATGCATATTACAAAACAAAGTATTTTCATCCTCCTGTTATACAATGTTAGCTAGTGCAGTTTGAAAATGCTGGTTATCACTAATTTCAACGATATGCGGAAAGGCGGTTCCGTTCACGTGACGTACGGGCTAAGGAAGACGGAAATACTTTTAGGGTGTTGCATGTTTCAAAGCGAACTTTGTGCCGATGTTCATTGCGGTTTGACACGTATCTGCAGGACGATATGAGGGAATCGCCTGTCATGGGATAATGAAATATATTTTATGTGAAAGCATCAGACAAACTGTCGGCCAGCGGCATGCTAAAAGACGTAAAGAATGATAAGCTTTCATGCTTGTCACACTCGCGCTACGGTTAAATTTGGGCAAGATAAAACGAGCAGCGTTATTTTGAACCAGATCAAGCAAAATAATCGGTTTTTCATTATGGAAATCCCATACGATGGCGGCATATTCCAGGTAGTAAAGTATTAGTGTTTTATAAAAGAATAATTTCAAGGAAGATGGGGCTTTCAAAAAAGTTACGACGCACGTAGCCTAACATGTGGCTAGCTATGTTAGTAATGTACTTATTATCGCGCGTCCGGTTAAGGTTAGCAGAAATATGAACACGAAGGTATATATACTCTAAGGGAATTTATTTAGGTAGTCACAGGCGGAGCGTTGACACTTCTTGATATTCGCATGTGTTCGCACTGATTAGTATTAAGTTCCATAAGCCATTCATTACAACAAAGATCACGCTGAAGGTTAGCATCGTCACGAGATTTTGTTTCGCGGAAAGCAGAGCAGTCGTCAGCAAACAAAATAATGTTAGATAATAGAATAGAATGGAGATCGTTGATGTAAATAAGAAATAAAAGGGGTCCATGCACTGATCATTGTGGCACGCCGGAGAAAACTTCGCTGAAAGGTCAGTCAAAATTGTTAGCGGAAACTAACTGCGATGGGTTTTGAAGAAAGTATTCAATCCATTTCAGAAAGTTGTAGTCGATATTCAGTTGAGTTAGCTTTAAAAGTAATAACCGATGACGTACCATGTCGAATACTTTACAGTAATTACGGAAAATGCAGTGAGCTTCTGATACGCCATTCCACAGCCAGAGAAACCAGTCATTAGTATCACCTAACACTCCAAGAATATTTTTGTACTATTACTGCTTTCAGTTCTTCGTTCTTTCTGCGAGCTGTTCGTGAGTGGAATTATTTAGCCGAGACGGTGGTCACGCAGCCTACTGCTGAAAAATTTGTCAAAATTGCTGGTCAAACTGTGCTGTCCGCATCGAGAAAATAATGCTATTCTTACTGTGCCTATGATTGTTGTGTTTGTCATGTAGGATTACATGTGCGATATAAAATTGTGTATGTTGTTTCTGCTTTTATATTCCACGTGCTCGTCTCTATTGCTGTGTCATCATATATAACCGAAACCAGTTGATTGTGCGTTATTTTTTCCCCCATTCAATTCTGTTTGCATTGGTCAATTATCTTAGAGTTTAACATCTCTAGTTGTCCTTTTTGTACACTTATGCGAATGTCCGCAGTTTTCTACCGACTCCTGTAAAGGTATTGACAGTATTATGAAATAAATGAAATAAATAAAAATATGCTTCTAGAGACCCATGTACTGTGTGATGTCAGTGTACGTTAATGAACAATAGGTGGTCGAAATTTTTGGAGCCTTTCACTACGGGTTCCCTCATAATCTCATTCGTGCTCACAAAGCTTCCCGCATAGACGCCATACATCGTAAACAGAAAGCACTGGCTACTAAGAAAACGTTGCGTCACATTTTGACTACACTTGTTCACGCCGTGAAAGCCGTATGTTCGGGAATTGACAGAACGGGCCACTGAGGGCGAAGAAACGAGATTCACTACGCAAAATGTTGCTACGAAAAGTTGCTCCTTATATCGAAAACTATGGTAAACAAAGTATACTTATACCTAAGAAATCGCTACCCTGTGTAATGCTTTTCAACCGCTTGCAGAACCTGTTCTAGAAAGTAGCAGCGCGTTTGTTTTTAAGAAGGAACTTAACATGCTCGTTCATCCTGCATATTTAAAAATGAAAAAAATTGTGACTCTTGTGCAAAATAATCTTTTTTTCTCTTTGGTGTTGTTCATATTCGATATTTTTTTTAGTGCATTTCGTTTTAATGCTGTAATGTGCTTATTTAGTTTATGAAGGGTTTGTTCGCTGCCTTTAAGCTGTTTTCTTCCTTCCACAATTAACGGTTTTGGCATATTGTTATTGCCTTGATTCTTGAATTGTCTCCGTCACTTCCATGCGTTTAGTTTATTTTAATTTAGCTTGTTATTCGTCTGCGTATGTTCATTTGAAGACTGTTTTTTTTTTATGTGCTTTGCGGTGCAGCCATCGGTGTCATTTGCGATCCGGGGTGAAGGCCTAGCCAGGCGGCATGCTCTTTATGCCTTTTTCAGCTCCTCCTCGCGTGCATTGTGTATAATATGGCAAAGTAAACTCTACTACTACTACTACTACTACTACATGCAGTGCTACTACTAATACTTCTACCACTACAACCACTACTACTACTACTTCTACTACTACTACTGCTACTACTACTACTACTACTACTACTACTACTACTACTACAACAACCACAAATAATAATTTGAATGAAAGCGCCTTCGATGGAATCGGTCTGATTGGGTTCTTGAAGCAATAGTCGAGAGAAAACTGACACCAACCAATATTTTTAACTTCACCCACCGTTTCGGGACCAACTCGGTCAGGGGTGACTAAAATGAGTCTTAGCAGCAGCGGGGGGCTGCCTTCGCTCTCCCTTTGTTTGCACGTGGCGCACTCCACTAAGGTACGCGGAGGCGAGCGTTCCTAATGTCCTATTTATAGCCGCCTTTGTGAGCCCGATGTGCCATGACTCGACATGACTCGACAAGACCCACCAGCGCCAAGTCCACACTCCGGAGGGCAAGACGATTATATCCCAGGCTGAACGATGACTGGTGTACGCAAGGACACATGGGTGCTATGATACCCTTGACGCAGAAGAAGCTGGACCTGTTTTTGTTGCGCGGACAACAAGAACATCGACTCCCGGATGTGTTCGACTCACTGAAGGTGTTCGTCGAAAGTGTTTCCTCCAGCACAGCCCAAAAACATAAATATCTCACGCAGTGAAATTCTCCAAACTGCTAAATAAGAAAGACAGGTCAATATACCGTCTAGTGACGGCTCAAACCTTATCACAAACCTATCATCGAGATCGCTGTCTGCAAAAAAAACTTCTGACTTGGCGAAAGGCCACGTGTTCAACATCAAGTCAACGAAGCCACCTCTCGCACAACAAGTGGCAGCTGTGGAGGACGGCATTAAGCATGCTTGAACTTCCGGCGTAGAAGTACGGCTAAAATCTATCGGAGTCTTGTCAAAGATTCCAGGCCACCAACCGCAGAACCTTTAGCAAGGAGAAATGTCAGCTCTCCGTGAACTTTGCAGCGACCAAAATATCGTGAAACTCCCGGCAGACAACGGAAGTTCAACGGTGGTGCTCGACCGGAAGGATTACGAGGCAAAGTAAAAACGCTCCTCGACAGCCCAGCTTACGATAAATTAAGAAAGTATCCAACTTTGCAACTTCAGACCCAAATGAAGAAAGTTTTCGCATCCACCCTCAAGCACCACCCGGAATGAAAATGCCTCAACTTACGCTTGATCACCTGAAACAGCTAGTCACAGGCCTCTTAATGACTGCTAAAAATTAATGAACCTGGCGTTTCACTGCGCCCCATCGTCGAATTCACCAACTGACCGCTTAACGCCCTCTCGGCTTACCTTCACCGAGTTCTGTCGCCCCTGACAGGCAACACGTCAACGCACGGGCTCAACTCCAGCCACTTCCTCGAATGTTTTTCCAACGTACAACTGGAAGCGGGCGAGAAGCGGGCGAGCGCATGGTTTTACTCGACGTGGTCTCGCTCTTTGCCAGCGTTCCTGCGTCCTCTGCCGTTTCCGAAGCGAAGCAAGCCCTCGAGGCGGATGCTGACCACGGCGCCAGGACAAGCCTGAGCACTGAACTCTGCCGACTTTTGGAGTTTTGCCTAAACATCAAGGCTTGCTCCTTCAAAGCAAAATTTTTATAAACAGACCTGCGGTACTGCCTTGGGCGCAGCGATCTCGGTGACTGCTGCCAACTTGACGATGAATACCATCGAAAAGAAAGCACTGATGTCGTTTCAATAAAAATCAAAAGTTTTGGTTCGTTACATTGACGACTGGTTCTGCATTCTGAAGACATCGCAGGTCGAAAACTTGCTTGCACACCACAACTCGGTCAAGCCTCCTATTCAGCTTACAATGGAAGAAGTGAACGTCTTTCCTGGACATCTCCTGAATGCGTTTATAAGAAGACAAAGGGGAGATATAAAGTTCGGCGTATATAGAAAGCCTACTCATACCGGCCGCTACCTAAATTTTAATTCTAACCACCCTGCTTGCCACAACGAATCCGTCATCTCCTTCCTCCTGAGGAGAGCAAAGTCAATCTCCTCCCCCGAAGCGGAGAGAAAGGGAGAAGTCGCCATTTTCGCCGACCTGCAGAAGAATGGCTACACACGTGGCTTTATTCAACGTGTTGGTCGCTGTCACGCTCGGAAGAGAGGGGGACCAGCCAGCATTTAAACAGCAAAACACGCTCTCGGTGTGCTTCCATAGGTAAGTGGAATCAGCGAGGCATTCGCACGTATTCTGAGAAAAATGAAATGTAAGATTCTCACAAACACGTTTCGACAATCAGGCGCTTCATATCACGATTGAAAGACCACGTCGCCAGAAAAAAACAAGGGGGTGTCGTTTACAAAATCCTATGCTCTAAACGCCCGGCCTCAAACATCGGCGAAGTAAAGAACCTCCACCTACGAATAAGTCGACATAAGAAATACATCCGGCTAATGAATTCACAAGCCAACCCCCTCACCGAACACTGAGAACGCGCCGACCACCGGATAACTTTCGAGGAGGTGAGCGTCCTGGCCGTGGAGTCAAGCATGTTCCAGAGGCAACATGTTGAGTCACGGCACATCGGGCTCACAAAGGCGGCGATGAATAGTACTCCAGGAACGCTACCCTCCACGAACCTTAGTGGACTGCGCCACGTGCTAACAAAGGGAGAGCGAAGGCAGCCTTCCGCTGCTGCTGGCACACATTTTAGTCACCCTTAAGAAGGGACGGAGTTGGTCCGAAAACGTTGAGTAAAGTTAAAAATATTGGTTGGCGCCAGTTTTCTCTCAACTACTACTACAACGGTCTGATTACCATAGGCATCCCTGTCTTCACGCATTTCGGTAGGTGTGGCTGAGGCGCCGGGTACCCGACACGTATAGAAAGCCCCGCAATTGTGTAATCAAGTCTTTAAAAGACAAATCTTGTCCTAATAGAGGGCGGCGTCACTCAGTCATCGGACCATGCCGTATATTCCTAGTAGGTACTTCTGAATCCTGTTTGAATTTTCACACAACTGCACAGTGGTGCATTCTGGAAGATTACGATGATAGCAGCAGGCAGCTCTCGTAGTCTTGACAGATTAAGGACAGTGTGCCACACAAACATTTACATAAGAGTAAAACGCAGTTTCGTTTCGCCGATTTTTCCCAACACGCTGGCTTTCTTCACGACAGCACCGATGTAGCAATGCAGTATTTCGTTCAAAAATTATTTTTCTGCTCTCTATTGGGTTCTTAGAAGCCACTCTCACTTGATATTACTGGTGTCACCAGTATTAAGCTGCTTAAGGTAACAACATAGGCGGCATCAACACTAAACACCACTCCCGATGTGCATCCACCGAAGGAAAGATGTTACTAAGTGAGGGCTCAGAAACTTTAATGCCTTATCAAGGGGGCTAAGGGCCATCAACGTAAATTTTCCCCAAGATTTTTGGTCTAAATTTGGGACTTATGAGAATGTTAACGACTTTGTAGGGAATAGAATTAGCAGGACAACAAAGAAAGCTGGATTAGAAATCCGTACTGGACCGAATGGTAGCGTTATTTCCTGCCTAGAAACCCGCTTTTCGAAAAGAAAGACGTAGCAAGTTCACAGCGCCTAGGAAGTGGTTTGGTGCAGTCAATACGTTATTGTCAGTGCTGTACTGACGGGCACTGAAGGGCTCAAGAAAAATTAATTCAATATAGATGTTTCCTTGAATAGCATTGATGTCATGAGTACGTGAAAGTGAGATGTTTTTGAGACTTCATGTTATCTCTGAAACAGGGTGCCAGAATACAAATTCTCATATTTTTCTATGCAATAGAACATAAAGCGTGCCCGAAAGGTATTAAAGCACGCAGGTAAAATTAGACAAATTCTAGACTGCTGCAAAAAATATCCAAAAATAGGCCTCTTTTGCTGTGCTCTCATTAAGAGTACCTCTTGCTACTGAACGAAAACAATTTGCGGGCTATACTTTTCGGTCAATCCCAATTTGCCCAGAAAGAGGGTCGTACTGATAGCCGCGCCAGTAAGGTCGAACGGCGGCAGTGTTTTAAGCCTCTTTTCAGGACATCAGGCTGCACTTTGTGAACTTTGCAAGCGTGGAGCGACAATAACGGGACACTAAAGTGGTTCATGCAGACATGCTTACGGCTAACAAATATACGCACGCACCCAGCGGGTGATTATAGGAAAATGGTTGGTTATCGGTAGTTGTATAGCTGTCAATATGGTGCTTTCACGTATGCAGTGACATTGCTGTTCCGCGGAGACCACAGTCTTAGAGTGGAGCTGTACCTCTTAGAAACGATACATATTTTACTCACTCCGCAGTGAAATGCTGGTTAAAACTTACCATTCACTGTTGCATCGAAGCTGAAGCCAACGATGTTGATTTCGTTATTGCTCGCAGCGTATACCTGTCCGATCACTGTGCCATCGGTTTTCTTCAGCTCTCCTAAAAACCTGCCGAAGTAGGTCACATCTGCGTGGAATGTGTACTCGATGTCATCGGGCACGCTGAACTACAAATGCATTCACATGATTGTCTTAGACTGCCTGTAACGCTCTAATGGCGGAAGCATCTACTAGCCATTCTCCCTCGCTCAAATACAGCTAAGAGGGAATAATCGAGGATTAGAACCCAACAGAGCTGAGGCAACGAACACTGCTGTGAAATGTTTCATTAAAATGGTGAATTTTTTATCCGCTTGGGAGAGGGCTACGGCACTGGCTTCATGGTTGCAGACGCAGTAGCCCTAATCAAACGAAAGCGCGGCTTCGTCGAAAGAGCGCCATGGCATGATGTATTTTCGTTAAACAAGATCGCGTCGCAGACCGTTTTCCCAAGCATTTATCGCCAGTGATGCTGAGCACTACAAAAGGCGGCACTGGGGGTAATACTCGTGCAACACGACTGAAATGAGATATATTACATCACTCCCGGCAATCATAATCTGTACGCGTGCTGTCGGGGCCTAAATACCAGATAACCTTGGAAGGCGCACCGCAACTAATCGCCACGCCACCAGCCGCGGGTTTCAAAGCTGCCTAAGCAGCTGTGGCATTTAACGCTGCTCATGGGTCCTGCGGTGCTGGTAAAGGCTCGCAGTGCTCGTGCAAGCCCCACCGTATGTTTCAGTGAGATACCGGAAATAACATTTTTTGAAACGAAATCTTCACTACGTTAGGTAAAGCGGATTTTGCCATGCGTTGCCGGTTGACTTTCATGTGAGCCAGAGGTCAAGTGGGGCCATAGGCCTTCTTCATCTGGTTCACCATGTAGCACCACTTCGAACTTTGACCTTTCGATTCGCCGGTAGACGGTAGTAGAATCCCGCTACGTGACTCCTGTACATAGCCCTCACAATAAGGAGCAAACGGCCATAGGCCTTCCATTGTGGTTCACCGTGTTGCACCACTTTAACTTTTCTCCGGTAGAGGGTGGTACGGGACGTCTCTACACAGCCTGTGTGACGTGACGTCTGTACACAGCCGCCTGTACACAATATCTGTACGTGACGTCTGTACACAGCCCTCATAGTAAGGAGCAAGCAGCCATATGTCTTCCATTGTGGTCCACCATGTTGCACCACTTTGACATTTAGATTCGCCGGTAGAGGGTGGTAGAATGCCTTTACGTGACGCCTATACACAGCCCTCAAATTAAGGAGCAAACGACCATGAACGGGCATGGAGCAAACGGCGACAATGTTTCATTAAAATGGTGAATTTTTTTATCAGTTCGGGAGAGAGGGCGACGGCACTGGCTTCAAGGCTACAGACGCAGTAGTCCTAATCAAACGAAAGCGCGGCTTCGGCGAAAGAGCGCCATGACTTTGGTCCTTCTTTGCTATCTGAGGACTTGAGGCGGAAATTTTTGTCTATGAAAGAGCAGCCTTGGAGGCGGCGGTAGCCGAAGAAAGTAAATTTTCCAGGAGGCACCTACAGGCCTCAGATCGTAGACAGCGAGCGATTGGGTGTGCGGGAAAACAGGAGACAACCGAGCAAAGCGCTATATAGGACGGCTGTGACATCGACTTCGTGTGATGATCGTGAAGCCTTCTCCGCCAGGTCACGGCAGGATTTGGCGGCCCATGAGCAAGCGATAATGCTAATGCGCAATATTTGGCCTCGAAGTTCAACGTGCGACTCCTTGTTATTAATGGAAGCCCGACTAGCAGGTGCCAGGAAATCAAACTTTCAATTATTGCCATTTTCCATGTAAAGTTAGCGAGCCATCGCCCTCCTTCGTAAGCGATAGGAAGAGAGCACTCTACCATTTTAGCATATCTAGCCTACCCCCAGCAATTTTACGATGTCTCACGCGAAGAAAATGAAGCCTCTGCCAGAGTTTGTAAGGGAATGGGTGTGCATGACAATGGACCAAGCAAAGCTCAGTATTCGGGGTAAGCGGGAAAACAGGTGGCAAACGAACGAGGCGCTACATAGACCGGCTGTGAGATGGACAGGGCAAGTCCCAAACCTTGTTTCGACAACCAAAAATTTCACTCGCCAATGACCTTAAGCGGATTTAAAGACATGTGAGACGCCAAGAAAAGCTGAAATTGGGGCTGGCCCTGCAGGGTAACGATGTTAAGAGATAGTACGGCACATGAGACGTCCCAAATATGGTTAGGACACCCGAAATTTGCCTTGGCCGCTTTCGATTGTCGATGAGTCGGAGTGCGCGAGAAGAAAGGCTTGACCTATAGTATCAAAATAGAATTGGCCCATCTCAAAAATGCAATTGGCACACCACCAAATTTTGGGTAGTGCGCATCACAAAATTTTGAAAAATTGAGTTCACCCATCTTCGGAACAAATCTGGGAATCTGGGACAGCCCTAGAATGTGTTTGGCCCACCATGCGTTGACACAATATTTCGGGCTTAGCAATGCTAAACCGCCCCAGACAAGTTTTTGGCAACAAACAATTGGCAGCTGTGCAAGCTGCATGCTTAAAATGCACCGCTTCTCTAAATTTGCGCCATATAGGGACGAGTAAACGAAGGTGCGTCCAAAGGTCTTCCGTTGGTAATCAAATAATGTTTCTGGCATTGAAATAGAGCCGCCATCAGATGCGAAAACAGGCGGCAGGGGCGCGGTGATGAGTATCGTCAGGGCAGCGAATATATTCAATATTCTATCTGCGAGGAAGCACAGGTATTGAGAATCAAACAGAAACAGCATACAGAAGCATGCATTATAAGACTTGTTCGTCATTCCAGCTTGCGCTACTTGGGCTTAGTCTGGGATACGTGATGTCGTAGTGAAAGGCTCCGGATTAATTTGGATCACCTGAGTTTCATTAAAGCTCGCAAACGGTGCACAACATGCGGCGTTTTTGTATTCCGTACCAAAAGCCGCGACCAATTAAAAGCTAACATTCTGCTCTTAAAGGCATAATTTGAATGTATAAACGTCACCTTTTTCGGTTAAGGGACACTGAGGATGAGCCATTCAAATACCGATAATAATAAATTCGCACTCGAAGAAAATGAAGCCTCAGCCAGAGATGGTTTATGGTTTAAGGGGGTTTAACGTCCCAAAGCGACTCAGGCTATGAGACGCCGTAGTGAAGGGCTCCGGAAATTTCGACCACCTGGGGTTCTTTAACGTGCACTGGCATCGCACTGTACGCAGGCCTCCGTCGAAATTCAACCGCCGCGGCCGGGATCGAACCCGCGTCTTTCGGGCCAGCAGCCGAGCGCCATAACCACTCAGCCACCGCGGCGGCTGCCTCAGCCAGAGATGTGGGGTGGGCATAGCAATGGACCAAGCGCGCATATTGGTGCTTGTTGGACAGCAAAAAACGACTTGCCTCAAGTATCCGGCGCGAGTTGCTTTCAGGTCAGTGCAGTTAGGTTCTCAAGCAGCCGTCGGTGGCGACACATGTTTTTCATTTTCTGACCCTTTTTATCATATATAAACGCTGCAGTGGAAGGAGCCTCTGTCAGTACGAGAAAGTCGGTATTGCCAGTTTTTCATGGAATTCGTTCAGCTTACTGCGAAGAAATATTTTCTGTAAATTTTACCGCAACTATATACGTTTAGAGGATGCAAGTTTGCTGGAAACATTTTCTTCGCTTTCTGACTGATGCCTTCAAAAGCTTGATAAAATTGGAAGACAAACTGCTTCATTATCTGAAGGATGTGCCAGCTGTGTCAGAGTGAGGCAATGCAGCGATATTTTTTGGGAGGTGAGTGCAGTCATACGGTAAAACTGTATCAATCACTGTGAGCTTGCACAGCTGCACAAGAACTTTCCGAATGAGGCAGTAACCAAAAGCCTTATAAAGCACGCCGCGTGACCATACGAACTGGTTGTGCCCAATGCGCTGTGTCTTAATGAAAGAATAAAAAATGTTTAAACACCCACGCGCGACACTGCTGATTGATGAATCAACATTTTTTAAGCCCGAAACAAATCGGTGGTGCACGCAGGCACCAGACGGGGGCGATGCCGAAGGATACATCTGCGCCTTATGCAATGTCTGAACACATGTGAACAGCAGCGCGCAGCAGAGGTAGAGCGGGCAGTACATAGAAATTTTGGATTGCAACTTCGTTTTACCTGCCGCGGTGGCTCAGTGGTTAGGGCGCTCGACTACTGATCCGGAGTTACCGGGTTCGAACCCGACCGCGGCGGCAGCGTTTTTATGGAGGAAAAACGCTAAGGCGCCCGTGTGCTGTGCGATGTCAGTGCAAGTTAAAGATCCCCAGGTGGTCGAAATTATTCCGGAGCCCTCCACTACGGCACCTCTTCTTCCTTTCTTCTTTCACTCCCTCCTTTATCCCTTCCCTTACGGCGCGGTTCAGGTGTCCAACGATATATGAGACAGATACTGCGCCATTTCCTTTCCCCAAAAACCAATTATTATTGTTATTATTAACTTCGCTTACGTGCTACATATGTCACGAGTGTTCGTCGTGAAGGGAGAATAGCTGATATTTTCGCATCTACAAAAAACGCATCTGCCTTGATGACGGTGTCTTCCCTTGTACATGTAACTTCATTAGCGTTGCTTTAGGATATTAGGCAGTTTTAGCAGAGCATTTCTGCGTATCTATGCTGAAGTCAAGCACTGAGCTCTTCCAGAGCGGCAGATTTCAACAAGGTGTTTCAGGGACACCCCAAGATTTTTTCAAGATACGCTTTGAGGTAAACGAAAAAGGCATTTGTGGTTAATACTAGCGTTGGCGGAAACGTATTACATAGAGGAGCAGCTCGGAATAAGGTATGCCACAAACTATTAGTAATAGACATCAGTTTTAGAACTCCGAAAACACGCTGCTGTAGCAACAAACTGTGGCCATTTCTCGCGGAATTTTAAAGGCGCGCCACGCAGGGCGCGCACAGCGAACGTCAACTCGCGACACGTGTGTCACGTGACTTTCACTTCCCCGCCTCGTCAGGAGCAGCGAGAGAGAGCGAGAGAGAAAAACAACTTTCGTTTTCGATTCGGCTTAGCCTTGCATTTGTATACCGTGGGCGACTGTGCCTCAGTGTGGCCCCCGTACATGGATGACCTCCAAGGCCCTGTTAACCAGCGCTTCTGGTATTGTCTTCTGCTTCAGCAGCAGTTGATTCCAGCTCTCTTAGAAGGGGGCTCACAAGAGCATACGAGGTGGATGCTTAACCTCACAAGCATATAATATATCATCTTGGGTTGCCAATTGCTGGCATTTTAGGTAGGCGCGGCGTTATACTTCCCGTTCGTAATAAACCTGGAGTCTGGAACCTTCTTAGCATTGTGGCCTGTGCTTTGCTAAGGTCCGCATGCGGAGGCAGATAAATCAGCCTGCCACCCTTATAGTAGTTTGTTATGTCATGGTACGTGGTCAGTGCGTGACACCAGAGGTCAGAGTATGAGGGGCTGATCTCCCGCTTCTCCAGACCTCGGGCTATACTACCTCCCTCATCGTTCCCCGGACTCCCTGAATGAGTTGGGACCTATACCAATTGTATGAAATGTTGTCGAGTGCGACCCCGCAAGATGGGGGCTGCAGTCTTGCCTACCGCGTCTTTACAAAAATTCGTAATGGCCCGCTTGGAGTCACATAGGACGGGTGCGTCGTTGAATCCATGACGGCTAGCGCCACAGCAGCCTCTGCAGCTTCGACAACTGTGGCTTCTTTAACCACAGCCGTATTAATTATTCTTCCTTCCTGAGTCACTGCACCTACTGTGTATTTGTGGTAGGCTTGCTTAGCTGCATCGACGTATACTGCATGTCGGTTGCAGTCATACTCGACTTTCAACGCATCAGCTCTCGCCGTTCGTCTCTCATCGTGTATGCCTCGAAGCATGCGAGCAGTGGCGAGCACCTCGGCGAAGGCGGCGCAGGTGCGGAATCGAAGGTCACCTGGCACGTGCGCCGCTGAGTCGCGCAGTTTGATGGACGTCGCTTTGCGCGCAGCTGGCGTGCGATGTTGGAACTGCGCGAGCAATTTCCAAATTTGTAGGGCTACAGGGCTAATGGTAACCGCGTTTTTAAAACTAAAATGAGCTACGGTTTAACTACTGCTGAACCTAGTTAGAGGGCGAAAGGTGTGGTGTATCGGGAAACTAGACGCGGCTTGGCGTCTAACATTGACTCGTTCCGCAAACTGGATAGGCAACGCGCCCACTCTGCCAGGTAGCAGTTTAATTACAGGTTGATCACGAGAGGTTGGTCATCCAATTAACGCTGCGGCCTGTTGCTGCAGTACTGCGTGTCTTCCATAGCGTTGTCGGCGCTAATGCATGCAGTCCACATCTATCTATCCCCACCGCCATATGCCTCAAAGCGTGATTGAGGCGTCACTGGCCCAGGGAGCCAGTTATGTGCCCTTCCTTTCCTCAAACTCATCGGTGTTTAGAACGTTTCCAACGCCAATGTACGCAATGACCACCGACAGCTGATAGAAATGAAAGGGAAGCGCTCAGTTTCGGCGGCGGTAGCTGAGTGACGTCATTGCTGGCACGTGGTCTATCCTCGGTTCATGGTAAAACTCGTGCACACGGCGAAGAAGCTACGGACGGGAGTAGTAATGTTTTTGCTTCAAAAGCGAGATGCAGAACTGCCGTACTGAACGCCGCGGATTCAGCAGCGCTGCTCTGCGCAGAGCTCATGCTCGCCCGCTGAGCGGAGCAGACACGCTGAGCTAATAGTGGTTAATAAACAGGCGCGAACGAATAATGTATATTTTCAAATAGCAATGAACTGAATCTGCACGCAGTTCGATTAAATCATGACTTTTCTTATGCTGTTAGTGTATGGCTCCCCATTGGTGCCGCAGCAAGCGGCCACGATCAATCTGCGCTTGATGAGTGTCAGCTGCGAGACGTGAGTTTGAGGGCAGTTTATAATGGGCCTGAATGACATAAATGGGATGTAGTAGAACACGTTCTTGGGCAAGTTGGTTCATAGCTTGAGTGGATGAAGCGGACAAAAGACACGGCACATAGGCAAAGACGCCTGTGTCGTGTCCGTCTTTGCCTATGTGCCGTGTCTTTTGTGCGCCTCATCCACTCAAAATAAATGGGATGATACAGCAGCGCTCAGGTATATTGAGAAAATTCACTATTGTACTACAATCACGGAACATTGACCGCCAGTTGTGTTCCAGTTGTGGGTCAGCGACTTGATAAAGCTATAACTAAAGCCTCGCTGCTTGGGGAAACTAGTTTTGTAGCAATATTCACACAGCCAGGGAGTAGTGGTAATAGTATTTGATTAGTTTTCGATTAGGCGCTGTCACTATTCTATTCGTAGGTACAAAAATTTCTTTTCCGGTAAGTAATATTAATGACGGCGGACATTTGATAACCTCGACCTTATGGTTCAATTTCTCACTCGGAAAATGAAGATGCGTTTGACCGCAATGGAACAACTTACCTTGCAGACAAACGCTAACACTATGAACAGGACGGAAAACATGCTGGCAATCTACTAACGATGACATACGTCATCATCAGCCAGACTGTGACCACTGCAGGGCGAAGGTAAAGCCCGAAGGTGGGTCTAAGAAATAATATGCAGAAAACTAAGTAATGTCCAACGACCTCGTGTCGGAACAGCAGTTTAGAAGTGGTAGCAAGGCGCTAGAAGTTGAATGGTAATACTTAGGGAAGATAATGAACACTGATTTGGACAACGAGATGGAAATAACTTGAATATGTTTGTTGTGGAGCGCACTTGGCAGGCACTGAGCGGCAGTCTACCAATAATCCCCAAGAGAAAAGTATGCAACAGCTGTATCAGCTTAAATTCAGCACAGCGCAGCCCCTTATGGAAAAGAAAATTATACGTGCAACGTTAAGAGGAAGAGAGCAGAGTGGATCAGAACAAACGCGTTAGGCCAACCTAGCGTTGAAGCCATTCTCCTCAGCGCAATACAGTTGTCTGTCAAAAGTTCTCGGTGTGAAATGCATGCCCTCCGAATCCTTATGTTAATCCGCGGTCCTCATGTAATTGTAGACCCTTTCCACTTGTCCAGCACAATTGTGTGCACGAAGTTCTGTGTGAAATGCCTGCCCTCCAAATCCTTTTATATTAATCCACTGTCCTCTTGTACATTTTGTTGAACCTCTCCTTTTCTGGTCCAAATGATCATTTGAGTGTATCGCGTTGGCGCTTCAATTGTGTATGTGTAAGTAAATTTTTCGAAACACATCCTAGTCGAAAACAAGAAATGGGCATTGGCAGGGCATGTGATGCGAAGGCATGGAACCGAATACCATTCTGAATATTATTCCCGGTCTAATATTAATTGTTTTTTGGGGGAATGAAAATTGCGCAGTATCTGTCTCATATACCGTTGGACACCTGAACCACGCCGTAAGAAAAGGGATAAAGGAGGGAGTGAAAGAAGAAAGGAAGAAGAGGTGCCGTAGTGGAGGGCTCCGGAATAATTTCGACCACCTGGGGATCTTTAACGTGCACTGACATCGCACAGCCATGAGCGCCTTAGCGTTTTGCACCTCCATAAAAACGCAACCGCCGCGGTCGGGTTCGAACCCGCGAACTCCGGATCAGTAGATGAGCGCTCTAACCACTGAGCCACTTCGGCGGGTCTTTCTTGGTTTTGAGGAAAGGAAAGGCGCATAAGTAATCATGAATTAGCGTATATAGGAGTTAAATGTGAATAGATTGATCTCTAGCGCACTTCCTTTTAGGAACAGTGTACGGTGCCCACGAAATGGGGTTGATTTTAGTCAATGAGACACCAAATACTCCTCAGCGCAGTACAATTGTCTGTCCAAAGTTCTTTGTGCGGGATGCCTGCCCTCCGCACAGATGTCTGCACGTGAAAAGTGAGCAGTTCTAGCAGATGCGAAGATTTTAACCGAGGTTAGCGTCTCCTTGATTTGCTGACATCAAGAACACTGGTGCCTCGTTTCACACCATCAAGTTGCTATGGTTTGCAGTGGGAATATGCCGCAGTTGCCACGAGTGAGAATTTCATGTACCTAGTGATGGAAATTTACTTGGGACTTGGACAGTACGGCAGCCAGAGCGCACATCTCCGTTTCACCAAGAAAAAAAAAACACGAACGCCGATTACAGCTTCAGTTGCCAGCTAACGTTTAGTGTGCCACTGAGCTGTTGAAGTCTGTATCTGCAAAGTGAGGAGTTATGCGCCTTCCCTTTCTTCAAACCAAAAAGAGGGTTTAGACCGCGAAAAATAATATTAGCTTTACACTGAAGAAGAATGGGTAGCTGGGCGAGTTGGTAAACTTTCATTGTGGGTGGTATAGCGCGGAAACAGACGAAACCTCAAAGGAAAGAGACACCACAGACGAGCACTCGTCTGTAGTGTGTCTTTCCTTCGTGGTTTCGCCTGTTTTTGCGCTGTACCACCCACAATGAAATAATATTAGACTGGGAAATAGACACTCATTTTGTTTCGTGCAAGCGGGCCCTTGTCTCTCATTACCTCCCGTAAAATAAGCTGCGAACAGCACTGGAGAGATCGAGTCTTCCTGCCTAACACTCTTCCATATTGGGATTTTATTGCTTTCTTTAAAGAGACAATGCGTGCGTAAATGCCGACGTTCCGGCTGAGTGAAATACTTTGTCGTAATCTGTGAATGCTATTGCAATGGTTCCTTATAATCGGCGCATTCTTATATGAGTTGATTGTCAGTGTAAATATGGTCTATAGCTTCCACAATTGATAATTTTGGGTGACTGAAGCCTAAGGCTGCAATTATTCTATTAGAGGCTCCCTTTGCAAATGCCTTGTATAAACTGACAAAGCGTTCTTCTAATAATCTGGCACGTTCAAGGCCATGAGGCCTTTTATACAGGGCGGCCTGTCTTTCCAGGAGAATCTTCCCACCATCCTTAAATCTGTTACCTGATTATCACCAGCCGGTTTTCCTGTATGCGTTTAATACAAGTCCTTCTCTACTTCCTCCTCCGTTACAAACAATGTCTAATTTATCTGCACTACTGCACACATCCTCCTGTATACATCGCCTACTGCATAGAGCAAGATCCTGCATTTCTCTACTTTCCCACTTACAGCTGACTCTTTTACCGGTTCCTTCTTAATTTATTCTGTGTCGTTTTAAAGTCAAAGCTAATTCGAAACCTACACACCCTATCGTGTGGCGCGTACTGCGCACGCATAAGTGCCGACAGTCTCCGCACCTTAAGTGAACAAGCCACCCATACATGTTTCAGAAATGTCTCCGAATTTCAGCTTTGACTTGCCTCAGTTAATGGAGTTTTGTTCAGTAAAAGAATGACCAGCGGAATTGCAGTCGAACTCGAATATGCATCGCGCTCTTGTTTCACTCTGCAAACGCATCCAGAGGGTAATGGACCATCTTACCTGTTCCATCCATTGGTGCCTTTGTTGTATCTGCTGTGTGGAAGAGGTAACGAAAGATCAGTTTTCATTTCACTTCAGTTTGTTTTTGTGATTCGCAGAAACCGGGGCAAAGGCAAAAGGCAAGAAGCGTGACAAAAGCCTCTGTTCTGTATGCAGTTCAGCAGACAGGCAATAAGAAACATAAAACCACAACTGTGAACAACTGCTTCCCTTTTTAGCTCTATGCAGTTCAGCAGACAGGCATCAGAAACCTAAAACCACAACTGTGAACAACTGCTTCCCTTTTTAGGGAACAAAAGGGATAGAACAAGCAACAATGAAATGGCATGAATGCTAACACAGCGCAAGAAAATAATCGAAATGAATTGGGTGTTTTCTTGCAATATTACATTCCTAAGTTTCTAGGAATCTGCTTGCTGAAATCAAGTAGTATTTCAGTCCGATTTCGTAGAGACGGTGTTTCAAAGCCGTACGTGTTGCCTGCCGTAATTTCTCCTGAGTATAGGGATTTTTCTGCTTTGTGAGCGGAAGCAATACTCTGCGGCGGAGTTTGCTGCGCTGTAAGGTTTCTGGTACTGGATATGCTGGAGCATACAACAGTATAATTGGTTAACCTTTATCAGTATAATTGGTTAGCCTTTATCAGTGAATACTTTCTGAATAATGGATCTGTCTGTAAATATTGTAGATGTCTATAATAGATTTAAATATGCGCAAAACACTTTTGTAAAGTGGTCAGCTTATGAAAATTGCTCTGTGTGGTTTTTCACTAGCTTAGCTAGCAATAAGAATTCTGGATTAAAAAAGCGCATATTATAAAGAGGTTGTAAGCCACTGTGGTAGCAATGGTCTTAGTTTAGAAACACAACCTACTGCCTTGCGTAACTCGGCCGCCAGTTTCGACACGTGAACATTCCATCACAAGGTGTCCTGAAATCGCACAACCAAAATGTTTTAAACCTTAACCCACTCTACCCTTAGACCATGAAAAATAAGCTCAATATTAGAGGTGATTAGCTTATTTACGGGTGCAAATATCATATACTTTTTCTTCTGCTGCAAGTTATTTTTGTTGAGCCAGTAGGGTCGAAGAAATAATGCACACAGGTCAGAGCAGACGAACGTCAGCGCCACTCCAGGAGCTCTGACGAAGAAGAATTTCAAATGAGGAGTTATTTTTCTCCAATTAGAGATTGAGAACTGAGCGTGTAATGGAGTCGAGACTCATTGCATCGGGGCGCGAATCACATGGCACTACCAAATGGGATGGACACAGAGGCGATTGCAATGATCTCCGGACTGGTGGCGGTGCGTCGACAGCTACTGACAGGCAGTGCAAGAGGGTCTAGCCATAAGAACGAAAATGTGCTGGAAGAATGGCTGCTTAGCTAGCCTTCTGAACACAACAGTAACACACCTACAAAGCCAGTGTCCACACGCATATGTATACTTTCAGCGAAACTTCCATGCAAGCTTCACTTGAAAAACAGGTGCGATAGAGGTTTTCCAGAGTCCTAGTGAAGACCGGGCACGAATTTTGAAAATTATCGCCAATTGTGCATTGTTTACCTAACAAAGCTGGTCATCATAAGTGTGCGAGCGCTTTGTGCACCTCTGGGCAAGTTTGTTCTGAGCCAGTGTCAAGGGGGTCCTGGTGGCCTAATGTTCAAAAGGAGCTAAGACGATCGAATGGAACGGCAACCAACTGCGAGAATAGAAAGCTAGCAAACTACAGCGATGGCGGTTTGACCTGAGCAGTAGACGGAAGTATCCAAACGAGTACATAACATGAAATTTTCGTTTTTTCACTGATACTTTCGCAGACCGTCACTGCAAAGCCACAGCCCAAGCAGGAACACTGCAAACTTGAGGACTAGACCTCTGGCTCTTTCTCACTCTGCAAATGGAGATGCCGTGAGTATAGTGGGTCACCTTACCTTGTATATCTGGATTTCCTTTTGCTCCTGGATCTGCAATCAACTCAGAGGCCGCAACTGAAAAAGAGGAAATATGCAGTGCAGCATGGCAAGGTCTGTGCGCATGCACGAATGAGGGGAACAACGAAGCTGAAGACGCCAATTTTTTTTAGGCGAGATTATGCCTTTCCACCGGAAGTCTGGTTGTCAGCTTTCGTTCAATGTATCGTTGCAGAGTTCTTCGAACACTTGTATACGGAGTTCGAGCGGCGTGCTAGCAGCGTATCAGCGTCACCTGCCTTCGGACTCTGGTTAGCTGGTGTGAGGGCGAACAGAGTACAATGCCCTATGTGTTATGGCTGATTTATGGATCTGTTTTGTGCGCTTCGCTTGCTGCCAAATGCTCTCCATCGACAGACAGAAGTGGCGATGTGCATTGCCTGCAGCCTGTATCTTGACACGGAAAGCAATATGCATAAGCTTTCCCGCGATTCCGTACAGAGAGCGCCTCGCGTAGCGAAGGAGTATACAGCAGTAGCTGGTCACTAGGAAACGAAATAAGAGGGAAGCATACTGTGCATATAGGCATTGGCAAGCTGTCGTGAACCTGAAAACCAAGTGCCAGGGTCACTCATGCACTGCGCAGCAGGCCACTCGAACGCCCCAGAGAATAGCGAGGAGACGCATGGTGAAAAGTGTAGAACGAAAAAGTAACGTGGTCAGGACTTAGGCTACTATTTATTCAGAGAAATGAGCAGCAATCATATCCCAGCCGTGATGCAAGAAAAAGCAACGCTAGCAAGGAATGATTGCAGAAAAAAAACTCTAAACAAAGCGTGATCCTTTAATAAACATAAGACGCTTTATTCGACGAACGCACAGGAATTCATAGTAAAGCACAGCGCAAACAAGACCAAAAGACCTGATGTTTGATAACAAGAAAACAAACTATGACCGGCTTCTATACGCAGCAGAAAGAATAGTGTCCTTTACCTTAAACACTAAACACAATCGAGTTAACTGTTCTAACACAAAGCATTTTGAGTTAAGAATAAAGAATTGACGCCAAAGTTGAGTGTAAATTGCAGCAGGATTAGAATCGGGCCATATTGAACTATGGCTCTGGTAAGTAGGCGTTCGAATCGAGTCATGGAAAATTACTTGTAGCGGCGGCACAGTTTTTCATGCACAATGAGTGCTACGAAACTCTCAGTGTAATAAAAAATCGATTATAGCAAGGAAGTAATTGCTCATTAGCTCTGAATCAAGCGCAGCCCTACGGCTGAGAAATGAACGCTGTACACCTGTCTTAGGCAGTTTGCAGTTGCGAAATTTGCCCTATTCCGGGGATCGAATTCAGTTCCCCACCGGAAGTCCGGGGAAGCAGCAGAGGTAGACCGGTGCTATATTGGAAATTTTCTTCCATATTAATATTTTACTTCACCTTGGAGATGTCATTAAGCGCAATGCGTGATAGATTTTAAGATATTATTAAAATGAGGCCGATTGGTCTTTAACACAGATCAAAATAGACTACAGAGCCGCCCTTGCTTCGAAGAGAAAGTTGACGGGCTAGTTGGTATTGCATGGTGAAGGAACAGCGCTAAATACGGGACAGGAGACAAAGATAGAAGTCTCCTGTCCCGTACTTAGCGCTGTTCCTTCACCGACCTTGCTTCACCGAGGCTGAGCTTTTTTTGAGCGTCCGTTACATGACGTTGCGACACGGTGCTTGTTTCCCACGCCTACCTTACCTTATTTTTTACCCGGCCGAAGACTAGGTGCCTAAAGTAGAAATTTTCGCGATCGTAACCTTTGTCGTTTTTTTTAAATAAAAACTTATCACCACAAGATTTATCGCTTAATTTCCAATGAAACCACTGAGTGGCACTGCTAGGCGATAATTTTCAGTGCATAAAAGGATACGGAAGCAGTTCATCAAGTCCAAATTAGGAGATTCCTAGCTCACTCGCTCATGTTAAGGGGATGAGGAACTCACCGTCTACTTTATCCCCTTTCGAAAACGCCAAGAAGGCGCCAACGCCTCCCAGAAGCGCTAGCACCACAACGGCACCGATGATCAGTGGCATGCTGCCTCTGCCTTCAGCCGCTCCTCCCCTGCGAAGCAGAATGCGCCTTGTATACACTAACTTACTGAGAAACTTTATTTTCAAAATACATACAGGGAGCAAGTGGAGTGGTCCTTAAGGGGCCGTTCCTTATAAACGCTAGGTGGGCTGCTCATTACAGGAGCCCATAGGCGGTAGATGCTGCTCGGGCACGCCCGACCAGGGCCTTTTGGCTGGCCAGGTCAGAGCAGCCGAGCGGGGCCGCCTCCCAGTCCTCCCGGGTAGGGCTGGGGATATGGGGAAGGTGCGGGATTGATTGAAATGCCCACACTATGTGGTAAATGTCCGAAGATTTTTCCTACAGTGCGGGCACTCCCCTGTGCACGCAGGGTCGATATGTTTGATGACTGCCGGGCACAGTAGCGTTTTAGTATAAAGGCGAAGGAGTAAGCGTTCCCCCGGCTTTGTGAGGCCCTTGCAGGGCTTAGGAAAAATTGCGTAGCCGAATTGGTAATACTGGACGATTTCCCTGAAGGTAAAAGCCGGATTAGAGTCGAAGTCTGCATTTTATACACGGCCGCTCTGCGCTTAGAGACCACTTCATTTGCACTCTCCCGAGCTCCACTGGTTAACAATAAACCGCAGGCAGTGGTGTGCAGGCGCAGTTCATACTGGTGCCACGTGCAAGCGGAGGATAACGGCATCTGTCAAGCCGGCGCCTGCCACATCGTAAGAGCAGGTGACGCCTCGTGGAAGGAGATCGCGAGCGGCGACCATGTGCTTTTCAACAGAACTAGCATTCTGGGTAGCAGAAGAATATTTGCGCCTTCCCCAGCGGGCGCCACATCCTGTGGAAAAGGCAGACTGAAATACAGGGGATTATGTCGAGTATGTTCTGTCAAGGAGTAACTATTTCGGAATGGTGGTGTTGCGGCAAAAAGCTGCTGCTAATGCCAGCTATTGAACCATTATCAGCCTGACTACCGCCACTGCAGAGAAAAGGCATCTCCCATGTCTGCAATTAACCCTCTCAGTTTCCGGCTGCGCCCACCGTATCGCCGCGAACGTTTTAATCTCATCCGACCACCTAACTTTCTGTAGCCTCCTGATACGCTCGCCTTGCCTTGGAATGCACTCCGTTACCCTTAAGAGCCAGCACTTACCTTGGCTTCGGACTACATGCCCTGCCCATTTCTTCATCTTTATTTCGACTAGGATGTCATTAACCTGCGTTTGTTCCCTCACCCACTATGCCCGCTTCCGGTCTCTTAAAAATACACCTATCATTCTTCCTTCCATAGCTCACCGGATTGTCACTAAGCTCAGCCCTTTTCGTTAGCCTCTACGTTCCTGACTCATGGGTGAGTGCCGGTAAGATAGAGCTGTCACTAAGCTCAGCCCTTTTCGTTAGCCTCTACGTTCCTGACTCATGGGTGAGTGCCGGTAAGATAGAGCTGTATATTTTTTTTCTGAAGGGATATTGGTAACCTGCCATTAATTATATCAGAGACCCTGTCTTATGCGCTCGACCCCGTTCTTATTCTTCTAGTCATTTCTCTCATGATCCGGATCAGCGGTTACTACCTGCCCTAAGTAGACGTATTCCCTTTACTTTCAGCACCTCGCACTCAATTGTGAACAGCTGTTCATTTGGTAGAGTGCTAAGCTTTAATAGGGTTTTCTGCGTGTTAATTTCTGCACGCACTCTCCTGCTCTGCCTGACTGACTCATTGATCATGCTTTACAGTTCATCTCCTGAGAGGCTTATCAAGGAAATGTTAATGAGTACCAAATTACTTAGGTATTCACTATCATATCCCCAAACTGTGAATTCGGGCCTCGGGACACCTACTGTAAACAGGCGGGGAATAGCATTGGCGAGATCGTGTCTCCCTGCTGACAGCCTGCGGCTCTGACTAAGACTATCTTGATGTTGAAACAATGAACGATAATCTCACAGCTGTCATTATGAAATGCGCCGCAGAAGGCGGAAGGATGGTTAGACAGGATACCGGCAAGCTATCTCAAGCGACGAAGGAGCTGAATAAGAAATGACAAAGCATGAAAGCATTTAACCCTAAAGACAATAGCACAGGCAAGGGTAAGAAATATAATAAATAAGCGCAAGGTAGCCGACATAAATTTAATATGTAGAAGAACGGAGGTAGCCTAAAATAAGTTAAGAGGGAACTAGACATAGGCAAAAACCAGATGTGTGCGCTAAGAGACAAAGAGGGCAAAGTTATTAGCACTATGGATAAGATATTTACCGTAGCCTTAGAGTTCTACACAAATCCGTATAGTAGCCAATGTAGTCAGAACGTTAATGAGAAGCAGGAGCGCACAGCAAGGGGACATCCCGCCAGTAGAGAAAGAAGAAATAAAGAAAGCCTTAGGAGCAATGGAGAAGGGAAAGCAGCTGGTGAGGATCAGGTAACAGAAGATATCTTGAAGGACGGTGGGGAGATTGTACTAGAAAATCTAGCCACTCCGTATGCGCAATGCCTTGTGAACTCGAGCGTACCAGAAGCTTGAAAGAAAGCTAACTCTAATTCATAAGAAAGGAGACGTCAATGAATTGAAAAATTACAGGCCGATAAGGTTACTGTTCGTTGCCTACAAGGCATTTAGTAAGGTAATCACTAATAGTATATATAAGAAAAACCTTAGACTTCAGACAACCAATGATCAGGCAGACTTTAGTAAAGGAAACTCGACAATTGACCAGATTCACACAATCAGGTGATGGAGATATGCGCAGAATATAACCAAACCCTATACATAGCATTGATTCATCATGAAAAAGCATTTGAATCCGTGGAAAACTCAGCAGTGATGCAGGATTTTTGAGGTGCTTTTGTGCAGTATCGTCACAACCCTTCCTTAAGCGCTTTCTACGCTTGCAGCAATTTTGTCGCTCGCAAAGTTTCACAAAGATTCCTGTCTTGCCACCTCGCGGTTCGTTCTCTCAAAGGAAGCACAGGTGGAATTCAAGTGCTGCAGTTTGTCTCGTTGCATGGAGCCTCCGCGTGTTTCTGATTGCCTCCCCATTTAATGTCTTCCTTGTTTTTACATTTGGTGGAACGAGCTTTCAACCATTTCGCTACACGACACCGAAAAGCAATGCGCACTGGGCGAAAACATTCTATTACAAGTTATATTCCAGTCAGCTAATTTAAATTTTTATTGAATTTTACGTGTAATCGTTAAAAAAGATATTTTCATGAGTTCTGAGGAGAACATAGGAACAAAAATTTTCTAGTTTTTTTAAACTTCCGGCTTTTCCAGACTTCAAAGAGAAAGGAACAGAAATAAAATTGTTTTGGTCCACGTAAGGACGTGCAGCATCATTTTGTGGATTCGAAAAGCTGGAGTATTTTGGAGGCCTCAGGAATGAAGCTGTGTGATGTTCTGTTAAACGGTGCGCGAGGTCATCAATAGCTTTCTAAACACAAGTGTTAACGTCGCCTGAACGTGGCCGTAAGGTTGGGAGAGCGCGCTGTCTCGCATAGTGCCTATTATGGGATTGCTTCGTGCGAGCGCGGGCGCACGAGCAATGAAAGCTGACGAATGAGGCTACACCCATGGCCACGGATCATATGCGAAATCACTGAGTGGCCGAGTGGCCTTATCGCCGAAGAGGATAATCTCATCTCGTGGGCAATTATGGTGACCACAGTGCCCCGAACAGGAGGAATGAAGATTTCACATTATTCTTCCGTAACGAGGCCTTAAAAAACGCACTATATAGTCGCAGACAACGACCAAACAAAATTATGATTTAACCTATACTCTAGTTATTTTTTTTCAGTACTTCTCTGCAGCCACATTTTGGTTTGTCGATTGGTTCATAGGGTAACTTTTTAAGGCGACTGAGTCTATGAGGGGCGCCTTAGTGGAGGCTTCCAGATTATTTCAACCACCTGGGACGGCATCACGGGCCTCTAGTAATTCGCCTTCAAAAAGCGACTCCCGCACCCAGGCTCGAGCGCACAGTTTTGATTAGTTCGACGTACAAGAAAAATTGTTCTTTGCAGGCTGTTTTCTATAAGGCTGTTCCTAAATGGACGTGCTCATTTAAGCATAGTGCTTTGTTTATTTAGTTTTGTAGGCCCTAAGAAGGGCCCTTAGAGGCGTCACTATACAATTATGACACCACTGTGTGGACTTATTAATACATACGAGTTAATGACACTAACGCCGCTTCGTAAGAGCTGCGTCGAACGATATGCAATACAATACCGTATTAACGTCAGGTAAAGCACAGATGTTTGTTCGAGCTGTGGTGTTTGATGGATAATTAAAATTGCGGAATACATCAAGGATGGTACAGGTTTTCTGTGTAGTAGTGACGACAATGTAAGTTGAAGGTGAACTGAGACACATCGGTGAACGCGTTTCAGTTTATGATGCTGGGATCAGTACCCCAAAGTAGCTAAGTTAGTAAGCGGTAATGAACATGGCCCGGTTAGGGCAACGACTTATAGAAGAAGCGGCAAATATGGTTGCGCCAATTAACATCCCGCCATTGATATTTTCTATCTTTCGTTGGCACGTTTACATTGTCACTCCGAATTTTTGTTTCGATGGTAAGAACCACGCGACCGGCGCTCCGGAGATAAGCGGATTTTTTTTTCTCAGAGCTTGTCTTGGGGGCAGTGACGTAGCAGCGCCATTGCGTGGTGGTTACCGCATTTCGCGTGCTTTCTTTCAAGGCCGACAAGATCAACGCAGATTTTGACTCCTTGCAACCCCTTTAAGCCTGGACTCCATGTGCGCGAAAGAGCGAGCGACGCGACAAGGCGGGGGAGGTGTGCTTTCGTTCGGCGCCTGTGCACTCCGGCTTACTAAAAACACTCCCATAAACTGCCACCGCAATCTGATGTAATTGAGCAAACTATAATTTACCAGTGAGAATGCGCGCCGCGAGTGTTTCTGCACAGTTGGAGCACAGCGGCACGGTGGATCGAGAGCCGGTACCCGCGTCTCGACGCTAATCTGTCCCTGCAGTACGCCCGCTCGCGTAGCTCGCTCCAAATGCTGTTAGCCCTCCGCACCCAACTAGTAGATGGTTTTAATTATTTAAATCATGTGGGTCTGCCTCTCAGCTACAAAACCAAATATTTTCTCGACGGTGGCGATGACCAAGACGACGGGGAGGTTTCGTGAGATGTGCCCGTGAGGAACCGTGCATAAACCGGAAACGGCTTTGGTGGGCTCTGATTGGCAGTCGCGTGGGGGACTTCCGGGCGACGAGCGAAATTCGCTGTGGGTGCAGATCCGAGTGACACGGCAAGCCACACATGCATTTTGCTTCGCGCGACGGCGTCGCTCGTCGCTTGCCGCCGTCGCCTTCGCGTTCGCGTGAGTTTTCGCGTACATGGAGTCCAGGCTTTATTCTGCTGTGCTTCTACACGAAATACAACTTGTGAATGGACACTTTCCGCGCAAAGCTAATTGTCTAGCTTTTCAGAAAGACAAAAATGCTGCAGATCAGGCTACACATTTGCCTAGGACAGTTTTTTTTTTTACAAAATATGGTTACATTTACCTCGGACACTGGTAGAGTCCATGCCCATTTATGAGTTTTCATATATTCGCACGCACGAAGCATAAAGGGTAGATAAAGTTTTGCTAAAATACAGTTGTACTTACTCTGCGGCGGCTGGAAATAAACGCAAGATATGATCATTAATCCAACGGTAGAAATGCAGAGTTCGTAGCCAGTCTACAAATAGCTAACAACGAACCAACTCAACGGGTAAACCAATTAAATTGCACCAAAACGCCCCTACGTTAACGCCTATCAATAATAACGCGTTACCGTTCATTGTAACTTGTGTCGCTTTAGAGACCGGAGGACTTATACTGTAGCCGTTATATTATCGATTAATCCCTTTGTGTCTAGCATTCGTCATCCCTTGGTTTGATACTGAAGACTCCAGAAGCGCCATCGGCAAGATACCAACACGTGTGTCACTGTAGTCTAGCCTGCTCTCTTTTGTGCTGAAGAGAACATTAGTTCACAGTCAATAACATTTAAGGGAGTCTCAATTTGGAAGTTGTCGATCGTTGTTTAAAACAGGTGTTTGAGATGTTTACTGCAAAGTGCCATTTACGGAATATTTTTTTTTTCTGGCCAAAAAATGAAGTCCCTCATTGCGTTACTTACGAGTTGCTGGCGCACATCTTGCGGCCACTGCGAACGCAAAGGAACCTCGTGGAGAGCGTTCCGGAGATAAGCGTATTTTTTTCTCAGAGCTTGTATTGGGGCAGTGATGTAGCAGCGCCATTGCGTGGTAGTTACCGCATTTCGCGTGCTTTCTTTCAAGGCTGACAAAATCTACGCAGATGTTACCTCCTTGCAAGCCCTTCATTCTGCACTGTTTCTACACGAAATACTACTTGTGAATGGACACTTTCCTCGCAAAGCCAGTTGTCTGGCTTTTCAGAAAAATAAAAGCTGCAGACTAGGCTACACAGCTGTCAACAGCACTCAATTGGTTTCATTTGCCTAGGACAGTTTTTTAAATCTGCTTACATTTACCTGGGCAACTAGTACAGTGCGACACTTACGGCACACGCGTACAGATCGAAAGGTCTTAAGAACTGCATACTTAAAACAATAAAGGGCGCCATAAGCTGCTTAGAACTCGATCAAGGGTCCCAGCTGGGTTTCCGTTGGTCGTTATAGAAGAGCGAGTTGACGGGCTAGTTTGTATTGCATGGTGAAGGAGCAGCGCTAAGAACGGGACAGGAGAAAAACGGAAGCACAAACACGGGCGCTGACTATCAACTGAACCTTTATTACGGAGCACAAACATATATCTGGTGGCAGTAAGGGGGGCGGTACATTGAGGCATGCGCGGTCACAGGGAAAGAGTGGAGTAACGTTAAAAAATAAAAAAACCTGAAGCTGAGAATGACTGATGCGTGAAAGCAATAAAGCCGATAAAAGCTGCACGGTGTAGAGGGCCGTCACGCAAGCTAAGAAGAAACAGATGAAGGGTTAAACAGGATGCTAAAGTATAGCGCAAAAGGGGATTTTGAGTGTTTAAAACTGATGGAAAAGATAGTAAAAGAACGATAAAAATCTAGGGAATACAATGCGAGAGCCACCCGTGCCTTAGAGACGGTCTTTGCCAGGAAGAGCGCCGTCAACCTCTCCAAGGTAAAGAGCGAAGCCGTGCGTTTATGCAAAACCGCTAAACTTGATACGTTAGCATGTGCCTTAAATTCTATTAGCCATTTGAACGGAAATGCCATCTTTTTTGCCAAAACCCACAAGACAGGTTACCCTTTTAGGTTGCGTTGTGTTGGGTTTTATGGAACATGGGCAACTGAGGCCAACATGCGCCAAGAACAAGGTGGTTACCTTTTTACGGTAATAGATTCATGGCAGAAGTCAAAAGCCAGCTTCATTAAAGACAAGCTAAAATTGTTAACGATCGACGACCCTTTTGTGGTCGACGGTTCTCGGCAAATAAATTTCCTAAGCATTCATAACAACCTTACGGGTTTTTAAATTTATATATAAGATCTCTATATCCATTGCCGCACCTGACATTAATGTATCGAAGAAGCGAATGACAACAATGGTGTAGTCAGCTTCCAGAACCCAATTGGGCTTTCTGTCAATGACTTTCTGTGTATCGTGGACTTTTATTTAAAATCTGCCTTTGTTTCATGGAACGACCAGACCTACATCCAGAAGAAAGGTGTGTGTAAAGTCTCACATGCTGCGCCCGTTCTTAGCGAGCTGTTTCTTGCCCACTATCACAGATTGCTGCACAGCAGAATTCCCGGCACGTGCGTAGTAAAAGTATTTAGATTTGCAGATGAATATCTCATCGTTTCAAAATGCAGCGCCTAAGCTTTAAAAACTGCGGTTCCCGATGTGCTATCCTTGCTTGACCGGTGTATGCATCCCGTTTCACTGACATCCGAAATTCCGGAATGTAATTCAATGAGATTTCTTGACTTACGGCTTAATTTTTCCGCCACACATACCTGCTGGGCCTAAGAGCCGCGAGGATAAAAGCCACTCCTTCCATTTGAGTCCGCCCATACCAAGTTAATAAAGCGAATAATTATCAGCCTGTGCCTTAGCAACGCCCTTTAGAAATCCTGTGATCATCTGCTTTAAGAAAGTCTTCACAAACAGATAGGGCGCCTCCTTGCAGCGTGCTACCTCTTGCAGCTCCTGACAGCAGTAGCCGAATGCCTGAATAAGAAACGGCATGAACAACGTCCACCAGCTCCCAATGAAAACGACCGAAAAAAATTTGTCGTTGTTCCTTACCTGCACAACGTTAGCCATTGCCTGAAAAAAGTTGGCAAGCGAGCAGGCGTGGACGTGGTGTTTTCGGCACCCAATAAGCTCTCCTCACTCTGCACCCAATAATCTCTCCTAACTCTGCAAGAGAGTTAACAGTACTCAAGTTCCTCGTGGCTGTGGGCAGACGCATGGTAATCCCCACGTTTCTTGCGCCACAGATGTCATATATTCAGTCCCCCTGTCTTGCGGAAAGAAATACATTGGTCAAACGGGGAGATGCATAAATATCAGGCTGCAAGAACACAAAAATAACATGAGCAGTATTGCTATCTCCGGGAGCCTTGCCAAACACTGCAAGAAATGTAAAAGCAACACCTGCACCCCAGTGTAGGATGGATGCGCGATTATCGGCAAAGGACGAGATCGTCTGTCTAGGGAGATAATTGAAGCCATTGAAATCCGTCGTACCAAGGACTACTGTGTCAGCACTCCGTCTATCTGCCTATCTGAGAAAGAATTGATTTTCCTAAGGGCAGCTGGCCATGCGTTTTGAGCGGTGGCTTGACCCTACGTATTTCTGCGTTTTAGCAGCCATCATTCCGCGTTTTTGGTTTTAACGGACATTTTAACCCTTTTGGCCACTTTTAAGCTTCAGATTTGTTGAATGTATTTTCCTTTTTATGTGGTGGGTCCTCTACACCGTAACATTTTTATCGTTCATTTACTATCGTTTCCATCAGTTTTAAACACTCAAAACCCTCTTTTTCGCCATACTTTCGCATCCTGTTTAAACTTACTCTGTTTCTTCTTAGTTTGCGTGATGGCCCTCTACACCGTGCAGCTTTTATCGGTTTTATCGCGTTCACGCATCAGTCATTCTCAGCTTCAAGGTTTTATTAATTTTATTATTTGACGTGACTCCACTGTTTCCCTGTGACCGCGCATGCCTCAATGTACCGCCCCTCTTACTGCCACCTGATATATGTTTGTGCTCCGAAATAAAGATTCAGTTGATAGTCAGCGCCCGTGTTTGTGCTTCCATGCTTGTCTCCTGTCCCGTACTTAGCTCTGTTCCTTCACCATCTTGGTCGTTATGCCTTTCCAGTGTTCCACATCTCTTGAGAAGACGAGGTTTGCCGTTTCCACGAAAGTTAGGACTTTCATGAAAGCTGGTCATCTACTTGTTGCTTGTATGAACACCAGCAGTAATGTTTGCATGGAAAGCTAGCTGAAAGGAAACACTTAAAATTTATCGCCTCTTGTCCACGTAGCATGGAACGAATATGAACCTTAAATCGAAGTGTACCATTCATGAAAACGTTAAAAAAGCTTCACGGCACGCGGCATTTTGATTTTTATAAGGTATGCGAATTGTGTGCACGCTTATTGTATCGTTACTACCCATAGTTCGTTTCGTTTTTTACTTATCTTTCTTTTTACTTCCTAGCTTAACCTATGTGTTTGCATCTAGTTTATTTTCGATTATTTCCGCCTGTCACGGTTCCGAAACCAGACTCTGAAGGGAGTCGACGGCAATCAGCCTCTTCTGCGCCTTTCCGCCCTTCCTTTATTCCATTTAGAAACAACTGTCACCATCGCACCCTGCTACACATGTGCGCGTGTGCCACACCTATTTATTCCAGAATGCTGTCAATCCCTATAGGATTATCAGGACTATGCACATGGTTACAAAAATAAGTACGATGGGAGCTATACGGCAAACAATTAAGGAAAAAGGAAGAAACCACAGGCGTTTGCAATAAACTGTGCATCACGGATGTTCAGAAAACTTGCTGCTGTGCAAAAGCTAAGTAGCAGTCACAGTTGTTTCTTCGAAGATTATTCTAATGAATCATTCAAAAATGGATTTCTGAATTATTCGAGGCGTAGCAGGGGTGGCAGAAAGATGGGTGGAGGAGATTAGGAAGTTTTCAGGGATATGGTGGGCGCAGATGGTGGACGCTTAACTAGAGACACATGGGGGTGGAATTTGCCCTCCATTGGGCGCAGTCAGCCTGATGAAATGATCATAAATGATGATGAGGCTGGGTGCACGGTAATTGCAGTGTTTAAACTGTTCTAATCCTCATAAATCGTGGAAATAATCAACAGCTAAAAGTACTGTTAGAAGAAATTCTAGTGTGAAGGCGTGCTGATTCAGGTCGGGGTGGTGGATTTTTATTTCACAAAAGTGTAAGTTCAGCTTAGCCGCATTGTGTACATGGAAGTGCAGTAAGATCAGGCATTTAGCCTTCGCTCGGATAACGAGGTTTGCGAGGCTGACTTGAGAGAGTGCGTTTGGTGAATCTGTGCGCTAGTGCCGGTTGCAGATAAAGCAGGTACAATTTTTCTTGTACTCCTTGAAGAACGTTAACGTTGTATTCCGCCTACTGGGAGCGATTTCACATAAAATTAACGACCCAACAACAAGAAGGCCATCGTCAAGTATGCGGTTAAGAGTGTAAAGCAATCTGACTTGGGAAGCACGATCGAACGCTTTAGAAAAGACCTTAAAAATTATGTAGTAGTACTCAGTCATTGATGCTTTGTGTTAAGTCATGAAGGGTTTTTGCGAGACGGGTGACAGCCATGGTGATTTCAATGGAGAAGACAGTCATGCTGATTTGTTTCAAAACCTTCAAAATTGTGTGCTCAAATATATTGCAACATGAGCACATTTGCAACATCACAAATTGTGTCGCCCTAATTTGCAACTGCTGATGATTGTGTAAAAACTGAGAAAAACAAAATTTGGGCTCTAGGTGTACGTCATGATGAAATGCTTTTTGAAGGCAATACAGGTCCGCGGCATGGCACATTACTAGCGACAACAATCGATAACCCTGGCACGCATAATGTTGCAGATATACGGTTATGAGCAAAGGAAATCGCATATCACTCCCGGTCGCTAGCGATATTTTCCTCCGCAATCAACTGCGGAGCCGCAGACGCGCGGTCCGCAAAATGACTAACGTGAAACACCCCAGTGAACAGTGCCCTGGCCAAGCTGCGGCTGCGCAATACCCGCTTCATATTTTCATTTGTTGATCTGAACACACCGATTACAGAGCTGACCGTTGGTGTAGCTACAGATCAGCGAGGGATACGAGAGTGCTGATTGAGCGAAAAAACTGTACCTGTCAGTCGAGGCACATAATTCGTCGAGCTTTCGGATTAGTGCACCTTCGTTACTGTTACGTGCTGCTTTTCCTCTGTCGAATGAAATGTTCACTAAGCAGGTTTTTGCTTTGACGTGTTTTATTAGAATATTTGTTACAAGTTACAGAGCGACTAAGGCAGTTTAGGGATCGACGAATGGGGGGGGGGGGGGGTACCGAGCACCACTCATTCTATCGACGCCACTGTGGTTCCATTAATTGCATGCCCAGCTATTGTTTGCTCTTCTTGATTGAGTAAGGATATCGCACTTGTTACGTAAACCACTATTCCTCTATCCATGAACTTTATTCTTAAAGTTCTTGCTCCATGGATTATGCATGTATTTGTACAGGCAGTCATGACCAGTGCATTATTAAGGACCGCAATATGTCTCAAGTGACAGCTGCCGAATGGGTTAACGGGCCCTGCGGGCAACGTAAACCAAGTGGTTATCGCCTGTAGTGGTTTTAGCAATACCAAACAACATAGCGATCATAGCGATATTCGTTTTTGACTGCTGTTAGCGTCGGTCATCAATGAAATAAAAATGCATGAGACTCACAGCTCGACGGTGCTCCTGACGGCTCTGAGAAATAATAAAAAAACATTACTGAAATGAATTGTTCCAGCAGCTGTGGTAAGGCAGAACAATACTGACACGGGTTTTCCTGAAGCTCTGTGATGTCTTCACCCAGCTATTGTACGGGCAGGGAACGAGTTGCGGACCACAACCGGTATGCGCAAAATTGAAACGCGGGCGGGCCGCTGCGCTCCTACAATGCTAGGACTAGTGCAGGAGCATGCAAAAAGTACTTTTTCAAAACCGAAACGTATATGAAGTGTAGCTTTGCTATCGGGTTGACTACGAATAGTGCAGCTAAAAAGCAAATCGACCACGGCTGCTAAAGTGTAAGAGTCGAATACACATCACATTTTAACGGGACAGCTTTAAGGAGGTCGTGACTCATTGGGCCTCACTGTCCGTGAGTGAAGAATCCCCGAAAAATTCCAAGAGAAGGAACCAAGGAGGCAGGTTGGCCATCTAGGTCATGTAGCCTTGTGGAGTCTTCACAACCTGCCCACCGGATTTTGAACAAACTACAGACCGTGGAAGGAGGCAATTACAATTGGTCGCGAGAGGCTGCTCAGAAAGGGCTAACTGTGTCTCCCAGACCCCACCGGCGGCAGCACCTGCGTCGCCGGGCAGTGGTGAATCGCTTAACTGCTGCACAAGTGTACGCTGCAGGCAGGCAAAGGCACTCATAATGCCCATAAATAGCCTTGAAGGTTTACATGCCCCAGTCCTTCTGCATCGCGCGAGCCTGGAAGATATGTATGGGGAGTTACGAACGCCGTTACGCAAAAGGACCATGTCACAGCACTGGAAACTACTCTCGCAGACCGTGCAATAGTCGTGTTCTTGGAAGAGCCTCAGAAGGAAAATAAATTGTGCTGTATTAGCGCGGTAAACAGCTTGTGTCGCAGAAAATCCGGCGTCGTCGGCGTCGCCGCCGTAGGCGTCGTTGGCTATGGGCGAAAAATCTAGAAAAATCCCCAGAGAAGAAACTTTAACGTGCACTGACATCGCACAGCACACGGGCGCTATTGCGTATCGCCTCCATCGACCGCAGCAGCGGCCGCGTTTCTATCGAGACGAAACGCAAAGGCGCCCATGTGCTGCGGGATGCCGGTGCACGTTAAGATCCTCAGGTGGTCGAAATTACTCCGGAGCCCTCCATTACGCCACCTCTTCCTTTCTCCTCTTAGTCCCTCATTTGTCCCTTCCCTTACGACCCGGTTCAGGTGTCCGCCGGCATGTGAGACAGATACTGCGCCCTTTCCTTTCCCCAACGAACAATTTATTATTCATAACTACAGCGCAAACGACAGGACAGAGATGAAGAAGGGACGCCACACAGCGCTGTGTGGCGTCCCTTCTTCATCTCTGTCCTGTCGTTTGCGCTGTAGTTATGGATCATCGTAAACACCAACTCGCCCAACAAATGCTTTTGTCGAATTTATTATTATTATTACTAGGCGAAAGCCTTTAATGGCTCATACTCGCTGTGACCGTCCGTCCGCAAAGCCTGGAACAGTGCCAGCTGTGACCCTCCCCCGCACCGGCACACACCCTCCTCGCCACTCGGCAACAGGTGGCGGCGCCCAAGCGCATGCGCAGATGCGCATAGTAACAGTGACTTTACCTGCACCGGCAGGCGGTGTGAGTACGCGCTATGGCGGCGCTCCTTCGCTAGACGTGTCGTTGCAGTCGAATGAATGAGTCGGATGGCTCCCAAGCGGTCCAGTTATTCCGCACCAAGCGGTTCAGACAAGCGCAGGAAGGCCAAAGAAACAATAGAATTTCCAAAGAGTCCTCCTAATTTTATAGACAGCTGGGCCACCTGGATCACTTTACCTAGCGGCGTCGTCACAACGTGCCAACTCGATTGTGAGCGAAATGTTCGCCGTGTCAGGTAGCAGTGTAGTGACTGGTCGCTGAAGAAGAGCAATCTGGATCGCAAAAGGCCCGCAGGTGGCACTACCTGCTATCGCAGGGCAGCGGCGCATTGCTTAACTGCTGCACGTGACACTGCACCAGGAGCGGTGTGAGAACTCCCAGCGATCTAAGAATAGGAAATGCCCAGTTTTGCTTATATTAAAATTCACCCATTTTGATACTGGGGCATACGTTTAAGGCGCAGCTTAAGTACCCTCCAAATTTTTATGTTGGTTAAAATTACATTCGAACCCGGATATATTTAATTCTAAGGTGATTACGAAATCCTTCGATGTATAAATAATATGAAATATAAAAGATTGTAAAAGATCAAATTTTTGTCACCTAGAAGAAGAATAAACTGCACCGACGCTAGTGACGCGCTTCTAGCTACGTACTGCTTGCCGGCGGGTGGCATCCTAAACAGCTTCGCATCCTCAGTGGATGGTTATTTGGTACTGACTATTACAAGTATGAAATGTATAATCCATTTGCAAGCACGCTGAAAATAGATTACACGATCATTAAAATTAAGGCACCTTTTTTCGCGTAGCGCGATCGGCAGCGAAGCGAATAAGGACGCCAGGCGAGGGCCACCTGCTAGGCTTGATTTCGAGAGTTTGGTTGAGTGGAGTATAAGTTCGAAGACCACAATTAAGTATAACTCACGTTCACCTTGTGATACGGTTTCACAGGGCTACATCTGCCAGCAGGAGCCCAGAGCCACACAACCACTCAGTTTCTGGGCGCCCTTAGGAAAGGCGCCAAGGTCAAGGTCACGGAGTGCTGTTAAAGGCGCCAAGGTCAAGGTCACGGAGTGCTGTTCGATAAATCGGACGACCAGCAAATTTATAGTTCTGTATATTGCGCGAGTTTCCTATACTATTACAAAAGATATTTAAGACAATAATCTGTACGTTGGATAGAGGCAACAATCAGAAATATTCAACTTTTGATTTATGCGGGCCCGGCTGCATTGGGAAATTGAAAGCTGTAGAACATTCGTTTTATTTCGAATAATTTTTGGCATGCTGTATCTAGTCAGTTTCGCAAAACCAAAAGCAGGATATCTGAATATGCACACGCTGCTAGCCTTCGCGCACTGTCAGCGTCAATGGAACATGAACACGAGAACTGCAAAGGGAACAACAAAACATAAAGACGACTATTGAAGGAGTGATTATAACGGCTCTTGATTTTCACTGCGATAGAACATGATTGCTGCGGTGACGTTTTAATGAACCTCGCCTCTCGTTGCTCGGTTGGTTCAATGTGTGCTTTCAAAGTTTCAAGATGATATAAAATACAACCGTCAATGAATATCGCTATGTGGCGTGGATATGTAATAAGGGTCTACCTGCTGATTAGCATCTATCCAAGCACGACCATACGTCTACAAAGGAAAGCTATACAGCTTCCACAGAAACTTCGTAGAAAATGAAAGTATGCCATGGTCCGAGGTTTGAACGCAGTACTATACCCTCACCAAAGGGCCGCTCTGCAAGCACAGCAAACTGGGTAGTTTAGCGTATGGCAGGGCGAAAGAAAATAGATTAACTCCTCGCGATGGTGCAGCACGTTTAGAATAAGGCAGTCACTATTCTTTTGTAGCGATAGCTACATTATGGTAGCATTTCGAGCCTTCAGCGTGGCTGCGCCGCCCCGCTGTCACGTAGTGCGGAGCAGCTGCCGGCGGCGTGGCGCCCTGGCTGATCACGTGGTTCGTCACATGGTCACGTGACCAAGTTGCACTCGGCCAGCTGTAGCTATCGCGTCAGTCCAGGCTTAACCGGAGCTAAACCTCCACCAGTTATTTCTTTCTTCGCGTTTAGTGGCTGACTGAACACTCGGTAAGTACTTACGCTTCAAACGAGTGAGCGCGTTGTGTCTTAAAGAAAGTACACAAAGCAAACGACATACTCCTTCAACAGATAGCCGGGAGCATATAAATGACAGTGCCCGTGATAGCCTTGCGAACACGTGTTCACAGTTACGGTGATCACCACTGCAGGCCTTGCACTGGTGCCACAGGCTGCTTCAAGGCAGCTCGAGACAGGTGTACAGCATTTAAAGCGGACAACTGGGCTAGTTTGTGATCTTTAGATTCAATGCACTTGGTAACTGGCGCTAAAGACAAGGACAGAAGAAAGACGGACACCACGAAGGCTAGACATCAACTGGTTTATTCCAGACAGACACATTCAATATATAGGCAAACATGTACAATGGATCACACTGTAAAGCGCATATGCAACGGCACCTTCTCGTTCAGGAAATGTAATTCTTTGGATCACAAAGATAACGTTGGGTTGCTTACACACGACTGTCGTTCCAAGTGAATGAGGAAAGCTTCCAGTATTTCGCGTTCCTTCTGGTCGGAACTTGGAAAAAAGACCCTAGTCTGATTATGAATCGGAGCACATTTATCCTTGCAACGTTTGCAATGTGCCGCCAAGTGTCCCGGACCTGTGTACAGCAACCAGCCTCGAGCGTGCCTAGCTTGCCGCACGTCTCGCACTAAAGCCGCCAATGCAGAAGTGGTTATTATGACATGGAAGGATAAGTTTTCAAAGTAGATTTCTGATATCGCAGTGCATCTATGTTGTAGTCCCTTCGGGGAGAACACTATTTCAAGTTCAGAAAGCATGAAGCGCAATTTCTAAGGCTTTGTATTTTAAAGCTCTGCGTTACGTGTGCGTTGGGGTAATTTCCTGCCTGGGGTGTGCGAGATCATTTGATGTTATGTTTTCAAAACGCCACAAAAAATTTGTGTTGTGAAGCTGGACACACCCCAAAAGGCGCTCCATCCGCTGGGCGTTAGTCCGAATCGCGCAAGCTTCTCATGTACCCTGACATATCTACCGCACATGCTGCATTGGCCAACATACGGCCGTACAAACGATAGCAAGGTTTGCTATCGACAGCACGATGAACAAACCGCGCACTGTAGTGGGTGACTCACAATGTCATTACATACATAGGTGGTGCTGGCGGACGCCGGAGCCGGAGTCGGCCCGGAGGTATCGTCGGCGGCGCCGACCACTATAGTGAGTGGTTCACTATCGTGCGCTTGCCATGGCGTTTGAGAACTGTTTTTTCAGGTGCTGCTGTCTAGGCTCTCTTGTTTGATCAGTGGACGTGGCAGTATGTCGGATTACACGAGAAGCTTGCGCAATTGGGGTGAGAACGTCGCGGATAGAGTGCCTTTTTGGGAATATGTCCGGCTTCACAACACAGATTTGTCGTGGCGTGGCTGGAACGCTGATACATAGACGCCACTCCCACCAACACCACTCAAATTTAGCCGGAATTTAGACTATATTTAGCCCATCTTTAGGGCTTTTGCCGCCGCCCCATGCCCCACCTGACTAGGCCTAACGCTAGGTCTAGCGCTGGCCGCGGAACCGCAGGGCCCACCGCCATGGAGCCCGGCCTCCTTAACGCCGCCATGGAATACATCGTAGAAGGTGAAGACGCTACTCCGAATCAGCTTGCCGACAAGAACTGGGAACACGCCCCTAAGCTTCACGACCGATATCTACGCACCGGACCGAACGCCGGGCAGAACACCCTCGACACCAGGGAACGCCGCCGACGCAGGAGAGCAGCGTCGCTGTCGGCGCCCGCCCGTCCACGGACAAGTCAATGCCTAATCAAAAGTTATCGCCGCAGAAACGTAAGCAGCCCCCACTTCACCACCTGCCGACAGACGAATATAAAATCGTCATCATACCCCGTGGTAGCCTGGCTGTACGCACCATCAGCCCACAAGTCTTACACGCGGCAGTTTTCCACAAACTAACCTCCCGCATCAAGCCATTTGTGGCGCTGTGGATAAAATGAATAATAATAGTTGTTAATAAAAGAAGCAACAGCCCATGATAGCATCCGCATCATCCTCACCATCAACACGTTCATCATTAGCACCCCGAAAAGAACAGAGTCTTAGTTTACATCAACCTCAAATCTCTGCAGCTGGGAGACCAAATGTACGACATGGCCGCATACGTTCCACCGCCAGACTAATCCGTAAGAGGTATGATATACAATGCCTATTGAAACGAGATGCCCGTTGAGATCATCAACCGCTTCCTCGATTACAACGCGTAGATTTCCGTGGTGGTGGCCCGCCGCCTCGGTAAGTCCATCTCCATCATGATAATCTTCACCGGAAGCAAGGTCCTCAGCTCGATATGCTTCAGGGCAGGCCTCTTACTGCTTCCGCTTCTAAAGCCGCGTTGAGACGTGCTTTAACTGCCGAAGGACGGGATATCGCACCGATGTGTGTCTCAAACCTGAGAAGCCACCATGCCGCAGATGCGGCGAAAGCTACCCACCCCCGCCAGAAGACGAACGACCCAAATGCACGCCTAAATGTATCGTATGCAACGGTTCCCACGTGACGGGTAGGAAGAACTGCAAAAACCGCTTCATCAAGCACTCGAAACAGCCTTACTTTGTTAATACATTTTTTTCCCTCTCAATTGCCTTGCTGCTGCCAACTGTTCCAACTTTTTCCTGTGTCTCCTATTCGTGTCACTGAACTGCTGTTCAAGCTATGGCTTCTAAAGCATGGGAAGAGTTTAAGGAAGAACTTAAAAGGGAAATGAAAGAGTTTAAGAGCAAGACTGAACGCGATTTAAGGCATGAATTGAGAGAAATGAAGGATAGTTTGGACTTCGTTAACAAAGAATACGAAGATGCTAAAAGTAAGAATGAGCAGCTCGAAAGAGAAAATGAAGCGCTGAAAGAAGCAAATAAAACACTTCTATATGAGAGTAACAAGGCAAAAAAGCAACTTGAGGAGCACGAAATAAGAATAACAGCGAGTGAGCAATACTCAAGAAATCGAAATGTTGAAATAAAAGGAGTGAAAAAGGAGGATAGTGAAGACTTGATGAAGATCGTCAGTCTAATTGGAAATGCCTTGGAAGAACAAGTCACACCAGATGACATTGAAATTTGCCACAGGACGAAGACTCGCAACGAGTCGTCTCATAACATTGTGGTACAATTTAAGACCAGATCAAAGAGGGATTCCTTGCTTCTCAAAGCAAGGAAAACCAGGCTTTCAATGTAAAACCTGGACGAGAACAACGCGGAGAGTCCCATTTATGTAAATGAGCACTTATGTCCCGTAATGAAGAAACTGTTGGGAATCACTGTTGCAAGGAAGAAGGAATGTAAATGGAAGTTTGTGTGGACCAGGGACGGAAGGATTTTTGCTCGCAGAGATGAAACCTCGAATGTCATTAATGTTCGAAGCGAACGGGTCATTCAGTTGATTGTCTAATGCACACCTAAAACTGTATAGTGTCGACTCTTTTGTCCAAAATGGCATTACTGCCGCTGGATATCAATAACATTTTTCATTCAGAAGCAATAAACGGCTTGAAATGCTTCCATTTGAATATTAGATCTGCACTGAACAAAGAGGATCAGTTGCACGTCCTTCTAGAAAATTTCACATTTAGTTTTGACATAATGATGTTGACAGAAACTTGGTATTGCTGCGACAGTGATGTCATGGTGGACAGGAACTACAGCACCTATTTCTTAAACAGATACAATAAGAGAGGAGGTGGTGTACTGTTAAACGTGAAGAAGAGCCTGAATTGCAACTTGCATGAAGAGTTCTCTTTTGTCAATGAACACATTGAATGCTTAGCTGCTGTTAGTTCTAAACACTTTTTTGCTGTCATCTACCGCCCTCATGATGGCAATATAAGTAGTTTCTTTTCTTGCTTAGAAAGGCTCCTTTGTTATACAAATGGAAATGGTCCGACACTGGTATTGGGAGGGGACTTTAATATTGATTTGTTAAGCCAATCACCAGTGCAACGTCACTTCCAAACTATACTCTCTTCAAATGGGTTCTACAATTTAATAGACACGGCAACCCGCATAACGATAAGCACGAGCACATTGATTGACCTCTTTATAACAAATCTTCCAACCCATGAGACTTTAGCAGGCGTTTGCGCTGAAACCATAAGCGATCACCTACCCATATTTATGTTCACTAGGCTACCCGTAATGAACTCTGATACCAAACATGATGTTCGGTTTACAAAGCAGAACATTAACAAAAGAACGTTAGACAATTTTCGGGGGAAATTAATGGAGCTAAACTGGAATCCTGTTTACCGACTAAACTCGGCAAATGAAGCCTACAACGAATTCCTGGAGCTCTTTACTTTCGCCTACTATCAGTCTTTCCCGGTGGTTCTCATTAAGAAAGCTACGAAGTCTCGCATGCCTTGGATTACAAATGAGTGCCTAGCAATGATAAAAAAAGGAAAGCTATATAAAAAGTTTCTGACCACCCGTGAACCAAATGACTGGAAGAAATTTAAGCAACACAGGAACAAAACAAACGCACTGCTAAGAAATGCAAAACGTAATTACCTGTACAATATTTTCGAACCTGGTAGCAACAGAAATACCCAAATAATATGGAAAAATCTAAATGAACTGTTAAACCGTTTTCCCCAAAACAAAGGCCCCACCGAAATAACAATAAACAATGATGTACTACGTGATAAAGAATTAGCTGAAGCCTTTAACGATTTTTTCATAAACGTGGTTTCGAATTCTTGCTCGCTCTCAAGTTCTTGCCCTTTAGCGACGAATGCTGTAGTCAGGAACCCTAACACACTTTTTTTAGATCCAACTTCTGAAAGTGAAATCTACATAGTGTTTGTTTCACTTAGTAACAGCCATGCCACTGGCATAGATAATATTCAAATAACCCCAGTTAAATATGCTCTTGACCTAATTTTACCAAAACTCAATCACGTATATAATCTTGCCCTCTCAACAGGCGTCTTCCCTGACAGAATGCAGTTATCTAAAGTTATTGCTGTGTTTAAATCCGGTGACAAAAATTATTTATCTAACTACCGCCCGATTTCTATTTTGCCGGTTTTTTCAAAAGGCTTAGAAAAGATAATACATCTCCGAATAATAAAGTTCGCCAATAAGTTTAATCTTATCAGTACCTCTCAGTTTGGCTTTCGTAAAGGCCGTTCTACCGAGACTGCTCTTTTAGCGCAAAAAGAAATAATCCTCAAAGCATTTGAAGAAAGAGAAATAGCTGCTGGCCTGGATATTGATTTTTCGAAGGCATTCGACTGCCTGCACCACACAACACTACTAAAAAAATTAGAATTGTATGGCATTCGAGGAACTGCACTACAACTAATATCGTCATACATGCAAAAACGGAAGCAATGTGTAACAATCGGAAACTACATGTCAACCTACAAAACAATTAATGCAGGCGTACCTCAAGGGAGAACCCTGGGGCCCTTGTTATTTAATTTCTACATCAATGATATCACAAGGATCCCTACAGCAGCAGAATTTGTAATCTATGCTGATGACGCTACTTTGTTGTTTCGAGGCAATAGTTATGACTCCCTGGAAAATAATATTAGGAACTCTCTGAATTATTTAATTCTTGGAGTGTCGCAAGTTCGCTGCAGATTAACAGCAAGAAAACAAAAGTCGTTATCTTCACTCCAAGGCAGTCATCAGCGCAACGTATTAATTTAACCTTCTGTGACACAGCAATAGAAGTCGTGGATACAATAAAAATACTTGGTGTACATTTTCATAAACACATGTTATGGGACACTCACGTTAACAATATTGTTTCCCGAACTGCCAAAAGCGTCGGCTTACTAGCGAAATTCAAATATTTTCTACCGACCCCAATTAAGTTACTTTTGTTCAATGCATTGTTTCAGTCACATGTAAACTATTGTTTTCTGGTATGGGGAAGCACAACATTTACAAATTTACAACAGATTCACATGCTACAAAAAAAAAGCAGTTCGCCTTATCGCAGGGGCAGATCCTTATGCACACACTAGAAGCCTGTTTTACGCAATTCAAAGTACTTTCTGTGCATCGGCTTTACTCTTATATTTTAGCCAAAACATATAAACAGGATGTCCAAAACAATGAGGACCTCAATCAAACCATATCAAATCTAAGTTTAAGAGAAGGTAGATCAACATCGCGGTCACCTGAAATTTGGAAAATTCCATTCATACGCACAACCATCAGCCGTCAAATGCTCGAATATTCACTTCCAACTTTGTTAAATTATCTCCATAAACATGATATTAATATCCGAAGTGTTAGCACCCAAACTCTGAAGAATTTTTTTACACAACAAGAGTGATGGTTATGCTCGCTATATTTGTATAATGATGTTTTTCTTTTCTCAGGTGTATTCTGCTGGTCTTGATGTGATGGGGATGTCTTATTGTTGTGTAAAATGCAATTTTTTCTTTTCAGACAAGTAGGGCTTGACTCACTTTCTATGTGTGTATGTCCTCGTGACTATGCTGCTATACATGTAAATGTGCAACTGCTGTATGCCTTGTAAATGGGGGCTCGAACCACGTCAAGTGATATGTTTTCACTTTTGTTCGAGTCCCTTTCTGCCTCGACGGAATAAAGTTCAATTTCGCCGAACGGGCGCAAGCAGAGAAGGTCCCACGAACCATCGACGTCCTCTCCGCCGGTCGGTTCAAGCAGGGGTTCGAGTACCAGCCGAAGGAGTGCAGACCACAGCCGCTCCGACCGAAGCAGAAAGAGCAGCCGCTCCGGAAAACAAGTGAGCTGGGCAGCCTTGGCCTCCAAAGCCACTGTTCGGGAAAAAGAGCTGCTAAGGAAAATACCTACACTAGAGGAGATAATCGCATATATGCGTCGAGAAATGGCAGGCATTCAAAGACGTCTCAAAGCTGCACCCATTCTAACCTCCTTAAGCAAACTAGACCTCAAAAACCCGTACAGCAGACGCCTGGCTGCCAACTGCAGACGCAACAACGAACCCTCCCAACAAAGCGGTGGAACTTGACGCGCCCGCGAGTCTAAAACGCCCCCCCCCCCCCCCTGAATTGGAAACAGGACAAAAATCACCACCGAAACCTCCCATGTGGAGAAACCGCAACCCAAACCAAGGTCACCATGGTGGAAAAAGTCTTGATTTATAATTTTATGGGGGTTTAACGTCCCAAAGCGGCTCAGGCTATGAGGGACGCCGTAGTGAATGCCTCCTGACATTTCCACCACCTGGGGTTCTTCAACGTGCACTGACATCGCACAGTACACGGGCCTCGCGTCTTTCGGGCCAGCAGCCGAGTGCCGTAACCACTCAGCTACCGTGTCGGCTTGATGGACAAAGTCAACGCTAACATAACTGCCTCGAAAGCGACAAAGAAATCCGAACTCAACACCCAGTTAGACTTGAGATTCGCAGAGTTTCAGGCCAGAATCATGCACAGATTAAACTAAGTCTTCCAAGAATTCTCGAACCGCCTGACAGCAGTTAAAGCTCGTCTCCCGCTCCCACCCAACCAAAACCCATCTGAAGCACTAACTTTATTAGGGCCGCAACATGGCCCCTCGGCGGTAGCAAATTAACGCATGGCAAGGGAACCGCAGGAATCCAACAGCCCGGTCAAACTGCCGGGCTTTAAAGCCTCCTCCCCCCCCCCCCCCCCCAGACTCGACGGCGATGCTGGCCCCAGTCACCGCGACACTCATTCACAGAAACATAACCGCGATGGAACACACCGTAGACAGTTCGAGTGCGCAATGCACGCTCCTTGAAATTGTACGCAGGAAGAAGGGGGACGTCAGCCTCTTTGTACTGAATCTGTAGAGCTGGAAAAAAGACATGGGGCCAGGAATTCATGACCAAAAGCTCTGGTTAAACCTGGAGTGACGGGATAGCTACAGCTGGCCGAGTGGAATTGGTCAGGTGACCAACCATATCTGGAACCACGTGATCAGCCACGGCGCCGCGCCGCCGGGAGCTGCTCCGCACCACGTGACCAACTACGTGACAGCGTGACGGCGCAGCTACAGTGTGGCAGCGCCGCCAGAGGGTGGCAGATCCACCACAGGGTTGCAGCGCAGCCACAGGGTGGTGGCGCCGCCACCACCACGGCGCCGCTACTTTGTAGGCTTGAAAGGCTACCGTAATGTAGCCATCGCTACAAATTTGCTGGTGGTTTAACTCTGATTAAGCCTGGTTGAAAGCGAAAAGCTGCATCTCCCTGGCTACGTTTGTGGTCGAGCGACTGGCGGTTTCCATAGATAGCCACACTGACGCACAGAGTAGCAGATATTTTTTTTTATTCTTAAACATCTTGCTTTCTTCGAAACGACATAAACTTCGCGACCATGGCTTCTCGGCACGCAGCTACGGCAGGATATTAATCTTCCTCCATCGCCCGAGGCGTCTGGCAGTGAGCGCGCACGCACGCGCTGATATACCTCCCGACTTCTTGCTCCTCCTATTTTATATGACGTCAGCCACAGCAGCGAAACCAGCGGCTATTACACGAACTATCTCGACTTTTACCTTCCACCTTGATTTTTGACTCTTGACCTTTGACCTTATGGACGACTCATGGTTTGACCTCTAGCTTCATTCAAGGTCAAATTTGATGCCCCGCTGACGGCTCGAAAAGCTGGCGTAGTGAAGCTTTTCGCTTGAGATGTCACGCGCATGGCGGGCAGAGCCCAACTCAGTGGCGGGCGAATTCAACGTTCACCATTCGGCTTGGGTTTATCGCAATACCAACTCCAACGGCACCAGGCTGTGGCAGATTATCGAAAACTTAGGCCGCCTCACTACTCTAAACGATCCCCAAGCGGTGACGCGAATTGGAAATAGTTTTAGTGCGGACACATCACTGGACCTCACCCTCACGAAAACCGTGCGCGAAGCGCAGTGGTAAAACACCGGACACATGCTGGATAAGCGACCACTACATCGTCTTCACGACTTTCAATACCACGCCACACAAATCCCCACCATGGCGCCCAAGAATCACGGATTGGGACAGATTCAGACGCCTCTGGAAACAAACCGCACCCACACACATAGACAACCTTGCTGAGTGGACCAGCACGCTCAAAGAGGGCATCTCAGCCACCGCGATAGACGGTAGACGCAAACTACGGACACACATCAAACCACGGACACGAAAGTCCTGCACATGTGGGAGGCGAATTCCAGCATACTGAAACGCTGGAAGGCCAAGCGTCGCAACAGACAGCTCAGACACCGAGCAGCGCAGCTAGACAGACAGATCGAAGCATGCACGCTAGAACTGGAGAAACAACAATGGGGACAGATGTGCGGCAGTCTAAGCGGACAACTGGGCAGCAAGGAAACATGACTCCTGCTTCGACACCTGCTAGGTCCCACGCAGACAGTCAACCCAGTGTAGTCAACTTGCACAGCTCGTACACCTCGTATACTAGCTACGGCACGAACGCAGAGCTGCTTGCAGACCTGCGTAACCGATACCTTAACACGTCGTATACAGACCGCTTCCCGCGTACGAAGGACAGGATACACCTTATTACTCTAACAAGGTCTTTCGGTCAGGCAGAGGTCTTCATCTTCAAGCAGATGTCTCCCTCCTTCTTGCAGAGGTCGGTGCCCCTATTCCAGGGCACCGCTGAGTTTGGCCGCTAGCTGGGCATGGATGACGAATCCTCTTTAGAGGATTGGGTTGCCGCTGGAGAGCACACTCTCCCACTGCTCCGCGCTCGGATTTTCTGAGCCATGTAATGCCTTATGTCTGTCACATTTCCAAGTAATATGGTATAGGGTGGGTGTTGCACCGCACCATGGGCAGATGTCCCTGTATTGCTTCGGGAACATTTTGCTAAGGATGTGTAAATTGGGGAAGGTTCCTGTTTGCTGCTTCCTCCCGTAAACTGCTCCTTGTTGATTTAATTTGTTGTGGCGAGGAAGGTACTTTAGTCTCGTCCCTCTGTAATTATTTAGAATGTCGGAGTACGTCGGGATTACCCTCAAGAAGTCCTCCGGGTCTTCGTTTAAGAGTGCTCGGTTAGTGTACTCGCGAGCGACTCAATCGACCCTTTCTTTGCCTTTTATCTTGGTGTGTCCCGGTATCCAGAAAATGGCGTGTCTAATGTGATCTTTGGCTATGCCTGCGCGGAGGAGGATTTGGAGCGCTTTATGACCTATCCTGCCGTTAATGTAGTTACGGTATGCCTCTTTCGAATCTTTGAGGATTGTTAAGGACTTGTTTGCCCGATAACCCTCCGCGGCCGCTAGACCAACAGCCATTTCCTCTCCTTCGGTTACCGTGCAGTCCCGTGCCGACGCGCGAGCGATCTCCTATAGTCCGAGTCTATTACTGTCGCGACGAATTTATGCTCCGTTGTTCCCCTCTCCAGGGGTATATCGCGGCGCCCATGTAGACCGTGTTCGCCTTGACTGCCAAGTATTTTTCTACTGTAAAGGTGTTTATTCGAACCTCAGGTCGGTAGGCGTTGGTCGGAGGGCGGCACGACGGACACACACACAGGCGTCACTCGAGAATCAGAGTTGCACTTCGTCTACCTCTACTCTGCGCTGCTTGAACTCCTGCCAGTCGGACCCATTACAGTTACTTCCTCGCCAAAAAAGGAACCATCCTGGCGACTTATGGGGAGGAAACCATGGGCAGATCATAAGTCTTGAAGCGCTCGACGTGCACAGTCTCGCGCCCCCGGCGACGGTGGTCCGCAGAGGGGGCGAGCGGCTCAACGTTGTAATTCACGGGAGAAATTTGTTGCACCACGCGGTAAGGTCCGCGATAGTGAGAAAGCAGTTTTGTGGAGAGGCTGAGAGTCGAGGAAGGCACCCAGAGCCAAACAAGGGCGCCAGATGGGTATGATGCGGGAGGGTCCGAGGAATCCCGACGGTGCTTCTGATCCCATCGGAGCTGTGTAGTGAAAGAGCGAGCAAGTTGCCGGCATTCTTCGGCATACAGGCGAGCTTCGGAAAGTGATGTGGTCTCGGAAGGCTCAGGGCGATAAGGAAGGATGGTGTACATGGTATAGGTAGGCTCCCGGCCATATAAGAGAAAGAAAGGAGAAAACCCCGTCGTTGTCTGCGTAGCCGTATAATACGCGTACGTGACGAAAGGGAGCACTTGGTCCCAGTTGGAGTGGGCGGTGTCAACGTACATAGCGAGCATGTCACTGAGTGTGCGATTGAACCGCTCAGTCATGCCGTTGGTCTGGGTGTGATAGGCGCTGGTGCAGCGATGAACGATTTGGCATTGCTTTAGCAGGGCATCGACGGCGTCCGAGAGAAAAACACGGCCGCGGTCACTTAGCAGTTCTTTAGGGGCGCCGTGGCTGTGTAGAATGAAGTGAACGACATCGTTTACGGTAGCAGATTTGAGAACCGACATTTTGACGTAACGTGTTAGATGATCAACGGCCACGATGACCCAGCGACTGTTAGCCGATGTAGTTGGAAGCGGGCCTCAAAGATCAATGCCGACGCGGTCAAAGGGACGGCCAGGGCAAGGAAACGGCTGCAAAGGAGCTGCGGTGGGGTGAGGAGGTTTCTTGCGACGTTGGCAGGCGGTGCACGACGGAATGTACAGACGTGTGTAGCGGTACATACCTCGCCAGTAATATCGCAGACGAAGACAAGTCTGTGTTCTCAGTACACCAACGTAGCCGCATTGTGGAGGGGCGTGGAAAGAGGCGCAGATGGCAGCACGGCGGTGTCGAGGGATCACCAACAGCCACTTCCACCCGTCGGAGAGGTAGTTACGGCGGTATAAGAGACCATCACGAACGGCGCAGTGGTGGGCTTGGCGGCGAAGGGTCCGGGACAAAAAATGTGGCGAGGAATTGTTCAGGAAGGTGAGCAGCGAGGTAATCCAAGGATCCTTCAGTTGTTCGGACAGCATATCAATGACGTCGAACGGCGAGAAATCGTAAGTACAGACGAGGGCAGAGGCTGAATCGCATGGGAGCGGTGAACGAGAAAGGGCGTCGGCGTCCGAGTGCTTCCGGCCAGAGCGATAAATGACGTGAATATTAAACTCTTGAAGGCGTAAAGCCCAGAGGGCGAGTCGGCCAGAAGTATCTTTGAGGGAGGATAGCCAGCAGAGGGTATGATGGTCTGTGACGACATAGAAGGGGCGGCCGTAAATGTAAGGTCGGAACTTGGCAATCGCCCAAATGATGGCAAGACATTCATTTTCGGTGACATAATAGTTCGATTCCGCCTTGGTGAGGGAGCGGCTGGCGTTAGCGAGAACATATTCCGGATACCCAGGCTTTCGCTGGGCAATAACTGCGCCCAAGCCCACACAGCTCGCATCAGTGTGAATTTCTGTCGGACAGGCGGGATCAAAATGGCGAAGGATGGGGAGAGACCAGCAGGCGACGTAAAGTGCTGAAAGCTGTATCGCAGGCTGGTGACCAAGACGAGAGGTTCGGGCTGCCGGCAAGAAGCTGCGTTAAAGGGGCAATGATAGAGGCGAAATTGCGGATGAAGTGGCGAAAATAGGAGCATGAGCCTATAAAACTGCGAAGTTCTTTCAACGTGGTCGGTTTGGGGAAGTCAGCGACGGCGCGAAGTTTGGCAAGGTCAGGAAGAACGCCATCCTTGAGGATGACATGGCTTAATATTGTCAGCTGCGCAGCACCGAAGTAACATTTCTTCAAGTTGAGCTGTAGCACGGCGTCAGTAAGTTACGTGAGTACGCGCTGGAGGCGCTGAAGATGGGAAGGAAAAGCTTTGGAAAAAACGACCATGTCATCTGGGTAACATAGACAACTTTCCCGTTTGAGGCCACTGAGAATATTATCCATCATTCTCTCGAATGTAGCTGGAGCATTGCAGAGGCCGAATGGCATCACATTGAATTCATACAAGCCATCTGGGGTGACGAAAGCGGTTTTCGACCGGTCAGCGGCAGCCATCGGCACTTGCCAGTAGCCTAAGCTACGTCGAAAGATGAAAAATATTCCGCTCCCTGCAAGCAATCCAGTGCGTCGTCGATTCGGGGTAGAGGATAAACATCCTTGCGAGTGATTTTGTTGAAACGGTGGTAGTCGACACAGAACCTTATTGACCCATCTTTTTCCGTCACTAAGACAACAGGAGAGGCCCAAGGGATGTGAGAGGACTGTATAATGCCGCGGTGGAGCATGTTGTCAACAGTCATGGATGACGCGTCGCTCACTCGGCGAGACGCGGTACGGTCGCTGGCGCAAGGGGGCGTGCGTACCAGTGTCAATTGCGTGAGAGACGACCAACGCCCTCCCCAAGCAGGGCTGGTAAAGGTCGAAAGAGTTCCTAAAGCGGTAGAGAAGTTGCAAGATCTGGTCACGGTAAGTGGACGGAAGGTCGGGAGCGATGACAAAATGAAAGACGTCGGAGGGACGCGGATTGGGCGCAGTCGCACACGGGCCTAAGGCAGTATCTGGGGAACAGGCATGGTTATCGGAGAACTCGGACGCAAGAGCAGGATTCCGTTCTTCAATAAAGCCTAGGCATTCGCCACAAAGAATAGACGACGGGCAAGATAATGGGTTGGTGACGTAGATGGCGCAGTGGCTGTCGGAAATCTTGAGAATGGCGAATGGAATCAGAAGGTGCTAATGGCGGGAGGTGGTTGCGGTGGTGGTGAAAAGAACAGGGCTGCTGAGGGAAGAGTCAGGGCGTAGCGGAACGAGTGCATAACAGAAGGGGGTATGTCGGTGTCGGAGGCTACTAGAAGCTTAGCGGAGCGTAAAGGCATGTCACAAAATGACACAATACACGCGGGAGAGAGCTCAAGTTCAGCACGGGCACAATCAATCACTCCGCGGTGGGTCGAGAGGAAGTCGCAGCCGAGGATGACATTGTGAGAGCAGGCGCCGAGCACAACAAACTCGATGGTATAGGCGACGTCGTTAATAGAAACGCGGACCGTGCAGGCTGCGATGGGGTGGATGCGTCGAGATGTGGCCGTACGCAGTGAAAAGTCAGACAGCGGCGTTCTCACCTTACGAAGTTTGCGGCGATGGGCATCACTAAATAATGACACGGCAGCACCCGTGTCGACGAGCGCGAGAACGGGAACGCCTTCAACGGACACCTCAATGACTTTAGCAGGAGGAAACGGAGGACTAATCGAGTTCTCAAAACACGCAGTTCTTACCTCCGGAACTGCGGCATTCAGTTTTCCTCTGGGAGGGGGTCCGGGCGGACGAGCATCGGAGAGATAGAACGTCGTGGAGGTGAAGGTGAGCGGCGAGTAGGGTACTGGGAGCGAAGCGTAGATGAGCCAGAAGAGAGATTATGCAAGGGCGGCTCGGAATCGTAGAGGAACGTGCGCACGGCATCCCCAGAACGAGGAGATATCTGACGGCACAGACGTGCGACGTTGCTCGGGAGACCACAAGAGTAGCATATTGGTCGATTGTCGTCGGTACGCCAAGGGTTCGTAGGGTGTCGGCGGGGTCGACGATACGGGGCTGGCGACGGTGGCACGGACGGCGGCGGAGCATAGAAGGCCGGGCTGCTACGGTAGGCGGCAGAGGTGGGCGAGTGCCGTGGACTGGCGACTGCTTCAGCATAGGTGAGCGGGGCTGCCACAAGGGGGAGGTGGGGGCTGGGTGGCAGAACTGCAGCAACCTGCTCTTGAATAGCACGGCAGATAGTGGGCGCGAGGGATGGCGCCGAGTCGGGCGGAGGGCAGACGGGGTCGGGAATGTGATGCAGCAGTGAAAGCTGACGAGCGACTTCTTCGCGCGGAAGAAATCTTTGACCTGCTGCATGAACAGGGACTGCTCAGAAGACGAGCCACCAAGGGCCAAGACAGCAAGACCCTCTGCAGGCGCGCCGGACTGCCGCGTAGTTGCACGTTGCTTTAGGAATTCGTCGCACCTTTTGCACAACTGGATGACGGTAGCGACGGAGCTGGGATTCTTCGCCAGGAGCATCTGGAAAGCGTCATCGGCGATCCCTTTAAGGATGTGGTTGACCTTATCAGCTTCGGTCATGGACGGGTTGACACGCTTGCACAAGTCAACGATATCTTCGATGTAACTAGTTAATGTCTCGGCAGGCACCTGAGCTCGAGCTCAAAGGCGTTGCTCGGGGCGTATTTTCCGGACGGCGGGGCGGCCAAAAACATCGGTGAAGCTCGTTTTAAAGGAGGACCATGTGTGAAGATCGGCCTCATGGTTGCGAAACCAGAGGTTCGCAACATCCGTTAGGTAGAAGAGGACGTTGCTAAGTTTAACGGAATCGTCCCACTGATTGTAAGTGCTGACTCGCTCATAGGAGGCTAGCCAATCGTCGACGTCCTGGTCATCGGTGCCACTAAATGGAGAAGAGTCACGCTGGCACTGCACTCCGGAACAGAGGACGGTGGTAGGGATGGGCTGCGATGCTTCGCACGGACCTCCTGGCATGGCTGCGGGAACGAGAAGCGTTTCGCTGCGAAGTTCCAGGATGAGGACCGGAACGGGAACCGAGACACCTCCACCAAGTGTAAAGGTGCTTATTCGAACCGCAGGTCGGTAGGCGTTGGTTGTAGGGCGGCACGACGTACACACACAAAGGCGTCACTCGAGAATCACAGCTGCACTTCGTCTACCTCTTCTCTGCGCTGCTTGAACTCCTGCCAGTTGGTCCCATTACACTACATATTTCGCTCGGGCGTTTCGCCTAGCTGCGTGTAAGTATGGATCCATATTCTTGGGGAGCGAGCCTATTTTGATGGTGCTGCGGAAATAATCAGGCAGACTCGCTGTTCTCTGCTCTGCTCTTAGCGTTGCCTGATGCCCCAATCTTATGAGGAGCCCTCTGCCAGTGGTCGTCTGCTGGAGCCTGTCTCGTTGTGACTCTAGTTGCGATTCTTTGAGTTCCTCGAACGAGTTGTGAAGTCTAAGGGCCAGCAGCTTCTCCATTGATGTGGTACGAGGTACGTACGATGATGTACGTACGAGGGACTCCCCAACGATGCACTAGACGCGGACATCGTAGACGCTGAAGTGTAGTTCGCACTCGGCACACTCCACACCACTTCAGCGGCAGTGCCGGAAGGAGTAACCAAGAAGGCACAGAAACCTAGACCCGACATCGGGGGCAGCACTGACAGTCTTGATCAATTCTTATCAGAGCGCAGTCGAGATTTCGCCGGTTTGGAGACACGCCAAGGTCACATTTATTCCAAAATTAGGCAAAAATCAATATACACAATCTCCACCCCTTATCATTAATGTTGTGTGTGGGAAAATTCACGGAGCATCTCAACTGGCTACAAAGCTAGGATGGTAGGATTCACAGCGAACTTTTCCATGCAAGACGTCATGCTCCAGCTCTGGAGGAACGCCCTAGACCCCGCATACAGGAACGGCACGCAGGCCATCTTGAGTTTGACCTAAAAAAGGCCTTCGACAACGTTTCACACGAAGCCATTCCCACGAACCTCTCGCGAATCGACCCAGGGGAGAGAACGGTCAGTTACGTTCGCTCTTTCCTCTCGGGGAGAACGCCCACCCGCGTGGTGGCTCAGTGGTTAGGGAGCTCGGCAACTGATCCGAAGTATCCGGGTTCGAACCCGACAGCGGCGGCTGCGTTTTTATGGAGGCAAAACGCTAAGGCGCCCGTGCGCTGTGCGATGTCAGCGCACGTCAAGGATCCCCAGGTGGTACAAATTATTCCGGAGACCTCCGCTACGTCCTCTCGTCCTTCCTTTCTTATTTGACTCCCTTCTTTATTCCCTCCTTTACGGCGCGGTTCAGGTGTCCGCCGAGATGTGAGACAGAAACTGCGCCTTTTCCTTTCCCCTAAATCCACTTTTATTTCTGTTGATCAGAGGTCTCACCTCGGATCGCAACCCTCCAAGAAGTAGAGGCACGCTGTAAGGCTCGGTCCTCTCGCCCTTCTTATTCAGTCTCTACCTAATCACGCTACCTCCAAAACTGGGCGCAATCGAGGGTCTACAACACAGCTAATATGTGGACTACATCACCCTGTGGATGTTCACGGGCAGTGACGGCCAAATAGAGGAGACGCTGCAGAAGGCAGTGAATGTAATCGAGTCGCATGCCTCAGGCGCGGGGCTCGAATGCTCGCGTCCCAAATCGGAATTGGTGGTGCTCAGAGACAGACTGAAAGACAGCCTCAGAGGCCGGGCACCCCCACGTCCACTACACAAAAGTCTAGGAGGACACACTACCAAGGAAGTAACCACCATAGGAATTCTCGGTATGCTCATCCAGAGCAACTGCAAGAATAATGAAACAATACACAAACTGACAGCCACGATCAATCAAGCCACCCGGCTCATACAACGAATAGCCATTAAGAGACGCGGCATGAGGAAGAACGACCTCTACCGACTGATCCAGGCAATAATTCTAAGTAGGTTCGTGTACACTCTATTGTACCTTCACCTGTATCAAGCGGAGAAGCTACTGATAGAATGTCTCATCCGTCAAGGTTACAAGACAGCGCTCAGCCTTCAGCTCAACATGCCTATCGACAGATTGCTAGCCATCGGCATGCACAACACACTACCGTTACTGTATGAGGCACACCTCACCTCCCAATGCGCACGTCTCACGTGATCCAAGCAGGTAGGGCCACCCTGGAGCGTATAAAGATCAACGCCGAAACCCTAAACGAAGACTCAGAAAAACTCCTCCCCAAAGTACACAGAACGCTCACTGTCAAACCCGTACACAAGAACATGCACCTTGCACACAACGAGGGAAGGTGCAAGGCGAGAGCCCGCGCCTTGCACCACCTGGCGTCGCTTGAGACGCCATTCCCATCCCAACCCGGCGGCACTTTCGCTCATGTACTCCGGGCAACAACCTCTCCAATGTAACAAGCGCGGCGACAGGGCCACACTAGATCATATCCTGTGGAACTGACCGAAGAATCTGCCTCCCTCGGACCTAATTCAGCTCCTTACTTCGGCGCAGTGGGTGCCTGTGCTGCTCAGCTCCGAACCGCACACCCAACTCCGCGCAGGGGAGCGAGCCAACGAAGTTCCGTAAGCCACGAGCTGACAGCCATCTAGCTCGACCAAGGCCTCACCTTAGGCCATTTGCTGCCGGCGAATGTTTTCCAATTGAATGCCATGTCGTGTCGTTTAAAAACAGAGCTACAAAATGACTCAGCATACTCTTACATTCTACAGCCTTAAAGCACATAATAATAATAATAATAATAATAATATTAATAATAATAATAATAATAATAATAATAATAATAATAATAATAATAATAATTGGTTTTTGGGGAAAGGAAATGGCGCAGTATCTGTCTCATATATCGTTGGACACCTGAACCGCGCCGTAAGGGAAGGGATAAGGGAGAGAGTGAAAGAAGAAAGGAGGAGAGAGGTGCCGTAGTGGAGGGCTCCGGAATAATTTCGACCACCTGGGGATCTTTAACGTGCACTGACATCGCACAGCACACGGGCGCCTTAGCGTTTTTCCTCCATAAAAACGCAGCCGCCGCGGTCGGGTTAGAACCAGGGAACTCCGGATCAGTAGTCGAGCGCCCTAACCACTGAGCCACCGCGGCGGGGCTAAAGCACATGCGAACTTTTAAGAAACCACCGCCTGCAAAGTACTCTGTGAAATGATAGAATTTTTTCAGGAATTATTTCTTGCATTTCAATGGGCCGCGTTTCCATTCCCCCCGCCGGGGATTACCCTCACGCGCGTGACGATATGTTTTATATATACCATGTCTGCGAAATAACTCTTAAAACTGCCAGATGCTGTTCTAGGAAGACCTTTGTTCTTTCTCACGAATGGAATACATCATAGGTGCGCTGTGAAGTCAGAAAACTGCTTCGAAAACATCTAACGCGACAGCGTTAAGGCTCCAGTTCCGAAAATACGGCGTCGCCGTCGGTGCTGTGAGCGATAAATAGGGTGGCTCAGGCAGCTAGCCGCGGAGTAGCAACCTAGATTGGCTAAATAGGTCGCATGAGCTTGTGGCGTAATAAAACCTGCCCACAGAATTGTGAGCAAACAAACCACCCTGGCACATGGCAGTTAAATATTGATTGTTAAAGGTTGCTCGGGAAGAGCAACGTTGGTCGCACAAGAACCACATGTGGTACCACCTGCCATCGCAGGCAGTGGCACAGGCCTTGACCGCTGAATTACTGTTCAAGAAGTGCCTAAGGACTCCTAGAGACATGAAAATAAATTTCAAAATGGTTAAAAAATTGATAATTGGTTCTTGAGGAACAGATATGGCGCAGTATTTGTCAAGCACCTCGGTGGACACCCAAACTGCGCCGTAAGGGAATGGAAGGTACGGTTGAAAGAAGAAAAATGAGCCGACGCTGACGGAGCGATGGCATATCGAGCGTTAACACACCTAATAGGTCACCGGTTCAAATCCCTGCCGCGAGGTAGACTAACTTGAGTACGTTTATGCTGCGATCACATATCGAACATTAACGCACCTAATAGGTTACCGGTTGCAATCCCTGCTGCGAGGTACCTTAACTAAGTTTACGCTGTGTGGGACACAGTGGTATCCTCTGGTTCCGAGCGCGAGCGCCGACCACGGCGCAGTCACGAAAACCCGTGCGCGCGACACCCGGACTGTGGAGAGAAGACACTCCTGCCACTCTGATCGTTCCCAACAGTGGCATGACGTCACAAGAGCGCGTTGGCCACGTAAGGAATGCCCGAGGGGGCTCTCTGTACACCCGAACCGCGCGCTTGCCTTTGTTTCTATAGGCCGTCGGAGTTGATTGTGTTCATTGGATTGGATTGTAAAACAATGCGTTGAGAGCAGGTTGCAGGAGACACATACTAGATGGCCGCTAGCCCATGGCTGGCGGCGACCTCATTGGCCCGCTCGATTGCCCGTACTTGAATCTTGGGCCCCGAGCTGACCAGCACGGCCCCCCACCGCTCGGGAGAAGGGAGCTGTATAAACTGCGCCGCATGCGGATTATTCGCGCAGTTCAACAGAATGTGGTCGTATGGTGCCCTTTCACCACATTTATGGCAGTTTGGGTCGTACTGGGCAGGGTACATGAGGGCAAGTACTGCCGCATTCAGAAGAGAGCGGGTTTGCAGTCGGCGCCAAGTAACTTCCTGCGCTTTTGTTAACGTCATTAAAGCTTTGTAGGGGGCTAGTTGGTTGTACATAAAAGTGGAAAAAAGTATGGACTTCCCGTTGTATTTTCCGCGCCTCAGAAACTCAAAAGCATGTAAAAGCATGTGCGCAAAAATCAATTCCATCCAAGAAGGAGAGCACGACGCCTGGTCTTATGGCGTGAGGCACAAGAACTCGTTTGTGGCATGTGTTGAGGGCGTGGTGTATAAGATACCGGTGTTTTGCAGCAAGGCCTATGTCGTCCAGACAGGAAGGTGCTTAAATGAGAGGTTGCGGGTGCAAAATTACAACAACTCTCTGGTCAGTGCGCCTGGCAACCTCGAAGCACACTGCGCTGAGCACAAGTGCGAACCTCTACTAGATAAAACGACTGTTCTAAAATCAAAGGAGAAGACCACAAGAAAATTGTGGGAAGCATTTTGCAAGGCTTCGGAAAAGGAAGGTGCTGGGTTCGTTAGCGACCCGTCCGTGGTTTTAACAAAAAAATAAAAATTGTTTTTAGCCGCTCATTTGTGAAATGCATGACTTGCGAGGATAGCTTATATCTCGCATTGTGTAAGTGGTTGTTTGATATCTTGGCTGGCTCAAACGCTTTTATGTTTGTGTGTCCCATGATTAGATGCGTATAAATATGCACCATGTCGAAAATAAACACATTTGAAAGTTTGCGCTCGTGTCTTGTGTTCTTATGTGGTGTTGTCCCCTTGTCTTGATTATAGCGCGCCCCAGTTTCAGTATGTTAGCGATTTGTGGGGAGGGGCATATGCACGCCGCTCCAGCCTAAATTCATGGGTGATGTCATGAAATGAGATCAAGTCGTCCCTCGTGAAATTCGGGTCGGAGGGCGCACTGTCTGCCCGTTCGACGAAACCTCGGGCTTGCGCGTGAGCAGCCTCGTTCTCTTGAATAGACGAGTTGGCCGGGACCCAGATCACTTCTCTAATCGGAAGGGGGGTGTTTTGAAGGATGCGGAGTGAGGTAGATGTGATACGGCCCCTCGCGAAATTGCGAATGGTTGTCTTGGAGTCGCAGAATATAATATCAGCAGGCGTGTTCGCTATAGCTAAGGCTATTGCCGCTTCCTTCGCCGTCTTAGAGGAGGTGTTTTCTATCGACGCGGCTGCGAACGCGGCGCCTTCCCCATTCACCGCGACCAGTGGTGGTGGTGGTAGTGGTTTATTTAAATACCATAAAAGGAAGGTAAAAGATTTTGCTAGCCCCGGCATCTGCCATCACGTGCGGCGGCACCTGAGCTGGGGCAGCGGAAAGAAGGATAGCAGGCAGGTGGGAGAAATGAAATAAAAGAGGTGAGGGGACAGAAGAAAGACATGGGGGGAGGTAAATAGTACACTACATAAAATAGATATACACTGCATAAAAACATTAAAAGTGAACACTATAAATGCAAAATAAATATACTATATACATTATTTACACAGACAGTCAAAAAGTCAGTTGTCTTCGCGGCGCGCGTGTGCTGTTGACGAGAAACTCGGCAGTCATCGGTCACACGCGCGCCGCACTTTGCACACAACAGCTGGTGTGGGGCGCCCAGCTGTTAGAGCGTCCGAGGTAGCACACACGAAGCGTTCAGTCACAGCACTGTACTACCTGGCGCAGAACAGGCGGGACGTCAAGCCCGCCTGTTCGAGAAATACACACAGGCTCACCAAGGTTCGCTCGCGGGTGCGCGCACTGCCTTGCGGCCACAGGAGCGTCTCGAGCGAGTCCGGGAAGATGCCCAGCGCTCTGTAGGCCGCGAGCATATCGCGACGAGCGTCAGCGAACGCGGTGCAGCGTAGGAGTAGGTGCTCCATTGTCTCCACTGCACCGCATCCATCACACACATCACTCGTCGCGATTCCGTGTCGCACCCGTCGTACCCCGGGCCACACGCAACCAACGCGCGCGCGGAGGATCATTGCGCGTTGCTGCCGCGAAAGGGCACGGCAGCCGTTGAGGCTGGGTATGCGCTCACCTCCGGCGATGCGCGGGTCCGGGTGCTGCTGTCGGAGATGTTCCTGGATCACCGCACGCACATCCTCCAGCGAGAGGGGGTGGTCGCTGGCTGGCAGCTGGTGTGCGGCGGTCGCGAGACTGTCGGCCTCTTCGTTGCCCGCAATGCCGCAGTGGCCTGGCACCCACTGGGCCCGCACAACGCATCCTTGTTGCGCGAGCCGCGTGATGCCGGAGCGGATGGCTCGCACGAGTGGTGTGCCACGGCCGTTGCACTGCAGGCGGGTGAGGGCGGAGCGGGAGTCACACAGCAGAGCACTCCTGGGTGGCGGGGGGGAGATTGTGAGCAACAGGTCCACCCCGAGCTGCAGTCCGAGCAGTTCTGCGGTGGTGGACGAGCCCAGGAATGCTGCGTGCGTCTGGCTGTGCAGCCGCAGGGCGGGGATGGTGGCCGCCGCTGCGAGGGAGCAGCTGTCTCTGACCACTGAGCCGTCGGTATACACGAGGAGGTAGTCCCGGAGTTCCTCGTGTATGACGGCTCTGGTCAGCTGCTGCACAGCGCAGAGGGGTGTGCTCCGCTTTCCCGCGATGCCGACGATGTCTCGCTGTATCTCCGAGGCAGCTGGCCAGGGCGGGCAGGGTCCGTAGGGGGGGGCGGCATCAGTTAGGCGCTCGTACTCCTGCAGCGCCGCGCCCATTCTTGAGTGGGGATGCGAGCGCAGACGCTGCAGAAGCGAGGCGCCGTCCGGTGCGCGGTGCAGGCGATCGATGTGATACAGTGCCCTGCGCGTTGCTTGGAGCTGGAGCGGCCAAGCTCCTGCCTCGGCCAGCGTTGCGGCGCTCTGAGAGTTCTTGGGCAGGCCGAGGCACACGCGCAGGGACTTGCGATGTTGCGTCTCCAACTTTCGCCAGCACGGTTTGCGCACCGTGACGAGTGGCAGCGCGTAGAGTGCCGCCCCCAGCGCTGCGGCGTTGTAGAGTCGCAGCGCGGCATGCTGGCTGATGCCCTGGCCTCGAGCGATGAGCCTGTGCACGGCGGCGGTGGTCCTCTTCAGCTGCAAACAGGCCTTGGTCGCCGCGGGGCGGAAGGAGAGGCGCCAGTCGATGTCCAAGCCCAGGTACCGCACCGACTCTCGCCAAGGAATCGGAGTCCCGTCCAGTGACAGTGGCGCTGGGCGGGCGCGCGAGCGCGAAACGCAAGCCATGGCGACCGATTTGCTCGCGCTCAGCGACAGACCCAGGCCGCGCAAGCGGGCGTCAATTGCCGTCAGCGCCTCCTGAAGGCACCCACGCACGCGGAGCGCCTCGCCCGGTGGCCCACGGCACCACAGGGCAATGTCGTCCGCATATATGGACATGTACACATGGTGTCGGCCGCCCGCGGGGAGGCAGGCCGGCACCACCGACATGGCCACATTGAAAAGAAAAGGCGACAAAACAGAGCCCTGCGGCACGCCCTGTTCCACCGGACGAGGCTCGGAGAGCTTGCCCCCTACTCGTACGCGCATGGTGCGCCCGGTCAGGAAACCGCGAACATAATGCAACAGGCGCCCGCTCACGCCTGCCCCCTCCAGTATCGCGAGAATTGGTGCACGGAGGACGTTGTCAAAGGCGCTGGAGACGTCCAGTAGCAGCAGCAGCGCTACGTGCCGCGCCGCTCTAGCGTGCTCCAGCGCCGTGACAACATCCGAAATCGAATCGGCCGTGCACCGCATCGCGCGAAAACCAGTCTGCCGCTCGTCAAACAAATCAGCCTCCGCGACTCGCTCGTTCAAACGCTGCAACGCCATGTGCTCCATGAGCTTACCCGCTGCCGATGTTAGTGCCACTGGTCGGTATCCGCTCAGCTCCGTCGGTGGGCGACCGGGCTTCAGGATAGGGCTGACGACCGCAGTGCGCCACTCCTCTGGTAGTTCCCCGCGTTCCCACACCAGGTTGACCTGCTGCAGGAGGACCTGTCGTTGTTCCGCATCCAGGTTCCGAAGCATCTGGTAGGTCACCCCGTCCGGTCCGGGCGCCGATCGGCGGCGGCAGCGCTGCAGCGCGTTATTCAGTTCCGCCGCGGTGAAAGGCGCGTCACAGGGACCTTCCGAGGTGACGGGGGTGGGCGTGGCACCGCTTCTGGGGCTCTCCGATGCAACCATGCTGGCTGCGCCCGCGGGGCTTTGCGGCGCGAACCGATCGGCAAACCGCTCAGCGAGTTCTTCAAAGCTGAGCCCGCTCGCTATTGCCAGGGCAGCGAGCGGCTGAGGGTTTGCCTGCGGTTCGGAGATGCGCCGCAGGGTGTCGAAAAGCCTCCGCGAGCTAGCGTCCTGCTCCATCCTGTTGCAGAGTGAAGCCCACTGCTGCCGGTATAGTTTGTTGGAGTGGCGGCGCGCCTTCGCGTCCAGGCGGTTGTAGACAGTCCAATCGGCGGCCCTGTCGGTCCGTCGCGCCCTGCGCTCTGCCTGGTCTCTCTGAGCGCGCAGCTCCAGCAGGCGGTTGTCTGGTGCGGGCTGGCCTGCCCGCACTTCTGCTGTTCTGGTGGCTGCGAGGGCGCTCCGGACCAAGCTGGTGAAGAAGGGCGCGCCTGAGGCAGCCGCCTCGTCTACAGCCTGCCTGAACGCGCTCCAGTTGACAATGGAGTAGGTTCGTTTGGCGCGCGCCTCCACTGCAGTGGGCTCAATCAGGATGGAGTAGTGGTCAGAGCCCCAGAGAGATGGTGATCGGTGCCATGTCGCCTCGATGCCTCTGGATGCGAATGCAACGTCGATGCAGGAGCCGGGTGTTCCGCGTCGTCGAAAGGTGGGCTCGCCGGTGTTCAGGGCGGTGAGTCCCAGCTGCGTGGCTGCGTCGTGCAGGTCGTCTCCTCGCGCTGTGTGACGCGCACTGCCCCACGCACTGTGGTGCGCATTAAAGTCGCCACAGATGATTTGGCGCGGGGCACAACACGACGACACTGCACGGAACAACAGCGCATTCCACGCGACAGCTGGGCGCACATAAACACATGCCACCGACGTGTCAACACCACCGACGCGCACTGTCACCACCACACACTCCTGTGCATCGGATGTCGCCGCCGCCGAGCCGACAAAAGTATGTTGCACGTCCCGCCGCACATACAACGCGCACCGCGATTTCCCAGGCGGATGGGAGCGATCGCCGCATGGCACTGCTGCACAGGTCAGCTCCTCACATGATGTTGGTGAGTGGTAGCCGACATATCCAGGTAGTCGCCCTTGGGGGTCCCCGTCGTGGACGCGCACATACGTCTCCTGCAGCGCGATAACTTCCGGCGAGCTCTCCGCTATCCGCACGCGGAGCTCGGAATACCGCGCCGCAAGAGACCGCACGTTCCACTGGAGAATGGTGGGGATCCGTGGGGGGGCCCGGCGACTAGCCATGGTTGTCGGCATCCAGTGGAGGAGAGCCTGCAGCTTCTAAGCAGGCCCGGCGACCCTCTGAGCCCTCCGGAAGCAGGGAGCTGAGAGCCCGCAAGGCCAGCCTAAGCTGGCTGATCTCGCGGTCCCGTGCGTCCGGAGGCTGGCCTGGGGCTTTGGCAGCGGGTGCGCGTTTTGGTGCCTGGCGGGACGCGCGCGGGCCCGGTTTCTGCCGGTCCCGCTGTGGAGGCTGCAGGCTGCGATTGCTCCGTCCGCCCTTCACCACCTGCGCATAGGAGAGAGCAGCAGGCGATGTAGTAGGTCGCTGCGGGGGACCCTGGGTCGCCGTTTCCGCCGCCACCACGCCCCGGACCGCGCGTCGAGACAGTGGCACCTGCGATGTGGCAAGCAGGGTGGCCACATGCCTCTCGCGCTGCCAATGATGGCACACGGGGTCCGAGGCCGCGTGTGGCCCGCCGCAGTTGATGCAGCGCGGCTTGCGGCTCGAGCAGGCGCCCTGGTCGTGGGGGCCCCCGCAGCGGATGCAGCGGACTGGAGCTCGGCAGGCCCCGGTGATGTGGCCAAGACCGCCGCACTTCCCGCACTGCAGCGGTCGTGGCCTGCAGGGCCTCACAGCCAGGCGCCTCCTGTGGATGGAGATATGGGCTGGTGGTGTCGGCGCCGCGAACCGGACCGTGAGCGTCGAGTCCGTGAGCGACGCCGACACGATCGGCACAGCCGACTCGGTCGCGGCGAGCAGCTGCTCCACTGTCCGGCGCCCGTCCACCCCGAAAACGAGGCCGGAACAGTGGTTGCGCGGGGCGGGCTCCCTCGCGCTTACTGCCACGCCACGTATGACGCTCATGGCGAGCAGCTCGCGCAGGGCCGCATCGCTCCCCACGTCCGCAGCCACAACGCCGCGCCGAGTGTTGACCCGGACCGCCAGGACACCAGGCCGCGATCCCAGCTCCTCCGCCAGTTCCCAGCCTTGGTCCCTCGTGAAGGTGGTACCCCGCTGGGCTGGGCGGAAGAGCACGGTCCCCTGGATGTCTTCCGGGACTCGAACCGCGGCTGCCGCCCCGGCTAGGGCAGCACTGCGCCTCCGCTGGGCCCTGGTAGTCTGCAGCCTCCAAGGCACGAGGTCGCAGGCTGCCTCCGGGTCACAGCCGTCCCCGCGCGCTGGATGCTGCGCGCTCTGAGGCGCCGTGCTGAAAAACAAGGGGTTCTCCCCAAAACGTTGGTTCTCCCCTCGTCGCGGCGCGCACCGGCCGCCTGCTTCCGTGTCAGCGGGGCTGACGACAGCAGCCTCCCCCTCCGTCTGCCGCGGTGAGGGAGAGGGGGGTCCGCCAGGCACCTCATCGCCGCCTCCCGGCGGCTGCTCCTCGGAATGTCCGAGAGAGGGGGCGGCCTCCGCGTCGCTGGGCGCTCCCTCGCTGGGAAGGGAAGGCCGGAATGCGGAAGAAGCCCCCTCTGCTCCGCCGGTGATTGACAGGCCGCTGCTGCCGTGGTATGCGGCTGGCCTGTCCATCGCCACGTGGTCCTCAGCGCCCTGCTCGCTGGCCCCGCGGAGCTCTCTGCCCGGCCTGGCCCTGCGTCCCTCTGTGGTCCCAGCAGCAGGAGGGGATGGCGAGCGAGGACGCTTGCGGACCGTGGTTTCATCCATGGGCTCCAGGTCCGGGTCCGCTGTCGTGGCCGCGATCCCGCTCGCCGTCGCCAGGGCTCCAAGGGTGGCAGGGGGGCCCGTCGGTGCGACCACGTGCTCCGACGTGGCAGAAGGCTCAGCAGGCAGGCCACGCGGCAGCGGCAGCTCGCCAGGTCCTCGGGGTTGATGGGGCACGCCGTACGTGGCCGTAGGTCCCGGGGCGATGCCAGCGTTCCTCAGGAGGCCGTTCACGCGCTCCAGCTCGACCAGCAACGTGGTGAGGCTGGTGCGGCTGCAGCCGTGTACATCGGCGCTGTGCGAGCGCGGCATTCGTGTCAACGCGCTCGCCGCAGGCCTGTCGAGCACAGGAAGGGGGGGCGAAAACGTGGGCTCCATTATGGAGCCCCTCTGCGTTAGAGTCCTAGCCATGGTCCCGCCGTGGCCAGGTCAACTCGCCCGTTGCGTTTAGAACGAGACGGCGATGCTGGTCTTCAGGTGCAAACAACGTCCACAACCGTCGACACACTCAACATCGCTCGCACTCAAGAGAGAGCACAGAATTCCAAATGGCCGCCGAGAAACGAACTTCGATCGCGCGTTCCGAAGAAAACGAGCGTGGGGAGAGGTACTCGCAGCTTTCGGGGTCGGGCGGGAGGGAGTGAAAGAAGAAATGAAGAGGTGCCGTAGTGGAGGGGTCCAGAATAATTTCGACCACCTGGGGATCTTAATTGTGCACTGACATCGCACAGCACACGGGCGCCTTAGCGTTTTTCCTCCATAAAAACGCAGCCGCCGCGGTCGGATTCGAACCCGGGAACTGCGGATCAGTAGTTGCATCGGGCAAGTAGACTCCTATCCAGTGTTTGTTACGCATTGGCTTTTGGTTTTTGTGGAAAGGAAGCGGAGCAGTAACTGTCTCTGATACTTCGACGTACACCGGAACAGCGCCATATGGGAAAGGTAAAGCAGGAAGTGAAAGAAGGCAGAATAAGGTGCTGTAGTGAAGGACTGCGGAATAACTTCGACCACCTGGGGATCTATAGACACGCACAGCACCTGTGTGCCTTTTGCGTTTCGCCTCCATTAAAACGCGGCCGCCCCGGTCGGGCTTGAATCCGGCTACTCTGCCTCAGTAGACGAGCGCCTTAACCACTGAACCACGGCGGCGGGAAAGAAAACGGAGGCAGCTTGACAAATACGAGACTTCACTTCATTCCCTTTCTTTGTCAAGTAAACCCTTTACTACCATCCGTAGCCTCCGCCGCTTGCGTCGTGTGCTCTTGATTTTGAGCCGACCTTGAACCACGTGACAGTTCACGTCGCTCAGCTGCCGATGCCGAAACCGAGGTGCTCGGGAAGAGGCCCCTAGTGGATCTCGCGCCTTACAACGTGGAGTCCGTTATTCTGGATCCCGTTCGTTTTGACCGCTGCGCAGGTACGCCAACAAGGGCCTGTAGGGCCGGCAGCTCCGGGCAGCAGAGCAGGGCCGCCTCCCGGTCCTCTCAGGTAGATGAAGGGATGTTGAGGCAGAGGATTTTGCCTGTGTGCCCAAACCATGTGAAAGGTGTCGGCCAGCTCCCTATAGAATGAGCAGCGGCCGTCAGAAGAGGAAGGTAGGTAGCAGGTAAAAACTTGATTGGTGAACCAAGTAAGGGAAGGCGTCAAGAAAGGTTTGGTTGGCTTGGTTCTTAATCTGGTTGGCGGCCATTAGTCCATGACTTCTGGCGACCTTCTCCACCCATTACACCAGCCTCTTCTGTGTGGCTGGGTCTGAGGTAGAGACTTCGGTCTCCCAACCTTCTAAGTCTGTGAGGTTCCAGCGAGATGGTGGTTGGAGTTCTTGGCATACGAATAGTATGCGTTCGAAGCTTGCTCTCGGCTCCCCACAAAGAGCATTCGGGCTTTTATCAACCTGGGTTTATTAGTGCCAGATAGGGCGGTGAATTAAACTTTCTGGAATGGAGTTGCCTCCTTATAGTCTTGTTCCTTGTGAGGGTGTGGCGTGGTGGCGGATATGTTAGCCTTTCGTCTCTATATTGTAGCGTGATTTCATTGTAAGTGATTACTCTTTCCCTCGAGCAATCCCTCTCCCCTGTTTGTCCTGTTAGGTTCACGTACGCTCGAGCAATAGAGTGCGCCTCCTCGTTTCCGGGTTGCCTGCGAAGGTTGGCACTCAAACTAAATGAACTGGTCTGGGGTCGTGGGGGCTTGATTGGAGAATTTTGTAGGTCGCAGAATAGATCTGTCGTTTTGCAAAATTCATGCTTGTGGTTTTGGAGTCGCTCATTACGAATGTGGCAGTGGAAGATGCTAAGGCCAGTGCTATGATCGCCTCTTCCGCTTCGAGGGAGGTGATTGCACTTATCGTATCGAGCCCGAGGCCTTGTGTTTGAGGCCATGTGACTCCACGCTTAGCGCGTAGGCTGGGTTGCATGGATATTCTGCCGCGTCTATGTAGACTGCGTCTTCGTTGTCCACGTGTTTTTATACAGAGGCTTGGTGCGTGCCTAGCGCCTTTCTTGTTTGTGGGCTGGGCGTACGTTGTTGGGTTGTGGGTGAATGACTAAGTTTTCTGTGATTTGTTTAGGAATGTTGTGGGTGTTGTTTGGAGGGGGATCTGTTGGTTTAACCTTCAATGCGGCTAGATTCTGTCTGCCCGTGTGTGTGGAAGATAGTCTGCACAACTGTGCTGTGCGGTGGGCATCAGTCAGTTCTTGTAGAGTGTTGTGGACCCTCATGCGGAGGAGTCTTGTCTGAGGTCCCTTGGAGATTTAGGGCCGATTTGTAGGCCTTCATTATTAGCAGGTTTACTGTTTCTGATTCTGTCTTTGTGAGGTGCAGATATGGGAGTGAGTATTTTTATGCCTGGCGTGCCTTCCAGCCCATTTTCATTAAAACGCGGACTCCCCGACCCGGAATTACCTGAAAACCACCGAGAAGGTGAATGAGCCCTCTGGGGGAGACGTGACTGCAGGACTGCCAGAGGCAACGACGACAATAGCGTCCCCACGTGTTCGAACAGGAATGCCGGAAGCAGCGACGACAATAGCGTCCCCACGTGTTCAACAGGAATGCCAGCGACGACCATAAGCGTATTCGTTCCGGTCCTCGCCACGACGAGGTGCGGTATACGTGTGGTTCCCCTTTAGTCAAGCTGGATTTGAACAATTGCCCGAGTGCCGCACCTTCGACAGAGCTTCCGCGTTCCGGTCACCAGTACAAGCTCGTTTGACACCTGCTGGGAGACAGCCTGCATGCCTGTGTCATGCAGGTGCTCTCCGGGTCATCTTATGCGCGGTCCGGACGCACGTGCGCGGCCACCTCGAAGCCGCGGGGACGACAACGTGACCGGGTCCTGTTCCCTTTCCCTCGACCGAGTTGCGAAGAAACACCAGGCCGCCCTGCCGTGGGTGGTACCATCAGTGCCATCGTGTGATTGGACATCATTCTTCGAACTGTATTCCCCTGCTAGGTATCTGGGGAATACGAAGAGTATTTAAAGAGCTGCTGGTTTGATGCCGGGAGAGAGCCCCCCTCTGAGAGATACCAGAGACTCCCGACTACTAAAAAGCTCTCTTAACTGAGAAGCATTCTCAGTTGCCCTACTTGTACATTATGTAAATAGTTTTTGTATAAAGTTTTCCTTGCCTTGTTTTTCCTTCGTAACCACGTCTCCGAAGCTCTTCGTCCCTTCTCCGGCCCGACCACGCTACCCCATCCCAACCACTTGTGGCAGCGGTGGGATCCGAAGCCTGGGCGCGCCACTGAAGACAGTGATGCCCGCGTCAAGTCACCAGCTTCAATGGACCCCGGCAGCTGCGTGATTGACTGATGGCATCAGCTACACTTCTGAAGACCGAGAGATGAACAAGTGAGGTCACCAACTCCAACGGACCCCGGCAGCTACGGGACTGACGGCGTCAGCGATATCTCGGCAGGTTGAGTGCCCGATGTTTTCCATTCATTTCGCCAGACCGCACTAGCACAGGCAGATGTTAGTAGTGGGATTTTGTATATCTGGGGAATGAAATTTTGTAAGTTTTGTGTTTTGTTTGCTTCAAGGTGAAGCTTGTGTTTTAGTGGGGATTAGTGGCGCGAGGTGTGTTCCGCGATGGAAAGTTCAAGGTAAAGGACCTCCTTGAAACTTTGGAAGAACTGGGCATTTTGGTAGACCCCACTGAAACACGAGAGGCGATTTTGGATGTTATACGGACGGAGGAGGTGACAGTCGAGGAGGCAGACGAGGCGTGGGAGACAATTCTGGAACGAAAAGCTGAGGTAGAAAAACGAAGGGTCAGCGAGGGAAAAGGAAAGCAAGAAAGAGGAGCGCTCCGCCAAGAGAAAGAGGAGCATTATCTTCTTAAACAACAGGAAAGGCGAAGGCTCCGCGAGGAGCAAGAGAAGCAATATCTTGTTGAGCAACAGGAAAGACGAAGGCATCGTGAGGAAGCAGATAGAGAATGGGAGGCTAGGTGTAAGCAACGGCGCAGCTAGCGGCCGAGCTAGAGGAACAACGCAGACGAGAACTGCAGGAGCTCACGCGTCTTGTTCAGTGGCGTAGAGCTCGAGATCGTTTGCGGACTTTCCGGAGAGACGAGATCTTCAGAACGTATCTGGGAAATTTCGAGCGGATCTGTACGGAAGAGGAGCTAGACCAGGGCGAATGGGCAATGATGTTGGTGGCTATCCTCCCTTGTGATGTCGGCGCTGAATTAGCGCGCCTATCCGACAAGGATGCCGACAACTACGAAATAGCTAAAAGAGCCCTCTTTCGCGTCTTCGGCATACATACAGAGGCGGACTCAAAATATTGTAGTGATGGCAGCGGGAAGCGCTCCCATCAGAGTGTCAGCGACCAGCCCACATACCCCGCTTGGTCAGCTATGGACACAGTTGTTGCTCAGAAGAGCAGAGGAAGGGTCGGTTCTAGCCCTGACACAGACGCCACGTTGGCAGATAGGGCAGAGGTTCCGCGCCAGAAAGACTGCGGTGAGCTTGTGTGCTACAACACCGAAAGACAGCTTTCCGGGAAAGAGCGTCACGTAGAGTCACTTGACAGCAACATTGAAGCGCCAAGTCAGAGCACAGTGTTCGCTGAAAAGGGCGATGGCACTCAGATTGTTGGTACCCGGAACGTTGCTCCGAATTACAGGCCTCAGAACAGCGAACAGTTGTGCTCTGCAGATGTTCTAAAGCAGGCAGATTGTTTTGAGTTTCCAGCGGGCAGTGGCCCACGGATAGCGCCCGCTGAGAGCTCGAATGCAAGCGCACAATGCGGCTAAGCGCTGCATCGAAAGAAAGAGCAGCTCAGTGATGAGGAAATCGCAGCGGCTACTGATAGACCCCAGGAAAATTAGCTATCGTGCACGGAAGAAATGGCAGCGAACGGTTCGTCAGGTGAACCGTCGCCTAGCATTGAGAGCCAAGCTTAAGTGATGCTGCTATGCAAGAAACATCGCGAACGCAACGAGCGCTCGGAGATTGATGCGAAACTCTCGATGCTGAGGCGAGGTCCGCATCTTAGCACCTGACGACACCTTAAGAAGTAATCGAGAAACTGGCACCGTTTCCCGAGGGCAGCTGCACGCGATGAAAGATGAGTTAGTCAAAAACACCGACAGTGTTAACGCTAATCTGCAGTGTAACGGCCCGGCATCTTCGCCGCGGCACAGGAAATCAGAAAGGCGTCGCATGCAAAACCAACCGACTATGCATGCGCATGCAGGGAGGAAGCCACCTGTCCCACTGTGGGACTGTTGTCCCCGGAAACAGGACACGTGCGGCACGCAACACAGAAGGGCGTGCGGCCGCCACACAAAAGGGCGCCACAGAACGCGCGGGTGTCGGAGGGGGACACAACACTTTCATAAAAACGCGAACTCCCCGACCCGGAATTCCCTGAAAACCACCGCGAAGGTGAATGAGCCCTCTGGGGAGACGTGACTGCAGGACTGCCAGAGGCAACGACGACAATAGCGTCCCCACGTGTTCAACAGGAATGCCAGCGACGACCATAAGCGTATTCGTTCCGGTCCTCGCCACGACGAGGTGCGGTATCAGTGTGGTTCCCCTTCAGTCACGCTGGATTTGAACAATTGCCCGAGTGCCGCACCTTCGACAGAGCTCCCGCGTTCCGGTCACCAGTACAAGCTCCTTCGACACCTGCTGGGAGATAGTCTGCATTCCTGCGTCATGGAGGTGCTCTCCGGGTGAAGTTGTGCGCGGTCCGGACGCAAGTGCGCGGCCACCTGGAAGCCGCGGGGGACGACAACGTGACCGGGTCCTGTTCCCTTTCCCTCGACCGCGCTGCGAAGAAACATCAGGACCGCCCTGCCGTGGGTGGTACCATCGGTGTCATCGTGTGATTGGACATCATTCTTTGAACTGTATTCCCCAGCTAGGGATCTGGGGAATACGAAGAGTATTTAAGGAGCTGCTGGTTTGATGCCAGGAGAGAGCCCCCCTCTGAGAGATACCAGAGACTCCCGACTGCTAAGAAGCTCTCTTAACTAAGAAGCATTCTCAGTTGCCCTACTTGTACATTATGTAAATAGTTTTTGTGTAAATTTTCCTTCCCTTCCTTTTCCTTCCTAACCACGTCTCCGATGCTCCTCGTCCCTTCTCCGGCCCGACCACGCTATCAATCCCAACAGTATACCAATCTGCTAATCACGAAAGGGGGCACTAACCGCCTGGTGTCGTGCTCTCGCATGCCTCGGGGCTTGTTTGCTATTTGGAGTAGCCTGACGGTTTGATGTGTCATGACCGTGAGTCATGACCGTGAGGCTGTCAAATGAAGCATCAGAGCTTGAGAATCGCCGGCCACAGCAGGGTGTTTGTAAAGAGCCTAAGGGGGTTTATTAGCCAGCTTTACCCAGTCCCATCAGAAGAACAGGGTAGCGCCGGGGTTCGGCACGATAGTGCTGATACCTTTAATAGAAATACGAGGGCTGTGATCTAGACTAAGGTCCTCTCAAGGGACGCCTGGTTCCCGTGGGCGGCTTCGTTACCTGGCATACCTTGGCGGCCGGGGACCGAAATCATTGAGCGATGAGTTGGATCGCAGTCGCGAGTACTGTGGTGAAGAATTTGGTGGGAAAGTGGAGTGATCCAACTGAACTGAACGACAGGCTCCGCGAGAGTCTGAGGATGATTGTTTAGCCTGATGATTTTGTGTGTGAAGACCGTGAGGCTGTCAAATGAAAACGTGTACTATTCCCCCATGGAGTGGTAGAGACCTGCAAGGTCGAGGTAGAAGTGCTTCTATCATCAGCCATAGTGGCAGTGCAGAGCAACCGCTCGCGCTGGTCAGGAGCTCGCGCTGGAAGGGTTCAAACGTATAGGGCGCGTCTTCACAGTTCAGGCACTCGAACTCGTTCCATCGCATGGTGGTCATGTTTGATATGAAACCAGTCAAAGAAGAGGCGACCGGACACGGTCTGGGTGAGACGTGTGTATTGGTTAGCGAGATGCGCCTCACGAAGTTACCGATATGTGTTCACCACCCGCAACGGGAGGAGTCGCACGTTAGAAGTGGAGAGAGGGAGGTCGAGGGAAAATTGAAAATCGCTTTATGAGGAATGGAAATGGCGTAGTATCTGTCTCACATCTCGGCTGACACCCGAACCGCGCCGTAATGAGTGGATAAGAGAAGATAGAAAGAAACAGCCGAGATGTGGGAAAGATACTGCGCCATTCTCTTGCCTCAAAAACCAATTTTTTCTTTGCATTAACCCTAACGGGGCGGCTGCGTTTCGATAGAGGACCCGCCGCGGTGGCTCAGTGGTTAGGGCGCTCGACTACTGATCCGGAGTTCCCGGGTTCGAACCCGACCGCGGCGGCTGCGCTTTTATGGAGGAAAAACGCTAAGGCGCCCGTGTGCTGTGCACAACACGCGCACCTTTTGCGTTTCGCCTCCATCAAAACGCTGCCGCCGCGGACGGGTTCAAACTCCGGAACTGATGCAGTAACTATCAAATCTCGTCGGGCACCCGAACCACACAGTAAGAGAAGGAATAAAGGAGTGAATGAAAGAAAAATGCGCTGTAGTGAAGGTCTGCAGAATAATTTAGTCCAGCCCCCTGCCGCACGGGACGCGGAGATCGCGCGCCTAAAGCTGGCGTTGCGCGCCCTCAGCGTGCTTTTCCCAGAGGGCACCGATGGACATCGGGCTTGCATGGAAGCAGCGGGTGCCCCCGCACAGATAAGCCAGCATGATGGCTAGCCGCCGGACTCCCTCCCGCATACCATTCATCCTGTAGTGGAACGTGCGCTCCCTTGAGGCGCGGTACGCCGAAATGCGAGTTCGCATCGCACAGGATTCGCCGGTAGTTCTCACGCTACAGGAGACGTATGTACGTTCACATGACGAGGAGCCCCATATGCGGTTACCTGGCTACATTGGCTACCACTCAGCCACCACGTGAGAGGAACCCACCTGTGCTGCAGTGCCCTGTTGTGACACATCTCATCGCCCCGGGAAATCGAGGTGCGCGATATACGTGAGGCAGGGCGTCCAGAACACCCTCGTCGGCTCGGCGGCGGCGACATCTGACGCCCAGGAGTGCGTGGTGGTGACAGTGCGCGTCGGTAACGTTGACACGTCGGTGGCCAGTGTTTATGTGCGTCCAGCTGTCGCGTGGAACGCGCTGTGTTATCGTGCTGTGTCTTCGTGCTGTGGCCCGCGCCAAATTATCTGCAGTGATTTTAACGCCCACCATAGTGCGTGGGGCAGTGCGCGCCACTCTGTGCGTGGAGACGACCTGCACGACGCAGAAACGCAGCTGGGACTCACCCCCTTGAACACCGGCGAGCCCACCTTTCGAAGACGCGGAACAGCCGGCCCCTGCATCGACGTTGCCTTCGCGTCCAGAGGCATCGAGGCGACAAGGCGCCGATCACCATCACTCTGGGGCACAGATCATTACTCCATCCTAATCGAACCCACTGCGTTGGAGGCGCGCCCCAAACATGCCTACTCCATTACCAACTGGAGTGCGTTCAGGCTTGCGGTCGACGAGGCGGTGGCCACTGGCGCAGATTTCTTTTCAAGTCTAGTCCGAAGCGCTCTCGCAGCCACCCAACGAGCAGAGGTAAAGGCAGGGCAGCCCACACCTGATATGAGGCTGCTCGATGTGCGCCAGAAGAGAGATAGCGCAGAGCGACGGGCGCGACGGACTGACAGAGCCGCCGACTGTACTGTCTACAACCGCTTGGACGCAGCAGCCCGCCGCCATGCCAACAAGCTATACCGCCGGCAGTGGGCATCACTATGCCAAAGGATGGAGGAAGATGTCAGCTCGCGGAGGCTGTTTGACACCCTGCGGCGCATCACCGAACCACAGGGAAACCGTCAACCGCTGGCCGGCCTCGCAATCTCCAGCGCGCTCAGCTTTGTAGAGTTGGCAGAGCGGTTTGCCGATGGATTCGCGCCGCCCAGCCCCGCAAACGCAGCTAACATGGCTGCTGAGAGCCCCAGAAGCGACGTCAGTCCCTCACCCGTCGCCTCGGAAGGTCCATGTGATACGCCGTTCACCGCGACGGAACAGAACAATGCGCTGCAGCGCTGCCGCCGTCGCTCGGCGCCCCGACCGGACGGGGTGACAAACCAGATGCTGCGAACCCTGGCTGCGCAGATATGACAGATCCTCCTGCAGCAGATCAACGTGGTGTGGGAACGCCGGGAGCTACCGGAGGATTGGCGAACCGCGGTCGTTTGCCCCATCCGAAAGGCAGGACGCTCACCTGAGGAGCTGGGCTGATACCGGCCATTGGCATTAACATCGGCGGCAGGTAAGCTCATGGAGCATATGGCGCTGCAGCGTCTGAAAGAGCGGGGTGCGGAGGCTGATTTGTTTGACGAGCGGCAGACGGGTTTCCGTGGGAAGCGGTGCACGGCTGATTCTATATCGGACGTTGTTACAGCGCTGAAGCATGCCAGGGCGACAGGCCAGGTTGCGCTGCTGCTACTACTGGACGTCTCGGGCGCTTTTGACAAGGTTCACCGCGCACCAATTCACGCGGTGCTTGAGGGGGCTGATGTGAGCGGGCGCCTTTTGCGATACGTTCATGGCTTCCTGAGCGGGCGCACCATGCGCGTACGAGTAGGGGGTAAGCGCTCCATGCCTCGCCCGGTGGACATGGGCGTGCCGCAGGGCTCTGTCCTATCACCATTTCTGTTTAATGTGGCCATGCCGGTGGTGCCGGCCTCCCTCCCAACGAGCGGCCGACACCATGTGTACATGTCCATATATGCAGACGACATAGCTCTGTGGTGCCGGGAACCACCAGGCGAGGCGTTCCGCGTGCGGGGGTGTCTTCAGGGAGCCCTGACCGCAATCGATGCCAGCTTGCACGGCCTTGGTTAGTCGCTGAGCGCGGAAAAATCGGTGGCCATGGCCTGCGTTTCGCGCTCGCGCGCGCACCTTGCGTCACTGTCACTGGACAGGACTCCGATTCCTTGGCGTAAATCGGTGCGGTACCTTGTCCTGGACATTGACTGGCGCCTTTCCTTCCGCCCCGCTGCGACCAAGGCCTGTCTGCAGATGACGAGGATCACCGCCGCCGTCCACAAGCTCACCGCTCGAGGCCAGGGCATCTCCCAGCCAGCCGCGCTCCGGCTATATAATGCCGCAGCTTTGGGGGCGGTGGTCTATGCGCTGCCGCTCGTCAAGGTGCGCAAGCCGTGCTGGAAGAAACTCGAGCTTCAGCACCGCAAGTCCCTGCGCGTGTGCCTAGGCCTGCCCGAAAATTCGCAGTGCGCCGCAACGTTGGCCGAGGCAGGAGCGTGGCCACTTGAGTACGAAGCAGCGCGCAGGGCATTGAATCACATCGACCGGCTTCACCGCGCACCGGACGGCGGCTCGCTGCTGCAGCGTATGCGCTCGCACCCGCGCTCACGAATGGGCGCGGCGCTGCTCGAGTATGAGCAATTGACACAAGGCCCACCCCCCTACGGCTCCTGCGCGCCCTGGCCTGCTGCCTCGGAGGTACAGCGAGAGATCGTCGGCATTGCGGGAAAGCGGAGCACGCCCCTCTGTGCTGTGCAGCAGCTGGCCAGAGCCGTCATACACGAGGAGCTCCAGGACCATCTCCTCCTGTACACCGACGGCTCAGTGGCCCGCGACAGCTGCTCCCTTGCTGCGGCGGCCACCATCCCCGCCCGGCGACTGCATAGCCAGCAACACGCAGCCTTCCTGGGCTCCTCCACCACGGCGGAGGTGATGGGGATCCGGCTCGGGCTGGACCTGCTCCTCACCCTCGGCCCTCCGCCGCCCAGGAGTGCTCTGCTGTGCGATTCCCGCGCCCCACTCAGCTGCCTGCAATCTAACGGCCGCGGTACCTCACTAGTTCGGGAAATTCGCTCGCGTATCGAGCGCATTGCGCAGACAGGCTGTGCCGTGCGTGCACAGTGGGTGCCAGGTCACTGCGGCATCGCCGGCAACGAAGAAGCTGACGACCTCGCGACTGCTGCACAACAACTACCTGCCAGCGATCTGCCCCTTGCGCTTTTCCTTCCTTTTTACTATTATCTTTAATAAAACCACTACCACCGCAGAATAATATAGACCACCTGGGGATCTTTAACACGCACTGAAATCGCGCAGCAAACGCGTAAAAATGAAAATGAAAATGTGTATTTTGAGGAAAGGGAATGGCGCAATATCTGTAATGTATCGGCGGAAACGCGCCGTAAGGAAAGGAATAAAGGAGGGACTGAGAGAAAAAAGGAAGATAGCGGTGCTGCAGTGGAGGGCTCTGGATTAATTTCGACCGCCTGGGAATCTTTAGCGTTCACTGACATCGCACAGCACACGAGCGCCTTTGCGTTTCGCCTCCATCGAAACGCGGGGGCCGCGGCCAGGTTCGAACCCGAGTACTCCGGATAAATAGGCGAGTGCCCTATCCACTGAGCAACGGCGGCGGGTGATTCCTTTTGGTTCTGTCTCCATCGAACTGGTGGGGTGCGCGCGTTGCGGAAGCGTCTCTGGACGTGTCTCACATGTGCTCCTCGATTTCTTGGCAAAAGGCATAGTCATTCACCCCAACTCATGCAAGTTCTCACACAACAGCATCCGGACGTTACAAGGACCGTGTGGATACCAAATTTGAGGTGGGAAACCATTTTTTCCAATTTTTAAGGGTCCTTCTACGAGCACCGTGTCGCTGCGAGCTAAGCCTAAAGATAGCAGGGCCTAGCGCCCGTGCTTAGGTGTGCTCCGGTGGGGTCATCGACTTCACCCAGGCCCTAGAGGCGCAGTGTTTCAAGAAAATGGCATCCGCTATGCGTGTCGAAGTGGAGGGTGAAGATATCACGCCGGAGGAAGTTTCCGAGAAGTTTGGCTGGTGCGTCGCCGGAGATAAGAAGACCCAGGAGCAAGAGAGCAAGCTAAGTCTAACGCCGCTGAACTTGGGGCCGGCGGCTGCCGGGCATCGTCGCCCGCAGCGGAAAAATTTCAAGAGCAAGCTACTCAAGGCAGCGAGAATGCCTGAGCTGCCGAGGCAAGATATCAAGATCGTCATGCGTCCCAGGTGAGGCCTGAACCTTGGGGAAGTATCTAGATTCGAGATCAACCGAGCCATCATCGCAGCTGCGAACGTGAGTGGCGAGGAGGTGACGCAAGATGTTATCTGCCCGAACTAACAGCAAAACATAGTCGTTATCAGTACGCCTAACCGAGAGAACGCCGACCGCTACTCGGCATTCAGAAACCTCTCTATCAGCGGCACGGCACACGACGTGTCTACGAGACCGCCCCCCACGGCACCGTTAAGGGCGTCATCAGGGGTGTTCCGATGACGGACACTATTCAAGAAATAAACGACTACATCGTTCAAGACTATAATCCCACTGCTTTGCAAGCCAACCGCATCGGCAAGACGACGACGGTGGTCACCGCATTCGACGGCGACAAGGTCCCGAACTACATCCGATACGGCAACCTGCTGGTCGAGTGTTCGCTGTATCGCAAGCAGATTTATATGTGCTACCTGTGTGGTCGCCTCGGTCACCGGATGTACGTTTGTCCTAACCCCGAAGACAAGATATGCCGTGTTTGCGGCATGAAGAATCCCGAAGAAAGCCACGTTTGCACTAACCCCAAGTGCAGCCTCTGCGGGGGCAACCACCTCATCGCGGACAAGGAGTGTAAAGCCAGATTCAAGACACCATACGTCGTTCGAAAACGACGTTGGGAACGCCAGCAATGAGAAGAGGTGCAGCAGCAGCAGCAGCAGCAGCCGAGGGGGCCAGCGTGGCATGCGCCGGACGGGCGTCGCCGCCGCTCCCAGACAAGACGAGGGAGAAGCAGGAGCGATACCAGGTCACCAGCGGCAGCTGGGGCTCGCAGGCGCGAATCTCGTTCGCGGTCCAAGTCGAAGACCCGGCGGAGCAACGGCGCCGAGAAACAGGTGGGCTGGGCAGCGGCGTCTCCTGTCGCTCTCGACAATAGCAATTTCCCTCCCCTCCGCTCCTCCCACCGTTCCAAAGACAACGAGTGTAGACACTGTCTGGAACTCAAACAGATGATAGAGAGGCAGAATAATCAAATCAAGAGCCAAAACGATCAGATTCAGGCTATGATACAGCGCATCGAGACGCTCAGTAGAACAACGAATAGTGATAAAGATGTCAGTGTGCTTAAAAGGAAAGTACCCAAGAGAGACACCACCAGCGCTGCTCCGGCGACGACGAAGCCGACCACGCCACCGGCGTTGACGCAGTCTGTGACGAAAGCTCCACCGACAGAAACGGCAGCTGTTGCCATGGAGGAAGAGAAGGTCGAGGCTGCTGTTCCTCCGACAATGGAGTCAGTCATGAGCATGCTTACGCAAATCTCCAGCCAAGTTTCTCAAATGTCTGCGCAAGTGAACAGCCTAACAGTTAGAATGGATAATGTGGAGGCCAAATGCAGCCAACTCTCAGTTAAAGTCATGACGTTAGATGCGAAAAATAAGCATCTCACGGTTGCCAAGATGAAGTCACCATGACTTAATCTACCGGGTCAGGCCGCGAGAAGTTGGTTCCGTGCGCAATTCTACCGTTCAAAAAGTACAAAATGACGAAGACTAAAGGAAAGCAGAAAGAGACTGCGACGTTACTTCAATGGAATTGCAGGGGTATTAGAAACAAGATAGGGGAGTTACAACTTTACGTAGATAAATTGGACCAGAAACCGGAAATAATAGCGTTACAAGAGAACAACGGCCGGGCCAAGCTCGCGGGATACATTACGTATACCGACCCCAGCGAAAAGGGTACTGCGATCTTGGTCCGCAGCAACGTGGCAGCTACACAGCACGTGACCACTCAGCGAGGCTGCGAACATACGCTTATCGAAATGCACAACAGAAGAGTGGGGGGTGACAAGAACATTTTCGTCCTGAATGCGTATTGTCGCCCGTCCAGCAGGGTCATTGACTTTGAAGGCACCATATGAGACTGCATTAAAGAAGCAAGAACAAGACCGCTTTTAGTGCTAGGAGATTTCAACGCTGCCCACACGATGTGGGGTTACAAATATTCGTCCAAAAGAGTAAACCAATTTTTAAAAGCTATAGAGGATCACGACATGAAGGTGCTTAATGAACCGGGCGTAGCGACCAGGACAGGCACTAGCACGGTCAGAGACACCACTCCTGATCTGACGTTAATTCGGGGGAACCTCGACGTTACTTGGCGTACCACAGGGGAAAATCTTGGCTCAGATCACGACATCACTTGTGTAACCCTCGGGGGGACCGACATCAAGACGAAACTGGGTCAAGCCAACATCACAGACTGGGACCGGTTACGCAGAAGCGCAGCTAGTGAAGGCGCGGACGAGGACCAAGACACCAAGACGTATGAGGCGTGGGCCAAAAAGCAACGAGAGTTTGTAAAGAAATTTACGCAGGAGATTACTACGACTACGAAAGTTCCCTTCGCAGACAGCAGGCTTAGCCACATGTGGGCGGCCAGGCACGGTCTTACTCGAAGGTGGAAGAAGCAAAGACATAAGAAGCTTCGCAGACGTATACATACGCTCAACAAGCAGGCGGCCGAGTATGCGGAGCAGCTATGCAGGGAGAATTGGATGAAGATGTGTGACGACCTGCAGGGCACACTGTCTACAAAAAAGACTTGGAATCTGTTGCGGCACCTCATAGATCCGTTAAAATGCAAGAGCGCATGCGCTCGAGACCTCACGAGAACGATCAACAGTTATGACGGGGACGGGGAGAAGCTCATTAGTGAACTCACAAGTAAATACCTCAAGACCGAGAAGAGCGGTAACCCGACTCACGAGTATGAAGGGGAAAGCAACGTCGAGGTGGACGAACCCTTCACCGAGCTGGAGCTGGTTGCGGCCATCGATGAAAGTAATCAAGGCAGCGCGCCGGGCATTGACGGCATTACATACAAGATGCTAAAAAATATGAGCGACAAAAGCCGAGCTGAACTGCTAAGCCTCGCCAACGCGTCCTGGGAGAAGGGTTCGTTACCAAGAGAATTGAAAGAAGCGGAGGAGCGTTTCATTCCCAAGCCGGGGAAATCACCCCACGTCGACAACCTGCGCCCCATCTCCCTCACGACGTGTGTGGGGAAGGTGGTCGAGCGTATGGTTTTCAAGAGACTACAGAGACATTTGGACGTCACTGATCAGCTACCACCGACTATGTACGGATTCCGGAGGCACCTGAGCACGCAAGACGTCTTGGTGCAACTACACGAGCTAGTTATCAAGCAAGCGAAGCCTCATACGCCAAGAGCTATCCTGGCGATCGATCTAAAGGGGGCCTTCGATAACGTCACACACGAAAGTATCCTCCGTAACCTGCGCCAAACGGGGTGCGGGAAGCGCCCGTTAAAGTATGTGCAGGATTTCTTAACCAACAGAACGGCAACAATCAACATTGGAGAGGAGAAGTCGAAACCAATAGCCCTGGGAGACAGAGGCACCCCGCAAGGGTCGGTTCTTTCGCCGCTTCTCTTCAACCTGGCACTCCTCCCTCTCCCGACTTTGCTTCATGACATAGAGGGCACAGATCACACTCTTTACGCAGATGATATCACCGTGTGGACGTCGAGGGCAGGGTCGGAGAGTTGGATGGAGAAGACCCTTCAGAGAGTGACAAAGACCGTGCAAGAGTTCGCTCAATCGTGCGGCCTCAGTTGCTCGCCCCAGAAGTCGGAGTTACTCGTAATCAAGCCCAGAAGAAAGCAAGGAGACCAAGAGAACATCCGCATCACCATCGATGGGGCGAACATAACGCCAACCACGCAAGCACGTATTCTGGGTGTCATCTCTCAGAACAACGGCAAGGCGGGGGCGTCGATAGACAAGATCAGGGTTTCAACGGAACAAATTTCGCACATGATCAGAAGAGTAACGAACAGAAAAAGAGGATTCAAGGAGGACGATGAACTGACGCTCGTCCAGGCCTTCGTGACGTCGCGCATCGTTTACGCGGCGCCGTACCTGAAGTTACTCAAGAAAGACCAGGACCAGTTGAACATTATTATACGCAAGGCAACCAAGATGGCGCTGGGCATACCGACGCATTCCTCGACCGACAAGCTTCTCGGCACGGCCAAGCACAACAACGTTGAAGAGTTAATAGAAGCTCATCTGTCTAATCAAAGAGTCCGGCTCAGTCAAACTTCGGCGGGACGTCGCGTTCTTGCCAAGTTGGGCTGGCAAGAGGCAGACTGGAAGGAAACGGGACCGTTACCCAGGTTGTGGGCGCATAACATCTACAGTAAACCGCTGCCTCGAAACATGAGGCCGGGTCGTAACGACGGCCGCAGAGCGGCTCGTATAGCGGCTTTGACGGAGACATTAGATCAAATAGAAGAAGAAGAACAGGGAGTCACTCTCTTCACAGACGCTTCATTACCCAAGTTTTCATCGAAAGCCACGCTGGCAGTTACGACGCGGGATATGCTCGTAGCCTGCGCCTCTATTGAGACGTCTTTTCCAGAGGTGGCAGAAGAGGCTGCGATAGCGCTAGCGCTCGCGCAGCCCAAAGTGGGAAGAATTTTCACTGACTCGCAAAAGGCGTATAACAGTTACAGAAAGGGGTGGGTGTCCCTTGCGGCACTAGGAATTCTCAAAAGTAAACGCGACGTTCCTGAAAGGAAAGTTGAATTGATATGGACACCGGCTCACTCTGGGCTGGAGGGCAACGAACTTGTCCACCAGTTCGCCCGAGAGATGGAATACCGGGCAGAGGAAGGTGAGCCACAGTCCATTATTAGTTATAAGGACATTACGAACTATTGCAAGACGGAGAGGCGACGTTACCCCGATCCTCACAAATCGCTTACCAGAGAACAGCAAGCGATCTACAGGCACATACAGACAGGATCCTTCCCGCACCCTTACCTTCAAAACAAGATGTTCCTGGAAAGGTACGAGAAGGAATGTGATTTCTGCAAGGCACAGTTAGGCACGCTCTATCATGTCATTGGAGTATGCAACTTTAACAAGGAAATCCCCCCACCTCTTACCTGCCCCACTACCCCACCCCATCCCTCACCCTCCCTTACCGAGCGATGGGAGACCTTGCTAACCAGCCCCGCCGTGGAAGACCAGCTCGTCCTGATCTCCAGGGGCCAGGCGGCTAGGGAAGCATATGGGTCCTGTGAAGAGGGAACCACTCCCATCGACGGCGTCTAAGCAGACGTCAAGCTCGAATCAATAAAGTTGTTTCTCTCTCTCTCTCTCTCTTTCTCCATTGAACTGCTGCCGCCACTGTCTGGTTCTCATTGCGAGTGATTCATGCAGGCAGATTGAGAGGAACGGGCTTTGCACCCGCACCCAAGGTCTGTGAACCGCGAGATACGCAAATTCTGCCAACGGCGCCGTTTGTTTCATCGTAGATCACGGTTCTCTATTCTGTAGTTAAGAGTGGGCAGCATGTAACCTGGAGAGAGTCTAACATTATCTCCTTTGCTGTAAAGAACTCATTGTTGTTTAATAACAATTGCTTTTTTACGGGGGGGAAGCAAATGGCGCAATATCTGTATCGTATATCGTTGGACACCTGAACCGCGCCGTAAGGGAAGGGATAAAGGAGAGAGTGAAAGGAGAAAGGAAGAAAGAGGTGCCGTAGTGGACGGCTCCGGAATAATTTATACCACCTGGTGATCTTTAACGTGCACTGACATCGCACAGCACACGGCCGCCTTAGCGTTTTGCCTCCATAAAAACGCAGCCACCGCGGCAGGTTCAGAACTCATTCCACAACGCCCGCTTTTACAGCGGGTGCTCCGCTGTGTTCCACTCTCTCCGGGTGAGACCAACATATCACAGAAAATTACCGGATGCCTAGACAATGGCCAGCTTGGTTCGCGACAGCACATGGAGCCCCATGTGGCGTTTCGACGAGGTTGTTGGTGGCGAGAACGTGAAAGTTTATAAAGGCGCCGACATCAGATCAGCTGGTTAGTTAACATGTGGGATGCCTACCTGCAACTATGGTTTCCATTTTATGGGGTTTAACGTCCAAAAGCAGCTAAGGCTATGAGGGATCTAGGAATGAAGAGCTCTGCAAATTTCTTCACGGTGTTTTTTAATGAGCATAGAGATCGCACAGTGCACGCCCTCTAGACTATCACCTTCATCAAAATTAGACCACGACTGGGATTGAAGCCGCGTTTTTCAGGTCAGGAGCCTAGCGCCGTAACTTAGGCACGGCGGTTGCTCATGTGGCGTCTTGAATGGGGACGCAAGTGAAGGAAATGCAGTTTCTGCCGGGCATGAAGTCTTTTTGAAGCGCAATCTTCACTACGCTAGGCGGAGCCGCGCTTCGCCAGACACTAAATTTGACCTTCACCGAGTTGGAGGTCATGCATGCCTAAACGTCGCTCCATAGCTAAGCCCTTTAGCCTTTCTCGACCATCCTTGTGCCACCTGCCAATTCCCTACCTCATAGCCAATACCAAGGCCCGTTCTGCCTGCAGATAAGCAGCCGAGCAGGGTCGCCTCTCAGTCCTCACGGGTTCGGTTGGGGTGAGCGGGGGTTAGCGGGAATGGAGGGGCAGACTCACCTCATGTGATAATGTCCGAAGACAGCACCCCACAGTGCGGGCAGCTGTCAGAGAAAGCAGGATCAAAATGATTCAGAGCTGCCGGACACAGCAGTATATTGGTGTTGTGGAGATGAGCCACTGATCCGCCATTGAAAGGCCTTTACATGGGCGAGGGTAAACGCTGTTGCCAGATCGGTAGCAATTGACGGTATTTTTGAAAGTGTATAAGCCGCATTAGGATCAGCGCCTTGTTCGGAGGGGTAGGAGGAAACTTCCCGGAGAGAGAAGGGGCGAGCGGAATCGTTGGCAGCCTCGTTTCCAGCAAGCCCCTGGTGAGCAAGAGCCCAAAAGTATCGGTGAGCTGGGTCCCCAATGTAGGAGCTATTTTGAAGGATTCGATAGGCTAGTATACGGGTCCAGCCCTATGCGTATACTGATTTGTAAGGTGCGCTTCCCTCAATTCATTGAAGGTGTTCACCATTCCCAGCGCCAGGAGGTGGAAGAAGGTGGTGTTCACCGGGAAGTCAAGGAACCGCTTAATGGTTTAGCGGAGAATGACCTGGAAGGCTTCCGTCTTGCTTCCACGGTTAGATGTACGGAGTTTATTACAGGATCCTGTTTGTTACGAAGGCGTTTGCCATTCGCAAAGCACCCTTACTTCATAACCCCCGCGTTTGTTGGAAATCCGGCGGACTATGTGAGCAACCTGGTCCCCCACCTTGCTGAGTTTAGCCAGTACGGTGTCTGGATTGCAGTCAGTGATTCGAAATCCCCACTACTTGGACGTATTGTGTTTCTAGCATTTGACCTGATTGAAGGGGAAGTAATGTTGCTAGAGCATTTAGGTGAGGGGCGGATGTGCACGGATTCAGACTTCTTTGGGGCTGCAGCGTAAAGCTCTGCGTGGCCCACAGTGCGAAGGTGGTGTACAGAGCGTGGTGCCAGCTCGCGACAGCATCGAGCTGGGCCGGAAGGTGCCTGATGGCCAAATTGGATAGCAGGGGAGAAAGCACTGCGGCTCCCTTGCATTGCATTTCGCCTCCATCAAAACGCGGCCGCAGCGGCCGAGAACAAACTAGGAAATGCCGGCTCAGCAGCCAAGCCTAATAACCTCTGAGCCACCGCGGCGATATCCTCAGAATCAACGGTCTACAACGCTGCCAATGCCAACGCCAATGAGCTCAATGAACGCCGGTGGCCTTGTGAACGCTAACGCATGCACCACACATCTCTTGTCACCTCCCACGCACCGCAAAGTCCGACTGAGGTGTCCACTAATCGAGGGAGCAAGTTATGCGCCATTACCTTCCTCAGAATGAACCTAATACAACGTTGCAAACGACAATGAACCCAGTGAACACCGGCGGTCTGTTGAGATTAAAATATAAATTTATCTTCAATTTAATTGCTTTTTAATGAAAGCAAATGGCGCTGTAATCACGCCGTAAGGGAAGCAATAAAGGAGGGAGTGAAAAAAGAAAGGAAGAAGGAGGTGCCGTAGTGGAGTCTCCGGATTAATTACCACCCTCTGGGGATCATTAAAGGCGAAGGACTAATGCGTGGGACTGAGATGGGGCCTGAGGCGCACAGCACACTTTTGCATTTTGTGTCATGCCTCCATCGAAACGCTGTTGCTGCACTCGCGTTCGAACCCGAGTATTCCGGCAAAGTAGTTTCGAAAAAAGCAAAGGCCGAGTAATTGTCTCGCATATGTCGATGGACACCCCAACCGCTCCGAATGGGAAGGGAGGAAAATGGGAGTGAAAAAAGAAATAGAGGGACCATAGAGCAATGCTGCGGAATAACTTCGGTCACCTGAGGATCTAACGTGCACTGGCCGCACTGCATACGGGCGCCTTAGCGCTTCGCATCCGTATAAGCGCGGCCCGCGCGGACGGGTTCGCATTCGGCAACTTCGGCTCAGTAGCTGAGCGCGGTAACTACTGAGCCATCGCAGAGGGTCGCTTGTTGCTTGAGTGCCGCGTTTCTGCCGCAATGTTGTTAACGCCAGCATGCAGCGCACACCCCTCTGTTTCTGCTGCCAATTAATTACCTCTAAGCTCGGTGGAGATATCCACTGAACAATGGAGCCAATTCTGCACTTCCGTTTCTCGAAATGGTCTATATATGTCAAAATTAAGCCACTGGACGCAATTAACATTGGTAGCCTGTTGCTTGAGAGTCGCGTTTCTGTCAAAACGTTGCGAACGCAAACGCAAGGAAAGCATATCTATGCCACTACCGCCACAGGTGAAAGTCAAATTTAGGTTTCCATTGATCCAGGCACCCGCCGCGGTGGCTCAGTGGTTAGGGCGCTCGGCTACTGATCTGGAGTTCCCGGGTTCGAACCCGACCCCGGCAGCGGCGTTTTTATGGAGGAAAAACGCTAAGGCACCCGTGTGCTGTGCGATGTCAGCGCACGTTAAAGATCCCCAGGTGGTCAAAATTATTCCGAAGCCCTCCACTACGGCGCCACTTTCCTCCTTTCTTCTTTCACTCCCTCCTTTATACCTTCCCTTCCGGCGGGGTTCAGGTGTCCAACGATATATGAGACAGATCCTGCTCCATTTCCTTTCCCCAAAAACTTATTATTATTATTATTATTATTATTATTAATATTATTATTATTATTATTATTATTATTATTATTATTATTATTATTATTATTATTATTATTATTATTATTATTGACCCAGGCAGCCAGTTTAGCGCGTTTCCTTTCCTTACATGACTTATGTGCACGGAGGTATTTGATGAAGACTGGGACGTGCAATCCATACATCAAGTGTGTTGCAGTTTAACTATTTAGGTTATTTCTGCACCCTGAAGGTCAGAGACACCACAAGATTCTTGCTTGGGTTTTACTCCGTTAAGCACTATTTTTGTACAGAAAGAAATCACGTAGAGGTCTGACGCATCGGCCAAGTGGATCTGTTCGCGCTGGCGCGGGTTCAAATCCCACTCACTGCTCTGAAGTGAATTTCTTCCGCAAGGTGAGGCACGAACCAGCCCGAAATTCCGCAACAGGCTCCGTATACTATTCCATAACACTAAAATGCGTTAAGTCATGGGTAACATGCACCGACATCGCGCAGCACACGGGCGCGCAGAGAGCGCCCCTGTGGTGTGAGATCTCCATGTTATGTGCGCCTCATCTGCTAACCTCTGCGGAGTGGGTGCACTGAGGTTCTGAAAAAGTCTTTACATATGGCTGGTTCAAAGAGCTCTAGGTGCAACTTAACCCTGGCAACGACCCGCAGGGGGCAGGTGTGCACCTGCACCTCTTTACGGCAGTCAACTCCTCGAACCCCAACTCCGGAGAGAACTCTCCCTGAATTATTTGATATGCGCCGAAATGTCTATCAGTGAAACAGGTACCGAAGAACTAGTACTGCTGTGTGACTGATGTCTCAGCGCATTCATTCACACTACGACTACAACACCGTCAGCTATTCTGACACAACCGTGCTTGTATCGGTACTTACGATCAGCTGCGGGCGCCTGTGACTTCTCACCTGCAAGAAAAAAAAGGAATCAATAAGAGCAAGAAGCTGTAGTCCTTCGACGTGTCATCTAGACGGGAAAATACAGAAGTAAGCTGTAGAAAACATATGATGTGCTGACCCTCGGGGGTGCAACCATGTACTGCTAAGAACTCTCGCGGAAAGAGAACAATGAAAGCAATAACTCATAGCTCAAACAAGAAACAAAATCTGTTGAAAGGGCACGTTTTGTGCACTTATAAGCATCCCGATTTAAAAAGAATTGTGTAGAAATTATGTTTAATCTTGTTTCGTAGCAGCATAGTATATCACAATACTGCTGTAATTGTACGGTCTGAAACTATCTCTGCGACGTTACTTGTACGGAGCGCAAGAGCGGAACGCTCCATGCTAACAAGGCAAGCCATAGTCTGAGCCAGCGAGCGTGGAGGCTGCGTTGGGCCTCCCACATGTGCATGAGTTTGGCGTCAGGGGTGAGGCCATCCTCCTCCTGGGTGGCCATGGAGGTGGCGTTGGCGGCGTCACGGAGCAGTGTCTCTCTCCATATGTCGAGGTCGGTTATGGGGCTCTGCGGATGCTGAGCTCGCACGTATCAGAAAGCGTCCCAGTTGGTGTGTGTGACAGTGCGACGGGGGTCTTGCTGTGTGTGGCAGTAAAGGTAGTGCTGAGAACATAGTGATCGCTACCTATGTTCCTAACGAGATTTTCCCATTTCGCGTCTGGGATATTGCGGGCGAAAGTGGGGTCCGGACAGCTGTCTTGTGTGACGCTGTTGCCAAAATGGGTGGGACGTTCGGGGTCGAGGATTAGCGTGAGACCCAGTGTCTGGGCTGTCTCCCAAACCTTGGCTCCTTTGCGACCACAGGCTTTGCGGGGGTAGCCCCACTCGGCGTGCTGTGCGTTAAAGTCGCCCACTATAAGTAGCATCTCGTTCCACGCGGCTGCAAGGGCTTTGCGGAAGAGAGTGGCTATCCTAGTGCTCTTGTCACTTGGGGGGCTTTACACGTTTAAGATGTTGAGCGGGGATTGGGCTCAGCTGCTGGGAAGTACCTGCACGAAAGTGTGCGGGACTTCGGCGTAGTTGAAGTCGAGCTGATTGGCTGTAAGGTGGCGGTGCACGAGGATGGCGGATCCCACAAGAATCTCAACCGCGTCATACACGCGTTTCAAGGCACCAACGAGGAACTCCTTGTTACCTTGAAAGACAAATACATCAACACCTCCACAGACATAACGATTCCCTCGGAATACACGGGATCTAAGAACCCAAACATGGACAGAGACTTCATGGCGTCGGAATTCCGCGCCGCCCTGAACCACATCAAGACTACCGCGGTCGCCGGCCCAAGACCGCATCACCAACAAGATGCTACGTAGGCAACCTCGACGACCGTTCGGTCGAAGCACTTCCGGACCTTTTCAACCACCACTGGAATGAAGGTCGTCTTCCAGACTCCTGGAACCATGCCAAGGTAAACTTCATACCCAAACCCGGCAGACTCGAGCTAGGCAACCTCCGGCCAGTATCCCTCACGTCCTGCCGGGGGAAGGTTATGAAGCACATAATTCTACACAGACTTCACACCCACGTAGACAAGGAGGACCTCCTCACCCACCATGATTGGTTTCCGGGCTGGACTGTCCACCCAAGACATCATGTGGCAGATACAGCACGACATACTCGACCCGGGTCCCATACGGGCCACGCGCACTATTCTCAGCCTCGACGTCAGTAAGGCGTTTGACGTGTCGCACGCATCTATACTGACCAACCTCTCCCAGATGAATGTAGACACCCACACCTGCAACAATATTGCCAACTTTATCCACAACCGCACTGTAAAACTCCACATTGGAGATCTCTGCCGCGACAAAATCGCCATTGGCACCAGGGGGACATCACAGGGAGCAGTCTTGTCCCCGTTCCTCTTTAACATCACTATGCGAGGCCTACCCTCACGTCTGGACACCGTACCCCATATCAAACACTCACTATACGCCAACGATATCACCCTTTGGACCAACTCCGGCTCGGACGGAGAGATACAAGACTCACCCTAACAGGCAATCGACACCGTCCACGCTTTCGTGCAGACGAACGGTCTCGTTTGTTCTCCCACCCAATCCGAGCTGTTGGTCATCCGGGATAGGCGGGTTCACCGACCGATCCCCGACCTTCAAGAGCCGATCACACTCCACATCGTCACCCACCTCATACCTCCCGTGCAAATCATCCGCGTGTTAGGTATGCTGGTGCAGAACAACACGCAGAACTCTGAAACCATTCAGCGCCTCCAAACCACCGCCTATGAGAACAACGGCCTTATCCGCCGCATTGCCACTCGCCGCAGAGGCATGCGGGAGACCGACCTCTGCCGCCTCACACAAGCCTTCCTTCTTAGTAGGATTGTCTACTCTTTCCCCTATTACCACCTGCGCCACAAATATGAGGCCGTAAACAGCGTCATCCGCTCGGCGTTCAAGAAGGCAACGGGACTGCCACAGTTCGCCATCACGCAGCATCTGCTCCAGCTCGGGGTATACAACACCCTCATAAAGCTTATAGAAGCACACGGGACTGTCCAGATACATCGCCTTTCTCGCACCAAACAAGGTCGTTACATTCTCGACCGTCTTAACATCAACCATATAGGTGATATCCACTCCACTTCTCTTCGAACTGGAATCTAGTCGGCTTATCGTCAAACCCATGGCCAAGAACATTTGCGCGGCCGCCACGATACGCGCCGGCAACTCAAGGCCCAGGCTCTGGACGAAACGTACACCACCGACGAACACGCCATGTACGTGGACGCGTCGAAATGCGACTCCAACACATACGTGCCCTGCGTAGCCACGCCAACCACCACCCTCATCAACGCTGCCACAGTGCGCACACACTCCCCCACCGCTGTCGAAGAGTTCGCGATTGCGCTGGCCATCGCAGATCCTCGCACACGCACGATTCTCAGTGACTCTAAACGAGCAACTCAAAATTTCTCGACGAACTGAATTTGTCTACCTGCCGCACACATCCTTCGCGGCTGCACTCTCGACCGCACTGTAAGCTTAGTGTGGGTACCTGCGCACGCGGGGAACTCTGGGAACGAGGGGATGGACTGCTTAGCCCGAGGCCTAGCCAACCGGGCAGTCGCGACCCCTCGAACCCAGATGCTCTCGCCGAGGCCCCCCTATCATATGCGGAAATTACCAACTTCTACAAGGAGACAAGACGCGTGTATCCGCCTCTCCACCCCGACCTCGACAGAGCGCAAGCCACCATGCTTCGCAGACTGCAGACCAATTCGATTCTCAGTCATTCTCGGCTATATCTCCTCACTGACGGGGAATATGTCCTAATTGCGACCACGGAGTGTTTGCCACTCAGGCACACATCCTCAGGGGGATGCGAGGGTAACCCGCCCCCACAAACTTTACTGCCAGCTCCCTCCTTGGAGGGTTGGACCCGACTTCTTGCAAGACGAGACAAGACGCAACTCGCACTGGCCCCGTGGGCTCAAGACGTCGCACCACCTAGGGGCCACACTCAGCCCACCTGCCCTAACTCCCAACCCTCAAGTGGCAAATAAAGTTGTTCTCCCTCTCTCTCGCGGGCCCGTTGGCCCGTTGTCTCACATATCTCGGCGGACACCCGAACCGGGCCGTAAGGGAAGAAAAATGAAATGAACAATTGCTTTTAAGGAAGGAAATGACGCCTGTCACATTTCTCGCTGGACACCCGGATCGCGCTGTAAGGGAAGGAAAAATCAATCGATTGATCAATCAATCAATCAATCAATCCATCGATCGAGCTATCAATCAATCCTAAACGCTGTCACGTTAAAATTCCTTCCCTTACTGCGCCGTTCAGGCGCCCACCGAGATGCGCCATTTTTTGCTCACGGCAAAAGACGCTGACGCCGAAGACATCGGCTTTTCTGCGACGAGCTCTAACGCTTTCGCGTTAAAACCCTTGTCCAGCGTCTCTCGTCTCCCCTGCGTTCTTATTCAGGTCTATTCGCGTTGTTTCTAAGGCGAGCGTTCAATAAAACGAAGCGGGGTCTAGAAAGCACCTCACAGCTAAGTATGCTCCACGATTGGATGAATCTCTATCTCGGACTATCAGGATGCCGCTATTAGCTGTTTAGCTTTCTCAATGCGTCTGTCGAGTTAAATCGAAAAGCAAAGCGGGATTGTCGGGCACTGCTCAGTAATGGAGCGCTGATGCCGGCGCTCCCCTTAAAGAAGGCCTTCAAAAATAGCTTACACCCATTCTCATGCTACTGCGGAAAACAAGTCTTGCGCCTGCCACGGAGGCTACCAAATGCACTCTAGCAAGTGTAACACCTTACTTCCAAAAATAAGCCAGGGCTTACCTCTGAAAATGCGCTTTTGCCCCTAAAGGGAGAACTTCGACCGGGAATGAAAATAAATCAGAGCTAAAGGAAGATTAGCACTGTGTGTTCACAACAAAAGCTCAAACGAGGCAGTGCGGAACGACACGGGCTGAGCATCGCTGGAAGTATGGGAAGCTGTGAACAAAATATTTTCCGAAGAACGCCTCAGGAAATTGGACGATAACAGGCGGGCATATAATGTGCCTAAATATTTATAAAGAAAGAGCGTTGGCTCAAAAGAGCGGAAAAGGACTAGACAACTAACCTGTAAATACGCAAGAAACAAGCACAGAGAAATTAATAGCCCGAAGGAGCATGTCAAAACTGCATTAAGTCAGTGGAAACAAAGCAGAGAGCAGAACTATCTACAAGTGCACAAAATCAAATAAAAAGGATCGTTATATGAGAACTAAAGAGGCAAAGCCTTACTCTTTAAGGCTAGATCAGGGTGCCTTAGAAAGCGAAGATACAAAATGAAATATAAGCAAGAAGATGACACATTTGCAGTGTGTGCTAAATCTGTAGAAGCAATTGAACATCTTATACTGCAATGTGGCTATCCATCAAGTGTCGATGCAGGCACAGTCACACTCACCGAGGCCCTAGAATAAGAATGGTCGTATGAATCTGCGGCAGAAGTTAGCGAAAAGCGATAGGAAGATTGGAGGCTGAAAATCAGGGAAGTGACGTGTTACGAGTGTCATCGAGCTGTTATGACATCGTAGCCAACTGTTTTTGCGCCAGCTTGCGTCATGACAACAGGTCGACATCACTGCTGGGACAGACATTCTTGAAGGACATTTGAAGCTTCGGTACAAGACGCACGGTGCAGAAGCAAGATGTGCAATCAAGATTTCTGGTCAGCTCCGATGATGATATGGATGCTTCCGCAATAAAAGTTTTGTCCCCTTACAAGATCTGCATTCATTAGAGGCTAGGTAATATCTCCACTATGCGGCTCAGAATCGTACGTTGTCGCCTAAGGAGTTCACCAAAGCAGTGCACTTGAGAGCGCCCATGGGTATGGCCAGCTTTGACAACGAGCTCAGCAGGTTAACCCAGAATGACGAGAAACTTCGGTGAAACCAATGTCCACTTGATACGCAACAGGAATATTCTCTTGGGCTTTGGTCATTTGGGTGTCGTAATGGGCGCTTCCATAAACACGCCATCTCTGGCGCTCTGATCGAAGTGGAAGTGAGCTGCATCTTTGGGCATGTGGTTGACTAGAAGTGGGTCATAAAGACTATTAATGGCCAATGTTACCAAGCTGGATGTGGAGATAAAGGGCACGAAAGGCTCTACTTTCCAGCTCTGAATGGGACATAACCTCGTTAAGCGAATATAGGAGTCAAATTATTCAAGGAAAGTTACTACTTGCTCTGAACCAGAAAACCATTGTTGGCTCAGCTGTAATTTTTATATATAAAATGATCAATATATCAAACTATACAAAGCTTGAACTTGGACGAAGGCAGTAAACCAGCTGCGTGACCGAAGGGCCTTGGGCTGTAAATGCGATAAGTGGTTGCGCGATCCAGCTGGAAATATTACCGCTGGGAAACGGCCGCAAAGGCCGTCATTGGGCAGTGTGATTTGTCTCGGCAATGGCTATAAGGCCATGACTACCCATATGTTACATCCGACACTGAGACGCTCTCAGTGAGGTCTAATCACTGCATTACTGCTACGTTAAATATGACACAGTCTTCTTGATTGGGAACCTGTGTCTTTCAGCGCTACAACGCGTGACCAGATCCACTCCTTCCGCAATACATCGAACCGCTTCCGCCGCTGGGGCTAGGAGAGAAACTTGCCTGACCATGGTAAATAATTTTGAGCGACCTTTTCCTGGCTATGCATGACAGATCCTTGAAGGACAAGCTCGAGTCTTCAAGCGTTCTCAAAATTTTCCGGTACGTTGATGACTTCCTGGTTCTCTTATATTGCGACTCTGAAGCATTTAAAACAGAAGCAACTCAAGTCCCCCACGTTTTTTGTAATACTTTATTACCTCTTGAAGTTACCCATGAATTCCCAGAACAAAACGCAATGCGGTTTTTAGAGTTACAGGATTTTTTCGGAGAGAACCACGTCTGCTGGTCATTTGAACCAAGAGCCAATAAGCCCATCCTGCCTTACGACTCAGCCCACCCAACACTTGTAAAAAGGAACATCGTGAAGTCAACTTTTATAAAAGCACTCACAAAATCTTGTGAACACAAGTTGCATGACAGTTTTTCTAATCAGGTGTTGAGGCTGACGCAATCAGGGTACCCGCAATCTCTCCTGTCGTCAATAGCAAAAAAGTCCTGATAGGTATGAAGCATGATAGGGAAGCCCCGGATGACACGCGACAGCGGAACAAAAGGGTTGCCGTTTTGCCATATCTGCACCAAACATCTCATAATTTTAAGAAAATTCGTAAAAAACCAGGTGTAGACGTTGTCTTTTCAGTCCCACTGCGCTTGTCCAGCCTGTGCAACAAAGTGAACAAAAAGAAAAAGAACAGTAGCTGTACAACCCGGCACCGAGACCCTTTTGTGCCTTGTGTGGAGGGCACCGTGTATTCCATCCCTTTAACTTGCGGTAAGGCTTACATAGGCCAAACAGGAAGATGTTTAAATGAAAGGACAATAGAACACAAGAACGACTTAACTGGGGCGCCATTGAGGAACTTGCCCGCACATTGCCAGGTATGTGACAGCAAAAAGAAATGCATTCCTAACTTTAAGAAGGCAACTGTCTTGAAAAAACATAAAAACCAAATAACGCGCGAAATCATTGAAGCAGCCCACATCTCAGGGCTTAAGGAAGGTTGCGTTAGCACCACTTCTATTTCATTATCTCAAAAAAGAAATCACCTTCCTGTCTGGTTTTATCTGATTTTACCCGGTTTTAGAGGCACACTTCACACGTCGCTTTTTCGTTCTAGCCGTGTTAATTTTCGGCGCTCATCCTTCGTTTCTCTTTTCTTTTCGTATTCTCGCAGTCTCATGTTTATGGTTTTTTAGCAAAATCGCGCCCTCAACTCGGTTTTGTCACTCGCGCATACTCAACCCTGTTTTTGCATTTTGTTTACACATGTCATTCATGCTTCGTATCTTTGATCTCATTGTATAGTGTGATTCCTGTTATCTTTTGATGCCCTGTAAATCGTGTAGGTCCCAGTTTGCTCGCGTGGCTTGACCACTGCCTCTGGTGGGCTTTTCTGGTCTGTGTATATAAGTGCGGGTTCAGTTTTTTCGTTCAAATAAAAGTTGGAAGTTCAGCGCTCTGTACTATCTTCTCCTTCTTCTTCCTTTTTTGTGTTCGCGCTGCTGATACGTATAATAACTTCAGGTCGTTCTTTTCGATGTCAAGCGGCCTATTTCTGCCGTACGCGTGCGTAGCAACGACACGCTGCAGAACGCGAAGCTACGGACCCATCTGTCCTCCGTGATCCGTGTGTAGATTGCCGCTGTATTGCCGGCCGGCTGTTTCCGGTGGCCGCTAGCCTATGTGACCATGATGCGCTTTCCTGCCCGGGGCGAACTTGCTGGCAGCCAGCGGGCTGCCCTAGCGAAGTAAATCGAAGAGGTCCAGTGCCAGCTGTGGCCCTCCCCGCACCGGCACACACCCTCCTCGCCCCTCGGCAACAGGTGGCGGCGCCGAAGCGCATGCACAGCTGCGCATAGCAACAGTGAAGTCACCTGCACCGGCAGGCGGAGCGACTACGCGCTGCGATGGCGCTCCTTCGCCAGACGTGTCGTTGCAGTCGAGTGAGTGAGTCGGATGGCTCCCAAGCTGTTCGGACAATCGCAGGAAGCCCGATTCCCTCAACACCAAACGGCTTTCGCTGAACACACTTTAGAATTTTCAAAATGTCCTACTAATTTTTTTACTTTTCTTCTGTTGCAGTTCTCACAAGCTTACGAGCTTTCGGTGGCCTATGAAGCCTGCAAAGCGGCAAACGAAGCAACTCAGTTCATCAAATTCGCATCATACGCATATTGCCTGTACAGAAGAAGCCTATTACAAAGGTACTTACCTTTCAATGTCACAGCCCACATCTGTTTTGCGTGTCCTAATGTGAATAAAACTTTGCTGCGTCACAATTGCGTGATACAGAAGTGAGCAGTTTTTCTTCGCCTGCAATCTAGTGTATTTTTTAGGTTCCGGTAGTCTCAGAGGTCCAGGCGTCCCAGCTGGTCATGACGATCGGGATTGCGTATCCTAGTCTTGTTAAGCCATTTCAAGAAAGCTGATTGCGGATTTGCTTGCATAGTTTCATTATTCTCTCTACATGCAGTTATGCCGCAATGTGCGTAGTGCGTCAGTAATTCACAGTGATAACAAGTGACATCGATTTCATTTTATGAGAGACATTCGAAATGGGGGCGGGGGTGAATATATGTAATCATTCTCCGACGCAGTGCCCACTACGCTCAGTACCTATGTGCCACCAGTTTACAAATGTTTGTATTCCACTAGGAGCTCCCTTCTTTTGACTGGCTCGATGAAAGCTCATGTTCGACGGATTTCGCTTTATTTCAGAACTACTTGACAAATGATACCTCTTTCACTGGTACAAATACATAGTGATCACTTTCAGTTTATATTTTGCGTTGCTCTTGTATAATCACATTTTGCACATATTTTTTCGCTTGTTAGCATTGTATCATGATGGTTCCTTGCTTTTCACTCGTGTACTTTTTGTACAGTTTTTTTTTTTGTCTTGTACTGAACCACTGCAGTTTTTTTTTTATTTTCGAACAGGGGGCCCTTCGGACCATATAACTTCGGGGCCTCCTTCTGCAGCACTAATATTTCCATGTACGGAATGTACCGCACATTGAAATAATTATGAATAAATGAAGTATTTCCTAACAGAACAAACATTTTGGCATGACTCTAGGCTTGAACTGGTTCTCAGAGCAGGTCAGAACGTGACTTGCTGATTCCAGTGCATATCGCGATATGCATGTATCAGCGCACTCCGTTAGGCACAGCAGACATCAGAATACCTTAGTGCTAACAACATAGTAAACCTTTTGTTTTTGGCAATGACTAGTTGTCACCATTCCATGCTTCTGTGTTTCCTCTCTAGTTGACAGCAGTGCACTCGACGCTAGTTGCCGCAGGCTTTTTGCTTCAAGAAATATCAAAGTATGATAACAGACGTACATGCAGTTTATTGGATCAAGAGTAAGCTGTTTGGATGTCCAGAGAGCCAACACTGTGGCATCCACCATGGTAGGAGCAATACAGAGCGAAGTCATGACTGAAGCTAGGCTGGGACCATATTGGGAATTATAGCCTGCCAACTATGTTGCATTGCTTGGTCTACTCGAGTTACATTGTCTGGTTGATGGTCATTTTCAGTGAGTCACAACTGGTGCAGCGACCAGTTTTAAACTTCATGTGCCACTTATAAACAAACTGATACAACGGACAAAAACCTTCGCGCTGTGACACCATTCTGCAATGAATACTGGTTGGTTCTCCACCCTGAATCATCATAAAACTAATACCTGTACGCTAATTTCCTCTCATGAATGTCTAAAAGTGTCCCATGAATCTGCTTCACCTGTGACGAAGTATTGTCACGAAGTGGTGAATGCCATCCGGGGAGCAGAACGACAGCGATAAAGACGTCTAAACAAAGCTCTTTATTTGGGCTGACTGGCTTCCGTAATGAGCTGAATCACTCGGCGGCTTCGTAGCAACAAGCGTGCTCGGCGGTCAATTTGAAGCTGATAGCTATCTTTCGAGATAAAGCGTGCAAAGTTACTAGAACATTCTGCCTGGATGCAATCAATCGAGATAAATCTGGTTGCGTCTTGCATGGCGTGTCAGCAGCTTTGCAGAATGAACAAACACTGCAAATATTCCCGAAATTACTCTCTTCTCAAGGAAGCATCGACCCGATGCATTAAAACAAATAAGCCGACTGGCAGCAAATAAAACGGATCGTGTGAAAATAAACACAGAGGGTGGAAACACAGCATCCTTTAGCGCGCATAATATGGCTTTAGACGGACGACATGGACAACCTCTGGTCGCACGCGGTGTCGCTGGGATGCAGTCATTGCGCTAGGGATGACTACATAATCTAGTTCCCATAGCCGATGAAGAATCTTTTACGGGCCGAAATAACGGCGCAAAAGCTTCGCATTCAAACCACGGCAGCGAATGGGCGCTCAAACCCGGACTTGGTCTCCTGGCTTGTATTCCGCGTTGCGTTTTCTTAGGTTGTAGCGTCTGGCGTCGGTCCGCTGCTGGTCTTTGATCCTTAATCGGGCGTCTTCGGGCTGCTTATGCGCGTTGAAGGTAGGTGGCGACGTCGACGTTATCTTGTTTGGTTATTTTGGGCAGAATGGCGTCTAGCGTGGTCATGGCCTCCCTGCCATGAACGAGCCTAAAACGCATCATCTGGGTGGTCTCCATCACTGCGGTGTTATAGGCGAAGACGACATAAGGCAGGATGATGTCTCAGGTCTTTTGTTCGGCTTCGACATACATGGCGAGCATATCGGCGATGGTTTGGTGCAGGCGGTCGGTGAGTCCGTTCGTCAGCGAATGGTATGCAGTTGTCCTCCGGTGGCTGGTTTGACTGTAACGCAGGATGGCTTGCGTTACTTCCGCCGTGAATGCTGTTCCTCTGTCCGTGATAAGCACATTAGGGCCGCCGTGTCGCAGAAGAATGCACTCCACGAAAAATTTCGTGACTTGTGCAGCTGGTCTGGATATTGGATATTGCAAACGATATTGCAAACGATGATAATGCTGGATATTGCAAACAACGGCTCAGCTTACGCCGCTTGCGCCTCGCTTGGTTTGCTAATGGCGGTTTGGCGCCGTTGTGAGCGGATCTGGACATGCGCTGGCTTTGCCGTGCCCGTGACCAGCGGGAGAAAAGTTTCTATCTACATACGACTGCCCTGAAGGATATCCTTGAAGCCCTGCCGTTTCACTTCAGTCTCAGTGTCAAGGTAAGTGATTTCTCGTCTTAAATAGCGTCGTAAGAAGACGTGAGCAGGCTTGCCGAGAGCGCTGGAGCATTGTGGTGCAGAATAGATCAAAATATTAAGGTCCTGTTGCTAATATATGGGTCGTTTAATCATTAACCGATAAATAAATCAAATGATTAGGTATTTTTTATATGTTTAAATTTTCTGTCCGGATTCGCAAGGTGAGTGCCTGTTTTTCTGTGTGAGTAATGAAGTACTAAATTTTAAGCCTTATAGTTCCTGCGTATGATAGCCCTTCGTTGTTTCTTTTATTACAGTTGATGTGTACATCACTACTTGTGGATAGTTGTGGCGGCCCACTGTCACAAAATTCGGCGCATATTAAAACAAAAACGGCGCTGCTCGGAAGCAATCGCGCTCGCGCGCTGTAAAATAAAACAAAAAAACGGAGAACGATCTGCGGAGAGTGCGTCACTGAGTGCGCTGCTGCGTTTTCCACCCAGCTCGCCGACGCGGCGACAAACGAAACATGGCCGCGCGCGCCGTCGATTTCTCTAAAACGTCCGAGTAGTTTCTACTCATTGTCGATGGAGAGGGGTAACCTTGTCCGCGCTAAAGTGACACCTCCCCTTCGCTCTCGCGCCGGCGGCTTCGCATAGCGAGAAGGTCCCAGAATCTTCTGGAAGGTGGTTTCTGTGCTCGACCAATGGGGTCGCGCGCCCGGTGCGAGGAGGAGAAGGAGCTTGTGCAGTTGATACTGCGTGTATGTGCGCGCCTACTTTGGACCAAAAAACGAACAGACGCGTACCGAGCCTATCAATGAGGCTTTAATTGCTGTCTGTCAGCCCGAGCCGCCGTTTAAACTTCCGAGAAGCGCGCCGGCACGACTCCCGTGAGAACACCACCGCCCAGCCACTGACCAGCGAGGCTACGTGCGCCAGTCTGTGGATCGGCCCCGTCGTGCTCCTCAGGTCGTCGGACTGTCGCAGTGCCTGGTGAACAAATTGTGTTTTGTTTGATTATCTCTCTATGTTTGTGCACTTTATGTGCAAAGATCTTGTTGAATTGTTATCTCTCTCTATGGTTACTTTGCACTAGTTGCATTGTATTTGCAAATCACTTCGTATCTGCTCGTACGAGTTATTGTGAAATCCTCTGTATTGTCTCTTTGCTGTATTAACTTTGTTTTGTTTTGTGAACCTTTGGCTCCGACCCATTCTTTGGTCTGCGACCGGCGAAAGCTGGGCACCAAACGAGCAACCCCCTTGTCACCTGGTAGCTGGTCTCCGGCTGAGCTTGCCACGCTGTGTCGAGGGCATCTCCTTTCTGACCGAGACAGCCACCCCCACACGCTCTGAGAGGGTCTGGGAGGGCACGCTTAAGTGCGCGAAGTGATGGCACCCATAAATGTGATCGTGGATATGATCGTTAAATCACATGTGCACGCGTGCCTCTTTAATGTGGACGCTTTGGTTCCGGAGAATAATTGGCGTAAAATAATCTTTCCATAATAACGAATCATAAATGAAAAAAAAATTGTTACAAAGCTTGTGGCTTAAGTCTGCTTCTGCACATAGTGGTGGGCAGTGAAGTGGAAGCTATGCAAAGTTTTGATAGCTCTTAGTGCATTAGCTTGGTCGCCGTTATCTTTAAAAATAAGTAATTTATCGACGTGTTTGAGCCTTGAATTTCTTTGACATTATTCATTAAAAATTGGGTTGAACATGGTTCTTCTATGTAAAATTTCTCGCTCGGGAAGGGGATGCCACCCCCACATGAATTCACCCCTTGGATAGTGTAGCGACAATGTGCCTGAGACTGATATGTGACAGTATTTTTGCTGTCCTAGAAGTGTTAGTGATGTCAATGACATTTCATGTTTATTTCGAAGGACCACGTACTTACACCGCGCCTCCTCACCTATTAATGTACAGTTTTCCTGAATTTTCCAGCACGTTGTAGCGAAAACCTCATCACTTCTGTGGGGTCTCTGCTGTTTGCAGCATGCTGGGTGTGCCATTGTGGAAAATCTAAATAAGCGTGATTCTTGAGCGTGATTTGTTATCTTGGCTCAAAATAAGTCATTCTCTGGTGTCTTGAGCTCGGGGGTTCTTAAGAACTACTTCATCTTTCCTTCACAGCTGCCTCTTCTATCCGCCAGTAGGTGTTGTACATATCTAGTTGTTTATTATTGGTTGGAACACTGCTAGTGGAGCACAGTGCTATATCTTGCCAATGTTGACATGTTATATGATACAGTTAGCCTTAGTGCAGCAAAAGGAAAACAATAAAACAAGAGCCAAATGTTTCAGCTTCTATGCCATGTATTAGGGCCTGTGTAGCGTCCATGGACGTCCTAACATCGGCGGTGATCAGGGCAAGTGCTTCTGTCTCTTCAAGAGATCTGGAGTGCTAGCGATGCACAGCAAGCCGCAGAAGTGAATTCCTTGGGCTATAAGCTTTTGACAAATGCTTAACTTGCATTATGAGGCAGCGTGGAAAGAAAAATGACAAACAGGAACAGCAACATGGCATTGGCCCTAAGAGTCATCAGCCCACCGTTTTCTCCTCCTAACCTATGCTAGTCATAGTCTTTTTCTTTTTGCATCTAGCTTGGACAGCTTCCTGGCAACATTGTCAGCACTGTGTCATTTTTCTGTTATGTACTAGATTTCCAATTCTGACACATGATGCAGTTGCTAGCATTTATACATATCCTGCAGTAAGAAAAAGATTCAGTGACTATAAATTGGATGAACATTTCAGTTTTCGAACAAAAATGTTCTTAGGCACAGGTGTTCAGAAATTCAATTATTTATTGAGTCACCAAATTACCAGTCCTTTAGTCTGATCAGTTGCCATGGGAACTTTCCTGGAATTTTACTTCACTTCTTCGTAAAGTGAAGGTGATGAATGCTTTTCTCCCTATCAATCAATGCCTGTACCGATTTTGCTTTGTCCTTGGTCCATGTCTTTTTCTTTGCTTGTGGTTCCGCCATTCAAGATAATACCAGCCTGACTCATTCCTTGTGTCTGAGCATTATTCATTATTTCTTCGCTAGATTGAGACGCAAGTGTGCATGTTTGCATGTGTTTTCAGTGTAATTTTTTATTTTTGCTTCTGTACTCTTTTTTGCACATACGTTATGAGTGCCGCACTTTATTTTAGCGACAGGCTCCTTGAAATGGGTGGCTATATGCGTTTCCGTGCTCAGAAACTTCCTCTAGAGCATAGGTCTCCAAATAATGAGCCTAAAGTTTTGTTTTATGATGTTTTTATGTGAATGCGTATTCAAGTAAATGTATTTTGCACTTTTTCTAAGGTTACGTTTGTACTATGTGTTTCTAAGAAGAAACACCAAAGTTAGAGGTTGGATACCTGGGATAATTTACTGTAGATTTAGTGTGCTGCTTTAAAATATCTGTTTCGTATTTTGTATTCTTGTTTGTAGATCTACATCTTGAAGTTAGCTACACGAAATTAGTCGCTGTGTTTAAGAGAATTGTATTGTCTCGTACCTAACATTTTCTAGCTAACCTTATCTGAGTACACAAGCTAGCCTGAAGTGTAGGGAACAAGTGCTGCAGTCATCTGTGCATGATTTTTCACGAAGTGCTATATATCGTTTTGATTAATCTTCGGTGCTCATTTCAAGTTAGTCCCTACCTCTGATACGTGTCCAAGATTTGTGGTTGCAATGTTGTTTATTGTCCTCTATTTTAGAGCAATGTAAAATGCAATCTACAGATCTTAGTCACATTTTGTTTATTACTTTACGCGGACTCTTCAATTTCTTTTCAATTGAATAAGCTTGGCATGTCACACTTGAGCAGCCTTCTAAGTGCTGCTGGTGTTAATATTTCATTTACGTATGTAGCTCAGTAACTGACATTTGTGATAATGCAGTATTATTTGTAACAGTGGTTTGCGTAATTCAGTATTATCAAACATCCAATGGAATGAGAATACTTCGCATGCACAAGGAAAATTGTTTTGAGGACGTGCTGGTAGCAATGTTTTTGTAAATTTCTTAGGAAAGCTGTCTCGCAGAAAAAATGGCTAACGAACAGACACGACTACCTTGCACAATATAGGTAAAATCCAAGAACTTTGTTTTGTTCGAAAATAAAACAGCTGAGCACAAAATAGATACCATATTTTGTGTCCCTTACTGTGAATCCTTTTGCTCTTATAGTGTGACTTTGAGGACTCATAGACTTGATGATGATGGTACTCGAAAAATATTTGAAATGTGCGGGTGGAGCATGCCATTTAATATATATTTTAAAAACCTCCATTATGGACTGCAAAAATAAGTGAAAGTAATCACCGGATTTTAAGCATACAGTATACAACAATATTATTTTTAAAACCTTCTTAGGGCAGAGAGATAGCAAACTTTATTTTTTCCATTGTGGAGCTGCCCGCAGGTGGCTTCTTTGTGCGCTGTTCAGGATCTGCAACTGCAGGAATTCGGTTTCGGACTGCAGTGAAGAGACAGTACACTTTTACGAGAAGAATCAAAAATGATGTTTTGCAAGAATATGGTAAGTATAGGTCCATTACGACGGTCTTGTTTTCTCTTTCGTTGCCCGCCATCTCCCCAACTCAAATTTTATTGCCCATTCCGGACCACCCCAAAAAGATTCGCTCGGCTAGCGCCAGAGCCACGGTTCGTGTCTTTTTTACAGAAGTGCCGTATACCAAGCGGAGTCAGATCAAAGACGTTTCCTTGCCGCCACCGCCGACGTGGCTGCGAAGTCGTATGTATGTATGGTGCCACGATCTTGCCACGCAGGCATCCAGGAGGAGAAGGTGAAGACAGCAGCCCGGTGAACTTTTTTTATCCAGCGTTTTTGCCCTGTTACTTACAGTACTACTGCGTAACGATATGAACGGAACGGCGCTAGTTCGTATATTTCACCTTTGAGACTCGATTAGGCTTTGTTCTTGATTAAAAAACGCATTAGAACGTAATTGCTGTGGTTTGACTAAATAGCCCAATTCCGCATATATTTTTAGCAGTTCTAATAACGTTGTAAGAAACAACGAAAGTGCCGTATAGAAAAACGGACGGCTGTTATAACTTCCTCCTCCTGGATGCAGGCGTAGCGATATCTTGGCGCCAGCATATACACGATGCCGCACCCACCGCTCAGCGTATCGCCGTTGTTGAAACCTCCCATTGCTTACCGCAAGTGCTCCGTATTTTTTAGTGTGAAAATCTACACCACAACTGCCCCCGTTGCCAACAGCAAGCGCTCCGTATGCTTCCGTGTGGAAATCTACTCGAAATATATCGGTGTATTTCGAACCTCGATTACGGAGGCTGCTAGAGGACAAAAAGTATGGTGGAGCAGCCTAAAAAGAATGTAAACAATTAAGCCGAAAACACCCATCTGGGTTGATTTGTGTTAGCGTGTAGCAATGATGATCCATTATTTCCAGACGTTGACTTTGGGAAAGGGCCAAGCAAGTCCATGCCGATCTGCTGAAAGGGCATTGAGGGGGGTTCAATGGGGTTCAGAAATCTTGCTGGTCGGGTGGCTGGGGTCTTTCGTCGCTGGCAATCTCGGCAGGTTTTCAGATAATGTGCGACGTCCGGACCAGTAATACTCGTCTTGAATGCGGCGGAGGGTGCGAGAAAACCCAAGATGCCCAGCTGTCGGCTCGTCGTGTGAAGCCAGAACTGCTTCGCGTAGACAAGCAGGTATAACAAGGAGGTAGGATGTTTTGTTCGCGGCGAAGTCCTTCACGAGGACATCATTCTGTACACAGATGGAAGACAGTCCTTGCTTGAATGAGGCGGGGGTGAAGAAACCTTGCATTCCAGGTACTCGATAAAGCGTTTTAGGTCGGAGTCCGAGCGTCGCTTCTGGGCAAACGAGCTGGGGCTGATGGGTCCCAGGAAGGCGTCCTCATCGTCGTCCGACGGCGGTGTATCTACAGGGGCTCGTGAGAGGCAATCGGCGTCATAGTGCTTGCGTCCGGACTCGTCAAAAACGGTGACGTCATACTCCTGGAGGCTTAGACTCCATCAAGCGAGGTGGCCAGAGGGGTGCTTGAAATTGGCAAGCCAGCACAGCGCGTGGTGATCGCTGACCACCTTGAACAGTCGTCCGTATAGTATATGAGGGCGGAATTTCGACGTAGCCCAGATGATGGCAAGGCACTCCTCAGTTGTCGAATAGTTAGCCTCGGCCTTGGACAGGGAACAGCTGGCGTATGCGATGACTTTCTCCAGCCCATCGCTTTTTTGAACGAGGACGGCGCCAAGGCCCACGCTGCTTGCGTCGGTATTAACTTCAATATTGGCGTTTTCATCAAAATGCGCGAGGATCGGTGGGGACTGTAAATGACGCAGAAGTTCATTGAAGGGTTCTACTTGCGGCGCTCCCCATTGTGTGTCTGTTCTTCCTTCGTCCGTGTTTTTCGTGCGCCAGAACGATGTATCATAATGCGACTGTGAACCAACTAGCCCAGCTGTCTACGCTTAGTGAATGGCAAGCCTGCCTTCGTAAGTTGGGCCAGGAGATCCGCGATGCGCGGAAAGTTTTTCATAAATCGACGGTAATATGCGCACAGTCCGAGGAATCTGCGCACCGCTTTCTTATCGGCCGGCGGTGCAAACTGTTCAATAGCAGCTGTTTTCTGCGGGTCTGGGCATACTCCCTCCTTACCAACGACGCGGCCTAGAAACAGCAGCTCTTCATAAGCAAAGTGGCACTTCTCTGCTTTCAAGGTTAGGCCAGAAGACTAGCGCTGTAATATTTCATGAAATTTTAAAGCGCTTGAAAAAAACTTGTTTTTTCTATGTTTTTTTCATCAAAATATGAAAAAAAACGACGACGCAAAGAGTTTTACAATAAACAAAATATTTATTTCCCGAACATAGAAACCAATATAGTTATTATATTATTGCACGTCAGAAGTCCCAACCGAGCTTCCTGGTTGAAGACCTACGCGCAATTTCACATGAGGGCATTCTGACCGACCGTCACAGACACATCAATCTGATTTCGTGTCCAACTCATTTCCACCAGACAGGTTCATGCTTCGCTGTGCAGCTGAAAAATCCTTCCTGGAACTTATATTAGTACACACGTATACAAGTTTTTGCACTCACTCCACTTTGAGGCTGTTGCGCAATTTAGTGTGCACATTCCCAAATTCAGACCAGTTCCGTTCACATGCTGAAGGTGGGGGAATCTGGAGTACGCGACAGGCGAGGGGGTTCAAGGGCTGGTTGGAGCAGAGTCTTTGTCACCATGTGGATTGGTCCAACTGTTTCGCGGAATCCCAAACTCCTTCTCTTGACCAAATTCCCTTTCAGGCTGTGTATTCTGCGACGTTAGGAAGCAGTTTTCCGACGTACACGGATAGGTGCGCTGCCTGGCCGGAAATCCAGTCGAACGTAATTGTGACCTGTGCGTCATTTAGACTTTTGCCACGATACCTTGGGTCTAGGAGGTTGGCAGTGACGTGAATGGGTCGTGCACAGAACTCCTCACGCTCGCTGATCACGTGCATTACTTGAGCCTGTTCTTCTTGCGTCAATGCGCTAGTTTACAGCCATGCCGCGACTTGCGTTTTATTAGACTGGAAAACTTCGCAGACGTCCGACAACAAGGCCTTGTCAGATTCAAGCATAGTAATCACTGAGGAGACTGCTTTCACCAGGTCTAAGCAGCACAACGGCGCAAAATGTATCAGCAGCCCTTCCATAACGTTATCCGAGAGGGAATTGAGCTATCTAACCTCCCACGTGCCTTCCAGATAACTTTTGTTGATTGATAAGTAGTTCACTGTTCGTATTTATATGCTTTTCGTTCTTCAATAAAAAACCAGTTGATAGTCAGCGCCTGTTTGTGCTAGTCCTTCGTCTTGTGTCCCGTTCGTGTTGCGCTGAGAGCGAAAATGAACGCTTACCAACTCGCCCAAATTTCCGCCTTGCTAAACAGCTTCATGCAGTGTGCAAGACACTTGCTTTATTCGCTTCATGCTAGTTGCTATCTTAATGTGCACATACACACGCATTATCTAGTGCACGTTGCACATTAAGCATGAACATATCTCATGGTGAGGAAAACGCACCAACGGAGAATAAAAACAACTTTGAAGTTGCAGGCACCACAATCAAGAAGGAAGAAGAGCAGCACGACAAGAAAAGCACAAGCATGACAGCAGCACGATAGCACAAAAAGGAGGCAAGAAATGCAAGGCTAACGTGGCCTTCGGCACAATATTTCAGGGAGGTAGCATCCCACACAGGCAGGGGTATTCTGGCAAAAGGTTCATTAATGCTGCGTGATAACACTGGATGTGTTGGTTTTGGCAATCCCTAGCTGTGCACTCCACAAGGAACCTAAAACAAGATTCAGCAATGTTTGTTGCCTGATGTGCAAGTGTATAACCTTCCCCGTGTGCACTCCTCATCGCATAAATATTAGGGCCATTGTTGCTTCATTTCAAGCGGTGTATCACAATGCGGTTAGGCAACATTTACACCATACACTAATGCAATGAAGACCACGTGATTGCATTAATGTGCACTGCCGGGGAGTAATGCTCAATGAATTGCGGTCACTTTCGAAGTAGTTTCTTTTACTGTGCATTAAAATAAACAACCTAAACTCTCTATGCGGACTAAAACACGATGTCTACAGTTGAATGAAGGCCACCGTACCATCTGTAGGCATTGCAATGTCGGCAAAAATCTGAAAGGATGCTGAGAACAACTGGAATTTGCTTTGTAACAATACATTGCCACATTCCAATAAGAAAGGGCCTGTCTGTAATGAGAACGAAGCTTGTGTACACCTCATATATTATTCGATCAAAGAAGCACTTGAAGTGCGCCAGAACCTAGGTGAACTGCACTGGCAAGAAGGCTATTACAGTCCTCGACTACGTGAAAGAAAAAGAAATGGAACACTTAAGATGCACAGTGGTGTGTGCACATGGAGGGTGTGTGGAATTCACTGACCTTTCCGCGAACTGGTCGGTCTCGCGTTCGCATAGAATGCCGCAGCAGTGGGGTCGGAAGTCGCCAACATAGGGGCCCGTCCCGTCCCTGCCTTCCCTTCGTGCGGCGGACATCCTTGTTTACTCCGCGCTGTCACGGACATAACCCGCCGGGAAAAACGCTAACCAGCTACAACTGTTGACATGTGTGCGTTGTCAAGGGGTTGCCGAGGCTTCGGGAATGCACGAGATACGGCTGAGTTGGAGCCTAGTGACCATGAAACCCATTATTCCCGTAACGGCTGTCTTCCTCACTTTCGATGTTCCGTAAACAACTTTAGTGATCGTCTGGTCGGCATATGTTTGTAGCATGTGCGAAAGAGAAAAAAAATGTTAGGAAAGTGGTAACCGCTGTGTCGTATGTGCCGTGGGAGTGAGTGGTCGCGTTTGTGCTGTTTGTGTATTTGATTACAATCTCTCCTTTCCCAATTGTTTATTCAGCACTCTTTCACTAATCTGTGATTAGTTAGCGGAAACCTTATTTTCTTTTCCCTAACCACTGATTGGTGAGGCGAGGCGCTTGTAATCTTATTAGTTGCTGTCCCCGCTAAGGGCGGAGACAGAGAATTTAAAAACAAGCACTCTGGATTGAACGAGGGCTGAATTCGTCTGGTCAGCGATTTAGTCATGTAAATAGTTTTCTCCTTGCTTTGTTTCTTCAGGTTTTATTTAAGTTTTAAAAAAATAGTTATCCTTCTCCTTTCCTCGAGTAACGAGTTAGGAGCACAGGATTATCAAGAAACCCCGTTTTCATCATCAACAAGGTGTTTTCTCTCATCACCACTTCAAGAAGGAAACTCAACTGGGTGAATTTGTTCTTCTGCACGATTTAGGCAGTTTGAAACATGGTAAGCAAGTCTGACTTTTAGTTTCCAAGAGGCATGGACAGAAAGTATTCATCACGAATATAACGGTAGAACAGGTTGAAAAATGAGGAAATTGGAGTCATTAAAAGTGCTTGTGCATAATATTTAGGCTTCCTGAAGAATTTCCTTGTTGTACAGCTTTGCTGGCTATTTTCTCTTCAAGTTCAAGCAGAAGTATGAAACCAAACCAAGTAAGGTGGAAACTAGGCTGCTATTTTACTTTAGACTGCCCGAATAAAAATTATTTTCTTTGCGATTACTACCAGGTAATGCCTTTACTGCTGTGTGGCATGCGATGGCATCGTAATTAGTGTTAACATGTTATTGGGCGATATATGCAAGCAGAAAATAAAGGTATCGAAAGCCTGCACATACCATTGTCAATGAGAGGTTTATAACACGACATCGTTAAGGCTGCAATTCAGCAGAAAACCCAGCGTTATCCAGCCGGCATTGTGTCAAAAAACCGCGCCACGCGGGCATATCTGGAATAAAAGTAACTGAAAACAGGATTTGTAATTTAAATCAAATGTCAGCATATTTCTCGAACTACTTCACCTCATAAAGCAATAAACTCTACGTACAAAAAATATGTTTCTATTTCAGTCTGGCTTCAAAGACCCTTGGGTCACCTGCCAGGCGCACTCTACCAACTAGACCGTGCTGGCACATTGCCTGTACTGAGGTACAAAGGAGGTGGGGGGGGGGATGATGTGTGTGTGCTGTTGGCTTCATTTGAATCTTAATAATGTAATTACTGCAGTGAACTAGAGATGTGCTAAACAGTGAGAAACCAGTTACAGTAATATCATGTAGATGAACTGCAGTGTGCAAGAGTTCAAAGACAAGAGTGTGGAACCTGTGTTGAGATAATTGTGTTACTTGTGCGAACATAAATGAACAACAGTGACTGTGTGTGTGACGAGAAACCACGGCAGGAAGCCATTAACACTGCCACATAATGCCCTTAAATGCTGAGCTTACGTGTCCTCCTACAATATTGGGGGCGAGACAAGTTGATATGCCTTTTAGGTGTTGCAACTTATCTGAGTAAGGTTTGTTTTACATGTACAGTGAAAAGTTTCTGGAAGCCTGTGTTGCCAAAATAATTTATTTTCATCACTGTCTTTCAAGAATCCTAGAATTTATTATGCAGCGAAATTGCGAATCATTACCTAGTACAACATTACATATTGAAGAATATGCCTCGTGTACAAAGCTAATTTTTTTGGACAGACCCTCCGCGGTGGCTCAGTGGTCACGGCGCTCGACTACTGATCCGGAGTTCCCGGATTCGAACCCGACCGCGGCGGCTGCGTTTTTATGAAGGAAAAACGTTTATGAAGGAAACAGGGAAGTGCACGTTAAAGATCCCCAGGTGGTCGAAATTATTCCGGAGCCCTCCGCTACGGTACCTCCGCTACGGTACCTCCTTCTTCCTTTCCTCTTTCACTCCCTCCCTTATCCCTTCCCTTACGGCGCGGTTCAGGTGTCCGACGATATATGAGACAGATACTGCGCCATTTCCTTTTCCCAAAAAACCAATTAAAAAAATTGGACAGACCCTCATTTCACAAACGTTCAATAGTGGTATACACGCACATTATTGTTGCCTAATTTGCAAAGAGGAGTGCCCAGCAGTCACCTTTGCTAAACGAAAAGGTGGAAGCACGTACACCGATGGGCCAGCCCCATTAAGGGTGTAGAGGGTAAACAGGTTGTGTGTGATTTTTCTTAAAGCCACCGAAAAATATCCGCAATTTACATAAAGCAAAGTGCAAATGGCTGAGTCAATGAAAATGGGATCTAACACAGTCTGACTGGGAGGTTGATAGCCCAGCACACAAAATTATCCCGGACCCGAAATCACGTATAGAGAAAAAGATCCTGGACCTGGGAACACCACCCGAGTAACCCAGAAAAATCAATAACAATGTTCAGTACTACTAGTATTACTGTCAATTTCCAGCTGGATTACTGAACTGGATCATACCCTTCCAGCTGCAAAATGACATTTGGAGCTTTATTATTGAAATTACGTACAGCTGCATAATTTATGCTTCCAGTTACCTTCAACTGAATTAATGTAGAATTGTAGGTTCTCGTCACGGGTACAAATTGCAGTTCAAAGATGGCAATGGGTAGCCTGACAAAACTCTGCCCAAGCCTTGCCTTGTCACCTCGAAGATAATGATCATGAAACAATCGCCTTACTTTCACCTCAAGAAAACAGTTCATTGCCGTATAACCACATGCAACATGTGAAAGAGGCAGTCGAAAGCAAGCACACAGAGGCAATCAAATGCCATGAAGCAAAGCATGTTGCAATCTTACCACACAAACAGTGCCAAGCAAGATGTGTTGCACCCTGAAGAGATGCTGTAAATGACTGCAGTGCAGGGACCATGCTCTGGGTAGAGCATGTTACGGACTGGTGGCTCTCCACAAACACCAAAGCAAACAGAAAAGCACTGGTGAAAGCATGTCCAGTCAGCACTATGATGCTATAAGGAAAATATTTTGGTGCCTTCCTGTCTTTCACTGAAGCACCAAATAAAATGTGTGTTGTACACAAACGGAACATATAAGGAGACACTACAAGGAGCAGCATTTCTTTAAAATCACCAAACCATGTGTTGAAGCAAACACTCAGCAAGTTGGCCGGCGGCAGGCGGAAAGTACTTGGGACATATTTCTTGACTCACGAAAAGGTGCAGCACCCAAGAAAAATTCAGGGGAGCACTTTGTCGAATTAATGTGCGGTGAGGCGAAAGCCTTTAGAGCAGTGTTGCTGCTTGTGTCGCTGATGTGTGGTGAAGATGTTGATTAAAGACTACACAACTGTTCGCTTCGCAACACTTTCGCATTAGCACGCGCGCGCTTGATTGCTGGAGACAGGAGAGCGTTTAGGCGGCATCCTTCCAGATCAACATTCAGGACGCGTCTGGCAAGATCGCCTGGGAAGCGCTCCTCTCGAACGATGGTGGCGTCACTCAGTGACGTCACACGAATGCGCAGTAGGCTGAGGTGTGGGTATTAAGAGCTAGTAGTGCTAATTAACTAATTACTATTGAACTATGAGGACTCTTGCCCGCTTACGTGGAGGCATGTGAAAGCATGTGCTTTCAGGAAAGGAAAGGTTTTTGGCGAAAGGGCCCAGAGATCATAGCTTCAAATCTTGGTGGACACCTCAACCACGTTTGATTGATAGCTATACTGTGATACTTTCTGCGAACATCCCTGCTGGCAAGTCATGAGCTTATAAAGGCTTTTGCGTTGAAACTAGTCTCTGTTGTCATGCATACCAGTAATGAATTGAAAGCCAAAAATATGGTCGTGTTTATAGACGAGAACCAAAATGAAGAAGACTTGACGAGCATCTTAGCAGTTTGCTGTCAAGCTTGAAGGAGAAAAAATGTGCGCTGATTGCTTGTGGTAAAGTTACATGTGAAAACCATGGCAGTAAGTTCGATTCCCACACGCAGCTTATCATACACTTCCTGTCTGTCAGGTAGAACCGAAATGGTGATGTGTCCTCCTCCTTGTTGTAGATGTTGATGTTCCTGCTATTATCACCACTCGCCGGTGGTGTTATGATCCTGCAGCTGAGTGTGCATGGATGCGTTTGGCAACACAATGCAAGCTGTGCTGATCTTCGAAAAGAACTCTTGACTATGCCGTGCAGCACCAGACATATTTGCAGACAGCTCATGTAATCATTCAGGAGCCTGGTATGGCCACCCAGCTAGGTAACCAGTCCAGCCGAGACGTGAGCGAAGATGGATCTGGAATCAGGGCATTCGAGCACGAGATCCGACGGTGAGAGTGGTCCACCACATCTGCATTTGACGCACACCATTACCTGCAATCTAAGGTTGTACACTGAAATCTTCGAACAAGCCACACATTGCGTTCCCAAATATGTGAAACTGTTGGAGCTGCAAGTCCAACTGCAGTCTAATTTCACGTATGATTGTGAAATATGCTCAATGCAAAACCAATCATTAGTACCAAAATGAACTGTTTCAAATTAACTGTTTCCATAATAGCCACAAATACTTGATTGCAGATTTTCGAAACAGATGGTCTTTCTATATTCAGTAAAAGAAACCACTACAAAATATGTTGCAGTGAAGGGCACACGTTCAATTGTTTATGACTATACCTTCAGTTTTTTAGTATATGCATGCTTTTGAATTTTGCACCGATCAAAATGAGGCTGCATTGTGGTCAGTAACAGAAATCCAAAGCCACTGAACAGCAGTGCGTGTCACTCACACCTATCTCTGCTGTGATATGAAAACTATAAGTCATAATTTATTAACATTATTTTGATAAACAGTTCTATTTACACTGTCCATCCTTGTTAAATAAACTATCTATAAATGCAATCAGACATCACTAGCTGTATGCAGTCTTACTCCAGGCAAACACGTTAACCCTTCATGCCTGTCACAACACATTAAGCACGTGCTCACCAGTTTCACGATTTCCATGCAGGCAGTGCAGGAGAATGAGGATATTCCACACAAATGGCTCATGGATGGATCCCACACAGACTTCTTGTGTGCTGGTACTTTCACCGACAGAAACGGCACACATGTAAAGAAATTTATAAGACTCGTATATTTTTGTTTTCCGCGTGCCCTTACAGAAATAATTATAGAAAAAAATGATTCGCCCTCCTGCGCTCATTTCCACGTGACTGCTATATAACTGATGCTGTAACATTGCTATGAAAATTTCAGCTTGTGTAGCGAAATCACCTTTATGTGTTTCATTAATAATGCTTTAGCCGGTTTATAGTATTCTTTTAAGCTTTCACGCATTTTTTTCACACTTAAAGGGACTATGCAAATAATTCAGAGTCGCTTGTAAATGTTTTCAATGCTTAGAAATGATGCTAATGAGCATTCACACCAAGTATAAGTCTTCAGAACTGAGCTGGAAATTTATTATAAAATTTTTAAAAACGTGTTTTTTAAAATTCACTGGCCGATTGATGTGCTCGTAGTGACCGATTTAGGAACTAAAATCGTGAAAGAAATACGTCACCGTACCCATGACGCCACCAGGCCACCACACGCTGACATTCGCTGGAGCCACGGCAGCCACGACGTCAAGGGAACACTTCCGGTAGCCGTGAAAATCGTCTCCTCGTGCCGCCGCGCGACCCTCTCGGGCAGGCCAGGGCATTGCCTTGGCGCATATGGTTTCAATTTTCCTCTGGCGCCTCCTTCTGACGGGAATTCCGGAACTACTTGCACTGCTCTTCGTGGGCACGCATAGAGCTCGATGCCCATCGCGGCCGTAAGAGCGAGCAGTCGTGACTCGAGGTCCGGGTTTATTACTGCTAATTACCACAGATGACAAGCAAAGAAACCCGTCGCGCGCCGCAATCCAGGAAGGCGAAGAGAGTCCGGAGAGATACCGCCACGCCGCCGACGCTGCTGCTGGGGTGCTAGGAGCGACAACCGGAAGTTTCAAAGCGAACGTCATCTGATGACGTATTCAAAGGCAGGGCCCAGTCCCAGACTTGTTTTCTTTATTTTTGTTTGGTGCCACGTGTGTACGAGTTGAGGGGGAGAGGAGGAGCGTAATTTTTAATCGTCTATATCTTCGTTGTTATTGATGCTAGCTTAAAAATTCTTGCGTTGGGGTGAGGAGTGATGAAATGCCTATCTTTCTTCTGCTTTATGTAATCTCATTTAATTTATGGCATAGTCCCTTTAAGATAACGACTGTGCTGCACATACTCACATTTGCCTGCTTTGAAGTCATTTTCAGCCAGCATGCAAAAGGAATGAGAATGATGCTGCACAAGCTGTCACCGCTATATTTTTCTTTTAAATTACCTTAATGATGCTGGAGGCATCACGTTGTACCTTTCCCGACAGACGTTTACTCTTTCTTGCTGACACCGCTGTGATCAGATAGTGCGCCAGTGCACTTAGGTGTCTAGTCGAGGAGCCCGACACATTGCTGGAGTTTGTTGCTGGGCCACGTGGACACCTATCGTACCATCCACTCTTCACGTGCGCAAAACCCATCCGCTCATCGAGGTTCACTGCTGGCGATTGCACCTCAGAGCTCGACAGTTTGGCACTGCCTCTCACCGCATTGCAACCTTGAATAACCACGGCACCATACGCATCTTCTGGTGATTGCGCAGACGAGCTGACAGTCAGAGACAACTCGAAAGCACCGCGGTGCTATCGAAAGTCGATCCCGTCTGGCAGTTCTAGGGTTTAACAAACGATGAATAAATGCAACAATCAGCAAAACTCATCAAAACCCACCGCCGGCGCCGCCATTACCACGTTACATTAACCACACAGACCGATGACCGATGATCTCTCACTGCGAGCGAAGGGTTTGCAACTGGAGAGCAGTTAGCGCCCCGATGCGGCTGCTCATTTAAGCTTTGGCTAATAACGCCCTGATCCCTTGCTTAATTCATATGTGCCCTTATGACGCCGTTTCATTGCATTGTGCAAATAAAACAAGGTTTTTGTAAGCTTTGTTTTGGCATCAAATAAATACATGTTAAACTGCGGCGACCTAACGTCGTATAAATCAGCGTTGCATTCACTTATTTGCATAATTCGGGTACCTTTGGCCGGGCGAAATTATCGCGGCGAATTGCAGCCATTTTTAGCAGTGGCGGCACATCGTAAATATGATGAAAAGTCAACTTGACATTACTCCAAAACGTGTGCGTATCACGAGTTACACGTGACATTGTCCCAGCCAATCAGATTACAGGAAGCGGTCATTCTCAGTGTGCATCTATTTTCTCTAAATTGGCAGGTCGAGCGCATGTGTTCCCATTGTTGCGTTGTGTCTGCTCCGTTAGCGGACCCAACGGGTAGCGAAGAGCCGATCGTCAGAAGTCGGGCAGCAGGCACTCGGGCATCGCGTTTGACGACGATGCAGAGACGAGTCGAGCAATAGAGAAAACTAACAGAGATTTATTTACATGGTGATCGAAGCGATTTCGGTCCCACAATGAGCACTGCGGCTCGTTTTAAAGGGTCCCGTCTCCCCAGGTCCCTAGTTGGGGAACTTGGTTTAATGAAAAGCGTCCAATCACTACCCTTTTGGGTCACGTGCACTTTCTTCGGGAACCACCCACCGAGACGTCCCCGACACACCCTCGCCACTTCCTGCAGCAGCGATGACAAACACGAAAGGCGACCCAGGTGGAAGGAGCGAAAACAAGGCACAAGTCGAAGCAGCACTTGCGAACAGAGTTCCGCACAATGGAAGAGGAGGCGTCTTCAGAACGGCTGGTACACAGGTGGTGGGGCTCGCTGTAAACAACAGCAGCCGCGTCCGCCGCCGGGCACGGGCCACCCAACAGGACACCCAGACACACTCTCGCCGCCTCCGGCAACTGGTTGTAATGGGCTTTGCCACTTAGCGCACGACCCTCTCGGCGCCGCTTTCCCGATGCACACAATTGAAAACATACGCGCGCCGGGAACCCGAGGAAGCAGCTTGGAGCAGTTTGGCCAGACCAGCGGATGTCCGTCCGAAACCCACTGTCCCAAGGCTCGGGATATTTCGAAACGTAACAGCTTCTCCGGCGGCGTCCGAGATCCCGATGGACAAAGGTCAACAATTATTGTTCAGAGGGATAACTGGGGCGGATGGTGTTCACCATGTGCTTCACTGATGCTGGTACTCTGTTTCTTCAGGAAGTCTCTGCAGCTCCTTTTTTTTTCTCTCAAAATGACGGCTTCTTGTTCTCTGCAGGCCAGTTTACTTCCTAGGAAGGCAGCATCAGTTGAACAACACAGAAACCACAACTGCAAAGCAAGCAAGTGCCATGACTCTCTCCCTGAAATTTACCAGGTTTCTTTTCAACCAAAACGGTTTTAATCCTTGCACAATTACGGCAGCAATTGAAGCAACCTGAGCATTCTTCAAACATACAAACAAAAGTTGAAGATGCCCGATAAAAAGAAAGTGATAGTACGCATAAGTCAGGAAAAAAATGCACACAAGCCAGAATCTCCGAGGCTATCAGTTACACTAAAAGCAGCGACTTAAGCCATCGGCATTGCCGTTCAATTTACCTCTTTTGTACCGAACGTCAAAAGAGTATTGCTGCAGTGCGAGGCTCCAGCGGAGCAGTCGGCCGTTTTTAGGGGACATACTCTGCAACCACGTGATACCTACGATAGAGTACCCCGGACCTTTCTTGAAATAGCACATTTTTCTTTGCAACACCTTCTTCGTCCCGGCACCTAAGACTCTGCAGTGTGGAGTCTGCCTTTTGTTCAGCTATCAAGGACGATCGGTCAACCCCTAGCAATCTTTGCAGGCTATCAAATGCCGGTGTTATCAGAAGCTCACCACAGGATTCTTTAAGCTCCATACAATTTTTGCTACTTTCAGGCCTGCCAAGAATGTTTACTTCTTCAGTCGCCGTTGCGGAGACCTCTCCTGACGCGTCAGGAGGCTCACTTTCCATTGTACCAACGCTACTTGACGCTTCCAGCGGCATGGCCTTAGCGGCAATTTTTCGTGCTTTCGAGCGAGTTAGCGCGTAGACAGTCCCCTCCCCGAACACGAGGTCCTTCTGCCGCAGCAGTTGATCTGATCTGTTTGAAAACAGATAGGGGTACTGCATCGGCAGGCTGGCTGACACGGCAGCCTCCGTATGAAGTACTCCAAAGGGGCCTTCAATGCTTATGTTAGCAATAGGAAGGCACACGCTATTGGCTTCCACCGCCTGTTTAATCCAGGCACACTCCCCGGTGAATTGCCCTGGCTCTACATACGATGGGTGGACTACGTCCATTGTAGCTGCCGAATCTCGCAGCACGCGACACGGCTTTCCATTCACTACAAGATCTCGGATGTAGGGCTCTAGAAGCTTCAAATTTTCCTCGTTGCTGTCCACTGACAAGCAAACAACTTTTGGGTTTTTGCACACCGCCGCCATATGTCCCGGCTTTTGGCAGTTATAGCACACCGGCGCCCGTCTCTTTTCAAATGCTTTCTTTTGGCGCTCTTCTGCTTCAGGTGCGTCCTCTTTTATCCCCGCGCCCTTTTCTGAAGATTCTACACTCCGTGCCTGCTCCTTCACTTTGAAAAGTTGCCCCCTCTCTCCAGATGCTTTCCTGTTCTGGTATTCTTTCTTAGGGCTTCCCTTTCTGTCGAGTGCACGGCGTGAGACGAACTCTTCTGCCAGGTCAGCTGCCTTCGAGACAGTCGTAACGTCTTGCCTGTCTTGCACCCAGTGCCTTATGTCTTCAGGCAACCGACGGTAGAACTGCTCGAGGCCGAAGCATTGCATCATTTTCTCGCTTTCGTCATACGCCTTAGCTTCTTTTAGCCATTCTCCCAGGTTAGCCATCAGCTTGTACTTGAAGTCTGGGTATGACTCATCCCTCTGCTTCTCGGCGTTGCGAAATTTTTGACGGAATGCCTCAGCTGACATTCTGTACTTTTTCAGCAGACTAGACTTCACTTTGTCGTAGTTGTCTGAATCTTCCTTACACAAGCGGGCAATCACATTGGCAGCCTCACCTGACAATAGAGTCAGCAAGCACTGTGGCCACGTTGCCCTGGTAAACCCTGCCTTCTCGCACGTGCGCTCGAAGTTTACCAGAAACAGACCTATGTCCTCTCCTTTCCTATAAGGTTGCATGAGGTCTTTCATTCTGACCGACTTTTGCTCTCCTACGCTAGGTGCTATGCTCTCACCGCTTTCGTTTCGAGCCTTTAGCACCTCCAGTTCAAGACGCTTAAGCTCAAGCGTTTTCTCTAAGCGTTTATCATTTCTCTGTTCTGCTTCCCGCTCTGATTTCTCTCTTTCCGCAATTAGCTCCAGACATTCTGAGAGCTCATCGTCGTCTGCCTCAAGTGCCTCGATAGCCGCGATGATGGCTGTCTTTCTTGTTTGGTCCCGAACATCCAAACCCAAATTTTTGGCCAACTCCAGCAAAAGCGGCTTTTTTAATGCTTTCAGATCCATGGCTGCCTCTAGAGCTGCAAGATTTTCACTTTACCAGGAAATATTTCAACTTACTTTGAAACAACATGTCAAAGATAGCCACAATATACAAAACCTTTGTAAGCTAACTAAGTACAAAGCCTGGTGAAACCTCAGTGAAGAAAATCCCAGCACTCACCGAACTGTGCAACCATGATCCCAGCGGAGTCGATCCCGACGCTGCCAACCAGTTGTTGCGTTGTGTCTGCTCCGTTAGCGGACCCAACGGGTAGCGAAGAGCCGATCGTCAGAAGTCGGGCAGCAGGCACTCGGGCATCGCGTTTGACGACGATGCAGAGACGAGTCGAGCAATAGAGAAAACTAACAGAGATTTATTTACATGGTGATCGAAGCGATTTCGGTCCCACAATGAGCACTGCGGCTCGTTTTAAAGGGTCCCGTCTCCCCAGGTCCCTAGTTGGGGAACTTGGTTTAATGAAAAGCGTCCAATCACTACCCTTTTGGGTCACGTGCACTTTCTTCGGGAACCACCCACCGAGACGTCCCCGACACACCCTCGCCACTTCCTGCAGCAGCGATGACAAACACGAAAGGCGACCCAGGTGGAAGGAGCGAAAACAAGGCACAAGTCGAAGCAGCACTTGCGAACAGAGTTCCGCACAATGGAAGAGGAGGCGTCTTCAGAACGGCTGGTACACAGGTGGTGGGGCTCGCTGTAAACAACAGCAGCCGCGTCCGCCGCCGGGCACGGGCCACCCAACAGGACACCCAGACACACTCTCGCCGCCTCCGGCAACTGATTGTAATGGGCTTTGCCACTTAGCGCACGACCCTCTCGGCGCCGCTTTCCCGATTCACACAATTGAAAACATACGCGCGCCGGGAACCCGAGGAAGCAGCTTGGAGCAGTTTGGCCAGACCAGCGGATGTCCGTCCGAAACCCACTGTCCCAAGGCTCGGGATATTTCGAAACGTAACACCATACGTACCACCTGTACCTTCTTTTTCCCTTTACAATCACTTATATTTACTAGCCGGGCACCAAGAATAGCGCTGCTGAAAATATTTTTTTCAATTCTACGTGAATTTGACGTCAGCGCGAAAAGTGTGTATCGAACGGACGGTGATAGACATCCACTTTGCCCTGCCTTGTCGCTGACTGACACTTCTGACAGCCAATCAGAGTGGCAACATGGCGCCGACCGGCGAATGTGAAAGAAGCGTTTGCGGGTCGGTAGGCTGGAAACGCCGATTGGTCGGTGGGATGCGTGCCTGCATGACGTTTTTTTTTTTTTCGCTTCGCCCTCGTTCTCAACCGGATGTAGGGTCGCCGTGCCTCTCTCAGCCTGTCCCTAGAGAGCCTAGGGAATCGCTAGGGCCGGCCGGCCGTCCGCCGGGCGTGCGTGGTCCGCGGGCATTCTCTTCGTGAGACTAGGCGGCGCCGCGCGCGTTTCGGGAGCTGTCCAGGTATGGCTTTTTTGCGTGGTGCGCTCGTCGGTGACAGCCAGCTGAAATTTCTGTACAGTTCTTGCTTCCACGACATTGCGACGACCCCCAAAAGGCGCTGACCCGCGAGAAATCGCCAGCGACATAAATGTACGCCTTTTATCGCAAATTTCGCTTCATGTAGTGCTCTACCGCTTACCTACATGCCTTGCGCATTCCAGAACCTCGTTTTCTCTGCAGAACGCACCAAATTGCGGCGCTTGTAACATAACTTTTTTTGAACATTTCCTGGATGCTTCTGGAAAACCGATGCTGTCCTTATTTGCCGCGGACCGATACCACGTGGCGAGAGGCCGGGGCATCGACCCCAGTGCGTTTTTGTTCCTTTGCAGTGGCAAGGCCAGGGTAAAAGTGGCCACGATAATTCTTCCACTACAATCTGCCCTTTAGGATCGCTATCAGCTGCAACGGTAAGTCCAGAAGTTCCGACTCGTGCATTGTGGAAATCGCGCCTGGCCTAAGTATCCAGCATTCACCCAGTGCAGTGCAGCTTTGTTTAATTCCTTATAGACTTCTCGCGCTTTGTCGAAATCGACGGCAGCCGTGAAAATTTACATATTAGACCTCACTACAGCATTATCCTAGCGCATCGCGCCTTTGTTTCTTTGCGTTGGCAAGTGTTAAAAGCGCGCGCCTAGTCACGCTTTGTCCAAGTCAGCTCTAAAACTCACGCTAGGCCTCGTTGCCTGGTTAACAAAGTGCACGGCTTTGTTCCTTTCAATGGCAAGCCTCTGCCACTACAGTCGGCGGCCTTAATTTTTATGATCGCTCTTAGCTTCAACAGGAAGTCCAAGAAAAGTTATGACGATCGCGCGGTGGGGAAATAGGCGGTAGCGACAAAAAACTCGTGCTTGTAGCTACAGACTTACCCAGCTCCAGTGCGCCTTTGTTTATTTCCGTAGCGACTACTCACGCTTTGTAGAAATCGACGCCAGCCGTGAAAATTTACATATTAGACCTCGCTACAGCATTAGCCCAGCGCAGCGCGCCTTCGTTTCTTTGCGTTCTAACTTGTTTGCAGCACACCTTTGTTTGCTCGTTACTTTTGTTCTTTTCACTCGTTTCCTGAATCTCCAAAGAGCCGGGCTAGGCGGATGATTGTTCGCCGTCAGTGGAATCACATGGCGATCGCACTGCATACAGCACGACTTTGGTCCCTGTGTTTTTTTAAATAAAAACATCAGATGTCAAAGATCATGGTCGTGTCCGAGGATTGCTTCGACAGCTGGGGCAGAACCATGGGGACCACACACGCTGTGTCGTCTCTGCCAAGTGAAGAGGCAGAAAACGGCTGTCAACCTTAATAAAGGCCCTTCTCGGGGCCGCCTCAGTGTTTCCTGGCAGATCACACGCTTTCCACCCTGTGTAAGTGTTCTCATTTCCAATTAAATAGGTCCTTCAAACCCTGCAGAAGGCTTGAATTAGGAACTGCTAATATCAAGATGGTGTGTGGTACTTGAGAAACAATAGCGGCTACAATGACAAAGATGAAGAAGGGCTGGAGTTACACGCAAATAAAAAAAGGTTGGAGGTACTCAGATAAGCTGAAATGGTTTTGGACGGGACTCCTAGTTTTTCTATATAAAAGACTCAAATAATGCATATTCAGCGTTTATCAAGGCTTTTGTAGAAATATACTGTAAGCACTTTCGCTTCAAGAACATTAAGCAGTCTAAACGAATAAGAAAGTCATGGATCACGCCAGAGCTCAGAAGAGTGATAAAGCACAAAAACAAGTTGTATCATGCCTTTTTAAATAATCGCTCTATAGAATCTCTAACCTTAATAAAACAAACCAAGAAATAATCTAAATGCTGAACTTAGGCGTACTAGGATCGTGTATCATCAAAAACTGCTCTCATATTAGAATGAAAAATTGAGACGCTGTGTGGAAAGTTGTAAATAACTTGTTACGTCGCAATACGAAAAATGCGCCAGATCAACGAATAATCTATAAGGGCTCTGAATTATCCGGTCAGGCTTTTGCTGGCCATTTAAACAGCAATTTTTGAACTACCCATTTACCTATGATGCATCTACCTGAAGTTCCTTCATCTTGTAGCCCTTTCGAAAGCCTTTTCCTTGAGCCCACCTATGAGACCGAAGTATGTACAACCTTTATGAATTTGAATAATAGCAAAGCCTTAGATGTTGACAATATTCAGATAAAAACAGTCAAATATGTACTCTCTTTTACTGCACTTGTGTTTGCATACATCTTCAATTTGGTAATTTAAACGCGAGTTTACCCGGAAGAAATGAAGAAAGCAAGAGTGACAGTTGTGTTTATTTATTTATTTATTTATTTAATTTATTTATACATACTGCAGCGCAATTATATGCGCTATGGCAGGAGTGGGAAAACACACAAAAATGCAAGGAAACAAAATGCAGCAAAATGTACAAAGTGAGCACTACAAAAAGTTAAAATCACAAATGAAATATCAAACAAGAAAGGAACTGTTAACGACAGGGTAAGAATACACTGCTATTATGCGTCTTCAATGGCAGTAACAAAGTTTTGAAATGAACAAGAACGAATGGACCCGGGTAGAGAATTCCAGGCTTCTATTGAACGGGGAAAAAAACTGAATTTGAACAAATTAGCATGCGCAAAATACGGTAACAAATTAAGCTCGTGATGACTTCTTGTAGATGATAATGGTGCAAAGTTAATGTAGTGTTTAGCTGACAGCCTTACTGAGGAATTGACGACACAATGTAAGAATTTTAATAATTATTGTGGCGACGGACAGACAGCGTGGAGATAAAGATGTAGTAGGGGGAGATAAAGATGTAGTGTCCAATTATAGACCAATATCTGTGATTCCAGTCTTTTCTAAGGGCATGGAAAAAGTAATCTTTTCCCGTCTAGTGAACTTTCTTAATGCAAAACAAATACTGTCTGAGGCTCAATTTGGCTTCCGATGGGGCAAGTCGACGGAAACACCTTTATGACTTAAGGAATGTATCCTGCAAAACATTGAAGCAGGTATTCTCACTGTCGGAATTTTATTGATTTTAGTAAGGCTTTCGATTTCCCATACCATGAAATTTTAACTCATAAACTTTCTCGAAACGGAGTTCGTGGAACACCATTAAACCTCATGAAATCATACCTGCTAAATTGAAAACAATCTCTATATCCACAACCATCAGTGCTCGTTTCTGGCGGTACGGAATGGCGTGCCTCAAGGCAGCATTCTGGGCCCGATGCTTTTTAACATCTATATAAATGACATTGTGCATATTTATGACAAAGCGAAATTAATTATATACGCCGATGATAGCAGTATACTTATCTCTGGTCATGACATAAACAAGTTAATTGAAGAGTGCAACGTAATCCTTACGAAACTACAGAACTGGTCCTCTTCTAATTACCTCCAAATAAACCCTAAAAAGACTATGGTTCTAATTTTCCGTGCAAGGAACAAGTCAGTCGAACTACAACGCGCTCCTAAATGCGCAGGTCAAGAAATTCAAATTGTTGACAGCCACAAAATCCTTGGAGTTACTTTCTCGTCGCATCTCAGCTGGGATCGGCATGTGGAAAATATTTTATAAAGCTCTCTTCAGTAGCAGGTGTTCTATCACGATGTCTATGGCTCCTTCCCACTCACGTGAAAATTCAAATTTATCATGCTCTTTTCGGTTCCGTTTTGAATAATAGTAACTCTGTTTGGACAACCGCCACAAAAACAAATGTGATAAAAATACAAGTTCTGCAGAATAAAATGATCCGCTACATCGCAAACCTTCCTTATCTCTCTCTAACGCAAACTGCTTTTAGAAAACATAACATAATTCGTTTTGAACATATGTATGTTTTTCGAATTTTGAGGTTCTTTTACCATTCTTCTTCTGCTTATATATTTTTCTTAATACGTACTGCACATTTAAGGACCGCTTTGAATCGACTCTACGCCCGAAACACCGATCTCTGGTTTAGTTCATATTTTCGAAATAATTATATACTACTAACGCTTGAACACAATTTACCGACCACTCTTAATAAGTACAAAGTTTTGGCTAGTGTTAAACCAAGCGAGTTAAAAATGTATTTTGTTAATATATAGCCAGATTGCATTTTATGTGCCTCTGTTGTCTGCCGGTGCCATGTATGCCTATGAAGTGTTTTTTTTCTCTCTATTTTTCTCGGGTCCTCTCTTTGTTTTCATCCGTCTGTAAACTATTGTTAGTGAACATACATGCTCATTGTTTTCATTGCATTGAATATATATGTCACTTGCTTCGATATATATATATATATATATATATATATATATATATATATATATATATATATATATATATATATATATATATATATATATATATATATATATATATATATATATATATATATATATATATATATATATATATATATATATATATATATATATATATATATATATATATATATATATATAGGGGCATGACACCGCGCAAGCGACGATGCACTCACCACCGCTCGTTTTCCAGGCTGTTGCCACATGGGCCGTATGCGCCGGGATTCTCGGTTCCTGCCAGCTCAGCTCGGACGTTTCATTCCTGCCATGTCCTACCCTGGATTCCATACCGCTACATCTGGCGTCAGTTGGCTCATCTATCTGGCAACATTCGTCTACAACAACCGAAGCAATCAGCACGGCATATAAGCGCGCATCGGAGGCCTCACCCTTCGGGCATGACACCGCGCAAGCGACGATGCACTCACCACCGCTCGTTTTCCAGGTTAGTTACCTGAAGTCTGCGTCGTGTATTAGAAGCAGCATTTACTGCCTATTAGCGGTGTCTTGCCCAACAGAGCTTCTTGATGTGTCAAAGCGACTATGTGGTCTGCCAAGTTGTTTGCGGATGTCATTATCTGAGGTACTTCTGATGCTTTCGGGTGACGTCGAGTCTAATCCCGGTCCCATGACGAAGGCGGAATCTGAGGCATTTGCCCTCGTCTTAGAAAGGGTACAAAAACTGGATGAAGGATATGCGTCCTTACTCGAAACAACCCGAAAGCTGGAAGAAGGTCGAGCTTCATTGCTAGAAGAATTGAAATGTTCCAAAGAGAGGGAGGAAGCCGCAGAGGACGCAATTAGGCACTTGAGTGAAAGGGTGGCTGTGCTTGAAGCGCGCTACACTGAGGAAAGTGGGGCACAAATTGCGACAGTGAAGGAGGCGGCCGCACAAAGTGAAGTCACCCGTTTGAATGAGCGAGTCGCGACGCTGGAAACATCTTTGGCCAACCAACGTTCAGGTGTAGCCAGCACATCTGAACAGGCGGATAGCTGCGTCTCGCAACAATTGTCGCTCATTACGTCTAGGTGCGATGATGCAGAAAATTGTTTGCGACGATGGAACCTCCTTTTCTTTGGATTGGAAGACGATCCTGAAGAGGATTGGGCTGCTTCTGAACAAAAAATAATTCAGTTTTGTTCAGATAAACTAGGAATCGAAACAACCGGTACACAGTTCGAACGCGTTCACAGACTAGGCAAACATAACGACGATAAGCGGAGGCCAATTACAGCAAAAATGATGTTTTTCAAGGATAAAGTGCACATTCTTTCATGTGCACGTAAACTGAAGGGAACTTCGTTTTCCATCGGCGAAGATTTCTCGCTCACAACGAGACAGGCAAGGAAGAAGCTTTATAAATTTGCCAAGGCGTTGAACAAGCCTTTCAAACTATCTTTTGACAAACTGCACATGGGACCCAAGACGTACATATATAACACCACTACAGACAGTATTGTGCCGTCCAACAGATAGCTAAACAATAGTAAATGGCCGAATGATACCCATGAGTCGAGTGCACGTAACATTCAATCACTATCTTTGTCATATGCCAACATCCGAAGCCTAGTGCCAAAACGCGATCTGCTTTCTTCTTTCCTAGACGATAGTGAATCGCACATCATCATTCTTACAGAAACTTGGTTGAATCCTAACATTACAAACAACGAAATCATTCGCGGTGCACATTCATACAACATATACAGGCATGATCGCATTGGAAAGAGGGGCGGTGGCGTCCTTTTAGGCATAAAGAAAACAATAACATCATACGTAATTAACACCGATTCAAATCTGGAAATTGTCTGGGCCGCCTGCCTACTATCTTGCACTAGGATTCTGATAGGCGCTTGTTACCGCCCGCCAGATTCTAGTCATTCTTTCGTTAATGAATTGCGTATCAGTATTACTAAAGCAACAGAGTTATGTCCTGCTCATAGCATCTATCTCATCGGAGATTTTAATTTTCCTTTAATCAACTGGGCTCAACTATCATCACCTTGTCATATTTCCACAGAATTTTGTAACCTGACGCTCGATTTCTACACGCGACACTAACATACTAGATCTGATACGGACTACAGCACCGGAAACGATAGGATCAGTAACTCATTTAAAGGGATTCAGCGATCATCATTTACTTCAGCTAAGTATTGACATCCCGGTTCAGTTTATGGGCTATGTAACAAAAAAGATTCACGATTATAATAACGCTATTTTCACAGCTATCAACACAGAACTAGAAACCTTCTTTTATCACACATTTCTACCTTCAATTAACAACCGATGCGTTGAGGAACACTGGATACTTTTTAGAGATAAGATTTCATATTTGATCAACCGGTTTGTCCCTGTGATCAAAATAACTAAAGATAAATCTAATCCCTGGTTTACTAGAAGGCTTAAACAACTAAGGAACAAGAAAAAGCGGCTATACCGGACTGCTAAGCGTGCCTGTACCATTTCTGCGTGGAACAAGTACAGTGATGCACTAAAACTCTATTGCTCCGCCTTATCTGCTGCAAAAGACAAATATTTTTCACATGATCTTCCAGCCCTTTTGAAAACTAACCCCAAAAAGTTTTGGAAACAAGTATGCCCTGAGCGTGATGATAGTTCCATCTATCTACAAAGTAACAACACCCCCATCTCAGACAACGAGTGCCCCTCAATATTTAACACCTTCTTTTCATTTGTGTTCTCTTCTGAAGATTATTCCACCCTTCCGGAAGTTCCGGATCTTAATGACCGCTACATGACACCTATTCAGATAACTGAAGAAGGCATCACGTGTCTCATAAATTCTCTTAAGGTATCTACTTCGGCTGGTGTCGATGGCATTAATTCAAAAATTTAAAAAAATACAGTTCCAGTGGCAAGCAAAATTTTATTTCATATTTTTCAGCAATCATAACTACAGGAATACTACCCTCAGACTGGAAGATAGCTAAAATAGTGCCAATTTTTAAATCTGGAAACAAAAACTCCGCTGAAAATTACCGTCCTATATCTCTCACGTGCATCTGCTGCAAAATGCTTGAACATATAATTTCATCGCATGTCTTTAGACATCTTGAGCAGAATAACTTTTTTTACACTAATCAACACGAGTTTAGAAAGGGTCACTCCTGCGAAACACAGTTATTCGAACTAACTACTGATTTGCATTTTAATATGAACAATAACCTTCAAACTGACTGTATATTTCTTGATTTTGCCAAAGCGTTCGACCGCGTAGCTCACTGCCGCTTGATTACGAAATTATCATCACTCCGTCTAGACTCGCTAACTTTAACATGGCTTCGTAACTTCCTCTCGCATCGCCAACAGTTCGTATTTGTTAATAATCTGTCCTCTAACCTTTCCCCAGTTAACTCCGGTGTACCGCTGGGCAGTGTGCTTGGTCCCTTATTATTCCTTATTTATATCAATGATTTACCTAATAATATAACTTCTAGTATGCGAATTTTCGCGGATGATTGCATTATATACCACCCTATTAGATCTACTAATGACCACCTGGCGCTCCAATCAGACCTCCTTACTATTAACGACTGGTGCAACTCATGGTTAATGACTCTTAATGTATCCAAGTGCAAAGTCATCTCTTTCACCCGTAAAAATAACAAATCTAGCTATACATACCGTATTCAAAATGATGTACTCTCTCACGTATCACATTACAAATACCTCGGCGTTAACTTTTCTTCAGGTCTTTCATGGTCATACCATATCTCATCCATATGTGCCGTCGCCTCAAAGTCATTAGGATACCTTCGCCGTAATCTCCGAAATTCACCATCTAATATTCGAAAACTAGCATACCTCACTTTTGTTCGTCCACAACTTGAATTTGCTTCTCCCATTTGGTCTCCCTATCATAAGAACATGATCATCGCGTTAGAATCTATCCAAAACAGGGCAGCACGATTCATTTCACGAAACTTTAACTGCCGCTCAAGCGTCACTCAGATTAAAACAGATCTTTCTCTACAATCATTAAGCACGCGCCGTGACATCGCTCTCCTCACACTATTTCACAAATATGCGCACTTCAATAGAACTACCTCATTTCAACTCGATGTCTCATCCCGCACGTCGAAAAGATTATATAATCAGTTTAGTTTCGCAAGGATATATGGTGCCACATTGGCTTTTAACTCATCTGCATTACCACGAGCCATCAGATTATGGAATGATCTGCCAGACAACATCGCTTCCGCGTCTAATCTAGAATCTTTCCATTCTAAACTCATCACATATTTCACTGAAACCGTCATTTAGCACACCTGCGTTCAAGTCTATTATTGTTCTTTGCTTTGCTGCTACACTCGTGCCATTCGGATGTTTTCTTATGTTTGCTTGCCATGTTTCCGTGTTTGCCTTAATCGCGCTTTGTTTCCACGTTCGGTGAGCACATTATCATGTATTGTAGTGAATTATTTTGCGTCGCGTACGTTTCCTTTTGTTTCCTTTGGTTATTAATGCACTGTATTATATCTTTTTTTCGCCCCCCTTACACAATGCCCAATGGGCCTGTAAGGAATTTCAAATAAATAAATAAATATATATATACATGAAGGAAGCCAACAGTCACCAAAACCAAGGTGCAATGGGGAATGTTTTTCTGTTTTTTTTTTAATTTATAGTGCGGATTAGTGGGAGAAAAATACCTCAATTAAGCTTTGATTTAAAGAAAACTACTTATAAAGCAGCAGAAAAACAACCATGCCGCCGGTGGGATCCGAACCCACGACCTCCGAATATCGCGTCCGGTCCTCTTGCCAACTGAGCTACGGCGAGGGCTGTCCAAATGGTGAACACTCTCAAAGGTTCGCTTACACGCAATAAACATAAATACCCGCGAGAGCGGGTATTTATGTTTATGAGACACAAAGGTTTGTCACAGCGAACCCGCATTTGCGTAAGTACAAATTTAAGTGAGGGATTCTGCATCCGAGAAGTGTCATGGACACTTCACAACGCCTTGATTTACACCACCGGACATTCCATGGGTACTTTATGCGGTGAAAATCCACGGTATTGAGCAACGGATCACTCAAGCTGGCTGAAATATTTTGGAAAAGCTGTAAACGTTAAGTTTCCAACAGAATGAGGTGAGGGACGGGATAGATTACAGGAGCGCTGAGAGCTAACTTTGCCAATAAATCAGCCACCTCGTTAAAACAGACGCCCGAATGCCCAGATACCCAGACAAAGCGGATCTCAAGCACTGTGCACGGAACAAAAAACCTAAGCGACCGATTCAATAAGGATTTTCAGGAATTTTGGAGAGAGACTAGAACTGAAAGGCAGTCTGAAAGAATAAGAACCCGTGCTACATGCCTGGGAAGTTTAAGAAAAGCCAATCCAATAGCCAAAAACTCTACGAATAATACAGGAGTATAACCAGGGATACGAACGGAACGGAATAGCTCCAAGCCAGATCTTGCGAATATATCCCAATCGCCGCCTTCTCACAGCTGCCGGAGGCATCAGTGGAGAGAACAGTATGATGAGGAAAATGCTGTAGGTGTTCAGAAAGAAGACCGTTTAGGATATTTGCGGGCATGTTTCGAATGGACGGGTAAATATGGTCGTAATAGAAGACGGCGTCAGCCTGCGTATCAGCAACTCGTGGCAAGGAGATCGGATCAACCTGCAGCGGAGCTTGCGTGAACCTAACTTGCGGAAGCTGATAGCGTGGCCAGTGCCTCCCATGCCTACTGTCTTTTTCTTCCATGAATCATGACAGCATTCCGGCTCAGCCCTTTCTTTATGCTTACACATATATTTCTCACAATTAGCCTGAATGCAGGCCGTAGAATGGAATGAGTTTAGGGAAAATTACCCTTTTAGTCGTTTTATCTGCACAGCTTAGAAGTATGTGAAAGGTACTTTGGCTGTCAGTGATTTGCCCTTTCTCTCTCATAGTGTTTTTGCGAACTGAAGTGGTGAAACATATATTAACTTCTTCATTACATATTGTGCCATCATTGTCGCAATAACAAAAATTGGGCACATAGTAAAGATCTGCAAGCATTGAGGATTTGTCTTTAAACTCTGACATCATTATGGAAGGAAGGAAGGAAGGAAGGAAGGAAGGAAGGAAGGAAGGAAGGAAGGAAGGAAGGAAGGAAGGAAGGAAGGAAGGAAGGAAGGAAGGAAGGAAGGAAGGAAGGAAGGAAGGAAGGAAGGAAGGAAGGAAGGAAGGAAGGAAGGAAGGAAGGAAGGAAGGAAGGAAGGAAGGAAGGAAGGAAGGAAGGAAGGAAGGAAGGAAGGAAGGAAGGAAGGAAGGAAGGAAGGAAGGAAGGAAGGAAGGAAGGAAGGCCTCAGACGTTGCTGGCACTTGAATCAATACAAAGTAGAAGAAAAAGTATAGTGCAGCACATATATCATTGAAAGTGAAAGAAGAATGTTGTTGATATTGTTAGCCTATCAAAAGATCGCATATACCCACACTGGGCGATCGGCCAAGAATCCAGTGGCTATTCGATCATCTGTACTAATTAAAAAGCATGGGGGAACGCAACACTGGTGAATGTGCTGAATTTCGGGAACAAACAGTGCAACAAGTAACAAAAATATTCCTAAATCAAATTTTACATTGCATAATGAACCATGACTGTACCAAAGCAATGAGACATAATTGAAGCATTTATTTATTTATTTATTTATTAGTACCTCACAGGCCCCGAAGAGCATTGGGTGAGGGGGGCAAATACAGATGTACATACAGATGGAAAAAAAACCATAATATCGGTGCAAGAACGCGGTACAAGTCAAATACAAGAAAGGAACACGAAATTTATACAAAACCGAGTTAAAATAACATCAGACACGAAACAACGTTAAGAACAAATGAAACTGTTGTACATTTCGAACATCACTATGGCAATAAATGTATACATAGATGTTTTTTAAACTCACCAGGATCAATGAAAGAGATTATGTTGTCAGGAAGATCATTCCAGAGTTTTATTGCTCTAGGTAATGTAGAGGAATTAAACGACAGGGTCTTCCCATATATCCGGTTGAAGCTGAGTTGATTGTGTAAGCGTTGTGAAGAGCGGAAAGGTGATGCCAGAGGTAACAACGAAGGACGGGTGTGAACATATTTATGGAATAAACACAGAAGTGAAATGGAGCGACGAATTTCAAGTATCTGTATGTCATTAAGGTATTTAAGCTGGGATACACTTGCGAGGGGACTATAATTGCTAAAAATGTACCGGGCAGCTCTGCTTTGAATGGACTCGAGCATATCTATGAGATATTTTTGATGGGGAGACCATATAGGTGAGATAAATTCCAGCTGTGGGCGAACAAATGTAAAATATGCAAGTTTTCGAACGGAGCTAGGCGAGTTTCGAAGGTTCCGGCGTATGAAACCTAATGTCCTCGACGCTTTGTTGCAGACTGCAGAAATATGAGAAGACCATGAAAGATTTGGTGTGAACTGAATTACAAGGTATTTGTACGACGTAACCCTTGATAGAGAGGTATTATTTATAGAGTATATGAAGTTAGAAACAACATGCTTGCGGCTAAAAGTCATTGATTTACATTTATGAGGGTTAAGAATCATTTGCCAGTTTTGACACCAATCAACAATAGTGTCAAGGTCATTTTGAAGGGTCAGGTGGTCAGTCTCAGAAGCGATCTTACGGTAAACAACACAGTCGTCTGCGAAAAGGCGTAAACGGGATGAAATGTTAGTGGGAAGGTCGTTAATGTAGATTAGAAAAAGTAAGGGTCCAAGTACGCTTCCCTGTGGTACGCCTGAGGTTACGTCACATAGGGATGAGGAAGAGCCGTTGACAACTGTGAATTGCTGACGTAATGAGAGAAAGTTTCGAAGCCAAGATAATGTGAGGGAATCAAGGGAAAGGGTAGATAATTTTGTAAAAAGCCGGCCATGTGCAACTCTGTCAAATGCTTTTGAGAAATCTAAAAAAATGCAATCTGTTTGCTGGTTATCATCCATGTTGAAATGCAGCTCAGTAGTAAATTCAAATATCTGGGTATCACATGAGTAGCCTTTCCTAAAACCATGCTGATTTGAAAAGAAGAAGTCATTTCGTTCCAGATGGTTGTAAATGTGAGAAGCGATAATATTGCTACGGTTGTGCTTGTGCTTGGAACGCTCGTGCTTGGTGCGCTCGCGCTTGGAACGCGAAGAGGACGAAGTGCGTTTCTGCTGCTGGGCTTCGCGTGCCCGGTTGTTCGGCTGCGTGGCTGTAAGCTGTTTCCCTGTAAATATATTTTTCCCTTTTGGTGTGCACATCTTCACGTTACATTATTGGTGGAGGTGCTGGGTACAGCCACAGCAAGCACGGAACTTCGCAGCGGTCGTCAGCTCGCCGGCTCTTCAACCATGACCAGCGAAGGGGCCGCTCCGTCGGCGTCCGCCAACCCGGCGTTCATCATTGCCCATCCGAGAGATCCTGGGACCTTCAACGGAACGGACGGCGTCGACGTGGAGGACTGGCTCGCAATGTACGAGCGCGTGAGCACACACAACAGGTGGGACCCGACCCTAAAGTTGGCCAACGTCATCTTCTACCTGACGGGCACTGCCAGGGTATGGTTCGAGACCCACGAGGATGAACTCACCAGCTGGGATCTCTGCAAGCGCAAGCTTTGTGACCTGTTTGGTAAGCCATTCGGGCGTCAGCTCGCTGCGAAGAAGGAGCTCGCATGCCGTGCACAAACGTCCACAGAGTCCTATGTATCATACATTCAGGACATATTAGCTCTCTGCATGAAAGTCGACGCCACTATGTCAGAGTGCGACAAAGTAGGTCACGTACTCAAAGGCATCGCAGATGACGCCTTTAACCTTCTTGTATACAAGGACTGCGGAACGGTTGACGCAATCATCAAGGAATGCCGCCGGTTCGAACAAGCGAAGAGCCGCCGAATTTCTCCGCAGTTCACGCGGTTGCCGAATACGACTGCGACGTCGTCCTGTGTAGACTCGACTCCACCGAGCCGTCTGCCGACATCTGAGAGCCTGACACGACTTGTGCGCCAAGAAGTAGAGGCAATGTCCCCCGTTGCGTTTCATCCACCCGCAACAGACAGTACTCCAGCAGTATCCCTTATACAGGCTGTCGTTCGCAAAGAATTTGCCAATCTTGGGATTCAACCTGTTTGCTCAGTTAGTGCCCCATATGCTCGCCGCATGTCCCCGGCGCTCGGTTCTGAACGTGCATACTACCCTCGACGCAGCCGCAATCCAGATGAATGGAGAACACCTGATGACAGGCCCATCTGCTTTAACTGCTCCCGAGTTGGCCACATATCTCGACACTGCCGAAGCCGTCCGTCCTCGACCTACAGCCGCTACCCGCCGGGTTCTGCATATTCCCGCCGCTCTCCCTCGCCCTCGGAAACGACCTCTTCTGGCCACAACGCTCAGACCCCGCTTACCAACCGTTCGTCGTCACCTCAGCGCCGTCGATCTCCATCGCCCCGACCTCGCCGCCCTTCGTCGCCGGCCCCATATGCCCGCTCCCGGTCGGAAAACTGATGGCTGCAGCGTCTGGGGGTGATGCTGCTCTGACGACCCGACCAGAAAACCCTCCTTTAACTCTTCATGCTCATCGGAACATCCTTAACGTCGACGTGGACGGGGTCTCTGTTACCGCTCTGATCGACACTGGAGCGCACGTCTCAGTCATGAATGCTCGTCTTCGCCGTCGCCTAAGGAAAGTGCTCACTCCTGCCCCCTCAACTGTGGTCCGTGTTGCAGATGGCGGTATGTCTATTGTCGTCGGAATGTGTACTGCTCGTGTTTCAATAGCCGGCCGCCATACTTCTGTGCTCTTCACTGTCCTCGAACACTGCCCTCATGACATCATTCTCGGCCTTGACTTTCTCACCGACCATTCCGCCCTTATAGATTGCGCCACAAGCATCGTTCAACTCGCTCTACCTGTTCCTTCAGAGCCACCGGATCCAATTGTTCACCGACTGTGCACCGCCGACTTTGTCCGCCTGGACCCCGATGCCGCCACTTATGTCCGTTTCTCCTCGGTCCCGCCAGTTCCCGATGGTGACTACATCATTACTCCGGTTCCTGATGTGCCCTTTACACGCAGTGTTGCCCTTGCGCATACAGTTGTCACCATGTCGGCAAATCAAGCGTCCCTTCCGGTTCTCAACTTTGCCTCTTACGTTCAGCCGCTCCCACAAGGTATGTCGCTCGCCACGCTGTGCCCTGCTGCCGAATGCGTCGTATCGGCGGTGAGAAGCGTCCCACCCTCGTCGAACTGCCGCGACTCTGACGTCCCACCACCTGATGAATATGCAAAAATGATTGCTGCTGACCTCTTACCAGGGCAAGCTCACGACCTTCGGTATCTTCTGTCGTCTTTTCGCGACATCTTTGACTTCGATGACCGCCCTTTGGCTCGAACATCTGTGGTCACGCATCGCATCAACACCGGTGACGCAGCTCCTATTCACAGACGACCCTACAGAGTGTCCAGTACAGAACGCACCATCATACAGCAAGAGGTGGACAAGATGCTCAGTAAAGACATCATAGAGCCCTCGTCGAGCCCTTGGGCCTCACCAGTTGTGCTGGTTAAAAAGAAGGACGGCAGCTGGCGCTTTTGCGTTGATTACCGGCACCTAAACAACATAACAAAAAAAGACGTCTATCCACTCCCAAGAATAGACGATGCTTTGGACTGCCTTCACGGAGCCAAATTTTTCTCTTCAATTGACCTTCGGTCCGGGTATTGGCAAATCACTGTTGATGACAATGACCGCGAAAAGACGGCATTCGCCACACCGGACGGCTTATATCAGTTTAAAGTTATGCCATTCGGTCTCTGTAATGCGCCAGCTACCTTCGAAAGAATGATGGACTCCTTGCTTTGCGGCTTTAAATGGTCCACATGTCTATGTTACCTCGACGATGTTGTGGTTTTTTCGCCCACGTTTACCACGCACCTCGAAAGACTGGCGAGCATTCTTTCTGTCTTCCGTCGAGCCGGGCTACAGCTCAATTCGTCGAAATGTCAATTCGGTCGCCGCCAACTCACCATTCTCTGACATCTAGTCGACGCTTCTGGTGTCCGCCCGGATCCTGTTAAAGTTAAAGCCGTCAAGGACTTCCCTATTCCCCAGTCGTCTACGGATGTGCGCAGCTTCGTCGGCCTCTGCTCGCACTTCCGCCGTTTCATCAAAAATTTTGCCGGCACCGCTCGCCCCCTGACCGACCTTCTAAAGAAAGACACCCCTTTTACCTGGGGCCCTGCCCAAGAGGAGGCCTTTTCTTCGCTAGTCGACTTACTCACCTCCCCACCTATTCTGGCCCATTTTGATCCGTCGGCTCCGACTGAAGTTCTCACAGACGCCTGCGGTTATGGGATTGGCGCCGTGCTAGCCCAACGTCACCAAGGGCAAGAACGCGTTATTGCATATGCCAGCCGCCTCCTTTCTACAGCTGAGCGAAATTACTCAATTACAGAGCGCGAGTGTCTAGCTCTTGTTTGGGCCGTAGCTAAGTTCCGACCGTACCTGTTTGGCCATCCATTCTCCGTAGTGACCGATCACCACGCCCTTTGTTGGCTGTCTTCACTGAAAGACCCCACAGGCCGGCTCGGACGTTGGACGTTGCGCCTCCAAGAGTATTCTTACACTGTTCATTACAAGTCAGGGCGTCTCCATCAAGACGCCGACTGCCTGTCTCGGCACCCTGTAGAGCCGCCTGATCCTGGAGACAACGACCTCGGCCCGTGCCTCTTCGCTATCTCCGATCTGGTTAACATCGCGGACGAGCAGCGACAAGACTCTTCCTTGCGTATTCTCATTGATCGCCTCAACTGTGCCAGCCGAGATCCTTCATTGCAACTGTTCGTCATTCAGGATGGCGTCCTATACCGCCGCAACCTTCGTCCTGACGGACCTCCGCTCCTGCTAGTCGTTCCCCAGCGTCTCCGTTCATCTGTCCTAGCGGAACTACACGACCTACCGACCGCAGGCCACCTCGGCGTCTCCCGCACATACGATCGGGTCCGACGCCGCTTCTTTTGGCCTGGTCTGTACCGCTCTGTTCGGCGTTACGTTGCCTCCTGCGACCTCTGTCAACGCAGGAAGAGACCATCAACGTTGCCTGCTGGCCTTCTACAGCCTATTGACGTACCTCTCGAACCATTCTACCGTGTTGGACTCGACCTTCTCGGACCTTTCCCGACGTCCTGCTCCGGCAACCGTTGGATTGCTGTCGCGACCGACTATGCGACCCGGTACGCTATCACGCGTGCGTTACCAACAAGTTGCGCAACCGATGTCGCTGACTTCCTCTTGCAGAACGTAATCCTCCACCACGGCGCTCCACACCAATTGCTGACGGACCGCGGCCGCTACTTTTTGTCCCGAGTAGTTGACGATATCCTCCGGTCCTGTGGCACGCAGCATAAGCTCACTACAGCTTACCATCCCCAGACGAACGGGCTTACCGAGCGCCTCAACAGGACTCTGACCGATATGCTATCCATGTATGTCTCGCCCGACCACCGCGATTGGGACGTTGCCTTGCCTTATGTAACATTTGCTTATAATTCGTCGCGGCATGATACCACCGGCTATTCTCCTTTCTACCTTCTGTTTGGTCGGCATCCTGCGCTGCCATTGGATACATTACTACCGAGTTCTACTGCCTCGACCACAGAGTATGCACGTGACGCCATCTCCCGAGCAACTATGGCCCGTGAAATCGCCCGAGACCGGCTCACCGCATCTCAGACCTACCAGAAGTCAGTTTACGACCGCCGGCATCGCCCAGTACACTATCCGCCGGGCTCACTCGTCCTCCTTTGGTCTCCTTCTCGCCATGTCGGTCTCTCTGAGAAACTTCTACGTCAGTACAGTGGCCCTTATCGAGTTCTCCGTCAGGTGACCGACGTGACCTACGAGATTACACCTCTTCATGCTCCGACGTCGTCCACTAGCCCTTTGACTGACGTCGTTCATGTAGTCCGTCTCAAACCGTACCACACGCCTGCTACATCATCCACTTAGCACCGGGACGGTGCTTTTGCCGCCGGGAGTTATGCTACGGTTGTGCTTGTGCTTGGAACGCTCGTGCTTGGTGCGCTCGCGCTTGGAACGCGAAGAGGACGAAGTGCGTTTCTGCTGCTGGGCTTCGCGTGCCCGGTTGTTCGGCTGCGTGGCTGTAAGCTGTTTCCCTGTAAATATATTTTTCCCTTTTGGTGTGCACATCTTCACGTTACAATATGCTCAAGTAATATACAGCATATGCATGTTAACGAAATAGGCCGATAGTTATCAGGAGAGTTTTTGTTACCCGTTTTGAAGACAGGGATGACTTTGGCTTTTTTCCAGTCAGTGGGCAGTTCTCCGGAGGATAATGATTTCTGAAATATATGACACAAAATCTGGCTGGAAATTGAAATGGTGTTTTTAAGTATCTTCGAGTTAATGTTGTCCACTCCGGCAGATGATGATAACTTTAGATTTTTAATTAGTGATGCGATACCCTCAGCACTAATGGTGATGGGCTCCATGAATGGGTAGTCAGACTCGAGAACAAATGGCATACTGCAATAATCTTCCTTAGTAAACACTGATGGATGCAAAAAATCTGTTGAACGCCGTTGGACATTCAGTGTCAGCTAGCGGCAAGTCATCAGTATTGTGTAGTTGTATGAGGTCATGTTTACTTTCGGGAGATATAGTCTGCCAAAACTTCTTAGGATTAGTCTGCAAAAGTGACGGCAGATCATGAGTGAAGTATTTGTTTTTGGCAGCGGTAACAGCAGAACAGTACGCTTTCAAACACAGTTTATATCTTTCCAACGAGGTTGAAGAAGGAGCAGATCTAGCTTTTCTGTATAGGCGCTTCTTTTTATTCCGTAATCGACGGAGGGTCCTGTTGAACCATGGATTTTTTATGTCATTAGCTATTGTAATCAGAGGAACATGTTTCTCTATCAGTGCAGATAGTTTGTGTTTGAAGAGCAACCAGTTTTCTTCGGTAGATCGTTCGTTCCTTAGCGGGAAAAACACCTCATTGAAAAATGAGGCAAGTTCCGTGTTAATTTCATCATATCGTGCTTTACTATAATCTCTAATTTTTTTAGTTGTAATACCTGCAAACAAGCTCGGAACTAGAATATCAAACTGCAACATCTTATGATCGCTAAATCCGTCAAGATACATAACCGGCCCTATGGTATCGGGAGCAGTGGATAGAGCTAAATCAAGAATGTTAGAACCACGCGTATTCTGGCTAATCACTTGAAATAAATTGAAATCTAGTGTTAGGTTGATGAATTCTGTTGCAGCATGACTAGTTGAAGACAAAGAAGGCCAATCTACTTCAGGAAAATTAAAATCACCCAACAAGTAGATGTTGCTAGGTGAACTGTGTTCGACAGCGGCAGCAATGCTAGACCGAAGATCATGAATGAAAGAAGTACAATCGGGCGGACGGTAACACACTCCAAAAAGTAAATTCGAAGATATAGTTTTGCAGGCAGCCCAAACTATTTCGAGGTCTGAGTTAGAATTTATAGCAGTGGATGGTAACGTTTTTTTAATACCAAGAAGCACCCCACCCCCTCTTTTATCTGCACGGTCATGTCTGTAGATATTGTAAGCATGGGCGTCTGGAAAGATTTCATTGTCTTTGATTCCGGCGTGCAACCAAGTTTCAGTTAAAGCAACTATATCAGATTCACTGTCTTGCAGAAAAGAGCAGAGATGATCACGTTTAGGCATCAAGCTTCGGATATTAGAAAATGAAAGGGACAGCGTCGGAGCCTGGGGGCATGACGTGGACTGAGGACAATCACGCAATCTAGGTGCATTGCCTAGCTATGGTGATACTAATATGACCGAATCAGTGGCTCGGTCATACGCATATGTTTGTTTGTCCATTCTAAGTTTATCAAATGCCAGTTTATAAGACTTGGATTGTGACTTTGCAAATTTGGTCAACTTGCTTCTAGCCTCACGAGTTGTAGCGGAAAAATCCTCACGGATTGCAAAACTGGAGTCCTTCAATTTGTGGCCATTTGAAAGGATGTTCTGCTTGTCTTTAAAGAAGGTCATCTTGGCAATGATTGGTCTGTGTCTATCAGTTTTGAATTTGCCTAATCTATGAACCCTTTCAAACTGTGAAGCAGTCATAGATAAATCTAGGTGCTCTGAACAAAATGCAATGACTTTCCCTTCAGAATCTGCCCAGCTTTCGTCTTCCACATCGTCGATACCAAAGAAAAGCAAGTTATTTCGGCGCAATCTATTTTCAGCATCATCACACCTTGAGTAAATACTAGAAAGCTGGGAAGAAATGGCTTGTATGGCATTGTCAGTTACAAGAGAATCAGGCCTATCAAGTGAGGTTGCCGTTGCCTCGAGGGCTGCCACTCTCAACGTCAGCTGCTTGACTTCTTTATCGGTAGCATCCTGCCTTTCTTTAACACCTTTGATTTCATTAAGTATTCGTGACAGAAACGAGGGATAAGGTTTCTTGAAGAATTAAAAAAGTGATTTTTGATGGCAGCCAGCATGGGTCATTTCAAGTTATAGCTCAGGATTACAATCACATCTGATATAGATGACACGCATGCTATGAAAGCAAGATAATTTTTCCTTTTTTATGAGAAATACACAGGCAGTATCAAGGCTTGCTCCACAATTTAATTTCTGACGTATACACAAAGGCATGCCTATAAATTATTCGTGCGTTACACCAGAACCAACACTACTTAAGTTGGTAAATCATGTTCATTACCTGGGCGTCATTAATAGTAAACTTATACTAATGCTGCTAATCTTATAGAAGAAACAAACAGCGGTTTTATGAAGACGTTAAGTAATACGTGATACTGTTGTGTCCATCAGGAATGAACTGTGCGGCAGTTTCAGTTTCTCTTCTCTTATTTTCAAATTCAATTCTCTTACTTTCAGTTTCTCTTCTTCAGAGTTTCAGTTTCAGTCACATGCATGTTGCTTGACACCACGTATACGTGACGCAGGAAAAGTGAATGGGGGGGGGGGGGTCGGAGGAAACTTGGCGTCAGCATGACATCGCTCGCTCCGGTGTGTCGTTTGATCTTGCACCTACAATACAACAACGTGCCGACGAGGTAAACCTTTACTATGAGTTTCACGGGATATTACGCCCCCTAGTACATTCCTGGAAACCACGGGCCAGCCACCAATACCATGGAACCAGTGGAAGGCACTGTTTTCTACCTACTTAGACGGGTCTGGCGCCTGAGTTTTCTGCATCCCGGCGCAAAGCTATAGATGCTTCTGCATTCGCGCGGCGTCGGAGGTCAGCGTCGTTCCAGAACGCCTTCCGCCACGAGCGCAATTTTAAAACGAAGGAGACCTCAATTACGTGAAGCTACGAAAGGCGAAGATGCGTCGAAGGCGCCTCCGCCCCGCCTTCCGTAGCGGAGAGAAAAAGAGGGCTCCTTCCTAGAAACTAAGACAGGAGAGCAACAGAAAGAAAATGGGGAACGAAGGCGCGAAATCGCCCAAGTGTGCGGTATTGCAATCGGTTACTGCCCTATATAGAGCATCACGCTCTATTATCTGCAATGCAGGAAAAAAGAAAAATAAAAATAAAATATATAAAAAATATAGAAAGTTGAGGGGGGAATAGGCAATATGCTTTGCTGTCACAACTGTTTGCTCTGGTCATGAGCAAGAAAGAATAGCAGGGGGAGGAGAAGGGTGGCATGTGGAAGCAAGCACGCAAATTGGCATGACCTCAGGCGATGCAGTCGGGGTGCTGTGAATTTCAGTAGGGCTAGGACTCTGACCTCTGAAGTGTGGAGAGAGTACCAGGGTTCTCATTCATACCGGCCTGCACAGTATTAAACTTATATATAAAGTATGATTCTCGTTGCTCACGCTCACGGGTCTTTTGGAAACCGCTCTGTAGCAGCGTACCTTTTAGTTTGTGAAACTCGTGACCTTCCTGGGAAAGGTGTTTCAACAGGGGGAGGAGAGGAAGGGATTTGGTGTGCGCGCGGTGGTTGTTGAATCTAATTCGGAAGGAATTCTCGGTTTGACCAATGTATTGCATCTGACAATCGCCACACTCGAGCATGCATACTACGTTACTACTGTCACAGTGCAAGTTTTCACGGATGGAGTGTTTGAAGTTAGAGTGTGCTTTGAGCTAGTGTTGTCCGCATGTGCTGGCAAACTTGACAGTGATTCTTCCTGCAAGGTAGGCAAACCATAGGCTTTCCCTTTTTACAGTAGAGTGAACTACATAATTCTGTATGTTTTTTGGTAGTCTGTAGGTAACCCGTGGAACTCTTGGAAAAAATTTTGACAGTCGATCGTTTTGCTCGATTATGTTGAATTGTTTTTTTAGAATTTTGTTGACATTAGGAAGGTTGTTTGCGAAGGTTAAGACGAGATTAGAACGGTGTTCTTTTGTGGTTGCTGATGGGGGATCCCCAAACATTTCATTACGATCTTTTGCTTCCGCTTTCCTAATTTCATCATCAATAATAGAGGCCGGATAGCATTGGTCCCTCAGAACCTCCCGCATACGGCTAGAATTTTCTTCCAAGTCTTCTGGTCATGAGCAGATCCGTTTGAATCTGATGGCTTGGTAATATGGAATTGAAGTTTTGCAGTGGCGTGGGTGGCAGCTCTTATAATGAAGGTACTGTTCCCTATCCGTGTGCTTTCTATAGACACTGGTGATTAAGGTACCCTTCACCATTCGAATTGAGACGTCCAAGAAATTAATTTGACTGGTGGAGCAAGTGTGTGTGAAATAGAGGTTTGGATGTATGTCGTTAAATGCTGAAATAAACAGGATGAGTTGGTCCTCGGTTTTTCGTCCATACCATGAATATGTTGTCTAGGAAGCGTTTGTAAAAAGCCGGTTTTGTTGGGAATGAGCGGATAAATGCCGATTCAATGCTATGCATATATATGTTGGCATAGTTTGGTGTCATTTTCGTTCCCATAGCGGTACCACTCGTTTGTAGGTAAAAGGAGTTGTTGAATTAAAAAAAGTGGCGCTTGAGGACCAGATCAGTAAGTGAAGCGATGGTATTTTGGCAAGGAGCATCAACGTTTTTGTGTTTTCCATAGGATGCGACCAGAGCTCGGATGCTATCATCATGCGGTAGGTTGGTGTACAGAGACACTGCATCACGGGTAACCATATATATATATATATATATATATATATATATATATATATATATATATATATATATATATATATATATATATATATATATATATATATATATATATGCAAAGTTGAGAACGCTTCATTTAGACAGATTTATTTTGAGTCGACGTTTCGGACAGAGCCTGTCCTTTCTCAAGACTGAAGTTACAGCGATCTTCCTCCCGTTCTTGAGGAGTTGTAATTGGCACACATGTCCGCCAAATGAAAAGAGCAACAAGCAATCGGGTGCTGGAAAGATGGGGACAAAATAAAGATACTAGAAAAGGGAGAAAGAGTAATAAATAGAAAAAGAAAAACGCGTTGTCGCACCTTTTCCACCGAGAAGCCGCTGGGAGCGGGCAGAAAAAAAGGAAAACAAGGAGTGAAAGGGGATAATAGGCGCCCCTCAAGGCCGAGCGGTGGCGAGTACAGAAACAGACGGTGGCGGATTCGCGGAGATGCATGTACTCGTGTGCCGCTGGCAAAAACGAGTAAACAAGTAAACAGAATAAAACGCAGACAGGGCAGGACACTTCCCTGGAGCCTATTCGGCAGGAATAGTTAATGCGGAATCAGCGGCGCAGTTAGCTTAAGTAGAGACACGTGCACTGTCGGGGGGGGGGGGGGGATAAATGTGAATGGCGGGAGCATTTAGGCAAGTGTCCTTCAATTGCACCACGCTCGGCAAAGTGGTCGAACTGGGTGGGGTGGCGGTAAAGATGCGCTTTTTTATCCCGCGCACGCTGTCAAAAACGTGGGGAATTCCGAGAAAAATCTAGGGAAATAGTTTTGTCCCCAACCGAACATAGCGTCATTAAAGGTCACGTGACTATGACGTTACAGGCGTGACATCACTTTTTTTGACCAACCAGCTTTCCAGCCTACCGACCCGCAAACGCTTCTGAATGTGAATATCGAGAATAGACGCGTCCGAATAAATACCGAGCTGAACTCAACTCCAGTCCGCCCCAATGCTTTCCCCAGCTGAACCAAACCTGATGCTGCCTGTTTTCTGTAGCCTTTCAGATGTCCCCAGCTAATGTTTGTGACTTCGAGGTGCGCGTTTTTCCACGTTTTCTAGGCGTGCGAACTTCAGTCGTCCCCCAGTGACGGTCTATCATGGCGTTGCGAAGAGTGCTCGTTGGTGATTGTCAGCTGAAGCGTTTGTGCAGGTCTGGTCTACGGTTGCGCCCGTCGGTCGAGACCTGCACATTCAGATTCAACGGCTACGACGCCTTGCGCCTTGCAAGCGCTGTGCGGCGCATCAACCTGCTGCGCTCAGACTTCTGTGTATAGTCTACGTGGGAGGCAACGACCTCTCGAGGCCCAACACAAGTCTGCAGGAGATTTGCGACAACATCAAGGTATGTACGCGGTATTACAACACGTCGAACTTCTACCAATTTCATAATGAGTTCTGAATTATCATTTCGCATCCTAGGCCCTCATCCTGCAGCTGCTACGCGACGTGGCCCCTGTGGTTCTCGTGTTGAAGAGGTCGTGCCACGCTGGTTCATCACGGACGCCGAGGCGAGGCGTCACTGGTTGAACCGCCGTCACCAGTTACTCGACCGCAAACTGACGGCTACGCTTAAGCGGATGCCATCTTTGTTCATCCTGAACCCGGCCGTGAGTACCGACATGCTTGTCTTGTTGTAAGCCTTTGGAGTGAACAGACCACAAAAAGGCAAGTAGAAGACCAGATGAACATGGTGCTGGCTTGCAACGACATTTATTTGGCGTACAGGCAATCTCCGTTTGTTCGTGGTGAAACAAAACACAGTCTAGGAAAAGTTGTTTAACGCATGTGGCTGTAACTTCCGGCCTCTTCTGATGCGTTAACACGTTTTGGCGGGCTAGTTGGTTAAGCATCTTGAACAAACAGCGCGAACAAAGACGAGCACAAAAGACAAGAAAGCGAACGACACGGCGCTGACTAACAACTGAGGGTTTATTGCTGATCACACAAGTATAAATACATGAATGTCGGCAATGAGGGAAAGGTTTACAAAGTGCAAAAAACCAAAAACAAAACGTAAATGTGACAACAGCAACATAGGCACGCTAGAAATCAGCAGAGATTATCAACCCCCAGGAGTGACAGCTCTTTTTGCAGAAGTGTTAGCGAAGGGGTACTTATACATGCATTTCCCTGCTTGAATATGTTGTATGCCTCGATAATTTCCCTCGCAGTTTTTTCCCGATTTTTGGCAATGACCTTGGTTTCATGATATATGATTCATTGCCGGGATTGTGAATGGGCAAAGAAAGAGAAAAAACAGTGCGTACCGCTATATCATGAAACCAAGGTCATTGCCAAAAATCGGGAAAAAACTGCGAGGGAAATTATCGAGGCATACAACATATTCAAGCAGGGAAATGCATGTATAAGTACCCCTTCGCTAACACTTCTGCAAAAAGAGCTGTCACTCCTGGGGGTTGATAATCTCTGCTGATTTCTAGCGTGCCTATGTTGCTGTTGTCACATTTACGTTTTGTTTTTGGTTTTTGCACTTTGTAAACCTTTCCCTCATTGCCGACATTCATGTATTTATACTTGTGTGATCAGCAATAAACCCTCAGTTGTTAGTCAGCGCCGTGTCGTTCGCTTTCTTGTCTTTTGTGCTCGTCTTTGTTCGCGCTGTTTGTTCAAGACTCTTCTGATGAAAGAGAAACAGAGCATATGCATTGACATAGTCTTCGCTCCCTGCTGCTGTCACCTCAGCTTCCATATTTTACTCTATCAGTTGCACTTTATATTTTTTTAGAGCAATACAGTTGCGAATTGAGGCATGCGCCCACAGGTACTACAAAGCAGTCATCCTCCATCATAGCAGTTTCCACCTTGTTGGCGTAGTTTCTCAGCTACTTGCAAGCATATACTAACTGCTTGCTGCATGAGAAATGATTGCAAGCAGTATACCACACGTTGTGTGCTCACTTCACGAACTTTTAGTAACAACTCATGATAACGCATTGTGACACTACTTTCACTATCAAGTTGCGCACATTGCAAAATCATGAAAAGAACATTGATTATGTATTGTTTACATTTCTCTGAAGAGGTCTTGCCCTGACAAAATGGATGAAAGTTTTCAGCAGCTATGTATGCGGGTGACATGTGCCAGTTGCCCAACTTATATTCTCATTTGGATTTAAAAAAATGTGCTGCAGCCATCAAGTTTTTTTAATGCAGGTTGTTCACAGCTTTAAAAGAAAGGGTAGAGCACACTGTTGCTGTCATTTTTTACTTTCACACTCTGCCACACAATCTCAAGAAGTTGACCGATATTAAGATTGGTTTCTCAGCACCTAAAATGCTGGGTAACTTACGTAAAATCATGATATCTGTTAACTGAGTGAGTGTTCAGAGGAGAGCAAGGTATTGTCTCTCACTCACGGCAAGTAGTACGATCGATAGAGTGGCTGGTGTCATAAAACTCTCAGTAGGCCTGCCTGCAAGGTTAAAACTGCAGGGCCATGAAGAATGCATGGCAGCACATTGCAGTACCAGTGGGTGCATATGTCGATTTTCAGATTCATTCTCAAAAACATGAAGGTAAATAGGAGCAGAAAACTATAGAAATTTAGAAGACTGCTGCAGGAGGTGGTGACTGTATCAGTGCATGCTCGCTATCATGACGCAGAGCTCACGTAGCTAAGGGGCACATGCAGGATTTAAAATATTTATCCTAGCATGCCTGCTTGGTGACCTGCCATGAATATATATTCGGACATTTTATCTTCACTTTGTTTTCCTCCAAGACCGCCTCTGGAGGTATTATTACATGACGGGTGGGGTTACAGATATTTGAGAAAAAAATAGAAGTACAACCATTGCCTTTCAAAATGCATTTTATCTTCACTTCGTTTTCCTCAAAGACCACCTCTGGAGGTATTATCACATGAGGGTTGGGGTCACAGATATTTCAAAAAAAAATAGAAGTACAAGCATTGCCTTTGAAAATGCATTTTATCTTCACTTCGTTTCCTCAAAGACCACCTCTGGAGGTATTATTACATGAGGGATGGGGTTGCAGATATTTGAGAAAAAAATAGAAGTGCAAGCATAGCCTTTGAAAATGCATTTTATCTTCACTTCGTTTTCCTCAAAGGCCACCTGTGGAGGTAGTATTACATGAGGGGTGGGATTACAGATATTTGAGAAAAAAATAAAAGTACAAGCATTGCCTTTGAAAATGCATTTTATCTTCACTTCGTTTCCTCAAAGACCACCTCTGGAGGTATTATTACATGAGGGATGGGGTTGCAGATATTTGAGAAAAAAATAGAAGTGCAAGCATAGCCTTTGAAAATGCATTTGATCTTCACTTCGTTTTCCTCAAAGGCCACCTGTGGAGGTAGTATTACATGAGGGGTGGGATTACAGATATTTGAGAAAAAAATAAAAGTACAAGCATTGCCTTTGAAAATGCATTTTATCTTCACTTCGTTTTCAGGCCGCCGCAGTGGCTGAGTGGTTATGGCGCTCGGCTGCCGGCCCGAAAGACGAGGGTTCGATCCCGGCCGCGGCAGTCGAATTTCGATGGAGGCGAAACTCTAGACGCCCGTGTGCTCTGCGATGTCAGTGCACGTAAAAGAACCCCAGGTGGTCGAAATTTCCGGAGCCCTTCACTTCGGCGTCCCTCACGGCCTGAGTCGCTTTGGGACGTTAAACCCCCATAAACCATTCACTTCGTTTTCCTCAAAGACCACCTCTGGAGGTATTATTACATGAGGGGTGGGGTTACAGATATTTGAGAAAAAAATATAAGTACCAGCATTGCCTTTGAAAATGGATTTTATCTTCTCTTTGTTTTCCTCAAAGACCACCTCTGGAGGTATTACTACATGAGGGGTGGGGTTACAGATATTCGTGAAAAAAATAGAAGTACAAGCATTGCCTCTGAAAATGCATTGTCAAGGCTTCGAGAAATGAAAATGACCATGTGATGGCGGCGACTTAATGCTGAAGGACATTGCTGTCCAGAATTGCTCGGGGGAAAAAAGATCCTGAAAATGTTGTGCGAGCAACAGGACAAGTTATCTGAAACAGATGCACAGCGTGGTGAGATATGTGAGTGCGATGCACAATGTAAACAAAGGCTGGGAATGCGGCGTCAACGGAAGAGGCTTTCAAGGCTGTCCTCCAGAAATGAAACGCTGATTGAATAAGATTATGCATGATGCCCGAAATGGACGGCATGGCTTTGAATTTATTCGAGCGTGTTTGTTAGGTGTAACTGAGGTGGGTTCCAGATAGGACTGCCGTAGTCAGGTTTTGATCTGATGCGTGTTTTATATGCCAGAGGTTTCACGTGTTCGAATTAATTCTGTTTTAAGCAAGTGCTGTGTTTCTGTGGTCTGCTTTGTTTCTGCCTGTTCATGTGTTGCTTACTTCGAAAATGTACCAGAAAAGGTTAAATTTTACTGTAGCTCAATATTGTTGTGATGTTTTAAATGTTTCCCCGCGCTGGTTATTCAGTGCCTAGGGCGCTCACCGAGCCCGGTGACAAAATGGCGCCGATGTGCTGCTTTGTGATATTATAAATGGTCGAGGTTAATTCGGAACCCTCCACTGTAGCATCCCTCATAGCTCAAGTCAGTTTGGGACATTAACCCTAGATACCATGCCATGTTTCACGTACTGCCTCAATTTGCCCTATTTCTGAACAAATTTTATTTCATTTTCAGCATCGCTTCGTGGATGCAGCTAAAACACCAAAGAAGCACCTTTTTGCTGGTGATAAATACCATCTGTCGGCTGGTGAAGAAGTGGAGCAGATGGCTGAGACCCTCGTCAGAAGCCTGGAAAAGGTGTATGGACCAGGAATCCTTGCTCCTTTCTCAATTGTGCCAACCAGGCACATCATTTACGCGTGCCATCACTGCGGTACAAAGGGCCATGTGAATGGGGACTGCTACGAGTACTGCAGGCCATAGGACCTGCACTACTACCTGCAGTGATTTTAGCAGTGGGTACTGTAGTGACAGTGAAACCTATTTCTACTATGCTTCTGAGCTAAATCTGCTCCTTGGAATCTGTTAACATCATCTGAGGTTTTCTGACATGCATTGACAGCACAGAGCATGCTGGCGTTTTTGCATTTAATCTTCACAGAACTTGCCACCGCTGTGGTTGAAATTAATCTGGAGCTCTCCACTGTTGTGTCGCTTATATTTCATATGAAGCTTTGGTATATTCAACGCTGCATGACAAGGATTATTCACATCCACTAACGTTGTGCTGGCCTGCTTGGCAGCCTGCATTGGCAAGCTGGAAATCTTGGATGGGAAGAACAGTTGGAAAGTGTGGAATTCCAGTTCCCTGCAAGCTATGTCCTTGCGAATGGCAAGCTGTTTTATAAACTTATGGCGCAGCTACATCTTCATTGCTTCGGAATAACGGCACCCCATAACCATGTAGCGCTCCATGTTGCCACTAGTCGAATACTTTTCATGGAGCCAAAGCACTTGCAGAACTTTGCAGTGCCGTTTCACCAAAGTTGTCACCTGCAGTACCTGGTTCCATATTTGCCACAAATACAAGCGACCATGTATCATACAGCTTGCCACTGTTCACCAATTGTCACAAGCAGACTTCAGCTATGAATCGAATACATTTAATGTATGCTAAGTTTGCTTTGTGGTTCGCATTTCCGACAGTAAACTTCGAGGAATAGCCGACAACCAGTATCAGACGAGGTAGCAGGCACTTGGCTTGGGACCCATGGAGTTGTGCAATCATGAATGCATCCATCAACGACGAACACATTGGCAATACCAGCTGATTACAAGGTACAACCCAATTGTCTGCTGGTCTGCAATTATGCTTACACCAAGCTGTAAATTACTGACAGATGTCCAACACACCTGTTGGACACTGCGAGTATAGCCATACAGTGGTGATCATCAGTCATCACCTTTCTTGCAGTCTGCAGAAACCGTAACCTGGTTCAACATTGTGTTTAGATTTGGCCGACCCAGGCCTTGTGCTTGAGTAAACCGTTGCAGTCACAGCCATGTGAGTGCCCTTTCCAGCTCCCTTGTTCAGGCTAATCAAGCGTGAAGCTGTTTGTTCAACTGAGCGATATAGCAGACTTAAACTACTGCCTCCGCTGCAGCTCTCTAGCCCGCCACACCATCTTTGCAAGTGGGGCCTGCCTTCTGCTGCAGAATAAGCCTGGTACTGCGCCCTTTTGCAATGCTATGGTGCACACGTATTTCATCCAGGCCTATCATTGACTGACACTGAATCAAGTGCCATGGAAAGCATTGCCTAGTATCTAGATGCCTAATGAAAAAGCATCAATGCGTCCGGCAGTCAGGTGCAACAGCACCACATCCTCTTTGGTTCCCTGCACTGCATAGCAGCCTTTCAGAAGATCTTCATGGCTCGGAGCTGTTTTGTGCAATTTTCTCTTTCAACGTTTCAAGCTGCAGAACAGTGAGTACTGGACCTGCCTCCAAGAACATGTCTATTCTTAACTTGGTACCCCGGTTGTCTTGAGATTCTTAGGAATCTGCAAAACCAGCACCACCATTTATTTGGCGTGCCCAGGATACAAGAATTTCTCAAGGTTAATATGAATGAGGTTCACAAGCATTGTCCCTGTGTCGATTCTGCTGTCGAGCCTTTTATGTCGCTGCCTGGGTAGAGAAGGAGGCTGATATTACACTTCTGTTTTTCAGAAAGGGAAGGAGGGGTCACTTCAATTATTGTGACATGTTGCGATGTGGTGTGTACTGAGTGAACTTAGTGAATGACTGCACGTTTGCAACTGTTGTCTGTATTGCAACTGTAGAAACTGCTTATAGAGTACCAGTGTAATGGTGTGCAGGTGTTACCCTTTATGCAAAAATTTTAGCTGTGCACATTTCTTGACCCAGTTCCTCCCCTCATGTCCTTTTTGTAGTGCAGAGGCAGAAGGGTTAAATAGCAGGGTACAAGTAATGTTTATGGAATGTCAATGTGGGTAGCGTTAGTTGAACGATCCTACCTGTTCTGTGTACGTGGAAATATCTGTTCATCTAGAAATATGACGCTAAGTGTTTACATGTTGAGCGTGTTTCTGCCATCACAGTTTCTGAGCTGCTCTGACTTCTTGGAAAGTGGTGTCGGAAACTGGGGCTCAGGAAGGATTTTCTCACATCCAACCGTACTTTACGTATTGGTCAGCCCTGTAACATTCCCACTGGTTCTTCTCATGCGTTTTTGAGTGCGATCTGCATTGGAAAGTTATACAGCCATTGGCTGTACATTAGAGTTTACACTGACCACATAGCTCAGAGAGGTGTCCCTATAAGCCTTGCACCGTGTCACACAAAAGTGTGCTTACGGTATGGAATGGTAAGCGCTCTGTGTGTGTGCAAGCCTATAAAGCAGAGAGAAGCCTTCGAATGGGAAACTCAAGATGCACTTTATACATGAGTGAACAACAAACAAAGCAGCGCACTACACATACAACAAGGTAATGCTACAGAAAATACCGCAGTCCTATCACACTAATGGCCCTCAGGCGTAAACCACAAAGTCGCCCTCATAGAGTCTTGCTACCAAACCCGGGTGGTTTGTACGCTATCTTGGACGCGGTGTTCGGATAAAAACCCAGGTGGTACCTTGTTTCAAGCGACGCCGCTCTTTCCACGAGAGGAGTGTTGAAGAGGATCAGGTGAACGGAGACGGTGGTGTCACGTCGCCTTAGCTGGATGTAGGTGTTGGAGCATCCTCGTACTGGTGACGAGGTTGGAGCATCCTCGTACTGGTGACGAGGTCTGGGTGGTAGCAACAGCCGCTGGCGGAGTCGTCGATCCAGAAGCGTTGACAAAGGGCCCACGTTCCGAAGACAGGGTCAGCGTCGCGATCCACAGGACCGGTGCATCAGCCGGTGGGGACCACGCCTAGTCAGTAGGCCTGGCAATCGAATACCACCTGCAGCGGCTGATGGCCGTGCGCCAACGTCAGATCCTAGAACGTTCCTCCTTGTCCGCGTCCATCCCTCCTTTTATACGTCCACTTCATTTTCTTCTACTTCCGCGTTGTTTTCAGTTTCGTCGTCGTCTTCTTCATCTCTTCCAAAAATACCACTGCACTCTCTTTTCTTCCCTGTTGTCTTTCTCTCAAGTGCCATGTGCCAATTAACGTGCCTTTCCTTATTTCCAGTGTTTTACTCATCCCTCTTTTCTTTTTCACTCATGACACCCTTACATCTGTGGATTTCAAAACTCTATTAGCAATTCAAACACTCCAGTAAGGTTTTTTGCTGCTGAATTTTGTTGGGCTGCCTTTTATCCCTTTTAAGCTAACTTGTGAGAAATATGACTAGTTAGCATAAAGCACTACAGATGAAAACATGGCGAAGTCTCCTTGTCATTCTCATAATTTAATATATTTCCATATTAGTAGAGACTCATGTTAGCTCTGAAATGAATTCCCTTTTAAGTGCCTGACGTTTCCAGTGCCCTTGCAGTCATGCTCCAATTATCGTTGTAATGATGCTATGGCAATGACTGTGCTTGTCTTCACCTGCCCAGATTGTGACATGTTCTCAATGCAGTCATTTCCAAATCTCTTGGTGCCTGTCAATGCAAGTGCAGAATAGTCTTGGGCACTGCCCATGCTTTCTGCTGATACTGTTTTCAAGACTCCTGGGGCCGTATCACGGAACTGCCAAATAGCAAAGTTATCAAAAACTTCTCAAAAACGGGTCAGTTAGCCTCAATCCTATTGGTGTGCCTTGGCCGGCGGCCATTTTGCTTTTTTGCGTCATGGGTGGCTGCAGAATACGTCACAGATGTGGCAGAAGTGATGGCTTTGCACACCTAATTATGCAGGCGCAAATTGACAGTTTCTTGTGATCATCTCGAGGCGGTCAATTTGACCGTTGCGTTTGTGACAGAAAATGGCGGCGGTGTACGCGGCGATACGACTGAGGCGGCTGCCACGGCGGGAGCAGTGGCGAAGGAGGGTGCATGAAGACGCGTTTGACTTGCCAGACGAGCTGTTTCAGCGCCTTTTTCGACGGTAGAAGCAGACTGTGGAGTGGCTATACGACGAAATCTCCGATGAACTGGGAGGTACGCGTGCGAGCACGCTGTCGGTGCGACGGCAGGTGATATGTGCACTGCGGTTATTCGCCACGGGGGGCTTTCAAGCTGCCGTTGGTAACGAGGCGCACGTCGGCATCGCACAACCGATGGTAACCAAATGCGTGCGGCAGGTGTTGGAGGCAATCTGCTAATTTAGTGCGCAGAAAGGGTGGATTCCCGCGGTCACCTCTGCGCTTATGCTGGCAAAGCACTTTATTTTTCCAGCAAGTCGCACTTCGTGTTCGCCTTCTATTTCCTAAGGAAAAGAAACAGACAACCACACTTTGGCGTTTTGTCATCGATCGTAAGCGCCAAACAAGACAAAAGATGTTGTCTTCGTCGATTTGTTACCAAGCGCTCCTTGCAAGTTTGCTCGGCAGGCATGTAGCCTTCATTGCCTTCATTCAAATTTTTTTGCGCACTTAGGTCAGCCGCACAATAGTTTGATTTCAGGCGCCACATAAAAAACAATAACACGGCGTGGAATCTGCAGCTTTCGTGCCATGGAGGAAGGACTCCATGTTTTGTGCAACTCTTCAAGCCCACCACTATTACTGGAAGCACCATTGTACAAGTCCAGCTTGAAGTTGTGTTCAGTGCAGCTTTGTGCACTGAACGTGCATTGAACAAATTTCAAATTATTTTTATGCAATCGCTTGCAGCTCTAATTGTAAAAGCTTTCACACTTCTCCACGTTGAGCGAAACTGTTTGTGACCATTTGGCAACATACATTGATGTGTGTGGTGATGTGTTTGTTAGTATATTTTTCTGTACTGGCACATGTTGGGAGTGTGTAGCTGTGCCCCCAGTTCTTGGTTGTATGTGTGCTTTTGTAAATGTTATAAATTTTTAATTCAGAAACCGTATGTTGCATTCATTCCTGCTGCATTGCATTCCATTTGTACAATTCGTCAGGCAGCACCTCCCGGTGCAATGAATGAAATGTAATGGTGCACAACACAAAAATGGTGCAAATGAAAATGGTTGTTTCATAAACAATTTTTAATGTGCTGAGCCATGTAATGTCTTCAGGACATCATTTTTCACTCATCACTTCCCAGGGTGGCTCTGTCTAAGCATTCATATTAGGCGCCTCTTTTTTTCACTGAGCACCATTACCATCCTTTCAATTTGCCTGATAAGGAAAGGCACCTCGATTTATCAGACTAAAGGTTTTGGAGGGCCTGCTGTTCTCTGTGCCAGTGGATTCATTTTAGTGCAGTATGGCGTTAGTTGCAGGAAAATGAAACGGCCTAATAAAGGTTGTGTACATACGCACTTACACTCATTTATTGCACGCCGTGAAATGTGGCAGTGAATGTCAGGTTAATATACAGGAATGGGAATGTAGATGTTTTCAAAAACAACTGGTGAAGGGAAAGCTTGAACTGGGGATGGCCTTGCAGATATGCATGCATCTTCCACGGCCAGGTGGGAAGGAATAGAAAGCAGGAATAGGAAAAGGTAATGAGAAGGGGGAAGAATTTCATGGCAAGGTGCTATGCACTATTAAACGCCTGAGGAAATCAAAACCAGTTATTTAGAAGGAGGGCAATCAGGACTGCATGCTTAAATCAGTGCCTGCACAATACAATGCAATCACTTCACTGCGTAGCATAGTTGTAGTGCCGAGAAGCTGCCACTATTGATGACAGCCCCACAGAGTATAAATATAATGAAGGCCATTGATTTGTTTTTCTGCACATATATCACTCATGCAAAGTGAAGTAAACTGTCCATTTGCATAAAAGTGTGAGCACGACACAGGTATGCCACGCGTATGGCTGGAGCAATTTTAAACGTTACATTCGTTGCCCAGGTTCCAAACTATACAGACCTAGATTTCGTTCAGCATACATTACACCGCCTCGAAGGACTACGCTTGGCGATGTGGCAGCAAGCAATGAACCATTTACTACGAAAACAAAGTTCTGAAGGAGCACGGACGTTAAACCATCAGTTGCATGTTTTTTTTATTTGTAACGGTGCTTAGCACACAAGTAGATATGGATTGCCACTTTCGTCCATACCGACTAAATATTTTGTAATTCTAATTGGTTTTGCAATCCAACGTAACGTGTACATGATTGCACTAGTCCACTTTGCTATTCGGATGCTAGACAGCGAAACTAGAAAAAGAAGAAATTCACTGGAATTATTTACTAGATCTAATCATATTCTACATGGCAGTTTATATTCACTTATTTCTTATGCTTACACAGAACGTACAGCCGAAATGTGTCTGTACTGCTTTGATGGTTGCGCATCTTAGGCTGGTTTTTGGTAAATTATGGTTTTGTCGAGCGTTTTTCGCTCTGTCAACACCGCCATTTAGCTCCAGAGCACTTCCTTTTGAATAATTTGAAAGTTCGGATTTTGCGAGCAAGGGAAAAAGAGAAGCTTCGAAAGATGGCGTCTCACCGGCACCGGTGCCGTATCAAACACTACGCGTTTCGCTTGTCGCATTGCCTTATCAAAACCACCGCGACATGAATCATCTGCGTCAGCACTTTTTCAAACGGCACCCGTCGTCTGCACTGGCCCAAACATGCGCAAACGTTTTCAAACGCCGTGCCAATTATACCAAAAGGGCAGTTGGGCTAGTGTCATCATCAGCAGCCAAATTTGTTTGCAAAAGATTGTGTTGCTAACTTACAAACGTGAAAACTATTTATATAGTTGTGAAATCTTGGCCACTTGCGGTGTGTACGTTATTCAGTGTTATCAAAGCTAAAATGCGAGCATTTAAAAGTGCTGGCATGCATTTAGACATGTTTTTTTTGTTTTGTTTTCAAATATGCTTGCTATGGCAGTACTTGCGTTGATCGCTAGGGGACCAAAAAGCGGCAGACAAGATGGCCGCCTCCATGGTGGTGGTGTTAGTGGTTTTTATTAAAATATAAGTAAAAAGGAAGGAAAAGATTTTTGCTAGCCCCGGCATCTGCCATCGATAATGAAGCACCTGAACTGGGGCAGCAGAAATTAAGGATAGCAGGCAGAATGGAGAAATGAAATGAAAGAGGTGAGGGGACAGGAAGAGAGGATAGGTGGAGAAGTAATATGTACAAACTATTTACACAATAAGAAATGTGTCCAGGTTGTGATGCTTGTGTTACATTTCAAAACATCGCGAATAGTTCGCAAGACGTCAACTTACGAAAGGTAGGTGAACGTTTCAGGTGTATCAAGCGATTCATTGCGTACGATTGTTGGAAATATGGCACTGAAGTTTCGTAGCTGGCCTTACATGACAGGCAAGTGCGTGAGCAACGAGCGCAAGAGTGGAGGAAAGCTATGCTTTTACTTGAACAATAAGTACCAGCAGGCTGTTTTTTAAATGGTGGAAGATGAGCAGTGCACGAAATACAAGCCTTTGACATCACTGATGCTCATTAATTTTAAACGTCAGGTCCGATGAGTTACACCAAGCATGAAATGTTACATTTCTGTGTGTGAATTAAAAAAAAAACTTCAGTGAGCCTTTCGTCTTGCCTCTCGCGCCTGCATGCTAGTTTGCACTGAAAGTTGTGTCAGTTGAACTGTGCAGCGAGTCTATCGCCTTGCCCCTCATGCGTGCCTGCTACTTTGCACTGGAAGTTGTGTGCATGTGAATTCCCGGCGCTCAGTTGGGCTTCAATCTATAATAGTGCCACAGCGAAACTGTAGTATCGTTCACTAATACGCAACGTGAACGATCTCGCAGGATATCGCGGAGAGTTCGGGATATTGGTAGACCTGCTAGTTTTTCGCTTTCAACGAAGGCATTTTTAAAACATTTTTTCAATATTGCACAGAGCATGGCCTTCGACGGCCAAGTCAAAGGAAGCTGGCCTGAGCCTAACAAGGCCCCACTACCGACGTAATTCTCGGCAGCAAATAAAAGAGAATAGGTCTACTAACCAAAGTACATAGCTAGATATTAACTTGTGCCTATGATGACTGTGTGCACTTACCACAGCACCTTTCCGTCGCAGACATTCCTCTGGCATTATGGGCTCAGTTAACATGGTTTTTCAAAGGCAATAATGGGCTCTTTTGTGCTACTGTTTGTGAGGTTCCAATATTTAAGTGCGCCAAGAACTTCTACTGTCATATCGACTGCACTATGAAGTTTTCACTCTTTCACGCATTGCTATGCGTGGGGATCACATACTTTGTCATTTAAAAAATGCACAGCAATTACATTTGTGCTAATACGACCATGGGTGTTTCCACCACCTTCCAACGCTTAATCTGGGACACTTTTATTAGTTAGACTGCAAAAGAATTGGGGCTGATGCTGCTTATACTGCCTCGCCATTTAAATCCTCATGCATTTAACTTCTACGCTGTAGCTGTGCTATAAACGGCTGTGCACCTAGCCAAAGCAATCATTGCCATTCCGTGGCAAATTATCAACAGGAGATTCATTTAGACAAAACACTCACAGGCTTCCAATAAGAGTATTATGTGCGGAGGGCATATACAGAAAGCGAAAGACAGAAAAAAGCAGCATACATGCAGGACATTACTTTTTTAGAGGGCTCTTGAGCGCATGTACCTAGCCAAAGCAATCATTGCCCTTCCGTGGCAAATTCTCAACAGGAGATTCATTTAGACAAAACACTCACAGGATTCCAATAAGAGTATTATGTGCGGAGGGCATATACAGAAAGCGAAAGACATAAAAAAGTAGCATACATGTAGGACATCACTTTTTTGGAGAGCTCTTGAGCGCATGTTCCTGCATTCAACGTCTTTGGCACCACCTGCGTAACTGATTGCCCATTCCTCCACTCTTGGCGTGGCAGGTACTAGCAGAGCGAAACACCACCTGCCAGGGAGAGATTGGAGGAATGGGCAACTGGAAGGTGGCTAGCAGCACAAAAAATCACCTGCCAGTGGTGGCAAGTGGCGTTTGAAGAGGTGCACTCAAATTTCACATTACCCACTGTCATAATCGCCTGTCTATTTTTTTTTTTCAAGCTTCTGAAGCTTCAGCATAAAAGGGTTACACAAAAGGCAAGCGTGTAGGAAAGAAGTTACAGAACTGCATGTGGTGCAGAAAATCATATGTAGTACAATATAAGGCTTTTTAGAGAATAGTACACAACACATTATATTTCTGCTTTTTAAAGGAACAATTAAAGCATGGCTAACAAGTACAAAACAGTGCATAATAAACCAAAAAAAGCATAGCAGCTCTTGGTGCTTTAAGACTGCAGGGTCAATAATGGAAGCGGTGTGATCAGAAATATCATTCCAGAAGCTTATGGCTTGCGGGAGGGCTGTCAAATTAACAGCCGTGGTGCGACCGAATAAGTGGCTAAAGCTGCAGTCTTTATAAAGACTACAGGATGCACAATGTGGTTCAGCTAGGGGAAGGTTAGTTGGATGCCTTACTGTGGTTTGTTTTATGTATTAGACAAAGCAAAACAATCTTCGTACATAACTCTAGTGTTTGTAACTTTAGTGAGTGAAAGCGATAACTTCACATTAGTAACGCTAGATTGCTGTTCATATTTTGTGGTTACAAAACGCGCTGCGCAGGTGTGAATTCGCTTGAATGATTGTATTAAATAGGCTTGGTGTGGTGACCACATGGGTAACGTGAATTCAAGTTGGGGAAGAACAAAAGTCTGATATGCAAGTTTTCAAGTGGTTAACAGGGCATCTCGAAGATTAAGTTTTAGATAGCTGAGAGTACGGCTGTGATTTTAATTATGCCATGTTTCAAAGTATTTATAAGAAGGTGCGTATGCACAAGGGTTAAAATTGGGCTAGTATGTAAAAATTTAATTTTTTTCCTGCTTGCTACATTGGCCAGGTTTAGAACTGCCGACTATATTCTGGTCTGACAAAGACGAACCTTTACTGAACACGCATCTATTTCTTCAGGCAAACTGCAGCCCACATTGTGGTCTGACGAAGAGTCTCAACGTCGTTTTGCCATGCGAGCCAGACTGCAGTTGTTCCACCAGAGTATGTGTTTGTGTGCAGGGAAGTAAGATCAAGGGAAGGGTGTGTTGCATTTTTGAAACCAAGCGTATCTTCCTCTGTAATGGCAGATGTCCCTGATGTTGAAGCTGTGTGGTGCAAGCTGCATCTGCAAGAATGTCTCTTACATGTGGATACCATCTACACACTTTAGAATTTTGGAGGAACCTATCTTGGCTCTGTATTATATGCACAAGCACATGTTTGGAAGTAAAATTATCATGGCTGGTGACCTGAACCTTGCTGGTGTAAACTGGAACACACTGAATACTGGAAATATCAGAATATAAGATTTTATGTTCACCATTAGCCTAAAATAGCGTAATGAGTTAATTCTCTTATATAAAGGTAATTCTCTACTTTACATTCATAGACCACCAGGAGTCCTTATACCCTTTCTGGTGCAGCGGTTAAGCGATGCGCCACTGCCCTGTGATGGCAGGTGCTCCCAGCAGTGGGTCTTCTGCGGCCGCGGTTGCTCTTCCCAAGCGACCAATCATTCATTTAACTGGCCCATGTCATGGTGGGCACTTTGCTCTTTTTCAGTTGGCACTACTAAAAGGTTACGAAAAGGTTACGTAACCTAAGTGGCCCACCTGCCTCCTAGGTTGCTATGTGGGGACCACCTGCCAGAGCCATGCCCGGGTTTTTTTTTTTGTGGTCACAACGCTGACGCCAGATGTAATGGAGAACGGGGCCGTTAACGCCATCACGTTAATATAAAGACAGATAGCAGTAGACAGTTGTTCATTTGAGTACATTGTTTGCACAAAAGGTACAGAAAAATGGAAGGGTCACGACTATAGCTGGAGGTAACAATTCAGACAGGCTTCAAATTTATCATGATCAATGGCGCATGCAGTGGTACCAGGCAGTTGAGTCCATTTACGAATGGGGTGAAATAGAGGTCAATGAAAAAAGCAAATTGAGGAAAGGTATGTTCGTCTTTTAGTTGGTGATCAATGCAAGTAAAAACATGAATGGTCGGCGTGATACCGCACATAGCAAAGGAAGAATGACTATAGTAATGTTTGTGAAAAAGAAGGGAATGTAAAATATTTGCTGTCCTTTGAGCAGAGGTAAGTTCAGATTTTTGTTTCATTTCTTTTATACTCAGTAGTTCTTAGATATAAATTGGGCAGGCTCATTCTCCAGACTCCAGTTTTGTTAGTATGTGTGCGTCTGTTCCAAATCAAGGAGGTATATTCCACTTTGAGCACACTAATGAATTATACGTTAAAAGCATTGCGTCTGGGTTTCCTAAACCAAGGTTGCATCGAAGGAATCCTGACGCTTTCGGTGCCACCTTGTTAAAGGGGTCATGGTACCATTTTTCAGACTAAAATTGTTTATTGCATGTATTTTGCTAAGCATATCTGAAAACGTAGGTGAAATATGAGCTGCTTTGCAAGTAATTTCGATTTAAGTTATCCTGAATAGTGTGGAAGTCAGACAACACTGGCGCACCCTCGATCTGTGACGCCATAAACCAATGGTCACGTGCTTGCCTGCAACTGAGCTGCGCATAAAGAGGGTAGGGCAGTGGGTTGTTTATTGTTCAGGCTAGGGGTGAAGGGGAGATGTTGGTGAGAGAATGAGGAGCCCACACCCACAACAGGGGTCAAAGGCAACAAAGGCCCGTGTCCTGTTTCATTTCTTATCTTGGAGACTTCACTGCAGTGTTCCATGGCGGTACTTGAGTAGGTGCTTGTTGTGCTCCACACCGACCGTGCGTGGCAGTTTCGGAGTTGATGACATTGCTATCGATTTATGACGTCACTAAGGCTGCATCAATATGGCCGTCACTGCCAGGGCGAGGGGCTTAGAACTGATAACTTCTAATTGCAATTTCTAGCTTTCTAGCTGAAATGTGCGCATAGGGCCGTACGCCTTTTTTATGTATAGTTAATCTTGCCGTGGCTAGTGGCAGTAACGTAAAATTATTATTTGTTGGTAGAACATGTCATGACCCTTTTAATAATCGCGTCTATGTGATTTTTCCAAGAAAGGTCGGATGTTATGTGAACCCCGAAATACTTGATTCTATGGGAACATTGTTCAGAGTGTAATGGCATGGTACGGGGCTATATTGCGAAATTGAAGGGTGTCAAAATTAGAGGCAAGCACAGCTCTTCAGAACCTGTATCAAGCTTCGAGATATCGAACATGAAAATAGCTTGAGAGAGCTCAAGTTGGGTTTTCTCGCGTTGCATATCGAAAATTGGCGAGTTTAGAGCATAGGTGATGTAGGGGCAATTCCTGTAACGATGCCATGTGCAACGCCTTTTTATGAATATGTAATGCGGGAAAGGCAATTTTTATGAGCTGCCAAATGCATATTTTCTGTGGTCCATATCTCGAATTACGATTCTGTTTCAGAAGTTTCTTAAACAGGGTTTGCCTGCTATGTTGAAGGCCTTCAATTTGTCAGTATATTCTTGTGCCCTGAACCAAAAAAAAATTAAGAGGTCTCATTTATTTTAGTTAATACTCGCCGTTTCGTTGTGTTCTGTTATGTACATAATGTCCGCCTTGCTGTATAATCAACCTGCATAGACATACCTTTTGCAGCTTTTCAAATAAAAATTTGTATTGAATAATTTGAAACAAAGTTCGTGTATGCATATATAAGCGCATGTGTGTAGAAAGTTTCTACAAAAATACCTAGTGCAGTCATTTCATCCATCTGCATGATGTGGTCTTCCTGTTTCTTCTGTCGCCATTTAGACCTCAAAATCAAAATAAGGTTGCCACTAGCTCACTGCGACAACATGGCAGAGTTTTTCTTCTGTGCGTTGCAACAAAGAGTTCAAGGAAAGGTCAAAGCATAACTGTAAAACTGCTTGCTGGTCAGCAGAATGACAGCACAATAGTATCACCAAGAAAACCACCTGGGCACATGTGCTCTTTTCACACCTGTAAAGCAGACTTTCAGTGTGCAGAAGTATTTTTATGATCATGTGGTTGTGAAGCACGATATCCCGCCCAGTGCTAACGGGAGCAACTTTATGAAAACAGGCAAGAACAGGAAACTTGATGCTGTTGCTCCTGCGGGGCGACATGTTTGCTGTCTACATGAATCACCGGCACGCCATTCTCCCTGGCTTCGTGTTTTCATCACGTTTACATTGAACACTTCTCAGCCGAAATCAGTGAAGAGCAGAGTTGAACCAGAAATTGGGGAACTGTGCTGCTAAGGAAACAGAATTATGCTGCTGTCTTATCTGTCCTACTGTGGACATCCAAACCTGGATCTGTGCGAATAAATAATACAACAAAAATATGTGATCATTCCCTCCTTTATTTGATGCTACCAAAAATAGGTCCCTGACAGAGAAGTCCTGGGAAGGCAGTTATGTTTAAGCGCTCTGCAACGAAAAAGAACAGATCATGTAATCAGCACAAATAACTGTGCACAATAACACCACAATTAGGTTAAAAGAAAGCAGTGTAAAAAGAAATGTATAACATATACTCAAAAAGGGAAAAACAAAAAGCAGTAATATCATATAGCGGCTACAAAACACCACACAAGAACATGTATACAAAAAACAGCAACAAAATTACCATAGCCAAAGGGAGGAAATAGAAAGGTAAAACACGATAAAACAGCAGGAAGAAATTTTGGAATCTTCTGAAACAAGAAGGAAACCAAAATGCATAGAATAAACATGGCTGTAAATGTTTTAATCGGTACCAAGATAATTGAAAATCACGATCTGGTTTGACTAAGGCATTGATTCATGCCAGAGCCATACCTCGCTGGCCTGCAAGGTAGCCTTGAATATGCAACTGGAAGATAAAAGTGCTTAAAAAAGGACCAAATCTGGGATGAAAACTTGGAGAGGAAGAAAAAAGAAGTGATGCCAGACATTGCATATCTTTTATTAAGCAGTTACCGCAAGCTACAGAATTATCCAAAACTGTTCTGCACTTAGATGAATCAAAAGGACAGGAGCATAGATATTTAGAGAATTGGCAAAGCAGTGAAAAATTCCATCCACTTGACTTCCACTGGGGCAAGTAGATCTGGGAAAGCCCAGTTTTAGTATTAGGTGTGATGGTCCCACCACCACCCCCAGACATGAGAAATGTCTGCGCCATCACAGCATGTAGCATTGTAATAAGGGAGTATTTACTCTTACAAATCTACTCCACCTTGAGGGATTCCCCTAAACATTTGACCAGCATATAGCATTACACCTGTTCACACCATGCAAGTAGCAACAGTACTAGCAGCACCTCTTGCTCGCATGACAACCTGGCCAGTTAGTGGTACTGGGCTACAGACTGCGACCATGCAAGTGGCGCAGCATTGGGGGCCGCGCTCACTCATGTGTCACCTGGGCCAGTTTGTGTCACTTGCTTAGACTGTGAATACATTCAGACCTTGTTGATATGCTGCGAGTTCATACGCTCAAAATCGCGAACAGCAGAAATGTCTCCTCCTAGAATTACAAACAACACCATGTGACACATTTTACAAGCTCCTAAATTTAGTTTTGACTAATTCTGGTCATATAATATGTTTAATGACTAACCGTAGCTGTGCAAACACTTAAACGGGCCAAACATAGCGGCATGCAACAGGAAAAACTAGGATGAAGCAGCAGTCACCTACTGCGGTGCCTTTTGTGCAGTGCCCAAGTGCAGAGCACCAGAAAACCGACAAAGGTGCTGAAACATGCGAGCAGACCATTTTTGTGGCAACGCAACAAGAGGAGGCCGCGTTACGCCTCTGCAAAAGTGCAAAAGGTGGCAGTGTGGTGTGCGATGTTGGCACGTGTTATAAAAACCCCGGGCGGTCTAAACTAATCCAGAGCCCTACAATACAGCGTCCCTCGCAGCCCATGTGTCAATTCACGACGTTAAACTGCTCGGTTAAATTACTACGTCTACTTGCTTACAAATGTATTGTTCTGCCTACCTTATATTATGCTGTATTGCTTGGGACCCGTTCACGAAAACTCACAAATAAATTAGAGAAGGTTCAAAAGAGGGCGGCGCGATACATATATAACAATTACCGACGTACATCAGTAACACATCTTTTAATCCAAACTGGCCTCCCGACAATAACTGTGCGAAACCGCTGCGCACGACTTAAATTTATGTATCAATTAATCAAAAGACACTACAGAACGGAGCTTACCGATTTGCTTCTTCTTTCGTCCGGATATGCGACGCCACAACGACACCAGCTAACTTTAACTCGTTTTCGCGTTCGAAATAACTGCTTTAAGTATTCATTCCTTCCAAGAACTATTTCCGATTGGAATAACCTCACTAACAATGAAGTGCAGCAGCCGTCGCTGACGCTGTTCTCGCAACATATCACCTAGTTTTTATTGCATTGGCTATATCACTGTTCTGTTGAATATGTTTAATTGTTGTATTCCCAGTGGTACAGAACAACTTGAACTTGCACTGTTTTGTTTACTTTTGCCTGTTTTGTTAAACTGCTTAGTTTGTATCCCCACCCTGCTAAAATTCCTACTCCGGGGTTGCAATATCAATAAACAAGTAAATAAATATACTACGACGTACTTACATGCCAGCAGGCGAAGTGCATAGAAGGCAGCATGAAAAGTAAGGGCACTAACACAGTCAGCTGCCACCCTGCACCGCATATATGCAAGAGCACGAACCATCTGAGCATGACCAGGAAGAGATTTTGGCTCATTTTACTGCCGACAGACCGGATGTCTTGCAAATTTCTTTCCGCACTTAGGACAAAGCACATGTGGACTGATTTCTGCAAGCTCGAAAAGCCAATGAAACCTTATGCACAGACACACCAGTCGACATTTCAACGAACTGAAATTGCACTACAGTCACCAGTTACATTTTAAAAATTGGGCACTTTGGATCACATGTTTGTCTGGATAATGTTTTTGTGTGCACATTTCTGAAGTGCATCACTGGGTTACATTGTAGTACACTGTACGAGCACACTATCAATGGACACCGCCAAAGGTAGCGAGAAATTCCGTCAGCCTGACTTCCGCTCAGCCAAGTAAATGATGGGAGAAGCCTAGTTTGTTTTAATATTAGGTGTGATGGTCCCAACAGCACCAGCAGACATGAGAAATGTCTGCGCCATCACACTATATACCATTACACCGGTTCACACCATGCAAGTAGCAATAGCGCCAGCAGGGCCTCTCTCTCGCATGACAACCCGGCCAGTTTGTGGTACTGGGCTACAGGTTGCAACTGCACGTTGCGTGAGCACACTACCACTTGAAAGCCGGACCACCACTAGAAGCAACTTTTACCTTTGCTCAAGGTGTAGTACCAGAGACTTCTCATGAACTAACACTCTAAATGGCTGTCGCCCATTCACACTGCACAATTCATGCCACACAAAAGCAAGTGGCGCCAGCGCTGGGGGCAACTCTCACTCATGTACCACCCAGGCCAGTTAGTGCCACTTGGCTGCAGACTAGAACTATACACACTGTGAGCACACTACTGAAAAGCAGGACCACCACTGTAAGCAACTTTTACACTGCAGAGCCCACAAACACTATTTCTCAAGGCACAAACACTGCTGGGACTGGACAGACTTATCATGAACTAACACACACAATAAATGACTGTCGCCCATTCACACCACACAAAAGCAACTTGAGCGCAAGTGGAGCCCGTACTGGGCACCTCTCTCACGTACCACCCAGGCCAGTTAGTGCCACAGCCTAGATAATATCACAGGTCAGCACACTCATTAACGAGTGCACTCATATCGCGTGCATGTGACATGAGTGTGATAACGTGAGTGGGTGGTTGTGTCTGGGAGTGCGATTCAGTGAATGCGAGTGAGAGTGTGATTGAGCTGCCTTCCATGACGACGAGGTATGCATAAGATCAGGATGGTTACACGCCTTAACTTTTTGAAAGAGCCCTGGACCAGGTCTGGACACAAAATGAACAGCAACGTTTTTCCAATTACACAAACGCGAATTTAATTTTCAACTGCTGCCTGGCTTGCCAGCTGTAAAACATATTCCCAGCCTTAGTTTACATGACAGCTTTGTTTACTGTATTTTTCCTTTCATATATCAGTGCTGTCGACCAAAAGATGAGCAATCAAACAGATGCCACACTCCACAAGTGTGCCTGAAATCTTTCCAAAGCCTGCATTATAATTTATAGTCCCCTCCCTCCAATAATACTTTCCTTACCATGCCCACGACGTTTAGGTCACTGGTGACCCATAGCTGGTGTACCCTAGTTTTAGATACCTATGCATTTGCATACTTGTTACACGAAAACAGTCTAAAAAATTAGGGCTGCGCAAATAATCAAAAGGTTGAATAGTTGGCCAAGCTGCCGCGGTGGCTCATTGGTTATTGCGCTTGGATGCTACCCAAAAGACGTGGGTCCGATCCCGGCCGTGGCAGTTGATATTTGACGGATGCGAAATTCTAGACACCTGTGTACTGTGCGGTCATTGCGAAAAACCCTAGGTGGTCAAAATTTCCGGAGCCCTTCACAGTGGCATCCCGCACGGCCGGGGTCGTTTTGGGACATTGAACCACCAATAAACCACAAATAGTTAGAGAATATCATTTGTTATTTGATTCGCACCACACTTTAACTGCTCGAAGTATTAGAACTTCCTAAATGCTCAAACATAACAAACTCGTAGCCTAATACCGCACCACATCCAAACGACACCTGCCGGTTAGAGTAACTCATGCTTAACACATCAGTTAGCTTGCCATTTCCTCATAAAAATATACAGCCAACATGTGGTTAAGATTAGCTCTTGTATAAAACAAATAGGGGCAGGTAGCGGCTGCACAATAGCCTCAGCATGCAAGGCGGCATTGAGTGGAGCTCTGATTGAGGGCATAAATTCTGAATAACTGACTGGGGCAGCCAGGGGAGCTTCAACGAGTTAGGTCGCGAGCAGATGGAAGCACGTCTGCCAATTGCTTGTGAATGGTGAGGCTTAACTCTGGGTATAGATTCGTGAACACACAGTAGTAGCCATATGTGCCTCTTCACCACAGAGTATATATTTCAGTGTCGAAAAGGGAACGAAACACGCTTTATCACATGAAATATTTGTAATCCTAACTGCTAATTTTAAACTTTAACTTTCATTTTTGTGGCCTCATATAATACAAGGACAGTCTACTATCGGAGAAGAGTAGACATGTTGACATATTCTTGCAGACCTCGCGCTCTGGTGGCTTAGTGGTTAGCGCATTCGATTACCGGGCTGGACGACTCAGGTTTGACCCCAGCCACAGCGGCTGCATTTTGATAGAGGCAAAACACAAGGCACCCGTGTACTGTGTGCAGTGTGCGTGCACATTAAAGAACTCCAAGTGGTTGAAATTATCCGGAGCCTTCCATTACAGCATCCGTCATAGCAAGAGTCGCTATGGGACATTAAGTCCATAAACCAAACTTTCTTGTACATCTTTCCCTACGATGACAACAGCAAGAGGATAACTTGTGATTTTGGCAGAAATTTGCATTCTAAATTGACAAAGAAACCATGCCAGAGCAAAGGGTTGTGCAGTGCTGCCTTAAAACCTTGTGGCTTTCTAAGCAGTTAAGGAACATCTCGGGTTGTCACACTACATTTAATAAATAAGACCGAGTGCAAAACATAGCATTCTTTTATTTTCGCTACAAGGTTTAGTTGTCTTAATGTTTTTCTGTCTTGCAACTATAGTCGGACGAAATTTAAGTCTGTAGTGAAGCTCGCGCCCATTCAGGACTGCTGCACAGAATTCCTCCATCACAAAAGGTAGCCCAGTATTAAACTTTTTTGCTCCCTAAGCAAAGAACTAATCCCAACTACAAAAAAAATTGCTCTAGAATTGCGATACCTGGCTTGTTTAATATAGTCAAGCAATGCCAAGCTGATTTCGTCAACCATTGTGACTGGCCAGCAGAGCAATACAGTACGCCGTGGACAATGCCCCAGTGTTAGTAACTGCTGTTTTTTTTAGTTGTATTCTACTGCAGTAGTTTCAAACATGGCTTAACTATGCTTTCTGAGCGTTTCATTTAATGTATTCAAAAACGCAGACTGACACTATACTGCTAGTGGCTTGCCTACCAATGGCAGCACTACTGTCTGCAAAAGTGGTTCCTGGTACCTGCATTAACGTGAGTTATTTTACTGACAGTACTTTCAAAACCTCCTTCGCATTCTCAACGCTATTTTAATAAAAACCTATGCATCCTGGTTAATGTCACACTCAATATTGCCACTGCATGGCACCCAGGCAGTGTGGCAAAGGTTGCATCCCTAAAGAGATTTGCAGACTCCAATCGCTACGAAAATACGATGGTTTATGGTTTCTGGGGGTTTAACGTCCCAAAGCGACTCAGGCTATGAGGGACGCCGTAGTGAAGGGCTCCGGAAATTTCGACCACCCGGGGTTCTTTAACGTGCACTGACATCGCACAGTATACAAGCCGTCGTGGCGGAGTGGACGCAGAAGCATCCCTTTCGTGAACAAGAAAGTGAGGCTACCATATGAAAAAAAAACTTCGTTTAAATTGTTCTGCTGCGTTTCAAAGCACCAAACCAGAGCATTCGTTTAGTGGGGAAAGGAGCCTTTGATTGCTGCTAAAAAGGTCTGCAAAAGTCAGTATATTGTCCCTTTAAATCACCTTAGCCTCGAGTCACTATGTACACTATGAGATGAAGGGCAAGGAAGAGGGGCAGACTATGTCTGAAGTGACAAGACAAGCAGTTTAAGGTACAATTTAGCTAGATTGATATGAGAAAGTAATGTCCTAATAGATACAAATTTCTTACTTCCGTGACAAAGATCAGTGGCTCCGTTACAGTTGGATTCATCGGAGTCTACTGGAAATGTAAGGATTTTACATGGCCCACTCTATTGAAAAAGCTAAAAATACTTGTCACAGTAAAATTGCACTGATGCACTTTCCAGGGGACTACAGGAAAAGCATACAGCAGAAACGTAAGGAAAACATACACCATAAACACATGTTGTAATTGTGTTCAGGAGCGCGTTAAGTAGTCGTGCTCTCTCAGAATGTGGATACATGGATCATAATCCGCAATGCGGATAGGTGGACCCTGTTGACATTCAAGCTGCTGTCTCACATGCTCCCTTTCAGAACATGTTGCAGCTGATGTAGAAGCGGTGGCATTGCGGCGTTTGGGCCAATACCTTGACTGCTTTTATTGTCGCCTATTGGCAGGCGGAGGCCTGGGCTAGATGGTGGTTCCACCCCTTTGTCGGCACATCCCCTGATAACCTGCACAAGTTTGCCAATGTATTCACGCACCAATGCTCCCCCTTTTGGGTCAGTTGATGTTTCTTTACCGAATTTACGTGTAAGAACCGAAAGCTCAATGTCAACGCCTGCAAGCACATTTGAGTCTTGTGAATGAATCATGTCACCTTGAATGGTGTCAAATAGTGCTGCAGGCTCATCCTCTGGGAATGAATCATCTGCAGATGAGTTCTCACTGGCTGACTCGTGAACAGGTGATTCGTCCAGTCAGAATGAATGGTCATCTGCAGAAGACAAAACAGAAGATGGATCCTCAATTACTGGCTAGTTGCATCCCTTCTCCGCAGCTCTCACTGCGCAACTGCATGGACATGGTGGAACCTTTTCATGCACAAAAAAAAATCCGTACAGCTGCACTGCAACCTGTGGAAACAAGTGTTACATTCAGGGCAGCTAAGCATGCACACTTGGCACTGTGTGTCCTTCCTGACAACAGTGGGGTACGTTCTTCAGATTGTGACTGCACAGACCACTTTCCATCAGAAAAGTCTGGTCATGCCAGACTTGGAGACTTCCACTCCTGCAGCATGCTTCTTGAAGCAGTCTGCTGTTCGATGGTCTGCCCTGCGCTTCACTTGACAGATCGGCTGCTTCATTATCCGGTCAGTAAGCCAATGTCATCAGATACCAGCAGCCTGTCGAACCGCCAGTTCTGAAACCCTCCCAAATAACTTTTTTTGAGCTCATTATGCATTGACTCAATATGGTAGTTAGTAGTCAATCCGGTGCCCCGCCTGTAGAAAAGAGCCCACTGTTCTAGGCGCTTAGCATATACCCTCTCAAAGTACTCAACAAACTTATAATAAACTGTACATCTCCAACCAAGAATGTTAAATTTAACCCAACGTTTCGAAGCCGACTCGGCTCCTTCATCAGGGGTGACTGAGGGCAGTAGCTAGCGTCTTTTAAGTATGGAGGGGAGGGGGTGAAAATAACGACAGCTGTGTCGCGCAAGACGCGGGGGAGGGGGGGGGGGGGTTAGTCTGTTAGTCCCGCTGGCGCACTGCAGGGAGGTGCTGAATGGCGACTTTTTCTCCACTTCACTGCCAATATTAAACTTCATTCCATGCGACGCAAGCTACATCGGCGAAACCAAAAATTTCAAAGAAAGAATTCGGCAACGTAAGAACGACGTCCGCAAATTCGCAAGAGAGCGCAATCCAGTAGCCGAACATTCCGAGGACTCCGACCATAGAATCAACTTTGAAGAGACCGACATCCTCGGAACCGAAACGAATTACAAGAGGCTCCTTCTGGAATCCTGGTATATCCAAACCACCCCGAACAATATCAACCGCACAAAAGGAAACCCGCCCCCAGTATATGCCCAGGGACTTCGCTCTTCAACGCAACGCAAAAAAGTCGCCATTCAGCACCTCTATGCAGTGCGCCAGCGTGACTAACAGCCTAAAACCCCTCCCCTCCCCCGCGTCTTGCGCGACACAGCTGTCGTTCTTTTCACCCCCTCCCCTCCATACTTAAACGAGGCTAGCTACTGCCCTCAGTCACCCCTGATGAAGGAGCCGAGTCGGCTTCGAAACTTTGGGTTAAATTTAACATTTTTGGTTGGAGATGTTCAGTTTATTATAAGTCTTCAAACCCAACCAGACAGGTAAATCTGACAAAATGTTTAGTTCTCAACAAGCTTAACGCAATCAACAAACTCCTTTAAATTACGGAACTCTGACGGCTCCTTGTGCAAGTCCTCTTCACTTCTGCTGGTCCACATTGCATTCAGCTTCTCCTGCACAACGTCTCGGCTTTGCCTGTCCGTTACATTGGTCATGTTGCACTTCCAGCTCCGTCTGATGTGCCACACACACAGCAGACGTTTCAGAGTGTTCCCCATGACCCTTGCCCAGTCATTTGCATATGGTGGTGCATTATCTGACATGAATGCACCACAGCTAACTTATGTGCCAAGCCTGTCCCTGATTGCAGTAAAAAATCTTACCATGACATCCTCAGACACATTGAGAGAGAGGGCGAAGGCACACGGAATGCCTGACCCACAATTTTCTATGACCATCACATTTGTAAGTTGGTGCTTATAGCGATTTGTGCCATGAGTTGCATCAACACACACTGCTCTTTGACCATGCTTTAGTAGCATGTGACCCTGGGTAGTGTTCATCACTGCCATCACAAACTCACCAATACCTTCTTTCAGTTTATCTGGCTCTGTATACAGCAGAGCACCTTGATCCTCTAGCTCGACGATCCACGTCTAAGTGCTGACATAGTCATTACAATTTTTCTCCATTACACTGTCAATATTAAACTTCATCTTTATGTTCTGAACCTCTGATGAGGTGAGGTCAGAAGGTGAAGCCTGTCTAGTGGAGCTCTGGCAGGCGAACGTGCATCTGAAAGAATAACCCTACGAGGGACCTGCAGCTTCAGCTTGCGTGCACTGTTCTTCTGGTCAGCAATTGACAAGAGATGACACGGTAGCTCTTTCTCATGGCCACAGTGCTCAGCTTGATAGTCTACTACCACATTTTCATTTTTTCAAAGACATCTATTGTCGCCAAGCAGTGCCTCTCACATTTCACACTGCCATGAACCTTTGATTGGCACTTACCTTTTCCTGTCTTCACATATGGCCCTGAGCGATGGCAAACCAGATACTTCTTTGTCCCTCCAGATGCCAAATGTTTTGTACCCGCTGACACAACAAAGTGGACAAGCTCAGTCTTTTCCTCATGATCCTTCCCGCTTTCAAAATCTGTGAAAAAGGAACAGGCATCAATACGGGTTAAGCTACAGCGAGCAATCCCCAGAACTGCAAGTAAATTACTGCGAATTTAATGCAGCAATGCTACGTTCTCGCATTGAATAATGCTTCATTTCTTCACATGCATGCATTCCTTAACCTAGAAGGCTTATTCTCAGCTGACACATATCCCAAACAATGCAGACAGGTTTTTCTTGTTGCCATGTTTATTTCCAGCCACCTGAATGTGCTCCCATGCTTATCTCGGTTAAGTTTGCAATTGTTTAATGATATAAGCCATGTGTATGCACGCCTTACAACATGCCACAGCGTAAAACAGAACCGTGCCCATAATCTGGCCCAACCTGCTACACAAAAAGGGTGAAGTGCTCCAAAAGGCTGTTGTGCCATGAAACAACAGTCGATTCGATAGAGGCGAAATTCTAGAGGCTCGTGTACTATGCGATGTCAGTGCACATAAAAGAACCCCACGTGGTCGAAATTTTCAGAGCCCTTCACTATGGCGTCTCTAATAGCCTGAGTCGCTTTGGGACGTTAAACCCCATAAACTAAACTAAACTTATAAGCGGACAATTTCATTATGGTAATGTTTGAATTCTGGTTCATTGCAGACAGAAGGCTTGCATGCACTGGCATCAAAATACGAAACAAGGTGCCTGAAGTTACGGAACGGCATGTCTATTGCTGCAGTTCTGTCCAAACACAGCACTTACTGCAGCATTGCAGTTCCGTCCATACCGGACCATGCATTCCTTTCTGGAGCAACCCCTGACATCAAATTTTTCAGTCAGGTTTTGATCGAAATAACACCTCTACAAGCTAGTAAAATTTGAAGGTTATCGCACCTGTTCCACCTAACACGAACAAATAAATTTTTCCTGTCATGATGGGCACTTGGTGCACAACAAAAGTGATTACAGGATATAGAAAAAAATTGCAGTGGTCTCCGCCTTAAGGGTGTGATGCAATAGCTTTGATGTCTTAAAGTCTATATGTGTCGAATTGGTCATTCTTGACTTTACATTCATCGCTGGGCTTCATACTACGCCTGGCACAGTGGTGCTGCAGTTAAGCGATGCTCCACTGCCCTGCGCCGGCAGGTGCTGTCACAAGTGAGGTGGCGGGCCTTGTGCACCGGTAGGGGTAGCCCTTCCCGAGCAACCCCTCACAATCAGTCGTTAATTTAACCGCCACAGACACGAGATTTTCTTCTGAACGGGAACCTTAACACTGTCGCATTAAAAGATTTGGCTAGCCATGTTCATCTCGTGCTTGTAACCTTCTTTCAATTACAAATATTGCGCTAGGTCGGTTAATCCAAGTAGATAAAGCCAGAACAGACCACCTTCAAATCGCGTTAGGCTGTACATATATCATCACAACATGTACTGTCGGGGACAAAGACGCCCAGGACACACGCTTGTTATCAAAAGCATATAGCTTTGTTATCAGCCAGTGGTTGTAAATCACACTTGTGGAGATGAAACTATGCCTTGGAATGTATAATGCGTGTTAGTGAAATAAGGCAAACAATAGCAAACTTCACACCTATAAGCCGATATCATCAGTCTCGCATCTTGGTACATTTTGTCCCTAACAGTACAACGGTATATTGGTGTGTAGTACGTTTTGACACACTTTGCATGCAAAGCAGTTAGGCTTGCTTTAATTACGTTACGCTAGGTTAGAGAACTCAAGTAGCAGTTGCTGTTATTCCCGGACATAACTCCAAGAGCAGCTAATTCTTTTTGAAAATGCCTAGCGCTCCACCCAGACGGAACAAAATGACTGATGTTATCAGTCTGCCCGTATGTACTATAGCGCATAGCATCACAGAACATCCAAATGCACAGCAAGTTTCCGAGACGCGTTATTTCAACTTGTGTGGCTTCCCTACTACCGCATACTGCAACCCCATGACAGAAAACGGTGTTTGCACAATATGGAAATCTCGTTTATACCTCACCTGTTAAGGAAGAGAACTCAAGCCTGATGCGCCTCGGCACAAACCCGTGGACCTGTTCGTGGTGCCGCAAGAGGCCACCACGGTGGGGAAACACAACATTACAGCAAACATCACATTCAAACGAAGCACTACAATTATGAACCAACGAGGCGGCGACATCAGGGTGCTGTTTTCGCACGTGCCGCCTCCGTGCACTTTCAAAGGCGAACGAGGCATTGCACACCGGACACATACACTTATGTTGTTCAGTGGAGCCCACAGCAAGGCATTCCGCGCTGCTTGAACTTTGCCTTTCCATCTTGGCGACGGAAACAACAGCCGGGTTAAGTGAAAATCTGCTCAGGGAGATCGTTCGGGGACCAGACAGGATCAATGACGAAGAGCCAAGGCCTTTACAAGAAAAGCATGGTCACGTGGTAAACGCATTTACCACCGCGCTGATGGTAAATAAATGAAATTGAAGTATTGTGTAGAAAAAATAATTCAAATTTTGAGATAACGTTCAAACCATTATCTTTAGGCACCTTGTGGAAGCTTATCATTAAGCAAAATACAACAGGCACAAAGAAACAGGGACGGCTAGGGACATCCGCGACCGAGCCGAACCTAAGTATTCTTCAGCAGCCGTGGGGAAAGAAGACGGAGCCTCAAGGGTTCAGCTCGGTTTTTAATACGCCCCAGAATAGACCCCCTGGATTGGCTGAATGCATGACTGGATGGATGGATAAATAAATTGATAGATGAACAAGGCTGAAGCCTTTAAATCGGACGGCGGCTCACGCCACCTACACCGCGTCCACTGCAAGGCGACGCTTTCAGATGAACCGCTAGCAGACGACACACAATGTTTTTGTGACTGCCATTAACAAAAAGTAGCCCTTGCTGAGAGTTCTTTTTGAGTTTATTTCGTTGATTTGTTTAGCAAAAGCGTGTTATCAGTGACGCATCAAGGATCGTAGTTGTAACGATACAAAAATGCACAGCTGCAACGTTCCAAATCTTTACTTCAAGTCAGAGGAACAAGAAACCGCGGTCGTTATTACATTCAGGTTATCCATGTCGGCTAAAGCTATAGGGAAAACGGTTCACGGTTTTGTCCGACAACAGAGCTACTGTAAACTCCTTGCATGCGTCTGCGAAGTTCGTGGCATCATGTTCCAAAACCGGAAACCCATTCAGAAGCCTCTGGACGCATATTGCTTACTGCACATGCGTGAATACCATTTCCGCTTACTTGTCCAGACCTGTGAAAGCAAGGATAGAGGGGATTGGAAATCACTCCAGCTGTTAATTTGCTAAATTTTTGAAAGCACTGTAAACAAGCCACGCCGAAAGAAATGAATGCAGACGTTAGTTTAGTTAATGGGAGTTTAACGTCTCAAAGCGACTCCGGCTATGAGAGACGCCGTAGTGAAGGGCTCCGGAAATTTCGACCACCTGGGGTTCTTTAACGTGTACTGACATCGCACAGCACACGGGCCTCTACAATTTCGCCTCCATCGAATTTCGACCGCCACGGCCGGGATCGAACCCCCGTCTTTCGGGCCGGCAGCCGAGCGCCATAACCACTCAGCCACCGCGGCGGCTGAATGCAGACGTGAATTCAATATATACAAGAAACGCAGCTTTCTGTTAAAATTCGTGGAGCTGCAGTGAGACACGATTTCCGCAGGCTGCATCGAATTTGCGCATGCCGTTTTTCCTCGAAACTGTACACGTACGAGTCTGTTCCTTCTAGTCCAAGCATCATATTGGCATGTCGCATGCACCTCTCGTTCTCATGGTTGCTGCGCACGTCCAACGATCGTACTTCGCGATTTCTCAATTACCTTAATTATTTGTTTGTTGAGACTGAGAGGAGACTTTAATGAACCTCGTTCACTGTGTTTTTTTTTTCTTGAAGAAATGAAGGCTTTTTTTTAGATATGTCAATAAAAGAAGTCCAAAAAGTTAATAGTTCAACGAAAGTTATATATTCTGAAAAAAAAAAACAGGCCGATACACTGCGAACTGCATTCAAAGATCTTTCCCGGCCGAATGCTTCGTCGGATCGAACATCTCTTAGACCAACTTAGACATTACAAACTTGTATAGCAATAGACATCGGCTTTGCGACGAATATCAGATACACAATATGCGAGATACCCACTCCAGCGGGTCGATCACATATCTATAGGGCCGCTTACCCGAGTTCAGGGGGGCTATACTCAGAACCCCGGAACGGGGAGGAGGGGGCAAAGAGGACGGTCGCCCTACCCCTCCCCCTCATACATTTTTCCAGAGAGGGCAGCGCCCCCCCCCCCCCCCCCCCGTCTCTAATTGCTCCTACTTGGATCAGATTTCTGAAAATTGAAACATATTTGTTCTAGTACTCTTTAAATTCAAAGCACAGTGGGGCCGAGCTGCTTGGCTTAGTAGCCTGTAATTGTAAAGCATTTCGTACATGGGTAACCTAAACCAGTCATGTCCCTACAGAATTCGATCGACTGCTCTCGACCTGACCGTGTACATGATCATGATTAGTGGAATTTAAACAAACTATGTACAAACTTTTTTAATGGAATTGATCAATCCTCGTGCGTACAGCTTCCCACTTATAAAGCTCCTCATTTAAATTAATTTTTTATTGCCATGAATCTTTGGACCGTTCGTTCGGTCGGACTTACAGCCGCCGGCACGCGGCTGTATCATTTTGTTTTGTAATGCGAGATGCGACCAGACTTGCATCCACTGATAGTGGCCACGTGAAAATGATTCCAGGTTTTTCCAGATTCTCGCTCGCCAAGCGGGCCTGGCGGATCCGCCTCGTCCGGCGAACGGATGGAAAGTTGGTCAACTTCACTTTCAGGCGGGCGAGCGGGTCCGGCCGGCGACTGGATTGGAGCTATTGGCTGCTTTTGCCGTGACCTCAGCGACGTCTCGCTTCTGCCGGGGCAAGATGGCCGTCCGTCGACTGAACTGGGGAGCAATGCCTGGGCAGTGGCAGTTTTGTCGCAAAGCATATTATATTGACCACCTGTTAATGTTCGAGTGTTCAGAGTGACAGCAAACTTCGCCGCTTGCAGCAGTGGCGAGCGACACTTCCACTAGTTGAATTCTGTAATCATCCACGCTGATGGAGTTGACAGAGCGCCTCTTCAAACCGACGCGAGACCTACGCGTTGGCGGTGTCACGAAGTGTTTATATGGAGCTGTTTGTGGTTGTTGCAAGCGTTCCTAATTCCTGCGAGGATCATCACGGACAGCGGCGAGTGACAGCTGCTCACGGTGAATTTCTTGTGCGTGCATGAGCTGCATAGCATTGACAAGTGCCCGCGTAGTGAACGTGATTGCGATCAGAGCGAGTGCTTTTACGTCAAGGCAGCGAAATGTGGTCCTGCGAAACCTCACGACGGACGCTGTGCTTTCCGAATGCTAAAATTATCGTGGCGTTGCGCAGCTAGTCGCATTCGTTGCGATGGTTGCAGTGATCGCGACCACACGACGTTATTTCTGCTACGTATCCATTACCATTTTGATCGCGATTCGTGCGGCCACTGTGCTCGAGTACTGCCTTGTGTGCGACGTGACACGAGTTTGGCTGCACGGCCTTCGGACTGTTTTCTGCGGCGATAAAAGCAACGCCGCCATCCTTTGCGTCTTGGTGCTCCATTCAATACCTTTTGTGATTATGGGTGCTCGGGTTACGAGTGGCCGGCGGGACTGTGTGACTTGTGTGAAAACATGGGTGTGCCGTTCAGACGTATCTTCGAGGGCATCATTTCTCTTTATTTCCTTTCCGCTATTTGTCTGAAATAAATATTTGCGCGATGAATGGGTGACTGAACACTTCCTCTAGCCATTTCGGTTTAGGTTGTAACAACATGGTATTACGCGATCACGAACGAGAATCATTGCCGCATTTAAATGACAGCTAGTTAACAGTGTAGAATATCTAATATGTGTTAACTCATGAGTCTACTTTTCGACGAACATTCCACTCTATGTTACGCAACAAAAAAATAACTGTGGCAGCAGCTTACGGGGTAAAAACTGTCCACAGAACAAGTTGGGCATAAGGAGTCTTGAAGAATATAAATAAAGAAAATATTCCCCATTGGTTTTTTGCTCTTTTTGCTTTGACGAGTTCTTCGCAATGCGAAGTTGTAGTGGGATCTCGGTTTCCATTGTAATCAGAAAAATTCGGTGATCTTGAAGCGCCTCATAACCCGTAACACTGTTTGTTGTTGATTTTGCTCACGGTCCCTTTCGATCAGGAGATCAATGGTGCAGCAGATCAGGAGCAGCTCGTGAACTCTGCTTTACTGGTGTTAAGCGGTTATTCAGGAGCACTCCCTGGGACAGCCGCACCAGTTTGTTTAACAACACAATTTCGAAGCCTTGAGAAGATGTCATGAATGCACATGCACCCTGCTACCTTCATTTTTCCTGTGACTGCTTGCTATGGACATAATTACTTGTCTCCTGAGCGACGGCGATGGCGAGCACAATCAGCTGTGTGTTGACAGTGTAGAACGCTTCCCAGATTTCCTTAATCCTCCTTACATTTTACACTAACAAAAATTTATTTGCTGACATATAGACGTATATTTGCACCTTCTTCAGTGATCGGCTAGGTTTCCTGGCCCACTTATCCTTTCACATTTGCGTTGTCACGAGAGTACCATTGCTGCACAGATTCAAAGCTACAATAACAAGGCTTACTTCAGTTCTTTGAAATGTGCTAAGCATTGTTTCATGGTTGTTGGTTCTGCTATACCAACGTTGCCCTGTTTCTGAGAGTCCTGTAGTATCAATGAAACCGTTGTCCTGTCAAGGCAAAGCCCGCATTTAATTTGAACCCATTCCTTTACATGAATGAAATTTATGTTGTTGCTTGCATTAGCAGATTCCCAGCTTTGCAGCAGCGCCTAGTTCTCTTCTTGCCCGCTGCGCATGCCTGAATGAGGAGTGTTGCATTTTTCTTTCTTTTCTTCTGCGGTGTACTCTGCATAAAAAGTGCTAACCTAGCATTGCGGGCTGCGGGTAGGCATATGTGAGATTATAATATAACCAAGTGGTTCTGTTGTTTTAATTTTAAGCAGGTTATTTCATTTTGTACAATGAGCAATCCAAGCCAGGATGTGAGTCGCCGAGCACCGACAGTGATTTTTACACTAGAAAGAGAAGTTCTTTGGCAACCAGAAAGTGTGTGAGCTGGTTAGAAGTAAGTGTATCTGGCAGTCCACAGGTTGGCATAACATTCTGTGCAGACAGTGGGGCAAGCATTGTGATGACAATTCCAGTGTGCAAGAAAGGTATATGATTCAGGCAGTGTTCGATTTATCTGCTCAAAATCCAAAGTTTTAAGTCTTTCCCGTCTGCGCATTAATGGGACAAGAACACATGCGAAAATGGGCCACAAACATTTTCACTTTGTCCACTCTGCAGCACATTTCTATGTTAGCAAAGCGTAAATGCATTGAAAAAAGTTTTTTCCCCAGAAACACTGTTAATAGTTTGAGTCCATATTAACGAGGACTGCACTAATGAGGAATGGCTCCATATGTGAAAGTATGGTTTATTTTTTAGTTCTGATAATGACACAATCATTAATCTGTGTTATTTTGAATGCAAAACTAAAGAAGTACATTTATCTTGCAATTTATGAAATTGATTAGAAGGATGTCTTGTATGGCAAAGCAATTTGTAGGTTTAAGAATACCGATTGGCTTTACCTGACACCACTTATAACAGCAGACTGCTAAATGAGCCCTGTGGAACTGGTAAAGATATGTTAGGAACAAAGTTGACGGAAAACAGCACCACTGCACATAGTAGCAATTCTTTCTCTGTTGTCCTCGTCCCTTAGCACAGTTTCAACATGCAAACTTACCGCCGGTTCACCCGACAGTACACTCGTACCAAGTTTTGTTAAATTTGCAGCAAACATCGACAGTACAGGAAGCACGGTGTACGCATATCTAGTGCATACTGTGCAGATAGCTTCCTGCCTCATCATAGCTTGGCCCCTCTATGTTTCTTACCCATCATTACCCAGCACCTATGGCCCTATTTGCCATTGCCATGTGCTGAAAATCACCAAACACATTTTGTACTCTTGCCCTGCTAGATTGTTTTGGCCCATTAAGTTGTTTCATCCAAATTGGCAAGCTTTTAGAAAAGATTCTTGCAATGGCCAACTTGCTCTTGTTCCTCACGACATGCACCTTGACTGCAATATAACCTTCGATGCTTTTTTTCTTGGCTTTGAAAAGCATTCGATTCTCATATTTATATATGGCTTTTTTGTCGTGCATTAACTTGTATCCAAAAGCTTTAAACTGGATCCAAGCCATCCGTCGGCAGATTTGCCTTGCCAATTCTTGAGCATCCTGCCTTTTCCTGCAATCTTGGATGTCCCCCAAGGCATTGCCCTCGAGCCTCAGCTTTTTACTGCCTAAATTATGACTTTCCCTTCAGTGTTTTGTTACATGCCTTCACTTATGGCTATATTAAGGGGTCTACCATCTTGCAATAAATACCCATGTTTTAGTTCTCGAAAACAACATTTTGTATGCTCTAGAATGGCCTATTTGCTAATGTTACTAAGAATGCACTAATATTTTTTATTGTCAGCAAAACTACCTTTTGTCTACTTATAAGGTCTTACCGAGAAATGTATATTCACTGGATACTGGTTGAAACACTCAGCCATTCACATGGCCCGTAATGTAGCATGGTCTCAGCTCATAATTCTTATACACCCACCTACAACCTAGGATATTTACTTCATAACATGTACTTAGCATCGCCGTCTTCCAAGTTACTTGCGTTCAGATCCCCTGTGTGGCATCACCTTATCCGTTCTAATGGCACATGGCACAAACAGAACTTAACTAAAATCCCAGAATGAATTCAGACCTGAGCCCTTGTTTTATTTTCTCAGACTATTGTTGAAGCTCCAGTTTCACAGCGCCAAAGGTGAATTTCAAAATTCTTCATGTTGTGCAGAAACAAGGTTTTTTAACTCTTTACCGTCACATAACCAACTAATCTGTTCTGACTCATGGTTCCTTCTGCACTAGCCGCACTAGTACTGTTGTGCCTCAGTTAGCTCCTGCCACTACATTTCAAGATTGATTTTTGTTTTTGCCACTAAAGGATGAAATAGCCTTTCACCTCACAAGGCCTACTAATCTCTTGTCCTTTGAGCTGGTCACTGCAGAAATCCACCCTGTAAATGATGATGTTCATCCACTGATTAAAGTGATTCCCCCAAGGCAGAGAATATTTGTAATAAGGGAGTAAATACTCATTAACGTCCTCCGAAGTGCAGCCATAAGGCCAAAAAGAAGACCTGTATGGCTGTGCTTGGACACTAATGGGTGATTACTCCCTATTAGTAAATTACAAACTCATGAAGTTCCTACCTGGCACATCATGTCAAAGCTGACCCCTCAAGTATTACCATTTAGTACTGTTTAGGTATAATATATGTTAAAATAAAATGTTCTAATGAAGTGCTTAGTCACTTGCTCAGCTCGGCAAACCAATACAATGCTCTCTTATGCGTAAGAACTTTCCCCACAGTATATTTCAAGTAATAGTGGGGCAGATTTTCACAATAGTTTTGTCGGACGGTATACAGTTGCGTTTACGCTAACTTGCACACTGTGCGCAAGCTAGGTCTAGCCAACTGAACCTGTGCACTGAAAAGCTAAGCATGCATTACTGTGCCTATCTTTGTCAGATTTTTCTTGGTTTTTCTCTCTTATCGTCTGTTCAGCTAAGCAACACACCGCCTTCATAACTTGGCTCATCATAACATGGCTCAGTGAGAATGCTACGAATGCATGTTTATACATGTGAATTTTATATATTCAGGACAGTGTTAACAGGGCTGTTGGTTCATCTTGAACACAAAAGCCGTCAACTTCAATTTGCAACAAATAGATACCAGTAATGACAAAATCCATCACTACTTTCCTGTTTTTTTCGGCATTCTTCGGCCTAACTTCAAATTGGTCTTTTACAAATTTCTGATGCCTATCTATGCCTCAATTAAATTCTTTGAAAACCAGACTGGCAGTGAGATAGGTATAATTTGCTGAAAATGTTGATAGTCAGCAACTAATAGCACACTCTAAAATTCAACACATGTTGAGTGGTATAAATATCAGTTAACAGTAAGCAATGCTCACTTTTGCTAGCTAGATTGGGAACTGGTCACATTGGCATACAATCAGTCTACATTTTACTAATGAGTGAAAATAACTATTAAACGTTGCTTCAAAGTTGTATCAGAGAACATACGCATATATGCCTGTCACATATTTAAATGGCTCAATTTTTATTTCATTTTATTGTGCAATATCATAGATCTCACACTGGAAATTCAAGTTTACAAATTCTGCTTGAGATGTTGGTGTTTGCTCGATATAACCAGATTATAGGGTCATTGTATCCTGTTTCCCTGACTGTACAAAGTATTCTTTCTCAGCCTAAGCCAGAAGTCATTGCAATGTAAACCCTCCAAATTGGTTCTTGCATTTCCTGTACCTGTAATCCACTTTACTGGCTCCCACATCTCATTATGTTTATAGTAACAGAAAGACATGTATTGACTTTTATACAATTCAAAGGCCCCCACTTAGTTTTCCATTCACAGTGATATTAGAGAATGCTTTGAAGTGGCACATAGTATATGCCATCTTATTTTATACATGGCAAAAATGGCATGGCCTTCAGCAGAACTTCCCATACTTGTTTTCAGTGCTCTAGTCTGACTTGTGCAACGGCAATATCAGCTCCTGAAGGAATGCTAAAGGACTACCTGATGGCCCACTGCCACTGTGAACAAAGCCTTGCACTACAGCCAAGTGATGCATGTCTAAGCCCCTTTGCAGCCACAGAGTGCTATTACTATTTTGGCTTTAATAATGAACTGAAAAACAACAAAAATAAGTCACTATAGCTGCATTATCACTGTTTTGCTGAGCTGCTTTTATTACAACTGATTTTACCTGTTCCAAACAGCTGGAAAAGTCATAATTTCTCATGTGCATTTGCATTTGTGTTTGACAGCAGTGTGCTAAAATGTGAATTTTTAATGCATACACAATTCGGACACACACACACAACATATATATTGATTAGATAAGCATATCTTTCGCATTAACAGTGAGCTGACTGTAGGTAGTTGGGGGAGGCTGTTTACATATTAAAGTCACAACGACTGTGCAAATGCTTAGGAAAGGCTGCAAGTGCAATTATTTTTTTCTCTCCGTCAGCAGTGCAAAAACACTGCAGTGTAGAATTTTGAATACCTGACTAAAAATTTTAAGTATGTAATCTTTACTATTTGAAAAATGTAATGATCTTGATTATAATTGCGGTTGGTTGATAGCAGCCTGTACTGTGTCCTGACCCTATCGAGAATTCGCAATAAGAATCGCGTCCTTGTTCTGAAATCCTTAGGGTAGCCTAACTTTCAGAGGGGGCAGCCTTCTATTATTTTGGCAAATCGTCGACCGTTGTGAAAACATCGCGATCGAACGAGGAGGAGTTCGCGATCGCGATGCGACGCGTTTTTTGGTCTCTTGGATATAAATGGTCCGCATGTCGTTTCCCACAGCATCGCTTCAGACGATCAGGTGCTGCTGCGATGTTGCAAAGTTTTGTCAAGAATTGGTTCGAGGCCGTTGGAGTCAGCCGCACCAATATCCATGCCATATCACAGCCGACCACGATTGTACCTTCGACGAAAATCCCGCAGCAAAAAAAAGAAGTTGAGGGAACGGACGCCTCAAGTACCCCGAAATTAATACGGGCTATTCCTACTGCAAGATATCTGCGTGTTTTGCTACAAGTATGCATGCCTGTACCGCCGCACGCGATTAGACGACAGGCACTGCCGGGCGCGCCAGTCGGCATGCTGGGACCATCCTCCTCGCTCGCAAGCGCCAAAGTGATCGTACAACACCTTTCCACCTCACGTCCACCTGGCGGCCGAAAACTGGCGGCCCGCTTGGCGCTCCGAAACGATCGTACGACGGCCCTTAAACAGTTAATTTCGGAAGCTCGTTCTTTTCCTGACTGCTGGAGTGTCGTCACCGCAACATCACACTTTGCATTAAGCTTTGAAGATTGAAAAATAATAATAATAAAAATACAAAATTTGTTAAGTAAATGAGCATTAAATAAATAAATAACCAAACAGGCCCGAAGTCCTTCCCTCCAACTAAAAAAAAAAGTTCCGGAGTCCCTGGCTATACTAATTGTCTCGAGCATAGCCCAAACCTTAACCCGCTGCCATTATGACCCGGACACGACAGAGGTGTGCCAGAGAACACCTCGAAAATATAATTATAGAACTCAACAAAGCCCCTCGATCGAGGGTGCGGTTGTGCTACCCAGTTTCGTCTTCTAGCGCACACTAGCAGTTTATTTTTGAGAGCCTCTTCATCGTACGTACCTTGCACTCTTCTGTTTTCTTAACAATTTTTTTCAGTGCATCAGTTTACCTACTCAGCAACCTATATTTCCCCCTCTGCTGGTCCTAAGTTGCTGATTTCAGGTCAGTGGCGATATAGTACTTATGAGATATACCACGCACCGTGCCACGAAATACTTAATTTGCAGCAATTACATACTTTTCAAGCTTGCTGTATTTAGGGGCGTTCTAAAATAAGTGTTTATTTTATCGTAGACGACAAAGAAGTTGCTGTTTACAGCGCAGAGATAAGGGAAGGGCCCAGCGTTATGATCAAGAGCCGCGCCGCAGGACCTTTTATATTTCGAAACCGAAACTTAAAAGGTTCTAGCGTCGTCTGATGGATACGCCCAGACTTTGTAGGTGAGTCCTGTTTGTCGTAAGCCACACAAAACTTTCTGTGTAAATTAAGCACTATGTAAAAAGCGCAAAGCACAATCAGGCACCACGCGCCGCTAGCGTCAAGCTTTGAAACCGTAACCGAAGGTGATTTGTCACATAGCGACTACTTTGTGTAATGCAGTGGAGATCAAAAATCGCAGAACACTTCAGACATCTAGGTTGCAGCGGTGCCATAAAGCTCATACATGATAGAGCCCATAGAGTGACACTAAGCCACCATATTCACACTCTATGGGCTGTCACAGGTGCAAGAGCGACTTGACGGGCTAGTTGGTTCTGCCCTTGGTTCTGCTTATTTGGACCAACGCTCTGTGGCACGGCTTGGCACGGTGCCCATAACCGTTTCCCCTTCAAAGTAGCATTTGTAACTTTTCAAATACTATAAGCATTTCATGGTACATAGAGCTCCGCGTCGTATGCTACTACATGCGCTCAACCAGCAGCCAACTGGATGGCCGGATGCGCTGCACGAGGAGGCTGTGACGTGGAGTGGGATAGAGATCATGGTCGGAGACGCAAGGTCTGACGCAGGAAACAAACAGACGAAACTGAACGAATAAAACGTATTTATTATTCTGGTTTGTAAAAAAGAGGTCATCGTCATCATCGTATGCACCACCCTGTGCGGTCCGCGTCGCCAAGATAATCCAAGTCTGGTCGTTTGCGTTCAACGTTGTTTGCGTCATACCTGATCACTGTGTCGGTTTTTGTGTGGTTGTTACCATTATTATATTGTGTGTTTTGCAGCCACATGTGACACTTCCACAATGAGTTCGTCAGCTGCGCCGAGCTATGCGTACGTGAAATAGTTTGACCGACGGCGCAAAAGCTATCGTACACGTCTCTATGTCGTCTTTATTTCATTTTCGCTACACCTCTCCTTCATGCCTCACTGACTGGTGTTAGCAACCTGAGGAAAAAAAGATGTCTACTGGCACGGCGAAAAAGATGAGAAGGCATTCTATTCCGCCCAAGTAATGGAGCTTGGAGGTGGGTTTTACGGTTACTTCGCTACGTGGTCAGACTTCTGAAGTGTGCCAAACGTGTGATGCGTGTACAGTCTAGCCTAACGCTTTTAACAAAGCTTGGTAGCGTTTTATATAACGTCCATGCACGTGCTTTTTTTACTGTTGCGAGCACTTGCAGAACGCTTACGATACCACTTCCTCTGTGCTTGCGGTCCGTGCATACAGCAGCCCCAGTGCACGCTTCCCAAAAAAGGGAAAAACTCCGTGGTCGCGTTGTAGCAGGTCTCGACGTAACCGTCACTCTGAGCGAAAGAATATTTCAAGATTTTTTTCATGAATTAAAGTAATTGCATAAGGCAGGGAGAAACCAGCTGTTTTCAGATCTGCTAATTTTTCGCATCATATGCGTTTTGGAAAACAATAAACCGGACACACTAACAGATCCGTTTTCGTAGCTTGCCATGTGTTTGCTGTCGCATTCATTCTATTTTCTCTCATTTCTTGTGTTCCAGTAACAAAAGCGGAGCTTATCCGGAGGATGTGGAGGAGAAAAATCACTACAAAGGACCTAAAGTCTGCGCCAGCAACAACAGTTGCACAGATACATGTATGTATTGAGCGAAGTTTTACTGCGGATGCCTCTGCTAGTGCCACTCGCACGCTTACCGGTCGCAATATGTACATTACATAGCATCATACTTCAGAGCTAGACAGGTGTCTCTCTCTATGTGTATCTAAAATAGTTAAGGTTGCGGGAAGCAGCCAGGCTCCCTTCAGCAAAAGAGAGCCTCGTAGCGCATCTTTGAATTGCAGTATAGACAAAATGCTTAAATGCTACCATTGTGATAGATCGCGTAGGACACTAGACAACCGCATATGGAATCGATAGAAGCATCTTGCTGTTTTTTTTGTTCTCTCATGTATTGTGTGCTTGATGTCAGATCAAAGTTTCATTTTTCGTGTTGGCTCCTCGTGTTGTTGTCTAAAATATTTATGGCCTTGGGGAGCAGCCAGGCTGCCTTCAGCAGTAGATAGACTTGTAGCGAGCCCACCAATATGGCGTTGTGGGACAGCGCACTTCTCTCATTGCAGCGCGTTCTCTTAGCTTCGGCTTGCAACTCGGTGGCCTGTTTCCTCAGTGCCACGATGCTGGTTAAATATATTTACTGCTGGAAATGTATAAGCCCTGCTATTGTTCGGTTATGCGGCTTACCAAAGCGAATCGGGCTACGTGAGACGCGGATAGGGCCTCTGATAATTATTATTCACGAGGGGTCTTTAACATGCACGCACATTGTACAGCTCTTAGGCATATTTGCAGTTCATCATCCGTTGAAAAGCGGTACCGACGCGCCGATCCGCAACCTCAGTTTCGGTGACTGCTGGCTTCGCTCTTTTATATTATCCGGGATCAGAGCGGATCCAGAAAAGAATGACCGAGAAGAATGACACGGATTTCATCGATCTGTACAGAGATTAGCAGCTGCTGCAAAGTGTCTCATCCGCCTCACACAGCACGCACATAAAATGAAGTTCTCTGTTATCCACGTCACTTGCATAATGTGGTAAAGCTCTGAGGAGGCCTTACCGCGCTGGCTCAATGCAGATCGCCCGACTGCGGTGTCGGGGCACAAGAGATCGATCTCAGCGGCGGAGACCCCGTTTGAGTGGAAGTAAAATGCGAAGTAGCTGGTTGATGCTTGATGTCAGTGCAAGTTACCCCCTCCCCATGGTCGTCATCGTTCGGGGCCCTATTGGCGTCCCAAGAAGCCCGATTCGCTTTGGTAAGCTGCATAACCGAACAATAGCAGGGCTTATACATTTCCAGCAATACATATATTTAACCGGCATCGTGGCACTGAGAAAACAGTTCACTGAGTTGCAAGCCGAAGCAAAGACAACACGCGGCAATGAGAGAAGTGCTCTTTCGCGAAGCACCACATCGGTGGGCGCGGACGCTATCGGCACACAATCTGGTGTGCTTCACTGCATTGCAAGCACAATGCCTGTGGACTTCTTCACTGTAGCAGACGATACGAAGCACCGCCTCTGGGCCCCTGTGCGCCTGCGCCGCTTAGTTTTGATGCGCGCCCACGCCGGATGCGCTCGGCAGAACGCGGCCACGCTGAGCCGTGTTCGCACATATTATGTACGACCCTACACACTGCTTCGTGCTCATTCATCTCGCACTTACGGCGCGTCTACTGTTTCTCTCAGCGCAGTTGACAGTCACGCACCTAAAAACACAGAAAAGACAAACACGCAGAAGATATGCACACATGTATACGTTTGCTTTCCAAGAAATGCTGGAGGGTTTTCGGGTCACTGCCTCGGATAATCACTGAGGTCAGACCATAAGCAATGGGGCCAGTTATGGGTCGGGTAGCAGCATCGCACCGCTGCCACCACTTGTTATGATGCAGGGTAGCGTGGTTGGGCCGGAGACGGAATGAGGAACGATGGAAGCTTGACATTTGGGAAAAACACAAACAAGTTGGTGTACTGGCACTGTGAAGAAGCTTATTTACACAATTTAGAAAAGAGCAAACAGTCAAAAATAAAAGTTCATAGCGTTGAGGCAACGGATAAGCCTTGTCGCCAGCGCCCAGAGCATTCGTTCTCACTCAGGACGCTTGTTAAATACCCTAAGGATCCGCCCCTTCACCAGGCGTGGGCCAATACAATACATGGTACATTTCTTCACGATGAGAAAATTTGCACACAGCACTTAGCAAGCGGAGGCACTCGTGGGAATGGGTGAAAAGTATTCGCAGGTCCGCTGCTCTATCGCACCTTGGTGCAACCGTATTGCAAGCGGCACGTGCCTATCGAAAACACGGGTGCCGCGCTGTGGGCTACAACTGAGGTGGGCTCTCTCCATTCTGGGCGGCTCTTGTCAAACACGATTATTTACTGGAAGGCACGTTCCTCTCCTCCCGTCGCCTGTCCATCGTCGGTCGCTTCTTGCAGGGAACCAGTAAAAGGGGGAAGGTCATTTGCATCGAACCGAGCGTGTGAGGAATCCCACAGGCTCCTTCCCAGCTAGTCATCCTTTTTTTTGTGCAATCGTCGGCCACCTGACGCTGTCAAAATTGCCACTGCTGTTGCTGCACCACCGTGGTCATCCCTGTCGATGGGATCGGCACCTTAATCCTCTTCGGCTGGTGTGCATTCCGTTCATAACAAGCCCAAAGCGCACGCCACCGAAAGCTCTCCACTTGAGTTTCAAACAAAAGGGGTGCTGTCTACTCTTGTAAACGAAAGGGCAGCCACACAGAACACGCAGAGATGGAGGACTAAAACTAGTTGACCAAGCAGAAGGGAGAAAAACCTCTCAGAGGGAATGGAAGGACAGGAGCATGTTGAAGTAGCTTGTTTGCCACATATGTAGCTCCACTATAATGAGTCTTTTATTAAAGAATTGTTTGCAGTTGTGCGTTCCGAGGACGGTGCCTCACAACAACCTTGGTAGAGTACATTTTCAGCCAGAGGGTGCTCGGGTCCCTTTAAGTAGCAGCTGCCGGCTGGCGTGCATGTGCTGGCTGCCAAATTTGTTGTTCAAATTCTATATTCTTTAAGGAGGCCAATTTTATTTGACAGCTGAAGATGAAGCTTAACCTTGTTCGTGCCGATTCGGTCGTTGCCATAAAGCTTGGTGCTGGCGCCTTCTGCCAGAAGGGCTTAACATACCTGAGAAATACCGTATGCATACTTCACCTTGCAGTTGACTCATTAAAAAGAAAAACATTTCTCAGTGTTGATGATCTTGCATGCACACACAGTGCGGCGCCGACATGCAAGACGAGATTGTAATGCCTTTCATTTGAGTGCTAGCTCTGTGGTAAAGCGATAGCATGGAGACACGACGTGCAGCTAAGTTTGTACTGCACACGTACTTCATAAAAGTGTTCAACCAGCCGATATGCACGCTTGTCAAAATTATGTGTGCATTACTTGCTGGCAGTAATATTAACAGCTGGAGAGCGGCAGACTACAGTTGAGCGGATCATATCCTGATTGTTTTCTGCTTACAACCCACAGGAATTAGTTCACAAACAGAAATTGCAACTACAACAGGACAGTCAGTATAGGCAGGGTCGATCATTGTAATTACCCATGTAATTGTGTAGTTAACAAATATGAAATAATCTGAGACTACAGCATGTTGTTTGAGCAGTGAATGCGCAGTTTTTCTCTCCTCCTCCACCTCATCATCATCAGCCCCACTGCGCCCACTGCAGGGCGAAAGACTCTTCCATGTCTCTCTAATTAACGCTGTCCAATTAACCCTCCATGGTGGTTTCAAATGCAAGTCTTTAGAGTGCGACTGCCCGTCACATACGCTTTTAGGGATATCTCGAAGCTTACATGCCGACTTCACGACAGCACACAACGCACTGAAAGACATATACTTGTGTTGTCGCCGCCGATGTATGCGTCTGAGCGCAAGAGTCTCCGGCTGCCCTCAATAACCAACGTCTTTTCTTTCGCTCTCAAGGATCAGATTTCTACTGTACACATGCAAGCAATGAGATGCAGCAGCACGCGAAGCAGCAGAGAGCACTCGCTTTCCGTGATCCATGGACCGCCTTGCCGCCATGATTGCCAGCGGGCTGGTTCTGGCGGAGACTAGGTCATGTGAGCATGATGTACCCTCCTGTCAGGAGTGGATTTTTCCGCAGCGAACAGGCTCTCCGAGCGCGGCAATTTGAAGAAGCCCAATGATAATTTAAAGATGTATAGACACCTAATTTTGGTGGCATGTTTTCTTCCCTACAATGATGCAGGAGACACTACTATGCATGAATCATCATGTCGTGTTTGCCTGCGACCTATAAATTATTTATAATCAAATTCTTCTGTCATGCTGTGTCGGCTTCAACAGCCGAGCGAAGACTGACATCGGAGAGGTTATATGTAACGTGAAGCATGAAAACTGCGATATAATTGCTGGTTGATCGTATTAATTCACTACATTGCTGAAGCCAGCCTTCCTCAATAGTCGGAATGACAAATGTAGCAGCACCGATTATATTGCAGTTTTTCATGCCTCGGGGGACCTATAAGGTCACTTTGACGTCATAGTCCCTGGTCAGCTCTTGAAACCGAAACAGCTCGAGAAAGAAATTCAATTATAAATTATTAGGAGTCATAGGAAAATCATCATCATCATCAGCCTGATTACAACCACTTCAGGGCGAAGGCCTCTCCCATATCTCCCCAATTAACCCTGTCTTTTGCCACCCGCGCCCACCTTAAGAATGCAAACAATTTAATACGCCCACTTAACCTTCTGCCGCTCCTTGGTATTCTTTCTTTTTCTTGGATTTGACTCTGTTACCCTTAAGGACAAGCAGTTATCTTACCCTCACATTACATGCCCTGCTCAAGCCAACTTCTTTCTCTTGATTTTGACTAGGACGTCATTAACCCGCGTTTGTTCTCTCAACCACTCTTCCAGCTTCCGGTTTCTCAAAGGAGTATAGACACCTAATTTTGGTGGCATGTTTTCTTTTCTTCAATGATGCGGAAGACGCTACTATGCATGAATCACCATGCGATGTTTGCCTACGACTGCTAAATAATTTATAATTGTTTTTTTCCTGTCATGCTGTTTCAGTTTCGGTTTCAACAGCAGAACGATGGCTGTGACGTCAAAGAGGGCTTTTCCTTCACAAGAGCCATGGAAAAATGCCCATATAATCGCTGCTTCCTTGTTCTAACTTATTGTAGTGCCGAAATCAGCCTTCCCCAATTGCCGGAATGACAATTAATGTGGAAGCAGCGATTATATTGGTGTCTTTGATGTTTCATGGGACGTGTAAGCACACGTTGACGTCACTGACCTCGTTCGAGTGTTGAAGCCGAAACTTGACGAAACAGAAATGCGATTATAAATTATTTTGCGGTCGTAAGGATATACTAGCTGGTACTCCAATATAATAATGCCTTACGCATCATTAAAAACAAGAAAACATGCACCGAAAAGGCAGGTGTTATACTCCTTTAGCGCTACGTCTATCATTTTTCTTTTCATGGCTCAATGCGTTGTCCTCAACTTAAGCGGAACCCTTTTCGTTAGCCTCCACGTTTCTGCCCCATAGGTGGGTACTGGTAAGATACAGCTGTTGCACACTTTTCTCTTGAGGGATATTGGTAAACTGCCATTCATGAAATGTGAGACCATGCCATATGCGCTCCATCGCATTCTTATCCTTCTAGTTATTCCCTCATGATCCAGATCAGTTGTCACTATAGATACCTGCCTTAAATACACGTATTCTTTTACCACTTCCCTTACCTCGCTACCAATTGTGAACTGCTGTTCCCTTGCTAGACTGCTGAGAATAGGAGAATACAACAAGGTGATCCATGTATAAAAATGCCTTATAGCTCATTAGAAAGCATAGCACACACACACACCCAAAAGATAGGTGTCTATATTCCTTTAAGGCTAGATGATGCATTAAAGAATGTGACAGCCATTAGTCACCAGTGCTACCAATCAAACCCTTTAACATCATCTCTTGATCTATTGTTTGAAATCGAGTTTTTTTGTGTTCTAATTAATGGTGTTTCATTATTTGTTTGCTCCTTATTTTGAAAAATTATTTCTCGGGACTCTGACCATGCTCAAGAAGTGTAATGTGATAGTAAACTCAAAATGTTTGAAAATACCCTGAAGTTGCCGTTTAATTTACCTTGTACATTAGTCTTTTGTAGAAAATGCGAACACTTTTCATACTTTGCAGTCTTCCACTAGCATGGATCCTGCTGCACCCCAGAACCCGAGTATCTTGCTGAGGTCGGCAGCCAGGTATGATGGTGTTGCATATTTAGAATGCAAGACAGACAATTTGGGCTTTGATTCCCCATCGGGCAGTGCTGACGAAGGAGCAAAACACAGACGGAAGACGAGGCTGACAAAGTTCAATGTGGTGCTCAGGAACACTTGGCTACCGCGGTGCGCCGTGCTAACAAAGATTATGGCCGTCCACACTTCTTGTTTGATATGTGCCTTTACACCTGATGAAGGGGTGGGTGCGCCGTGTGAACAAGAAGTGTCGACAGCCACAATTTTTGCTAGCACAGTGCACCTCGGTAGCCAAGCGTTCCTGGGCGCCAAACTGAACTTTGTTAGCCTCGTCTTCCGTCTGTGTCTTGCTCTTTCTTTAGCACTGGCCATTGGGGCATCAAAGCCTAATTGCCTGTCTTAAAAGTGTGATTTTGTAAGCTTGAAATGCTTTTAGCTCTCATCCTTGATAAATGCAGGCAAACAATATAGAAAATGGAAACATGGGGATGAGCATCACTGCACACCTCTTGAAAATAGAAAATTTTCTGTCAGAATGATATGAGGCAGAAAGAAATTGCCTGCAGAGCAGCCCCAGGCACAACTTTAACCTGCTGCAGCTCAGATCGGCTTTTCTTAGCGAAGGTTTTGTGGACGAAATAATAATAATTGGTTTTTTGGGGAAAGGAAATGGCGCAGTATCTGTCTCATATATCTTTGGACACCTGAACCGCGCCGTAAGGGAAGGTATAAAGGAGGGAGTGAAAAAAAAAAGGAAGAATAGGTGCCGTAGTGGAGGGCTCCGGCATAATTTCGACCACCTGGGGATCTTTAACGTGCACTGACATCGCACAGCACACGGGCGCCTTAGCGTTTTTCCTCCATAAAAACGCAGCCGCCGCGGTCGGGTTCGAACCCGGGAACTCCGGATCAGTAGTCGAGCGCCCTAACCACTGAGCCACCGCGGCGGGCAGGTCGAAAGCCAGTTTTTATTTTTTGACGTTTCATTATTTTGCTGAATTATTTCGTGCAACTGAGACAAGGTTCAAGAAGTATAATGTGATAGTAAACTCAAATGTATAAAAATCCCCTGGAGATGCCCATTAGTGTACCATGTACAGTCTTGGTCAAAAGTGTTAAGGCTACAGCATTCAGCTGCAGTGAAATGAATGTTCCTAGAATGATCCGCGTAGCGCATCATTCAAAACAATAGACAAACAGGAAGCTTCTCCATCGCAAGAAACCTTCTGCTAGTATTTCAAGGCGACTCGGTCTTTAATAGTGCCATAGTGGCTCTGTTATGAGGCTTAAGCGAAAATCCTTTGGCCTTAAGACTTCACCAACACTGTACATCACTCTTGTTGGAAATTCGAACACTTTTCACACTTTTCAGGCTTCCACTAGCATGGGTTCTGCTGCACCACGGAACCCAGGTGTTTCTTTTTTTTTTAAAGCGAAATTTATTGCCCCAGGCCATCAATGATGGGTGAAGGTGTGATGATTGATCTAAATGAATGGAAAAAGGTTAGCTGATTTGATGAAGTTCAGTAGAGAACGATGGTACGGTCCCTGCGTCCAGGCAATGTATGAAGAAGGGTTGCTGGGTGAAAGACCTGCTACCATCAGGTGCCGGATCCTTGTAGGCTTCAGAGCTGGGCAGTCCCCGAGTAAGTGATGAATGTCGGCATCAATGTCCTCATGTTTACATACCGGACACCCTGGCCGAGGAAACAATTCTCGGTACTGAGGCCACTTCCGAGTGATGGCTGGTGTGAGGGCAACCCCGACCCGGATCCTCCTAAGCGCAACCTCCTCTGCACGGGTGAGACCGCGGGGGAGGGTTGCCGCACAGGGAGGGATGAGAGCACGTGTGCGGCGCCGGAGGAGTTCCTTTCTTGATGAAAGGAGGGTAAAATTGTCCAAATGAAGGAGCCGAGGCGGTGATGAGTTTGGATTCGCAAGGCGGGTCGCTAAATCTGCCTGCCTTTGATAGGTCAGCAGATCCCGTGGCACCCACTCAATACGTACTTACTGCGGGATGCGTGCCGCGAGCCGGTGGATGTCCTGACATATCGTGGGACAGCGGCTAACACGTCGTAGCAACCGGACAACTTGAAGGGCGTCATTGCGGATGACAGCGCGGGCCGCAGGGAGCATAGGTAAGTCGGCCACAGAGCAGAGTGCTTCATGAACTGCAACGAGCTCAGCACAAAAGGACGAAGGGGGTTCTGTAAGCTGAAACCAAGAGGTCTGCACGGACAGTAGATAGCTGTTGTTGCTTTGCAGTCTTGTATGCTTGCGTCTACGTAGACATCAATGGATCCTTCAGGCAGGCAAGCATCTTGTTCCTCAAATTTCTGGCGAAGCAATCATGCCGAATGAGCAGATGTTGGCCAGCGATTATCTGTTCGCTTGTTGTCGCTGAGCTGTACAAACTTCAATGGGGGAAGAACTGGCGTTGGCGGCTGAAGAATGGAGTGTGACGTTGCATAAGTCCTCAGTGCATTCGTGGAGTGCGATAGACTGGCCTTAAGGCTGCACGCTTTACGGCGCTGCTGCACCAGCTCATCTTTGGTATTGAGATGCGCATTCTCTTGTAAAGCTATTACCGGTGTGATGCGTGGAAGGCACGCAATGGTCCTCATAGCCTCTAGGTTCACGGCTTCAAGGCGATCCCATTGGGCGCTTGTAAGATGTTGAAACTGGGCTTGATAAACAATACGTGGCTGCAGAACTGCCCTCACCAATTGCCGTGCAACGAACGAGCCTGCGCCACCAGTTTTAGGGGCTATTCTTCTAATCAAACCCAAAGTATGAATAGCTTGCCTTTTTGCCTGAGAAAGCCATGCAGTCGCTGATCCTGATTGGTGAATCATTAAGCCAAGGATTTTTACACTCGGACTCTCCTGTAGTGGGGTTCCTGATAGACAGAGACAGATTGGACTTGCAGCAAGTTTACGGCATCCCTAGCGGTATGCGACTGACGTGTATGTTATTTTATGCACGGATTGGTGACCTCCGATGGATGATGCGTAATTACAGGTAACATCCAAGGCAGATTGAAGGGCAGCCTCCTGAGTATGGAGATCTTGGTGAGTACTCCACAACCGTGATGTCGTCAGCGTACTGAAGAAATTTTATGAACTCAGGTGTTCTTGCTGAGGTCAATGGCCAGGTACGATGGTTTCTCATATTTAAAACTAGCTTTTAAGATTGTAATGCTTTTAGCTCTCGTTCTTGGTAACTGCAGGCGAACAATCTAGAAACTGTGGAAACGTATAGGGCTGAGGATCAGTGCACAGCTCTCGGAAACGTGATTATGTCCATCCAAATGTCATGGATCGGTAAAAAAATTGCCTGCACAGGAGGCCCAGGCACATTTTGAACTTATGACAGCTCAGGGCAGCTTTGCTTAATGAAGGTTTAGATCACTAGATCGATAGATAAAGAGGCGGAGGGAGATACAGGGATGTTAACCAGAAAGGGGTTACTAGACCATCACTACAACCTCTCACCTTTCATGTTCTAATTAGTACAGCCTCTTGTGCTAAGATTTTATTGCAGTGTTTTAAATATTCTTAATCTTTCATCGGTTAGTTCTGTGCTTCCGAATACTTGGCAGTGTTACTGTTGCCAGGGTGCAGTGGAGCCTGAAGGAGAGATAGAAAGGCACACCTGTGTTGTCAAAGGCAGCTTTATATGATTTCACAAAACGTGGCCTGGTGGCCCATCGCGTTGCTCACTCCAAAGAAGAGAGCGATGTGTCATGTTTTATCGTCAGTAGCGCTTGCAAGGAAAATTTCCATTTTCATAATGTTACATATCGCAGTCCTGAGGAATGAGATTTTAGGAGTTTTAATGTGGCAAACAATAACTCTCTTCCCAATCTGTTATAGGGCTTTATACAAAGCATATGTGCAGCCGTTTTGTTGCAGGTACACCTCGGGAGCTGAAATTGTCAGTGCAGAGTGGTGGCGCTGGCTCCTTTCCCGAGGTCGACACTCCTTGTTTTGCAAGGGCGCCACAAAACTTTTGGGGTTTCCCCACAAAAGTGAAGCTCCTTCCTGGTGATGCTCCTTCCCCGAAAAGCCTTTGGGGAAGCAGCATCACCGGCTCAGTATGCCGAAAATTCCTTAAGGCTCTTGCCATGCAGAAGCCTCGAATGAGCTCAGAAAAACTAGCAGCTTTGGGCAGTAAGCCTCTTTAATTTAGGTACATTCCCTGATTGACATTCGTTTATTTAAAGGGGCCATGATAGCCTATTTTCACGCATACCTTGCTTGTCGCCTTTAATTCCCAACAAGTTAAATTACGTTTCCCCGAATTTTAAGTTGACTTTGTGCGGTAAATATTTTTAAAACGAATTTTTTTCGTTTCTTCTGCGAACTGCTTGCTGGTCTGGCAACATCTGATCGCTGACGTCATGAGTTGCGTACACACACCGCGTCGTCAGCTGCGAGCTGTTGAGGTGCTTGCATGCACACCGTAGACAGCGGTCGCTCGACAAGCTTTTCATTTTAGCTTTGCTAAATAAAGTGCATTTTCCGTGTTCTCTTTTGGGAAGCTTTCAGCTTAGTACGCGAGCTGAGTGATCCTTGGGGAAGCGGTCTTGCTCGTGGCGCCCGTTTTCGATTGTTGAAGACACAAAAATCGATGCACCCCCGCTTTATTATTTAAGCTTAGAAGCATGCTGTTCGTGTTAAGAGTGGTGTCTATTTTGAACAGTCAAGTGCTCCCATATGTGAAAAGCGGCACGTGCTGTGCATGCCTTCGCCGATGTGCGCCGTGAAAGCCGCGGCGTTTTGCAGCTAGCTACCAAGTTCTTGTCCCCTTTTCATCGGCTCGATAATTAAACTCAAATTATCAAAAGGTGGCAATAGGGTAACATTGAGGCATGAAAGGAGCGGAGAAAAGTGCCGATTGCGACGACTTCCCCGCTGCATGTACGCGTTTGCAAGTCGAACATACATTTCCTTCGACTAGTAGAACCGTTTTGCAGGAACCAAGCCACTTGCAAAACCCTACGCCACTCGAATGCTTTCACTGCCAGCACCGATTAATATTAGTCGCCGTCTAAATGAGTGGTTCAGAATAATAGTACAGCCAGAGTCCTTCAATGCTTTTCTGGTCACGAAACTTCTCCGTAAATCTATAGGAGAGCTTAATATGTTGACAGCACCTTCCATGAGGCGGCGCTAGTAGCCCGGTGCGGCAACGACGCGGGTATAGTGCCTAGAATATACTGGCTAGTGTGCTGAGCGCGAGCGGCGCGGTGGCACCAGAAGTGATGCCTGCCGGCGGCGGCCGCATAGCGGCGCTGTGGTGTGGGAGGGTGTAGGGTGAGTGCGCGCAGCGGGGCGAGACGGTCTCGCGCCGTGCTGCTCAGAGTTGGAAAAGGTGCTGCGCGTTGCTTCGGCTCCCGTTTAATACTTTGTTTTACATCTATTTCAGGTGCTTAGGAATAATGTAACGTTTTAGCCTGCTTCGTACAGATTTCCACAGCTTGAAAGCTCAGTACGTGAACCACACGCTAACCACGTAAACGCACATGCGAGCGCAAACGGTTAATGGCATCCAAACTAACAAAAAACACAAGTTCAACAAAACAGATTTCGTTTAATGAAGCGAATACAGCATTTTTAATCAAAGGGGCCAGTGAGAGTGGAGGGTAATGCTTTTTGGCGAACACACGCTACGAAAAACGTGTATTCAATTGAAGTGGCGAAGCTTTAGAAGCTTTAGCATCCCCAGGATTCTGGACCATGCGCCTCGAAAAAGCGGTCGCGCCATCTCGCGACAGCCGGCGGCGCGGCGGCGCGTAACTCAATGGCGACGAAAAATAAAAATTGATATTTCGTCGCGCATAACAGTTAGAAATTAGCTCTCTCGCCTAGATGTTAAATGCATCTTAAAGTTTCATTTAGTCGAGTTTCATCGATGTAGCTTACATATTGCGTTTGCCATGAGCAATGATCTATGACAGCATGGAGCCTATGGCGAGGTCCTGAAAAATACCCCACTTCAATTTATCGCTCACTACAGCCCTATTTTAAAATATATCGACAAGCTCTAGCAGGTTCACGTAGAGCAATGTCCTACCTTTAAGGAAGTGTAAGGTATTTTACATTTCAATGGCGTAAAAGTCTTCCTGCGCTATTTCACTATTGATCATGCATCATCAGCTTTTTCATGAAACGTGTGGCGCCCTCTCTCGGTGCGTTGGAAAGGCACACGTCCCTGCTCGCGGCCGGGCTCGAGTAGCGGAGGCGGCTCGATTCCGGCCGTGCCCTGCAACAGTGTCCCTGCTTTGGTAGGTTGCTTTGGGAGGTTGAGCCTGCCGTACGAATGCGCAGTTTTATCAAAAGTGCCCCCATCGGAGGGAGGCTATGGCCATGGGCTGCTACATAAATGCTACAAGAAAGCGTGTGCCTTCTATGAGGTATATAGAGGAAATTATAAGAAGACTCTTTTGCTTGACAGGTACATTTTTCATTAAGCGCGTACAGTGACCACACCGGCATAGGTGATAGAGGAATTGCGTACGCAATAACAGTGCAAAGCAATGAAGCTTCTAGGTACTTTCGTTCAAGCAGTGAAATTTGTAATTCCCGGACGCTCATACTTAGAGCTCATTCACCGATACTTGTATATGGTTCTTGCACTGTGCATTCAAAATTGTAAAATCGTGTCTTAATGTCTACATTTCAACACTCATGTTATTAGCCTCAATAGCAGAAAGCTCTTCCAATCTTTTGTCGATGTGGTGCAAGTGCAGCAAGGATGCGTTGAAGTGAATGTTGCATGTGTTGCACATAAGAGGCGGCAAACCTGATGCTGCGTTTTATTCCAGTAGGTTATTTGTCCAATGTAACAATTAGTAGTGTGGTAGTTCACATTTTTGTCTAGGTTGGTAAAGTGCTTCTCACGATTCGATCGTTCGCCGTCGAGAAGGGGTTTACCATTGCTGTAATCGATGCTAGTTTCGGCAATTCTGTCAAAGATGTACGTGAAGGATGAACCGCTAACGAAGACTTCATAGAGTGGCATGCTGGGAACTATTCTGAAGAGTGTGCCATCAGTTCGGCAAGCCAGTAACTACGCCGTTACCCAGAGCAGCAATCAAGAGTCAAACTCTAGTTAAATGTTCTTGATTATAATTTAAATCTGCTAAGAAATGAACAGAAGTTATTGTCGGATAACACGATGTTTAAAATATTACTGGTTTTCTCCAGTACGGTGACTCGGCGCTCCACCCAACCCGTTTGTGCAATGCGCCGCTAGCGCGATTCATTAGCGACAGGACGCTACATGCTCGCGGCCCTGAATATGCAGTGAATTTACCGTGTTGCGAATATGTGCAACAATACCCATAAGCACTTTCGCACGAGTGGTGCGAACATATTTTTTTTTTTGCATAAGTTCCAGCCTACCCTCGTTTTTTTTTTCTGCCGCTCTCCTATCTATTTTTCGCTATCCTCTCTCTTTGCTTTTAATTCCGCCGGTTGCAGTTCCAGTGCTTGAGGGATTAGATAGCAATCGCTGGGCCGGCAACATTTTTAGTTTTCATTTTTGTATTCTCGTCAGTTGTTGTTGCCTCTGAAGATGTTGGCAAACTACTACTTCTTGGATGTGTGACTCCCGGGGAGTTAGCGCGGCGTTTTAAGCGCACAAACCGCGGGTGTCAGAAGAGGGAGCCGTTTCCACGAAACGATCCAGCGACTTTTAAATGTGCCATGCATCTCCATGTTCCTGGTGCTGACTCCCTTCCCCTGTCGAGCGGACGGAGAGAATTTCAAGCCGTGGAGAGAAGGGGTTGGGGGGCGATGAAAGAACAACTTAAACCGCGAAGAAAAGTTCGGGGAACCTGAAATAGCTTCAAGCCATGAAGAAAAGAGCACCTAGAGCCCGGCGATCCTTCCATTGTTATAAACCGGACCCCCCTTCCAACGCGTACACGAGCGCCCGCGCGCTGATGCCGACATCTAGCACGGACGCCTCACCTAGGCTTGCTGGCGTCTCCTGCAGTGCGCATGCGCAGACCGGTTTCGGCTTACGCCAAGAGCGCGGACGCTGAGCGCGTACGCCCAGGAAGGGCCATTCGAGTTGGCGCCTCTAGGCCTTTTTTGGGGTGGGATGACTGTCTTTGAAGTGGCACAGGAGGCCTCTGATAATGATGTCCGGCTTGTGTGTAGTTTGCATCCCTTCCTTTCTGAGAACACTGGCCAAGGTTTCGCAGACACCCTTTACGTACTAACTGCATACGCGTTTTTGCCACCAGCGTGTCCTTAGCATAACCATATTGAGTTGTTTTCGTTGCATCCTTTTCAGTTTTAGATGATACATCGAGTGAATATTCTTGGGTATCCATTGCCTAGAAATGTTTTCTTTTGCTGATGATGAGTTTTAATGGCGCACTGGCAACCTCGCACCAAGCGCAATGGGTTGAAGTGTTGTCTTCAACACAATGTTAGGTGGAAGACCATTTTCCGAGCACTTCAACTCAAAGAAACCAAGCGCCAGGCTTCGAGAAAACTTCTACCGATTGGAAATCAGTGGGTACACGGCGACACTGCGGAACGATTCACACACCGTCCTCGAGCCGCATGCTCAAAGCGATGTGTCATTGCTGTTGTCGCTGATTTTAAAACAAATATGCAAGAATTGGGAATCGTCTTAACCAAAACTTGCTTGAATTCCACCCTACCCTTAGGGCACAATTTTCAGCACTGTTCCTCCCAAAAAGGCTACGGGAACAAGACGCACAACACGCAGCATCAAACGGATGAAGAACGTGGAGAGGCGGTAACGGAAAGGGCCAAGGATGATTTGAGCAGGTGCATAGGTACGGAGAAATTCTTTTTCAAGAGCTACACGGGCAGCCGGTAGCAGGGTGGTAAGAGGGAGGAAGAAAAGGACAGGGGGGAGGGGTCTCCTGCTGTGCCTTTGCCTGCCTTTCTTGTTTTTTCTCCTTTTACTTTTCCTCGAATCGTGGAGCGCAGTCCATGGTTGCTTTTTGGATGCGCTATGTTTCTGTTCCCTATGGTGCGAAGCACGAGCTGCACGACATAGTCGGCGCCTCTGCGAAAACGGCCCGGAAAGGTCATGGACGCACTCTTGCCTCCAGGCTGTCACAAAAAAAAACTTACAACCGCTAATGTGTCAGTCCTGGCAAAGGGTTTCTCCACACGCTGACAAAAATCTCCCAAAAAAGACATCAGAATTTCTGCAGAAGATTCTTTACTGCCTTCCGCCAAACTAAGGAATTCCACCAGCCTTGTTAAAAGCACAGCGCATGGCACAGGTAGACAGTGCCACCAAAATCAATTTCGGACGAGTTAGCGTGGTTACGCCAGTGGAAACTAGGAGTGCTAGCACTTCGGTTTTCAGTGCTGTTTCAGTGTTCGGTTCCGTTGCGCATAGATGCAGCTGATGAAGACGACGATATCCAAAATACAGCGCAAGAGACTGGTATTTTATGACGCAGAATGTTCGGCTGCGGCGGTGTGGCAGTCGACGGTGGCAAAAAAGCGCTCCGCTGCCGCCGACGCCGGCGAATCGCCCGGAAAAACGCTCCATGCGGGCCACGCTTAACGCAGTAACCAGCAAAACGTATGCGTTCTCGCCGCCTCGGGTTCGAAACTCACTCGCGGCCGTAAAACATTTTCGATTATTTTATTTCAGGTCAAGTAAATTTCAGACATACAAAGAGGCCACGTCGAAATCCAAAATTGAAGCCTCAGTGCTGCAATGAAAAATGCGACCCCGTTAGCCCGCTGTTCTACCAGCTTATGGAGGCAACGGTTGGTACCAACGCGGCCATTCGATAGAACCGCATCACCGAGTGGCCGTGGCTCTCATCTGCTCACTCATTGAAAAAGGCAGCGCGTTGGAAATGTTTTCCTTAAGCCCCAACTCGATGGGCACATCCTAGGCGTAGGCAGAGCGCCTGCGCGCCCAGCCCCGCGCCGCGACGAGCGTCGAAAAAAGGCATCTACCTCCATGCTCTTTAGTGCTGGCGCGTTCCCCCACGAGCCGACTGAAATAATTTAAAGCGTGAAGAAAGGGGATTTGGGGAGAGCTGAAAGGACCACTTAAACCGCGAAGGAAAGTTCCAGGAAACTGAAAGGGCTTCAAGCCATGAAGAAAAGAGTCCCCGAGAGCCCCCGCGGTTTTCCTAATGTTGTAAACCGGACCCTGCTTCGGATGCGCGCGCAGGCGCCCGCGCTCAGGTGCGGATATCTGACATGTACAGATATCTATGCAGCGCGCGCGTCTGCGCGCGCGTCGCGCTTTGCGCATGCGCAGACACGATCCAGCGTACGCCCGTGCGCGTAGGCGCTCCGCCGGTACGCGTAGGATGTGTTTATCGAGGTGGGGCTTTAGATCCTTTACTTCGTTCCTTGTCATGCAACGTGAGTGCACTGTGTTGTTATGGCCTGTGTACTGTACGAAATAAAACCGACCATTGTGAACGCGCGAGACATTTCCGCGACCACATAATTGGTGAAAACTTCAAAAACCACGTGTTTTCGTCTTGTGTGGCAAGAAACGAATAGAATGCAACAAACTGTCCATTTCTCCAGAGATTTTCTGGCAACGAAAAGCGTCGAGCACGGTGCATTGAGTCTCCAATGCCACCATATCAAAATTTAAAAAAAAAAACGCAAAGTAGAGCACAAAAATCACGAGACACGGTTACCACCGCAGAACGCCAGATATCTCATTCTTTATTGCCATTTATTTTCATATTGCTTTAAGTACGCATGGCGTCACTATTCTTTTACTCGTGATGTCACTATGCTCGTAAACCTCTCAGCGGGGAAGCGTGAGCGCGTGCACTGAAAATGCGGACAACTCTTTTTTATGGAGGAAAAACGCTAAGGCGCCCGTGTGCTGTGCGATGTCAGCGCACGTTAAAGATCCCCAGGTGGTCGAAATTATTCCGGAGCCCTCCACTACGCCACCTCTTTCTTCCTTTTTTCTATCACTTCCTCCTTTACCCTTCCCATAGGGCGCGGTTCAGGTGTCCGCCGATATGCGAGACAGATACTGCGCCATTTCCTTTCCCGAAACACCAACCAACCAACTCCTTTTCAAAGACAGCTGGTTCACATGATCTTTGCCTCGCGTCACTGCACCCTAGGCCAACCAAACAGAAAGAACTATTGACAGGGTACTCTTGACGTGCCGCATTCATTTTCTCAGAACTGAATAGACAACTTGCAGAATTTCTGGCTTAAAGGAAGGTTTCTTCCAACAACCCACGTTAGCAAACCGCGTTTTCACTTCCTGCTCTGCTGACTAACGGGGTTAGAATGAGGAGAGATGAGTCAGTCGTCCTCCACTGTATTCTGTTTCGAAAAGGTGAGGGGGGCTGCCTCCTATCCTGCGGGAACATGAAGCCCCGACGGTCGCCACCAGCTGTAAAAAAGAAGTTGTCGAAAGGTTACAATGATGTTTTCGATCGTTCCAGCGACGGTGGGGGCGCAAAGCGGGCTCTTCCTGAAGCGGCGAGCCGGTGATCACTCTGCGCGGCGCGTGCACTCGCAGTGGTTTGGAGCCTAAGATACGCGTCAAAAATGAGCATATTCTGTTATTCTACAATTTGCGAACAGTCCAAATAGCAAACAGGTTGTTCCTGCCAACATGTAATGTGTTCAAAAAGCAGAGATTAAGTTCATTCTGCAGGTTGGTAACGAGTTTCAGCCTAATGACCCGTCTGTTAATCAGCAACATACTCGTTGCTGATTAACACCATGTCGTCAACACCACCACGACACCATGTCGTCAACGCATTCTTGTTCGGAGTTTTGTTCATGCTGCCAACATAGCCTATTACAGCTGCATGAAAGCAGTGCAGTGCTTGAACACTTAGCTATAGTATGGTGTATATGGTAATATCTTAAGGTGGGCGTTAGCAGCAAACACATTTTTCATCGAGCTTCAGTCCATTCTGGTCTAGATTAAACACGGCTTTCTGGCCACGACGTGACTGCTAAAGAGCGACATGAATGGCAAGAACTTCACAATGTACATATATTTCTCGGATATAATGCGTAAAGTGGTTGTATAATTGTGAACGCTTCTTGGCAACCGTCGTCTGCTCACTCGATCACAGCGTTTTCCCCCGCCAGTCAAAAACACATTTTCAGCGCTAACTTCGACTGTACTATAAAGCTCGAATGACCCCCTGGCTGCCGCTTCAAACAACAGCTACGTTGCCTCTTCTTTTACCGCATATATGCGACCAACGTACGCTGCAGATGGACTATATATAGTCGGAAATTAGTCTGCAGTAAAGCTACGCGCACATTCAGGGCCACCGAACAGAATTCCTCCGCGAGAAAATGTAGACCACTTGTAAAACTTTTCTGTTTACCTAAACAAGCAGTCAATCAACGTCGAAATTGTAGGCTCAAGGATTTTGATGTTTCTGGCTGTTTGATGCAGTCCAACATTAAAAAGTTTATTTTGACCACTGCTTTAATATTACGCTGCGGAATGGCCATTGTTACCAACTGCTGATTTTTTTTTTCAATGGTATCCTTATAAGGCCAGCACACAATAAATACACATACCGCATTTACGCGGGTAAGGGCCGCACTCGTGTAGGCAAGAAACATAGCGTTAGACTGTCTGGGTCATTAAAATAGTTTATTTACGCTTTCGGATAAGTGCCGAAAGAAAAAGAAAGTGAACGCGCAAAATAATTACGCTTCAAAGTGTTCATCGCACTTCACCATGCTAAGTTCGCAAGTTTCAACGACGCGGTTTTTGCGCGCGCGGCACTTGCGAACTAGCGATTCCATGCGAATATCGATAAAGATTTATTTCTAGCCTGTAAAGCAGCCAAACTCAAGCATAGGGTCGTATTAATGACCAAGAATCATTTACTGCTGCTTATCTAGACTCTACGTTGTGACACCTTTGGTGTGATTTTTAAAGAAGCCGCTTTGCTTCCATAAGGACTCACGCTATGGCATCGGCGCCATCACCGCCTCGTCCGCAGTACCGTACTACCGCCGCGCCACCTCTAAGAGCTAGAATGACCGAATTCTCTTGATGGGTACCTATCTCGACCCGCTCCTCACATCCTTTCAACGTCTACTCTCTCATACAGATAAAGGGACCTCTCCAAACTAATTTTTCGTACAAGAATGCGAGATTGCCGTCTGTAAACGAGGGTTTTTGGCTGGCAAACTGTAGAGGACGCTCGATATTCTGCAAGTGTGCTCCAAGGGCCGTTTTTGTGAGCACGCGCCCAAAGTCGGCGCTCTTAACATACGACAGAACCGGTCTACGTATGCCCACTGCTGGAGACGCCGTCCAAATACATCGGCGCCAGCTCACGGGCGCTCGAGCACGTGTTGGAAGCAGGGTCCGGTTAACGGCAGTCGGAGTACAGCGGCGCTCTCGGGGGACTTTTCTTCATGGCTTGCAGCTCTTCCAGGTTCCCAGAACTTCTCTTTGCGGTTTAAGTTGTCCGTTTAGCGCCCCTCAACCTCTTTTCTTCACGCCTCGAAATTCTTTCCGTCCGCACAAAGAAGCACCAGAGTATAACACAGTTTTTTCTACCTCTTTCATTTCATTTCCCCATTCTGCCTGCTATCCTGCTATCCGCTGCCCCAGCTCAGGTGCTTCAGTATCGATTGCATATGCCGGGGCTAGCAAAAATATTTTCCTTCCTTTTCGTCATTATTTCAATAAAACCACCACTACTACTACATGCCTCTGACGCCGTTCTGTTCTCCTCAGTACTCAATCCACATGGTCTTGGCCCGCCTTCGCGGCGTGTATTGGGGCCTGAGAAATGGCTGTTGGACAGACTAAGAGAGGAGGAAAAAAGCCATTGACTTTTGTCCTTTCAGAGCGAGAACCTTATAGGGTGTGCGAGTATCGCATTTTTGCCTGCAAACTGAATAGATTCGAATTATTATGAATATAGGCAAAGAAAAAATACATGTTGCTGGTAACGACTGAAATGCGCTAACAGACGGGACAGAAAAGACGAACACATACACATGCGATGGTGTCTGTATTCTCTTCCGTACCGTTGATGCTGTCCAGTCGTTTGCGTCAACATTCACCAACCAGCCCGACCTAGCCCTCTTCAGTGAACAAAATATCGACAGTCAAAAAAAGTTTTTCGCACAACAGAACAAGGAAATATGTATCAGACCATAACTTTATTTTGGTCGTTATTGTGGGGGGATTCACTCGTTTGGTTTTACGAGGTTTAACGTCCCAAAGCGACTCAGGTTATGAGCGACGTCGTAGTGGAGAGCTCCGGATATTTTCGAGCATCTGGTATTCTTTCACGTGCACTGGCATTGCACAGCACAAGGGCCTCTAGAATTTCTCCTCTATCGAAGTGCGACCAACGTGGACGGGATCGAAGCCGCGTTTTTCGGGCCAGCTGCCGAGCACCATAACCACTGAGCCACCGAGGCGGCCCCAGGGTAATTTGAATAATGGCAGCAATAAACTTTAGTTTGTATGGCAATGCTGTGAAAACAACTCGTTGGATAAAATTACTCTGTTCCGTTTAAAATTTAACCCCTCACGTTCAAATAATGCCTACATGACAAAGCTCATGAAATGCTGAGCTGCTATTATGTACTGAATCTTAAGAAAGCCCCGAAAGGTGGTGCAATATTTTCTTACTGGCGGAGTGACGTCAAATGCTGCTACCTGAACAGCACGACAAAACCCAAAAACATGCCTCTAACGAAGAAGAAAAACTTGCTGTTACAGCGCGTGCACAACCATTCCTTCGAGGCTCCCTCACGACCCCTAACTATAATAGACCACCCCGCGCCTCTGACAAAAGTGAAAAAACAAGCCTCGCAACCAATATGCCCTATTTCTTTCTCCCTCCCCTCCCAACTATCTATCACCCGTATCACCTCCGGTATTCACTCCCTCTGGCCTCTTATCTATCCATTGACTGCTGCGCCATGTGCTGTCTGTTGTTATAGCCACAGAGCGATGAAACTACTTCCAAAACGTCAGATTTAAAGGTAAAATTTATTTGAAAAGGTACTTGTTGCATAGCTAGAGCTATTTCAATGGGAATTCTAGCATTGAAAGAGTGTCGCCCAGTCCAATCAGGCGTGACTGCGTGCAGACACGGCACATCACCCGTGTGGTGGCACGTCGCATGCGACCTTACACATAGCATGACATGTGAGGTCGATCGAGGCGAGACATTTTGTACAGCGTCAAGTCTAAGTGGGATTTCCAGGACAGACCACCACATTAGCGGTGTCTGCCGTGCATATTGCCAGCCACTCCACCGATCCCAAAGCGATTCCCTTAAAAAGTCTAAAGGAAGCGCCATTTGGCCAGGTTAAGTAAAAAGCGGTGACGCATGCCTCGCAAGCACGAAGTGCTATTTAATTAGCTTAGGTTGAGACGAAGTTAAATTACTGTTTCTGTCTGAGGCAGTGTGTGAAATCTTGTAGGTTGGTTAGCTGTAAAAATGTGAATACAGAACACAGGCATAGAAGCGGTTGCGGTCGATAGAGAAAACGATAAAATAAACCTGGCTCAGCATTGTACATAGCGTTGGATTAACGAAATTCATCGAAAAAGTACTCGGGAAATGAAGAAAGCCGCCAAACTTAATGTTGACATGAAGATCGTTTCAAAAGTCAGCAAAAGATAGCAAACGTTTGGAAATTATTTTATGCTAAGCGATAATTCGAAACGCCTGGCGATGTCCACGCTACGCTGACAAGAAAAATCTACAGTGATTTTTTACATCCCAATCATTGCGAAAGCACAGATTTGTGATGCATGTAGAAGACAACGATGAGCGGGCAGTGCCGCGGTACGGAGCAGATGGAAGTTGACGAAGACGACGCTCTGCAACGTACAGAGTGCGGGGCAGTTTACTACGAGGCGTGTTCGCGGGCGGCGATAGTCTCATTTGTGTACCATCACAGGGTACAACTTAGGACTTTTATGAGAGAAGCGACTTTCCACCGGACTGGTTTCCTCTTTGAGGCGGTGTCTATCTTTGCCGGCTTTTAGTTGTGTTGCCTTTTGTCAAGCTAGTGCTGTGCAGCCACCAGCTGAGTGCTTAGTAAATAATATGTACATAGCCCCTTTATATGCATACATAACCTCGGGCAGTAAGCACCATAATGAAAATAAAATGCGCCGATCGATATCCAAGTAGTCTCGCGCAGTGGCCTTTGTTCGCGTCTCCGCGGGTTCGACTCCCATTCGTGGATATTTGTGATTGCCTTTTCTGCCTCTTTTTTTCTATTCTCGGGACGGAGTGGACATACATAGGCAAGAGATGATTTTTCTAGGCTCTCAACCTCCGGATTAGTGCTTGCGCACTTATAGCTGCCGATGGAATAATTTTAGACAGCCCGAAGGACAGCTCAAAGAAAGCATTTGTAGAAATTCGCGTACCGGGCATGGCTACGACTTGAGGTGAGAACGTATCTATAGCATGAATGATTAGAGCTGCATTGATAGAGCATGCTGCTAGCGGTGGCGAAAAGGAAGAAGCGGATGGTTTGAGCGGCCATCGCCCCTCACGCTCTCCTAACAACGTACCATAATTCCCTGATCCTTATGAACGATAGATATATATGCTGTATTCCTAGTTGTAACGAGGCTAGGTGTAACGAGGCTTGTTGTAAATCTAGTTTTGACGAGGCTGAAAACGAAGCAAGCGAAGTTAGTTTCTTTTCGAGCTGAACGATTCGCGGATGAGTTGTCGTCACGTATGATGCTATCGAAATGAACTGCTGACGTAGCGGTGACATTTTTCTTATTTTAAAGTTCTATAATTTACCTATTACTGAGCGTAGTTCATTAGGACGTGGTTGCATCTGAGCCCTGACAACCTGAATGTGTTCAGCGGAAAAAGGGAAAAACAAATTATTAGAGCTTTCAGTATATTTGAGTTTCTTGCAGGAATGTTTCGACTCAAAGAGTCAAGGAAAACTATGTTATCACGACGTGATTTTTATTTGATCAAGAGCCGACTAAAATTACCTGTTGCAGTTGATATGGTTTCATCTGTAAGAGTGAAGACTCGGAGCGGGTGGTAGGCCCTTGGGGAAGAATTACATCTCCAGTTAGCATCAGCAAGCAAGCCATTTAAATATATTGAAATAGTTCATAGTAACCGTTTTGATCACAGGTGGGTACTGGGAAGGAAACCAATAAAAGAAAGCGTTTTTCGCTTCTTTCAGATTTAGTAGGAATGTACGCGTATACTAAACCGTAAGCACCGACCAGAAAGACATGTAACCAGTAACGTTTTTTGGTTCTTACGTTTTCCGCTTCGGTTCTATTTTATGCATTATTTGGGCTTGGTATTTGTTATTGCGCGTTTCTCTTAGTTTTATGGCACGGCTGTGCCTTGAAGCTTCTACTTTATCACCGCGCTTTTATTTGGCGCGCCGGGCATCTTTCCGGGCGTTTGCTAGGAGCATGCTTTGTTAGAGTCGTTTATTGTTCGTAACTATTTCTTTTTGTCTTCTTAATGCTGCATATTCACAGGCTAAGTGTACTTAGCTGTGACGGTTACGGGTCTTCTCATGTGTGCATAACTTTAACCGAAAGTTTGTCTTTATGTTGATTTGTATCTGCTGAGCTGTTGATTTTCTGTTAATTCTCCATGACTCCCATGATTTTTATGGAAAAGCCTAATGTCTATACGGCACTCTTGTAATAAAAGGAAGTTGGTGCTGCATGTGTGTGGTGTAATCTTCGCTGCAGCATGTCTCTCCACGATGGCGATGCTGTAGGACTGGAAGATATATTTCCAGCATGTGTAGAATTATTTGGTGATCCTAAACATCTTCACAAAAACAGCGCGTACGAAAGTGCGGATGGCAAGGGCACGCTGCATGCTATGATCCCGTCAATATAGTTGTTTGAAAATACACAGACATACTATCGGTTAGCAAAAGACAAAAACCAACGCAAATTTGGCTGCGGCACAATGAAAGACATTTAAAACTAAAAAAAAATCTCATTTACGGCAAACGTTATCACGACTGCGGCTTTCAAAACCATTGAAGGATTTCTGTGCTAGGACAGGCTTAGTTAGGCTTTTTTCTGGGCGCTGTACAAAGTGACATTGAAAGGCACGCACTAACGGTGCTACTGTTCCCTAGTCAAAGGTGATTCGGCCAAGTCCGGGAAATCAGCTTCGAAGGCGCAGCAAAGGTGTCTGCATTGGTGGAAGGGGTGGGTGGACAATTTTCAATTCTCAGAAAATAAGAATGGTTTAGCCGGGGCGAACACATGTGCATGTGCATGGAAGAAACACACGCCAGAAGTGGAAACGTTTTGCATTCCATACGTGAAAGGCGTGAGCGAGACGCTGGCACGCATTCTCGGTAAAGAAGGGTGCTAACAACGCACAGTCTATTGATTGGCTTTACGACTACCACCATCGGACGCCTTCTCTCCCCCCCCCAAACGGCCGTCACCCAAAAGAAAGGGCCCAAGAGGTTGTATACCAAATGTCCTGCTCGGTCTTCCCGGAATCGTACATAGGGGAAACGAAGAACTTCGCCGAAATAATGAGGCAACACAAAGCGGACGTCCGACAAATGAACCGTGACCGCAGCGCTGCGGCCGAACACTGCGAGGCATGCGACCACCGAATGGACGTTGACGGCACTAATGTACTGGAAACCGAAGCTAACCCGCACAGGAGGCTTCTACTTGAGTCGTGGCACATCCAACAGACAAGGAAGAATGTTAATCGCTCCCTGGGGACACTTCCCGCTTCTTACATCCATGGTTTGCAGCCACTGACCCGGATGTCTTCAACACGAGGGCTTAAAAAGCCGAGGTTCGAACCATCCGAGAGTTTGTCGACAGCCCGGCGCCGAGATGCGGCGATTTCCCTGTTAATCCCCGTCAGCAGGAAGCGTGCATGGCGAGGCAAGCGGGCGTAGACCGGCGAAGGCAAAGACCGAGCCAGAGGAAAGGAGCCAAGACGTTTTCCCGAAACCGCCCGCCCCTCTTCGCCCGTCTAAGGAAACCACCGCAGTGATAGCGTTGCATAGCGCATGGTCAGCGCGGACGCGGCAAGCAGACGCCGCGTCTAAGCCGCGACGGCGTCGAAGTCAGAGGATGGGGCATACCAACGGGTCCCGAGAAGCGGGCCTGCTTAACAAAACGCTGAAGCGTGTTCAGAGGCAGCAACGACAGGCTGGCGCCTCTTTCCAAATTTTGCGGGGACGCCTGTCAACAGTTGTCCCGAAGACGAGTAGTCTACTACTCGCAGCGGTAGCGATCGGTTGAATATCGGTAATTGGCGTAAAGCTGGGAGCCACATGGGAATGTTTTGATGTATTTTCATATGTTTCTCTTTTTACTTTTTAAGGGAGGGAGTTTGAGTAATACTGTGGAAGAATGGGGCGTGGCACGTAAACCTGTTGGCCCAAGCATTTCGAGGGTTCATTCCCGGAATTACATTTTCTTATAGCAATTTAGATGTGCTGTGTATTTCAGGGAGAGGGTTTGAACCTTGCCGAAATTGGAGGGCGTGCCATGAAGTTTGTAAACCAATTATGGGTTAGTTTGCTGTTGATTGAGCGATGCAAGAGGTGGGCCGGGTTTCTAGGTCTTTAAAACCAGGGTCCGGAGCCATGGGAGATCGTTCTGAGCTAGATTTAGATCCCTTGCATCTTCGGCGGTGCCAATGAAGGAAGATTTCCCCTTAGCCAGTTCCATGTAACCGCCATCGCCCCCCATTCACCTTGCCCTCGTATCCCGCATCCTTTAAGCTCCTCAGGACCTGGCTGTCTCGCTACTGTCTGTCATCAGCTGCATCTGGTTAGCCAGTTCCCTGCGTCCATTGACTTTCTTCTGCTGAAGTTTTGATGTACCACCTGGTAGAGAGAGTCATTGCCAAAACGGTAACAACCTTCCCAAGCCATTTCTTTAAGCACCTCGGTCCATGTTACGTTTTGTGTTTGTTTGCATGTCCTGATTACACAATTCAGGGTGGTCTGTAGAGCTTGTTGGTAACTTTTTTTAATTCCTACAGCATGACAAGCGTAGAGCTTACATGCGTGTGCAATCACTGTGGATTTGGTTTGTGTGGAAGGATTGTCATGGAAATTCAGTGTGGGGTCATCGTTTCGATTAAAGAAGATAAGAGGCTTAGGCAGAATTCGACACAACCACTAGGTTGCGAACCAAACGCGCTCGAGGCCACAAGCACGCTTTGGTGTTTTGGGGAAAGGAAATGGCGCAGTATCTGTCTCGCATATCGGCGGACACCTGAACCGCGCCGTAAGGGAAGGGATAAAGGGGGGAGTGAAAGAAGAAAGGAAGAAAGAGGTGCCGTAGTGGAGGGCTCCGGAATAATTTCGACCACCCGGGGATCTTCAACGTGCGCTGACATCGCACAGCACACGGGCGCCTTAGCGTTTTTCCTCCATAAAAACGCAGCCGCCGCGGTCGGGTTCGAACCCGGGAACTCCGGCTCAGTAGTCGAGCGCCCTAACCACTGAGCCACCGCGGCGGGTAATGATCTGGGAACAAGAACAAACAAAGGACGCGTCTTCGTTTGGAGCTATCCACGAGGGCAACGATTAAACATTAATTCTTTCGCATTCCATGATTTCACAAGCAGTCTTCAGTGTCCTCAAAATTTCTTCGTTTTTTTTCTGACATATAACAGCGAATTTGTAAAGATAATACTTGTACATAGTTCCTGACCACTCTCCCTCCTATAGTTTATGGCTATAGTTATTTCATTTCTCTAATCTGCCTGATATCCCTTTATTTGCGCTGCCCCAGCTCAGGTGCTCGCAGCAGGAAAAATCTTTCCCTTCTTTTCTTTTTATTATTTGGATAAAATCACCGCTACTACTACTACATAGAATTGCCACCCATCACAGTTAGCATTCAACATTGCACATGCGACACGTGACACGCCGCCGCGGTGGCTGAGTGGTTATGGCGCTCGGCTGCTGGCCCGAAAGATGCGGGTTCGATCCCGGCCTCGGCGGTCGAATTTCGATGCAGGTGAAATTCGAGAGCCCCGTGTACTATGCGTTGTCGATGCATGTTAAAGAACCCCAGGTGGTCGAAATTTCCTAAGCCCTTCACTACGGCGTCTCTCATAGCCTGAGTCGGTTTGGGGCGTTAAACCCTCATAAAACTACGACCATAAAAAATGTACACAACGACCGGTCGTTCATGTTTATAGCATGCAAACAGCTTAAGGCCCTTGCTTACATGGTGCTAATTGCGGTTTACGTAGTGCTCTCATATTTTATTAGGTAAAATTACAACATTTGGCCAGAAAAAAGCAGTACAGGGAGACGTCGGAGCAAATGTATTGTTATTCCAAAGCATATGCAAGGCACTGCAGATAATTTAGGGAAGCTTAAAGAGATAACATGCAAAGGTCCGAATAATGCAGAAATACAGCAGGCGCCTTCTGCTGGACATAATATTTCTGAAGTACGTAATTAACAAGTAGCGCTGTCTCTCTTGTTATTCATAACTTTAGCTCAACATTTTCAACATAAATGTAGACCAAGTGAGGAGTTTATTTACTAATGTACGCATGCCAGTGTTACCGGATACGTTGTCATTCACAAGTAGACATGATGCAAAGCATGCAAGGCGAGCGAATTAAAGAGGAATCGCTCGTGGGCGATGTAAAACGGTATAGCATACCTACTGACAGAGGAGTGAAGCGGCAAGATTTGACACATAAAAAAAAACCTGCAGCTGGTTCGCTTTCCCATCTCAAGGAATAAAAATAAGCGCACAACAATATGTTTGGATAGAACAGATGACAACCTAAACCTTGCAAGTGCAGAATATTTGCAGCGCGCGCATTCGTTTCTTCAAGCTTTCCTTAGCATTAGCTGAGCGACTCTGAATACCAGGTGTTACCTGGAAGACGTTTCAAAAATATGCGTTTTGGCTTTAAAATATGGCTTTCACGGCACAGTATTACCAGTGTGAATTGTTTCCGGTGAATCGTTTTAACTATTCGGCTGGTTAACTAGATTTTAATAATTAACTTTTAACAATTGCAGTTAGGCGCTTAGTCGTAATTTTAGATTTGTAGCCGGTAGTTAGTAATAGCCATATAAGTTTTTAGAATTTCCAAAACATGGTTACCTTTGGCCATATGGATCGACAAAATTTGGCTGTTTCGACTAGTTACGCGCACTGGAAAGGTTTCTTTGCTTGCATGCTTTCGAATGCGCATGTATTTTGGCGCTAACTGGTTCTTATAATAATAATTGGTTTTTGGTGGAAAGGAAATGGCGCAGTATCTGTCTCATATATCGTTGGACACCTGAACCGCGCCGTAAGGGAAGGGATAAAGGAGGGAGTGAAAGAAAAGAGGAACAAATAGGTCCGTAGTGGAGGGCTCCGGAATAATTTCGACCACCTGGGGATCTTTAACGTGCACTGACATCGCACAGCACACGGGCGCCTTAGCGTTTTTCCTCCATAAAAACGCAGCCGCCGCGGTCGGGTTCGAACCCGGGTAACTGGTTCTTGAAAATTGGCTTTTGAGGAGAGGAAATGACACAGTAACTGTCCCGCCTATCTCGGCGGGCACCCGAATTGCACCGTAAGGGAAGAGATGAAGGAGGGAGTTAAAGAAGAAAGGAACAAATAGGTGCCGTTGTGGAGTGCTCCAGAATAATTTCGACCAACTATGGATCTTCAAAGTGCAGTGATATTGCACAGCGCATGGGTGCCTTTTGCGTTTCGCCTCCATAGAAGCGCAGCCGCTGCGGTTGAGTGCCAACCCGGGTACTCCGGCTCAGCAGATGAGCACCTTAACCACTGATCCATCGCATGATGTAGCCAAATTTTGTCGAGCCACTGCGATGAGGGTAATCGCGTTTTCGAAATTCTAAAAACTGATACGGATATTAGTAACCTACCTCTAACTGCAACTAAGCGCCTAACTAATAGTTAAAAGTTAATATCAGAATTAGTAAACCAGCTTCCTCCCGGTTTACTGCCTGTTAACTACTGGGTAACTACCGGTTAGCTACAGTTTGCGGGCACTGGTGTACTATGCCGCAAAATCCATATTTTAAAAGCGAAAGCTTTTCCTGCTTTCGTCGGAGCGATTTCGCCGTCACCTCAGGTTTGATCTTGAACGTCCTTGCTGCGCCGCTGCCATAGCAACCCAGCAAGTGACTTCGCCGCGCCGCCAAGCCTAGTCTTCGCAGTCTCTGCGCAGGGGCGCCACAGCCGTGCAGCGGCTGCTGCCTGACCACGTTATCTAGCCGAGTATCAGCTGGATAAAAAAATATTAGCTGTTGCTGAACTACTGCTGAACCTTGTTAGAGAGCGAGAGCTGTGATGTATCGTGCAAGCAGACGCGGCTTAGCGTCTGTAGCGTTGAGTGCGTTCCGCACACTGGATGAGCAGTGCGCCCAACCTGCCACCCTGGCAGGTGGCATTTGAATTCATGGCTGATCGCGAGAGGTTGGTCAGGCTGCGGCCTATTGCTGCAGTGCCGCGTGTCTGCCACAACGTTGTCAGCGCTAATGCATGCAGCCCACATCTTTCTCTCACCACCATCACGTACCTCAAAGCGCTATTGAGGCGCCCACTTACACAGGTGGCCAGTTATATGCGCCCTTCCTTTCCACAAAATCACCAAGAAAGTTGTCAACGCCAACACCAATGAACACAATGAACGCCGACGACTTTCGCTTTGTTAGCTGAGCTAATCCGAGAAAGCTTAATTTTGATGATGACTTAGTCTTCTCTGTAACACCTGGTATGTGTTACTGCTGTTATCTGTATAAGAGAGCCCAGAAAAATTCAAACCTTTTTCTTTTGCATTTGTTTATTGATGTTTGAAAAAATGTTGTTAGCTTGCATATAAATAAGCTGCGAGGAATATAAACTTAAGAGGTGTCTTGATCACGTTTTCTTAAGGTTTTTAGGTTTTCATTGACTAAAATGTGTTAGAGAAATTGGTAAAATTGCACAGTAGGAGGCCCCAAAGCGCGGCAGTCAGGGAGACTTCCTATAACAAAATGTCTCCGCAATTGGTATACCGCCAGTTTTCACTCGGACTCACAAAAGGGACGACGAAAGGCGCGAGTGGACTACCTGCGCCGCACACACCGACAGGCACGAAATGCGGTATACGTCGACGCAGCCATGTACCCCAATTCCACGAACGCGGTGGCGGTAGTTTTGGACACCAACTTCAAGGAAATCGCCAGCGCCTCTCTACGCAACTGCTCTCCCACAGTAGCAGAAACGGCCGCAATCGGTCTCGCCATCCAGCACGGCGATACCACGCGAAACGGACTAAAAATTGTTACAGACTCCCAGTCGGCGTGTCGGCTCTTCCTCACTGGCAGACTTCCACACTCCATCGCTCCCATTCTGACTACCCCACATGTTAAAATTTCCACATGCAAGCACCAAATCATTTGGGCTCCTGGGCACGAGGGGCTCGAGGGAAACGAGGCCGCGGACAGTCTAGCTCGAGATACACCAACCGAGCGACTAACCTCCCCGACGTCACCCCTCTTCCCTCTCTGTACGGCGAACGCCTCCTCCTTCTCCGAACGCAAAGGCAAGTCTATCCCCCACCACACTCGAAGCTAACGGCGGCAGAGGCGAGGGGCTGGCGACAACTACAGACGAACACCTTCCCAAACCTACACAAATACCATATCATGTTTCCCGATAGATACGACGGAATCTGCCCCTGGTGTGGCGGAATTCCAACAACATACCATGTAACATGGGGCTGCTCCGGTAGCAAGCCCCCCGAACTAGACAAACATCAATCCGAGGAACAGTGGGAGTCTGCCCTGCTCAGCTCCGATTTGGTGACCCAGCGTAGACTGATATCCCAAGCAAGAGCAACTGCGGTGGACATTGGGGTCCTGAAATAAGGACTCCACCCAAAATCTGTTTTTTCCCGCCTCTTTATCCTACCTTTCTATGAATAAATGTTTTCTACTACTACTACTACTACCGCCACTTTTGAACACTCGACTTCCAAACTTAGTGATGATGCCAGAAACAAAACATTTTTCATAAATATATTTTTTCGCGCTAAGCGGGCAGCCTGAGTCCAGTAAGGTAGATAACGCGGTCAAGATTTTGAGCAAACCCTTCAATCCCCAGTAACTTAAGTCCTCTAAGGCACTCATTTCGTCACAAATGGATATGTTAACATTTGCATAAATTACCATTCAAGTTCATTGGCTCTTCATTTCGTAGTGACATATCTTTCCTTTGTCTTTTCTTTGGTTCACTTGTGCTTCGTTTTGTCGTTCCTCGGCGTGTGTGAGTTTTCTTGCGCTAAATGTTTCACCATGCCATCTTTTTTTTACAGAGCAAGGGATACCTTATAAAATGGAAAGGATATTCCAAGTGGCATTGCTCCGTTGAACCAAGAAAAAATCTGAACGGCGCCTGTCTCCGGGAATTTAAGCACCCAAGCAAGTCATCGCCACAACGACTGGAAGCTGCTGCTGAGGAATTAATTTACGCTGTGCAAAAGAAACTTTCCAACAGCCGTCGATCCAGCGGGCTTGTCAAGGTGAACATAGACCTGGACATCTTTAGATGGGTTTTCAGTAGGAAAGGAAGGCCGCTCGAAAGGGGTTGGATTGTTTGCAATGAGTCAGACTTTTCAAAGCTGAATCTTCCCTTTGGGTGGCATACTAGAGAAACGAAACTTGGCAGTGTAGTGGCAATTGAGTTCCCAGTGCGTGTGAAGGCTGCTGTGACACGGCAGAAAGCTTGCAAGCTCTTTCCAAACGGCTATCCTGTGGAAAGTCTGCAAATGTTCCTTGTGTCGAAGGTTGTTGCATGCAGAACCTAACCCACAGAAATAGTGAGCCTTCCGCCTTTCACATATATGTTGCCAGCAAACGTTTTGGAACTTTGTTTTTTTTTTTCGATATAGTATTGATTCTTGCATATCAATTTGTGTTGTTTAGAATTTCTAAAAAATGAGTTCGGGAGCTTTGCGCTTAGAGATTTCTGAATGTGCAATTTCATTTACATTGACAAATAAGACAGTTCTGGAAATCTTTAGCAACAAAACGGTTTTGGAGAAATCTTATTTTGAGACAATAACATCTTTTATTCCACTTGGCATGTCCATCCCAGAGAGTTTAAAGGTTGCAGTAGAGACAAGATTTAGAAGCCTCTGCTCCTCGGTAGATACTCAGTACAGAAAAATTAATGGCCGAGCAAAAGAGGGGTTCCTTAAGAAAGAGCGCCATGTAAAAATTCCCTTCGATAAGGAAAGTTCTGTTCAAAATTCAAATAACAGTATCAAGGACATCATTATTCAAGCTTTACAAGAAGTGAAGCGAATGGAGGGTGTATCAGAACGGTCTCTTTCTGAACTGCGTAAGTCCATTCAGGATTTTGAGGCAAAATGCCTTCAGCTGCAAAAAGAAAACAAAAGCCTGTCATCACAGGCAAAAAACTGCCGCTTGCTCAACAACTGCGGAAAAAGGGTCGGGGAAGGTTCGAAGAGCACCGATAGAAGAAAGCTGCATTCTGTAGGCAGCGTGATAGTTCAAGGGCTAGAAGAAATTTTGGAAAGCTATGGCTTGGACTTATGCCAGTTGGTTGTAGAAGACCTTCGAGGGCTACTGCACAAAATTACTTTTTCTGACATTGACGGAATCAACGTGGAGCGAGGAATCAAAAAAGAATACCGCAGTAATGGTAAAACTGACTATCATGATCTTTCTTCCCCCGAGAAGAAAAGCGTCCGTGCAATCAACGCGCTCTTAGACAACCACTTTGTAAGCAATGTTTTTTGGGAAAAAATGTCTTCAGCTGTCCCTAATTTACCCTCGCTCCGTGTCATCAAATCATACAGGCAAAAACTAGACGAAAGCACTGCTGTGTTTAAAACCCTAGGAGAAGCAGCTGGCGCTCAGGTGTCTTTTGTGCACGAACTTGAAACTGCCGTTGCGGAGTACGCAGTGAATAGAGGTATGACAGGAGAACAGCTCAGGTCGCAGCCAATTTTGGTCAAAATAGAAGGAGATGGCTGTGTATTCAGCACACGAACAAGCTGGACAACTCTATCTTTTCTCCTGATTGACAGCAGCCGGAGGCTGCAGAGCCATACCTTACATCGCCTGCTCGCAGTCGTCGAAGTCTCTGAAAACTATTTTCAGATTAGAGAAAGTTTGAAGGATTTGATAGACGAAGTTAACAGTGTTGTGAAAAGGGGCAGTGTCAGCTTGGAAGGACAGGAAGTTCCCGTCATAGTCTGTCTGGGCTCAGATCTACAATTCTTGCTCATGGTTCAAGGATTGCAGTCAGCGTCTTCTAGGCACCCATGTCCTTTCTGTCGTATTAATTTAAAGGAACGAAGCAGAGCTGGGGCAAACACAGAGGAGTGTAATAAGCCGCCTCTTCTGCGCACTCTAAAAAACATGAGGGAGGACGGCATTGTTGAAGAATGCGGAATGAAAGCCGTTCCCCTATTCAACATTGAACCTGCATTTGTGGTTCCAGACATTTTACACATGCGCATTAGAGTCGTTAATCGCCTGGTTGATGGATTGATTGTCGAAGCAATGGACAAAGACAACCGCGATAAAGTTACGAACTTAAACACCAAGAGCACTCACGTGGAAGCAATTGTGCAGGCAATTAATAGCTGTGGTGTAAGGTTTGAACTGTGGCAGGACGAAAGAAAAGGAAAAAATTTCACCTGTATTCAAGGAGACTCCTGCGAGCGCCTGCTCGAAATGCTGCCAGAGAGGCTCACTGGAAAACTCAGCCCGGAAACAGAAAAAAAAATCATCTCACTTTGGAAAATGCTTAGTCGCATTTTTGATCATTTTGAACATAACACGACCGGCGAAAGCATCGAGCAAGAAATAGCCAAATTCCATAAAACGTACTTAGAACTTGGAGAACGAGGGCATAAGGGTTACGGGGCTGAAAGAGTGACGCCATATATGCATATTCTTGTCTGTCATGCCTCAAAGAAGCATAAAGAATTCAAGTGTTTGGGTGGTTTTCGAGCGAAGGCATTGAGAAAAAGAATGATATTCTGAAGCATTTGCATCATGCAAGATCCAATAAATGGAATGCGGCCGCCGATGCGCTGAAGCTGGCAAAACGCCTTGAGAATAGCGCGCACGTAACAACAAGTCGAGCGTACAAAAAACACGATCGTTCATACTGGGTTGAGGGTATGATTGAAGAGAGTCGCACAAATAGGGCTCGAAGCGCTCCTGAAATGGAGCGCGAGGATACACCTCCCGCTTGCATCGAGGATATGGACGCGGTTGAACTGCGGACCGAATTGAAAGCTGCTGGCATTTCAACGAAAGTAAAATCAGTTCCCAAACTGCGTGAAATGCTTCGCAAAGAAAGAGAAAAACGATATTTTCAGCAGTCGACTTGACTTCTATTAGCAAAAATTGCCTGCAATTAGCAATTGCCTGCTCGCGATGTTCCACAAGTCTGTATGCCTCAGTTTTTATCATTTCTTACTTTTTTAATGAAATATTCATCAAAAATTTTTGTAGTGCAGTATGTGCACACTTGCAGCTTGAACGGTTTACTATGTCTCTTCACTCAATGCTAAAACTCGCATTCTCGCTGGTACGACTAAACGAGAGTGAAATGCTTTGTTTGTGCTTGTGGCGACTTATATGTGCAGTAAATGTTCTTCGTTCTTCGCCATATTTGTGATAATCTTCCTTAATGTGAAATATTTACGCGCTGTGTCTGTATTCATGTATGATATGTTTATATTTTTTGCATCGCGCCACGCTGTGTTGTTTTGTGTTTTTTGGGTTTCATCAAGATTAGGCCAATTGTGTTTTATAATTACTGCAGTGCACGCTTGAAATGCCTTCGCAGTGCACCTCTGGCTGCCTATGTTCCCTGCGAAATGGCGCGGTTCATGTGGCTGACCTCATTGTAGCGCGAATGTTGCACCTCTCCTTTCCTCACAACCAGCCTAGTGATGTGTGGCGGTTGAAAGTGGTACACGTCGATGTAGAAAGTGTAAAGTTTTGCCATACTTAATATTTACTACCGACACTTTCTCAAGCTGGTTCTGTGCATAAGTGCATTGTGTATTTCTAGCAAACTGTCGAAATGTATCGTTTAGACTTTTTCTGCGCCATGATGTGATGCGATAATAAATGTATTCTGTCATGTCAAGTAAACTGCCGCTTTGATTTTTTGTATGAGTTTTTGTAGCGATTATTACGGCAGCATTTCGAGCCTCAAACGTGGCGGCGCCGTGGTGGTGGCGGCACCGCCACCCTGTGGCTGCGTTGACACCCTGTAGATGCGCCGCCACCCTGTCACGTGGTTGGTCACGTGGTGCGGCTGATCACGTTGTTGGTCACGTGTTTGGTCACGTGACCAAGTTCCACTCGGGCAGCTGTAGCTATCGCGTCACTCCAGGTTTAACCAAAGCTAAACCACCATTATTTTTTTTTGCAACTTGCACAAAAGGACAGGAACAATGAATTGAGCAAAACACTCTACAGGTTAGGAAATTCGGTAGGCTGAAGAAGTTAAACTGAATGTACGCATTGCAACATTTAATTTTCGCTATTTTCAACTTCACTCCTGAACCTAATATGGCCTCCTTTTGGAGATTCTCATTTGCGATGGCATGTTCTATCTGCGGCCGCCTCAGCATTCCCAGTTGACGGCGAGGGGACCGAATTCCCGGGGGTATTCAGCGTCGGTCGTAATCGAGTCACGTCACCATGCTGGTGAGTAACGTCATGTAGATCCGGGCGTCAGGGTACGTTAGTAAATTTCAGCTTTAACATAAGTGATGTGTCTCCACTTGGATCCCAATATAGATCAGTTACGAAAAACAACAGAAGGAACGAAGAGGACCGGGTGGGACGCATTGCTGCCGTTATATGATCTCTAATCGTCTTTTAAACATTTGTCAGGCAGTGCTTTCAAATACGTGAAAAGGTATGTTTGGCGCATCACAGCTCCAGCTGCCGCTGAGCGAGTTCTTACAACGTGAAAAAGCAATGCTTGCTTTCCGATCCCTCATAGTTATGTCACACCCAAAAATAATTGTGGAATCTCCTTCATCACGCTTTCCCATAGGCCGTATAATATTTCCATGCGTTTTGGTTTATGGTTTATCGTCCCAAAGCGACTCAGGCTATGAGGAACGCCGTAGTGAAAGACTCCGGAAATTTCGACCAGCTGAGGTTCTTTAACATGCACTGAAATCGAACAGTACACGGACCACTAGCATTTCGCCTACATCAAAATCCAAGCACCCCATAACGATCGCAAAGTACAACATTGATGACTTGACTACACAACGGCTCATTGCGGCAGCACTATGAGCAGTACTTTTGAACAAAAAAAAGAAATCGCGCTGAAATTAAGAAATTTTGGGAACACTTAGCTCCGCCTTGTTGGTATGATGCTATAGCATTAACAGGTCTTTTCTGCGGCTTGGTGTCCTCTGCATATTTTGTATTCGAAATTTCAGGCTATTTCGCATGGTCTCATGACGTAACATTTAGCCCGGCGAGCAATGAGCACTCGACCGTATAACCAGCCAACAGCCACCCGCTAGTGCACCTCCCATCTCGGACATGTGACGGCGCTTGGTCATGTCACCAGGTATCGTAATCTAGTATCTTAACCCCGCTCAGCCACAGCGTTTAATACCGGGATGCATGAGGCGTTTTTACGGCGTGAGGCCGGCGATTTTCACCCGATGGTGAGCGCCGCCACCAATGTGGACCTACCAGATAATTTTCGCACGTCGTCCGACGACGGTTGATGAGGCGGCGTCTGACGCGTGCGAATAGGTGTGCAGAAAGCCCGCTCTTTTCCGATATGACTGCTTGCGCACGTCGCCGTCGACGAGGCCGCCATGGCCGACGAGCACGTGGCGACTTGGGGGGCGGGCATGGAAACGTGACTGTCTTGAAGATAAACGATTCATCAAGCATAGCATGTCTTTTTTTTATGGGGACATGAATTACTGTCGTATGAAAATGGGCGCGCGCGTTTCTTCAAGGCCGGTGGAAGAAAACCACGCGCGCAAAAAGCCTGTGTTGTCTCGAGCGTGTGGTTCTCGATATCTGGACATGTTCATGCGGAGTAATGTGATGAAAAAAAAAATCCGAGGGATCTGGTTGCATGTTACATTCTCGAATTTTCTGTTTACATTATCCCTACGTCATAAGACAGGCCGGTGATCAGCCATGGAACTTAAAAGCTTCACATCCTGAGCCGGCCCTCGCCCTCCTAACCAAGCCAAACTTGCGACAAGCCAAGTGGGAGCTCCGCGTTTTTGCGCCACTGCATGCAATGGACTCTACCGTGGCGCGCGCGCGCACACCCACACACTCAGCCCAACACACAAACACACACACACACACATGCAGAAAAAGGCAGTGAACTAGGGCGCCAGAATGTCACGTGCATGCAGGTACAATTCCTATACAAGCGCATCCCGAAAATGGTTACACGTTTAAATGGTATTATTCAATAATTTGTACGCTTAGCAACCTGTCACCATACTTGTGTATAAATGCAGGAAACACATGTTGTGTGCAAGCAGCCTAGGTAAAATGATCAGCGCCGTTCGTAAGTAGAAGGCAGCATATTTTCATTTTTGCGAAAGCATAGCAGCTCATAAGGAGGAAAATCAGGCGTTGTCCTCCCCAGAGGTTTGGAAAAACCACGTGACCTAATCAGAAAAAGAAAAATTAAGTTTCGTAAATAAAATACTTTCCGAAGTGGGTTCCGCACCCATGAAGGGAACCCGCCGCATTGGCTCAGTGGATAGGGCGCGATGTCAGTGCCCGCTAAACATCACCAGGTGGTCTAAATTATTCCAGAACCCTCCACTACGGCCCTTTTTCATCTTTTTTTTTTCACTCCCTCCATTTTCCCTTTACGGCGCGGTTCAGGTGTCAGCCGATATGAAAGACAGATACTGCGCCATTTCCTTTCTCAAAAAACCAATTTTCAATTTTTACTTTCAAGGTTAGTTTCTAAAATTGGTTTTGAGGAAAGGAAATGGCGCAGTAACTGTCTCACATATATCGGTGGACGCTCGAACCACGCCGTGAGAGGACTGACCTCTGGCCCACTTGAATAATAATAATAATTGGTTTTTTGGGGAAAGGAAACGGCGCAGTATCTGTCTCATATATCTTTGGACACCTGAACCGCGCCGTAAGGGAAGGGATAAAGGAGGGAGTGATAGAAGAAAGGAATAGGTGCGGTAGTGGAGGGCTCCGGAATAATTTAGACCACCTGGGGATCTTTAATGTGCACTGACATCGCACAGCACACGGGGGCCTTAGCGTTTTTCCTCCATAAAAACGCAGCCGCCGCGGTCGGGTTCCAACCCGGGAACTCCGGATCAGTAGTTGAGCGCCCTAACCACTGAGCCACCGCGGCGGGGCCCCACTTGAAGGTTAAAACCGTAAGCACCGCGAAATCGTTACGAGGTAGCATAGTGAAGCTTTCGCATCAAAAGCGAAGGAAAATAATGTTGCCGGCCGTGGCAATTGCTATCTAATATCTTAACCACCCGAGCTGCAGCCGGCGGAGGAGAAAGGGAAATGATATCGAGGAGAAATATAAAGGGGAGCGATAGCAAGGAAGCACAGGATCGAGTATTCGGGTGTGGCTCAATCCCCGGTCCGCTTTCGAAGGGGGATGCCATTCACATACCTGGCTTAATATCTCATATGGGCCCTTGAGGCTTGGGTGTTACGCATATTTTTGAAAGTATGGCGGAGGGCTTGGCGTAACGCACTCTGGCACAGGTCAGGCCGGTATTGCACTGCCTCCGGGATTGGCCCGTGGCCTACGGGCTATTGCGCGCGCTTTTCTTCTGTCTCTTTACTCCCATCTTTCACCTCTTACTATCAGCAAGCAGGCAGCTGGGCGTGGCTCCGCATTGAGCCAGTAAGCAAGCCCGTGCTTTTCCTTTCGTCCTTCTGTCGACAACTCAACTCAACTCGAAAAAAGGAAGCACAGGGGCTCGAGCTGGGTTTGGGTATCGTCGCCTTCATCAACTTCCATTCGGGCGGCGTGAACTGATCAGCTTGGCTGGCCATTGCATTAGAGCAGCACGCCATCGCCGCAGCCGAACACCACGCTGCAAGCTTTCTCCTTCACAGCTCGTCAGTAGACTTAATTGTTGTCCGTAATTTTTTTCCCCGTTGCGAAAAAACTTGACAATTATGGTGAGTCAGGTTATAACTGCAACCTCTTTCGAAAATATAAAAACACTGACGTGTAAACAAGGTTCTTACTGATGCTTATACGGCCGCTAGTTCTGTTCTGTCACCAGTCATCAGATTTTCTGTACAGCAAAACACCATTTACCATGAAGACACAGACCGTCCCACGGGGAGAAGTTGGGTGCAGCGCTAAAAAAATTCTATTCCACGCATTATGCTCTGGACTCACTGAGTGATAGCTGGGCCTTGGCACAATTCTGGAACGTTTAGCCATATCTTGTGTGATGTGCATATATACCGCCAGTAGTTTTTGACAAATGGCCCCTCAAAGTCGGACAAAGACGGGGCGTGTACACCGCTTCAACCCCAACCCGACTTCTTTCTTTTCTTGCACCGCAGTAAAGGAACAGACTAGGGGAGCCGCACAGTCAGCCCGTTTCGAACACGCTGGGTGGAAAAAAAAAAACAGAAACGCGAAGGGTGCCCCCCTCCCGAGGAGCTTGGCTTGAGGGGAGGACACACAAAACGGACAATGGGCGAAGCTTACTAGCGTCTCTCTCTCAAACCGGGAGGAAGAATGTAAGAGAAGGAGGAGGAGCTCAACTTCATGCGGCCCGTGGTGGCGGCGTTGTGAACTAGGAGCGGATGAACCAGAATCCTGGCCATGTCGCTCTCGCTGTCCGTCTCGCTCCTTGTTAAGACCCTTGACAAAGAATCCAAATCTCAATAGAACATAGAACTTTAGTACAGCTGCCAGTGTTCGCTTCTGATGGTCGGGGCAAGCAAGAGTTGGAAACGTTAGGGAATGTAAAAGGCTGGCAAGCTCAGGTAAGCTTTCCATGTGCAACTTGTTCTTGCTCAAAAATGATGTAAAGCTATCTTCCATGAGCTTTACAACACTCGATAAGGCTTGACTTAATTAAATTCAATTCATTTTCCATGTATACATGGTGAGGGTAGAGGGAAAAAAGCCAGAAATTCTGGCTTGACATGCCCCTCTGCCCCTACTATGCAGGGCAGCAGGCAGCATACATAAACATAAATCATTAGAAAAGACGAAGAGGAAATGAAGCGCGCACAAAAAATGGTAAAAAAGCAACAGAAAAATATACTTCAGAGAAAAACATCTCATTGCTTATTCAAATCAGGTCAACACTTTATGGAACGAAAGAGATAAGGAAGTAGTGAAAGCATGGTGAAATACACATACATCATGTATATTTTTGCGGCATGCTCGTGATACACCAACTTTTGCAGCATGAAACTTATTTAAAAGACGGGGCAGCGTGTTTGCTAGGCTATGGACCTCCTGAATGTTTGTAAACAAACGAGGTGACGCTGCAGTCGCTAGCGAGCTCGTGGTAGGCAAAAGGTCGGGGAGTGGCGTCGCGGATAGGTGTTGAGCGCGGGTTTTCAAGGCTTGTAGGCGCGTTTCCAGTTTCTGCAAATCATAGCAATGGTCGATGCTTCCAACTTAGTAATTTGTTGAAGTACACGAGCTCGCGTTGGCCACGTGCGGCCTATAAAGAGAAATAGTTTGCCACTGTATTGTATATATGGTTAGTAGTAAACATGTAGAAAGCGTTCCTGCCGTTTATTTATGCGCCAGGCATTGAATAAAACAAGTTTTGACACTCTGCACTAGCCGGAATGATTTTACTTCGGGACAATAGTGAGGGGAAGTGCTGGCCTTGTTTCGTCGGAGCAGACGTGCGCTCATCGTCTGCTGACATATGTACGTGTCGCGCTGTGCGAAAAGTGGGGACAGCGTCGTGTCCCTGATCTCCTCTGTCTCGCCTAGCGCTGTTTTTAGCCGCATGACCACGCACCAGCCAGGCCGACTTGTCCTCTTGTTAAGCTGGTCGATTTGGTGAAAATTTTTGATTTCTAGAATTATTTCTTTCTTAGCCCTGAAGTCTAGTTTCGTGACGAAAAATTATAGCAAAATATTGAGTACAAATTTATAAATTACGCTTTTTAGAAGTGTGGTCGTCAAAAATTGTGAGGTAATTCCTTTGATGTCAGTGCCGCATTTCTTTGACCAAAGCGAAAGCGAAGATGCCATAAACTTTAAGGTTCGTTTTGTGACCTCTCACATTTTCTGCGACTGGATCACTCACCTTCGTAATTCGCATGAAAATCAAATGATTCCATTTGTCGCAAACTATTCCTGAGACGTTGAGGAGCGTAATAAACCTCTCGATTTTTTTCCCTACACGTGCAGTACTGTGTTGGTTATTTCTTGTAAGAAACGTTTGCATGTAACTATGCATGCATAAGTACTGATCATATAGAAAAAGAACTAATCGCGCCATCGTATAGAACAGGGCTTTATGTACATGCTGGCATAAAAAAACTGCGCACTATCTACTCAATTATTTGAGACCTTGGGGGGACTTGACGACGGTGTTAATTATAATTACCCAGAACTGCACCAGGTATAGCTATAAATAAAAGGAATTACTGAAACTAGCGTAGGAATTTGATATTTGCACCAATTTTAGTTACATATCGCATGCATGAATAACGAAAACACTTTTCATTGCCGCGTCCCCTCTCAATCTCGCCACGTGTCTGTTAGTAGCACGCCTGCGGCTGCTTCTTTCCAAACAAGCTTCGCGATCATGCACTACCTCATGAAACATGACACATGCATGATGCAATGAAAAAGCATATGGCGTTTAGCATACTTAAGGTACGCTATTCTAAGGACACCAACGCGACCGCACAAGGTTGACACAACTTACCAGACTTCTTTCTACTCGAATGAAATAATTACGTCGTCATATCAAGAAACCGTTTCAAGTAAATATCAAATGTCATAAAACGCGTCATTAAAACATGGTGTGCTATTAACAAAAAAACGCATTCCTTGGGGGCGAGTGAACCTGTCGGCGCCCCGTGCACTCCGGCTCAAGGTGATAAGTACGTGTGCAGCTGCATATGTCTTTTTTTTTCCTTGAGCAATTATTAGCCTACTATCCTGAAGTTCAGGTGAATGAACGCAGTAACTTGCATGCTATTAAGTGCATTGAGTGGCAGTGCCTATCGAATCCCAGACTTCGCGCTGTTTATGCAATAATTGTTCTCGCCACCTACCCCGCTACATAGTAAAGTAGAGCACTGTTGCTTTTCTTTTCTGTGTATCCTGTACTGTCACTTTCTGCAACCAGGGTGTCACTTACGTCCTCGGCCTCATCGACCCTTCCTCGGTCCAGTAAGCTGTCCATAGAATCTAAAACATTCTTAACAGAAGCCTTACTGGTGTCGCTTGGATTCAGCAGTGCTTGGACATCCTGGGAGCAGTTGCCACCTCGTGGAGACCTGGCAAGGTTGTAAAATGCCATCAAATTGACAGTCACCAGTAACTGCGAGACAGTTGGGTGATCGTTACATCCCGACGATTATGTAATGATCCCAAAGAAGTTTTCTAATTTGTCTTGGCTTAAACGGAATGTTAATATATACTTGAAACCCACATTGGTGCAAGCCTAGAGTGCTCGTTATTGTCACTCTTAACCCAGAAGCTGTACTTTCCTATAGAAAACTACCTTCAGCTGGTTTAGCATGTTCTTCCCACTTGTCCCGATATCCTAAAAAGTCTTCCAAGAAACGCATCTACGGGCTGCCAAGCTTAAGTGCACGGTTGGTTACTCTGGAGGTCATTACTAGTATCAAACGATTGATTAGCTTGACGAAGTCTTCTGTTGGTTGCACCCGAGTGTATATAGTCTCCACATGCCGGCGGTGCAGGAAAAGCCCCTTAATTACCTCATCTCCAAAAAGTTGAAATGCGAGGTCAATCTTCATCTTTTCAAAATTATTTGGTCTTATGTGCGCATCTGTTATTTTCGGCATTGTATCCACTCCAACAAAGCGGCACGGTACTCGTCTTTTCCTTGCATTGCCGCTTTGCCTTTGACATCGTGCTGCGCCACTAGCATTTGTTTCGCGAACTTACGAAGCTTCGCGCTTGATGACAGAGCAGCCACAAGACATGCACAGAAGTAGGAGGGCCGCAAAACAACCACTCAAACACGTGGAAATCTCATACACGCGCCATAACCGACGGCGACCAGTCAGTCAGCGCAGCGAGCGGAGCTGCGACTGTGGCACCCTCCCGACGAGCAGCGCCCTCTATTGACAGTAGCGGGCAGGCATCACGGAATGAGCCACCCTCTCGCATAGTGCGGGGCACGCGCTGAGCACACTAGCCAGTATATTCTAGGCACTATAACGCGGGCAAGCGAGCGCCTGTGTAGCCGCGAGACCACATGCAGATTGCGAAACCTGTGGTATGGCAGCTAGTATTTTTTTCCAGATTTTCATAAACAACTGCAGCGCATGTTGCACGCTCATTTGCGATGCCGAAAGCTCGCTGCGTGACGGGTTGCCACTCCGGCTACAGAGGCACGCAAGAAAAAGTCGCGCCTGTTCTGTCTGCCCAGCGACGCCGAGCAGCGTGAATTATGTAAGCGGGCGATACCACGGCAAGAAAGCGGTGGATTTAGCTTCGACTCCAAGCATGTCCGCGTCTGCAAGAAGCATTTTGACCCCGCGGATATTATTCGAACTGACGAATTCGTGGCCAGCGGAGAAGCAGTGTCGCTGTAACGCGAGAAGTTGAAACTCAGACCCGACGCCGTTCCACGAATATTCGAAGGCCTGCCAGCATACTTGAGCAAGTCGAAGCCGCGATCTCGCACGCTCAGAGTGAAGCCGCCAGCAAAAAGGCTCAGAGAATCGTCATAGCACAGCGTTGTGGCAGATGATGTTGGCCCTTCAAGCGAATTCCTGTCCACTACTGCACACGCAGATGACGGTAAGCCTCACGCCCTTGGGCGATTTTTTCTTTCCTTGTCAGCAGGTTGTTCCCGTAGCCTTTTTGGTCTCCTATTTCCTCACTTTGAGCAACTGTTTTTCACTGTTCATTGCAGATATCACACTGAACCCTGCAAGTGCCTCCACACGCTCACACACTGGCTGTCAAATAGAGCAAGCGGTATGTTCGCTGTCGGAGCTACAGGCAGTGAAGTGCCAGCTCCGGAGCGCACAGCAGCAGCTTTGCCTGTGCCAGAAAAAGCTGGCGACGATGGTGTTAAAGGCGAACAAGCTGAGACAATTGGAGGCAGATGTCGCAATGTTGTCAGAGCGTCAGAAGGTAATTTTTGACCAGTGGCTGATGAAGGCCAACTTGAAGTCTTCGAAAGCTGCACGGTAAGCTTGGACAGCTTAGGACAAACACAAAATATATTTTGTGCTATTGAGTGCCTTCTTTTTTTCGTATTGCGCGTCAGAAACTGAGCAGAAGCGTATCATAATAATGCATTTAATTTGCTGTTGTAGGATTCATTATTGCAACATGAATAAAATGACTATCATTTTTACTGTATCATGATGTAGTTGCGAATTTAAACGATGTTAAGGGTCATGTAGGTAAATGTGTATACAGGCTGGTGTTCCAGTATCCCTATGCTGTACTACATTTCAAGTTTGAAGTCCCTTGAAGATGTTTCTGAGTGAAAATTTCCGTTCTGTTTTCGCTAGTTACAAAAAGGAGTGGCTTTTGACTGTCTCCTTCTCAAGATAAAGTCCATTGCCGTGGACACGTTCCTTCACGAGAACGAGCATCTTCTTTTGCCAAATCCTCGCACAATCTATGGCTACATGCGGAACCTGAAGGCTGATTTTGGCTTTGACGCAAATTTATTCACTGTCCTAAAGGAAAAGCTACAAGCAGTTCCAGACAGAGAGCGTCGAGGTAACATTTGCTGAAATTTCGCTTGACACGTGTGATTCTGAAGATAGAATGAGAGCCTTATAGTTCAAACTAATTAAAAGTTTTTGTTGTAGACGTGTTAATATTTGATGAGATGTCTTCGAGAAGAAGCGTTCCCATCAGATAGTCGGACATGGCACTCTTGGACAAGGTGAACTTCTCCGAGCATACAAGACCAGGAGATGAAAAGAAAGACGCTGATCATGTGCTCGTGTTCCTGTTCCGGCCTTTCCTGGCTGGCTGGTCACAGATTGTGGGGACTTTCTGTGTCTCTGGTGCTACAACAGGAGGAATATTATCAAAGCTGGTACTGTAGTTCATTGTGCACCTAACAAATGGTGGTGTTATGGTGGATGCTATCACCTGTGACCATTCCACATCCAATCAGTCAGTCTTACAGTCTTGAGACTTGCAAGCATTGCTGCCACCTTAAATTTGATTTCTGGCTTTTATAAATCCATGACAGGCGTCTCTCAGGAGCATGTATACTATTCTATGTGGACTGATGTGAAAACATGCAGAGTTGAGCCTTCATTTTCATCTTTGTACTTTATAGCTTTTGTGTAATGATGCAGGGTGTGTGTTCCTCAGGAGTTTGTATGCTTTTTATTTTGTCTTTTTTACTGGAACCACAAGCATCTGGGTCGTTATATTGTTTTTGAGTATCAAATATATGTTTTGATATTTTATTGCGGGCACACTGCCATGTAACAAAACACTGTGCGTGTTTCTTGGTAAGTTTTACATTTTACCTCATTATCGCATACACATATGATCATGCCTATCTGTGACCCTGTTGGTTAGGCGGACAAGTGTACTCTTTCCTTTGCTTATCGCTTTTGTTTTGTGCATGTTGCTCCAGGCGTCTTATGACTGCTCACTTTTCTTGTTTATTGCGTGACCACTCACAGCCTGTTTCTAATTTTGGTAGCACGCAGCCAGCAAGTGAACACTGAACAATGAATTTCACTATTTACTTGCACTCGCCAGCGAATTCTTCGTCGCAGCGTGACAAACACTAAATAAATGGCGTATGCAGCAAGAGTATTCAGAAGCTGGCTTTGCCACCGACGAAAGCATCAGCAAAAACTTTTCAGATAGCGCTATCAAACTTCCGGTGCTTTCGTCATTTGATAAGCGCAGACTGCGGTTCTTCAAATGACGTCTGGTTTTCAGCATCAGCGAGCTTGCAGTATTTGTCGCAAGGTAAGCGCCAGCCATAAGCGTTCGTCTTATGCACTTGGACGTAAGCAAGGACTCGGCTGGCACAGCGCGAACCGCTGCGCTAGATCGTCCATGGTGCAGTCAAGTTCCGGTGAAAATTAATGGCTCAGCAGTGCGCAGCCTGGACCCATGTACAAAAATCGCTGTTCCATAACAATCGGCAAGAAAAGCGCGTTGTTCAGAAAGCGGCTGCTATCAAGTTCACTAGCGGCCGCCGTCGATCGCGGTTTTCAGTGTCTCGATGTTGCAGCCAAGCTTTCAGGTAATAACCGGCAAATGCTAGTAGCGTCCATACGGCAGTAAAAACAGATGCCAAGTGAAAGTGAGCCGAATAAAAAAATTGAGCCTGCTGGCCGAAAATAGCCGCTGCGAATAGGGCGCGCGGCCGATTCGTGCCCACACTCCGACAGCTGCGCCACTAGCGGCAAGCGTAGTCCTTATATTAAACTTGGCCGGAGTTTCGTGACCAGAAAGAGCATTGAAGGACTCTGGTACAGCTTTTAGCATTTTGCTGTGCGTGCGCATTGTGCTCCAGGAGTGCGACGATTACGACAACTGCGGCCCCGCGCTGAGGTTGTTTACATGGCTGTGCGCAAACAGTACTACTAGTTTGCGTGGCATGAACGCTAGGTGGGTTCTCATTCTCTTAAATATTGCGTACTATTGCTCACAAATCGCAATTTTACTCATTTACACACTATGATAACACTGCAATTAGCGCCGATGATTCTATATCGCCTGCTTGGGAAACGCCTCGCGTAGAATACCGGCGCTTCCCGCTGCTTGTATTTGCTTTCTCTTATGTCACCAAAATTCATTTTAGATCACTTTAGCTAAAGATACGTTCGGACATTACTTAATTATTGAAAACAACCAGATTTGTGGTCCACAGTCGACGCCGACGGCTGCTGCCGCCTGCCTTATGCACATGAGATGCAGACCGTGGCGCATATCGGCACTTCCCCCTAAGTGCACTCGCGTCAGCTGCGATATAGGCAGTCGTCGCTTTGAGGACATTGTAGCGAAAACTACGCTCAACAGCTATTTGCAGGCGCTAAAACTTGCGAATTCGCTCTCCGCAATCGCCGAAATCGCGCACACGAATCCCGCATACTTGCTAGGCCTCGTCCCGAAAGGTGCCTGCGTTCTGTCGAGCGAAATTCAAGAATATGGCAAAAGTTCCTCACTGATTAGTAAGAAAGTGTGAAGATAAGATATGTTGCCGCTCGTTTCGCTTTTTTTGATATGGATAAGGTACACAAGCGCAGCTTTTCCGGTCGTCGCCTCACCGGGCGTAGCTTTCTCTCGGCCGCACAGGCACAAGCGACGGCGGTGAGCAACGAGCGGCACCGTCGTGCGGCGTTTTCTGCCCGTGTCGATTACCCGCCGATCGGTTCTATGCACAGGCACCAATTGAAAGCACATCTTCACTGGTGCACGCACATTGCGTATGTCGCCGTGGCTATCATGAGGTCCAATTAGTTTTAAAATATTTAAGTTTATAGAATGTCATACCAACAAGTCCCCCACCACACTCTGCCAGTTCCCACTAAGCTGACTCTTAACATTACTACGATACGCGGTCACTGATCGTGCTGGAGTCGTCGTCGGTCTAGCGTGACAGACCGGTGCGTCAGCGACGGCATTTGCATACCGACCAGCCCACCGACCGTCGATCGCCGTCGCATCGGCCTATAGTGTGACCGGACCCTACCTATACCCAAGAAAAACTGCGTTACTGTTATTATCGCTTTTGCGGCATTAGTCACTCATATATGGGGGACGACTGCTGCTTCTATCGCCCGCGAAAGTACACGGCGGAATCAGACCTCGCTGCGCATATTGCAGCAACAAGAGCTGACGGCGTTGCGCCGCGCATGGCCTGGTGACGTCACGACAGCATTCAGTATGGCGGTCGCTGCCGGTGGGAGGAGTCTTCCGGCCTCTATTTCGATCGCATTTTTTGGAATATACAGCCCGTCGAGGGCAGCCAAATTTCGGAAATTTAATCATAGGCTCTTGCATTAGTTTCTGAAGCACAAAACTTCAATATGAAGAACGATCATGACATGGCCCCTTTTAGCTGGCTTAAACATTTGCATTACACACTCGTAACCGTCCTGTGTGTTTTTTTAACCTCACATAAAAATGCGTGCCTGACCATCAGGGCCGGTGTTCTGCATGTTCGCGTTATCTCAGCGCGGCACAAAGAACGGCACAAATGCTTCTGACCACGTGCATTTGTTGATGATGGAAGGCCGGACGGAGGTATATGAAATCTCTACCGTTCCATGAACATCGGTTGAAAACTTTTTTCCCTCTTAATGAACCCTTCCCCCAAACTGATGTAAACTTTTCTGGAAAAAAAGTTGGTCCATTGCGCGAGTATATAGGGTATTCTGGCTCTTTTCCCCATTCTTTTTGACCTCAGCTGTGGCCTAGTCGTTTGGGCATCTACCTCGCCTCGCATGCAGTTGATGTGGGGTTCGATCCCCAGTGCCCCTGGTTACCCACCAGTGATGCAATGGATACAAGCTTTGCCCTGCCTGGTGCTTGTCTTTAGGGTTAAATGCTTGAGAAATTGGTCTTTGACCCCAACTGACCCCAACTTGATTAGAAGAAACAACCTTGTGCCATGGCGCTCTTTGGCCACAGATGCCCTTGTGCCATTAAAATTAATTCCCATTCTTTTCCTTGCCAAGGTATGTGAGTGGGGCATGTGCGTTGGTGCTATCAATGATTTTTTGGTATTCTAACTTGCCCTGATAACTTCATAGCACCAAGGCCAGTCATTCAGAGTGGGCAATGTGGGGAATAGTTTTGTATGGATAGAAAAGTCCTATAAGTTTGTGGTACTAAGGCAAACAGGTTTCTGTACAGACAACCCCAAAACGGAAACCAGATACTTACGTCAGAGCCTCTTTTTCTTGTTGCAAGTAGTTCGTTTCTGCCTTAGTTTGAGATACTTGAATCTGATAGCGTGATCTATACGTTTGATCCTGTGGGAAATAAGAGCTCCCACTGCAGTTTAGTGCCAAATTGTTATGAACCAGAACTGCAAATTTGGGTTGATTATCGTTTTGATCCGCATATGCTACTGGGTGGAAATTTGACATGTTAAAATCTAGACAGTAGCTTTGTGTTTTAAGCTGCTTTTTATTTTATTCACCTGTCTTTCTCGTTTCCCTCTTATTTTGCAGTTGTAGGGCCTACAGCACAACTGGATGACACAGTGGGGAACACGAATGAAGCTGGAGAGGTGCGTTGTATTTCGCTAGTTTTTTGTTTACGTACTGTGTTAGTAAGGGGTGAGTAAAAAGCATTTCTTGAGACTTCATAATGGCCGTGGACTCTGGACCTCTTCTGTTTACCGTGCTCGGGCAGCTTGCTGGCCGCCAGAAAAGTCTAGACAGGGAGGTTCATCATAGTCGTAAGGGATGGTTGCCACGGACCACGGAAGCACGCTGCTTTGCGGGTTACTGCGTATCGTTGCTTACACATGTACGGTAGATATTGGCTCCTTGGGAGCAGAAGAAACGATATGAAGTTATTTGGTGGCTTCAGGCTGTAGAGCAAACAGCTGATCGCGTTTCGCGCACATATGGCTACGACGACACGAGTGTATGGCGTTGTGCGCTGTCATGAAATCTGAACTTAAGCTTCGAGAAATCCTCAAAAGCATGTGGCGGGCAGTTGCACTGGCCGCTCACTTCCGCCCGCGCATCTTGTCCCATAGCTTTCCACCACCCCTTCTTCAGGCAGTGGCTGAATCGCTGATGTGGAAGCTGCGGGGCAAGACGCACCGGCGTAAGCAAGCGGCCCCCCTTGACAAAGGCCAGCTAGAGTTTATGCCCTAGGTTCATAGAATGGCACATAATCTGAAGAAGGTGGCTGCTTAGCAGGGAATCCGTCTTGTGTCCTCCGCCCCCTGCAAGTTGTCCCAACTTTGCAGGCGTGTGGCGGACGGTGCGTGCAGCGCCGCTTGCACCACTGAGGTGGTGTACCAGTTTCCGCTGCAGTGTGTCAGAGTTTACGTTGGCCAAACTGGCCAATGTATCAATGACAGACTGCGGCAGCATTTCCGTTCTCGAAGGGTGAAATTGGCGCTAATCTCCCCAGACATTGCAGGGAATGCAATTGTTGTTACCCCAAGCCTAATCAAACAACTATCGTAGGAAGGGGAAAGTCTAGAATTGAGCGGGAGATTTTAGAAGCAGCACACATGCACAAACTTGGCCTTGACATCCGTGTAAGCGAGCCTTCTCTGGCTCACCTAGAAAGAGAGACCTGATTTTTGATCAAGTGATAGTTGTGTGACCCCTTTGCAGTCGTTTTTCGTTTGTCATAACGTGTGATTTTATGACGTGTTACTCTTGATTTTATTGGTTTTATTCTTTCATGGCATTCCACGTGCAGACGCAATGTTTTGCAGCTATGTGTTTCTTCATACTCAACGTCAGTTCCAGCCTCTGGCTGGAAGCGGCCAATATGGGCTATCAGCGCGGACCAATCAGGGCACGACCGCGACAGGCTTCTGCCCGCTTCTACAACATGGCTGCGCCTGCCTAAGCGACCTCCCACTTCACCACGAACTCGTCGTTGCAGCTACACTGTGCCTCATGTTGATGGCAAACAAAAGTCGCACAAAGCTTTGGCTTTGTCTGAAGATGTTCGCAGCACAAAATTTTAGCGATGAAATGTGCCAGATTTTCAGAATGCTTCTGGGTTTTGAAGGCTGCTAGGCTCAGCAACTGCGCGTCGGTTCACGTCAGGAAGCGCAGGAGGTTCAAACAGGTTAATTATTTTGGTTCAGAAAAGGGCCACGCAGAATAATTCCTCCTCTTTGTCTTCACTGAATAAATAATAGTTTAATTGTAAATGCACAGCTGTTCTTTTCAGCATTTTACTATGCATAACCGCATAACCGTTGCATAACCGTTGCAAAATCTTACAAATATCTAGGTGTACATCTCACATCAACACTTTCTTGGGTCACCCACATTAGAACCATTTGCTCCGACACTTCACGCAAACTTGGCTACCTGAGAAGGAATCTGAAATCTGCATCCCCTAACATAAAACAACTCGCGTATGAAACATTTGTGCGGCCAAAATTAGAGTATGCATCATCCATCTGGCACCCATGGCAATCGTATCTCACCATCGAATTGGAATCAATTCAAAATCGTGCAGCTCGGTTCATCACTTCATGTTACTCAAGAGAAGCCAGTGTCACCGCCCTCAAGCAGTCCCTCCGTCTCTCAACACTGGAATCACGCCGCGTCGTTTCCCGCCTATGCTTACTTCATACATTTTATCATAACACAAGATCACGGCACGCTCTATTAACCGCCCCACTACGAACGTCCTCCCGGCTTAGTCACGGTAACCCGATAGCACGCATCAGTGGCCACACGTCAGCTTACAACAACTCATTTTTCCCCAATGCAATAGCACTATGGAATTCACTGCCTAACGACATCGCTGCATGCACTGATCACAAAACATTCCGCGAGAAAATAAAAATTCACCTCACATAAATCTTGATCACTTCTGCGCTCCTTTGTAGCGAGTATTGCTTGACATATCTTTGTTAAATGATGTATCACTTGCTGGAAAACCCTGATATGACTACAACCCCTTTTATGTTTGTTTGTATTTTGTTCTTTTTATTGTTATGCATGTTCCCATCATCGCCGTTGGAAACCAATATGCCCCCCCCCCCCTTATGTAATGCCTTCGGGCCTTTAAGGGATCAATAAATGAAATGAAAAATGAAAATCAGGCAGTTGCTAAATCCTGGCGGCAGCCTGCCGTTTTCCGCCGCTTTTGGTGCTGCACGGCGGAGGTGCGTCGGCGTTGCGCCGCGCCGCTCAAAATCAGCAGCGCAAGTTCGCTCCTATGGGTCGTCCTTAAGGCGAATGTACTGAAAACGAGGCTTGCACAATCGGACAAGCGCTGGCACTCTGCAAAGTTCGCTTCTTCCCCTTGCTAGAGTTAACGTCAAAAGGTAAACACACCGGGATGTTATCGCTGCGGAGCATCTAGGCGCACTGCCAAGAAATGCGTTGTGGACCATGACGGTGCGAAACAGAGGGAAGCGTTAACGACTGACGTTCTTTTTTTCAAATTCTTAGGCAAAAATCGGGGGTGGGTGGGTTCATTATGCGAGTGGGTTCGTTACACGAGTGAATACGGTACGTTTACTACCATAATGCAAATGGTTCTTGTCAGTTTTTTCGAGGCCATTCGATATTCGAACATCCTACAATTCAAACTTTTGCCGGGTGCCGTGAAGTTCGAATTAACGAGCTTTTACTGTATATGAAAGTTACTTGAAGGATCCTCTGCTCGTCTAGTGGCAGCTGAAAAGTGCACAGTGGACTGTGGGATCAGGCGGCAGCTATTGCAGCTGCTGCTTTCCAATCTTCTTGCAAGTGGTTTGAGAGGTCAAAATAGAGGTCGTAAAGACATGACGTATGGTTCCGTACAGTTTCTTTTGCGTTGGCTATTGATGGTAGCAAGAACTTTTGTGTCAGACTGATTCTGTCTGCTGTAAAAATAGACTGGTCGATAAACGCATTGTTTGCATTGCTGTCACAGCATTTACTGAAGGGGGTGAGTGGTTCAACAGGTACAATGAAATAACAGTATTGTCAGCAGCCCCATTTTAGATGAGCGCGTCCCGGAATGAACATGTCAGCACCAGTACAAAACAACAAAGATGCAGCGAAATGTTGACACACAAGCACCCCAGTGCCAGGAAGAAGTGCTAAAGTTGCTATATTTAAAAGCGGAGTAGACTGCTGCTAAAACTTAGTGAAATGTATGTTTTTCAACATGCGCTGTCCATGGTTCCGGCATGATTCATGCAGAGCAATGACGTCGAATCACATGATGCGAAACCAGCTTCTGGAATAGTGATTCATTCCTGTGAATCGGGTGTTACACTTACTAGAGGACAGAAGCCCCCTCTCCCATTGATATTCAGTGAACTGTCCCTGTGCCACTTGCTGCCACCTTTTCAGAGTCAAGGCGTAGAATATGCTGGTACCAGTTACAGTTGACGGCAGATTTTTCGGACTCTCTAGGGACCACTAAAAGACTGAAAAATCAGGCAGTTCGGACAATCAAATTTTACTGGAAAAATTACGAACTTATTACCAATATGCCGGAGAAAGGGGTCAGTTGTATTGCACACATTATAAAGCTCCGCGTGACTAAATTTCGCCACCTGACATGTGCACAGCCGACGGCAGTGACCGCTTTCACGTGCTCGGCCGGGCTGTGAATCCGTCGGCCTGTCGCCGATGAATGCACGGTTGGGACGAAACTTAAACGAGAAAGCAAACACGCTGCTGTGGGAACTGCGCTGCGCCCGCAATACGATGGGCCTGGAACGAGAACGCAATGATGGCTAAACAATAACAACCGAGAAACAGCCGAAGCAAGTGCTCCGTTGGCTTTGGCCCCGTAATTAGGCCTAGCGACTGGAGCCAAAATCGGCATTGTATCCTGCGATATGCTCTCTGCGGTGGCTTGCGTATAATGAGAGGCGTCTTGCCTCTCATCGAAACGCCAGTTGTTTACGGTTTTATGATAGAAAAGTCAGGTTTGCGGTGTGTTTTGCCACGGGTACGCTGACCTCGCTTTGAAATGCACCACCATTTCCTCCTGCGCTCGCCGTCTCCGTGAATCCGTACGCCTCCCACGCAGCTTCGCTGCTACCTCTTCTCGAATTCGAGACGAAATACTCAGCACAGATGAGTTACGTGAACTCTGACTACTGTTCAAGTCCGTGTCGCGGAAGACATTCAGGAACAGTACAAATTCGAAACCACGCTGGTGCAATGTGCCGGCTTGGGTAGAATTCCAGCATCGCAAGTTAAGAGGCTCCCTCTGAGCTTAAATTTTGCTTTGTTCGATCAAGTTTTCGATCTCTCCTGCAGATATGCATTAATGAGGTTCCACTGTACACATTATATGGCAGCTTCAGTATTGGCGGTGAGTGCGAATGAGGTCCGAAAAATCGAGCAGTCAGTTGCGGTGCGTCTGAAATTTCAGGCACTCTTGTACATTGGCCCTATGGGCCATGTCGCGGTGCCGCGGAAAAGTCCGAATAATCAAGCACGTCCGAAAATTGTCTCATTTTGTCTTCAGCAGCTCGAAGGTAGCTAATGACGAAGGTGAGCAGATGTCATGCGAGGTGTACTGAAACTAGGGATCTCTTTGCTTGTTAATTAATCGTTTTGTCAATTCACCTTTGGTTAGGCTTGCGTAATAGTTGGCATGAAATACAGTGAAGAAAGCAGCGACCTTGCTGCAGTTTCTGTGTGCCTCACATGACCTGAGCTCGTGTTTTGAGTCATCATACCCATTCGCTGGCTGAACCAGGAACAAAAAACGAAAAAGCTTGTTTTCAAATGATTTTATGATTTGTTTATAAACACAGTGACATTACTCATTGTCCAAACTTTGCAGATTCCTTCCGGCACTATTTGATGCTGAAAGGGTGCTCTGCCGAGGAGCTTTCAAAGCGGCATAAGAAGGTCGTGCGGTATTTAGCGCAGAAGTGTTGTGACCTGCGGTGGTAAATATCTGTCCAATATCTGTTCTCTGGCGTGTGAAAATACACGCTAATTTGCTTTTGTTTTCATTATCATCAGTACAAGTCTGATGAACTGGCATGCACTGCAATTGCTTTCGATCAATATAGTAAACACCGTCTTGTGCACCTTAAGGGGACCTTCAGAAAATTTCCTTAAGGAACGTTCGCTAAACTCCAGTGGGCATGCAACATTTGTTTTGTATTGAACTGTCTATTAATCATTACTAGTGATGAGGTTTGTAAGCAGGCAACGAGGCAGGGATTGGAGTGTTTTGTAATGTGTCCACAGGGAATTGTTCAATTCGTTGTTTGTGTAATTTCCTTTTTTTGGTCCCATATAAACAATCTTTTTTTTGCAGCTATGATTTGCAGCTATGCTGCAGCTATGATTTGACGAGCCAAGTTTGCTTGCCAATATTTAGAGGAGCTCACCATGCTACAAGCCATGCCGTACAAATTACAGTTAAACCTTGGTATAACAAAATAGTACTTTTCAGAAAAAAAAAGTGTTGTATCGTGAACTTCATTGCCTCAAGGTTTTAGTATTTCAGTGGTGGATTATATGCACACATGCATTCGTCAGCCGCCGCGGTGACTCAGTGGTTATGGCGCTCGGCTGCTGACCCGAAAAATGTCGGTTCGATCCCGACTGCGGCGGTCGAATTTCGATGGAGGCTAAATTCTAGAGTCCTGTGTACTGTGCGATGTCAGTGCATGTTGAATAATGCCAGGTGGTCAAAATTTCCGGAGCCCTTCACTACGGCGTCCCTCATAGCCTGAGTCAAGTTGGGACGTTAAACCCCCCTAAACCATAAACCACATGCATTTTTGAAAATATCACAAGCGATTTTGCAAGAAACGCTAGCACAACAAGCAAAGAGGGTAGTTCAATGAAGCTTCATTACCTCTAAGTCGCATATCTCTATATACCGGTTTAGTCTAAATTTTCTGCGGTGCTGAGCAACTCCCCATGGCACCGTGCATTTATATTACCATTTAACTTGAAATACTTTCCCAACAGATTGTGGATATCTTGAATGATAGCTGGAGGTAAATGCCGCCACTAAAAACAGATCACGAGCTTCACGCGTTCTTACAGTGACTGCCACACAGCGAGTTCCATCACTAAATACGAAACTTAGCGGCGCTGCAGAAGTTCATTACTTGCGTCAAGCAACCTTGCGACCCATCATCTGCCCTCTCGGGCTGATGAGTGGGATGAGTAGGCCGAAGGTCCATGCAAAATAGTGCGGCTCGATTGGCTTGCTTTGTGCTCACTGTAGTTGACTGCGTGTGTGCGCTTGCCGGACGCGTTATGCGACCATCGACTGTGTGCACTTCATGGGACTGAGTGTGATGGCGCTGTTTGGTTTGAGGGGTTCAATGTCCCAAAGTGGCATCGGCTACGAAAGATGCCGTAGTGGAGGGCTGTGGAAATTACCACCACCTGGGGGCTCTTGAACATGCACTGACGTCACACAGTACATTGGCGCCTTGCTTTGGCTCCAACGAAATGCAGCCGCAAGGTCCTTGACATCAGCAGTCGAGCATCCTAACCACTGAGCCACCGCGGCAGGGTTCGTTGTTTAGGACGTTCGACAGCTCATGAGTTTTTTCGCATTAAGTGGCACTCGTAGGCTGCTGCTGCCAACGCTTGTTCGATGGTAGCAGTAGCAACCTTCACGTTCTTACAAAAATTACATTTTTTAACTTTACAAAGTGATGAAATTTGCCCAAATTTTCCTTTTGTGGTCTTGAAACCCGTATCAAAACTTTGGCCTGAAACAGCTTCGTTAAATCGAGGGATAAATACATGCATTTCAGTGGAAACTAAAACTGAAATTAAAAACGTTGTTACGTAGTGAACTGTGTTATATTGAGGTTCTATATACTGAGGTTTAGCTGTAACCTGTGCAAGATATACTAAGCAGTTCTTCATGGGAAAGTTTAGTGAAAAGTGCCCGAAAGTATGCATGCTTTCAGGCAAGTAAGATTTGCATCTGTACTGTGTGCTTTCACATACGAATACTGGAGCAGCTTACTTAAAATTATGCAGCCTCACTTTTCGACATTTAAACCCAATAAACCAAATCCAATCATTTTTTTCCAGTGACGCCAGCGCTGTTCAACCAATGAGCAGGTGCCTTAACTTTTTAATCACCAACCTCGAGCTGCACTCGTAATCGTAAATTTTACCAATATCTCCAGTGACGACTACGGCCAGATGTCACGCTGGTCTCACTGACAAAGACTAGCTACACTCATCTACAGCTTACAAATTATAACACTAAAATGCGTTAGTTTCCTATAAAAATGTTTCATGCATTTAGCACATCATTTTAAGCCTGGCAACTGTAATTTCGGACTTTCCGCATCACTGTGCCTAGAGGTGTATCGCACAAAGTTTCACTATACTAATGATGAAACTTTGTTTATGCTGGGACGAAGCAATGTCTATGCACTCTGTAGTGCATTACAGCATATCGGATCGAATAGATATGCGGTTGTAACCCATTACTATGACATGCACTGAGGGAAAGGTGTCTGCAGGAGCAGCTTTTTCATTTTAAATTTTAATGGGAGACCATCTGGTTTCTGCGTTGGCCTGAAGTGCAAGCTTTCGGATGTGGGGCAGGTTTTCGGCACCTCCTTGTTAGCTTAAACTGTGGTTTGGCCATGATGGTTGGTCTTTTTTATACTGATGCAGTGTCATTTACCTAGCATATAATTCGTTGATGCAAGCACTGGTTTGTAAAAAATGAGCGTTCATTATAACTGCGGCCATAAGTCCGCTTGACTGTCTAAAATGGGTGTCTGCCGACATTCAGTATTACATTAATTTTTCTTTTTTCAGCCAAGACAAGACCGCTTTTGGGTCATAAGAGCCTGCAGCCAGGAGCCTGCTGCCAAGAGCCTGCATGCAGCCAGGGCAGCGTGCATGAGCAAGCGCTAAAAAAGCTTAATTTGTTACAATAAATATATTTATCATTTTCATTTCAATTAAGCTCTGTGGTTTTGTGCATGAATTACTCTAGAATGCACGAAGCATTTGTTAATTAAGAGGTGACTATTCACAAGCTCTGCATTTTTGTGCATGACTTCCGGAATGCGTAAAGCCTATTTTACTTGACAGGTGACCACTAACTTCACAAGACCTTCACGGTAATGACTGCAACATAGCGTACGAGGCACTACACAAGACAAGACAGACTACAAAAGACAAGACAGACTACAGACTACAAAAGAGAAGACAGACTACAAAAGACAAGACAGACTACACAAGACATGCCCAAAATACGACAAAACTACAGACTTTTTCTGTCTTAGAATCCTGTAGTACGTTTTGATTGGGTTTAATAAGAAATAGCCTCATCAGTAACCAGCCGCATTGGCTCAGTGGTTAAGGCGCTTATCTACTGAGCCGAAGTACACGAGATCAAAACCGACCGCAGTGGCCGCGTATCGAAGGAAGCGAGACGAAAAGGCGCCTGCGTTCTGTGGGATGTCAGCGCTTGTTAAACCTCTCCAGGTTGTCGAAGTCATTCAAGAGCCTCCCCCCCCCCCTAGGGCCAGCTCTTTTTTTTCTCTCTTTCGTCCTTTCTTCCTCTCTTTTATTGCGAAAGCAATACTGCTCGCACTTTCGGCCCATCGGTGGTCGTGGCGCCTCCTTACACAGCTGCGCGTCACATGACCATGTGACGTCACGCCAGACAGAGACGGGGCCCCAGCTCGCGGCATAGATGGTGGAGGCGAAGCCTTGCGCGCCGCTGCTGCGGCGCTACCGAGATAGGGCGCTCGCTGGGGCGACGTCACGCCAGACCGAGAGACGGGGCCCCAGCAAAAATGCAAGCATTCTCGGCTGCGCTCCAAAGAATCGGGACAAACCTAGGGGCCAAAAATTGCCCGGATAGAGGAGTTCTTAAACGAACACAATGGCAGCGAAACTCAATCACGGCAATCTCAAGGGAAGCCCGGAGCTTAAAGCTCTGTGGCAGTGGAACTGCAGAGGCTTTGCCAGGAAACGAGCGCTACTGCAACAGTACATGAAGATGAGCGGTGTTGAACCCATAGCCATGGCCATACAGGAAACATCGAAAACAGAGGCGACGATAGAGGGATATCAATTCTACGGAAACGGTAAGATGGACTCCAGGGTGGCCACCTTGGATAAAAAGAATCTGGCTGTCATAAAACACGACATAGAGTCCGAAGGAACAGACTCCGTCCTGGTAGAAATAATCACCGGAAGGCGGGATTTCAAAAGCATTTTTCTCCTTAACGTTTACAGCAACCCAAGGCAAAAATTCAACTTAGAAGCCACCTTTAAGGAGGCAATCAAATTCGCAGGAAGCTATCCCTTAGTCATTATGGGGGATTTTAACGCGGCACATCCGGAGTGGGGTGATAAGCAGGCAAATCCCAAGGGTAGGAAATTGCTAGAATGTATCCAAGACCTGGGAATCACACTGCATAACGATCCCTGCACGCCAACGAGAGAAGGAACAGGTGGCCAGGTGGATACTTCTCCGGACCTCACCCTCAGCAGAAACATTACTAAGGCAACCTGGGCCACCACAGGGCAAACCCTAGGTAGCGACCACAGCATCATTTCCTTGTCATTAGGCAAGGGCATCACGGTGAGGAAATATAAGAATCCAACCATCACAGAGTGGGATAAATTTAGGGCCCTAAGGGAAGCAGAGCACATGTGTAGCATAACCGATATATGTGAGTGGACCACCCTGCTGAAGAAACACGTAGAGGACACTACAGTTGAAGTAGAGGACAAGGACGCCCCACAAAACGTGGACAGCAGGCTCCTCAATCTTTTTAAGCGGAAAGCGATCCTCGAGGAGAGGAAAAGGAAAAATAAGAAAAACAGGAGGATAACCAGGGACTTAAGCAGACTTAACAAGGAAATACTAAAGCATGCCTTTCAGGTATGCGAGCAAAACTGGCTAAGCGCTTGTGACCAGATGGAAAAGGGAATGAGTCTCGCAAAGACGTGGAATATAATTAGACATTTATTAGACCCAGACACACCCAAATCAGAAGCAAGAGTTAGGCAAACGAAAGGGAGACACAGTTTCAACGGCAGAGATCAGCAACTTTGCAAGCGTCTCGCAGAAATATATATCAACCAGGAACCGGCTGGACCTCTGCCCGAATATGGTAGCGAGGACAACCCGGAGCTGGATGCATTAATTACGGAAGCGGAGGTGCGTGCAGCTTTATGCAATCTAAAAACGAAGTCGCCACCCGGCTCAGATGGGATTCGTAACCAGGTACTTAAATACCTTGATGATGCATCCGTCACGAACCTCACGGCCTACATTGGGAAAGCATGGGAAACCGGAAAGATTCCCAAAGCCTGGAAACAGGCAGATGTAGTATTTATACCAAAACCGGGAAAACCCGAGGAACTCAATAGTTCGCGACCAATCTCCCTTACATCCTGCGTGGGTAACGTAATGGAGCATGTAGTGCTAAACAGACTTTCCAGGCATATGGAGGACAATAACAAATGGCCATATGAGTTGGTTGGCTCCAGGCCAGGGTTAAGCATTCATGATATAATGCTAAGGCTAGAGCAGGATATCCTCAAGAACCGTTCACATAGGTTGAAAGTTATCTTAGGCCTAGACCTAACTAAGGCATTTGATAATGTTAGGCATGAAGCTATACTTCGAGGCATACAGGAAGCAAACCTGGGCCTACGAACATACAACTACATAAAAGAATTCCTCACAGACAGGGAAGCGATACTGAAGTTTCAGGATGCAAAGTCAGCACCAATCAAAATAGGGGGTCTGGCACGCCACAAGTCACAGTACTATCCCCATTTCTTTTCAATATAGCAATGAGAGAGATCCCACCCCTCCTCAACAAAATTAGCAAGCTCAAATTTAGCTTGTAGGCAGAGTTGAGGAAACCAGAATCCTTGGTTTCTTCATCAATTCCATAGGCAATAACGATAGCACAATAAAGAAACTAGAGCAGTATACAGATAAGATAGCAGGGTTAATCAGAAGGATAGCCACCAAAGGAAGGGGGTTGAAAGAGCGTAAGTTGCTCAGGCTCACGCAGGCCTTCCTTCATCACAAGCAGGATCTGCTACGCCACCCCCTACATGGAACTTAACAAAGGGGAGGTAGACAGACTGAATATAATCATTAGGAAAAGTGTAAAAAGAGCCCTCAGTCTACCCGTAAATACCTCCACTGAAGAACTTGAGAAAATGGGGGTTCATAACACATGGGCGGAGCTTAAGGAAGCAGTTAGAATTTCACAGCTTGAGCGACTTAGCAAAACCCGGACAGGTAGGAAAATTATGGCATGGGGGGGGGGGGGGGTAGAGCCTGACAGCAAAATAGAAGGCAAGGTAGAGATACCTCTCGACGTCAGGTCCAAAATCAAAATTCCCCACATACCGAAAAACATGCACCCTCAGTTCAACAAAGATAGAAGACAACATAGGGCCGAGACTATGGTTAAAAAGTTCAGAGAGCTGCCTGCCGAGAAAGTAGCATACGTAGATGCCGCTGGGGGACCAGAGGCGGCTGCGGCCGTTGTAGACGGTCAGGGAAAACCCCTGATCACAGCCTCAGTCAGAACCCAGAACACAGAAACTGTTGAACAAGTGGCGGTGGCGCTCGCCCTAGCAGGATCTAAAGCAGGATACATTCTTTGCGACAGTAAGTCCGCTGTCAGAAATTTTAGTAAGGGCTTGGCCTCTTGGGAAGCCAAACGCATTCTGGACAGCATGCCAAAACACAGGTTCGCTGCACTATTCTGGATACCAGCACATGAGGAAATAGCTGGTAACGAGGCCGCTCACCTGCTAGCCCGAGTAACCTACATCCGGGCAGCAGCGGAGCAACCTATCTGAAATAATCTTAAGGATGCCCCAAACACATACAAGGAAATTACGGATAATTACAAATTAGAAAGAAGAGTATATCCTCCTCCGGACGTATCCCTTAGTCACAAAGAGGCTTACATCTGGAGGAGGATCCAGGCAGGGGTATACATACCGCCAGCCAAAATTTCTAAAAACCCAGATAACGAAAAATGCATCGACTGTAGGGCAAGAGGTACGCTAAACCGCATTACTTGGGAATGTCTTAGCTCAACAGGGGCTAAACAAGACACAACTAGTTTTGAAGCCTGGGAGGCGGTGCTGCAGAGCGAGGACCCCAACACGCAGCGCAAAGCAACCCACATGGCGGCTGAGGCCGTGAAGCATCAGCTACACCGTCCTCAGCCGACGGCCCCTCCTCCTGATCGCGCTTAGGCTTCGGCCGAGCCTGAGAGGGGGTAGGGAGACCACCATCTGCCGGAAATAAAGTTTCTATGAACTGAACTGAACGGGGCCCCAGCTCGCGGCATCGATGGTGGAGGCGAAGCCTTGCGCGCCACTGCTGCGGCGCTACCGAGAGAGGGCGCTCGCTGGTGTGACGTCACGCCAGACCGAGAGACGGGGCCTCGAGATTCTTCCGCCGGCTGTCGAGGCGGTCGGACGTGCGTTCGGCGAGCTCCGTCGACATCGGGGACGAAGTCGTGCTCAGGAGCCTGAGGACGACCCAAACTGGCTGGAATCAGCGTCGGAAGAGAACCGGAAGGCTAAGAACACCAATAACCAACAAGGTGGGCCGATTTTCCTGAATTATAGGGCCGAGAAGGCCCCAACGGGAAGGAGACCGGGCTAAGCCTAACGAGGCTTAGCCAAGACAAAGGAGAGGCCTAGGCCTAACGGCCGACGCCCGAGCCCTCCCAGTGCCATGGAGGTGGTTGAGGGAAGAGAGATAGACCCGGAGGAGCTAAAAGCCCCAGGGCAATGGTTTAGGACAAGAAAGAATGGAAGACTAATTCCGGAAAAGGAAATAGCCGACGACCCCGTGGTCGAGACAAAAGCTAAGGACAGGACGGCCGCAAGGCAGGAGGGAAGAAGACTGGCTGCGAAATCGGTGGAGAAACAAATAACGAGAATTCCGCAAGATTTCGACAAAATAATCATGCGTCCCAGAGGTGGGATAGAGAAGCTACTTGTGCACGGAGGAGCGTTTCTGGCGAACGCCATCGCCGAATCGGCCGAGGTCGGAGAAGGCAGCAGAGAGGACATAATCACCTTCAACAGGAAACAGCAGTCCATCATGATAGCCACCGGAGATGGAAATAGAAGAGAGAAATACGCGTCGCTAACAGAGCTGAAGATAGGCGACGTAGAGACAACGCTGAACGCGTACCTGACCCCGCCGGAAAACTGCGGGAAGGGAGTGATCTACGACGCCCCGGACTTCTGGACGGAGGAAGAAATTTTCGACAGACTAGAGCAACACGGAGCCAAGAACCCACCCATACTGGGAGTGAGAAGATTAGGGAAAGAATCCAAGGCCGTCCTAATCCTGTTCGAAAGCAACAGGGTGCCATGGCACGTGTACCTATCCCCAACGCCGACGAGGTGCGTCCTCTACAAGAAAAGGTACGAAGTCTGCTACGCATGCGGACGAATGGGACACCGACAGGACGTCTGCCCGGACCCAGAAAACAAGAAGTGCAGAAGCTGCGGAGAAGAGAACCCAGCAGAATGCCACAAATGCAAGACCAAATGCCAACTATGCGCAAAGGAACACCCACTAGGAGACCGAAGATGCAAGGAAATATACAGAACACCGTACGAGATCAAGAAGAGGATCTGGGAAAAAAGGCAGGAAGAAGAGACCCGCAGGAAGGACCAGAAGCCTACAGGAAGAACGGATCGCCGAGACGACAGCTTCCCCAGATTGGGGGAAGGCGAGGCAAGGAACCAGACGCCCCCAGGAAAACCGGGAGCCCCCAAAGGACAGGGAGGACTCGGGGAACAAAGAAGGGCGAGATCCAGATCACGGTCCAGGGACCCGGAGAGATCGAGGCCCAGGGACCCAAAGGACCCCTGGGGAAAAGGACGCAGCGACCGGAGCAGAGAGCCGAGCAAGGAGCCGAAAACGGTAAGCTTTGCAGGAGGGGCCTCCCAGGCTAAAGATGATAACGACAGGGAGATAGAAAAACTTAACAGAGGGGCCTCCCAGGCTAAAGATGATAAAGACAGAGAGATAGAAAAACTTAAAAAACAGGTAGAGGAGCTACAGAGACTCCTGAAAAAGCACATAGAGGGGAGCGCAAAAGCAGCTCCACTAGAGATGAAACAAGCAGAACAGCCCAAAACAGGTACAAAGCAGACCGGACCTCTTACGCAGAAACCCCAGGCGACAGGGCACGTAACGGAGGAGGCGGAAAAAGCAAGGAGACCCCCACTCAAACGCAAAGGGGACGAGGAGGTAGATATATGGGAAACGCTCAGGAAAGAGAGCGAAGCGAATAGGCTAGCAATCTCCACCCTACAAGCCGAGATGAGGGAATTCATGATGCAGATAACGCAGGCAATAGGACAGCTGCAGTCTGAAGTCCAGGCTCAGAGAACAGAATTACAAAGCCAGAGAGCGGAGCTGATAGCCCACGCGGAGCAACATAAACGAACGGAGGAAGCAATAGCACGAATCCAACATGGATAGAAAGGCCAAAAACAAGACCCTCATTTGGCAGTGGAACTGCCGAGGCTTCCGAAGCAAGCGAGCGGCAGCCACTTGGATGAACACAGGAACGGACCTAGGAAGTGACCACCTCATTATCGCCACGGCGGTACGCACGGGCATCAAAGATAAAGCGGGTAGACTGCCCAAAATCACGGAATGGGACAAATTCAGGGCCCAAAGGGACCAGCAAAATTGGGGAACCATCCAAAACATAGTGGAATGGACAGAAACCCTTAAGAAGCACGTGTCGGAAGCGACCGTAACTTTGAAGGGGCAATATGTTCTAGAACTAGCAGACAACAAACTGCTGCACATGTGGGAGGCCAAAAATGGACTCGAACGCAGATGGAAGAAGCAGAGATGGAATAGGAACCTCAGGAGAAGAATAGCAAGACTAAATCGGACATAGAAAAATATGCACGACAGTTGTGTGAGCAAAACTGGTGCAGCAGGTGCGACGAGATGGAAAGGGGTATGAGCTTAACAAAGACCTGGAACCTATTAAGGCACCTACTCGACCCTACCAACTCTAAAACGCAGGCGAGCATTAGTCTAGCCAAGACAAAGCACATCTATGAGGGGACGGACGAGGAGTTCGTTAAAGAAATTATACAAACATATATAGGGGACACGAAGAGGGTAGAACTCCCAGAGTACCAGGGTCCCCCGATGGAGCTTTTAGACGGCCCAATAACAGAAGCGGAGGTAAGGGCGGAAATAATTAAGCTAAAGTCAAAATCGGCCCCGGGCCCAGACGGCATCACCAACAAAACCCTGAGGAACCTAGATGATGGCTCGATAACAGCAATCACTGCATATATGCAGAAGGTGTGGGAAACCGGAAAGCTTCCCGCGCAATGGAAAGAGGCGAACATCATACTCATTCCAAAGCCGGGAAAAGCGCCGAAGCTCGAAAACTTATGACCCATATCCCTCATATCTTGCGTAGGGAAGCTAATGGAACACGTAATTCAGACAAGGCTAACCAGATACATGGAAGACAACGAGCTCTGGCCAAGCGAGATGATTGGCTTCCGCCCGGGGCTGAGTACGCAAGACGTGATGCTGAGGCTGCAGCACGACATAATCGAATCCCAATCCAAAGATGCAAAAGTAATCCTAGGTCTCGACCTCAAAAAGGCGTTCGATAACGTCAAACACGAGGCTATACTAGAGGAACTACATAGTCTAGAGGTAGGTCCGAGAACATATAACTATGTCAAGGACTTCCTAACTGGGAGAACAGCGAGGATCAAATATCAGGACATAGAATCAGGGAACATAGAACTGGGCAGCAGGGGCACCCCACAAGGGTCGGTACTATCCCCACTCCTCTTCAACATAGCAATGAGAGGGTTACCTAAATTACTTCAAGGAATAGAGGGTCTAAAGTTCAGTATGTATGCAGACGACATCAATGTCTGGATAAACAAAGGAGACGACGGGCAAATAGAAAGGAAACTCCAGAAGGCAGCAGACACTGTGGTAGAGTATGCAGCACAAAGAGGACTGGCATGTTCACCAGAGAAATCTGAGCTTCTGGTATACAACCCAAAAAGAAACAGGCTCAAGCAGGGTGAGGACTTTAAAATCACTGTGGAAGGAAAACTGGTGCCTAAGGTAGATATGATCAGGATTCTGGGCCTATTCATACAAAGTAACGGCTACAATGATGAAACCCTAAAAAGATTGGACAAGTTTGCGACGCAAGTCACGGGAATTTTCAGAAGGATATCGCTTAGAGGTAGAGGCCTCAAAGAGAAGAGCCTAATGAAACTAGTACAGGCATATATACTAAGTAGGATCAGCTACGCGACCCCCTTCCTCAAGATAGGGGCAACAGAAAAAAGGCAGCTTGATGCCATAATCAAGAAAAGCTATAAGAAGGCGCTGGGCTTGCCAATAAGCACCTCAAACGAAAGGCTACTAAATATGGGGCTTCACAACAACTGGAGTGAGATAGCTGAAGCGGTAAGATCAGCGCAGCTAGATAGGCTCAGCAGGACGAGCACCGGCAGAGCTATACTAGAAGCGGTCGACAGGCAAACCGACAGGGGGATGCAAAAGAAACAAGACATTCCAAAATGTGCTAGGGAAAAGATCAGAGTAGACCCATTGCCCAAAAATATGCACCCAGAATTCAACAAGGAAAGAAGGGAAAAGAGGGCAGAAGCCATGGCCAGAGGACTGGACAGTCTAGATAAGAAAGCAGTGGCATACACAGATGCAGCAAGTGGGAAGCTAGGAGCAGCCGTGGCCTCAGTGGTCAACGGAAAGGGGGAACCTGAGATAGCAGCATCCATTCGAAGCCGCAACCCGGAAACGGCGGAAGAAGTCGCAATAGCGCTCGCATGCGTAGGAACGCAGGCCAAAATTATAGCTAGTGACAGCAAAACTGCAGTCTACAATTATGGCAGAGGGAGGATTGCCTTAGAAGCAGCACAAATTCTAAAAAAGAAGGAAATTGGGAGGGACATACGCATCGTGTGGTTACCAGCTCACGCATCCATCCCTGGAAACGAGGCGGCAAACACCCTGGCTCGAGACCTCTACTTCCGAGCCAGGAGAGAGCCGCCCGACTGCAAGGACCTGGATGAGAGACTGATCAGCTATGCAGAAATAATAGAGAGCTATAGAAGTCAAAGGAGGATTTTCCCTCCGCCGGACAAAACACTAGGGAATAAAGAAGCTACAACATGGTGTAGACTACAAGCTGGGAACTTCATAAACCCGGTGTGGGCATCACACGTATTTAGGGAAAAGGAAATAGAGGAAAAATGCAAAAAATGTGAGAATAGGGGGACCCTGGATCACATCACTTGGGAATGTACACACTCCCCAGGGATTAAAGAAGGAATAAATAGCAAGGAAGCCTGGGAAACCCTTCTGCAAAGCGCGGACCCCGCCGTGCAGAAAAAAGTCATTCACCTGGCACTGGAGGCCGCAAGAGACCAAGAACTCTATGCCTGCCTTTAGATGCGAGGCTCCCGGCCCCCACCCCTAGGCCTGCGTGCCAGAGATGGGGAGTAGGGGAGCCTCTTCTCTGGTGGAAATAAAGGTTTTTGGAATGGAATGGAATGGAGACGGGGCCTCAGCTCGCGATATCGATGCTGGAGGCGAAGCCTTATGCGCCGCTGCTGCGGCGCTACCGAGAGAGGGCGCTCGCTGGTGTGACATCACGCCAGACCGAGAGACGGGGCCCCAACTCGCGGCATCGATGGTGGAGGCGAAGCCTTGCGCGCCGCTGCCGCGGCGCTACCGAGAGAGGGCGCTCGCTGGTGTGATGTCACGCTAGGAGGATAAATGGGGCTACAGCTCGGCTCCTCGCAGTGGTCGGCGCGCTGCCTTGCGCTATGTCAGATGATGTGTACAAGGCGAGGCTGGAACGATCTGCTGCGGCCAAGCGACGGCGCCGTGCTGAAGACACAGAAGAAGAACGGCGAGCTAAACAGCGTGCGTATGCAGCAGCGTGGCGAGCACGCTGATCAACATCGCTTGATGCGGGTGCATCTACAAGTTCATGGCCAAGTTTAATGAGTGGTGTTAACGGTAGCGAAACTATGGAGACAACTCGTAGATCGGAGACAAGTTTCATGGACGCTCTTAATGCCGAAGAGACTATCATGGATGCTTCAAATGGTGACGATGCTGAATCTATGAATAGTATGACGAAATTCGTATGAAATGTGGTAAATGTGGTATGAATGTACAGACCAAAAGTCATTACTTCACGGATCACAAAAGCGTATTCATAGGATTAAATAAAGCAACATCACAGTAATACAATGTTGTGTCCATTGTGAATCCATGTATAGCCATGCATAACATAGATAAGTCATAAGTGTACCAAGGATATCAATAGCAGAAACCAAGCAAAACAATGTATAGCCATAAGTTTACCAAAGGGCAACCATGTCCACACCATCAGCCGAACCAAGGCGCAGCCAAGGGTATTCCTTTCGCGATCTTCCCGGCTTAACCAAGCTAAGCCTTCAGCCAATTTTTTTCTTTCTGCCTTTCTTTCCTTCTTTCTTTCTTTCTTTCTTCCTTTCCTTCCCTTTCTTTCTTCCTTTCACTCCCTCCTTTCTCCCTTGCCTAACGACGCGGTTACGGTGTAAAGCGAGATGGGAGACAGATACTGCGCCATTTCCTCCACCCAAAAAACAATTTTCAACCTGTCGCGGTACCCGTCGCGATGAGTCATTGGTTAGGGCGCTCGGCTACTCATCCGGAGTTCCCGGGTTCGAGCCCGACCCGGCGGCTGCGTTTCAAATCAGGCGAAACGCTATGCGCCCATGATCTGTGCAATGTCAGTGCACGTTAAAGATCCCCAGGTGGTCGAAATTATTCCGGAGCCCTCCACTAAGGCACCTCTTTCTTCCTCTCTTCTTTCACTCCCTCCTTTATTATTTCCCGTACAGCGCGATTCAGGTGTCCAACGATATGTGATGTGAGACAGATATTCCGCCATTTCCTTTCCCAAAAACTAATATTCATTTATACCGCCCATGGTGACTCTGTGGTTAAAGCGCTCCTCAGCTGACCCGGTTTACCCGGGTTTGAACCCGACCGAGGCGTCCGCATTTCGATGGAGGCGAAACGCAAAAGGCGCCCGTGTGCTGTGCGATATCAATAACGGTAGAGATGTCCAGGTGGTAGAAATTAATGCGGAGACCTCCACTACGGCACCTCTTTCTCCGTTTTTTCTTTCACTCTTTCCTTTATGGCTTCAATTGCGTAGCTGTTCGGATTTCCACAGAGTTAGTGAGACAGCTACTGCGTCATTTCATTTCCTCACAAACCGATTTTTCAGAATTTGGACACCTACTGAGATTGTCCTTTCCAAGCTGTGTGCTAGAGGATTGAAATATTTGGCTACATTTGTTATAATTTCCCCTTGTTTTGTCAACATTGAATTTTCAGTTAATAGAGAATGCGAGATTCAGGAATTTTACACAGAGCACGCAATAAAGCGGTTAAAAATAAATACAGTACGTCAGGAGACCCGTGCATATTCGAGCGTTCCTTCCAGTGGTGTTGTCCGTACGGTAAGAAGGAGCTGATGTCTTTATTAGCAGTCAGTCTGTTTTGTTCACGTAGCGCCATTTATCCATTCTTGTATTTGCACGCGGAAAAAAAATGATAGATATTTGTGCGAGAACCTAAATTACCTGGCTGAGTAGGGCATTTCACTAAGTCCATTTCAATGCGGTTTCAACATTGCTACTTTTCACCGTTCAGACATAACGCCGCTGCTCCACTTTCGTTGTACTGCAGACTTAAAAGTGGATATCGACGGCCGGAAAGTTACCGCTCTAGTCGACACAGGAGCCGATTACTCGGTGATGTAGGGAACATTCGCTGCGCAACTGAAGGACGTCACGACAGCTTAGGACGGCCCTAAATTGCGCACCGCAGGCGACCACCTCATTACGCCACCAGGACGACGCACTGCGCGAGTGACTATCAAAAACATACCTATCCTGCGACCTTAGTTGTGCTACGGCAATGTTCTCGCGAAGTGATCTTGGGCAAGGATTTCCTTAGTGAACATCAGGCTATCATCGACCTGCGATCCAAGCTGATATAGCTTTCGACAAACGAGGCCATCCCTTCGAAAAGGACTTTGGAAAATGACGTTTCCTTGAGTATCCGAGATGAAGAAGTGAGCGTCCCACCCCGTTCAAGCGTTATTGTTACCGTAAGCGCCGAGAAAGCCATTAACGCTGAAGCTATAATCGAATGGAACATGCAGTTGCTTCTACATCCAGGAATCAGCATCCCAAGAGGCATCGCACATTCCCGCAATGGCCAGGCCGAAGTACTGCTGACTATCTTAAGCGGAGAATACCGGCACCTTAGCAGAGGAACGACGATTGCTTTCTTCGACGAAATATCCCACGTACGATACTCCTTCGACCTCTCCGACCCATCGACAGAAGATTCGCCCTATTAAGAGAACTCGCCCACTTTCGACATCAACCCAGCCTTGGCCCGGAACAGACAAGACCAGATCCGCAACCTGCTTCGAAGTTACAGCGAGTGTTTCTCGCCATCGCCGAAGGTCCGACGAACGCCAATTGTCAAGCATCGCATTATAACCGCCCAGCACGCCCGACCTCTCAGTCAAAGCCTCTATCGTGTGTCGCGGCGAGAACGACAAGCCAGCCATCCGGGACCAAGTGGAAGAAATGCTTCGCGACGACGTCATCCAGCCTTCAAACAGCCAATGGGCGGCACCGATTGTTCTAGTGAGAAAAAAAAAGCGCAATTTGATTCTGCTTTGATTACCGCCGCTTGAATAACATAACAAAGAAGGACGTCTACCCCCTCCTCCGCATCGACGGCACAGTGGACCGGCTCTGCAACGCCAAGTATTTCTCATCGATGGACTTCAAGAGCGGCTAGTGACAAATTGAAGTAGATGCAAGAGATCGCGAGAAGACGGAATTCATCCCTCCTGATGGGCTCTTCGAGTTCGAAGTGATGCCATTTTGTCTCTGTTCCACACCAGCGACTTTACAGCGAGTAATAGATACAGTGCTGGCAGTCCTGACGTGGAAAATTTGTCTGCTATATTTAGTAGACGAAGTTGTCTTCGCCTCGAACTTTGAAGAGCACCTCAACAGGCTTCGAACAGTACTAGACGCCTTCAAGTCGTCTGACCTAACCTTGAAAGCAGAGAAGTACCACTTTTCCTGTGAAGAGCTGCTGTTTCTGGGCCACATCGTTAGCAAGGAGGGAGTACGCACAGACCCGCAGAAAACTGATGCTATTGAACAGTTCCCACCGCCGGCCGATAAGAAAGCAGCGCACAGATTTCTCGAACTGTGCGCATATTACAGATGATTTGCGAAAAACTTTTCGTGCGTCGCAGAGTTCCTAACCAAACTGACGAAGGCAGACGTGCCATTTAAATGGAAAACGCCGCGATCAGAAGCCTTCAAAGAACTTCAGAGTCGTTTACAGACCCCACCGATCCTCGCACATTTCGATGAAAACGTCGGTACAGAAGTTCATACCGACGCAAACAGCGTGGGCCTAGGCGCCGTCCTCGTTCAAAAAGGGACGAGCTTGAGAATGTCATCGCATACGCTTGCCGTTCCTTTTCCAAGGCCGAGGCAAACTATTCGACAAAAGAGAAGGAGTGCCTTGCCATCATCTTTGCTACATCGAAATTCCGCACCTACCGGTACGGACGACCGCTCAAGGTGTTCAGCGATCACCACGCGCTGTGCTGGCTTGCCAATTTTAAGGACCCCTCTGGCCGCCTCGCTCAATGGAGTCTGCGCCTCCAGGAGGTTGACATCACCGTCGTTTACAAGGCTGGACGCAAGCACTCTGACGCCGATTGCCTCTCACGAGCCTCTGTGGATGCACCGCCACCGGTCGACGATGAGGACGCCTTCCTGAGACCCATCAGCCCCACGTCTTTTGCAGAGCAGCAACGCTCGGACCCCTTACCTAAAACGCCTTATCGAGTACTTGGAAGGCAAAGCTTCTCCACCCCCGCCTCATTCAAGCGAGACCGGTCTTCCTTCTGCGTACAGAATGATGTCTCCATGACGAAGAACTTCGTAGCGAACAAAGCAGCCTACCTTCTTGATGTACCTGCTTGTCCCCGCGATGAAGTTCTACAGGTTTCACACGACGAGCCGACAGCTGGACATCTTGGGTTTACTCGCACCCTCCGCTATATTCAAGACAAGTATTACTGGCCCTGACTGTCTGCCGATTTCACACATTATGTCAGAACCTGCCGAGATTATCAGCGACGAAAGACCTCTCCCACCCGACCAGAAGGATTTCTGAACCTCATTGATCCCTTCTGACGGCCGTTTCAGCAGATCGGCATGTACGTTCTCGGCCCTTTCCCAAATTCAATGTCTGGAAATAAGTCGATCGTCATAGCGACCGAATGCCTGACCAGCTACTCCAAGGCAAAAGCCCTACCGAATGGAACTGCAGCAGCAGTCGCCAAATTTTTCGTGAAGTGCTTTCTGCTGCGACACGGCGCCTCCGATATGCTCATCACGGACAGAAGAATATCATTCACGGCGGAACAAACGCAAGCCATCCGGCGTTACAGCGAAACCAGCCACCGGGGGACAACTGCATCCCACCCGCAAACCGACGGACTGACCGAGCGCCTCAACAAAACCACCGCCGATATGCTCGCCATGTATGTCGATGTCGAACACAAGACCTGGCACGTCATCCTACCTTAAGTCGTCTTCGCCTGCAACACCGCTGCGCAGGGCACCAACTAGATGGCGCCTTTTAAGCTCTTCCATGGCAGGAAGGCAACGACCTACAGGAGAAGAGAGCGCCGACGTCGCCGCCTATCTTCAACGCGCAGAAGAAGCTCGAATACTTGCCCGATTACGGATCAAAGAACGCAGCGGATCGACGCCAGATGCTACAACGTACGAAGACGCAACGCGGAATACAATCAAGGAGACCAAGTCTGGGTTTGGACGCCCATTCGCCGCCGTGGATTGAGTGAAAAGCTTTTGCGCCTCTGTTTCGGCCCATACAAGGATCTTCGTCGGCTAGGTGAACAGGATTATGAAATCATCCCTGACGCAATGACTTCATCCCAGCGACGCCGCGTACAACCACAAGTTGTCCACGTTGTCCGTCTAAAGTCCTATTATGCGCGCTAAAGGACGCTATGTTTCCGCATTCTGTGTTTATTTTCGGACGATCACTTTTATTTGTTGCGGGTCACGTTTTTGTTTTAATGCATCGGGTCGACGCTTCTTTGCGAGGGGAGTAATGCCGGAATCTTTGCAGTGTTTGTTTATTCATTCTTCAGAGCTGCCGCCACGCCGGTTTCGTTCTTTGTTTGCGATGCAAGACGGGACCAGATTTATCTCGATTGATCGCATCCAGGAAGAGCTGATTCTATTTGGTGTGAATAACGCGCTCCACACTAACAAAACGACAACTGGAGTGGGGGACACAGGACAAGCGCGCACTAACAGCAGATTTGTTCTGGTACGAGGGTACATAAAAACTTTTCATGAACATGCTGAAACAATTCTTTGCCAACGGCACACACACCCTCGGTGTGTTTATCAAGTGAGGAGGTGCATCTCATCAAGAAACGAAGGAGCGTGCGACACAACCGTCGGCAACGAATTAATTGTTTCAGCATGTTCAAGAAATGCATTTATGTACCCTCGTACCAGAATAAATCTCAGTTGTTAGTGCGCGCTTGTCCTGTGTCTCCCGTTCCACTTGTCGTTTTCTTAGTGTGCAGCGCGTTATTCTCACCAAATGTACAACCAACTAGCCCACATTGATGCCTTGCTGATTCTATATTGTTCCAGAATGTTCTAGTAAATTTGGACGCTTTAACTATCAGCTTTCGCTATCAGCTTCAAATTGAGCACGGCTGACAGCGGCGGGCATTCTGTTCGACGACCGTCGAGCACACTTGTTGCTACGTCGCCGCCGAGTAATTCAGTCAATTGTGGACGCAAGTTAGCCCAAATAAAGAGTTCTGTTTAGACACCATATTCGCAGCCTTTCTGTACTCCGGTCTGCAGTCACCACTTCGTGATCCGCCAACCCGCTAATCCTGTAATGCATATGTGTGGTGTTCCTTGCAATACCCCCAGGCGGTTTTCTGCGAAAAACACCATTTTCTTCTCAATGAACAACATCCCTACTGGCCCTTGTAATACTTATAATAGGATTTATATAAATTAAGAACAGTGGCGTCCCAAATATGGGCGTGGGGACAGGGGGCAAAATGGGTGAGCGCACGCGGATTAATGACAGCATAGTCGAAATCGAGAGGAAGAAATGAGCTTGGGCAGGGCATGTAATGCGAAGGCAAGCTAACCGCTGGTCCTTAAGGGTTCCGAAGTGGATTCTAAAACGAGGCAAGCGTAACAGGCGGCGGCCGAAGGTTAGGTGGGCGGTTTAGATAAAGAAGTTTGCGGGGTTAGGGTGGCCGCATCTTGAAAAGGACAGGGCCAATCGGAGAGACGAGAGAGGCCTTTCCCCTGCAGTGGGCATAGTCAGGCTTGTGATGATGATGATGACACCTGCTGAAATTCTGCCCATTTTTGTGTTTTTACTCTTCATTTGTGAGCCCGGTGTTTCACCTAAAATGTCCTTCAATTTCTCAAACTAGGTTTTTTGAGTTCGAAGAGCGCTTCTTTCAGCTTAGCACTGGAGCTCATCAAAATACGGCTAAAGCTTGCTAACTAGTAGGTTGATGAACTAATATTAAAAAGATAGCTTTTTAACTATTACCGTTAGTCCCTCCATTCATTGAAATTTGTGCAGCCCGTACATCAGTATCAGTTTTAACAATTTCGAAGATGCAGTTACACTCGGCGCTGTGGCCCAAGGTATTTAAGTTATTTCGGCGAGTTATGTGCACTGGAGGCGTTGCTTTGTATCAAGCTTTTCGAAGGCGCACTTATTTCGGCGCGATGTATGCAAAAATTTTTGAACCGCAGCGCCGAGGGACAGAGGAACGAAACATAAGAGAACAGATACACACGAGCGCCAGGGATTGTGATTGGAAAGTAGCCAAGACAACGCAGAAGAGTGAAGGTCTAAGCCTCGAGGTTTTCTTTTCGATGACACATAAATTCGGATGCCTATACAGGGCAATTGTGTCGGAAAGAAGAAATTGGCAACGTACCCTAGTCTGGCTCCTCCAGCTTTCGTTGTCCATTTTGCAACGCAAGACCGTTTTGCTCATTTTTCCCATGAAATGTCACAGACTAATTAAAATACGAAGAATGAAGTTCTTCAGCTATCCTTGAAATTGTTTAAATGTCATCTGAAGATTTTCAGTAAGCTTTTGTCATGACATGTTTATTTCTGCTTCTTTTTCTTGATTGCACTGTTGAAAAAGGCCGCAGTTTTCATTTATCCGCCTTTCCCTTGAAATAATTCTTTTTTTATGTATTTCCACCCTGCTAAAATTCCTCCACGAGATTGCAGTATGTATATATAAATAATAACAAATAAATTTCTCGCACGAGTACAAGTGCAAAACTGAATCTTTCCGTCCTTCTTTTTTCTCGAAAACAATTCGCCAATAGAACCGGTTGCCCTCATCTGTCGTTGCCTGCATAATTAGTGACGCGTGACGAAGTTCCGGACGTGAATGGCGACGGGGCTCGTGTCAGCCGCCTCGTTGCCCTCTATGCCTTCGTGGGCAGGAATCCAAAGAATACTCTGACGGCTGTGTGTACCGGGAGTGCGATTCCTCTTGATATGGGCGGCCGCTTGGAAGAGGTCCCCATTGAGGTACGCCTCGCAGGCTTGATGTATGACTGAAGTCATTTCCTCGGTACTGTGAGCGTGCTTGATGGCATGTGCGATTGCGACTTCCTCAGCGTCCGCTATGCTGTTTCGGCTTTGAACTGTGGCGCTGGCTATCTCCTACCCGAGGTTGTTTATGACGGTTGTTACCGCAGCGGGCGGGGCCCGACCTTGGTAGGCGCTGGCATCGGTGTAAAGAATATTTGGCGACGTATGACCTTATGTTGTATTTGCTCGGTTCGGGCCTTTCGTCGTGCACCGTGGTGTATGAGGACCATGTTAGTTGGATTAAGGAGGACGTGTTACTCTCCGCGCGTGACCAAGGGTTGCCTGGTCCGTGGTGCGTGAACGTTTTTTGTGGGGGGTCACGTTCCAGCTGCTGAATTTTCCTGGTGCCCGTGCACCCGAGGCACAGGCGGGGTTCTTGAGCATTTATAAGGGCTCCCTTGTGCTCTGCATAGGTACCGAAGGCGCCAATGCCTTGGATGGCATCGTTTGGGGCAGAGTTCCGAAGACCTAGTGCGATTTTATAGCCTTGCCGCTTTGGGCTTCTATTTTCTCCTCTTACGTCCTCGTGGTAATCTAGAAGGGTACACTGTATGTCCACCGTGGAATAATGAGCGCGGGCACCACGCGTAATGCGTCCCGTTCCTTAAAACTGCTCCGCCGGTTGGTGATGCGGCGGATTATGCCGCAGATCTGGCCTGTGGCACGGGTGATCCCTAACTGTGATGGTGTATCGGCGTTTCCCATGGCTCTGGAACCACATCCCAAGGATGTGGATAGTCTTTACCTCTTGGAGTTCGTGGTCTTGCAGGTGAAGACTGATTTGCTCCTTTTTGAAGGGTGTTTTATCGATGCGAATCTATTCTAATTTTTCAGGGGCGCAGCTCATCCCGCAGCGTCGGGCAAAGTCCTCGATTGTGTCCATGTCTTGTTGCAGTTTTGTTTCCTTACCGCCAGCCGAATGAGTGGCTGTCCAGACCGTGACGTCGTTGGCGTAGAGCGTGTGAAGAATGCCGGGCTAATCGGTGTGCATGCGTGTGAGGCGGATCATGGCAACGTTGAACAGCAGCGGCGTGGTTATCGTCCCTTCGCGGTGCCTGCGCACGTGGCCGTTCGTCAGAGTTGAGTCCGCCCACGCTGATGGTGGCTGTTCGGTCAGTGAGGAAATTGTGCACGTAGTGGAACATTTTCTGCCCGCATCGGAGGTCTCCGCGGCAGGTGAGAATAGCCTCGTGACTGATGTTATCAAAGGCTCCTTTGATGTCTGCGGCCAGGATAATTCCCTCATTTTTAGATTAGGTGTGGTCCAGCATATATTCCTTCAGTTGGAGCATGATGTCCTGTGCAGAGATATGCTTCCGGAAGCCGAACATGGTGTCCAGAAAAAGTTCCTTGCGCTCCAAGTGCTCTGTGAGTCGAGTATGTACGATTCGCTCAAGCCGTTTACCCACGCACGACCTGAGCGAAATGGGCCGGAGGCTATCCAGGTGTGAGCGCTTGTCTGGGTTGGGGATTGATATTTCTGCGTGCTTCCACTCGCGGGTTATCGTACCGCTCTCCCAGATCTCATTAAAGTAGCGAGTCATTTCTCGGATTCGCTCGTCTCCAGCGTTGCGGATGACCGCATTCGTGACTTGATCGCGTCCTGGGGCAGTATTCTTGTTGAAAGATTGGGCCCTCGCGAAGACCTCCGCCTCAGTTATGGGAGCGTCGAGCTGAGGGTTGTCTGGGCCCGAGTGATCCGGTAGGGAACCACGGACGAAATGGGGTCGCCCGCATATCAAGCCCAAACTCGATCTACGATCTCTGCGTCCGTGGCTGGTTCAGCCTGTAGGATCCGCTCGATCTTCTTGCTGTTCTTGCCTTTAATGCGACCGGGGTCGATGATTTATCGGATTAGGTTCCAGCTCAGGGCGTTGTCGAGTTGGCCGTTGAAGTTATCACAAATCTGACGCCAGTTACTACTAGTGAGCTTTTTAGCGTAGGCTTGAATTTTGTTGTTTAGCTGGGCTAGGCGGAGCTTCAAGTGGCGGTTATGTTTCTGGCGTTTCCAGCATCTAGTAAGGCTCTGTCGGTGTTCCCATAGACTCAGGAGGTGGCTTTTTACCTCCGGAGACTCATCACTCGCCGTGATGTGTTTAGTGTGTCGGTTGTATTTCTCCCTCATGCAGCGAATCCGTTCTTGAACGTCCTGATTAGCTGACGTAGTTTCCTCTTGCCGGAATTTATGTCAATCCGTTATTTTCGACTGTTTGAGATTACGCCTAAAGATGCCCGTTCCGGTGGTGATATCGCCCACGGAGTGGTCACTGCCTATGGTAATCCCCGTTTTGTACCATGTCGCTTCCAGACCCTCCGTCACGTACGCCAGATCGGGGCAAGTATCTTCGTTAACGCTGTTTCCCTGGTGAGTAGGATAGCAGCAGTCTGCGAGCAGGATCAGGTGGATGTGCGCCGCGGCTTCAATGAGTGAGGTGTCCTTGGCGGTGTTGGGCGGGTACCCCACATACGATGGGTTGCATTGAAGTCCTTTGCAATGAGCAGGTCATTTTTTCCGGTCCGAGACCGCTTCCTTGATGAGGAGTTCGAAATTGGTGTTGCGGTGACGCGGGGGACTGTACAGATTTAAGTCGAATAGGCTATTTCAGCGTCGACCGCGCGGAGTAATTTCAATGAGAATTTGCTCGATTGCAGTGATGGAAGTGGTGTGCTTGATTTCCGTTACTAATTTGCTTCTAAGTGTGGCCACCTATTCGAGGTTGCCATCCACTAATGTGTCGTAGCCAATCACTTTGGGGGTGTTCACTTCTTGGAGAAGAATGATTTCGGATTTACTTTGAAGGTGGGTGACATGAACGCCGAAATTATATTTCCTACTGAATCTCCTGCAATTTCACTGCCACACACAGTAGCCTGTGGTGTCCACCGGACGGGTGGACGGTTACGGCCCGCCATATAAGATGCCCGTACCCACGGCTCGCCGCCCGTTCTTGACGTTTCCCGGGCCGTGACTGCGCGACCATCACGTTTGTGGCGGTTGCAGTAGTCTTCGTCAAGCTTCCTGACCGTGGCATTAAGGTGGCCGATTTTATATTGCTGAGACGGTGGACTTTAGCGAGGATTTAGTTGAATTTCCCGTTTGCGTACAGGATGCATACAGTCTTGTGTACAGGATGTGAAAAGTTCAAACAAGTCGCGCCTCTTGAGAACACGATTTTGTCGTCGGTGTCCTCGGACGCGGGTTGTGGACGTTGCGCGGATAAAGGTACTTGCGCGGATAAAGGTAGTTGCGCGGGGCCAGGCGTGAAACTTATCTTATTCGCCAGTTCCTCGTAGCGGTGTTTCCACACCTCCTTTTCGCGGATCGTTTCCTCATATTGCTCGCTAAGTTGCTCAAACTTAGCGTTGAAGCTAGCAGTAGCCGCGGATACAGCGTGTTTGATCATGGCCGTCATACTAATCGGAGACGAAGGAGGCCCACTTACTTACCCATGGAGGCTGCTTCTGTTGCGGGGGTGCTGCCTGGTTGGCCCGGCTCCGAGAGGTAAAGCGGCTTTGGCCCCAGGGTCTGGATTCGGAACGCGATCGCGCTTGGGAATCCTTCTATTTGGGGCTACCACGCTACTTGATGTTGCTCGGGGGTGACTCTGTTCAGCAGAGGGGGTAATTTTCAGTGGTCACTTTGGGTGGTGCCTCCGTGTTGGTGGTGAAACCCACTGTTTTGCTCTCGTTCTTAGTCTCTCAAGAGGCCGCTCGTATCGACTACGACAGTCGGGTCCCACCGCGAGGGTCGCCGCTGCAGAGGCTGCAGATTTTTGCAGACTCAGAGGCTTCTCCGGGTTCGGGTTGGCCGCAGTACATGCAAGCCTGCCTCTTAGGGCTGGGAAATACGCCCGTGCGATGGTTTTCCATGTGGCACCGCTTGCAATGGAGCATAGTTCTTCGGTATAAATAGGCTTGGTATTCCAGGCCGTCGTAGTAGAGGTATCTTGGTGGTTTACCGCCAGTGACCCCGAAGAGCACTGACCTCGTACTGCCCGAAATCCGTTCGAAGGCCAACTGGAGGCCCGGTCGGACGATGCGGATTGTTTTCATGAGTATTTCCGCTGGGGTGCCAGGGTCGATGCCGTGGAAGACCCCCGTTTCGATGTGGGGTGGTGTAGTACCGTAGGTACGCAGCTCGTACGTTTGTCCCAGTATCGAGAGTTTCTTGATATTTCAAATGGTGTCGGCCTGGTCCTGTTTCGGGGTGCAGGCAATCGCCGAATTAGTGTCCGCGTTGACCTGTACGACGAGACTGCCCACCTCTTGCATGCCGCTGGCTTGCTTGATGGCGTTCACAAATATTTTCGGCGTGATTGTACCCAGGTCTAGGTTGACCGGGAATAGCGCGATCTTCATTGTCATTCGGGGTAGCGGCCGCGGCCGATACTTCGGTCGGGCTGCTGGCGGAGGGGCTTGCTCGTTCTGTCGTGGCAGGGATGCAGGAGTTTCTTCAGAGGCTGCGCCATTCGCGCGTCTCGGCTTTTCTCCTGTCACTGGCGTCCACTATTCGTCTCGGGCGTTCGCTTGAAGCGCCGTATAAAGCGTCCATGTGTCTTCGGGTTGCTTGTGCTTAATTTGCTCGTCGGTAAGCGGTTGCTTACGCTCAATTTCCTCGTCGGCAAGCATGTGAGTTTCCGTGTCAATGTATTCTTCTGACGCGTCCTTTTCAATATTCCCCAGCTCTTGAAAGCGGTAGTGCTGACACGGCGAACGCAGCTGAACTCCAACAGTCCCCATACCCGCGTCCGACGACGCGGAGTAGGCCTAGCATGGCGGCTCGCCGCCTCGCATGTTCAAATGCTTCGGAAAGTTTAACTTTTGGATGCACCGACCTGAGGGGGTTATCTTCGTGAAAACCTTATATTCTATCGTCTATTGGCGTGACTTGCAAGTGGGTGCGGTCGGTTTCACCGTGGCCATGGCCGTACTTAAAGCAGGAGCCCATACGACGCGCGTCCGCACCGATATTTCCGACATCCTACGCATGGTTTGGAACAGATCCGAGGAAACGTAAAGCGCACAGTTTACAGGTACTCAGACATGAGCAGTGGGAGGCGAATCTCGGTCGCACAAATCTCCCCTTCAGCGCCAGCTGATCTGTCAGGCCTGGAGGGCCGTATTCGCCAATGGTTTCCCGGACCTGGGTGAACAACCCGCGCGATTACTTTATATTAATAAAGTTTATTCTCTCCCTCTCTCTCTGTAATAAACAAATTTTCCTGCTTCTTTTGTTTCTTTTTATGCCTACATTCTAATGCAGACAAGGTTTGCTGGATGCGACTAGAAGTGATAACTTTTCGTATTTATTTTCTGTGCTCCTGTACGTATGTTTCCGTTTTGTAGTTTTTTTTCTTTTTTAATGTGGGTTTACGTATTTTTCCTGGAATAGGCCGCGATTAAATCTGACGAGAGCCTTGTGCAACTTATTATGCAAGTGCATGCCTGTGTTCCCATTTCGTGCTAGCTGTATTGTCATCGCAATGTAGCGATGAAAAGGTGCGCATGTATGTTTTCACTGATCACAAAACCATTTCCCCGAAGCTTTGTTTTTTTTTTACGCCTATGTGAGCACATTTTTCATTTTGTATTTTGCTGTATACTTTTGTGTATGTAACCCCCCTCCCCACTGTAATGAGGAAGGGCACAGTGAGTATCATATAAATAAATAAATAAATAAATAATAACAACACAGTGCAGTGAAAGTGTGTCAAATCCTTGAAAAGACCAGTCTCCAAAACACCCGCGCCTAATCTTTAGGCATAAAATATCGCTTAATTACTGTTTGCGTCAGGGTAAACAATGGCATGTCGGCTGCGATTCTATCAATGATTTTGGCTTCGATAATTATTCCCGCTTCGGCACCGCCAGCTTTCTGGAAACGCCCTCCTATTATCTGCAGTCAACACTTGCCAAGCTCGAAGATTCATTTTTCGTAGAGAAAGAAAGTATCTTCATTGGTGCATCTCTTCCTCCTCTGCTCAGTTATATCTCCCTGGCGTATTATAACCGGCAGATGCATGATGCACTCGTTGGCGTTGAAGTCATAAAAGTATTCCGCTGCGTGTACGTTTCCTTATTAGTTTTTAGGAATGACCTTATTAGTTTTTAGGAATCACCTAATGGACTCCCGCCTTCAAGAGGGCGAGCTGGTCGCGATCTTGAAACCCATTTTTTTTCGTATACCATGACGTACGAACAGCGAAGAGAAGGGCAAATTCGTTTCCTGGATAAGATGGTCCTCATTCACTGTAGTAATCTATGCTGACGCTGCTAGCCCCTAGCATGTACGTTTTCTTCCTTCCCCGTCTGCGCACTACAAGATCGTCAGACGCCATATTGCTTTTGCAGCCCTAAAGAACGTCATTGCCAGGTCGTGGAAACACCAAGTGCGAAAAGCCACCTCGCACAAATGGAACGCTTGAAATCGGCTGGCTTTGCAGTCACTTAAGCTGATTGTTGTCGAATGGAAAGAAATTCCAGGACACTTCACGTACGCAAAATGCGACAGCAATTTCCGATACCTGTGGGAAGCCGGCAACAGTATCCTAAATCTGCGACGTGAGGAAAAATATCACCTCTACTTCAAACACGAAATCAGAAAACTCTACAAGACATCCACAAGCACGCTGAAAGTCTCACCTGCCACAGCTGGCACAAAAAATGCGATGAGGCGCAGGGAAAATTAGGCCCGTCCAAAGCATGCATCCTGTTCAGCTTCCTATTGACCCCTCCAAAAGCAAAACGAAACAATGGAAAGCCGTCGAAAATCTTGCACATATCTGTTCAGCCTGCAATGCGGACTTCTTGCCCGAGCTCACCACTCAATATATAAGCACATTGCAACCTCTAACCCTGGGCGACTATCATGGTCTACCAAACGAGGACCTCGATGCGGACACCACGGTATCCGAAGTACGAGACGCCTTCCCTAGGCAACGACTAAATCTCCAAGAAAGCACTTCGTAAGCTAGACGAACGGTCCATGACAGTTCTTTTTAGACTACATCAATAAGTGCTGCTCATAAAGAACCATGCTCAAAAAATGATAAGCAGCTGTCTGCTTTATCCCGAAAACCGTTAAACTCCTCTGCATCTCAAACCACAGACCTATCTCCCCAACATCATGTATCGACGAAACCATGGAGCATGTAATCCTCAACCAGCTTCAAATGCACCTGGACAAGGAAGACCTCTAACTCTCCACCATATACCGTTTTCACCCTCACCCAACGAATACGTCCTATTTCAGCTCATACATGACACCCTAGACCAAATCGACCAAACAAGTACCAAGACCGTACGCGTCCTTCACCTCAAAGTGCCTTCGACGAAGTACACCACTCTGCCAACCTAACAAACCTCCAAGACGGCAAATGTGCACCCCAATTTCACCATCACTTCCTAGATAGCCATACCGTAGGCACTGCTACTATCGTGACAGGCTCGATCACAAGTTAGCCTACACACCTCGGCGGCGCTGGAACACCCCCCATAGTGACGTTCTATCTCTATCCACTCCTACCTTTCCTATCTAGTCCTGTCTTAACATCGCACCTACACACCTCCGAAAATGCCTTGTTACAATGCCTTATTACAGGCCCGCGATTGTTTTAATACACATACACTGCGTACCCTTTATTTTGCCCTTATTAACAGTCATTTAACATACTGTGTAGATTCATGGAGTTTGACATACAACACTTACCTTGATCCTATCCGGCGATTACAAAAACGGGCTATCCGAATTATAATACAAAACCAGTATAACAAGCCAAGTAGACCACTTTTCCAATTAATAAATATCCTTCCTTTAGACCTCTTGTTGACTTTAAAGATAGCGGTGTGCGTGCACAACCTAGTAAATTATAATAAACCTTTCAATGCTTCCCTGTTTCGCTCTCCTTCACGACTTACAAGAAACCTCACACATAGTAACTTCTGCCACCGAATAATACATCTGCAGCGAAAGATTGGTGCAGTTTTCAGGAGCCAAGGTTTGGAATGCTTTGCCCCCAGAAATAAAACAGTCCTAAGAAACAAATAAAACATTAATAACATATTTTATGAGTCTTATTTGACCTCTGTGGTAGCCGTTTTCGGGTTGTATTTCTTGTACAGTGTTGTTCTTGATATATATTTACTCATTCTGCTGTAAAATGCACATTATTTTGTATTCTTCTCATTGTATGCGCTATTTTGGTCTTTCGCCATGGATTTTGTGCTTTTCATTTTACACAAGTGCTGTGTGCTTTTCATTTTGCACAAGTGCTGAACCCCACACTAGCCTCTGGCTATGGGTTAAGTCAGTGTTTTGATAATTTGTGCGGCAAGATTATGAATAAATTAAAATGAAATGAAACCTACCGGCCATACGACAAGTGCCGCACGCTGACGTCATCACGATTTAGGCCCGCAACGGCTCAGGAGCTGACATGGATGATCGCCTACAGAAAGCAGACAAAGCAGTAGAACAGTGGGCAGCTGCATGCTGCCTACAATGCCCCGTTAGCAAATCAGAACTCATCCACTTTCGCAAAGCAAAAAAAAAATTGGCAGTGATTTAGCTCTGGTTAAACCTCGAATTACGCGATAGCTACAGCTGGCGGAGTTGAACTCGCTCAGTCGAATTGCAAAGTCAGTCTTTCGCCGCTCCGTTTCGTAGGGCGTTCCTTTTTCATCTTCGTGCCACTTGCCTCGGCGCATGCGCACAGCTGTTGCAGCTCGGTTTTGCCGGCGTGACGCTCCGCCGGTAGCAGCAGCTGCTCCGCACCACGTGTCTGGTCACGTGACTAACCACGTGACCACGTGGCGATGGCGGCGCGGCCACGGTCACGTGCCACCACCACGCTGAAAGCTCGAAATGCTACCGTAATGTAGCTATCGCTACAAAAGTCGGCAGATATACTTAAGACTGCTTATGTGTGTGAAGGCGCTACCGGGCCCGCTCACTTCGTGTACTAAGTCGCCGCCAGCTGCGGAATCATCTAACCCGAAGCCACGCAGCTTGCAATTCTACCTCCGCATGGCTCTATGTAGACGCCGCGCCCTTTCTGATCAGAGCGCTAACTTCGTGAAGACAGATCCCTGGGAGTCATCATACCACTCCTGGCACAGCGGTGCAGCGGGTAAGCGGAGCGCCACTGCCCTGGGACGGCACGCGGTTCTGCCACCCGTAGAATTTTTGCGATCCAGGTTGCTCTTCCCGAGCTACCTCTGAGCGGCCGATCATTATTTAATCACTACCTGCCAGGTTGCATGAGGACGCCATTTTTTATGGGTACCATCGAGTGTTATTTCACCCGCACATAGACTGGATTTTGCTCAAAGGGGACAGTAAGGCTTACGCCTTAAAATATTACAGCGCACGCCCACACGACGAAATTTGCTTGCATTATGGTCCAACCAACATCAGTACCCTCGGAAATCCAACTTATCGGCCCAATCTACAATCTATTGATGCCAGCGTTCAAACACCCCGATGGCTAACCGGGGCCACACCCACGACGCTATGAATCTTATCATGCATAAGCGGTCGACACCTCGGTATGAAGGAGCAGAACTCCGCATAATACAAGCCTTCGTCCTCAGACACACAGTGTACGTGGCCCCCTACCGAGCCTTTAAGGTACCTTAAAGGGAATCAACACCCTCATACGCAAAGCCTATAACAATGCCTCAGCCTTGCTATTCACACTTAAACGGAGCGACATCTTCCGTTGGGAGCTCACAACCATCTGGACGGCCTAATAGAAGCTCACCTAACCGGTCAATACACTCGAATCGTCACGACCCCTTCAGGCAGGATATCCCTAGGCATCCTGCCCATCGATTCCATCCGTCAGGAAGGGTCCCCTAAAGCGGACATCCCCTTATCCTCCAGGAACAACAACTCGTTACTCCGACACTTAAAAACGTGCTCCCACAATACCAAGATGCAAGCCGCCTAGAACGCTCCCGCGCCCTACACTCTCGACTACACACAAGCCGTAGCGCAGACCGTACCGAGACGGCCGCTAACCAAGCTCAAAACTCATGACGGTAATAGTAAGAGACAAAAACACACGAATGCGAAAATGCGCATCCGCTGAAAGCCTTCCATCAGAATTGCCAGAAGAGGTCGCAGAAGAGAGAAGCCTCCACCGTAGTATCCCACTGTAAGCCCACCATCCATAACTATTGCCATTACCACATCTGCAGAAAAGACCAAAACGTTCTACTCACACATCCTGCCAATCGACACGTCAACATCGTATGCCCCCCACCCCCGCCCTCTCCTCCCTCAAAGGCAATCAAGGCCCTCACGCCGCTTTCGAGCTTTAGCACAAAGAGCATACGGTACAGAGAACTGTCAAAGGGGCACGAGCACACAGCGTCTACATGCCTTTAATGAAATCACAGAGTACTACAAACCGCGCAGAAAGCCAACTTCCTTTGCCAAAGACTCTAACGTAAGTCGGAAATTCACTGGCGACCACTACCAACAAAAACATTTTTTCACCCTAGCTTACTGAATAAAATCTACTCCTCCCTATACTAAGGAAGGGTGTCATGCAGAAAGACAGGCTCACAAGAGTCTAAAAACACTCTCATTGCCCGCTCGTATTGGTCGGCTCTGACCGGCGGCCATACAGACTTTTTGCGTCACCGGCTGACGTCGGGAACGTGGCAGAAGCGATGACGTTGCTTACCTAATTACGCGGCCTGATGGAGACAATTTTTTTAGAGCAAAACTGTCTGTCTCAATCTGATAGCGAGTTAAAATGGCGACTATTTACTTCGACATACGCGGGGGGCCGCGCGAGCAACTGCGTTGGAGTGTGCACCGAGAGGGTTGTCATTTCTCAGACAAGTAGTTTCGACGGCAATTTCGAAGGCGACTGCACAGCCGCTGTGCGACGAACTGGGCGATGAGCTCGGAGGTGTGCAGGCGAGTGCGGTATGAGTGCAGTGCCAGGTTCTGTGCGAGCTGCGCTTTTTCGCCACCGGAAGATTTCAAGACGTTCGGAGCAACCATCGGGGTATCCGAACCCACTGTCAGCATATGCGTGCGGCTGGTTTCAGAGGCCGTAGTGGAGGCGCGGTCGAAGAACCGGGGGTTTCGCTTTCCGGCGACTCCAAAAAAAAGGAGGCGGCGAAGAAGGGCTTCCTTCGCTACGGCAACATCCCCGGAGTGGTTGGATGCGTCCATGGTACAGTAATCATCATGAAGGCGCCGCCGAGCAATGCTCCACACTAGGCAACCTTCTAGAGCTGCAAGAGATATTACGCCCTAAACACCATTATAGTCAACGGCTGTGCCCTCTGTCATTGACTTCATGTGTTCGTCAGCAAATTCGGGCCTCGACGGTTGAAGTTCACGAGTAAGCTATTTTCTTTTATGTCTGCGACTCCAGCACGACAATAGTCGCTGTGAACACCCGCTGCCCGGGATCCGACCACGACGCTTACTCCTGGCGTTACTCTGAGCCAGGAGATGGAGCAAGGCCTGCTGGAAGACGGGGAGTTTCTTCTGGGCAAGCGGCAAGAAAGCGCTGGCCTCGGTCACATATATCGAGCTACCGCACATCTGCGGAAGCCGCAAAAATGAGGCATGCCAGTTATGCTTAGAAAGGCGCGTTACAATCCGATACACAAACCTCGCGTGTGTTGCCGTCGTTGAGTTCACGGTTGCAGCAGAAACACAACACAGATGGCAAAGCCTCAGATCGCAAAGAATCAAGTGCGCACACGAGATGCCTCGCACTGGCAGTGTGCTCGCCAATAGACCTTTCAGCTCATAGGTACGCCAGTTGTACAGTCACAGCGCAAACTCCTTAGCGAGTTGAAAGTGGTGCCCTAAAAGCTCAAGTCAAGAGCGTCTTTGTGCACGCTCTTCACTTGTTCTCGTCTAAACTTCTGCCTATTTCCCTCCCGCGCACGGGCGTGCGTGCGTGCGTGTGTGTGCATGTGCGTGCGTGCGTGTGTGTGTGCGTGCGCGCGTGTGTGTGTGCGTGTGTGTGTGCGCACGTGTGTGCGTGCGCGCGTGTGTGTGTGTGCGTGTGTGTGTGCGTGCGTGCGTGTGTGTGTGCGTGTGCGTGCGTTCGTGCGTGTGTGTACGTGTGTGTGTGTGTGTGCGCGCACGCTTAAGTGCATACATAAAAAATAATGCGGATTAGCTCCGCTAATCCAGAATATACAAAGCGAAAGATGCCGGCGTTCACTGTGTTCTTTGGCGTTGGCATTGACAATGTTCTTGACGGTGATATGTTTTTGAATAAAAGAAAGGCGCATAGCTGGCTCCCTGGATATGCGGACGCCTAATTCGTGTTTTGAGACATGTAGCGGTGGTGAGAGAGAGATGTGGCCTGAATGCATTAGCGCTGACAGCGTTGTGGCTGACATGCGGCACTGCAGCAATAGCTAGGCCACAGCGTTTATTTGGAGATCAATCTCTCGCGGTCAACCATTAAATGCATGCCACCTCCCAGGGCGGCAGGGTGGGCGCGCTGCCTATCCAGTGTGCGGAACGCAATCAAAGCAGGCTTTTGCAGTTGGACACAAACGCCACGCCACGTACATGAAAGCGAGATTGAGGTCTCCACTTTCCCACGCAGCCGGTTGTGTGCCTTTCCTTTCGTGAAAATGAACGGCCTTTGCAAAGTTGTCAGTGCCAATGAACTCTACGAACGCCGTCGGCTAACTTGTTTTGTTTGGTTTTTGAGGAAAGGAAATGGCACAATAACCGTCTCACATGTCTCGGTGGACACCCGAACCGCGCCGTAAACGAAGGGATAAAGGAGGGAGGGAAAGAAGAAAGAAAAAACTGAAAATTGAAAGTTGAATGTTTAGGAAAGGCGCGGTGCTGCGCAGCGGCGGAACACCTGTAGCTCGGTGCTACTAGTGGCGCATACGCAGTAGTGACTAGGGAGCGAGAGAGAAGGAAATCGGCGGCGAAGCGAGCGTTGTGACGTCATGTGCCTCCTCGGAGCACCGCCATGGCGAAATCGCAAGTTCACGGCGAGTAAAGCTTTCGCTTTAAACGTGCAGTGTTAAATCAAGCCACTAAATGTTTGTCCTGCTCGTTGGGGTCAGAAATTTCCAATGAAACAATATTTTATGCCACATGTATTCAGCATGCACCGTTCATTTTTTTTATTCGCAATTTCATGCAAGTGTGCAAGCGTTTTAAACATTCCTTAGACGCTAGGCAGAACAAATATACAGATTCCTACACGCAATTTTTACCAATTCGCTTCAAACCGCGTTCTTACCAGCAGACTGGATGAGTGCAAAGGTGATTCCCCTCCGTAAAGCTGGGGATAGACTGCTTGTTGCTAACTATAGAGCAATATCGCTCACGTGTATTTGTAAATTATTGAGATACATAATCCATAAGGCAATCATCAGCTATTTGGAGGATAATCACTTACTTCACTCAAATAAACATGGATTTCGCAAGAACCTCTCAAACGTCACTCAACTTCTTGAAATAACTCACGATTTCGCCACTGTAATCTACCGTCAACTACAAGCCGACGCTATTTTCATTGAAATTTTGAAGGTTTTCCAGCGGGCGCTCCTTTACAACCTGATTAATAATTTAAATCACTTGGTATTAGTTCCACTATAGTATATTTGGATGACGTACTTGACTAAACGTAGCCAATACGCTAGGGTAAACAAACTCTCTTCTGACAGCTTGGAAATTTTTAAGAGCGTGAGCTCTTACTCCTCACGTTTCTCGATTTCTTAGGGTCTGCTACCACCTCCCTTCGGTGTAAAATTTTGTGTCAGAGGAATTCAAGATGTTGGCCTACCTAGTAAATCTATTAGAACCCCAATTAGTGATTGAATGGTGGCGTCATTAGTATTCGATTTGGTGGTTGATTGGTGACGTCACTGATACATCCAAGTGGTGATTCGTGATGTCTTTTCTAAATCCGAGATGTCGGCCAATAATGGTAATTGAGCAGGTCAATAATTATTCCAAGATAGCGGCCGACTTAGGCCGCCACGTGACTATGACGTCATAATTCAAGACGGCGGCCGAATTCGGGTGCCAATGAGGACGTCAAAATCCAATGTGGCGTTCACAAGTGAAACCACGTGATCATGACGTCATATAAATTTTAGCAAACCAAACAGCTAACGCTCGTTACTTCAACGTCTTGCAGACGGTGGTGGCAACTTTTTTTCAAGGGTACCCCAAGGATCTGTCCTGGGTCCTACTTTTTTCTAGCATACGTCAATGACACTCACACTTGCGTGCCTTCCGGAGTAAGCATTACATTGTTCGCCAATGATGTCGTCATATACACTACTGTACGTTCTCATGATGATCAGTTAAGACTTAATACGTCACTAGATAACATCGCTCACTGGCCTGACGAATTGGGATGCACATAAATATTGCGAAGGCAACATGTATAACTCGAAAAAGGAACCTCTTTGTTTCACGTGTAACATGAAGGGAATTAGCATCAGCATGGCAGACACAGTCAAATATCCGGGCGTAAAATTTTCGAGTAAGTTAAAATGGGAAGTACATAGCACTAACACGTGCGGCAAGGCCAATAGATAATTACAGTTTCTGCGTATAAAACTTTCGACAGCACAGTCTAACGTCATGCTTACTGCATATAAATTCCTCGTTCGACCGATCCTGGAATATGCAAATACCGTTTGGAATCCCCAGCAGGCTTATCTCACTGATTGAGTAGAAAAAATACAGCGCATGGCCCTCCGTTTCATCTACTCGAAATATTCGTGACATGACAGCGTAAGTGACATGCGCATCCGAACTGGCATCCCATCTCTGTCTAATCGTCGTCGTATTTCTGCTTTAAAATTTCTTTTCCTTCTGTATCACACTAACAATAACATAGATCAAGCCGCATACCTGAAATCACCTTATATCTCTCGCACAGGACTAATAACAAGAAATATATCAGAAAGTTCGCATCTCGCTGTAGCACGTTCAAATAATCATTTTTGCCGTTGACCATCATGTAGTAGAAAAGATTTCCACGTGATTGCATCAATGCGGGTACCGTTGAATTCTTTTTTTTCAAAAATCTACGAGCTTGCGCAGTGACTGCAATCCTTAAAGCATTTACTAATCCTTGCATTTGTTGTTTATAGAAATATGTAAATCACCATGTTGATTTATTGTCAATTGTTATGGTGACTGTGCACTTTACGTCTCGTCATCAAGCTCTGTCTGCTTGGACAAACTGTGAAACCCACTCCTGTATGAGCCTGGAAACCAGGCTCAGTATTCAGAAATAAATAAAATAAAAATAAAATGACATCCCTCCTGTGCCTTGCCGAAAGTAAAAAAGTAACATTTTAAAAAGAAATAAAATTGAATACTACACATCACACGGTTTGTGCGCCTTGCGGAAGGTCCCATGGTAACATTAAAAAAAATGGCAGTCTGCTATCCTGTAGGAATGCGAAAGCATCCGGGTACGGTGCCGCCTGGGACGCTGTGCGACAAGCGGTTGCCTCATAATTTCGGCGCGAATGTTGTCAGGAAAACTGGCGCCAAGCGGAGGTCGGCCAGTAGGCAGTAATATAGAAAAAGGACGTGTGTATGATTATCTGAAATAACGGTGCTTGGCTGCTAATATGTACACATTCTGAAGTTTCCAGAAGGTGAAAAATGTTACGAAAAAACGGAATAATATATATACATCTTCTGCAGTTTACGGAAGGTCAAAAGTAAAGAAAAAAGAGTAATACATACACCTTCAGCACCTTGCCGAAAGTAAACAAATATGAAAAAATAAAAAACAGCGTAAAACATCTCCTGCGACTTGACGAAGGTTTAAAAAATAAAAAGAAAGCACTGATTAAGATATTTATGTTCTGCACCTTCCAGAAGGCAAAAATAAATAAGGCGAAGAAAACAGAGTAATACATGCATCTTCTGCACCTCGCAGACGGCTGCACCTCGCAGAAGGCTGCAAATTTTCGCCTTAAGTCATCCGCAACACCGGCCACTATTGTGTAACAAAAGATAAAAAACAGCGCTAATTTTGACATAAACCACACAGAATGACCAGACAGGACGGGTGTCAGCGCCCGTCCTGTCTATTCTTTCTGGGTGGTTTGTGACAATATTAGCGCTGTTTTTTATCTTTTGTTACACAATGTTACACCAACTAGCCCAGCAAGAGGTACTGTTAACCGGCCACCACATCGAATATCATAGAAAAAGCCGCCCGTGACAATAATGGCTCGAGAGTTCTACGACAGCGTACCACGCGTGGCATACACAGATTTATAGGGGGTCGAGCACATGGCGCTATTTAAACATCGCGAAACGACATTGAATAAAATGCTTCGCACGAAACATGGCGCACAAGCTGCTATGCCGACTCTTCGAAGTCATGCTCACAATAGGCACATCCGGGCGGACGTATTAATCACTTATATACATGAAACGTAGGCACGGCCTGAAACGGCGTTCGATGAAATGCAAAAAGCGCGTAGAGAAAAAAGGCCCCGCCGCGGTGGCTCAGTGGTTAGGGCGCTCGACTACTGATCCGGAGTTTCCGGGTTCGAACCCGACCGCGGCGGCTGCGTTTTTATGGAGGAAAAACGCTAAGGCGCCCGTGTGCTGTGCGATGTCAGTGCACGTTAAAGATCCCCAGGTGGTCGAAATTATTCCGGAGCCCTCCACTACGGACCTATTTGTTCCCCTCTTCTTTCACTCCCTCCTTTATCCCTTCCCTTACGGCGCGGTTCAGGTGTCCAACGATATATGAGACAGATACTGCGCCATTTCCTTTCCACCAAAAACCAATTATTATTATTATTAGAGAAAAAAAAACACACTTTTGCTTCTCATTTTGCGCTTTGTTCTGGCACGTGTCGATAATACAACCTTTGTTCGTGAAGTTTATGGAGGAAAAACGCCAAGGCGCCCGTGTGCTGTGCGATGTCAGTGCACGTTAAAGATCCCCAGGTGGCCGAAATTATTCCGGAGCCCTCCACTACGGCACCTCTTCTTCCTTTCTACTTTCACTCCCTCCTTTATCCCTTCCCTCACGGCGCGGTTCAGGTGTCCAACGATATATGAGACAGATACTGCGCCATTTCCGTTCCCCAAAAAACCAATTATTATTATTGTCCGTGAAGTTCCAAGACTGAGTCCATTAAAAAAAATGCGTTTAACATTTAAATCATTTGTGCAGCACCCCTTCGAAATAGTCTTCCTTGCAGTATATACACAGATTCCAACGCTTCTTGAAGTCTTGAAAACAGTTGGAAAACGCTTATTTTGGCCGGGCTGTCAGCTCCTTTGTCGTGGCCTCTTGAATGGCCTCCACGTTTCCCATCCAGCGACCTTTTAGGGCTCTCTTCACACGAAGAAACAAGCAAAAATCGCAGGGGAGGGAGGCCAGGCGAGTATGGCGGATGGGGAAGTACAGTAATGCTGTGCTTGACGAGAAAATTTGTCTCGCTAAGAGCCGTGTGCGGCCTTTCGTTATCGTGGAGAAGGCTCCATTGTCCAGATTCCCATAAGTCAGGGCGTCGGCGTCGCAGTGCATCACGCATGAGTTGAAGCACGCGGATCTAAAACTCCTGATTCACCGTCAGCCCTCGGTGACGAACTCGTGGTGTATGACACCTCTGGCATCGAAAAAAACTATCAGCATCGTCTTTGCATTGGTCTTCTTTCGCTGCACCCTTCTCGATGCCGGGGAGCTTGTGGACCGCCATTCGGCGCTCTGCCTCTTTGTTTGAGGATCGTATTCAAAACACTATGTTTCGTCTTCAGCAATGATGCTGTCGACGAATGCAGCTTCCTTCTCTGCCTCGGAGAGCAAATCAGCGCTCACTGATGCCCGTGTGTCCTTCTGGTCGCGTGTGAGAGAGTGAGGCACAAGCCTGGCATTCAGCTTTCGTTTCCCCAAGTTCTCACGCAAAACTTGGTGGCATGTTGTCTTACTAATGTCGAGAGCATCTGACAGCACGCGGACTGTAATGGTGCGGTCTTGCTGTACGTTTTCCCTGATCCGAGCCACGTTGTCTTCATTCCGTGAGGTTTAAGGGCGCCCCTGCCTTGTGTCGTCATCCACTGACGTTCTCTCCGAAACGAACCTCTTGTGCCACTCGAAAACTCACGCCCGCGATAATGTCTCGTTGCAGTAAGCGTCACGTCTGTGTGGTTGCCTTGCCAAGCTTCGCACCGAATTTTAGGTTTACACGCGGTTCAAGATGGACGCCAATCTCTCCACATTCACTCACAGTAGAATGCGCAGACGACTACTGACAACGTATTTTTCTACATGTATTGCCATCTACCTGCTGCCAAAGCAATCAACATAAATAGCTCAGATTATCCCGAAAAGATGGCGCTACACATTCGCACCAACATTTGTTTTGGGGAATTATTTCTATAGAGGAGAAAATAAATCAGTCTCGAAACTTTACACACAAAGATTGTATCTTCAAAGGCGATCAGTATTTCTCAGTGATGTCCACGACTGTAGCTTTCTGCATTTAAAAATATTGTAAATTTTACCGTGGCTCTGCTTCCTATATGTATAATGCCTTGTCTGAGCTTACAACAGAAGTTTTAAGGTTTTGGGCCTTGTTTTGGGCGGTTTTCCTGCCACTTCTCTATTCTACATACATCCCGCCCAGGTTTTCAAGATTCAGCGATGAAGCCCAAAACGTGGCATTACCTCCGCGAAGGTACGTAATATTTATATTTTTATCTTCTTTGACCCATACACCCCAAAGCGCTTCTATGACTTTCCCTGCTTCGCGAGGCACAGAAGGAGCGGAATGGAACAATTATAATCGCGCGCTGCAGTTAAAAGGTCATCAATCTTTCATGCTCTTTACCTCGAAAGTTCTCATTTTTAAAATGAGCAGGGCCGTGAGCCACAAACGTTTTCATCTCACTGACATATATTAGTGTGGGCAGAGAAAAAGAAAGAAAAATAATCTTGCCCAGCCCGCACCGCCTAAGGCACAACGCGCTTCATCTCACCGGCAGACGACGTGCACTTGTTATCGCCGACCCTGAATTCTTGGCGTTGTGGGCATATGTTCGCCGAATAAATTGTCTGACTTCTCCACCAGCTTGGTATTGTGTCCTCCACGACCTTGACTGTGCTAATCGCCCCTGACAGTTCTGGAATCGAATTTCAAGTGTGACGCGTCCGCGAATGCCAATACGTCTGTGAAGTTAGGCTTCATCTCTAAACGGTAGGTTATGGCATTTCGACTTACACACTCAAGTTAACATCCTGTGTTGCCGAAGACAAAACTGCTGTATCATGCCTACGTGTACAATCACAACTTTTAAGACATCACGGCTTAACGTGCAATACCACACTGGTAACACTTTCTGCGTTCAAGAATTAACTGTGCAGCCTTTTCCCGTCATTGTATTCATGGTTGAAAAGACGTGGGATCTCTTGAGGCGAATCATTGTTCCTCTTTGTTTTCTTCTTGTTCACCATAGGCGTGCACACGAGGGGGGACGGGGGCAGAGGGAGCTTTGGGCTCCCAAATAATGCACGAGGGGGGGTAAAACATTTGCCCTATTTGTTCCTGTTTTTCCTACAAAACACGTCAAGAGACGTTGTGTTCACTAGAGCAAAGCTTGATCGAGAAAAATCGCGTAGCATGCAGAGAACTTCGTCAGAAACAGCAGTGCGTTCGCCAAGCATAAAGAATTTTCCGATAGGAAAATAAGTTTTTCACGAACTAAGAGCTACCAACTAAAGAAGCTTCTACTTGAATCGAGGCTCACTCAAACCGCACAAAAGTGCGCGGAGAGCTACGTAGACTCTAGGTAATCTAGGAATCGATGGACCCAAGAGCCATTCCCGCCGGATCGGTGTCTGTCCCTCTTGTCCTCTTATCTTCTTTTCACCCCATAGCTTAAGCAGCTCCTTTTCCCCTCTGCACGCTTCCCCCTCCATCTCAAACTCTTTCATTCGCTCAAAGCTGTGATCTGTACTGGATAGTGTCCCTAGAGCCGCTCTCGAAACATTCAGTTTTCAATAACAGATGGGTTAGATAAGACGGCCCTGATTTGTCTACCGAGATCAGTGTACCATGCCTGTGTGCAGTAAACGTAACCCAGGGCGCATGCATGAAGCTACATAAGCAATAAGAAGAAGTAACAAGAATGGCATCTTGGGTCTGCAGCCAGCTGGGGAAGCTGCGCCTTTGTGGCAATAAGCGTCACTGATCTGTTGCAGTGTTCTAACAAGCTTAACGTTTTCGCTACATATTTATGGACTTGCTGTAATGAAACTGCCTGGCAACTTTCTTCATTGCACAGCATATGTAGGTTCTGGTATATTTAGTACACGTATTCTGCAATGCTGCTGTTACGGAAACATTTTCGTGCTTTTTTATGTAAACCTGTTTGCAATTAACTTTTTATTATATTCATTTTGCACAGCCGTGCCTGCTCGTTAATATATCGCTTTTACTTTTCGCCCTTACATACTGCCAAATGAGGAAATGACATTGGTTCTACATAACATTTTATAGGTGTATTGGCGACAGTTTAGGGTAGAAATACGTGCTCGCCCTGCGTTGAAAAGATGAAAACACGTACTAGGCTACGTTAAAAAAAGTTTTGTTCTACTGAGGTTAGAACGTAGGGCAAGCAGTTGTAAAAGCTAAGGGCCGAGCGCGGAATGTTTAGTTCCAGGGTGGCCTTAATACAGGGCAAGCTAGCTTGCAAATACTTTCTCTTGCTGAATTCCAAGATATTTAGCCAGTTTTGCCAAAAACGCTGTTGTTTTTTTTGGTCGTTCCTAGAAAAAAAATTCTTGCTCTAGCGAGCACGATTCACTCATTGGCAGCTCAGTCAGTATGAGTACAGTTCACCCAGAGCCTCGATATAAATTGAGGATGCTTCTTACCTCCCTCAGAAACGTTCACTTTTGCATGTCCATCTCATGAATATGGGAGAGCAGTCGTACGCCGAGCCGAGACAAGTGTCCTTCCAGTCACCGCACTCATCTGAATTGCGGACCTGCGCCTTTGGATTCTATCCTTAATAACTGTATTTGTGCGTGAATTTCGCCCTTTGAAAGTGTTCGTGTTTGTTATGTGTAAGAGGATGTGACTTGTAACCAATACTTGAATACTAGCTGAAGTCCTTGGGCATGAAGGTTACTGCACATACGAGCCGGCCCTAAGCCGTTGCATTAAGAAAAATTCGGTTTACTGAAAACACAAACGCAGCGCAGCGAAAGGTCTCTAGGGTGTCTACTGGAAAATCACGTGCGCCGATAACCGACGACACCGTGTCTATCTATCCTCTTTTACATCAGAAATTAAATGTCTTGCAAGCGCTGCTGCTGCGTCCCCATCGGTAGGTACAGAGGCGACGAGGCATGGACTAACCCATGCGGGGAGCCGCACATTTTTGGCATGATGCCTGTAGACAGCCGGGTCCAGGAACTCAACCTAAAGTAGAATTCTTCGTGGGAAGAGAACGTCGAGCGCATCGAGATGTGCTGCGCAGCTAACAAGCTGACGTAGAACGCCGACAAGAGGAAAGTTTCCCTGAGCTACTGTGGTGAAACAATGTACTTCTTAATGACAACCACTGTTAAGCCAGAGCTGCCGCCAAATGTCGAGCACGAAGTCATCGTTGACACTTTGAAGGACCACGTCAAAACGAATTCATCAGAAACGTAGTCAACGTACATTTTTTTCAAAGCGAGACCAGCACTACGGCGAATCTGTAGCTGCCTGCGTCACCACCTTACGAAATCCAGCTGAAAACTGCAGTTTGAACGACAAACAGCTTCACTTGGTTATAGTATTACCGCTTGGTATTTGGACTGAAGGGCAGGGTAGTTCACCAGTGGTTGCTGAGAACTACCTTGGCTTTCATAACAACCTTAGAGCAGGCAGTATCAGCGGAAAGAGCAATAGACGCTAAAGAGCAATAGACGGTGAGCAAGCATAAGCAAGAATCTCTAGAAATGACCGTAAAATTGTTCACGCAACCTGAAAAACAGCGAGCCGAAGAGCGATGTGGGAAGCACCGAGTCTCGCTTTAGACGAAATTTGTTTTCAATCTTATGGCTAAGCCCGAAGGCCGTACCTTGAAATTCACGAGCGTTGTGGGCATCAGCTCTGTCGAAAAAAGGTTGTGTAACATAAGCGTGCAGCATGAAGAAAAAATCAAGGGCAGCATTAGGTGTATGCAGCAACCACTCTGACGCATGCTCGACATGACGATTTTCTCTATATTGACCAAGTAACGAGCAATTATGCCAAGCACAAGTTTGTTGTCACCGTGACTATAGGGTGGCGGGTTCACAACGCACATATAGAAGTAGGCTCGGAAACATCTAGGTCAGTTAAAAGCCGCAAAAAAATATTCTCCTAGAAGAACCACACCCACGACCCTTCACGTTTACGAAAGCATGTGTTGATTTCATGGGGAAAGTCATAGTTTCCTTAGAATTCAATGCCCATTTCGTACAGCCCCTACAGGCAGTAAGCAATGACGGTTTAATTTTGCTAGCCCGTGGCCGGTTCAAGTCGTAGAGCATCCAGCTTACCAGTCTTCGCACTGTAATAAAAGACCAAACATCTATCATTTCGATGGATCCAGCAATTTTTGGACCGTCATTTTCCGACGCTATGCTGTCACGACCTCACATTTCATATCAAGCAGTGCGCTCAGCCAGCTTTCCAAAATGTCACAGCATTCCCTTTGCGCTTAAGGGGGGCGTCATGGGAGAATTGGACAGACTGGAAATACAAGGAATTCTGCAAGCTACGCATGCTCTCAATCGGCAACACCTATCATTGCTGTCGGAAGGCGAACGGATCAGTCAGGATGTGCAGTGTCTACTGAAGCACAGTCAACGAAGCTTTAAAGAGCAACGTTTACCCTTTGCCTACGAGCCAACGATTGTTTGCGAAGTTCGCCATAGGTCCTGTTTTTTCGTCGTTGGACTTGATGCAGGCGCAAGAACAACTTTTAAATCATGATGACTCAGTGAAGGTACGCATGAAAACTAACAGAAGGGCTATACAAGCTGCGATGTTTGCCGCATGACTGGTAAGTTGCTATCAGACGGTTCGGAGTAATTGACCGTACTGGCAGATGTGCCATCGGTAGTCGTACACCTGGCTGACATTCCTGCAGCCACCAAGACAACAGGAGATCATCAAGTCCTCACCGAGTTCTGCGAACGATCTGCAGGAATGGGACTGCACAAGGTGTGTGTTCTTCAAAGGAAGCCTAAAATTCTTGGGTCTAAGGATTCGTCTTCACGACAACGACCCATCGAAGGCGAAGAAAGAATGCATTCTTTAAACATCTGCCCAGAAAAGCAAGAAAAAGAAGCAAACATTCAAGGGTAGGCTGAACGTTTATAAATGTTTTGTGCAAGGCCGCTTCGAGGTCTCAGAAGTGTTTTATCGCCATCTTAAGAGTAATGTCGCGTAGAAGCAGTGTTAAGAACGCCAAAAAGGCTTCGAAAGCCTGAAGCAGCTGCTGACTGTAGCAAGTCAAACATTTTCGGACAAAATTTTTGAGAACTAAAAAATTGTAAGATACTGTTACGAAAACATTAAAGTTAATGGTCCAGTTTCTGATATCTAGCAAAATATTTCTTTTAAAGTGGACCCATCGATGGCATCGACCAGTAAAGACTGCCTTAGAAAACCAGCGGGAACACTTTGGGCGATAGCAAAAACGGTAATAGCATGTAGAACAAAAAACGCGACTGCGGTCGGGTAATCTACCCATATGTTGATTGTTATAGTGGAATCTTACATTATAAGAACACATTGTGTTCATAAACGGTCTCCTGCTCAAAAATGCTTTCTTTACGAAAATTTTTGGGTATGAGTAACTCCTAGTACATTTTTCCCTAGTACCGTTATACGATACATAGCCGATAGATATGGGAGCAGCTATAGACCACCGCTACGATCAAGGACGAGAGATCTGTAGGAAATGCATCAAGAACGTAAAACACAGAAGAAAATAATTAATCCCCGAAAAATCGAGAGGCTATAGTCATTGTTTTTGTCGTTTGTCATTCCCATCATTATCTTTGTGGCAGAACGTTCCTAAAATTCTGACAGATTAAAACCCGCTACTCGGCATATTTCGATAAGAGAAGCCATTACAGCTTTGTTGTGAGCCCGCAAGCTGCGCTAAACTTTAATGTTGTCAACTTGTGACTACAAACTCGACTATCGAAAAACACAAGGACAGGCGACAGGAGGGGAAATCAAGGCTCTGAGTTTAGTCCTCCTGCTGTAGGCAGTGGAGTAGAATCCTGTAATTGCAGATCAAGTGAAATCATTCCAACACGCAAGACCCGCTTTTTCGAAAGCGACGGAATGGATCGTGAACAGCTGGGGCCTGACAAAAATGGGCCATCAGGCTAATTAACGTCCATCAAAGCAAAGACGATCATAAGAAAGGGAAAGACAGAATGTCAGCATTGTAAAGTCAGGGACGTTAACTAGACAGTGCCCTGGGTACTACCCTACACGTTGGGAGAGCGACGAAGGGAGCTGAAAAAAGAAATAAATGGGATTCAAGTAGAACTTCTTGCTCGGATAGTTGGTCCATTCTTACATAAATGAAACAGCGCGAAAGAAGCCCGCCGGCGAAACGAAGAAGCGCTCTTTTCTGTTCCTTTTTTGTTTCATCTTCGGGCTTCTCTCGCGCTGTTTCACTTATGTAAGAATGAGATTAGTTTATGGCAGTTTACCAATATGCCTCAAGAGAAAAATATATAAAAACTGTATCATACCGATACTCACCTATACAGTAGAAACGTGGAGGCTAACGGAAAAAGCTGAGCTTAAGTTAAGGGCAACGCAGCGAGCCATGGAAAGAAAAATGGTAGGTGTAACGTTCAGAGACCGGAAGCGCGCAGAGTGGGTGAGCAAACAAACGCGCGTTAATGACATTCAAGTCGAAATCAAGAAGAAAAATGGACTTTGGCAAGGCATGTAATGCGCAGGCAAAATAAACGATGCTCCTTAACGGAAGTGGAGTGGATTCCAAGAGAAGGCAAGCGTAGAAGGGGACGGCAGAAAGTTAGGTGGGCTGGTGAGATTAAAAAGTTTGCAGGGATACGGTGTCCGCAGCGTGCACAGGATGGGGTTAATTGGTGAGACGTAGGGGAGGATTTTGCCTTGCGGTGGGCATAATTAGGCTGGGGATGTTGATGATGATGATGATGATGGTTTATGGGGTTTAACGTTACAAAGCGAAAAGGTTAAGAGGGACTCCATAATGGAGGTCTCCAGATAGTTTCGACCAAATAGGATTCTTTAAGGTACACCGACATCACATGGTACGTGGGCCTCTAGCATTTCGCCTCCATCGAAATGCAGCTTTTCGGGTCAGCAGCCGAGAACCGTAACCACTGAGCCATCGCGCTGGCTTAGAGATAAAGAAGAATAGAAGATCAGAGGAAAGGTATGGAATGTGTGCGTGGGAGGCATTACTATGCGAGAACACAGGGCACACACACAAAGAGTCGTGTATGGAGCTCAAGCCTGTTTCGCTTCGACATTTGAAGAGGGCTTTAATTGCTCCGTACTGAGACAAAGGTTGGGAGTCAAGGCCCCATAATCTTTTCGTGTTTTTAGGGAACGAGAATTCAATCGCCTGGCGTGAGTATCCAAGGATATCATAGTGAGTCTAAGGGCACTAACAAAGTAGGCGCGAAATTGACTCTTTGCAGTGCTTACATGCAGCAGAGTCTGCCATTCCAATGAGATAGGAGCCGGCACTTGTAAACGCCTCCGACTGCCCCACGCGACACAGCAGCATTGCAGCGCCGCAGGGAACACGGGAGGGCAGCTCCAGGTTGTGCAAACGGCGTCTCGAGCCTCTGGGTGAAGTCTATCTTGCCAGAGTGGTTTTGCGGGCAAGAAGTCGTAGATGCACAGCGTTGGATCTTGCTAGTGGAGTTGAGAATTTGCGCACTCCTGTGACCTGCCCGAGCAGCACTGTCAGCCAAGTGGCTGCTAACAATCCCAGACTGTCTTGGTAGCCACTAGAAAATCTTGACCGAGGAAACAGTCGGGCGGAAGTAGCAATAACTAAACTGAACAGCAGGATTGCGTAAACCATCGGGTAGACAGTGTCTCAGAATAAATGAACAGAAGAAGGACACAATGCGCCACACTTAGAGGTTGTTTAAGCCCAGTGACAAGGAAAAAAAAGTCATCCCATCTCATACGCTCAAAGGACGTGCTATGCGCAAAAAAGGAAGAATATCTCTAAAAGCGTTTATTAAAGTCATGCGCAATAAATAACCTGCAAAATATCATAGACCTTCGTTTCTAGGTGCATGCAGAACGTGGTAGCCCCAGCGAATTTTGATAGACCATGTGGGGCAAAAGTTACCGCATGGCACTATATACAGTTGATCTGCACTCTTTCGATATGCAGCAGCATGTACTACTTGGCATACACATAATGAGACACCAAGGTACCTGAGCGCCGAAGGCGTTCGTACAATAGTGGCTTATTCATAATCCAAACCACAGACCGCAACTCCTTTATCGACTCATCTGTGCGAGAGAAGCAAAGCCGCACTGCTCTGTGAGATGAAGAGCTTCATCCGCGCTGAGCTTCTCTGCTAATCAAAACAAACAGCAAGCAAACAGCGAAGCGTGCAGACAGGCTGTTTCACACAGCTTTAAAACAAAAAACATTCGGCAGAGACTTTTAAAACCCTGGCTGCATTGCTTGCGTGTAATACGAGGAATGTTTGTACAATCAGAAAACTGCTTATCTTGAGAAAGACAGAGTTAAAGAAAACAGGAACGGTTAAGCGCAACCTACCGACTGAGGCTTTGTTCTATTCCAGTGAAAAAAAGAAAACAAGAGCTGTGAAAAAACTAGATAAAATAAAAACAGGGGAACAGAAGAAAACACAGAAACGCACTACTCTGATAGCAAATATGACGAAAAAAATCAGAAGTATTCAAAAAACATAATCAGTGAACAAATGTTTGTGAAGCTCAGCTTAGAGCTTTGCAGCATCGCCATATCAACTCTTCCTTACTGATACAGATGCGTTTAACCGTTCGTGTTGTATAATTCTGTCATTGTCAAGCTAAGCACCGCACGCCTTGCATATGACGATTTATGCGGTCATACAGAGATGTAGTCCGCGGTGGCTTCTGAATATGACGAATCAATAGAAGAAGGTAAAAAAAGGTCACGACTGCAGTTCCCGCCGTAAGCCGCGAGCTATACGATGGTCCTCCTCATCGGCTTCAAGCATACCAGGCTGCCAGGTTTCCTGAAAAGCTTGCCATTAGGTCACCAGTACCACATTCGTCGGTGGTATGCATTCAATCGTGCTTCGTTTAAGTTCCTCCATTTCGCAACTCTGCAGTCACCTGCGCATTTTTTGCGCAATGTGGCTGCGTTCTGCTTGAACACAAAGCAAGTCATACAAACGCGCATTATGAATGGCTGCTGCAAACAACACGTGCCACTTGCGGCGAAAGTGCTGCTGTGCGATGCGTTTTGATTTCTGAACTTGTTTATTTTCCTCATCATCTTTTACGATGTTAAAAAAAAAACCGAGAGAGCTATTCTAAAAGGCAGTTTATCACGAGCCGCGCCGCATCACGCACCTTCTGACAGGTGCAGTTCGAAAGAACCGTTCCACTCCGCACAAAGGCGCAGCAGCTTCGCGATGCATTACAAATAAAGTGCGCGCGTTTTCTGAGCAGCGAAATCACCGCAGAGAGGCGCCGACGAGTATTGGTTTTTCTGCTGCCGTCCAACGGCGACATCAAGCGCTAGCCGTGTCCCTTACTGCCTCTCATTGAGGCGTCATGCATCGAGCCTGCTTTCCAAGGCAGAGCGATCTTTCTCAACGTTGAACACAGCTTCCATGGGTATACTGCTGACTTCCTGTTTAATTTTGTTGCGTGCGTCTGTGACCGTCATCCTGCGGACAGATGTGTGCTTCCGTTGTTCTCCACGAGATCCCTGAGCCCATCAATGCGTGGACATGGCACGAGTACGCTGCTAACGGAAAAGAATCCAACATCAGCTTTCCCGTGTGGACCAACCGAACGCATCCAACAGTTGAATGCTTGGTGCAGTTATCCGCATGGAGCTCGTGCGGTGAGTATTGCTTCTGGAGCACTCTTATCGCTGCATCAGCGCTCAGGTTTTTTCCTTGTTTCTCTCACAATGCTGCGAAGGCGCATCAATGTTTCTTCAATGCCAATAGCTCGCATAAAATAATTAAGAGGACAGCTGGAGCTATCTATGTATGCAGGGTTTTGTTTTATTTGCAACACACTTATGTCAGCTACGAATAGCTTCTTCGCTCTCCGCAATCAAGGCTGCTTTATACTCATAATGGGCGCTCCGATCTTTGCCATACGGTTACCATCAAGCGTCTCTATAATTGTGTAATTGAGCAGAGGAGAGTCGTTAGCGTTAGCAGTATACTGCAGTAACGTAGACCGAGACTCATATTGAGGCCTTATAATAATGTCGAGACCTTAGTCAGCCTGGGAGATTCAGCTGCGTAAAAGGAACAAACAGTTCTTTAGAAACTTCAATTGAGATGAAAGTTCTTTATTAAGGCGCATGGCCATAGGAGTAGGTAACGCGGAGTAGGCAGAGTGATTGTCTGCATGGCCGTCGATCACCTCGCATTGCTCTGACTAGGCCAGTAAGGCAGCCGCACAAATGCCATGGCCATCACCGCATCCTTCAAGGCTGTGAACGCGCGACCAAATCTACCATCATTCAGTGGACTCATGGTCGCACAGAAGAGTAAGGAAGCAATGCGGCGGCACACGCCGTCTGCTTCTGCAAGTGGAATGTCCACGTTTACGTATTCATCCCCCTTGCATCATACTTAGTTGACATTAGGCGGGCAATGAACCCCTTCACTTGGCCTAATGCATTACACACAAACCTGTCTTCGCAGCCTCAGTCAGCGTCGAATGCAGGCGGCCACGTTAGCCTCAACTTTTACACGCGAGACCGCTTTCGTTAGAAAGCATTAAGTGTTCTTGGTACCCCAACTTTTGTGTATTTAGATCTAATGCAAGCCTTGTTCGTGGTTGCTAAAGGCTACATTAGTACGGAAGCCAATTTTCCGCACACCTTGCTCGAGGAAAACAAATTGCTGCATGAGGAACAGGCGCGTATTTTCTTAATGTGTCACTTATTTGGCTCTAATCGCGGTTTTTGTGTGTAGTATATGTCTGTAAATGCTCCTTTTAAAGCTTGTAGCTTTATATAAAACATGTCATTGACTTAGACGCACGGAATAACTCCCGAGGCTCTGTACCATAATCGAACATCCCTTCTTAGTCACCCAGTTCGCAATTCACAACGCATATTGAAGGCACAAGCAATGACGTGCGCGAAATTGATGTGTGTAGTCCTCGAGAATAGATGCACAGTCATTTGGAATGCAAGGTGACGTCTTTGCAACACAAAACTCCCAACACTTCACGTGGCCATTGTTAACAATTCTTCCTTTAGACGATTCCTGGAAGTTTCCACAGAAAGATAGCAACACGGAGTGACATTAGTATTTCTTGCAAAACAAAACATTGTGGCAAAATTTTAAGATTTCTTGCTGTCATTTAAACCAAGTTTTGGTTGAATGTCATCCAGCATCGCAAAGTGTTTCGAACATGGTACCTGGCAAGCTTGGCTTATAAGCAACCCATCTAGATGGTTTCCGGGACTTGTTGATCTTTGTAAACATTGTAAATTATAGCAGTTAACGTCCCTAAGCGACAAGTGGGTAATGAAGGACGCAGTAGCAGAGGACTATGAATTAATTCAGACCGTTTAGGTTTCATTAACGTACATTGACATAGAAAAGCACAAAGGTGCAAACTGCGTTTACCTACATCGAAACACAGCTGCGTAGCGAAATTGCACCTCTGGCTCGGTAGCCGAGCGCATTAACCACTGAGCCACCGCGGCGGGTAAGAGTACTTAAAAAATCCGAAGAAGCACGCCCCTGAACCAAACTGAGAGCAACGACTGCGAGAGGATGTCGACGTGGAGGGGGCGAAACAATAGCGCCAGGGTGAGGAACTGCCAGAGCCGCATGATCCCTGCGGAGTCATGGCTCTGAGAAGTAGGCGCCCGCTAAATTGAAGCCGCTGGGCACAAGAGACAGGGTGAACGACGGCGATGCCACTCGGGTGCTTCTACGTGACTTCAACGCCAAGTCGTCTCGTTTTGCTGGTTCGAAGTACGGCAGGCTCTCAAAAAGTGGCTGTGGCTTAACTAACCTGACACAGGATCTGTCAAGCATGGTTCGACAAAATTTAGCTTTGGTTCACCTTTATTGTTTCAAGACCTCAGCGAGAGCAAATCACGTGATCCATCACGTGCCACAACTGCAAGAGCTAGCATCCAGAGCGGCGGTCGGTGCAGCTGCGGACATGACTGCCTAGCGCAAGAGCGAATCACGTGACACATCATATGCGACAACTGGCGAGGAGGAGCGGCCGAGCAGCAGCCAGCGCAGCGGTAGACGTGACTGCGAAGCGCGCCGCTGCTGTGTTGCCTCTGAAGCGATGGCACAGCTATGGCTTCGATGAAGAAGAAGATCGAGGCAGCGCCAGGCGCTATCTTGCACATGCGACTGGTCATTTAAATAGTCACCGCCTGGTTATGGCCAATCCCCCTTGTGGGTATGTGCCATTGTGTGAGGTCAACAACAACAACACATGCGGCGCGCCTCCCGTTAGAGGTCAAATACAAGAGCCAGATGACCTTCAGGCTCAGCATTGGAGGAGTAGAGCCTTTCGCTCGAAAATGAGTTTGAATAGAAGGTTCGCACTAAAGCGCCTCATTCGTCTGTCCTTGCGATGGGCACAAGCGACACGTCAGCGCTGAAAATTTCCCGGAGTGTTTAATGGCCGCCTCGTACTTTTTCGTTCTTCCTCGTAACAAGCTTACCTGTGAGCGAATTATCGCTGCAGTAAGCCATGGCAGAAAACAAGTGCATTTATCTGACTGCTGATACGAGAAACAGCGCAATCCTCTTTTGTATGGGGTGCGGCGTCCTAGTGGAGCCGCCACCAGAACCAGCTCTTCTCACGTTATCTTTCGTTGCTTGTCACGTGTACATCGCTTTTCTTCGCTAAAGAAATAATTCCAGGGATGCAGTTAAGTATTGTTGTGGCAGTAATGCGAAAGCATTACTCTTACTGCTGCCGATTATGTTGCTTAGTGTTCGTTTCTTTATGCCTTTCCTGTATCTAATTCGTCTTTCCGCTCTAGTTTCGGTTCTATCACATCCGAAGACGTGGGTCCCGTTGCTATAGCACCTGGTAAGCACACCAAAGTACGAGTTAATCAATTAAGTAATTAATCAATTCGAATAAATTATTGATGAATATGGGAAGTTTCTAAATGAACGACTCAATTCGATCAATTAAACATTTTTTTCAATTAGCCTATTTATTTGTTTCGTTGCTTAATTGATTGTACTTTATTTTTGTTCCTCGTTTGATTAATTCACTGATTACTAATTTTCCAATGCGGTTGAACTACCAAATAAATTGCAATGTAATTGACTGATTCAACTTATAATACCCCGTTGAATAACTAAACCCCATTTAATTACCGATATTGGCGACTTAGTTATTCATTCATGCTAATTACATACGAAATTATTCAACTATTCTGTAATTACCCTTATAATGGGTTAGTGACAGTTCGTGTCGACACGCTCTGCCGATAGGTCCTGTACACGCCACTCGTAAGACAAGAAGTGCTTTCACATTGATATTTAGTTGGTGCTACCGGGTCGACTTCGAAGACGAACGCGCCTTTTCCACACTTGTGCACAGTGTGTCGCGAAGCTTAGGTGTGTAAGAAGCTGATGAATAAACAGGGGTCCACATAACTTGAGCAAGGGCTTCAAAAATGTTGCATGACGCAGATGGTTTAGCCCAGCGAGATATTGATATGGTCGGGTGGCCCAAATCAGTGTATTTTTCAATTTCCATTCAATGTTTTAATTAGTTAATATTGATACGTGTAACTGTGAAGAAGTAGAAGCGCCTGCATTTGCAGAGAAAGAAGATGGTTCTCTCTCGCTCGCGCGCTCTGACCGCTTAGGGACCGCCACAGTTTTACGTGTCTTCTCCGGAGGTTCTCTTTCGAATTGCTCGTAACATTTGGTGAAGGTGCTGGGTACGCTTCCCGACTACCGCACTCCGCACAGCATCACTACGGACCGCACACCTGCACACCAGAGACCCAGCCAAGCCCGTTTAGTCCGACTGCCATGGCCACTGACACCCGGCCCCTGGCGCCGATCCTTTGCACCCACCGCGTACGCCGCCATCTTTTCACGGTGACGTGTTCGAAGACGCTGAGGATTAGCTGGAGACCTTCGAGCGGGTCACCCGCTACAAGGGCTGAAGCGACGAGCGCAAGCTCCGCAATGTATATTTTGCTCTGGAAGAGTCTGCGCGGACGTGGTTTGAAAATCAGGAGACTACCCTTCCCACCTGGGAGATGTTTTGCCAGAATATCCTGGATACATTCCCCAACGCCGACCGCCGGGAGAAGGCTGAAGCTGCTCTGCACTACCGAAACCAGCGCACGAATGAAAGTGTGCGCATGTACATCGAGGACATGGCCCGCCTATTCACGCGTGCCGATCCCAACATGACTGAGGAAAAGAAGCTTCGCCATTTGATGCAAGGGGTTAAGCAGGAGCTCTTCGCAGGCCTCGTACGCAGCCCACCCCGCGCTGTAGCGGAATTTCTCACCGAGGCGACCACCATGGAGACGACGCTCCAACAACGGGCCCGCCAGTACAATCGGACATCAACAGAATTGTGCCCGAAGCCTTTTCGTCGTGCCTAGGCGGCAGTACAGACACATTGCACGAACTGATTCGATCAGTTGTCCGGGAGGATCTCCAACGGCTCCGTCTGCCCCAGGTTGCGCCTGGGCCCCTGGCAGCGCTGACAGAAGTCATCAGGGACGAAGTGCGGCAGGTTGCGCAGGCGCCTCCTGTTTCCGAAGCGCCGCCCCAGTTCGATGCCCGACCCACATACGCATCCGTTGTACGTCGCTCGGCTGGCTACGGTCCCGCTACTCCGACACCTGCCATGAGCAGCATCGGCACATGTCACGCAACCGCACCTGGCTACGGTATCACCTCGACGTCTCCCGTCAGTAGCACGGCCCCATATTATGCAACTGCACCTGCTAAAGCTTAGCCACGTCCTTGGAAGTCAGATTTGTGGCGTACAGCGGACCGTAGGCCTCTGTGCTACCACTGTGGGGAGCCTGGCCATCTCTACCGAGCCTTTCCGTACCACCAATTGTGTGTTAGCGGTTTCTGTCCCGACGCACCTTGTCATCAGAACGGTGAACGACCGCATGACATTGCGGAGCATCTCTGGGCGCGCCAGAACCATGTTTACTCTAGAAGGCGCGAGTCCCGTTCGCCTTCGCCTCTCCGCTATCGTGCTTCCAGCCCCGGCCGCCAGAGTAGGTAGCTCTGCTGGCCGTCGCTCGCCTAGTCCCCGTCGGGAAAACTAACACCGGCGACCTCTGCAGGCAAGGCCACTGACGTCGAGGCTTGTCAAGATCCTGCATCGCGAAACCATCGAGCCGACGATACCTGGACAGAGAGCGGCAGCGACAGTACCCGATACGCCGCTTCCGACTTGCGGGTGACGATTGATGGCACTGAGATTACCGTGCTGCTCGATACCGGTGCTGATTATTCTTTTATGAGCCGTGCCTTTGCTGGAGACCTTACAAAGGGTGTGACACCGTGGACGGGGACCCACATGCGCACCGCTGGTGGCCACCTAATTTCCCCTTTTGTCATGTGCACGGCTAGAGTTGTAAATCGTGGTTTTACGTACGTTGGTGAACTTGTCGTGCTCTCCGATCAATATGAACTATGTAAAATCTATACTAATCATTTAGGAACCGACAACGCTTCTCTAGGTTCGAGAGGGTGTTCAGTAACAACCAATTACATTTTTTTTGTAGGAAGGTAACTTTTCTTTCGTACTCCTGTTTGGCCGGTTTTAATGAAAGCACCCGATATACTGAAGAAAAACATGATTGACCTCTTAGGCTACATTAGTGTACGCGCTCGACCTCGTATGGAATGAACTAAACCTCCGCGATCGCCCTGCCAAAGCAGGTGCCTTCCCTCACTTCGGCGGGCGGCAAAAAGATAAAGGGCTGGCTGCCTACGTGACTACACCGCTTCCTATACATGAAACACCCCGCATATTTTGCAAGGCCGTTGGATAGAAACATAAATAGTGGTAATTTCTCAGCATAGATCGCTGATTAAGCTACGTGCATTGACTGTGTGCGCCTTGAATGAATTTACTTTATGGGGGTTTAAAGTCCCAAAGCAACTCAGGCTATGAGGGACGCCGTAGTGGAGGGCTCCGGAAATTTCGACCATCTGGGGTTCTTTAACGTGCACTGACATCGCACAATACACGGGCCTCCAGAACTTCGCCTCCATCGAAATTCGACCACCACGGCCGGGATCGAACCCGCGTCTTTCCGGCCAGCAGTCGAGTGCCATAACCACTCAGCCACCACGGCGGCGAGTTGTTGCTAGTGAATTTCGGTGTTTAACGTCCCGAAGTTACACATGATCTATGAGAGACCATATAGAAGAGGGCTCCGAATTAATTTATACCATCTGTGGTAGTAGGGGAAAAAAAGGAAAATGAGTGTGGTCGGTGATTGTATGCTAGATCCTAACAGTTGTCTGGTGCCGTAGAATTCTAGTTTACAAAGTAATTGATAAAAAACATCTGCAATATCTTCCGGATTAGTATATAACCCATTATCGTTCTCAATTTTCGATATATGCACTGATGAACCATTTCTGTTAAGAATGGAATTACCAACATCGCATTTTTTCTTCGTGTTACAAATTAAAATGCGGTGCTAAAAATAGGCCTTTTCTCCCTCTAATTTCTGTGTATAGCGAACTACTAAATTTTTTGTATAAATTTATTAATTTAGAGTTAAAAGATTGTCGCTTTATTTTCTTATAAAGGTATCTTTTCTCATTTTGCTAAGAAGAGTGTCTATGATCTTCGACTTTTGTGGCGAGGGATATTTTCTTTTTATTTTGTGCTTTCGTGTATGGGAAAGAACATAGAAGGTAAGTAACTATAGAAATTGTGAAAATACCTATTGAGGATTATGGATCGACATTACCGAGGACCAGTCATTGTCGATAACTATGCTTACAAACCTTTCCCTGTGAAGAACTACTTTGTTGTAAGAAACAATGTTTTGCCTTTTTTACTCCTAAACCGAATGATTATGGGATAATGATCGGTGATGTGAGTGTTCAGCTCACAAGCACTGCATTTTGTCAGCTGCTCTTGGCCCTCGTTTCTTTTGCCAAAATATTAGAGCGCACTCAACGTATCTCAAGGATGAAACGTTCGCTTTCACAAAAAGAATGAAAAATACGATATTGATTAGATGCAAGTAACCGCAACTGATTCATACAACTAGGGTGCGTGTATTGCGACATGGTCCTTAGCTTCCAATAATTCCATTTGGAATCATCCAGTTTTCAGATGCACTCTAATCCTGTAAATTAAATTTGTACAAAGCTGTATATTGCGCGGGAGTAACTTAAGACCTACAGGCAGCTTGTTCACGATTAGAGAAGTTTTAAAACCGTTTTACTTCCTGTACGGTCTGGAAACGACGCAGTTTTCACCGAAAAGTTGCCAGAAGAGCTTATATATATTTTGTGTCATGCTCTGGACAACATCCTTTGTCTGTGAAGTGAAAGATAGGTAGAATCTGCATATAAATGGCTAAATGGCGAATTTATTGCGAAATCGATGGAAATAATTTATTTCTATGAAGCCTAGTAGCCTCTAAATCTGGTAACTCCTATAGGAATCACTGGCTTTAGAAGGGGTAAAGAATGAAAAAGCGTCCAGCTTCGCATGATGTGCTTTCATCTTATGCCACATGACCTAAAACGCTTCCTTCTTGTTATATCAACATTAGGTTCTAAAGCCTGCGCAGCTTGCGCCCGTGCCCCCACTTCTCTTTCTCCCTTCATGAGTGATCAGCAGAGGCGCCATCCTGAAACTAGCTTGGGCCTTCAGCAGGGTTGCTTACAAAGGCCTCGATACACGAGTGTATACTTTGTTCGTGCTATTAACAGAGATATTGTGTTGGTGCAATAAGCATAACGTCAAGCTGACAGAGTCCAATCGGCCCTTTCGGAGCAGGCCAGTGATTCCTACAGGAGTTACCAGATTTAGAGGCTACTAGGCTTCGCGTCCCATACCAGAATTATGAAGGCGAGAAAATGGCAAAGACGAGAGCAATGAAGAAGGCTTACAGTTGGCTCGGAACATTTAATGCACATTTTCAACAAACGCTTTTTAAATAAGACTCGTCAAGCAACCGCGTTATTCCATTTATCTCCAAAAGTTGCCATTCTTTCTTTATCATATTACCGCTAAGCGTATACACTTGCTACCCACGCAACTAATGCAAGTAGCCTCGGAATTCACCGGAAATTTAGAGCCGCATATCCATGTGCTTGTAATCCGCCGGTAAGAACGCGCATTGCTCATTCTCGAGCTAGTGTTTCTGACCCAGTACTTACCGCTGATCCGGACCTTGGTCACTCACGTACTTTCACTTCTGCCTGGCTCGAATGGTCATTACGTTATTAAAGCGAAAGCTATGTCGGCGGAGATCGTGACCTCAAAAACGTGTCCGCCGCAGTTGTGGGCAGCTCAGACGAGGAAGCGTCAAACGAGTGGTTATAATCGAAAGAGAATGATGTGAGGATGCTGCCCGAAAAAAAAAAACGAAATCGGATCAGTAGTTATTAATTAATACCAATAATGTCCAAAAAGTGGGCGGGAACAAAGAAGAAGTGCCGCGAAATTTAAAAACGCCGGAAGTAGGCGGAGCTACAGCGTAGCGCCAAATTTCAAAAACCGTGTGGACGAAGCCAAAGCGCAGCGCCAAGTTTGAAAACTCGAAATGGCCAATCACGTGACCAGTGATAAGTTATCAATACATAACGAGGAGATAGAAAAAATAATGATAAATTAGAGGCAATTAGATAATTAATAAGAAGAAAAAGGTAATGGACGGGTAAATAGACTGAACAGGTATAAAGTGAGTGGGTAGAAACGAAGCGTGGCGGAAAATTTGAAAACTCGAAATGGCTGCCGGGATGAAACGAAGTTAATCGATAACCAATCAATCAAATGAACGAGAAAACAACCATGGCGCCAAATCTGAAAGGCCACCATTGTTGAGGAGGTCTCAACGCTTTCGCATTCTTCCAATGCGGGTAGCCGCAGTGATGTCTCATTTTTCATATTAATATATCAAAAGTATCATCCCACAAGGAAGTAACTGCAAAATTTATTAGGGTCTGTGGGAAAGCTGACTATGATTCAATTAACGCAGAACTCGCAGGATTTTGAAGCGAATTCTTTTAGACGTTTTTTGAGCGATCAGTGGAGCAAAATTGGCTCCCCTTAAAATCTAAAATAAACGAGCCGACTAACCAATTTATGCCTTGTGCAGAATAAAAAACAGCTCCAATGCGCCTTGGTTTATATCATCAATTTAGCGTTTACTGAACAAAAAAATTGGCACTGGCGTAGCTCGGCCATGCTACGATATACATAGCGAGAGGTACGGTTCCTTTGTTGAGCTTGTTTTTCAGAAAATCGAATTTTGTGATCAGTCATACGACGAGCCTTCGTATCATTTTCCGTTGGTTCCCGTTGACTGACGTCTTCCATAGGCTCTATCTCGGTGGCTATTCGCCATCTATTACGCTCGGCAGTCTGGCATCTCCGTTGGCCAAGGCGTTCCTCTTTCTGTTCGGGCGTCTCCGTTGCTCTCTTCGCCTTCTGACGCTCATTCTCTCTCTGTCGAGTAGCCAACCGCCAAGCGACAATCTCAGGAACGGAAGAGCTAATCTTCTCTTGTCAATACCGCCGTTTACCAGTCGCTGGACTCTCCTTCTATGAATGCATGTCAAACGTGATACAGACGTCCATTACATATCTGCCTTTTATAAGCAATGCTGCGCATGCGACGCGCACTTTGGGTGATAGAACGGCGTGCAGAGAGGCGGCGACGAAGAACGGGGCGCAGCTGTGGGGTCTCTGGTCACCATGGTATCGGCGCATGCGCACAACCGCTCATCCGCGTGACGTCACACTCGGCTCTGACGGTGGAGCAGGCGCGCGGCCGCGGCGACGGCGAAGCTCACACAGCACCTTGCTTCTCTCCGGTTGCCATGGTAACGGCGCATGCGCACAACTTTCCTCTCCCATGTGCCGCAAAAAGCACGACTGGTAGCCTAGTATAGCTCTCGCTACAAAAGAAACGTATCTTTCGGAGAGCCAAGTTCTCTATGCACGAATAAATCTGGGAGGCTTATCATGGCTTGCCAGTCACATACGCTAATGCACTTACAATTACAAAGCACACATTTTTCGAACAAACGCTGCCGTCAATGCTTGCTTCAAAGGCGCGAAAACTTTGGAATGTTGTTCTCAGTGATGACGAGAAGCAGATTCTTCCGACAAAACTGCTGCCCCAAAGAAATTAGTTGTAGTTTGTTAACTGAGGAATTTGCATAGTCCTTTTTGAAAATGTTCCTCCACCCTTCCTATCATTTCAAAGCTCAATCATTCATCTTTTGATCCTCTCACCATAGATTGGACTGGAGTATGCTAATTATTACATGGCATTAAGCTCTCTTTTTCACCGGGCGATGATGTAATAAGCCCAAAGTTTTTGAAAAACACTGAAGCCCATCCATCGATACTGTTGTCCAAACTTCTCGCAGTTCTTAGATTGTGGTGAAGTTCCGGGTCACAGGAAAGTGTGGAAGGTGAATGCTGTTTTCAAATCAAGTGTCTTCATGCCCCTACCAATTATAGACCAGTTTCAATAACAAATATTCCTTGCAAACTTCAAGAACATGTTATTTGTACACATATCATGACTTTGTTTGAAGCTAACTCGCTTTGCAGTGTCCAATAACACGGTTTTCGGAAGCCCTATTCATGTGAAACTCAGCTTGTAACAAACGCACATGACTTGTTTTCTGCCCTTGCTTCTTAATTCATAATCGACTGCATTTTCATTGATTTCGCCAAGGCGTTTGACACTGTTTGCCGCAGACTACCGCTTTTAAAACTAGTTAATCTTAAACTTAACTCGAATGTTTTAAAGTGGGTTAAATGCCTCTTGTCTAACCACACACAATTTGTTACCGTAAACGGTAATAGCTCTTATTCTTTCAGTGTAGCCTCTGGTGTTCCGCATGGATTGGTGCTAGACCCGTTGCTCTAATATATATATATATATATATATATATATATATATATATATATATATATATATATATATATATATATATATATATATATATATATATTAACAATATACCTAACAGTATATCTTCTTCCATAAAGTTTTTGCTGATGACTGCTTATTTACCGTCAATTTAGAAGCCCCACAGGCCGCCATAGCCTCGAGTCCAACATTAATCAGATCTCTGCGTTGTGTGACTTAGCTAATGAAGCTTAACGTCATTAAATGCAAATTCTCGAGAATTTCCCGTCATGGTTGTCATCATCATTAGCCTTACTATGCCCACTGCAGGGCAAAGGCATTTTACATGTCCCTCCAATTAACCCTGTCCTTTGCCATCTGCGCCTACCGTATGGCCGCAAACTTCTTAATCTCATCCGCCCTCCTAACTTTCTGCCGCCCCCTGATACCCTTGCCTTCTCTTGTAATGCACTCCCTTCTCCTTAAGGACCAGCAGTTATCTTGCCTTTCCATTAGATGCCCTGCCCAAGATATTTCTTCCTCTTTATTTCGACTAGGATGTAATTAACCCGCATTTGTTTCCTCACCCACTCTTCTCGCTTCAGGTCTCTTAATGTTGCACCTATCTTTTTCGTTCCTTATCTCGCTGTGTTAACGTTAGATTGAGCTGAACCCTTTTCCTTAGCCTCCTCGTTTCTGCCCCATAGGTAAGTACTGGCATGATACAGCTGTTGCATACTTTTCTCTTGAGGGACATAGGTAACCTGCCATGAATGATCTGAGATAGCCTGACATATGCGCTCCACCCTATCCTTATTCTTCTAGTCATTTTCCTCTCATGATACGGATGAGCTGTCACTACCTGCCCCAAGTAGACGTTTTCCTTTGCCACTTCCAACACCTCACTGTCAATTGTAAACTGCGGTTCCCTTGCTAGACTGTTGAACATTACTTTGGTTTTCTGCACGTTAATTTTAGAACAACCATTCTCGTCTGTCTAACTCATTGATCATCCTTTGCAATTCATCTCCTGAGTGACTCAGAAAGTCAATATCATCAGCAAATCGCAGATTAAGTAGGTATTCTCCACTAACTCTAATCAATAACTGTTCCCAATTCAGGCCTCGGAATACCTGCTGTAAACAGGTGTTGAATAGCATTGGCGTGATCGTGTCTCCCTGCCTGACGCCCTTCAATATTGGGGGTTTTATTACTGACTTTATTGAGAACTATGTTACCTGTGCAGCTACTATAGCCATCTTCTAGTATTTTATTTATTTTTTTATTTATTACAATACCTTCAGGACCCCAGTGGGGCGTTACAGAAGGGAGTGGATAAAAAGTAAAAACAATGCAGCAAAATGAAAACAAAAAGTAAATGGAAAATATAATGTAATACAGTAAGGAATGAAAAAACGTAAGCATGAACAAAATACAAATCAGATTACATAAGAAAACAGCCTAGTCAAACACATAGTTTTCCGCGGCATTTTTGAATAAACAGGTGTCAGAAATGTCGGCAACCAAGGTGGGCAGGTGGTTCCAATCGCTCGCCGTCTTGGTTATAAACGAGTTAAAATATGCATTGCTTCGGCAGTATGGAATGCGTACCTTGTGGCGATGATCCGTGCGAGGTGATATGAACGATGGTTCAAATAGAAGATCCCGTTTTAGCTGATGATTGTGGTAGTAAATGTTGTGAAAAGTTAGTATTCGCGCGAGTTTCCTACGAAGGGAAAGGGTAGGAAGGTTCAAAGTATTTTTCATTGTAGTTACACTAGCAGTGCGGGAAAAATTAGACAAAATAAATCGGGCGCTACGATTCTGTACTGACTCTAACTGATTAGTAAGAGTTGTTCGACGCCCTGATTCCGCAATGCCTGCATGACTGCCGAGGTCTCTACTGAGTCAGATGATGTCTCGCAATTAATTAAGGCCATATATTGGGGTTGGTTATATTCTGCGCATATGCATATCACATAAGTTATAGGGTGAATATGATGTATTGTGGAATATCCTTTGCGGAATCCTGCCTCGTTGATTTAAGTGTAAGGTTGGAATAACGGCAGTAAGCTAATCGGACTGCGATTTTTCAAGTCCTTAGCCTCGGCTTTCTTATGAATTAAGAAAGCCTTAGCGTTCTTTTCAGCTTCTTGTACGGTCTAAGTCATTAAGCATTGCGTATAGAGGGTGGCTAGTTTTTCTAGCATAATCTCTCTTCCGTCCTTGAACCGCTCTGCTGCTATCTGATCCTCACCAGGTGCTTTTCCCCTTTGCATTGCTCCTAATGTTTTCCTTACTTCCTCCTTCGATATTAACCGGAGGACGCATTGCTGTTCGCTACTGTCTCTGTCATTAACGATCTGATTACATTGGCTACTATATAGATTTGTATGAAACTCTTGGGATACTTTAACTATCTTATCCATATGGCTAATCACATAGCCCTCCTAGTCTCTTAACGCATATATCTGGCTTTTGTCTATGCCTAGTTCCCTCTTCGCCGCTTTTAAGTTACCTCCGTTTTTTTAAAGCATGCTCGATTGTCTCCGTATTAAACTCTCTTATGTCGGCTAGCCACCCCCCCCCCCCCCCCCCCCTCCCTTGCGCTGATGTATTAACTTCAATAGCTATGCTAGCTCTATTCTGTCTCTAGGGCTAGACGCCCTCATGATTTGGCGTTTCTTAATCAGATCTTTCGTCTCCCGAGATAGCTTGCCGGTATCCTATGGAACCGTCCTGCTGCCTATTTTTTACTATGCACTCCGTAATGATAGCTGTCATATTGTCGTTCATTGGATGAACATTAATGTCGTCTTCCTCAGTTAAGGCTGAACTACTGCGAAAACCTGAAATTTCTCTACTTTCCCTTTCACCGTTAACTCGTTATTGGGCTTCCGCTTCACTAGTTTCTTCCGTTCCCTCGTCAAATCTAGGCTAATTCGAGACCTTGCCATTCTGTGGTCGTTACACCGCATCTTTTCGACGACCTCCACAACCTGCCCAGTTTAAAGTGGATTTCAATTTTAGTCTCACTATTGCGGCTCTTCCAGGTCCACTTCCTGTTCTCTCGTTTGCGGAAGAAGCTGTTCATAATCCGTAAATTATTTCTATCCGGGAACTCTACTAATAAGTCTCCCCTGCTACTCTTGGAACCTATCCCATAGTCACCTACCGCCTGCTCGCAAGCCTGCTTCTTGCCGACCTTTGCATTCAAGTCACCCAACAGTACAGTTGTACTGTGATTTTACTTTCTTCATGGCTGATTCCACGTCTCCATAGAAGCTTTCAACGGTCTGGTCATCATGGCTGGATGTAGGTGCGCAGGCCTGCGCCACCTTCAGCTTGTACCTCCTATTCAACCAAATTACGGTAGCTGCCTCCCTCTGGTTAATACTATACAAATCATCTACGTTGAGACCTATATCCTGATTAATAAGGAATCCTACACCTAGTTCTCGTCTATCCGCTAATCCGTGATAGCACAATATGTGTCCGTCCTTTAGTGCTGTATACGTCTCACCGGTCCTACTAACTTCACTGAGCCCTATGACTTCCCATTTAAAGTCCGCTAGTTCCTCGAATAGCACTGCTAGGGTAGCCTCACTAGATGAGGTTCTGGTGTTAAATGTTGCCAGGCTCAGATTCCAATGGCGGCCTGTCCGGAGCCAGAGATTCTTAGCACCCACAGCTTCGTCAGAGGTCTGACCGCCGACTTAGTAAGTTGCTCCGCAGCCGCTGGGGACTGAGGGCCGAGGATTATTTGCTTCGTTCATAGAACGTTGTGGCCAAGTACTACATACACCAGGGTGGCCAAATCCTGTTCTGGTGAGGGATTGCGTTGTCGGTTCTCGTCGCCGAGCTCAGGCCGCACCCAGGCCTGGATGTGCTATTCCATCGACCCCCACAATTTTTTTAAAGCCTGGTGGGGAATTGCACGGTCCCGGGATTCGAGCCAAAGTCCTCTTGAATGCGAGGCGGATGCTCTAACTCTACGCCATCGCTACTGAGCGCTATTATAATAGCGTCCACTAAATGTCACAAATGCCTGCACAGCACAGAATCTCGACAGCGCATGCTCCACGAACCGCCCGGTTAACGCTCTGTGATTGGCTAGGCGGTGACCACTAGAGTTTGCGGCTACATCATTCGACGTCCGCGCCGTCCAGACTGGCGGAAGTCGCCATAAAAATTAGGTCTTTTGTGATTATTTGCTTAATGATATGTTAACCCAACCTTCCTCTTGCAAATACCTTGGTGTGCATATTTGTAGCAATTTTTCCTGCCAGACTCATGTGGACTACATAACAAGCAAAGCTACATTTCAAGCACACACTCGGTTACTACACAAATTTTCTATGGCACCCACTAACCTGGAATTTCTATTGTACAAATTGCTAATCAGGCCAAACAAAAATGCGCACCATCAGTATGAGACCCTCTAATAGGGAAGATCGAATCCATCCAAAATAGTGCTATTCGTTTCATTTTTTTTCTATCATCGAACTGCAAGTGTAACTATTATGTAGCCAAATTTAAATTTTCCTGTTCATTCAATTCGTCATACAATTTCGCGTATATGTCTCTTTCACAAAAGCTACCAGTCCAACCCTTATCTCAGAGATTCGCTAGTTGTGCCACATCTTATATCTCGCCACGCAGTGACCGCCAGTTCAAAGTTGACTTGCCCAGAAGTCACACCAACCTGCATTTCACATCTCTCAAACCCAGGACATCTAAGGAATGGAACCACGTTCGCACTTTGATCGCATCCATCATAGACGCCGACCTGTTTAAGAATGCCGTTAGCGATTAAATAATGTGGTGATACAGTAAGAGTTTTGTTCGTGTTATTTCTAATTATTTTAGCCACTCCTCTCTGTAACGTTTTGCCCTGAAAGTAAATATAGAAGTAAATAAAATAAATCACTAGAAACTCTGGAGCCTCAAGCCGGACTGCGACCATAGCTTCCACTAGCAATAAGGGAGGGTAATTTTAAGAGCGTTAGCTCTTACTCATCACGTTTCGAGATTTCGTGGGGTCTGCTACATACCTTGATCACAGCGCCATCTGTGGCAGCAACTACTCATCACGTTTCGAGATTTCGTGGTCTCCTACCACCCTGAGATCAAAGCGCCATCTGTAGGCTGCAACTAGAAAACAGCGCATTTTGCATAGAGCTGTGCGCCGTGTCGGCTTCGAAAGACGGCGGCGTGGCGGTCGTTTCTAGTCGGTGGCGGCGGCGGCGGCTCAAAGCCATTTTTCTACGGCGGCGTGGGAGGAACCTATACAGTCCACCGCTCTACCAACTGAGCTATCGACGGAACGACCCGACCGCGGCGGCTGCGTTTTTATGGAGGAGAAACGCTAAGGCGCCCGTGTGCTGTGCGATGTCAGTGCACGTTAAAGATCCCCAGGTGGTCGAAATTATTCCGGAGCCCTCCACTACGGCACCTATATCTTCCTTTCTTCTTTCACTCCCTCCTTTATCCCTTCCCTTACGGCGCGGTTCAGGTGTCCAACGATATATGAGACAGATACTGCGCTATTTCCTTTCCTCCAAAAAAAAACCAATTATTATTATTACGGCGGCGGCGGCGGCGGCGGCGCCGGCAGCGTGTAAAGCTAAACTACAAATTTAAAAAGCTATTTTGCTAAAGCCTTCTTTGTAACTGGTTGAAATTTTAAGGCTTTTTGTAAACTCAGAACACAGAATACAGAGGGGTTGAACGGTGAGAAAAATGCGAAATGTTCTTAAATATTTTGTTTTTTAGGCGCCATATTTAAAAAAAATAGGCGCATATCACAAGCGCTTATGTTGATAGTGTTTATATATCTCTTGCTCACGAACGTGCAGAAAAATTCTTGTTTTCTGCGTCAGAGTCCCACTTGTTTTTCTTTTTGCTATCCTGCGGTTATACAGGTATTTTTCCATTTCGCAGAGTGAGTGAATTCGTCTAGAATTGTTAAGCCGGCACCGACGCATGTGACACTCGATGTGTTAATCGTACTTCCACTTGTTTTAAATGAGATTGTGTTTATACATTATTCTTTACGTAAAATGAAGCATACCTCTTGTCTGACCAACTTTTGTTTAGTTCAGCCCCTTACCTCTCAACCAATCAGTAGATGTTAGGAGAAACATTTCTGTCTGGACAGTTTGTGTAATGACTTGTTCTGAGTATCAATCAGCATTTGTTTAAAGTAACTGTTCTTATAAGGGCCTTTTCTCGGAATGAAAAAGAAATAAAATACGTCTTTTTTGCAGCAGGTGAACATTTTTGTAGCTGAGATATGTTAAGATGCATTGATGCCGTTTTGGGACATATCGCTGATTCCACCCGCAGCCACAGTGCCCGCGACCCTTAAGTCCTGATTCCGACATTCCGAAACCGTTGTTTCTTCTTGTTGCGCCATGTTGCGCTTTTGAAGAAGTTTCGGGATGCAACGTGGCGTTGTCTGGTGACGATATATGCATACGTAGACGCGCGGGGGACAGGGTTGCTTTTGTTTGTTTTGTATTGATTCATTGCAACACACTTGACATCTCGACTCCTTTACATCATTATATGCCTCAGACAGAGAAAAGAATTAAACAAGACAAAACCAAATCTCAAACGCAGCTAGATTTGCGGGCGAAAATATATTCATATGGGGGAGCGCCATCGCGGAGAGTGAAAACGTCGGCAGCGGCGGCGCGCCGATGCCTCGGCGCACACCTCTAATCTTGCATTGAGACTTGTGCAATGCATACATTGGTTCCGCTATATATATACTCCGACAACAACGGGCACCCATCCGGGGACAGTTGTGTACCGTATTTAGTAGGCAAATAAAACCCTGTTGGTTGTGATATAGAAATGAAACAACAATTAAATAATAGGTAAGCATTGTATACATGCAGCTTCTAATTTAAGCCTTACCATGTCGCACCGCAAGCCGAATTCTAGGCCCACCTTGACCCCCGAAACGAAGCAAATTCCGTTAGGGACGTATCTTGAGGGGGTGCAACTCGGACAATGGGTTGCATCGCAATTTCTCTGATAGATGGCGCTAGGCGGTGTGCGTGCACGCCTAGCCGAGCATGGTGGCAATCCACCCCGTTTCAAATGATATTTCATTCCGTTTCTCGAGACGAGCGGCGCGTTCTTCATCGCTTTCTTCATCTAATAAACCAAACAGCTAATGCTCGTTACTTCAACGTCTACCAGACGGTGGCGGCCTTTTGTTTTTGTACATATCCCCTCTCTGCATGAAGCACATCTTCATATCGCGCTTTCACTCGTGAACAGGCAGCTTTCGTCCCATGAAAGGATCCGCGACCCTTTTTAGCCTCCTTGCCTGCCTCCAAAGCAAGATCCTAAATAATGACATCGATTTCTAAATTCATCAAAAAAAAAATTTTTGTAGCGTTGAACGATAACTACGACAACCTCAACGCTATATCTGTTGACCAAAGAACAGGAATTTTGTGGGAAGGGACGGAAGGGCTACTTTCTGCAGAAATGTGGAAATGTTAAGTGGTGGGGCGTTTGGTGACATATAGCACTTAATGTTTAGCGCTGACACAAGGACAGACAGAGAAGCACGCACCACACGTGCTACTTCGATCTGTACCCCCAATGTGCTTCAAGTTTCCTTTCCTGATATTTTATCACCCGTGAGAAGTGGTTTGCATGCTCTGAGCACACAAATAACCACATGCTCACTTACTCGAGTGCAAAAGGGCTCACCATACATGTACAAATCCCTAGTAGGCATGTACAATGCGCGCCGCTTCCCACTCCTTTTCTGCAGGTGAGGTGTGTGAAACTCTGTACAGCTCTTCCACCCACCGAATCTTGCTTTGCATCCACCCGGCCTTCGCTCACGATACCGAACAGTGAACCGATGAAGAGCATAATTCTGGCTCCGCAATGCGTCGACCGCAATGCTTGACAGCCGCGCTCTACTCGGAGGCAGCTCTGCTGCCATGGATAGGCCTGCTTCAAAATACAGACAGGCTCAGAAACGCAATATTCGAATACTGGATGCAGTTTGCGAGACTGCACTTCGAAACTATTTTAGGTACCTGTTAGCTGCCAAAGACTTGCGAATACCTGTCATATTGCCGTACCCGCCTTCTTATATATAAACACGTTGTGTCCGGCGCCCCTGGTGATTAGTTGAAAGTATTTTCTTTTCTCTCCGAAAGCACCTTAAAAATAACTCGTTTTCTTTGTACTCATTGATGATTTCACGTTGCACTGCAACAAATTGTGAGCATTTTATTGTTCACAAATTTTATGTAGTTGCTTTTGAAACTTGATTTCGAAACTTCCGCAAGCGCTGGCAGATGGCCGTTAACATGCTTTCAGCATCACGGGCACTGGCAGCTGCTTCTTGCTGCACGTGCGTTTCAACACCCACTCAAGTGATGCACACATTTCGGCCACTCCAGTGGCTTGGAACAGCAGGCACAGCCGCTGCGCGCGTCGTGAGGGCCGCATTTGTCGTTTGTTTTCATTTGCCCGTTGCACGCCAGAGACTGCCAAAGTGTATGCCGCGACTCAGCGCACCTTGACACCGAATCGGCGGCGGCGGACATTTTGCGGCACGCTTCGGGAACTCGCCGCGCGTACGCGCCACGTCCAGCTGTCGTTGTAGACACGACGCGAGCTGGGAATACGCGCTCGGTACGCATTGTCAGCTGCCTACGCGCAGCGCGGGCCACTTGTTTGTTGAGCGAGATTTGTTCTCTGTGATCCCTGTGCTGCGAGAGGCCGGACAGGTGCTTCCGGACGGAGTGTGCCTCCTGTGCTCGCCGGAAAAGGGTGAGTCGGCCACGCTTCCTGCGCTTGGGTGTCGGTGCCAAGTAAATGGCATGTGCGAAAAGGTGCGTACATAAAGCTAATGGGAGACGAATATTAGGACTTTATTTCTTAGTATAGTCTTTATCGGGACCCTTTGTCGGTCTTTGTTCCGTAGCTCATAACCTTGATGTGCTTAGAATATCTGATAACAGGTGGTGAAGTCGTGATTGTTTAAGCTTAGCAGATCGCAGTTTGTCTGCAGAGAAAGCACCAGAAAAGAAAAGGTCTCTTCTTCGCAGGACTATCGGTACATTTAAAATGTTCCTCTCAACAAAAGGCTTTCGCTATCGCCGAAAATCAAAAATAAAAAAGGAAGAAAACTGCTCCTTGTCAAGAATATCTGAAAATTGCAAAAAGTTCTCTCTACAATACAGCTGTTCAATGTTGTGAAAATTTTAAAAATGAATGTGAGGGGCTTTATCAAAACCACGAAAGAGAAAAATATCAGCAGCTTGCAGCATTCTAAGGCTTAGATCTTCCTGTCCTCAAGCAAACTTGACAGCAAAGCTGCTAAATGATGTACAACGGCAATTGTTTTTAAGTATCCTTCGAAGACGGCTTAAAAAATTACCTAACGGGCGCGCCGCCTGCCTGGCGCATAACAAAACCGTCCCTGCGTTTTGTCACCAATCTCTGCACTCCGGCCTAGCACAGGCGTTACGAGCGCGTCAGATGGCCAGCTGCGCAGCTCACCTGACACTTTTCTGTGGTCAGGTGAGCTGTCCCGTCACAGCAGCGCAGTGGGGTCACCTGCTGGCGAGTGCTTTGTCCCATTATCCACAGGAGAAAGACGTGTGTCACTGACTCGCTGCGCGTCAAAATGCCTCTTCTTTCCGTGGATGACTGCTCGTCGTGCTGAAGCAGCGCCCCTAATGGGTTGCAGTGTGAGTCCAAATGTGAATCTTCACCAGAACCATTTGCGAATTACGCAGTATTCCGCGGGGCATCTGGCATGCTACAGAGGACAACGTCGAAGATGACCTTGTGTAAGGAGACAAATAATAAGAAGACGTTAGTGCTGAAGTCACGAAAAGAAGGATAGAATAAATGATGTTTGGAGCCAGAGGATTCCCAGAATCGTTATATTTAGCGCAGCCGAGATTCAGAATGAAACCATGTGGGTGACATTGAATGTAGCACGGCAAGCTGGCGACCGAACCATCGCTGTCTACGAAGCAGACGGCGAGGACTTCGAAGCTCTCCCTGAAGAGGTGATGACCACAAGTATTGGTATGAAATGAAATGATCATAGAAGCCTTGCTCAGATCATCATGTGCTCTATCCTTGAAATGTTGGCCGTAACGTTCACGTCACTTCCTTACTCCTGCACTCCTTTCATTCTGCTTGCACAGCCTCTGTGTGTTCTATACTCATAATTTATTCACTGGCACCAAGCATTCTGGAAAGCGTCAGAATTCAGGACACTGTGACATCCGAGTGAGAGCTGACACGACAGATGACCCTGTCAGTAAACCGGAACATCGACCGCCCAATTGCAGTTCACAGAAGTCAACTCTTTAGTCGGTCTGAAGGAACTTGTCTTCCACCGTGTGAGGTCAGCCGCTTTCTATTCCTTCTTGTCCAGCAAAGAAAAACGGTGGTTCCTGAACTCCTTTGCACAGCATGCGCACCAAGGCTAGACAAGATGCGCCTTGATTTCCACCGTTCAAAGCGCAAGTGTTTAAGGGCCATTAAATATGGCAACGTGGTTGTCGATTTAGAATGCCAAGACTCTACCATAACGCCGCTAAGAACTACACGAAACGCCGCTAAGAACTACACGAAATAGCTTCCCAGATACTGCAAGGAAAGTCTTTAAATCGCTCTTCTTCTACAAGTTGTTCTTAGCAGGCGGTACAGTATCAAATGTGACCTTCAACGCCGGGCTTCAAGAAAGGTTGCTATTTATATGCTTATATTACCGCACTCTGGCTACAAAGACGGCATTTTCACAAAAAAAAAAACAAAGTTCTAACCTAAAAAAGGTCAAATCAATGAAATACAGGTGTCGCCACCAAGTGTCGTGTCCTCAAATAGGTTTCAGTGTGTAGACAAAGGTTCTAGCTTCCAGATCTCTGAGCCCAGGCTACCCCTCTATTCAATTCTAAACGAGAATCACAGAGCTCTCTTTGGTCCAGACGTGCCCAGTTTGAATCGAGTCCCGGAATGATTACTAAGCGCAGTTTTTTTTGTGCAATAAATGTCCCTTATTGTCCCCGAGAAACCACATTCCAAGACAGAGCCATACAATCGATTTTTCCCTTAGTAAAAATGAGATGAGAATGGCTGCGCCTTAAAGGTGTAGAATACGACTGGTGCGCGACCTCACACTTACAAGTTAGAGCTAATCCTTGTGAATGGGCCGCTGCGGCGGCTCAGTGGTTATGGTGTTCGGCTGCTGACCCGAAAGACGTGGGTTCGATCTCGGCCGCGGCGGTCGAATTTTGATGGAGGCGAATTCTAGAGGCCCGTGTACCGTGCGATGTCAGTGCATGTTAAACAAGCCGCTGGCGGTCCAAATTTTCCGGAACCCTTCACTACGGCGTCCCTCAAGGCCTGAGTCGCTTTTGGGACATTAAGCCCACATAAACCAAACCAAACCAAACCAAACCTTGTGATTTTAACCCTTTCCTGCCATCAATTGGCCACAGTTTTGGCTCTGAATAAAGTAGGTGTGCTCCGTATGATGTGTATGTTGATATAAGGCGCAAAGGATATCAATATATGACATTCAAGTTTTAATTTTCGTGTTTTAGCCGTTACCCTGTCGTTTATTCTCTATTCGTTAATTGATTTATATATTTCTTTCTTTGGCATACTTACCAGGCCCGAGGGCATTATAGAGATGTACGCTAAGTGACAAAAACACAGTGAAGACTAGTAGCATTAATAAATTTAAAATACGGCACAAAAAGTGTACTTGAGATTTGCTACGCCCTGAATGGCAGTAGTAGAGGCTGGAAGGTGGTTCTAATCGCCGCTACTGTTCTGAATAAAAGAACTACTCTACATTTTAATCCGTGGTAGAAAGAGGTTGGGCAGACGGCTTATGGAAATCACAAAGTGAACAAGGCCAGCGAAAGCCTCAGGGCACTTGCCCCTGAGGGTCCTTGGCTCTGAAGAGCCCTGAACTTTTGCCCTCCTTTCCTCACTTTATGATCATACATTTTAATTCTGGAGAACGACCGGCCACTTTTTAACATGCGATCAGAAAGGCATGAAATGTACAAAGGGCGAGCAAAACGGCAGACATTCAAGAGAAAACATTGGTGATAAATTATCTGCACAAAACGCAGTCGTTAACAGTTGCGCCGCAAAAGTCTGGTAAGATGAGTGTTATTCATGGATGTAGTACTGGTTTTGCGTGGATGGCTTGATAGATGTATCAGCGCGATTTCAGCGGGATCCAAGACTGCGGATGCACTGTCCAGCTTGGCGCATACTAGTGCTTTATCCAGGGTAAGCTTTATCGACATAGGCGCGACAAAAACGTCTCTAAAATATGTTATAATAGCGCCAGCGTTATCCGTGGCGCTCAACATGCTTATTTCATGATAGTTATGCTAATAGATAAACATCGAGTTATTTTATGAGTTCAAAGATTCATGTAAAGTGCCGTGAAGATCTTAAGTACGCCTGTTATGATAGTAAGCGCAGCGTGACACATGCATGGTTTTACATTAACCTTTATTGCATGGGTCATATATCCCACTAGTTTTTTCTATCCTTATTTATTTCCTTTTTATTTATTTCTTTTATTTCAGCATCAGACAAAACACAGAGCCTGATGCAGGGACAGAGACTAAAGGCTGGTGGTGCCTGACGAGGCCTCTGACCATAAACAGTCCACAGCGGTATAGATACAATACAAATCTTAGAACAAAATAATAAAGTGTGCCTCCTGCAATTACAAAAGATAACAAAAAGCGCTACATTTGACCCTTGTACAGAAACGTATTTCACATACTGTTGTACATGTTATTAATGTCGTATTGGAACTTGTGAGCAGGGTCATTTGTTTTAGGATGACTGACATTCATCAGCCCAACGGCTAATCACGCCATTGGCCAATGCATTTAGGAAAATCTTTAATTCAATCCATCAATAACACCAAGGCAGTGATCCTCTGATATGCAGCAGTAATTTTCTTTTCCGCATTTTCTTGTTCCTTAGCACCTGTTTTTTTCTTTCTCTGCGCCCGGAATGTCACCGCTTTTGTTTGTGTTTTCCCTCCTGTTGTCAACGCCGCACAATAAACAGCACTGCCTCTCATGTCGCTCAAAATAGGAAAGAATCTCCTTTTCCGAGGCTTTCTTTCGGGACAAGTTTTTCCACCTGCTGTTGAACTTTACTGTTTCGGGACAAACAATCACTGCATCGCGTGGAGTCTATTCAGCCTATCACAGCTGCTCGAATGCACTAGTATTGCGAAACATGGTCGGACACCCGTTAACCCCCTCCATACTAACAAGCCCACGGAAACCGGCTCCGCAACATATAGAGTGAGTCCGGTGGGGCAGGCTAATCGGCCAGAATCAAAGGTCCCAAAAATATCGAAAGTTCAAAATTGAATGGGTTCTCTTCAATTTCATTGGCGTTGGTGCAGAGGAAAGTGTACAGCAATGCAAATAAATGAAAGCAATGAAATTAAGTAAATTAATCAGCAACACTCTTTTCGCGCTTAAAAAATGTTACAATTGTATTTACTGTTTCAGCTTTTAATGCGAAACCTGTGAGTTATGTGCACTTGAAATAATTTTATTATTTCATGCGTCACTATAATTCTTCACAAATTCGCGAGTGCCGTGCAGGGACTATTTTGTACGTTAATGATTTTTTTTTTAGCAGCGGTCCCTCTATGGAGATTTACCTTTGGCTATGAGAGCATGTTGGTCAAATGCAAATTTGTTTTTTCGCAAGCTGTAACTTCACTACTGTAACACCATCGGGTTCGAAAGACAGTTTAAGCATAGCGTCGTCAAAGTACAACATGCGAGGTCTGTCGGGCTTCCACCTTAAAGAATGCAATAGTGCCAATACGGTGCCGGGTAGTTTTCGACGCGGATAGTTCACAGTTTGCAATGCCGAGTTCGTTTATATACACACTGAGCGCAGAAACGCTGGGCAATGTATTGAAGTGTCCCGCAGAATCCTGTAAATCAGAGGAGCCCAAACTCGGTGTCTCTTACTTCGCAGTTGTTCATTTGAAACGCGAGATTTACCGTGCACGTTCTAAAGCTGAACATACCCTTTATGTGGACCGTCGCAGAACACAGTAAATACCCCAAGCCCATTGATATTTTAGCGCTTGAGATCACGGCAACCAGTGAAAATGTTGGATGAGGAGAGGACATCAGCAAAAGATGTTACGTAAATTAAAGCAGCTGGCTACCTCCCCAGAAATCAGACCTGCCTCTCGATACGCCGCTCTGCAAGGAATACGTACATGTGGAGTAGCAGTAAATAAATTTAACCAACTTCTTTGCTGGCCGCGGCAGTTTCCAGGGCTCTCTTCCATGTTCCAGCGGGGTTATTGCCCTTACAGGCTTCTAGTAATGCAGTCTAGTCTATGCCAAATGCATAGACGCTGACATTAAGCAGTTAAAGTGTAACAGATTGCAGCTGTAACCATATCTGGACAGCTTTGAAGCCTGTCCAGTCTACATCGCTTCTGCATTTTCTTCACCCCACATGCTGCGTCGAAAGAAAATAAAAATAAGATAACGTCAAAAATGTCATGTTCGTCTTCGTAACACCGCGAACTTTAAGAATCGTTGAAAGAAGTTCTCGTTCCTAAACTCGCCGCCTTCGGGAACACGAATCCACCCCACGCAGAGGTTTCCTTTTCGAAATCCGCCTTTTCTCTTCGCCCACTCAAGTGCCGTGAATCTTAAGCTGACTCACAGTCTGTGCAATACCGCTTCGCCTTGTGCGGAAGCACTGCATTCGTGCGCGTAGAGCCTTCTGTGCTGTGATGCCGCTCTTCGTCCAAGCGCCAGCAGGTGGCACCACTGGGAGACAGGCGCAGCACGAAACAATCATGGGAAACCTTACCGCCTACTGTCAGGCAATCTGTGACGAGCCTGGCAGCTCCGTTTTAGAAGCATGACTAAAAACGTCATACACCTTCGCGCTTGGTGCCTTCTTCTTACTTTTTATTTTATACATTTTTTTTCACGAGCTGCGTCATTAACCAACAGTTTGCTTCAACGCAAACAGACTTGGATTTTGTCAGGAGAACGCTGCACCAGCACATATCAAAGCCAGTGCCATTATTAGCGCATAGATTCCAAACGGTGATGTCACGATTGAGTCGGACGATGTCTCACATGGTTCGTATAGGCCGTCGCTTCTCCCCTTTCCGTCCACGTTGTCGCCACGTGAGAAGCTACTATGCAATCTTTCCTTCCTGGGCGGCATCCTTTTATAGTCATTCCTCTCGGATTTAAAGCAAATATTTCGCTAAAACAAATATACGTGGAGAAATGTGCGGCAAATCTTGCCGCCTGCGCGGTGAACTTTAAGCACGTTTTAGAGCATCCGGCGAATAGACAACCCGATAATGGTGACATCAGAACAGAAATTGCAAACTATAGTAGTCAAAGGAAGAGTGATAATTTTTATGTACTTATTTATTCACTTCTGTGCTCTTATTTTTTCATCCGTTTCTTCTTCGTTTCTGTTTCTTTGTGCAACCCTATTTGTCGATTTTGTTCGTCTAACGAGCCCCCCTTTCCTGTTCTCTTGTCTGCTCAATAGTCAACAATGGCCTCGGTTCTGGCAGTCTTGATTCCAAAGGTACCATAATAGGGTTCTCGCACAGATTCCTCTCTCACGGTTCGATTCCGTTCCTACGTGGCACTCGCGGTAATACAGGACGTGCTACGTCCGCCGCTAAGGACGAGGGTACCGCTAGTGAACACTCTCGAAGTTCGGTTACTCTACGCAGAAATGCTCCCGAAAGCTGAAGATTCGACAGCCGTTACCGTCGCTCAGTTGGTAGAGCTCCGGACTCGAAATTCGGAGGCCGTGGCTTCATACCCCAGCTGCGGCATGTGGTTCTTTTTTCTTCTTTCTAGCCAATTACCTTTAAATAATTACCTATCAATCTACCGTTGACGAACACCACAATTAAAATACATCCCCTGTACTCCTCGGTTTCGGGGAGTGTTGGCTTTCTTCATGTATGTCATAAAGAGCCCCTCTTTTCTCTCCTCTTGTCTGCTTCGAGATATACAGTAGAGAACAAAAAGAAGTTTTCAATTTTTCCTTAAATTCAAAGTATCACGGCCAGAAAGATGTACTTCCTATGCCTGACTATATTACCATACAATAATGCCCTATTCTTCGTCTGGAGTTTTTAGGGATGTAACAGTTTGTTTTCATTTCGTTTTCATTTTTTGCTTTCATAGGCGATTCTCACTCCGTTCTTTTCCCGTATGTTCTAAATTCGTGTTAACTTTTTTCACGTTCAGGTGACATTCTGCGGTTGTCTGTATTACTCACATTTTATTAGCAATGGGCAAAGTGTGGTTACAATGACCTCATCAGGATTCCTCATATCGCAGTTACCTTGGGAAACAACTATGTGTTGAAATACCAACAAATTTCACTGGATTTCAGGTAAGCGCATTGCACGCCTTCTCAAGATTTGAAGAGATATACCAGAACGACCAAACATACCATAAAGACATACCACAATGACCAAGCAAGCTGTTTAGAAAGACATTGTTCGGGCGGGCCTAAAAATCTCTAGACAGACAGTTGTCGACATTTCAGAAGATTTGGCATTGTTATCAGGCTCTACAGTAATTCCATGAACTGTGAGATGTCATGTGCAATGTGCTGAACTAAACGACAAGAGCCCAGCTGAGACCCCACTAAGCTGTGAAAAAATTGTGTTTCCAGGATTAACTACGTAAAGGAACTCCCAGTGTGAATAGGTCACGAGCGCAAAAGAGTGATACAATTAAATGAATAAAGTTCTTGACGGGCATTATGTGAGGATTCCTTTGTACACGTAGCCCCAAACACAATTTATATCGACCTTGTTATCAGCGTACCCCGTTAAACTACACGGGTGAGAACGTAATGGCACACTGCTGATTCTGCGCTTGTCGAGTTTGTCTCCTTGAGTGTATCCAATGTACCATGAGCGATGAGGTTCATCAGGAAATTCTTTAAAATGTTATGCTTCTATAGAAGCACAAGAATGTGGGGTTTCGATATGTGCTTCAAAAGAAGTGTGACCTGAATACTTTTTTCTACGCTCTTCAATGGGTGGATGAAGAAGACGATGGTGGACCTTATGGAGTAATCAAGCCATCATACAGTGATTAGTTCGGTTGATTATATTTGTATCAGCTCTGTTCGTCATCTCAGAGAAAAACAGCCAGCAGCGTCCAGCATAAAGTCGTGACGCTGCTGCCAGAGTTGGGAACCTGGGCTACACGTTCGCTGACAGGTTCCTGGACTCCATGATTCGGAGCGAACAATCAGCGATCGCCGAAAAAGGCTTGCGTCTGAATTATTCATTAATTATATTGTTGTTAAAAGACTTTCTAGAAATTATGCCTCATTTAGTAAAAAAAAAAGCATATAGTCACCGATTTCTTCCCACAGCGCGGAAATTTCAACAAATTCAGTTCAATTGCCGCTTAAAATTATGATAAAAAACATTGGTTGCTGCTATTGGGTAAAAAGTCTGATATTGTCATTCCATCAACCTCGTGCGCAAAATTTAGTGCGCCAAAAATGTTGAATTCGAAAAACTTAAACATCTTATCTTTTTCTCACAATGCAAGTTTCGCTGGCGGTGGGGCTCAAGCAACAGGTCTCCTGTCAAAGACCGGACGAAGAAAGGCAGTATATTCACTCTTAGAGGATAACAAGAAAATGGAGAACATTGCACCATAATAAAATGCATAGTAACCTTCACACGCCTGGAAACGTGTAAAGGCTACGCAGAACGTCCACAGACAAACTCAAAAGAGGACTACATTGTGGATCTGAAAAAAAAAATATTTAGCACAAGCTGTTTCCCGACGTAGCAATCTCTACTGAATAATTGCAATTTTAAAATTCTGCGGTTCACAAACCGAAAAGCCTTATAAATAAATAAAAACGTAGCATCAACGAGGGAAACAGCGATATATATATATATATATATATATATCCAAAGAACAAAAGTCTCAAGCAGTTCAATATATGCATTTATATATTATCCTTAAACTTTCCAGCGGATTCACTTGACTACAAGTCGTGTTAATAACCTGCGCCTCTTTCATAACGCAGAAATTTTATTAGCTATAGTGTACTACTTGTAACTCGTTATTGCGCGCATGTACAGGGTCACCCACTTTCACTGAAATGCCCTCAGAGAGAGCTTGAGCCAAACACTTGCTCTTTTTGGAACCATATGTGAGCGGAAAGACTTTAGGCTCGATTTACCACGCATTAAAAGGCAAAAGAAATCAACGAGGCGGCATGTAGAGGTAAGGAACAGTAATTTAAGTCTTGAGAGGAAAGAAACCAACAAGAAACAAGAAAGGAAAAACAAAACAAAGCACTCGCAATAGATAAAGGAGAGAGATAACAAAAAAGAGGAAAGGTGAACTCAAGTTTTTCGTGTCCCAATGATGAGCCTGGTCGGTAGTTGGTGCGTCGATCGAGAAGGAGTGGCGGGGTGTCGGGGCAGTCTGTGGGCTCCGGTCGGTATCCTGGTGGGGACGTAGTGTGGACGGTAGTCTCCACGGCAGTCTCCACGGCAGGCGTCAGCGTCAGAGCGTTGGCGTACGGTTGACGGCGCTGTCCATAGCGGGCCTCAACGATGCTGCAGGAAGCCATCACACTTCTGGTATCCGGGCGCGGTCCCCAGGTCAGGTAGCCCGGGTAAGCTGCGGTGGCGACTGAGGCGACCCGTGTTCAGAGGCTACCGGACAGGAAGGGAACAGCGGCGCCTGGGTCTGGTGGTTCAGGCTCTCGACGACGGCTGTCCAGGTCTGGTAGCCTGGATGTCTGCGGCTGAGGCCCAAGCCTGGGAACTCGGGGGGCCAGCAGATCTCGTACACGTCCGTCGCCGACCGCATTCTTTCGGTTCTCTCCCCTGCACGCGCTCTAAGCCACGTCTCACTGCCGCTTTTTCTTCTTCGTTCGCGGCCTCGTGCGACTTCTCCAGCCGCAGTATGGCGCTGGCGCCTTACATCATACTAACTTTCTTAAAGCAAAATGTTGTTTGCTCAGTAATTACGATAGACCAACAAATATAGCACATAGATATATTTAGTTAACTTGAATAGGTGTGTAAAAATTGTTTTGCCTGAGGTTTTTCATGCAAGAACCCAAAGTCCTAAACTTCAGTGAATTAGTGAGTAATAAATCTCTACCCTGACATGGTTTCGTAACGTATAGTTTTGATGGACAGGTGTCATCACAAACATCGAAATACCAACCTAGAAACCTAATTTATCCTGTTTTATTTAAAATGAACCAATAAATTGTTTGACTTGAGTTCTGCGCCAGCTTGACTTTCGTCTATTCCAGTGCCGATCGTCACAGCCACGTGACATTAACAACTTTTGAAAAGCTCATCTGTCTGTTTCCCGCTGAATTTTAATTCTTCCCTTCGCTTTAAATATTGCATAATACCTTGTTTTTTTTAGTATTCGCACGCAGCGTATTTCGGCTTAGCTACATGTCCATGTTGTACATTTGTTGGTCAGCGCATTACGAAATTAGTGCCTGGCAGTGGTCAGTTAAGGTAATTGCTTCGTCAACCACGTGCAGTATGATACTGCGTCTGTTGCTGCTTTCCTTATGTAGATAATTATAAGGATGTAATGACCGCCCTGAAGCTAACCCACGAGGAACTCCGTAATCAATCGCCTCCAGCTATGATGTAATGAAAATGGCGGGACGAACAAGGGCAAAAGTAGAACACACAGGACAGGACCAGCGCCTGTCTTCAAAGGACGAGGACAGGACAATACCAGTGGGTGTTCTGTGTGTTCTACTTTTGTCCTCGTTCGTCATGCCGTTTTCATTCCATCTTCAATCATGAACCAACTTCCCCAAGCAAGTCCAGCTGTGAATTTGTCCTAGTAGGTATATGAACTGCTTTGTTGCGTTAAATGGCTTTAGTTATTCCCGAGTACGTCCTAAGTACCTAACAAGGTGATGTTCTGTGTAAAACGTATTCAGTTTAGGCGAACGACTTGCGAGCTTCAAGAACATACTTCCAGTTTTTCCGCTCTTAGAAGTACCTCTTCTCATGACTTCTTTTCCAAAACCGAACTGTGGTGGACCCTTTGATTATATTTTTTCCTTAATGGCAAGATCTTTATTCATTACCCGTCTCACTATTATTGGAGAAGTTGGGCAAAGATGTCATGGCCAGCAGTCGCTTCGTTCTGAGACAACTCTAATGTACTGCACTACTCTAGCACTGTTATCAGGACTTGAATCTTCCCCGTCTATAGAATAAGGTTGGGTATAAATGCTCCAGGGGCTCAGTTATCCCGTTTTCTTTTGCGTTTTTCTTTTGTTTCGCGTGACCTACAAGCGCAGCTGTTTCTCAGTCCCGATTTCACATCTCTATTTCTGCCCGGCATGTTAGGGGAAAAAAACAGCTGCTCTGTCATAGTGGATCAAAGACTCGCTGGGGCCAGTACCAGCATTGTCGCTAGGTGCACCTGCATGCAAAAAGTGTGAATAACACAAACAGTACTTCTTCATTCATTTCAGTGGGAACGAAATAAGTAGAGTTAATTCGGGAGTTTTTCAGTAGTAACACTTTGTTATTCACAACTAATTCCGGACTAACGAGCTCTATTCCGGCTGACAGTTCACTAGTTGTTTTCAAGCAAGCAAGGTCTTCTACTATCGCGGACTTACTGGCATTTTGCATTTTTAATTGCAAGTTTCTGCAATTTCAAAAATTTAATTGAGATAAGATGTTTGCCTTTAGTTTTATGGAGCAATCCAAATAATATGTTAAGTTTTTAAATTTCACTAAAAGACATCGTAAAAATCTACGGTTACCCTCTCTGTCGGAGCCTTTTGTTTTAAGTTTAAAGGAAGGCAGATTGCGTACACTTTTCCGAACTATATTTTAAAAATCCTAATATGCATCCTTCGTGCCGTTCTTTCTTTCAAGAGTCCACTAATCAGTGCTCATAGTAAGTTCTGACATTTTTATAATATTTCTATCAATTATCTTTCAGTGGGCTACAGTTTCGTTGTCACCGTGCTTCGCTTTGGCTGCTCCGGTGCAGGAGTTAACACTAGACTGGTAGCTGATCTCTGAAGCTGGAGGGGGGAACCCGACGCTGTGGCCCAGGCTTCGTGTTGTGTCGGGTCAGGAACGAGGCTGCCGGTGAGAGGCTGGAGAGAGAGTAGGAGAGGGATGAAGGGGAGACTGTGCACGTTTATTTCAAGTATTTACGTGAGTCCGTAAAATACAAGCAGAAATCAGAAGGTTTATGAAGGCATACAATGCGAGCATGAGGCGAGTTTTATACCCTATCATGCCCTGTCTCTAGCTTCGCAACTGGGGAATCTCAGCACTTGATTGATGTCCATTTAGGAATCTCTCAAGCCGACTCGGGGCGCCGTTCACTGCAGGCATCGCCACCATTGATCCTTCACAGCGGGTCCGGTAATGAGGACCTGCCCTCTGATGGCGATGTCGATGAAGCCACCGTGAAGCAGCACTCTTAGCAAGGACAAAGATTTTAAGGCGAAATCTGTTATAGGCTTATGATTCGCCAGTGGGGATGTTCGCAGAAAAGTGTCACACTATAGCTGTCAATCAAACGTGGTTGAGATGTCCACCAAGATTTCGAGATCTGAGAGCTACTGTGTCCTTTCCTCAAAACACATCCTTTCGCATTCCTCAACGTAATCAGACAAGTGTCCTCACAGTTAAATAGCAATTAGTTAATTAGAAATTAGTAATTATCTAGTTCGTTTATGCGTAACCACTAATCATTAATTAGTTGTTAATTATTTGGTAATTAATATTTAGTTAATTGGTAACTTGTTTATTGGGATTGGTTATTTATTTAGTTTGTAATTAGTTAATTAGTAATAGTAGTGGTAAGTGTACTATGTTGTAACTGGGAACTCAGTATACAATGCACTAAGCAAGCGCAAGGCGCCAGCAGACAGTGCACCTATACGCTTCAGCCCATTGCGCATGCGTGAAACGTCATTGAGTGGCGCCACCATCGTTCGAGAGGAGCGCTCCTCAAACAATCTTGCCAGACGCCTCCTGAACGACGACCTGGAAGGATGCCGCCTAAACGCTCTTTGTAGTTTTTAATCAACATCTTCACCACACATCGGCGACACGAACAGCAACACCGCGCTAAAAGCTTTCGCCTCACCCCACCTTAGGCCAGCAAAGGGCCCCTTTGAATATTTCTGCCAGCTTGAGCGGACTTCGCTGAAGGCGGGCCTTGACCAGAGTGAACACTGAGCTCCCTTTTCGGACGGTCACCACCTCCGAGGAAGTCTTCCTGGTCTATCCACAAGTAGTGCAGGGAAACACCGCTTGCTTCGGCCGCCGTCGCCGTTATCCAGGTCCAGGAAAGACAGGGCGTTTGTCTTCCACGGCACCGTCCCGCTTGCGCAGCGCCGAGCTACTGTGGGTGCGCCGCCGAAATTCGCCTGCCAGCGGGATGGGGCTGGTCCCCTTTCGTCTCGCTACAAGGAGAAAGGGTGGAGAAAGGCGCCGCGTCAACGCCTTTTCTTACTCACCGCCATCCCCCAGAAGAGCCCTTGCGCTAATCTACTCAAGCTGGAGGCTGATGTCCGTATATAATATCGATAACCACTGAAGCGGATTGTTAGGCAAAGTTGACATAGAGCTTTGTTCTGTACTTTAATTCATGCTAAAGATGGTAAAGAGAGTTCATGATAAAGAAAAGTCGGCACCCATGAGCATGAATCATTTCAAGTAGTTGAGCCCTCATAGAAGTTGCAACAGCAACGTAAATATTGAGATCCCCAGTAAACAACAAAGAATTAATTCTTTGACTTTGAGCTTTCTGTTGAGTTTTTTCATAAAAGAGCACAAAGTCTTGAAGGCTACTCAACTGCTATGGGTATATAGGTACTCAGGAAAGTTTCCACATTACATAAGTATTAAAGTTCCCCTTAATTTTCTCAATGCAAAAAGAGTACTCATATTAAAGAGGGTTGCAAAATTTTTGCAAGAACTGGAACGACATTCTGAATGTTGGCCAAATGTTTAGGGGAAACCCCCCGTTCTTACCGAGGTGTTGGCAGTACAACATAAAAGCGATAAGGGATCATGCAGGTTTCTACCACAGCACGTACTGAAGTTATCATTAATAAACAAAGGAATTAGGCTCTTTAATAAGCCTTATGTTCACAAAAAGCTTAGAACGTTGAATACTACCGGAAAGTGGGTGGTAGATACTTAACAATAAGCAATGCGCCATCACACACAACGGCTAATTTTCTACCTACAGGAGCCGCTGTTGCATGTGTTATCCTCCAATCGGCCCTGCAGTAAGGAGCCCAACGACTCACTTCGCTGCTATGGTGTGCAATTAAGAAGCTTGTGCCGTCATTTGAGTGGAGACGACTCTCCGCTTACTGAGGGTCACCTTGCCTAGACTTTTTGCTGCTTAACTTTCGACTGTAAATTCCGCAGTAATTGTTGCTCATTTATTTAAATGGCCAGTTATCTATTTGTTTGCCTCAGAGATAAGAAAACATGAAGCAGAGAAGCGTGCAGCAATAGGGCACCCTGCCAGTAACGAAAGAGGAAGTAATGAAAGTCTCAGGAGCAATGAAAAGGGCGAACGCAGCTGGTGCCTATCAGGTAAGAGCAGATCTGTTGAAGGACGGAGGGTAAATCGTCCTAGAAAAACTAGCCACTCTGCATACGCAATGCCTTATGAACTCGACCGTATAAGAAGCTTGGAAGAACGCTAAAATGATCTTAATTTATAAGAAAGGAGACGTCAAGGACATTAAAAATTACAGACCGATCAGCTTACTGTCTTACTGTCAGTTGCCTACAAGGTATTTTCTAATGTAATCGCTAATAGACTCTGAAAAACCTCTGGCTTCATTCAACGAAAAGCTCAGACAGGCTTTCCTAAAGGATACTCCCCTTACAAAAATTGCTATAGACAGTCTATAGACTGTCTATTGATTTCTGTCTATGAAGTCTCTAGACTCGCTATAGACAGACCCTAGAGAAGTATATAGGCAATACAAATTCTATAGAAAGTTTATAGAAAATCTATAGATTTATGGCCATACACATTTAGTACTTTTGTCCATATACAGTCTATAGACTATGAGTAGACAAAAAGAAATATCTATAGGAGGGCAATACAGTCTATAAGACGTCTATAGACTGTCTATAGACCATTTTTGTAAGTGTCGCCAATAGACCATGTACGCCCTATCAATCAGGTGATAGAGAAGTGCGCAGAATATAACCTACTCCTATATATAGGCTTCATTAATTACCATCAGCATTTGATTCTGTGGAAACCTCAGCAGTCATGAAGGCACTGCGGAATAAGGGTGTGTCAAAGTCTTATATGAAAATATTGGAAGATATATATAACCACTGACACAGCTACCATACCACTCGGTAAAGTCAGCTATAAAATTCCAATAAGGAAGGGTGTCAGGAAGGGAGACACAATCTCGCCAGTGCTGTTCACTGCCTTGTTACAGGACGTACTCTGAGGCCTGTATTGGAAACCGTTAGGGATAAGTATTAATGAAGATTACCCAAGTAATGCGCGATTCGCTGATGACACGAGAACAACTGAAAATAAAGATCGAGTTAAGCAGAGCAGAACGGTGGGTTTAAAAAATTATATGCAGAAAGGCAAAGTAATGTTCAACAGTCTAGCAGGGGAACAGCAGTTCACAACTGGTAGCGAGATGCTGGTAAACGAATGCGCCTACTTAGAGCAGGTAGAGACAACTGATCCGGATCATGAGAGGGAAATAATTAGAAGGACAAAAATGGGGTGGAGCGCATATGGCAGGTTCTCTCAGGTCATCAATGCTTGTTTACCAATATTCCTCAAGAGAAAAGTGTACGACAGCTGTATCTTACCGGTACTCACCTACGGGGCAGAAACGATGAGGCTAAGGAAAAAGGTTCCGCTTAAGATAAGGAAAACGCAGGCAGCCATGGAAATAAAAATGATAGGTGTAACGTTAAGAGACCGGAAGCGTGCAATGTGGATGAGGGAACAAACGCGGGTTAATGACATCCTAGTCGAAATCAAGAGGAAGAAATGGGCTTGGGCAGGGCATGTAATGCGAAGGCAAGATAACCGCTTGTCCTTATGGGTAACGGAGTGGATTCCAAGAGAAGGCAAGCGGAGCAGGCTGCAGCAGAACGTTAGGTGGGCGGATGAGATTAAGAACTTTGAGGGGTTACGGTGGCTGCAGCTGGCAAAGGACAAGGTTTATTGGAGAGATGGGAGAGGCCTTTGCCCTGCAGTGGGCGCAGTCTTGCGGATGATGTGATGTGTTCAATATCTTGTAGCAATAGTCGTTAATGCACCTTAGCGAAAATTCAATGCCAATTTATTTTTATTCTTGCTATTATCTATTCGTTTTCTTTTAGTCCCTTGCTTAGTAATTTTGTGCGCCTCGCTCCTTCCGTCTATCTATCCCCAATTCCCTTCCCCACACAGAGTACTATGTCCGCGAAATTTTCATGCCGGCTAAAATTGCATTTCTTAAGAGGGTTTCTGTCCCTCTCTCTGTTGAGCGTTGCTTTTGCTCACATTGGCGAATTTAACAGCTGAGCGTTAATAGGAGGCGTTTTTTTTTACCTCCAGCGCTCAACCTCGATGGCGTTTGAGCAACCTACAGGCTGAACCGCGCAGTCATGCATTTCGTTTTTCCGCCACTGTTTAGCCTTTGCTTTTATGCAGCACTGACACCGTACTCTAAAGCTTATCCTATAGTGTTTTCACAGTTGTATTCATTTTATCTCTATTCCCCGTCCTTTTGCTGACATTTCGGATGCCACTTCCATTCTGCTATGCGAGATGTAACCTGCCATGATGCCTTAAAAAAATCTATTGGTAACCTGAGTAAAGGACGCCTGTGCGTCCTGTATTCAAGGCGCAGAGGCGCCCTTTATTCAGGGACACTTGTGTGCCCTGAATAGAGTGTAAGGCCCACCCACCTCAAGGCCAGAGGCAGCAAGTGCAAATCCTTTTCGACCACGAGGCACAGGGAGGACAACATCCGACATAATCATTGTGAAGGGAATCTCGCCTGAGTCTTAATCCAATGAAGAACTATGTGGGCCGTTGTTTGCACTACCACTTGTCAGCTTTCTTTTGCACTGTGCTACAGCTAACAGCGATTTCTCTGTTACCGACAAATCTGGCCCTCTTCATATTCGCACCGCGGCGCTTTTGCGTCTTCGCTGGCGTACGAAGTAATATTTTTAAAGACAGTGAGCTTGGTCGGTGGATTTTGTCAGCTGTGACAAGTAATTTGTTCTTCAGTTATGCCGTCATGTGCGCATCACCTAAAGTAGTTTGATTTCAAATCTTTCTGGAACATTGTTCACAAATGCACGTGCCAGGAATTTGCTATTAATCATAATTACAACACTTAATAACAAATTTGCAACATCTTTTAAGAAATATTAATCGGATTTTACGTTCAAAACATGATAAATTAGGCTGCATGAAACTTACATCACCAGTTTCGTGTAAAATGAAATTCTAGGGCGAAATCGCTAGCGGTGCATTTAAAGGTCCACTACCAGAATGAAAAGCCGCACCTGCGCCGCGAATAGGAGTAATTTTTTGTGATGATTTTTCTCCTGATCAAGTCATTTTTGCTTCTTAGCCGTTTCCAAATGTGTTGTTTGATGCAAGTGCTGTCGAATAACATTCAAATATGGGTATTAGTCTTGACGACACAGGCGGCAGATACCAATGCTAAACGGGCTAAAGAAAGAATTTGCAGAAGAATCGTGGAAAATTCGCCTCCAGAACACTATTATGAGTGAAAAGCAGTTCAGCCTACAACTTGTCTGCCTAGAAATTATAAGAGCATTGCGCCTCTCTGGCGGACGCTAGAGGGGCAGTAAAATTTGCAAGCCAATGATGGAATGAGTCAGTCTTTACCCAGGAACAGACAGTCTCCCTAGATTTCTTCATGCAGCCAACTGCGTCTATGTATCCGCGCGCGGGCTTCGAAACCTCGAATCCAGCTCTACTCTGGCGCATGGCAGCCGCCCGTCAATACAGCGCGACGAGAGCCCACAAACATGAAATGCCCATGCACGCGAATAGTGGGCCCACGCCTGCCTATTAGCCTCGTCGGCCTAACGCCACCTCCAACAGTGCCGGTTGGTGCACGGCACCAAACTCCACTTGCACCATCTCGGGACACTAGCCGTTCAGTCACTAGTTGTAACAGCATGTTCGACGTCCACCGCATTGTCAAAAGCAGCGCCTAATTATTACTGTGCTCGTCATCTTGTGTCTTTGCTACGTCTGTCATTATCTGGGAAAAATACCTGCTTTTACTATGGCAAAATCCACTATGGAGCCGACAAGGATGCGGAAATCAGAGGCACGTTTGACGTAGGTATCAAGCTAACAGTTAATCAAGAAAAACATTGGAGGATGTTTCTATTTTAAACATAATGTGTGGTGTTGACAGATGGAAAAATTAGTAGTGTAAACATTTTAAGGCTCAAAGATAACCGATCAGAAAGTAGCAGAATTAGCTCACAGCACGTTACACAGCACTGTGTAACGTTAGATTCAGCGGCAGCTGTTAAGGCATTTGTATTTCACGATATGCTGAGGTAGTGAATACGAGAGCAACATTATATCTTGAACTTACAGAGCGCTCGTTTTAGTTTTCCGCACACACTCGGCGGATTGCATACTGGGCGGATGGGCGTGTTTTTCACAACTCCCCTCTTTGGGCCCACCCACCGATCCTCACTTTCCCAGGCTTGTCGTCCGAACAGCTCAAAAAGGGTCCCTATTCTGGCACTGTTGATTCAATAGCTAGCGTAGGAGGGTTCGCGAGCAACTCTGCCGCCCTAGCCGCTTCATCACGTTCCACCCGGTGATACACGACGTTCTTTCTCCTCCTCTATGGAAGAGGGTTGCGCTGGTGAACACTCTCTGGGGCAGGTGGCACACAACATAAATGCAACCGAAGGTAGAAGGTTGTAGAGCCACCGCCATAGCTCAATTGTTAGAACACTCCGCTGGAGCTGGTGGCTCTTTTTAATGCGTTAGCATTAGAACTTCCATTGTCGGAAAATTTTCTGGCGTTAGCGTATGAAGGCTAGGTTGGCAAAAGTCGTAGTGGAGAGAAGGAAATCCCCTCTTCGCTCTCAGGAGAGAAGAGGGAGAGAGAAAGTTGGAGAGGGAAGAGAGGTCGAGGGGAGGACAGAGCGCAGAGGTGGTAGGGTGTGTCACAGTGTGAAGGTTGGATTGGATCGGGAGAGTGAAATTGAGGTACGGCGTAGATTGGAACCCGTCCGTACATGTCTGTCTGTCTGTCTGTCTGTCTGTCTGTCTGTCTGTCTGTCTGTCTGTCTGTCTGTCTGTCTGTCTGTCTGTCTGTCTGTCTGTCTGTCTGTCTGTCTGTCTGTCTGTCTGTCTGTCTGTCTGTCTGTCTGTCTGTCTGTCTGTCTGTCTCTCTCTCTCTCTCTCTGTCTGTCTGTCTGTCTGTCTGTCTGTCTGTCTGTCTGTCTGTCTGTCTGTCTGTCTGTCTGTCTGTCTGTCTGTCTGTCTGTCTGTCTGTCTGTCTGTCTGTCTGTCTGTCTGTCTGTCTGTCTGTCTGTCTGTCTGTCTGTCTGTCTGTCTGTCTGTCTGTCTGTCTGTCTGTCTGTCTGTAGTTGCAAGGAAGAAAGATGTCAGTGGCTGCTTTGTCTGGGGAGTACACTTATGATAGCGCATGTTGTGCCACATGAATCTCAATGATCCTTTGTGAATTTTTTCTTCTTTTTTGATGAACTATCTTCAAGCCATAAAATGATTACACCGCGAATGTCCCATTGATTAACACCACAAGAAATACAAAAAATATAAATATTGTTATGTGGCGGCCAGCCGAAGACAGAGATGTAATGATCGATGGCAATGAGGTGATTTAATGGCTGCTGGCTTAGCGCGAGCGCTCCTGCCCGCGCCCTTGCACAGTTCGTCGTCTTCTTCGTCACACTACCCGTGGCCACCGAGCGATCGTCCCGATCGGTGACACAGAGACACGCGAAGTAATTACGGGTTTAAGAGGATGGTTGTGCAGGAAAGAGAAGGTGGTGAGGTGCTGGCCGCCACGACGAATGAGATGGCTGAATGATTCCTGGTCCACGAAGCGTCCGGGCCGCAGGTCGCCAGGAGCCGACGGCCGAAGCCCTTGGACGCACCGAACGGCCTGGGCAGGGGAGCGGTGCCTTTAGATGTAAGCGGCGTCTCGGGTCGGTGGGGTCGGTAGGTCAGGTCCTTGCGTCGGGTTCAGTTCGTCGTGTTGAGTGGTCTGGGCGGGGGAAGGGGCGGGGGGGAGCAACGGCGAGGTAGGTTCAGGTCTGAAAGGCTGGGGCATGTCCAAGCGAAGCAGGCCAAGAACTGACGGCAGACGACCACGGCTGACGCAGGACGCCGAAGCTCCAGGACCAGGATGCCGATGACACCCCACACCTTCACCAAATTTTACGTGGCGGCCAGCCGAAGAAAGAGACGCAATGATCGATTGCAATGAGGTGATTTAATGGCCGCTGGCTTAGCGCGAGCGCTCCTTCCCACGCCCCTGCATAGTTCGTCTTCTTCGTCACAATATTGCACTTTGCGTTTCTTGGTCTCAGTGCAGTTGCCGCCTGCCCGCCGTGGCACTGAGTGTCAGCTCATTGAACTGGGGATAGACAGCTTCCCTGGGAACTACCTGTGAAAAACATTATCCCTGCGGGAGCTTGCGAACAGCAGCCTAAGTTTCACAAGCACTACCAGTGGCTGCTTGTTTGAAAAAGCCACCTGCCGTGAAAGTGACGCATCGTTTAACCACGGTACGAGTGCGCCGGTAGTGGTATAGGGACTCCCCGCTATCTAAGAATCTACGAAGAAAAGGAGTACTTGCGCTAGAGGCCTCTAATACTATCGCATTGTACTCTTAACGGTAGAATAACCGTCATCCAAGATTGTCTTGTTCTACTTTCTCATCACTTATCTTCGAGCAATAAAATGACTAAACTACAAATTGCGCATCGATCAACACCGTGCAAACAACATATTAAGAATTCCCCAATATTTCATTTGTTCAGGTGAAAGTTAGCTTCCTTCAAATTTGCTATGATCATATATGTGGGAGCGTTTTCATGGTTTAGAGTTTACCGATATGCGCATGAAACACTTGATGTGTGGATCTATTCTACTGCCCTTTCAATAACCGTCAGTCGAAAGTCAGCTCAACATCTATTCGGTTTTGCTTAGCCGGCATCTTCGCTGTTTTCTATTGTCTCTTACGGACTAGGGAAAACATCTCCACTCGCTCAAACTTCAAACTAGGCAGTCTGCTAGGATATCTCAGCACGGCGGTCACGTTCCGAGAACTCGCTTGCACGCTGCCGCTGACGACAGCGGTGACTGCTCAATTTGAATGGTTTTCTTTTGAAGTATTTAGTGTCCATTTGACTACAGCGCAAGCTCAAACTGGAGACATTACCCGTGTTTCGAAGTCACATTGGGCTCACTCAGGCTTTACCAAGCTGTCGGTGTCAGCGAGAGAACTAGTGGGCTTAATTTCAGATCCACCAACCAACTCGCTATCTCGCAGAACTTTCTTAGCATAGTTAAGGAATACTCCTTATTACCACAGCACTGCGTTATTATTCTTTCCTTCGCCGAACGTGAAGATGTATTCTGTGTGTGGTCGTTAGACTCTGCTAGAATATTAGCCACAATCGGCGACCACGTACAGGCGATACTAACTCATGTGATCTTTTCAACAAGCACTTGCATCCATAGTCCCCAATGTTAACAGCCATGATTGAATAGGGCGCGAGTGTTAAACACGGCCATCCCGTTTTCGGCATTGCCAAATGACAAGCCACCGCCACGCTCATTTTAGCTTTCGGGAGCTCAAATTTGCCCAGTAAACACCGTTTTCCAGTACATCCGCGTGCCTCCTCTCCTGACAGCCGTCACTGCTCCTTAAGGATGCTCTTTTAGTCACCCGTACTATTCCAGAAGAAGAAGCCATCGCCTACAAAATATGCACAGCGTAACCGCACTGGCGGCGTCCCAGCCTTACAACTTATGCGCAGCCTTACCACTGCATTTATTTTCTAAGTGCGGATGTTTCGTGAATACAAGAAACCTTGCATTTCTTAAACCCTCCATCGGGGAGGCCCTTTCACCCTTTTATTGGTCCTCTCAGCAAAGCTTTGCCGGGCTTCCGCTCGATTCAAGAAAAATGAAAAGGAGCCAAGCGGTCAAAATAAAAAAAAATGCAATTTAAAAGGAAAATCACGGAATTTAAAAAAAACATAAAAATGAAAAAATAGTCGCAGCACTATCAAGGCAATTGTTGTATTCTAAGCTATGTGAAAGCCACAACTAAAATCCTCGAAGAAAAAAAAACAAGAGAAAACCAAAGTCACGGCACAGTCAAGATCAGTGTAAAAGCCATAGTCAGACAGCCAACACACAGTGTGCAGGCCACGATGAAAAGCAGTAAGTAAAAAAAAACAGAGAGAACCAAGGTCGCAGCACAGTCAAGGTACAGTGCACAGGCCACAACGACAGACACCCATGCCCAACCACGGCCGGTCTCGAGGCTGGCGCGCGGTCTTTCCTACGGCCTTCGCATTCGCCACGGAAGCAATGGGACTTTTTATCCAGGAGTTGCGCCGTCCGCCGCCGTCAGAGGCGGGACGACCCCACCGCTCGTAAAGCCCCTGAATGAAGCATTGAGGGGCTTTAGCCGCTCGTTCCCCGCCTGCATCTGCGGCGGCGGGTGGCTTTCGCCTGGTTTCGCGCTGTACCCCGCTGGTTCATGGTGAGCGCAGCATAGAAATCAAAGAAAACAAAACTAGCTGCTTAAGCTGCGGGTCCTCAACGCAGTTCACATGTGCATAAATTCATCACCAAATTTGCTCGACGAAAACATTTAGGAGGAAGAATCCCAGAACTATGTCAAGCATTTGTGGTTTTAAGTCCAGAAGGACGTGCTATGATCAATTTTTTCGTATGTTTAATGGTTCGTGCTTAAATGAGAAGTTAATGCTAAGGGGAAGAGAACGAAAACTCAGAGCGAAAGCTTTGGGCTCGTCCGACACAAATGCTCTCGGGGAGAAAAGTCGCTAGGACAAGTGAACGGTACACATTGATAGCGCCGTTATTAGCTCGTGGCTCCAGGCGCTAATTTTACCGTTGAAAGAGAGATTCACGTATTTAACTGACAAATAAACTGACTGCTGGGAGATTAACGTAGTTCTTAATTACGCCGATGTCGCTTTCGTTCGTCCTACAGAGCGCGCTCTCCCCTCGAGGCCGGCCGTGCCGGAAGGTTTCGTTTAAATACTTCGTAAAAGAAGGGCTCAGGTTATAGTCACCCCCCTCCCTATTTTCTTAAATTCATGGACTTTTATTACCGTGTAAGCTTCACGAACCTTAATTTTCAGTAGCTAAGCCAGCTGGTTTAACGCATTGCTCTGAGGTTTAATGGAGCTACGTTAAGTTGCGGAAAAGATGCTTTTTGGCATGTTGCTTCGTTTGCTGAATTATATGAGCAAAGTGCACGTTCTCGGCAGGTTTACCAAAACTGATCAGGAGGCTGTAGAAAGTCCAGAAAATGCAATATATGCAACGCTGGAAGTCATCGCCTCTCAGATAAGTCTGTTCGCTCAAAGGCGAATTTATTGAGGCGGAGCGCAGTTCCGAAGTAGCCTTGCCTTGCTGTCAGTTAATGACAATTTTTACGTTGTTATCGGTTGGGACGGGCAGTCATCACACGCTGCCAAACTTCAAAATGCCTTTCCAAGAGGAGCAGATATGTTCCTCTTGGAAGTAGCTTGCACCATGCCAGTGTTGGGTTGCACCGGCCAGTGTTGGGTTCTGTCTATACCCGTTCCTTTCACGAATGACATGATGTGCTTTCCTGGGGGGCACCACGAATTATTGCTAATGCCGCTGTTATAAAAATCTAAAGCAGCTGCGCTTGAAATTGTAGGAGCTATATTTACGCTGCAGTATCTTTGAAACGGCATGCAAATGCTACGCGTCGCATATGATTCTGCAGACTTTTTCAGACCTGCCGGAAGACGAACTACAGAGGGTGATAGCCTTGCTTTTTAGACATACGTAAGGGGCAGGATTTGTTGACGTCTGTGCTCGAAGCATAGAATCGACCATGCACCTTTCGGACTAAAGAAAAGCGCGCGCAAACGTTAATCCGTTGTGTCAGATTTCTCATTCGGTAAATCGGCGGGGTGCTGATTACGCGGTCTTTGCATAAAGCGAAAGAGGTGATCGGCGGTCGCAGCGGCGGAGCGGTTGGGTAGCGGCGACCACACTGAGGTGCGGCAGGAAGCGGAAACAGACCCCATTACGAAGGCCGTAAGAAGAAAAGCGCGCGCCTCCTTCGAGACCGGCCGTGGCCCAACAAATGAGCATGGAGCCCTCCTGTGTGCAGAGCTTGGGCAGAATAAATGAGAGTAAAGAAGAAAATCAGCGTATACAATTAGGGATTGTGCTGCATATGAGCTGGACGAGAACAGCCCTAGCAGTAGGGCCTCTCAGAAGAGAGGCTTGAGCAGATTGTGTAAATGTTTGATCAACAAAGAGACTCTAAAAATGAAACGAAAGGAGCAGTAAGAGAGCAATCCAGGAATTAGTGACGGACATCTTCGCACAACATACCACAGGAACAGGATGTAGATAGAGATAGGCCCATTTTTTTTAATAGAAAAGGAATCTACCATGCCCCGTGGGTAATGTAATAAGAGGTTTTCTGGGTAGGCGAACTGGAGGACAATTGAGTGTGTCCGGGGCCCAGTTGAATAATTTTGCGCCGCCATTTTTGTCGTTCTAAAAAGTGCTGCATAAAAGAAGCGAATAGCGATGTAAAAGTGAACGCACGCAACGTTGTTAAAGGATAGAAATTTGGTAACGGCCATATTGCCCAGCACTACAAGCAGCCTGTTCGGCTAACTCGTTTCGAAAAATTCTGGAGTGACCCCGGATAAGAAATGAAAGAATTAGGCCAAGAGAAGACAACTGTAGAGGTCTTTCTTAATGGCATTAAATGTCGGGTAAAAGGACATAACTGAAGACAGGGCGGAAAGCAGAGATAAAGAACCAGTGTAGAAATGAACACGCGTAGAGGGAGGGTTATTAATAGCATAAGTTAGAGTAGAATGAAATGCTACAAGCTCAGCGGCGTAGGCACTAGAGGGTGGCGCTGAAGAAAGGCGATGGACATATAAAGAGAGAGAGAATAAACGTTTAATTGTAAAAAAGAAGACCGGAGCGGATTGTGGGTGGAGTCTTCAGAACAAGACTCCAGTGGCTTCCGCCGACGCTTTGGCGATGGCGACTAGCGCTTCCTGGTCTTCCGGTGTGCCGCTGACCAGCGTCACCTCCCACTGCTCCAGGGCCGCTTTGTGCGGCTTTAAGTGGTTTGGTTTATCTAATGTCCATGTAATGTACGTGAATGTGGGAATTTGGCCACACCAAGGACATGCATCTGCGTAAAATGTTGGGTGAATGCGGTGTAGGTGGTGAAGATTCGGGAAAGTAAGTGTTTGGATACGTTTAAGGTGGTAGGAGTCCTCCGAGGAAAGTTTGTTATGTGGTGGGGGGTAGAGACGTCTATTCTGTTTTTTATTTATTCAAGACAATATTACATCGTTGTCTTTGGTGACATGACTAAAGGCAGGAAACTGCCTGACGCGGTCACGCCACCCTGTGGCATGCAGCGGTTGACACTCATGTACAGATAAAGAAGAAAAAAGGGACACTGTTTGCAAACGGATGAGAAACAAACTAAACGTTGTTTACAGAGCACTCCAGAAGAAAAAGAAAACATAAACCTGCTTTTTCTTCACATATCAAAAGTCTCTACAGGCGTAAAATATGAACAAGATTAATTATACAATTCTACCAGCAACGCATGGTTGAAAATAGATCCAGTATACCCAACACATAAAAAACCCAAAATACATACACATGACTGAAACTGACGACATTTAAAAATTCTTAAAACAGATTTAGAGCGCTACTCTTCCTTCAAGGACATATTCTTCAGTTTTTTCTTAAGTTCGTTTAGAGAACAACCATTTGTTAATGCATCTGTAATCATTGGATAGTGGTTTATCAGATCTGGTATCTGATAGCTTAATCTTTGGTACCCGTAGTTCGTTCGCGTTCGGGGCTTGATTATAATATTCTTCCTTAAGTCGTATGAACTCCTTTTCTCGTGATATTTTGATTCAAAAGTCTTTTCATCGGACCGTTATTGAAGATAAACTTCAAGCGTTAATTTGTATTTGTAGAGCCTACGTATTTCAAGAATCCCGTGCGATTTGAAATAAGGCGCGCATCTATCCGTCAGCTCTAAGTTACCGATAGCTCGTATTGCTCTTTCTTGAATTGATAGTAGGGAATCTAAACTTGCCTTATTTGTCGTTTGCCACACGAGTGAGCAATAGCAAAGCCGTGAGTGGATAAGAGAAAAGTATATCTGTCGCTTGATAGTAACTGGAAGATAACACCTTACTCAAGAATTCTTAGAGCGCGAGAGAGGTCAATTTTAGGTGCATCAATATGCGCATTCCACAAGAGATTTTCCTGGAAAGTAATACCTAAGAATCTGGTAGTCAAAGACTTATTTATGTCCGTACCTTTAAACTTTTAAGATCAAAATGTATGAATTGTAGTGCCTTTAGAGCAAAATAGTATATATTTAGTCTTGTTCATGTTCAGTGCGAGGCGGTTACATCCCAGCCATGAGGTTAAGCTCAACATTCAATTGTTCGCCTCCATAAATAATGTCTCTAAATCAATTCCAGAGAACACATCTGCGTCGTCAGCATATAGCACTATATTTCAAGCGCTCGGTATATTAACAATATCATTGATATACAGAATAAGGCGGAGGGTCTCTTGGTGGGCTGAAAAATGGGCTGAGAGGGGGTTGAGAGTAGAATCATTGTGCCCCGCTCGGTTTGTGTAATCTCGAGCTAGGGCATCTGCCCTAATATTGCCATCGAGACCTGCGTGTCCTGGGACCCAGGTGATGGCGTGATTATACTGGAGATAACCGCCCAGTATGCTGAGAGCCGTGCGCGGGACACGTCCACTCGTATAGGCTCTGAAGGCGGCTTGGGGGTCTGTAGTTTTTCATCTGCCTCCTCCCATCATCATCGTCCCCCATCGTGACCTTCTTTTATCTCCTCTTCCCGTCCCCCAGAGCAGAGTAGCAGGCCAGATATTTATTTTTCAGGCCAACCTCTCTGCTTTTCCTATCAATAAACCCTCTCTCTCTTGGGGGTCTGTAAAAATGTGAGTGCCGTGGTGTTGCGCGTCGTTCATTTTGATGGTGATGGCTATTGCAATTTCTTTTGTGGCCACCGGATCCTGTGCCATGAAGGACGCTCCAAGAAAAGGGGTTTTGGCGTGGTTGACAGCAGCGCAAGCATTTCTGTGGGGCTGTGCATACCACATCCACATACATCGCCAAGGTGTCTTGGCCGTATTGCCTACGGAGGCTGCGAAGACGGGCCTGACCGTGTGGTGCCTGTGACTCGTGGTTCATATGGCGAGGGATGGGGTTCATGTAAAGGCGTGAGCGGACAGCATTTGGAAGAACTCCGGTCAGGGCCATCCTTGAAAGGATGGCCCTACCTGCCGAGGTGATTAGGAGACGAGTGTGTTGGGAGTTGAGAACAACCTCCTGGATTTCGGCAAATGTGTTGTGAATCTCAAGTGCAAGCAGTCTAGTGGTGGATGTACACATGGGAAGACCCAGGGCTGTTTTAAAGAGGGTACATATAAAGATAGCGATCCTACTCTCGGCGCTGTGATCAACATTGTGGTATGGGTGACCATACTGGGTTCGACTCATGGCCAGGGCCGTGACGAGGCGGATGGTGTCATCTTCGCGCATGCGCTTGTGATGTCCAGCAATGCGTCGTACCATACGTGCGATATTGCACAGACGTGCGTAGAGTGGCAGTAGTGTGGGTCGGCTTGCCGTCATACTGTACCCAGAGGCCAAGCACTCGGATGAGTGATTTTTCTTCTATAGGGCGGTTGTGAATTTTGAGCATGATTGGGCTGGGTGAACGATAGCGGGGACCATGAAAACGGATGAGTTCCGATTTGTCCGGTGCACTCTGCATACCGCTGGTCTGAACAAAATGATCGACCACACCGATGGCTGTTTGTAAGGCTAGCTTATTGGCGGCGAGGGATCCTCGGGTTGACCAGATGGCGATGTCATCCGCATAGATGGTATATTCGATGTCGGAGAGTGCAGAGATCTTGTGGGCGAGAGGGGCCATGGCTATTTTGAATAGCAGTGGTGATAGGACAGCGCATTGTGGATTGCCCTTGTCAGGTGTTTGGAAGGGAGACGATCTAGTAGATCCGATACCTATTGTGGCTGTGCGGGCAGTGAGGAAGGTGGAGATATATTGGAAGATGGGAGATCCTCAGTGTATCTGATTTAGATCTACGATTGCAGAATGGTAAATCTTGTCGAAGGCGCGCATAATGTCTAGTGTTAGAAGAATATGCTCTCCGCCAGGAGGTATCCCCCGAGGATTTCATGTTTGATATGAAGAAATGCGTCTTGCGTTGAAAGGCCTGTACGAAAGCCGAGCATAAAAGGGGGAAAGAGATTATGATCTTCAATATAGTTTTGCAGGCGTGTCTGGATGACTCGCTCCTATAGCTTGCCCAAGCAGGAGGTGAGCGATGTGGGCCTGAGAGTAGAGAGGGAGGGTGGCTTGTTGGGCTTAGGGATGAGTATCACTTCTGCGTGTTTCCATTGAGGAGGTATTTTGCCTTGGGTCCACAATTCATCATTGATGTATTGGGTAAGTGCTTCAAGGTAATCATTGGAGAGGTTGTGTAGCATTGCGTTAGTGATTTGGCGGCGCCTGGGGCACTAGAGCGGCTACAAGCGCGTGCAGCTGCGAAGACCTCTTCATAAGTCATTGGCGCGTCTAGTTCCGGGTTGGTGGGGCCGGTGTAAGTGGTAGATGAGGTAAGTGGCTGTCGAGCGTCGAAATATTTGGAGCGGAGGGTGTACAGAAGTTCTTGGTTAGTGCCAGTGAATTGATGGGCTACTGCTTGCAGGGTTCTGTTTGTAGACACCGTTGCTGTTTCAGGATGTAGAAGGCTGCGCAGTATGGCCCATGTTTTGGAAGTACCCTGGGTGCTACGACGGGAGTCGCAAAATTGGTTCCAGTTTAGGATGGAGAGTTGCGTTGCGTAGTCCTGAGCTTGAAAGTTAAGCGGCGCTATGTGCTTGTTGAGGGTGCGGTTATGTCGTTGTCGGCGCCATCTTTTCAGCAGGCCATGACGGGCCTCCCAGAGGTGGAGGAGATGGGGGTCGACTGCGGGGTTGTCAACGGTCTGTTGGAGGGCCTGCGTGGCGATTGATGGGTGTCACAGAGGGCCTGGCTCTATGCCGCGATATCAGTAATAGAGCTAGAATGTGGAGCCGCGGCTCTGCAGGCTTCCCAATTGGTTATATTGATGATACCGAGGGGAATCCGGTGCTTTGGGGACAGTATGCTGATTGAGAGTATGTAATGCTCGCTCCCTAGGGCTTCCCCTAGGTTAGTCCACGTAGGGCTGGTGACATTCTTAGTTAAAGTGAGATCCGGAAAGGTGCCACGGGAGACACTATTACGTAGCCTTAAGGGGGCTGAGAGATCGGTTATCAAGGTAAGCTGTGCGACGTCCACGGCATCCAGGAGAGTGGTCCCCTTGGCTGTATCGACTCGGTAAGCCCAGGTGGTGTGGGGAGCATTAAAGTCGCCAAGTTCCACGGGGCGATTACGTTAGGTTATGCGGTGGCATTCCGAAGGCATGGGGCCAAACGGAGCGTGTTTTTGTTGAGGGGGACTGTACACATTGAGGATGAACGTACTTTGCTTGCGGGCCTTTCGGGAAATAATTTCGGTGAATTGATGATCGATGTCGGACGAGTTGAGGGCATGTGCTGTAGCAGCTATCGTTTTCGAAACCATGATGGCTACCCGGGATGCGAAGTGAGTCTGAAGCGTGTAATAGCCTTGCATGCGGATGGGCCCTTTGCCCACATCTTGAAGGCAAATGACGTCTGGAGGAACTGGGGCGGAATGTATATATTGGAGAAGAGATGCTGCTTTAGGACGAAAAGAACGGCAGTTCCAGTGCCAGATTTCAAGGCGGTGGAGCGGCGGGGTCGATGCGTTATTGGGCACCATGATGGTTGTCTAGTGCCGGAACGCTATCCCGATTCTCCGAATCACTGGCTTCCGGCGGCAGACACATGCTGCGTTGGTGGGGCCCACTAGGGGGGTCGCCAGATGGGATTCGTTTACGTGGTAGGCGGTCTATGCAAGCTGTGATTGAGGTGTACATCTCCTGCATCTGCTGCAGGAGTTGTTGCATAGTAACCAGCTGTTGCTGGATCTGTTGCAAGAAGGTGGACATTTGAGCATATAAAACAGTTTGTGTTCAGCTAAGAACAAGAAAAGCAGCATCAGCAGAAGGATGAGTGAGAGACCCTTTTACCCTTTTATTTCTCTTCTCAGAAAATATAAAAACAACATAAAACAAATAGAGGGGGAGCCTGGATCGGCAACGCTTTGCAGGCTTAAAGCCAACTCAAGATAAAAGGAAAGGAGCGAAATGCTCAAAAGAAATGAAAACTATTTAAAGACTCATCAGTGGGAATATGCAGGGCGCGTTGACGAGAAAGGGACAAGTCTTCCTGAAAACTAAACAGATGTGCATAATTGTATATAGCCGCGAATCTCTGTACTCTTCGTTTATTCACGCTCAAAGCCGCCGGCACGCGGCTTCATAATTATGTTTGCTACGTGAGACGCGGCCAGACTCAATCTCCATTGATCGCAGCCACACGCAAATGCTTCCAGCTTGTTTCAGATTCTTGTGGTTGGTTTGACGCCTTACCTCTAAGGTTCTTTGCCAACTTTAAATTGAGAGAGCATCAGGCCTTCGGTTCGACGACCGCTTGCTACGCCGCCGCCGAATCATTCAATTCTTTGTGGGCGAGAGTCAGCCGTGCAAGCAGTTGCATTCGGAAGCCTTTTCTTTTTATTCCTGCTCGCCGGACCGCCCCCATGACAACGTGGCAATGTTTTTGCCCATCTCAAATAATTGTGACGCAGAAATTGCTTTCAAGGAATAAATGCTGTTGACAAACCAACGAGCGTGTTAAGCGTATTGATGACCAGCTTGCCGTAGCTACATTGCTTACATCTGCAATCGCCCACTTGGCGATTTCGTCTTCGACAGCTAAGTGGCGCCATCATACGCGCACCTTGCAAGTCGGGTTAGAGTACCGACTGCTTCGTGATATTCAACCTTCCGACATTTTGACATGGGCGATTAGCGGGCAGTTTAATGCGTAACTAGCTCTGAAAAATGGGACCCTTGAAATTCACCCCTGTAAGGTGATCCTTATTTGACAGTGCCGTCAGGCTGAAAACAGGCCATAGTATTTGGCCGAGCGGAGCGCTTCAGTTACTCCCTCTGGCACTGCTAAACAAGCATTTCAATGTGTGCAAGGGGATCAAAGTCTAAAGAACGTTAGCCAAAACAAATACAAGGCTGTCACGAGATAAGCTTAAAGAGTAAATATATTTCCATAACAGCCTGTGTGTTGTGCATTGCTAATTAAAGTCGCTAAATTGCGCTAAACACCGGTGGCACCGAGACACGGCACACTCGACCTACTGACTATCGATTTACCGTGACGCGCACAATTTCTTTTGGGTCCGAATTTAAGGCCCGAACTTTTGAATCGAATTTCGATATATATCGGCAGAGTCGGCATGCGACCTAGTCCTGCCATGTAGATGCCATGTAAATCCTCAGCGCAGCTATCCTGAGAATTCTATTAAACCTAACAATGAAAATATTTCTCCACACTCAAAGTAAGGCGGCGCTAATAAATAACGACTCTTAAAATTGTCCATATTTAAAATGCAGTGTCGAACGTGTGCTCCGGATACGAAATGTGGTGATGGGCAAATAAACATTAAGAATATTTGTAAACTGATGTTCGTACCAATTCTGAAAATCGCCGACACATTTTGCAATAATGCGTTAAGCGGAAATGTTTTGGTTACGTGATTGGCGAAAGATAGGAAACAATACTATTTTTTTTTAAGCCGTGCAAAATTTTACGGGTCTTGTTTTCCTCTGGTGCTGCTTCGAGTTCGGTTTCGTAATGCTAGTGTCAGTGTTCGCTCTGATTATTCAGTCGCTCATCCCTACAGGCCGTTAGCATTTTCTTTGACCTCTCGAAGGCATTCGCGTTCCCGTCGCACATGTGAATAGATAACGCACCTCCGGTATGTCAAGACAGTCACTCAACGCAGTGAAGGTGAGCACGAGGAGTTTCGGTTGAATTGCACCACTCAGACAGCAACTGTCTGCAAGCAACGCTAACGCTCGAAGTCAGATACTTTACCATGCTACAAGACAAGTGCGTGAAAAATGGGGCAACATTGATGAGTGCACCGTTGTGCGGCGTTGGAGTTTTGCACCTGCGGTAAACAGGGAGAATAAATGCAAAAAAAGACAGAAAGGGGTTAAGGCCACGCTGATCTCTGTATTTCCCATGTTTCGTCGACCTAACAATCTAACATGAACAAGAGAACACCACAACTCTCCGTGCAGAGCCGCTTGCGTGGAGTTTTCCCCCGACCCACGCAATGCACGATTCGCATTGGCGTTGGGTGCACGATACCGAATGCAGCGCCAGGTCACCAAGCGACAGTCGTTGCCGTATGCAGGCGCGGCCTATTAGCAAGTCTAAAGAGCAGCTTTCGGGAACCTGTGCCGTATGGCTCATCGTCCCGCACGGCGTGCACGTCAAAACACTTTGTGTTGCACACTAAGGAGCGGAAAAAAGCATTCCGGAGCCTCAAAAACAGGCTTACACACTTTCAGACTTTATGCCAGAAGAAGTAGTAAGGAATCTACTTACTTCGCCAACGCTCGCTGAAACGTAGAAGCAAGGTTGTGTTGTTATAAATATAAAAAAACTGATGCTTTTATACTCCATTCCCTGAAGACTAAATAAAAGAACCTGCAATTGGCTTTCCGAAAAAAAATTTCGAAGCCTAAAAAGCTTTGATCACGAAGCAAGGAAAACTGCGCGAACACGAAATTATGGCCAACTTTGATTGCTAACAAACTAACTCAATAATAATAGCAAACTGATCATTAATTTTACAAAAAACTATTGTGGGAAAATAAAACGAACAGTGAAAATATGGACGGTTTAGTGTGCGGCTTGTTATTTCTGTATGTTTGAAAATTTTAATCTTTTTCTAAAATTTTTCAAGCTTCGCCAACAGGTTGTTAGTCTAATTTGCCGGTGTTTATCTGAAGTGTACCAGAGCTCTCATTGTAATACAATTTGTTCTAAGGAAATATGTCTATATGTTACATGAAACTGCAGCAGTTTCAGTTAATATAATTTATAGATAACGAAATATAGTCGCTCAAACTTTAAAAAAACTCCAACCTCTCGCGACAGGAAAAAGAAAAACATTTCTTTTAAATTATATTTGCTTTGACCGCATATTCTTCCCGTATATCCGCGCTGACAATCATGAACAATATGTTGCATCATACTGACGCTGTAGTAGTCTCAGGCAGTACAATGACACCATTCCGCAAGGCTTTGCACACCGTGTAGCCCTGAGTAGACTCCTTTTTTATGTCGTCTATAAAATTTGGGCGGTAGCACATCCTAGATTCGTGGGCTAAGTCTAGAGAAGGCACAAAGTAAAGCTATCCGCGCGCAAGAGCACAGTGCGCCAGCATTATGTTCCATTTCGGTGTGCTGAGAACTGTACTAGTGTTTTCCGACAAGGTTAAGACCTACCGCTGCCATAAAAAACAAGCATCAATATGTATACCTGCTCTCACAACGAGAAATATGCCCAAAATATAACCATTGCCTTTGGCCATATCTGCCACGACTCCACTCACACCTGCTTGGCCGAAGGAAAAATAAGAAAAGGCGTGAACGGCAACTGAGGGCCATCCTCCTATGGGACATCCGCGACGGAGTCATCAGTCATTTGAAGAACAGGTATCAGCCTTCAGTTCGAAAAAGGTGGCCGTCCCAATACCCGGTGGTTATTCTGCGCACTTCAACATAGAAAGAGCGCATGCGACATAGTTGGAAGACTCGTCAAGTATCAAGGAAATCAAAACCTGAAAGCAAGCCCCTCAAGCGCAATTCAGGCAACCAAACATATGGCGACTGTTTTATCAGAGAAACTAAAGCGCGTGTATTACATATATTTAGAAGAAAAAGAAGTTGCTGACTTCCGCTAGTTAAGAAAGGTAAAGTGAATCACAGTGAGCGCGTTCTATTTTATTGAGTCTTGGCATATGTGAGAGCTTTCAGTATGAAGAGAACGACCTTGCAAATTGTACGTTGAACGCGCAGCCGGGACTGCATAAAACAAACTCTTAGTGTAAAGGAGTGAAGACACTGTGCATTGTCTAATTAGTGCAATAAACCGTTGGAGCCAAGAAACAATACCCGCTGCACAGGGTCAGTGGTTAGGGCGCTCGACTACTGAGCCGGACTATACCCGATTTCGAACCCGACCGCGGCGGCCGCGTTTGGATGGAGGCGAAACGCAAAAGGCGCCCGTGTGCTGTGCGATGTCAGTGTGCGTTAAAGATCCCCAAGTGGTCGAAATTATTCTGTGGACTTCCACTAACGGCACCTCTTTCTTCCTTACTTCTTTTGCTCCCTCCTTCATCCCTGTCCTTACGGCGCGGTTCAAGTGTCCGCAGAAATATGAGATAGTTACTGCGCCATTTCCTTTCCTAAAAATGCAATTTCATTTACTTATCTTCAAAAAAATGTTTTCACCTAGGCAGCTTTCTGAACGCTTTTTGAATAAGTCCATTTCGCTTCAAATTGGTCATAAATACAATCCGTCTCTTCCATCCGGGAGAGGCGGAAGCCCATTTCAGGAACCACGGGGTGCTAGCAGTCACAAAAATAGCAGTGGTTTTGCTCTGTTTAAACCTAGAGTGACGCGACAGCTGTAGCTGCCTGAGTGGAACTCGCTCAGTCGAATTAAAAAGTCGGTCTTTCGCCGCTCTGTTTCGCTGGGCGTTCCATCTTCATCTTCGTCCCTGTACGTGGAATCACTCTCTCCCTCCTCTCCCCCTCTCCATCCCCCCCCCCGGTGTGTGTGTGTGTGGGGGGGGGGGTAATGCATCGTAATACAGCTATCGCTACAAAACTTGTCCGTCGCCGACTGTTCTCGCTGTTCTCACCGCACGACCCACGTTTCTCGTGCCCCACGTTCTGCTCTTCCTTTGTGCGGCGCCTCGTGCCGCCAAAAGAAACCGCAATGCGGCGCCGGTACTTTACGGCTGTTCGGTGTGTGCGAGGTCCGATCCAAGACGAACGTCGTGCTGTCGATGTCTGCTCCCCGTAGCGGTTCCTCGCTGGCCGGACAATTTGCGACGAGCCGACCTCTTTCTGATACGACACTCCAACACACAGATACGCAGTTAGCTAGCACACCGGCACCTCCAAGTTCTCAACCCAACTATTCTGCGATGCATTCCACAGTCCAGCCGTGACGCCCCTCTCTGTCCCCTACCCCGGACAGAGGTACCCACCAATCGGGTTCAGGCGAGTTCTAAGCTATCGCGTCGAAACGTACGTCTGGCCCGAGTCACCGGCTGGCTCCACCGGCGCCAGCACTCGAATTCCGCGTACCAAAGGTTGTGTGCCAGACAGCTGTGTTTTCAACGACGGAGGTCACAAGGAGAGGGCAAGAGGGAGGTTCTTTTTAAACTGCGTCCCTGCCGCTGAGCCTCAACCACCACTGCTAGAAATCTCAACGGGCGCGAATTCTGGTTCAGAAGGCATTGTAACAAAGGCTCGAAACACATTGCAACAAACAGCTTGAGAGAGAAAAGAAAAAGCACACCATATTGCGAAAAACTCAAAAAGAACAGCAGCCCAAAAAATTTCATTCGAAAAGCCATTCTCCTCCGAATACCCAATTGCACGCTCCGAGAAACTGACCAAAAGCAATCAGACTTGCACACAAAAATACCTCGCTTCCTTATGCCCAAGGCGTCCGCGAAACCATAGCTGCAGTATTCTAAATGCTTAATGCCTGCGAGCCGCGCACAAGCCGAAAAACACATTGGCGCATTCTTTACCTGTGCCTACAGACCGACCACCGAAAGAAAGAACCCACGCCATTGCATACAAAATTCATTGCGCCAACTGCAACGTAAGATGTATGGGCGAAAATAGGGCCCTAGAAGAATGTGACAAGGCAAGAGCGACGTGCGCAACTTGGCTACAGTAGGCAACGCGATAGCCTAGCGTTCCGAAGACGCAGACCACAGAATCAGCTTCCAAAAAGCTGCCATCCTCGCAGCCGAAATCAATTACAGGAAATGGCAATTCAATTCAATTCAATTCAATTGGTTTTTTGGGGAAAGGAAATAGCGCAGTATCTGTCTCATATATCGTTGGACACCCAGTCGGGTCTTGGCACATTCAGAACACGCTGGACAACATCAACTGTTCACGGGGAAACCTTGCCCCTGTGTATAATCCGGAATTCGCTCCGAAGCTTGCAAAAACAAACGGCAAAAGAAAAGAGACAGCAGCTATCCCCGCACAACCCTCAAAAATCCGCACCGTGGCTTACGCCCATGACCTCTAGTCTGCACGTTCCACCCCCTCCTCCCCCTTTCGCACATTTCACAACGACGCTAGACGTTCCCAAGCTTGAGCCTCCCCCTCACCATGTCCTTAAAGCTCCAAAGAGAACTGCTCCCTTTCACCCTTTCACGCATGAAGAATGAGCTGAGCCGGCTCCGCAACAATGGGACTTTTTAAAATAGACCAGATTTCACTGGAGAAAACATCTCACAATTTACAATTACAGAGCTTGCCCGCCAGATTTTTCGCAAAACTGCAATTCAGAGAGGGCACTCAAGCTCCGCCTTCTGTAGATGACGCTATAGCGTTAATCGGTTAATGCCCATATATGCTAAAGTGATTACTCTCTACTTTACTGTCATAGTTCCCTGGGAGCCCCCATACCACTCCTAGAGCAGTGGCGCAGCGGTTAAACGAAGCGCCAGTGCCTTGCGATGGTAGGTGCTGCGTCCGGGAAGGTTTGTGCAACCCAAGTTGCTCGACGTAAGCAACCTCTCGCTACCAATCATTAATTTAACTGCCACCTGCCAGAGTGAGAACTTTGCTCACAATCCGGTGGGCGCGTCGGGCGCGTGAGTCACAAGGTTACGTGACATAGATGTGCCACCTAGGTTGCTTTTCCAGGGATTTTTAGTGCAATTTACGCTTACGGCCAACGACGACGAAGACGCTTATCTGCGACACGGTGACGTGTGCACTGGGGAGCTGAAAAAAATACCGAAAAAAAGCACTCTTCGCTTTGCAAACCGCGTGCATGTGCGCCCTCGTTGGAGAACAGGTTTCCATATTGTCACGTAGTAATGGCGGCAGTCGAAGCAGCGATGAAGACGGACGAAAAGGTCTAAAAGAAAACTTTATTGGGCTGATTGCACCCAAAATGGACTGAATCACTCGGCGGCGGCGAAGCGACAAGCGTGCTCGGCGGTCGTCGAACAGAATGGCCGGCGCTGTCGGCCGTGCTCAATTTAAAGCTGATAGCGAACTTTCGAGATAAAGCGTGCAAAGTTACTAGAACATTCCGGAACAACGTAAAATCAGCTCCGCCTGCCTGCGATCAATCGAGACAAATTTAGACGCGTCTTACGTCGCAAAGAAAGCGATAAGGTGGCGTGGCGGCAGTTTTTAAAAACGAAGAAACACTGCAAACATTCGCGGCATTACTCCCCTCTCAAAGAAGCATCGAGCAGATGCATTAAAACAAATAATGCGTCTAGTAAGAGAAAAAAAAACGGATCTTGCGAAAATAGAGCATAGAAATGCAGCGGCCTTTAGCGCGCATAATACGGCTTCAGACGGACTACATGGACAACTTCTGGTCGTACGCGGCGTCGCTGGGATGCAGTCATTGCGTCAGGGATGACTTCATAATCCAGTTCACCTAGCCGACGAAGAACCTTGTACGGGCCGAAATAGCGGCGCAAAAGCTTTTCACTCAATCCACGGCGGCGAATGGGTGTCCACACCCAGACTTGGTCTCCTGGCTTGTATTCCGCGTTGCGTCTTCGTAGGTTGTAGCGACTGGCGTCGGACCGCTGCTGATCTTTGATCCGTAATCAGGCAAGCCTTCGAGCTTCTTCTGCGCGTTGAAGGTAGGCGGCAACGTCGATGTTCCCTTCTTCTGTAACGTTGGGCAGCATGGCGTCTAGCGTGGTCGTGGCCTCTCTGCCATGGACGAGTCTAAAAGGCGTCATCTGGGCGGTCTCCTGCACTACGGTGTTGTAGGCGAAGACGAAGTAAGGCAGGATGACATCGCATGTTTTGTGTTCGGCATCGACATACATGGCGAGCATATCGGCGATGGTTTTGTTCAGGCGCTCGGTCAGTCCGTTGGTCTGCGGATGGTATGCAGTTGTCCTCCGGTGGCTGGTTTGGCTGTAACGCAGGGTGGCTTGCGTTAGTGCCGCTGTGAATGTCGTTCCTCTGTCCGTGATGAGCACATCGGGAGCGCTGTGTCAAAGAAGAATCCACTCCACGAAAAATTTGGCGACTTCTGCTGCTGTTCCGTTTGGTAGGGCTTTCGCCTCGGCGTAGCGGGTCAGGTAGTCGGTCGCTAAGATGATCCACTTATTTCCAGATGTTGACGTTGGAAAAGGGCCAAGCAAGTCCATGCCGATCTGCTGAAAGGGCCTTGATGGAGGTTCAATGGGGTTCAGAAATCCTGCTGGTCGCGTGGGAGGAGTCTTTCGTCGCTGACAATCTCGGCAGGTTTTCACATAGTGTGCGACATCGGCAGAGAGTCGGGGCCAGTAATACTTGTCTTGAATGCGGCGGAGGGTGTGAGTAAACCCGAAATGTCCGGCTGTCGGCTCCTCGTGTGAAGCCTGTAGAACTTCTTCGCGGAGACAAGTAGGTACAACAAGGAGGTAGACTGTTTTGCTCGATGTAAAGTTCTTCACAAGGACCTCATTCTGTACACAGAAGGAAGACAGTCCTCTCTTGAATGAAGCGGGGAGTGAAGAAACCTTGCCTTCCAGGTACTCGATGAGGGCCTTTTAGGTCGGGGTCCGAGCGTTGCTGCTGAGCAAAAGAGCTGGGGCTGATGGGTCCCAGGAAGGCGTCCTCATCGTCGTCCGGTGGCGGTGCATCTACAGGGGCTCGTGATAGGCAATCGGCGTCAGAGCGCTTGCGTCCCGGACTTGTAAGCGACGGTGACGCCAAACTCCTGGAGACGCAGACTCCATCGAGCGAGTCGGCCAGAGGGCTCCTTCAAATAGGCAAGCCAGCAGAGCGCGTGGTGGTCGCTGACCACCTTGAACGGTCGTCCGTAAAGGTAGGGGCGGAATTTCGACGTAGCCCAGATGATGGCAAGGCACTCCTTCTCAGTTGTCGAATAGTTAGCCTCGGCCTTGGAGAGGGAACGGCTAGCGTATGTGATGACTTTCTCCAGCCTGTCACTTTTTTGAACGAGGACGGCGCCTTGTCCCACGCTGCTTGCGTCGGTATGAACTTCAGTATCGGCGTTTTCATCAAAATGCGAAGGTTCGGTGGGGACTGTAAACAACGCTGAAGTTCCTTGAAGGCTTCTGCTTGCGGCGCTTCTCATTTAAACGGCACGTCTGCCTTCGTCAGTTGGGTCAGGGGCTCGGCGATGCGCGAAAAGTTTTTCACAAATCTTCGGTAATATGCGCACAGTCCGAGAAATCTGCGCACTGCTTTCTTATCGGCCAGCGGTGGAAACTGTTCAATAGCAGCTGTTTTCTGCGGGTTTGGGCGTACTCCTTCCTTGCTAACGATGTGGCCTAGAAACAGCAGCTCTTCGTAGGCAAAGTGGCATTTCTCTGCTTTCAAGGTTAGGCCAGACGACTTGATTGCGTCTAGTACTGTTCGAAGTCTTTTGAGGTGCTCTTCAAAGTTCGAGGCGAAGACAGCGACGTCATCTAAATATACCAGACAAATTTTCCACTTCAGGCCTGCCAGCACTGTATCCATTATTCGCTGAAACGTCGCTGGTGCGAAACAGAGACCAAATGGCATTACCTTGAACTCAAACAGCCCATCCGGAGTGATGAATGCTATCTTCTCGCGATCTCTTTCGTCGACCTCAATTTGCCAGAAGCCGCTCTTGAGGTCAATCGACGAAAAATATTTGGCGTTGCAGAGGCGGTCCAGTGTGTCGTCGCTGCGGGGGAGGGGGTAGGTGTCCTTCGTTTTTATGTTGTTCAGGAGACGGTAATCAACGCAGAATCGAAGTGCGCCGTCTTTCTTTCTCACTAGAACAACCGGTGCCGCCCATGGGCTGTTTGAAGGCTGGATGACGTCGTCGCGAAGCATTTCTTCGACTCAATTTAAAGCTCAATTTAAAGCTGATAGCGAACTTTCGAGATAAAGCGTGCAAAGTTACTACAACATTCCGGAACAACGTAGAATCAGCTCTGCCTGGCTGTGATCAATCGAGATAAATCTAGTCGTGTCTTGCGTCGCAAAGAAAGGGATAAGGTGGTGTGGCGGCAGTTTTTAGAAACGAAGAAACACTGCAAATATTCGCGGCAATATTATATAGATAAACTTTGAAGAACAGGTTGACGACTGGAAACAATTAGTAGACAAAGGAGATGATCTTTATAGAATTAATTAGTTCTCGTCAAAAAGACCCACGGAAATAAAGGGGTAATCTGTAAGCGCATCCGATAGCAATTCACTTCTGAAGCAGTTGCGCCCTTTGTTTCGACACTGCATATCTTTTCACACAGGTTTTCAGTTCTTCGTTGCGTTTCCAGCTTTTGATGCGTGGTCGGAAGGAACATGATTACTTTTTCGCAGAATATAGCAACCTCTTGGTTTACATTTTCATCCAAAAGCATTTCAGCATAGCTTTTTGGCAAAACAGAACCGCAGAGGTCTACTGAAAAATTAGCCAACACTGCAGACGTACTGCGCTCAATGTCGCCCATAGCTTTTTGTTTTCAGGAAGCAAACCTACACCTGCAGCGCATGCTTATCTTGAAGCATTACAAAACATTTCGCCGGGGCCTAAAGCAGGCTAAAACACTTTCAGAAGGCGTCGCAAAAATTCTTCAAAGCATCCTGCCTGCTCCAGAAGTCTAAACAAAGAGAAAACTTCAGGACGTTGCAGTCAGCATCGGCAACTACAAAGCAATCAGAAAATGTTCTATACATCTTCCTCCACACCTAACAATGACCATCGAATACCTAGAATACCTTATTGATCAATTTTCAATGCCATACCTGGCGGTTAGCGATTTAGGGAAGCAGACGAATAATTGAAGATGTCTTTGCAAGAAATGTACGTTCAATAAATGCAAACAAAAAGCGTGTAATGCAAGTCACGCTCATGGAAAATGAGCTTCCGCGATTTAGCTTTCACATCATGATCTGTTTTTAACGCTCTTAAATATGAATAAAACATTCATCGTTTATCGCAAACATCACAAGGATACACTATGTGGTTTGCTGGGTCCCAAGTCATATCGGCTATGCAGCACACAAGTTGTGCAGAACATTCATAAGCTCTTTTGTTGCATTTTATGAAGAGCTGATACATGGGCTGAACGAACTTGTATCGAATTAATCAAGAAAGTTTGTTTACGGCATTAGACGGCATGAATTTAAGGCACAACCCCACAAACACAAAACCTCCTCAAAATCTCCCAGAAATATCCCACCAGGACATTTGGAATGTCCCCAGGAGGTGCTCATTTTTCCTGAAGACATCCAAAAAACGTCCCCACAACTAGCTGTGTCCAAGTTGTGCGTCCCAGGGACAGCCCTAAAAAGGTAAACGCTAGATTTCTCGGCTCTGGCTCAACAAAATTATTTCTTCTTTTTCATGCAGACTTCAGGCATCTAAGCGCACATATGTGCCAAATTTGAGGCATATGCTTACGTTTCAGGTGGTGTGATACATCTCTCCACTCGCGTGAATGCTTGCTGGCTAGGCCATTCAGACTTACCTGTTTACATGAAATGTGCTTTAGCAAGGTGAAAATTTGGACTGGTTGGTGCATGATCTCGTGACGCTTGTGACGGGAGCCGCGCAGCGCGAGACAAAGAGAGAGGCGGGGCGCGACGCTGAATAACAACCAGATTTTTAATGCACTTTCGTCGAATATATACATCTCACTCGTATACGAAGGAAAAGAAAGAAGCATGAAAAACGCATAAGACGTACACGTGGTGAAATATTAAGACATCGCACGCAGATAACCAATTTCTCTGTCACGAAGAGCTATTGAAGGTATCCAGACGCATACGCCGCTCTTTGGTCGGATGTTGAACGCTTCTTCAACCTTCCTGGTCCGTGGACCAAACATGACGGGATGACCATTGTGTTGATAAGCTGCGGAGCGTATACATGCTCTCTGCAATGTTTTGCTAATTCACTGCTGATGGCGCCCTTTAGGGATCTTTTGTGCTCTCGAAGCCGTTTATTCAAACAGTGCCCTCTTTGACCAATGGGGGTGCATCCGCATGACAGAGGTATTTCATAAACCCCGCTTTTCACACATATCACACGTTTTTTCCGGTGTTTTTTCTTGCATTAATTTTTTTATTTGCTCGCTGTTGACTTTGGCGCACAGGCTTCTTAACTTGTTGGATGCTGACATGAGCAATTTTACACCAGCTCTTGCTCCTACCCTTTTGAGACTGCGGCAAATGCCATTATTGCAAGGAATGAGCGCGTACGGCTTCCTTTACTCTGATGTGGTTGTGACATATTTTCTGCCTCTAAGTGCTTGCAGAATCCCTTCTGCGACACTGGATAGCAGTCTCTTTGGGCAACCTGCTGCTTTCAGCCGACGGTTCTGGGTGTCAAAATGCCTTGGACTTCATGATGACAGAATCTCGTCAATGCGGCTCTCATTGCTGTTTTTTTCTACCCCCGCTTGATGATCTTGGAGTGCACAGATGTGTAGGGGAGCAGTCCCTTCTAGCTTCCTGGTCTGTACTGCCAGCATATGTGAGCGCCTAGAAAGGCTAGCGTCAAGTCAAGAAATCGCATAACGTTGTTTTCTGGGAGTTCACTTGTTATTTCTAGTCTAGTTCTTCTAGTCCTTAGCAAAAGTAGCAATGAGAGCCGCATTGACGAGATCCTGTCATCATGAAGTTCAAGGCAGTTTTGACGCCCAGAGCAGTCGGCCGAAAGCAGCAGGTTACACGACGAGACTGCTATCCAGTGTCACAGAAGGGATTCAGCAAGCACTTAGAGGCAGAAAATATGTCACATCCGAAGAAAGGAAGCCGTACGCGGTCATTCCTTACATTAATGGCATTTCCCACAGTCTCAAAAGGGTAGGAACAAGAGCTGGTGTAAAATTGCTCATGTCAGCATCCAACAAGTTAAGAAGCCTGTGCGCCAACGTCAACAGCGAGCAAAGAAAAAATCAATGCAAGAAAAAACACCGGAAAAAACATGTGAAATGTGTGAAAAGCGGGGTTTATGAAATACCTCTGTCATGCGGACGCACCCACATTGGTCAAACAGGGCACTGTTTGAATAAACGGCTTCGAAAGCGCAAAAGATCGCCAAAGGGCGCCATCAGCAGTGAATTAGCAAAACATTGCAGAGAGCATGAATGCGCTCCGCAGCTTATCAACACAATGGTCATCCCGTCATATTTTGATCAACGGACCAGGGAGATTGAAGAAGCGTTCAACATCCGACCAAAGAGCGACGTATGCGTCTGGATACCTTCAATAGCTCTTCGTGACAGAGAAATTGATTATCTGCGTGCGATGTCTTAATATTTCACCACGTGTACATCTTATGCGTTTGTCATGCTTCTGACCTTTCCTTATTGCACGAGCGAGATGTATATATTCAATCGAACGTGGATTAAAAATCTGGTTGTTAGTCAGCGTTGATTCCCGCCTCTCTCTTCTTTTTTTCGTGCTGCGCTGCTCCCGCCACAAGAACATTAAATGTTCCAAAATTTTGCACACAAAGGAAATATGAATTCAAAAAGTCGCCCGACCCCGCCCATATAACAGGAAATAGCAGAGCAATACAGATGTAATATCAGTTTATTAGATGTGCTCTTTGCATTTAAGTGAATACAAACAGGAGACGCATATGTATGCACCATTTAATACACAATGTACGGAGCACTACGGCACTAGCATATAATAATGGCCAAATTTTTCTCTAGTTCTGAGAAATCTGAAAAATAAAGCAATAAACATATAATACCGGCTCAAAGTAGATGCACCTTAAGCAAAAATTCTAAATGGTACAAAAGCATATATGCCCACGCAAAAGCAAACGCATGTAAAGAGCAACTTGGGAGCCAAAAGAAAAGACGATATGGGCGTACGATACAGATACGCGGTTTCAGGTCACGGATATTCTGCAGGGTGAAACCTCGAGCCCTCTGGCATTGCTTCTCGCACGAGCCTCGTGGTAAGCTTGAGCGTGTTATCAAAACATGAAAAAAAATTAATTCTACGAGAGAAAAATAAAAAACGAGCATAAACCAACATACCTTAACGACATTGCCAACGGAAACACCCGGGGATGAAATAAAATGCTGCAACTATATATATGAATTCAACGCAGCCTTCTGTCCTGCGCCTTCTCACGACACAACGAACGCTCAAACATACGCGTTAAGTCCTCGTTACACCCCTGTTTTATTTTCTTGTGACTAAGTGTGGAGATAAGACTGCTTGGAGCCGGATGGAAAGGGGGAACGTCTTGAGGTAGGAGCCCTGGCGCGCCGCACCCATGGTACAGCAGACCGCGCGTGCGGCACAATGCGGTGTGGGATGCGAGATCAAGGTGATCAAGGCACAAGTAATTCGGTGGGGGTGGGTTGGGAGTCAGCGACGCGAACATAACACAGACTGTACCGCTGCGACAGGACGGCTATGTAGGTAGAGCAGGTTAATCCATGGGCACTCGCAGCAAGAGTCTGGTGGGCTTCCGAAGATCTCTCCCGCCTATGACGCAGTGGACGGCCACGCCGCCACCAACAACACGCCACAGTCGTCGGAGGCGCTGATGGATGCAGAGTGAGCGCTAGAAGTCCCCCATTGCCTTGAAATCCGCTGCCGCGAACGACGCCTGTAAGAGCGCCATTATGGTGTAGGGCTGTGAAGCTGCGCAAAAGACTTGCGGTGCGCCGCGCGCCGCTGCACCAGTTGCAAAAGGAAATATGTGGGCACGCCGAGGTGCGCGGGAGAGCTACCATGAATCCGCAGCTACGAAGTTCAGGACAGCCCAGTGATGAGAGCAAGAGCTGCCGCGCGCTGGGGCTTGCGCGCGAGCGGCTAGGGGCTTCGCGAATACGTGTGCGCAAATGGCTTCCGTCCAGCGAAGAAACCGGGCGAGCGACCGGAGTCCTCTGCTAGACAGCGGCGCAGTGAGGACTGCTGGTAGTTGTAGATGCCTGCAGGGACCGCCGCACCGTGCTGAAGTTGGAAACACTATAGAAACCTGGCACGTTGGTGACCGCCGCTCCCGGCGGTGCGATAAAAAGGCAGACCGCTGTCGCCTGCAGCATGGAGTCGACGGCCCACGAGAGAGATTCGGGGTGAACTGCGCTACCTTCGGCTGTTCGAACAAAACTGTTTGATCTCTCAAAACGGTGAGTGCAAGAGCAAAACCTTCTCTCCCCGTAGCTTTTGGTGCGAGGGAGAGAGGTAAGGGAGCGAAGAGTCAATTTGTATTTTTTGTTGAATAGCATTGGTCCCAAAACGTTCTCCCAGTTACCTTTCTGGGACCAAAATGTTATGATTTGTTTTAGTTTCTGCTTAACACTTTCCAAAAAAACGTTTCTAGGCCATTAGTGGGCGCACTTCCCTTTGGCTTGTGTTTCTGTGTCGTGCCTCTACGGCCTGGAAATGTTCGATAAATGTTGTACTCGGACTGGGATATTCTATCCTTTCTGGGCACACCTAGGGAGGTACGTTGTTTGCTGCGAGCACATTTATGGATGCATGGCATAAAGTAGCGATAATGAAGCGAAAAATGAACTATATCTGGAAAAGTCTATCTTAGCGGAATATAAGTCATGCAGGTATGAAGAGCGCTTTAGCGAAGTAATTTGTGTCGTCTTCGCACAGGACACACAGATCTTAATCAAAACTTCATAGTGACAAAGCAAGACAAACCCGTATTTTAAATATGAAGAAGGGGCCTCGCAATAAACCATGTACTATTGTGGTGACAAAACACGAAGAACTAAGGAAATATTTTATTCCAATCTACATCTACAATGAACACACCCCTTTTAGCCTGATGTTGATGTTAGGTGAAAATGACTGTCTCTCAGGTTTCTCAAGGAAGCAGAAGCTTTAAACAGACTATAAGTTTCGTATAGTTTACTCTAATACAACAGACGTTTTGTCACATGATTTCCTTAGCGGCTTATATGCCGAAAAGCGCAATATAAAACTATGCATAACATCATCTTGATACCCGAAGTAGAGATTCCAGCGGCAGCTTCTGCCTCTGAAAGCACGATTTCTTATTGCCTTCAGATCGGATCTCCAAATATCAGACAGTCCGCGCAAGTATTGTCACAATCCTGGAAAGTTCTACATGTCTTTCGCTTAACTGGAAAAACTACGCTCTTATACGCTTGCTGATCTCCAAATGGCTCCTACGTTCAACGCCAACACCGAGGGTGAGCGCTTAAACTCCTCACTCAACTCCATTTCGGTCGTGTACCTATATCTTGCCTTTAGAACTAGTATTAGATTCAAGGCATGGCTCCATAAAACATTTTGCGACGCTGAAGTGGCAGGTCACTCCGGGTATACCACTTCATTTTAACGCGACACCGTAAAGGCTACGCGTACCACAGAAACTCCGGCGTCGACCTTGTCAGCGTTGTAAGCGAAAAAGAAGGTGGGGCACCAGCAACCTTGGTCACGGGATTTTGTGACGTCTTCACAACCTTCCTACCGTGGCAAGCGGCAGTTAAACTAATCATTGGTCGTGAGAGCCTGCTAGGGAGAGCAACCTGGACCTCAAAAGTCCCACCGTTGCCTGTATTTGAAATAGCCACCTGCTAGCGCAGGCAGTGGCTCCCCGCTTAACCTGTGCACCACTGGACCAGCAGTCGTACGACTACTGCCCGGCATCTGTGAGCGTAAAGCAGAAAACGACCGCGTCTGCGAAGTGGTACATAAGAAGGACCCCTGGCCGCTGAAGGGACCCATTAACGCTATCGCGTCATACACTTAAGGTTGAGCATGTGCCTCCTCTAGTTTCTGTAGTACGCACTCATTAACCCAGCGCCGCGAAGCTGCAACCGCCTACTCCTAGCACACTCACATGAAAGCAAGTTGCTGGTTTGGTTTGGTTTATGGGGGATTAACGTCCCAAGACTCATGCTATCAGGGAAGCAGTATAGTGGAGGGCTCCGAAATTTCGACCACCATAATTAATGCGCCATAATTATGACGCAATAAATCTGGCATTTGAAACTTATTTCCCCAATCTGGACACACTAGCAGACGAACTGAATACTGAACAGTTCTGGAACGGGTTTAAAGAAAAACTTTCGTTGCCATTCGAGTCTTGTCATCTAAACGCACTAGGGATAAACCATGGTTTAACACTAAGCAGCATACTCTACTGCGACGTATAAGGCGAATGTACAGGACATGAAATAAATAATTCTTTGCAAAACAAGAAAGAGCTAAAAAGATTCAAACTTAATTTCAAAGTCTAGCTAAAGTAGCTAAGAGTTCTTACTTCTCGAGCCTTCTTAATAATAATTGGTTTTTTGGGGAAAGGAAATGGCGCAGTATCTGTCTCATATATCGTTGGACACCTGAACCGCGCCGTAAGGGAAGGGATAAAGGAGGGAGTGAAAGAAGAGAGGAAGAAGAGGTGCCGTAGTGGAGGGCTGCGGAATAATTTCGACCACCTGGGGATCTTTAACGTGCACTGACATTGCACAGCACACGGGCGCCTTAGCGGTTTTCCTCCATAAAAACACAGCCGCCGCGGTCGGGTTCGAACCCGGGAACTCCGTCCGGATCAGTAGTCGAGCGCCCTAACCACTGAGCCACCGCGGCGGGTTTGGTAGAAGACTCGAAACAGTTTTGGAGATACGTTCGTCTCAATGGTAAGGAAAATACATCTTTTCCTCCTCTATAATATTCTCTCACAATCGGTGACGATGATGCGTCTAAGGCAGACATCTTTAGTAACAATTTTTCGTCCGTGTTCAGTCAAAGTTGTTCGCGCGTTGTTAACACGGTTTCCTACACTGAGGCAGAAGTGATGCCCGAGGTCACTTTTAGTGTGCCTGGTATTCGAAAATTGTTAGAAAGCGTCAAAGCAGCTAAAGCGTGTGGCCCAGATGATATTCCAGCAACGATAATAAGGAACTGTTCGTCAACGTTATCTTTGTAATTTCACTGTTTATTTCGGAAGTGCATAGTTGAGAAAGCACTACCTCATGATTGGAAATTGGCACATGTTACACTTGTTCATAAGAATGGACCAAGAAATGACGTTGAGAACTACAGGCCGGTGCCTTTAACTAGTATAACATGTAAAATATTTGAAGATGTCCTTTATAGCTGTATAATGACAAATTTCGTTAAACACAATCTTCTGCATTCTAGTCAACACTGATTTCGGCAAGGTTTTTCTAGCTCAACGCAGCTTGTTGATTTCATGCATGATTTGGCTCTAGCAATAGATAAGCGTAAAGTAGTTGACTATATTTTCTTCAACTTGAAAAAAAGCATTCGATGTTGTTTCTCATGACCTTCTTGCTAGTAAATTACGGGGCTATAAACTGAATGAATCTGTTATTGCATGGATAGCCGAGTACCTCTCTCTAAGACAGCAGTCGGTCGTTCTTAACGGTTGTTGTTCTCGATATGTTCCCGTGACCTCAGGAGTTCTTTAGGGCTCAGTTCTGGGCCCTCTTTTGTTTGTGTTATATATAAATGGCGTTAGTTACTATTGGCCTCAAATCTTCGTTCAGAACGTTCGCGGATGACTGTGTAGTTTACAGGACTATAGAGAATGAGCGTGATTCAGAACACCTGCAGCACGATTTGAATGTAATAGCATCCTGGTGTGCCCATTCAGAAATGTCGTTGAATGTTAAAGAGTGTGTTCACGTCACCTTTACAAGGAAACACTCATACCAGTTGACTACGTATACCGCAAATAACGCTGCTTTAAGCCCGGCCAGGGAACATAAATATTTAGGAGTTTAACAAGTGATTTGTGGTGTACTAGGCACCTTCACCAGATAAAAGTTAAGGCTGCACGTGTTTAGAGTTTTCTAAGATGAAATTACAGCCAACTTCCATCTAATTTAAAAGAACAATTGTATTTAACTCATGTGCGCTCATTGTTAGAATACGCACGTGTTTGCTGGGACCCGTATACAAAAGAGCTGGCCGATACGCTTGAAAAAATACAGAACAGGGCAGTGCGATTCATTTTAAGTTATTGGGATCATCAACTTAGTATGAAAGGAAGCAAAAGTAAACTTAAATGGGAAGACTTGAAATATCGCAGCCGAAACCTCCGGTTGAAATTTTTTCATAATATCTATCATTCCAAAACTGGAATCGATAAGGAAAAGTACATCCAAGCGCCGTCCTACATATCCCAAAAAAGGGACCACAGTCTAATTGTAAATAAATTTTCCCTTAAGGATGACGTCTTGCGCTATTCATTTTTTCTTAGATCTATACGAGAGTGGAATGATATTCCGTCTATGATTGTATCCATTGTTTCTAATGGTGACTTTTACCGCGCTTTGTGTAATTAGTTTCTTTATTTGTTTCAAATATGACGTTTATTTTTATGTATCCCCTGCTGTAGTACCTGCAAAGGCGAAGCAGGTATGAAATAAATAAATAAATAAATAATTACGCGAGCCTCGCCGCGGAGCCGAACCGGTCTGGCCGGGCTCGCGGCGGCTGGTGCACTCGGCGCGAAATAGAGATGATCCTAGTCTCCGCCAGTGCGGTCAGAGTGCGCCGAAGCCGCCGAACGCGTCGGCGGTCAAGCGCAGTTGGAGGTAGAGGGTCTCGCTTTGGCTGTCGTGACGTCACCGTGCAGCGCGCGCGCTGCTTTACGCCGGAGTATAAACGCGCCTTAACATAGCCTGCGCTTAACCGCTAACCAACGTATTCGGTGGCGGCTTCTATGGGGCCACTGAAACCCCCCGCACACACACTGAATAAAAAAAAAAAGCTGTGCTGAGGCTCGGAATCGAACCAGGGCATTTGGCGTTTGAGGCGGATATGCTGCCACGACGGCGCAAACTTGAATAATGAATAAAGGCGCATTTATAATAATAATAATTAGTTTTTCGGGAAAGGAAATGGCGCAGTATCTCTCTCGTATATCGACGGACATCTGAACCGCGCCGTAAGGGAAGGGATAAAGGAGGAAGTGAAAGAAGAAAGGAAGAATAGGTGCCGTAGTGGAGGGCTCCGGAATAATTTCGACCACCTGAGGATCTTAACGTGCACTGACATCGCGCAGCACACGGGCGCCTTAGCATTTTGCCTCCATAAAAACGCAGCCGCCGCGGTCGGGTTCGAACCCGGGAACTCCGGATCAGTAGCCGAGTGCTCTAACCACTGAGCCACCGCGGCGGGTAAAGGCGCATCTAGTGAATGCACTCTTCCGATGCAGAAGTCGCCGCGCTTTCGCTACGTAATATATCCTGGTCTAACAGAGCTAGGCCATCAGCAATTTTTTCTTCCCTTACGGCGCGCGGTACAGGTGTCCAGCAAGAATTGTGAGACAGGCGTCATTTCCTTTCCTTAAAACAAATTTTCATTTCAATTTCCTTACGGCTCCGTTCGGGTGTCCACCGAGATATGTGAGACAGGCGTCTTTTCCTTTCCTTAATAATTTTCTTTTCATTTTCCTTGCCTTACGGCGTGGCTTTGGTGTCCACCAAGATATGTTTCCTTTTCTTAAATTGTCCGGGCAAGGGGTCGCACCGAAGGACGATGGCGTTCCGTGAATTCCTTGGCAATGCTGCTACACGCTGTCGCGTCCTGCTCTTAAAGACGAAGCTTAAGCGTCCTCCAAACTTTTTTTTGTTTAAGGGAGGGGGAGACTATATTCCGACACTGATGGCCGTCGACATCAAACGTGAGCTGTGTTTTTAAATTTTTTTTTATTCGCCGCAGTGGTGCTCGTCTGCTGACTCGAGAGGAGAGGGTTTGATCCAGGCTGCGGCCGTGGCATTTCAGTGGAGGCGTAATGCTATAGACCCGTGTGCTGAGCAATGTCAGTGCACGTTAAAAAATGGCCAGGCTTAACTTGGTTAAGCCAAGAATGCGTTGCATATTGCGCGGTCTTTTTTTGTGAGGGCGAGGTATTGCTTGGCGGCACTCGCAGCGCCCCTAGCGGGAGGAGCGGGAGTCAGGTGGTGGCTGCGGCCGCGCGCGACCGCGCCAGTTGGGGCCCAGCTTTTCCTCCGTGACGTCACGCGCCGGCGCAGCGCACCTAGCGGGAGGAGCGGGAGTCAGGTGGTGGCTGCGGCCGCGCGAGTTGGGGCCCAGCTTTTCCTCCGGCTGTCGTGACGTCACGTCACGTGGTTGCGCTAAAGGTCAATGGTGGCTGCCCGGCCGCGCCCAAGGGCTGAACTGAGTGATTGCAATATGCAACGCATAAAAACCACAGGTGGTCGAAATCGTTGGAGGCCTCCCCTCTGCGGCGTCCCTCGTCGCCCGAGTCGCTTTGGGACGTTAAACCCCATAAACCAAACGAAAAGAACCAGCCATACACGTGTTGACCTCGCCGCAAACCGACTTCAATGTAACCGGGACATTGACGAGGACGTCATCCCGCGTGCTTCGAGTGTTATTCAGCAAGGAGGTCAGCACACGCACCTTAGTTCCACAGCAGGCATCTCATCAGCTTGCGGAACCATCAGAGCAAACAAGGACAAATACAGAGCAAAGCGCGGCGAATCCTGTGGCGTCGCCGTGCATTGCCGCCGCAGCGAGTGCGGTCTGCGTGCGTTCTCTGCGCGCGAATAAGCCTCGCAATGCGCATCCTGCACGCGAATGCGCAATCCTTCTGCGTACAGCCGCTGAGGAAAAGAGAAAGAGGAGAGGGTAGGCGTGGAACTAAAACGCTGCGCAAAACCATTCCTGACTATTTTTTTTTCTTCAAGCCTTCTTTTATTGCTTTAGCATTGCCATCGTTTGCACACCTGTAGCGATGCGTGGGGCTGGGAACACGAATGTGCTGGAGCAGCTGTGAAGGGCATGTAGAACAAGAAAATGCGAACGCTGTCTGGCCCTGAATTCCAGCCGGATCCTCATCAACTGCGGCAGGAGCGAGTGGTGGCAGGGGTGGTGACGCCGATCGGTCTGCGATTGGTTTGTCTGCTCTAGTCGGCAGCCTACTACTCCCCCCCCCCCCCCCCCCTCCTGAGAGACAGGGTGGCTGACGCTGAGATACACCTGTGAGCGGCAGCTGCAGCCGGAACTCTTTGTGCTTGTTACCGGACTTCGAGAAGTGAGATGGCTCCGGAGCCTCCGTTCACTGATGAAGCCAGCAAAGTGAGCTTTGAGATGCCCGCTTTCTCCGAAGACTCCCTAAGGACATTGAAGGCTGCCTCAACAGAGGCATGTGCAGAAATCACAGAAAATATAGAACTCTCACCTCTCCAAATGCATGCCTCACCAAGGAGGTTCGCTCATGCTCCGCTGGACACGAGACAAGGGGAACGAGGTCAGCCTGGAGAGCTAACATTGTGGGTTGGAAGATTTTGGCATACTTAAAAAGGCACTTAGCACAAATTGCAATATGCGTGCACGAACAGATTACCAGGTTCTAATTAAAGAGACGCTACTTCTTAATTTCTGAAGTGAACTCAGTGCGTCGATAGAGTTTTATGAGAGCGGATGCAAGACGCAAGGCTACACAGGCATTCACTTCAAAAAGCTGATCACGCAATTATTTTAGGTATTCACTCACACGCGTTTGAATGGCAAGACGAGAAAAGTTTCAATTCAAAAAAATTCACCGATATTTGCCACTTCTGCTGTCGCACAAATATCAACTAAAGAGCTATGCAATCGATTTTTAATAACAAAAGCTGAATGAAGTTTTCTCAGTGCCCTTTTAAAGGGCCTGCCGACTATCAACAAACAAGGAAATCTGCGTTTGGCCTAAGTAAGAGGAACAAATTGTTCCTTATCGGGCACATGCTGTTTTAGTCACGTTGCTGGCCACAACAGTATTTTCTCGCCACGGAATTATCTCAGATAACCTGAAAATAACAGGAGCTAACAAAAGCGCGCATGAGAAGCCTTGAAGCAGTTTTTCCCCATTCCACCAGCCCGTACCTGCACTTCGCTTCTGCCTCTTGGTCCTCAGTTTCTCGGTACGACTTTCAGTCGTGCACCGTTGCTACTTCTCGGCCTTCAAATATAGAGTGGTGAGTTCGATCGTGCCGAAAGTCTTCGACTATTGACCGCCCAGATAAGCTGGGCAATTTCTGTGGACGCAGTAGTGAGCACGATCGGATTTCGCTACTTCTATGTTCATATATAGTGTTAAAGCTGCCATGAAATGATATTAACTCGCTGCTGGCTTTCGCCAAGGAATCCGGCCTTTTGCACCACCTGTAACCCACCTCTTCCCATGCCTTTATAGTAAAAAGCCGCCCCCTCTAAAAAAACGCACCTTGCTTCTTTCCTGGAATTTAGGAAAAGCGCAAGAGCCATTGGTTTCCAATCACACGTCACAACGTGGTAGAGAATTTTAGGCTCGCTTCATTGGACATTTATAGCATACGGGAGACGTATACTGGTTTATCGCATGCCAGCTGCGCACGCACAGGAGGGGTCCTGTAAGCCGGGATATGTCTCCGGTATGCTAAAAACGCCTCTAACACCGATGGTATCGGCGACTAAAAATGAGGCTCCTCCTATCCCCCTTATTTCGGGCACTCCGACGCGGCAGGAAAAAAACAATAAACAAAGTACTGCGGGAACTGCCCCTCGCTACTCCCACGCCCACGTCGCTTGGGCCCGCCAAATGAGAAGGCTCGCATAGATTAGCAGTTTTACGTCGTCGGATTAGGGGAAGCTAAAAATGCGCGATAAGATGAAGCCCTAATCGTCTGCGACCAACAATATTAAAAACTGTTTGCAAATTATACGATCCACGCAGAGCATTTAAATCTGAATCGAAAACTGACAAGTACCACCAGTACAAACTTATTGCTTTAGAATATGACTATCAAAAGCATTTCAAGGTGCCTTTAATTGCTGCCAACGCACCCACAACACTCGCGTTGGGTGCTTCTCTGCAGTGCCGACAGCCAGCGTTAGGCTTCGCCATATGGCACGCTGCGTCTACATCTCTGTTTGCACTCACCTGTGAACTCGCCTGCGCAACAATAAAAAGCAAATTCAACCGCGTCCAGCTGGAGCGTCAAGGGCTTGATCCTATTAATGAAATGGGCGACGAGGTAACGAATTGCTTCGCTTCTACATGGAGTCCTTTTTATCTGCTCTTTTGGAGACGTTTGAGCGCAGGGTATGCGCAATGTTTCGTTGTGTCGTGATCAGGTAACGGCTATTGATCGTGTATTTTCGTGTTGCTGCCGCATATGACCGGTCAAAGCTGGTTTCTACTTCAACCAAGGAAACGAGAAGCGGGCTTTCCCCAGGAATTAATATTAGGGATGGTGTCTAATTGTCTAGGGGACTGGTGTTGAGGATAGAGGAGAACCGCCAGTGTTTTCTTTTATTTCATTTTTATTGCTGGTGTTTCGCATAGGAACACAAACGTCTATGAATGCAGCACTCATGAAAAGGGTAGCAAAAATTCCCTGTGGTGTCAAAAAAAAATTGTTACGAATTAAGGAGGTGCCTTCGGAAAATCAATGAAGTAGTAGGGGGTGTGTAGAGAAATCATTGACGGGAAGCGTTCAAATACTGTACAATAGGACAGCGTCCGTCCATACTTTTTGCCTAGCGGGGCCAGCGTGCTTTGCCTGCTCTTGCGCCGCGTTGTGACGGAAGCTGTGACGACATGAATGACACCACTCTGGTAAAAACGCTCTTTTTACACCCGGATGTTCAGAAGCCCTCTCCCGTTTATTTTTTTGGTAGTTCTACCACAGCCGAAGCGGCATGCTGCGTCTTTGGCAACCATCGCAGCGATCTCATGCGGCATCGCCATGCACGATGCCGAATGCACTACACAATTTACGCGTCAATCTCTCGTAGTTTTAGCGTTCCACAGCACTATCAAGCCGGCTGCCTTCACCGCTGTCACCAATGCGCCCACTATAGCGCAGCGGTGCTGTCTCACCTGGCAGCTTACGAACCTCGCTCAGAGCATTATGCAGAAGCTTCGTGAGCAGGGTAAGGTATTTAAGGACTCTGGTTGTACGCTAGAGAATTCTTACAAAGCAACAAAACTGTTGGTAGACACCCCCCCCCCCCCCTATTTTTTTTTATTCACATACCCTAAAGGCCCTTTTCAGGCATTACATATGGGGGTGTACAGTTATATATAAACAATACTCAATACATAGCTCTACAAGCAGCACAAATCCAGAACAATAAGCAAAATGGGAAAAAAAAGGTACAGAAAATTCGCAGTTGGGCATATGCAGGAATCGAGCCTTCCTAATCAGAATTTATTTGTAAAAAACACTTTAGTTTTTGCACAAAGGCGTCATGATTTAAGGTGAAGGCAATATCACCCGGTAACTTGTTCCAGTGGTGAACGGCAAGAAACAATGGTGAATGACTAAAGAGATGGGTACGTGCAAACATGGGTTCGATTTTGAGAGCATGATCTAAGCGCGGAAAGATACGGTGGGCGGGTCTAATATAGTATGAAGCGAATGAAGAGTGACTGTGGTACAATCTGTGAAAGTGTGATAATAGTGCTAGTATTCTTCTCTTTTCGAGTGATAGTAGCTTTAGCGATGCTCTGATTGCTGCTATGCTGGACTGACGTGAATAGTTCTTAGTTATAAATCTCGCTGCTTTATTTTGTATTAATTCCAGTTTGTGAATTAAGTACAATTGATGCGGGTTCCAAATTAAGGATGCGTATTCTTTTCGAGCGGATGAGGGTAGTGTAGGCTAAACGTTTGGTGGCAGGATCACCTTGGTGCAATTGACGTCTGATGAAACCAAGTGCTTTAGCTGATTTACTGAAAATAGCATCGATATGGTTATTCCATGTTAGATCAGACGAAAAATGAACACCTAGGTATTTCACTGTAGAGACATTCTCAATGGGAATACTATTCATGGAATAACAGTGATTTTGAAGCGGATTATTGGTGGTGAATGTTATAGTCTTTGTTTTAGAGACGTTAATTTGCATTTGCCACTGTTCACACTAAGTGGTGATTCGGTCCAGGTCTGACGGCAAAGAGGTGTCGTCAGGGTTGGTAATCTGTCTATATATAACGCAGTCATCAGCAAATAATCTAGTAGTAGAGGTAAGAAATTCACTTATATAATTAATGTATATCAGGAATAAAATTGGTCCAAGCATATTAAGACTTGGAGAATGGTATCTAACAAGCTTAGGCAATAGTGTCCCGCCAGCACATCAAGGCTTGGCGTCACGGTCGGCGAGGACGTTCCGGCCACAGTTTCGTCCAGAAGAAGTGGTGCGCAACCTTGCTTCTTCCGGGCAGGTGCATTGGTTCATTTCAGGAAGCACTGCACTGACCCGCCTTTTGGCTAGCAAAGCGGCCCCTGTGACGTAGACATCGTTCTAGGAAACACCTAGCACCACCAAACAGAGGCAAGTAGCAGAAACTGGCCACTACTATCAGTTTCTGGGGAATCCTTTGACGCCATGGTCCTCCAAGGTTGCATCTAGATACTTGTGTACCTCTCGAGGGCCTGTGCGGCTGAGTGACCTCCCAGCTTAATCCTTTCCGCCAGGAAGTAGGAATGGACATATTTCTTTGACCGTATGTGACGCTTTCGTATCCAGAGCGCCTTTACAATATGCGACTTTTCAACCTCCGAACAAACACCTGCGTAGGCACTCCACAAGGCTCCGAATATGGCCGATTATAACACTCCTCCCAATCTGTTCTCCCGCGTGTGTCAGCGGGAAAGAATTCACGACCGACACGAGCCATGTGCTGCCACGTAAGCCGAGAGGATGTTGCGGAGGCATGTGCTGGAAACTGTGTCAGTCACAGCATACTAGGGCCCTACTGAGTCAAATGTTTCACCGCAACATCTGTCGCCGTATTCCATGTCAAATGGCACGTTATGGTGTTTAGTAGGAGACTGAGCCCGGTAATATGAACGCTCGATGACTTGTGCGTCAGGAGTTTTATGCAGTGCATGTGATGCTATATTTGAAAACAACCTTCGAAACGTCGTCCATGTTACAAGGTTTATCGGTGAACGTTAACCGCAACAGCCAGCTTTGGGAGATGCAAGGTTACCGCGAGCAACGAAAAACCCTTGGAAACATCTGTATTGTAAAAATATAGCATACAATATGCGCTAGCTGTAGCAACAGCCTTTAAGGGCTTGCGCGCACACCCATTACATTTCAGAGACGGCATTTCCTGAAGACACAGCCTACACAGTTACATGTCTCTGTAATATTAAAGAGCAAAAAGTACAATCATTCAATTAATGGTTACTCGGGAATTAAGTGTAATCAGCACAATTTTCTTGATTTCTGAATAGTAGTGCTCTTGGCATACAATTTCCAAAACTTTTTAGGAAGTTAAGCCAAGAAGTAATCAAAAAAATATTTCTCCCGAATTTTTGTTCCCTTTCATATTGAAGAGAACGGTATGATTCTCCTAACGCTTTTATAAAGCGCACGAACGGCACACTGCCTAGCACGTTGACGCCGTTTACAAATAGACTGCAGCTCCAAATAATATACGATTCCGCATGCGGTTTCGCTTCGCCTCTGGTTAAATTATCATGCTCCGATTACCTACACTGAGCTCAAGATGTAGCGACCAACGGCGCTAACACACACCCGAGCGGTATGTTGAACCACTGTGTAGACAAATCTGCTGAAAACTGAACATCACCCGCTTTTTTCAAGAAGATTGAAGGTGCCGGTATCCAGGCGTTCATATTGCACCCGTGATATAGTACCCTCGAAATTATAGGTAACCATTTACTGCATAGATAAATCGTAAACTGATTTCTAAATACATCCGCCGTACAATGAAACGATAACTGATTCTTCAAGGCTCAAAGATACGATGAAAAAGAATTTCGCAGCTATCTGCCACTCCGTGTTTGGGGCTCGCAAAATTACTTGAGGAAAAGTTTCCGCTTTTTAGTGGTGTCGGACCAGGCTATTATCACTCATTGAAAAGCTCGCTTCAGCTTAGTGCGCTAAAACCAGAAGAAAAAGTATTAACGCTAAAGAACAAACAAGCTCGAAAATAAGTCCTTGTAATATTTAGCGATTATTTCATGTCGACTCCTTTGCTTCACTTATTTGTGTGGAGAGAAAGAGAGAGAGAAACGAAACGTCTACTGATTGCTCTTTGGAAGTCTAGAGCCTTCGTGGGTGGTGTGCCTAGCTCAGGACTCATAAGGTGGCTACGGCAGCTTGGGCCCGTTCGACCAGCATAAGCTGATCTCCTGGTTTCCAGTAGGACAACGCTGCCTAAGCGTGCTGCGACGTGGCATTATGTACGATTTACATTCCCGGGTTGCCTTGGCAGCTCCATGTAGTGGTATATAGCGTGGCTGTCTCTCCGCATCATGTGCATGTGTGTATGTGTGCATCTTATTTAAGCTTAACATTTAGGATTAATTAAATATTAAAAAATTATCAACATATCTGAACACACGAAGTACGTGGTCGTCAGTTAGGATGCGTCGAAGAGAACTGTCTGTCAAACTTGGGCAAAAAAAATTTGGCATAACAGCGGAGCTACACTAGCCCCAATACAAAGGCCATTCTTTTGCACGTACTTGTCTTAAAATTCAACAATAGTGAACGATAACTATATCACCAAGAGTCGGTGAAATAGTCTACACTCAGACCACTCCTATTCTGAAAAGCAATGGCACCAGACTGTTCGATGATTCGCGCACCATACACAAGAGTTCAGCATGGGATATAGAATAGGTAATGTCTTCTATGTCGACTGAGAACGCAGAGGTTTCACCAGAAATGCCCTCCTTCAGTTCATCAACCACGCTGGCGGTGTTTCGAATAATATATGGGTCATGGGTTTCGCTGGTGAAATTATGTCTGAATTACGAATGGGTTTCGCTGGTGAAATTATGTCTGAACAACAAATTGGTGTCGCCGGTGAAATTATGTCTGAAATATACCAACTTCCCCACATGTTACCTTGTTACTGGGGTATTCATGAAGAAGATATGCCAAAATTGCTGCATCATATTCCTTCGCAAATGCTAGTATCTGTGTTCTGTCACGTTTTATTTTTAAAGCAACACTGGAAGGCAGTGTGCACGAGTTTGTGGTCCCACAATCATTCAAGTATTTCAATACCTGCTGGGGTTGAATAAAAATAGTCACTAACAAAAACCAGATCAATTACCAAGCTTGAGGGACCATGAAAGCGGGTGGGTGTGTGGACGAGCTGATTGAGGTTAAATGTGAATATATTGTCTGACAGACCATTGCTATAACGAGTTCTTGGATTTGGGGGTTCCAGTGTAACTCCGGAAAATTAAAGTCGCTGGCCAAAATAATTTTGTTATTTGAGAAGTGTGTCTGCATGTCACAAAGCAAAGAATCTAGGTGCATCAGCGTTTGGGGCCCTATAGAAAGCACCTACGTGTAGAGTGCATCCATTTATACTTATTTTAAACCAAATGTTTCGCCCTTCGGTACATCAGACAATACAACGAAAGAGATAACAATCTTCAAGAGAATAGCGACACCACCGCCTCTCGACGCTCTTCCTTTGCGTAGAATTACGTAGCCTTGCGCGACATCTTCATTATCTAATGCGTCTTGGTGAAGCTACGTTTCAGAAATAGTGACCCCATCGGGACTTAATGCAAGCAAAAAGGCTTTCAGGCATTGCATTTTACTCATAAGGCTTCATGCGTTTAAATTCAGAACAGTTGCTTTCGTTGCGATCGCGTGACTCTGCGTTCTGTGCTGCATTCCTCGTCCTTTTTTTTTTAGGTTTTACTTCAACTATGTCGCCGCGTTCGATGTCCCACTCAGAAAGGCGGCCAGCTATGCGAACTTCATCGTCAGACAAGATTACTTTTCTTTCCGGTCTCAATATTCTTTTGCTCTATCGCATGGTCTCCGATAGAATATCAAGAATTTTTGAATTTTTTGTTTCAGTCTGTTAGAATATTCGTTCTATCGTTGTAGTGATACAGGTTAAAATGACTAGTCTAGTATAAGTCTCGTCGTCCGGTTTCGGTCTAGCAATTCGATGAATTCTTTCCAACCCTGCAGTGTCAACTTCAAGATTGTCTTTTAGGATTCCATTTGCAACTGCTTTATTGAGAGTTTCAGAGGATTTTTCTTCAGGTTCACTCACACAGTAAACAATTAGGTTAGACAACGCCTCTTATTTTCGATACCCTCAAATTTCTTGGCCACACCTTCCACGTACTGCTCGTGTTTGGCCACCTTTTTCAAGCATTGTGATACTTTTATTTCAAGCACGGGAATTTTCTCAAATTTTTGTCTATCGCGGTCACTTTTTGATTGGTTACTGCTTTCCTCTTTTTAATTTCTGGTATGTCACCTGCAATTGCTTTCAGTTGGACTTCAAGGAAAAGTTCTGGACCTCGGTTTCCTTCAATACCTCCAACGAGAAGGAGTAAAAATCGTAAGTTGTCAAACATCTCAAACAGGCCGTGGGTACGGCAGCACAAGTAGGCAGACACCATTGCTGCGAAAACATTTTCCATAGCGTCTGCTCACCTGGACGAGAAACAGAAAGGGATTGGTGACGATCATCCTGGCGTTGCTGATGCGCCCACTGCTGAGAACTACTTGCAAGTTTTCATGTATACTGGTCACTGCCGTTTACGATGGGTCCTGCGGATCTAACGATGAAAGAGTAGCACCGTTGCGAACACTGATTCGGAGCTGGAGAACAGGTGTCGGATGAACAGGCCGACTTACCCAGTCGCTGTCACAGGCCGGGCACCGTGTCAGCGGTGCAGCACACGTCGTAGTTGGTCTCGGTATCAGCAAAAAGCCATCAAAATCCCGGACGAGGAACAGAAACGAATTTGTGACCATCATCTTGGCGCTGCTGCAGCGCGCACTCTTGGACAGCAAGTGGACAACAAAGCCACGTATCTGGAAGCGCTATTGAAAGCTAATTACCTTTCCTTTCCTGCCTTGCGCACAGATTAAGTTGATGAAGACGACGACTTGTAATGCACAGAGTCAAGGAGTGCTACAGTAACCACCAGGAGCTGGTCTTCAGCTGCACTGTTGTCTGGAGGCACTGCGATGAATTTAACAAGATAGTCACATACCCATTCTCTAGGTCCAAGACTACATGTGTCATTAACTACCCTTAACCTTGCAAGCGGGTGAGAGGGTAAGTTTAGTAGGTACACAGTCCGCGTAATCACGTCCCCCACGTGAACACTCTGTCAACCTCATGCACGCCTGCACGCACTCTTTTTACCGGCCTTTTGTAGCGATAGCTACATTACGGTAGCATTTCGAGCCTTCAGCACGACAATGGCACGTTACCGTAGCGGCGGCACGTGGTTGGTCACGTGACCAGTCACGTGGTGCGGAGCATCTGCTGCTGCTGCCGGCGGCGCGGCACGCCGGCGAAATCGAGCTGCAACAGCTGTGCGCATGCGCCGTGTCAGGTGGAACGAAGATGAAGGAACGCCCAGCGAAACGAAGCGGCGAAAGACTGACTTTGCAATTCAAGTGAGCAATTCCCACTCGGCCAGCTGTAGCTATCGCCTCACTTCAGGTTTAACCAGAGCTAAACCATCGACATTTTTTTTTCTTCAGCGCCCCATATGCACGCAATTTTTAGTTTGTTTTAACACATCTCATTCATGTTTCATTTTGTCGGGTTCAGCAATATTGAAAAAAACACGGCCACTCGGCCACTGTTGCGGCGAATCTACTATACAAAATTCTAGAAGGGGCGGTCATAGTTGCCGAAACATCAGAAAAATTCTAAAGATACCAAGAGGAAACCTTGCGGATAAACAATTGTGATTTTGGTGCCGGGGCGAAGAAAATGATGTAGGCTATAAATTGATAGCAGTAGAGTTCACATCAGGAACAAATTCCGCCATCTGATGTCGCAAAATTTGCTTATTGGTCTCGAGAGGTATCACTGCCTTTTAACGTTATCAAAACCTGCCCACCGTGGCAGGTTGCAACCTGGAAACTGGATTGTGTGCAGTCTGTCCATTCTTGCAGGTGGTTGCTAAATTAAATATTGGTCGAGGGAGGTCATGTGATATAGTGATTTCATTAAAACTTGCTCAGCGTGGTTGCGGGCAGCCTAGTTTCTAGCCAGGAAGCCAATAGCGAATGGAAAGCAAAAATTACAAAACTTTTTCATATATGTAAACATGGGCGCCACCACAGCGTAGTGGATACCTGCTACAACAGCTAGCAGTTCGAATGTACAGGTTGATAGACCTAGAATTGCAAAGAAACTGACGCAAACACATACAGACGTTGCAACAGAAGCTTCGATAAATGTGAAATCTAACGCTATTACAGTCTAATCTTAAGGCGCCTTAAGCGTCCTCACAGTTTCTTTGCCTTAAAGCTTCATTTTCATCAAAACTGGTCGTGTCGCGTTGGCGCTCCTTTGGTATCTATGGCAATTTGATGCCATAAAGCCTAGTTTGTACAGGACCGCAGGCTGCGCGAGCACTCTGCAAGATTTATTTGTTTGTTGATTCTTTGATTTGCACATTAATATGTAAACTTTAAGACTCTACACCCTACATTTCAACCACCTCTCACTGAACAGATTCACGCAGTTTATCCTCCCCCATTTTCATAGTTGTAAAGATTCCCTTCGCATTTAATTCTGATGATGATGAATGTTTATGGCGCAAGGGCAGCTTTGGCCAAAGAGCGCCATGGCACAAGGTAGTTTTCATTGCACAAGGTGGGGTCAAACACCCACGCATTTATTTTTAACTAGAGTTTCTGTTAACACGATGCAAACATTTGTGGACATACCTATAGGTTTGCTTGAGTATTTACGGTTCAGTAACGTACAATCTTTAATGGCACTTCTCTAGTTTGAGGCTGAAAACTTCATCGGAAAACCTCCCATACCTTTTACCAGCTTTATTTGAGAAATTTCCCGATGGGCCCATATTTCTATCCTCAGATAATTTATCTGAAAGGCGTAATGTTCGATATTGACATTTACATTCTTCACAATCATAAGGACGATCACTTCACGACACACCCCGATCGCGTGACCAAAGGTCATCAGCCGGATTACATGACCAGAGCTAGTGAGTGCCCCCGACGTTCGTGAGAGCACTCACTATATCACCCACATAAAGTCACAACTGCTGGAGTCAGCCTGCACCACATTCTTGTTCGCCAGAAAGTTACATGTGCGAGTAGAAATAATATCCTTTAGATTTCCTTCAAAACTTCGTGAGTAGTCGCACCTCGCGTCCCGTGTTTCTTCAGGAAACATCGCCTATATGCAGGCGTTACACTAAACCTGATTCAGTCTCTGATTCTATGTCGAACGCATCTTTCATGAACGCTAGGAGGAAGTTACGTGGTATGGAAAACGGAAGTCCCAGCAACCCCCTGCCCCGGTATTTCTCCTAGGAATGCAACCCCATACGCTCACCCGTGCTCTTGTGCGCAGCGCTTTCTTGTGCGGAGCCATATAGGGCGCCCTCATAGCACCGGTGACGACCGATATGAACTAAACTGCTGTGGCTGGTTATGAAATAACTATTGCCTACTGGTAATGTTAGTAACTGTTCTGTTCCAAACCATGAACGTCAAGCTATCATACGTTGTCATATCAGTGTGCAAATGCTCAATCACGGTATAAGACGTATCTCTTCCTCCTTTTTCTGAGTTTTCTTTGCTTGCAATATTTGCAAGCAATTACTGAATAGGAAGGAGGTTGGTAGGCGCGCCGTTCCCATCTGATGCGCCATTCGGTGATGTGAACTCAGCCGAAAATTACCTTGCAAAAAGTCTCGCACGGACTTAGCCATGGCTGCCGCGGTCGCTCTGGCCGCAACGGAATTCTTTAGAGGTTAAGGGCTCGATACTTCGTTGACGGCCGCGAGTTGGAAGACCACAGAAGTCTAAGAACACTCGTATAGTGATACTTCGGCGTACAGTACTGAATCCCCGGTGGTGGAAATTAACAGAGGCCTCTCTTAGGGCGCGTCGCGTGGCCGTTCCTGTGGCTTTGGCGCTTACGTATCATTAATTTAGTACACCGCCTATAGATAAATGCAGCCCCTGCACTACCACGCCAACACATACAAGTTATCTCCGCAACCATCATAAGCATCTGAGTTACGTTTGCTGCAGTGCGAAGATCTCTCCCATTAGTCTTCAATCTGCTCTGTCCCGAGACAGCTCCCACCACTCTACCCCGCAAACTTTTATACTTCATGGCCTTCTGAAGGCCGTTGCTACGTTGACCTTCTGTTGGAATCCAGTTGAATATCACCCCAAGGTACCATCGGTTATCTTCACTTCATATTACATGCCCTGCTCATCTCCATTTCCAGCCGCCACGTTGGCTCAGTGGCTATGGTGCTAGGCTGCTGATCCGAAAGGCGGGGGTTTGATCTCAATCGTCGCGGTCGCATTTCGATCGAGGCAAAATTCTAGAGGCCCGCGTACTTTATTACAGCGCGTTAAAGAAGCCCAGTTGGTCGAGATTGCTCATTGTATTCCACTACGGCGTCCCTCATATCCTGAGTCGCATAACCTAAGCCTAAAGTTCATTTTTGTTCCTAATTTTTGATACGAAATTATTAAATAAGCTTTGTTCTCTCACCCACTCTCCTGCCTCCATGTCCCATTGAGTTGCACTTATCAGTTTCCTTTACACAGCCTGCTCTGTCGTCCCACCGCTCTTACGAAAAAAAAAACAAGGCGAACTTCCGAGCGCTGACACTTACTGCAACGATGCAAACGGTCACCCTGGACTAAGACACAAGGAAGTCTCTATCCGAACACTTCCACTGCACCCTCCAAGAAGGATTATCTGTTCTATGGCGGCCATTGTTAAGGTCGTCACCAGTTCCCGTGCATCATCACAAAATTTTCAAGTTCTCACAGAGAGTCAAAGCAGCTGTTACAATCCACGAGGCAGCGACCGTTTTCAGCAATAACACGTGTGCTGATGTCACATTATCTACCTGCTCAGTGCAATCTAGCATACCGTTTCAGTGGCCGTACCCGGCTTCACGATCCGGAGTAAAGTTCGGGCACTCCCGTATTCTGGCTTGAATCCTACAATGCGCAAAAACGTTCAGACCACATGGAAAAAAAGAGCTACAAGAAATCTGGAAATAGCATGCGAGCGATTTTGGGTCAGTTGAAGAAATATAATAAGAGGTGCTCAACGCGGGAAGAACGTGTTCTTGTGTCTTCGTCATCGCACTATAAGCCCAGATTATTCTTAATCACATTACACTTCTCCGACATCCCATTCGAAATTTGACGCGCGAAGGGCGTATTCATTACCTTCTTCGTCGCTTCCATCGCTGTGCGGTTCAGGTGTCGTCCGGGTAGACGCTTGACGTTCACACCCCCACAACTATGCATTCGCCGGAAACCTTCGCATTAAGGGCTGGCTCTCTGTATTGGCGATCACACCTATCATGATGCGGATGATAGTTTGTCCACGTTATAGTTTGCATTTGTTACATCTGCCTTGAAAGCTGCTTCACCGCGTCAGTGTCCAGTGATTGTGTTCTGGCTTAGGAGAGTTACAGTGCGTTCTTTAAGTTTTAACAAATACGTTGGCGCGGGGATTGTGTCGTACAGTGCATTTCTTGTCCACGTCCCAACAGCATTCTTTCTTACGAGCCGAACCTTTATCGCTCTCACTACCCGGATCCGATTGCGAAGGGCGATGGATGCAGCCAAAGGCCAGCTTCGCGCCGTGAACGGCGTACATTTAACACAACGTAGACCAGGTAGCGGTGATTACACGTATGGTGTGTAATTGCCGTGTGATTTTTTTTTCTTAAGTGTTTTGCCTATGTACTATCGACCCGAACTGAAATGCGAACACGCATAACGTATTTTTTTGGTGTGCAGCGAGACAGTGGTTTGCAACCGGTTTAAGAAAATGTACATCGCTGGCTCTGTTTCACACAAGCATGAATCAGATTACTCTAACGCTATAGCTGAAACCAGAATCGCAAAATGTTGCGTTTTCTTCGTAGGCGCAATTCGCGTTTCATCCTGGTCTAATGGTGCATTATGTGCGATCAGTTCACTGAAGAAATGGAGCGCATACTAGTGGCTACTGCTGTGTCTGCAGATGGTGCGAGTTGATCGTTTTTGTGTTTATTTTTTCTTGTCCATTCTACTCTTTGTGTCTGCCGATAAGGCTGATGTGCCAACTGGTGGTGCGTCAGGCAGTTTTTTTTACCTTTCATTAGCCCACTCTAATTATGGGTCTGCCGATAGTGTTCAAAAAGAAATACAAAACCGCAACCAATCACTTACTGTGGGTATGTGCCACTCCAACAGAGGACAACAATAACAACAACAAATTAACAGGAAAGGAACATTGGCTGCACCTGATGCGATGATAGGCTCATATACGACTTAGAAGGAATCAAAACATGCCATTGAAAAAATAGCTTTGCATGTGTACCACTGCCTAGGAGAGGAGAAATTTGGGTTAGTTCGTTTACATGCACACTTAAAAAATTGCGCAGAAACACGAGCATGAAGCCGAAAAAGACAAGGATTAGCGCTAACTCAAGTTTATTCCATAATAATGCACGTATATAAGGGCAAATTAAGACAAGACTATAGCGAGGCTTTCATCGGGAACGTCACGTGTCACACCATGTATCCGAGTGAGTTGGCCAATAACCGAAACTCCCTTCCACTGCCAGTTGAGGGCGCCTTTTAACTGATATCTTATCCCGTATCTATCCCATTCATTGAACCATTATGTTACTAGGTGACTAGGAGGAGTCCTTCCGAGTCCTTCCTTCTCTATATTTTATTCATTGCCGCGGTGTCACTCCTTAAGCTCACTTGTTTGGTCTTGTTCAGAGCGATGAGCAATAAATCTTGCTGCCTGACACTCTCCTCGTAGTTCGAAGGAATCTCTGCTTCCGTTCGTCCGGCTCGGCTGACATGTTTTTGAAATTTATTAGTTTTTATGTTTAGCCCAAAAACTAACTGCCAACGCACAAGAGTCAATTCAGCTTCCGTTTCAGCGCAGAACTGATTTTCGAGCCGCGGCACATGGGTGACGTGTGTCTGCCCAGTGCGTCTAACAGAATTCACGGGAACCCGTCCAGCTACACCAGCTGAATCCGTCGGCACCAGCGTATCCCACTCGCCACCTGGGTCGGACGAGGAGTTCCAGTGAAGCGGCCTCAAAGCATGATATACGAGAACTGTCATACACGTCCTCCCTCTTGAAGTAGGCGACGGTGCCGATGTCGACGCAGATAGTTCAGAGTTGGCAACAGTGGTTTCGTTTCCGTACACGCCAGGCACAAAAAAGCTGCATGATTTATTGCGGGCCGCGTCGGTTCGTAAATCAAAGCTGCCCGCTACGAGCCTCGCACTTCGCAGCTGCTCAGTGGAAACGAGAAATTTTTGATGCACTTTGTCGAAGTGCATACATAATCTATGCAGCGCTCACTGGCCAAGTGGACATCCTATTGAACACGATTTTTCAGTGCCCAGGACTACAGCAACCGGACTGAGTACACGTAGAAGACGCGGCCACAACTACGAAAAGTGACACGTAAATTTGTAGCGCCCACTGTCATCACGCAAGTAGCTGCCATTTAGGGCGCCGCTATGCATACAAAAATGCGTGTTTTGTGAATGGGCACTGTCTTTCCATGCACAGAATATTTCCCAGCTGGCCCAAACAGTGGCGTTGCTGTCAGGCCGCGCTGCGCCGGTACAAAGGTCGAAAAAGTTTTCCTCATTGTTAATAAGGTCCCCAAAAAACGGTCAAGAATATGTTCCCGGCAGAAACACAATGACCTCTGCATATTTTTCAGTTGACGCAACTGTCTGAAATTCATCGGCGATTCAATGGAAGACCTCAAAAAAAAATGGACAGTAGAAAACTGCCGCAGTGTCCTTGTCTCGACAGAGCCTTGTGTGTGCACCCAACCGACAGATCTTTGGTCCAGCGCGCAGCACCTCCACATCCCCTGAGCCCTGCATAGGGCCTACAAAGAAAGATAAATAAAATAATATACTTTAACGATATTGCAGTTACAGTCTTTCTAACACCATCAATATTCAAAACCGCTTCAGCAACTGTTCGCTTCCGACTTGTTATTGTTGTTAGTAGCTATTTATTAATAAACTTAGCAATGGAAAGAAAAGATGTTGCTATCCGCAGCATCTGCCATCGAAACCTGAAGCACCTGAGCTGCGACTAGCGGGAATAAAAGGACAGGGAGAGCAAATGGAAGGGGGGGAGCGATTGTAAGAAAGGGTAGGGCGGCTATATACACTATGTACAAATACGGCATATATAAATACATGTGGGGTGCTGCGCAACGCATGGCTGCCAAGAGAACACGGTCACTTTGGAAAAAACGAATCATGGTTCGATTTCTTCGTGCTTCTGGTTGTTCCATAGCGTAGACAAGATGCGCCCAGCAACAACTTCAGCTTGGGCGTCGACATCCTATAGCTGCATTGGTATAAATAGAGAATTCCCTGCAATGATGTTGCTCTCCTTCACAACGCCAGAAGACGGCGTCACTGCTATGCACGTGCATGTCACAACAAACAGGGAATACATTATCGCACGCCGCCAGAGATGTTTTGACGAGGGTGACAGTTCAATTTAGGAAACGTCATTGTAAAGGTCGTAAACCCTGTAGCGCTTGGTTTCCACCAAGATTCCAGATCGTTTGTTCTTTTGATAGACTACATTTTCTTTTTGTGTTGGCTGCGTTGTAGCGTAAACAAGTCAGTCGCATGAAAGTTAACAGACCTGCCTTTGGTTTAGGGAGCCTTACAGCGTTTTGCTAGCGCTTCGAACCAACAACGGTGACTTCGCGATTGAATCTGACTGTGCTCCGTGGTGTTCTCGGGCTTTATAGAGCCCGGTTTTCACCATGCAGACACCTACGGGATCATTGTTTTCTACATTGTTTCCTTGTAAATTCCTTCCTCTACTTTGCGTAATTTTTTCAGATTTAAAAGCATAAACGTGTAAAATCACACCTGCAGCAAACATGATATATGTTTCACGACAGCAACCCAAATGAAGTGACTAATAATGCGCACATACAAGCAAAAATTCATCTCTGTTGGCGGATAATACGTGATTATGTGCTTGTTGCTAAAATAGCTGCCATAATTTATTGCTCTGTTTGTTCGCAACTTTTGCCTGCTTATTGCTTGTTCCTCAAGAGCGTGGCTAAAGAAAACAGCTCGCGTGACATGGCCTGAGGCCTGAGGTGATTTAGTGGCGCCAACATCGTTCGAGAGGAGCGCTCCCCAGCCAAACTTGCCAAACGCCTCCTGAATGCCAATCAGGACTGATCCGGAGTGCCCAGGTTCGAACCCGATCGCGGCGGCCACCTTTATATGGAGGCTGAACGCAAAGGCGCCCGTGTGCTGTGCGATGTCAGTTCACGTTAAATATCTCCAGGTGGTCGAAACAATTCCGGAGCCTTCCACTACGGAACCCATTTCTTCCTTTCTTCTCTCAAGTCCTCCTTTCTCTCTTCCCTTACGGCGCGGTTCAGGTGTCCGCCGAGATTGGAGACATCGTGCGCCATTTTGTTTCCCCAACAACCAATTTAAGGCTGCCGCCTGAACGCTTTCCTGTGTCTCCAGCAACCAAACGTGCGCAGCTAATGAACGAAAGCGACACAAGCAGCAATACCTCGCTAAAGGTTTTCGCCTCACCACACTTTAGGTCAACAAAGTGCACCCCTCAGTTTAATTTTAAAACACGGCGTACTTTGACCATAGTGCCACCTTCAGGGAAGAATAGATGGTTTCGAAAGCCGGGTTCTCAGGTGAATCCTTGAAAAGGGTTGGTGTTCCTTCTTTATTTCTAAAGACGCAGAGGAATGGGAAGATTTGCTTGCTCAAGTGTTTTTTTTTTCTTCAAGGCAATAGCGTTGGAGCAACCGTTCATCGATCATCACGTTACTGCTAAGAAATTTTTCTATCCCTGCTTAGGTTTTGAACACCACTACCCCAAAAAAAAAAATCTCCATTTTGCTCCGCTGCACATGATTTACCCGCGAGAACCGGATAACTCGAGGGCTTCTGGCTCACTTATTGACTGCAGCGGTTCACGATTTCATAGAGAGATGTGGGATTACGGGGTAGCTGGTAATTGGTCGCCTTGGGCGACCATAACCACCGTTTCGCCGAGAAGTGTCCAAAAAAGCGGAGAACCCTGCAAGTTCATTTTGATCTTGAACCACACGCTACGCTGCTGACTGAAACGTGGCCACATGGCGACGTGTAGAATAGGGATGTGCTACGCCCACTGTACAAATGATTCACGTGTGACCGGCAGTTCCTTGAAGGATTACCAAATTGGAAAGAGTACCAATATGGCCTCATAGGATGAGTCACAATCAGTAGAACCTATGACGTACCAGAAACGATCTCTTGGACCTTATGAGTGCACGAAACGGGATACCGCTGCTCTGATTTTTCTATAATAATAATAATAATAATAATAATAATAATAATAATAATAATAATAATAATAATAATAATAATAATAATAATAATAATAATAATAATAATAATAATAATAATAATAATAATAAAATGCAGATTGCGTACGCCTTTTTTATTCCTCATGTATCACAAGCAGCTAACTGCTTTAAATGTGGCAAGGCGATCAAAGAATATCGTGCTTCTTATAACGCGCTCAAATAACATACTTAATAACATTGTATGAAGACCGAACAGCCTGCTCCCGAATTTTTTATGTCATAAAAGCGCGTAGGTGTTTATTGCGTCTTCAAAAGACACGAATGCTTAGCTTTCCTCTAGCGTTTCTTTTTATGGATACTTTAGTGTATTCGTTTCAATGGTTTTGCACATTCATGCCAACTTTGAAAGCCTCCCCTATGGTGTTATAAAACAGCTAAAAATAAGCATTCGATCACCGGCTGGCTCGCTGCCGCATATCAATCTTCATTGGTGGGATTGGGGTTGTGAGATGTGACAACACTTTGCTCACGCTAGTTCTACGGGGCCATCCGTTTTCAGTCATCATTGACTTTATGGCGGTTTTGGCGGTGGTGACGTCAACACGACGCTATTAGTTCCGAAAACCTTCCGCGTAAAACTGTACCTGTAAATCTTGCGCTTAGATCCCATTTTGACACTCGACGGTAACAAACGCTTCTTGCACAAATTGTACTACTGAGGTAGGCCTGTGGCTGTATTTCAAATGGGGAAGCCTTTTTCATCTGTAAGTCTTAACCTCGAGGATATGTGGGCCACCAAAACGCCCACAACATCGTAGCAGGCAGCCATGCAACCTATTTTTGTGCCGTTTTTTTGGCACTGGCCTACATAAACTTCGGCTTTTTCTTACACATTTTCACTGTAGTTTTTGTTGGCCTTTTTCTTTACCTACGTGCTGAATGCCACAACAGTAGCGTGATGGAGAATCTAGCCTGCTAAGCACGATGTTTCCTGTAAATTTTTCTCTACGCTCAGTAAATAATTCCAGTTCGTCCTTTTTCAGGGGATATAGACGTCCTTCATTAAGAACACCTGTGTGCCCCAAATAACGGAGAGGTACGTCTTACCGTTTAAGATTCCAGAATAAAGCTGATTCTTATAATTAGGCCAGTCGCGACGTACGAAGCATTCTTAGAAGGCCAGATGTGCCACCGCAAAACGTCATGCAGGTTGTATTTCCTCAGGGGTTATGAAACACAGCGGTACGTGGTATTACAGTTAATTATGAACTATATGAAGGACAATCGCTTCTGGGGCATCTCGGGCAATTTCTCTTCGACCATGAGGCATAAGCATGGGCTACTGCCTAAATATCCACCGCAAAGATAATTTCGGCCACATTCCAAAATGAGCAGCAACGCCTCAAGGTCAGTATTTTGCAGGGTCTCTCTTCTCCGCCTACATATGTTTCTGCTGCCTGTCAACGAGACCTTCGAAACTGCAAGTGGCAAATGACATCCATTGTGAATATAGGCATTTAGAGGTTGCCGTTGCAAGTGATCAAAGTTGAAAGCAATCGGGAAGAGAACCGTTACAAAATGAGGCCCAAAATGCTCACGGCCATGAACAACAAGTGGCCCTGACTTCATTTGATTACTGAAAACCACTTTTGGCCCAATGACCGAACAGTAAGCAAGTACATACAGATTCCATGCACACAAGTGCGGAACTTGCTGCTGCAATGACCGAATGCAGAAATTAGAGGAAACTTCAAGGGCCTGTCGACTAGCTTGAACAGTGCCCCGACCACTGAAACTTTACTCTGAGGAAAAGGGCACAGTAACTGTCTCATTTCTAGGTGGAAACCCCAACCACGCCTTAAGGAAAGAGAGGGAGGTGGTAGTGCAAGAAGAAAGATAGAAATGGGTGCCGAAATAGAGGGCTCCGGGACAATTTCGACCACCTGGGAACGTGTAGCCTGCACTGGCATCGCACTGCACACGGGGGCCTTTTGCTTCATCACCTCTACGTCCTGCGACTCAGTACATCTTCCGCCTCAGTGGCCTCAATTGCCCCCGGAGCGTCCTCCGTCTCAGTATGAAAGGGCATTCTCTATCACTGCCACCTACGATTAGAAGGGAGTTGAGTGAAAGACGTGCAAACGCAAAGAGAAAAATTAAGACAAGCGTCGGGCCAAGCGCGTATTCCATACCCTATTGCAAACCTGTGAACACTCCTATTACCCCCTGGTCACTTTCGATACACATCGTGCTAAAGTTTCATTAAACCGCCGCGGTGGCTCAATATTTGTGGTGCTCGGCTGCTGACACGAAAGACACGGGCTAGACACCGGCCTGGGCGGTGGCATTTTGATAGAGGTGAAATGCTCGAGACCTGTGTACTGTGCAATATCAGTGCACGTTGAGGAACAACAGATGGTCGAAATTATCCGGAGCCCTCCACTACGGCATCCCTTTAGTCTGAGTAGCTTTGGGACGTTAAACCCCAATAAAACAACCAAAGTCTGATTACTTAGCAATTTCCATGAGTTAAAAGCACTTATAAGCACAAACTGGCATTTTTCAACACTACGTTGTATTAGGTTAGTTGCTTTACATTCATCCCTTAAAATTTTAACGCGACAAAGATGAGACAAGACACGAAAGATCATGCCAGCGCTAAACCACAGCTGGTTGTTCACTGGAAAACACGTAATGATACGAGTGCAGCAAAAAGGCACGCGAAACCAGGCTTGCACATCAAAAACAGCATGCTTGTTTCACGTGGTTTTGCCCTACGTGTTTTTACATGGCAACCAGTAGTCATTCAGCACCCGTATCATCTTTATTTCTGGCATTTTAGTGCGAAAGCACCAATACGCTCACCAACACCGACCAGGAATCTTGACCGTCCGATATTTCTTGAGCTGAAATCTAGCAAGAGTGATGTAATTTTATGTTAAAAGTAGCATGAAACAAAATACCTCCACATTTGACCCGGCTGCCCACGTATTACAGCGCGCCCCACACGACGGGGACCTCCAAATTGAGCCGGGCCACCCCCAAAATTTGATCTTGGCTGACATGAATAATATCGACGTCCAGCCATAACTCACCACGCCCAACACGATGGTAACCTAAAAATTTCGCCCGCGCTACCCCCAAAATTTGGCACACCCACCACCAAAATTTTACCTTGACCGATTTGGACAAAAATCGATGTCAAGCCATAACTGATCGCACCCTACACGATGGTAGCCTCCAAATTTGGCCCTGGCCGTTTGCGAAATTTGGCCTAGGCCACCCCGAAATTTTCTCTCAGCTGATTCCGACGAACATCGGTGTTCGGCATTAATTGACCGTGCCCAATACGATGGTGACCTCCACAATTAGCCCGGCTATTTTCCAAAATCAAGGAAGGGTAAAATTCAGTGCTTTCGCACTGCAATAAGGATAACCAAGTTAAAACCCTGGCAACTTTGTTCTCGCGTGACATTTAAACCGGAAGTTAGAACAGCCTTCAACATAACTCAAAGCCTGTAAGGGCTATGAAGCGGCACTTGGAAATTTTTCAAGTGGTAAAAACAGAATTCAAGACTTAAGATATGGAGAAGCGCGTAAAGGTGACCAGAATTGCTACATAATCTCGCACAGCCGACGAGTGGGACCAAAGCGATGTTTTTTTCTGCCGTAATGACGGACGTCATTCTGGTACCCGGGGAAGAAAAATGGGAGGTATCGATCTTACGAACAACAAACTACGGCATCATTTCAGTGTGGACATAAATGATGCCCAATCTCTGCTTAGCGATGAGTTCTTGATAGGTGGGAAGTCACATGAACATCAAGGCACGGAGCCATCCGCATACCTGGCATACTGCACACTGGGAATGCCGGCAAGTCTAGGCAGGAAATCTTTTATTACCAACTTAAAATAAGTGAAGGCTAAACCGGAGGCCTTAGGCGTGAGGTGAGTACCTTTTTATGGAATCAGGTGACAGTGACCGATTATCCGGGACACTCGCTGATGGCATTGCCTTGCTGAGTCGCTCAGGAGATGAACTGCAAATCAGGATCAATGAGTTAGACAGGCAGAGCAGAACGGTGGGTCTAAAAATTAACATGCAGAAAAGCGATGTAATGTTCAACAGTCTAGGTAGAGAGCAGCAGTTCACAATTGGTTGCGAGGTGCTGGAAGTGCTAAAAGAATGTCTACTTAGGGCAGGTAGTAACAGCTGATCCGGATCGTGGTGGAAATAATTAGAAGAATAAAAATGGGTAGGAGCGCATATGGCAGGTTCTCTCAGATCAGGAATGGCAGTTTACCAATATCCCTCAAGAGAAAATTATACAACAGCTGCATCTTACCGGTACTCAACTACGGAGCAGAAACGTGGAAGCTAACAAAAAGGGTTCAGCTCAAGTTAAGGACAGCGTAGCGAGCTATAAGAAAAATGGTTGGTGTAACTTTAAGACACCAGAAGCGGGCAGAATGGGTGAGGGAACAAATGCGGGTCAATAACATCCTAGACGAAATCAAGAGGAAGAAATGGGCTCGGGTAGGACATGTACTGCGAAGGCAGGATAACCGCTCGTCCTTAAAGGCAACGGAGTGGATTCCAAGAAAAGGCAAGCGTAGCAGGGGGCTACAGAAATTTACCTGGGAGGATGGGATTAAGAAGTTTCCGGGTATACGGTGGGCGCAGCTGGGAAAGGACAGGGCTAATTGCAGAGATGTGGGAGAGACCTTTGCCCTGCAGTGGGCGTAGTCAGGCTTATGTTGTTGATGATGATGGTGATGAAGATGCGCACTCCTTTTTGGAATAGTGAAAGCTAGTCGGGATGGCGCTGACGTTACAGAGGACGCCTTTGCGGTCAAATCCTACGATAGCGTGCACCTCAACCCCTCTGAAGATTCCGTACACTGCTTTATGAATGCATGCGGCAACACCTTGAGAGCAGATGGGCTTGTGGCAGCCTGCCAATGTGGGGAGGGGTATCAGGGGGAGGAAGTTAGATGCCCGCAACATTCTTTGTTTCCATGCAGTGTTTCCATGCATGTTTGCTGCACTATGGACTAGCAGGCAACGATCACGCTGACGGTGCAGCGAGGTCGGCGCATGGCGACTCCACCTTGCTCCTACCTATACCGCTTTCTCGCAGTGATGGCGCAAGACTTCTAGCTACAAATTCCTGCCAGAGGCAACGCTCTTTGTGGTGCGATCCGGAACATCAATACAAACCCCTTCTCCGTATTGACGCCACTTGTGTCCTTCGCATGCCACGCAATATAACTAGACGTGATCAAAATTGCCTCCAGCGAATTCGCCTGGACGTTGCCTTCATTAAATCGTACTTACATAAAATTGCATAAAATTACTTACATCCAAATGCAACAAGTAGCCCCCTGTGCCCCATATAAGGTGCCCCCGATTATCTTCCCCTTTTGACCTCCCGCTGCCAACTCTTCAACAATCATCGCAAGGCACAGGACAGCCCCGTGCACCTGGAGCATGTCTTTGGACCCTGGAGGGACGCGGCTACGTGTGTGCTCGGGACAAAAGTATTTTTAGTATTTTTAAGAGACACGGGTTTCATGGACATTCTTTGACAATTTTGTGTGTGTGTGTGTGTGTGTGTGTGTGTGTGTGTGTGTGTGTGTGTGTGTGTGTGTGTGTGTGTGTGTGTGTGTGTGTGTGTGTGTGTGTGTGTGTGTGTGTGTGTGTGTGTGTGTGTGTGTGTGTGTGTGTGTGTGTGTGTGTGTGTGTGTGCGTGTGTGCGTGTGTGTGTGTGTGCGCGCGTGCGCGCGTGCGTGCGTGTGTGCGTGTGTGTGTGTGTTAGCGCATTAAAAAATAACCGAAAACCTAAAAACCACGGCGCCGACATAAATAATCGGCGGCAGTAGCTATGGGAATTAATAAATTGGTAATCTACACAGCATACTGCTTGCGTCGTTGCGTTATCGCATATTTTCGTGTCTTTGCTGTAGTCACTAATTGGAACGTCTTCCTAATGAAGGCCACTTTTAAGGTCATCGACCCATTAAATCTAACAAGTGATGGTTGCGCGTGATAGGACTCTTTATATGTGGGCTGGTTACTGCTAACTAAGCAATTGGAGCCGTCCGAGCTGCGGTGCAAAACTTCCCGTCTTTCCGAACGCCTCAAAGTAAGGCCTTTGAGCAATTTATTTATTTATTTATTTATTTATTTATTTATTTATTTATTTATTTATTTACAAATATTGTTAGCCCTTGCGGGCTGTTACAAGGTGAGAATGGGATAATCAGTCAATACAACACAGTACCAGCTGTTTTACAAAGGTTTCAAGAGAATATGTTTTGTGGTATACGCGTCGGTCACGGTTATTCCAATCTATACATGTTTTAGGTAGAAACAAAAAATTATACACATCTACTCTGGGCATGTACGGCATTACTGCAAAAAGATGGTTAGTACGCGATGAAAATCTTCCGGGTGGCCGCAAGTACAAGCTGGAATCCAGATTGAACATATTGTGATAAAGCTGATAAAAAAACTTTAGCCTAGCAATTTTTCTGCGAATAGCCAATGTTGGTAACTGCGCTCGAAAAAGAAGTTCAGATACGGACTGCGTTCTTTGGTAAGACGAAAATATAAACCTTACTGCCAATCTTTGAACACGTTCAATTTTGTCTACAAGATATTGCTGATTCTGATTCCAAATTATACTTGCGTATTCCAGAGTTGGTCTTGCTACTGATTTATAGGCTTGTAGTTTGACATCCGATGGTGAATCTTTTAGCTTCCGCCTTAGGAATCCAAGTTTTCGTTGAGCTGCTCCACAAATATTTTGTACATGATCACTCCAGTTTAAGTCATGACTAATCGATATACCTAAATATTTTAATTTATTAGTACGCTTTAGTGCTCTGTCATTAATTACGTACTGGAACGCTAATGGCTTCTTCTTGTTAGACACAATCATAGAAGTTGACTTTTCATAATTAATTTTCATGTCCCCACTTTACACAACAATCATACACAAGCTTCAAAGAGTCATTCAAGAGAACCGGGTCATGCAGGCATTTTATGCGACAAAATAACACAATGTCATCAGAAAACAAGCGTGCTTCAACGAGAGGGTGTACGTCTTTCGCAATATTAATAATATATAATAAAAACAATATCGAACCCAGAACGGACCCTTGCGGAACACCAGATGATATTGGTAAAGTCGATGAGCGTTCTTCATCTATTTGTACAAATTGTTCTCTGTTATTTAAGTAAGCCTGAATCCAATTAATTATTTGTACATCAATACACATCTCATGCAACTTGTGTAAAAGCTTGCCATGACACACTCTGTCGAATGCTTTGGAGAGATCTATCGCAATGTCATCAATTTGCTCTTTTGAGTTTATGGCTGTAGCAAAAGCATGAGTAATTTCAAAAAGTTGTGTTATTGTCGAGAGACGGCTACGGAAGCCATGCTGCTTACTATAAAATAGGTGATTACTTTCAATGTATTCTACAAGGTATTTAGATAATATATGCTCTAACATTTTGCACACAGAACATGAGATAGAGATAGGACGGTAATTTGAAACATCAAATTTATCATCAGGTTTAAAAACTGGCACAACTCTTGCTAACAGCCAGTCACCCGGTACAGTGCTGTCACGTAATGATGCTATAAATATTATCTCTAAAAAATAAGAAACCCATTCGCAGTAACGCTTCAAAAATTCGTTAGGTATGTTATAAGGACCAGGTGACTTCTTGGAATCCAGTTTTAAGAGAAATGAAAGAATTCCTTCTCGTGATATGAGTATGCCATCATGCTGCAGGGTGCTCGGCGATTACTTTGGATGTAAATGTTGTTTAGGAGTAAATGCCGAACAAAGGATCATTAAAGGCTTCAGCGACTAGTTTCGGTTCTTAGTATAACGTAGCATTTAATATTCCGTTTATCGTTGAGTTGGAACCAGAGAGATACCTCCAAAATTTTAGGGGAGCGCTGTGCATATATATACTGCCAGTGTTGTTGAAAGGAAGTGCATTTTGGCTTCTTTCAATTCTTTTTGTACTTGCGCACTGAGAGTGGCAATTGCATTGCTTTGCTTAGGCTTCTTTTTCCGCGCACGTTGTAGACGGCGTTTTAAATGGATAATATTTCGGGTAATCCAAGGATTCGGTTTTCGTAACCGCTTTTTTTTCAGCGGTACAAACCGCCTCAAACAATGCCTCGCAGTTGAGATGAAGTAATTCCACAGGTTTTCAACGATATCATGTTGTGGTATCCTATCAAAGGAAGATTCCAAGTATTCAGCAACTGAAGTGTCATCAGCTGCGTGGAAATTGTAAACGTTCACAGTCTTCTGCTTAGAGGCGCACTTCTTGCTAACATTAATTGTAGCAAGTACACTTTTATGGTCGTAAATACCATCTTCAATACCTATTGTACAATCAAAAGTCTCTGCAGACATAGATATTAAATCCAACAGCGAATGAGAGTTTCCTTGAGTTCGCGTGGGCTTATCAACCATTTGAATAAGACCATATTTCGTCATAATCTCTAACATAATGTCAGCGTGAGACCTATCTGTAGGCCCGGGAACTCGTTCTTCCCAATTTACACCTGGTAAATTAAAGTCTCCTAAAAGTATTATTCTGCTTCTATTGTTAGTAACGGCGCTTAAATGTTCATCAATCTTCTGGAGATACTCAACAGGGCTGGCTGGTGGCCTACAAATGGCCCAATTACTAATATTAAGTCGTTTAAAATTAGTTTACACCATACGCTTTCATAATCACTAATAAAGGGCAAAGGTTCATAGTGCAGTGTGTTCTTGATTAACAGTGCCACTCCTCCACCTCTGTTGGATCTATCTGTGCGGATCACATCATACGAAGCAATGCGCGTATGGTTTTGCTTCGGAAGCCCGGACGTGGGCGCTATCAAAAACAACGTTTGAGAAACCAGCCGGCAATCACGTGCATGTGCACGTACGCATTCAATTATAAATTCTGTTCAGTGCTAAGCGATTGCAACATTAATAGAACGTCTATCAGTTTTCTCCTCGATGCCAAAATAGCGAGCTCTGGAAAGTAAGTTTCGTACTCTATACTATACTCCTTTAGAAAAGCCATAAGAAAATGTAATTTCATATTTAGTTTTAAGAATGAACGTTAGAATTGCGTGTTCAAGACAAAAAATGTTTTGAAAAATAAAACCGTTCTCTCTGAGTAAACGCAAGCTCGCGAGACCAGAAGGCAGTATCTTTACCAAAAGGCTGCCCAGATGAAGATTCATCAGATTTCCCGGTTTACCAGCAGCGTTGGACGCTCCATCGAGGACAAACATGTAAGAGGTGCATTGGTTAGCCAACACTTCCGGGCCGAACCAGTAGCTAGAAATAAATAAGGAAATAAAGTGAATATAAATCTTTTCATGCGCTTCACATATTCTGCGCATTCATACAACGCTTTCCAGCCAGCTGCAAGAGCTAGAACCACACCTTGCAGCAGGGCGCTAGAGTGCCTGCAGCCCTCGACGCCAGAAGGCCCGAAGGCACTCAATGGCGGCGCCCATTCCCTCGCGCTGTAAAGCGTCTGTGTACTCATGGTAGCCGCCCAAATGAGCTAAAATCCCTTCTTCAGGAGGTCAGGGGCCAAAGGCACTACTGAGAGGCGAGGAGCAGCAAAAGCCTGACTGCTGACACCTTACAGGAGGTCACATAACAAAGTGAACGTTTCCTGAAGGTATCGGATTAATGTCCAATGGTTAGCACCATCCAAACTGTAGCTATTAAGCCAATGATGATGCCGAAAAAATAAACAGTGTTTAAATAAGCATACCAACCGGTGCCGTGACTGTACAAAAGATGTTATCGATGAAATTCCCGTTAAGCCGCAATGAGGTTTCTATCGGCTACACCGACCTTCAATCGGCTCATGAAGGAGTTGATTTTGGCTGATGAAGAAGGTGATGAAGGAGCATGGGAGCAATTCATTAGTCAAGATCAATGACAGAGGTCACGCTGCCGATCACTGTAAAAAATGACATTCTGTTTTGGTATTGAATGATAATATATTTTTGAACTGGAGCCAACAGTCTCCGAAACCAAGGAGCACAGGGGAATGTTTGTATGCATTTAATTAGTGGTGCTGATCACCGGGAGATTATTGGTGTAATTATTCTATCGCTTTAAGATAACTGATTAGAAAGCAGAAGAAAAAACGGCACCGGAAGCAAAATTCAGAGGTCGTAGGTTACGATGGCGCCGGCGGCATGTGGTTTTTTTTTCTTTTGCTTTATAAGCAGTTATCTTAAAGCAATAAAATAATTACGCTACTAATCTCCAACTGATCAACACCACAAGCTAAGAAATATGTATAGAAACATCCTTCTGTTCTCCTTGGTTTCGGTGACTGTTCGCTTCCTTCAAACCTATGTCATAATGATCATTTCATTTTCCTTCCCTTGTCTGCTCAGTAGCCTAACGAGGGTCTCGGGTCTGGCAGTCTTGATGCTGTAGGTAGCATAAGAGGGCTATCGCATCGCATAGCTTCCGCCCGCACCATTCGATCATGGTCCATGTGACAGTCGCGGTAGTACAGGACGTACAACGTTTGCCGCTATGGACAAGGGTGGCGCTGGTGAACACTATCAAGATTAGGTTACATGCAACATAAATACCCCTGAAAGCAGAATATCGGACTCGCGTCACCGTATCTCAATCGGTGCAACACCGGACGCTAAATGCGGAGGTCGTGGGTTTGGATCCCACCGGCGGCATGTGACTGTTTTTCCTTCTCAGTTCTAATCAAATATATTTAAGCGATAAAATTAGACTACTAATCTCCCATTGATCAAAACTACAAATTAAATATATTTATATAGAATCATTCCACCGTGGCCTTCCTTCATATGTACAGGGTCGGTCAAAATTTCCCAGGCCTTAGGGTCTGCTTTTGAACAGTATAGTCAGGCTGTTATGGCACCCGCAAACCTGATAATATCTGTGGAGGGTAAAAGAAGCATCGTTTTAACCTCTTACAACCTTGACAGCTTTATCGGCATCTTAAGTGCCAGGATATACCGAAGAAAAGCAGACCTTCTGGCCCGAGAACTTTTGACACGGAGGAAGGAAACCATAGGAGAGGCCCTCGCTATCCAAGCCGCATGACAAAAAACGTGCAGGAAGTCACGTGGTTTTGCAAGGCCTACTGGGATTTGTTGGCCGATGGCGCAGCCAATAGCAGCGTTGGGCGCAGCGGCGTCGTCTGCTTCACGCATCACCCATGTCGGCAGACCGGTCGAGTAGAGTTGGAAATTCGCATTTTTATTCAATCGTTGTGGTCCGCGGGAGGCACAAAGTTCCAGAGGCCTGTAGTCGGTGCTGGTCTTCATTGCTGTGCGCTTAGTTCATTCAGGATGCCGTCTTGACGAAAGCGGTTGTTTTGGAAGCCCGCGACAGCTTTCTCTGAAAAGGCTTGGCTTGGCGCTATTCTCTTTCGGCTTTGTGCGGTTGCATCCCTCAACGCTGCTAGCCTTGTTCCAAGGAGAAATTGACAGTGCCGACGGCTCATAAAGCGATAGACGACGGTGACACGCTGGTTTATGGTTACAGCAGCGCGGGAAGAAAAAGTGCAAGTCGGCGCTTAATTGTTTTGTGTGTGAATTCGTGTTCTGCGTGTTCCTTCTTTTTTGTGTATTTTTCCCGCGCTGTTTTAACCACGAATAAATACAAACTCGTCCAGACCGTGTCCTTGTAAGCATACCCGTTGCGTCTACATTCCCCTATGCATGACGGTCACAACTGGTGGCGACCGATATGCGTGGGCCGCGGTGTGCTCACCGAAGCGTGCAGTGCCAAGGAAGCCGCGCCGCATGCGATGGTATCCGTCAGCAAAGCGATAAGCGAAGCAGTCTGAAGCGTACCATATGTTTACTGTACGCTGTGCGAGCGATATGTCAACTGCGTGCAAGTTTTCTCCGATATGGACCCAGTGGATCGACCGACCCGCGCTGCTGTCTCGATCGAGTGCTGTTGTGCGAGCGTAAGGACACATAGCCGGGTTTAGGAGGCGCAGTGTTAGGTTTAAAACATTTGCGCTTAAGGGTGGTGAAGTGTAAGGCCATGCCTCTGTAAGATTGAGTGTACCTCGCAACTTACCGTTTACCGAGATTCGACCCTCGCGACCACCTCGCCGAGTTCCACTTTCTTGCTTTCAGCTGATTAAACGGATTAATGAAGTCCAAAATTTGTATTTTATTGGACAATCAAAATATGAGCTTTAAAAAGGTTTGATACAGCATAAAACTTATTAAAAAACATAGCTTGCTACCTGAAGCAAGCAAAATCTTTTAACAAAAGTGATAACACACGAAAGGAGAACACACATAAAAAGGATTCAACAAAAAAGACCAGAAGAAGAAATGCACAACTGAATTAGATCACTTTGCAACCATGAACCATTCGAACAGAGAGAGTAAAACATATATAGGAAGGCAGTAAATGGGGGCTTTGAGACAGAAAAATATTTGTGGACCGATCTTGCCAAATTGTGTGAAAGCTTTCATTTCTCGGTAGTTGTTTCTGCATCACAAAGTTGATAAAATTTAAGCGATGCAAATGCAAAGTAATTGGAGCACTGCATGGAAGTGACTTGAAAAATTGGTAACAGTTGTCGCAGCTAGTGGAAAAAGTGAATCATTTTCCTCCCTTCTGCTTCATGTATTCCTTTCTGTAATATATGTAAAGAAAGAGAGCACCCTGCTGACAGTTTCTGTTGTTGCATTGTTGTATTTGACTCTTATCTGCCTAGCCTGAAACAGTATAGAAATAGCACAGTTTTCTGTCCAATTTTCTGTTCTGTTTGTTGTGTACTATGTGGTACTTGTGTGCACATGCTGTTTTATATTTGTCAAAACCACGAGCCAACCAACATAGTCTGCACATAAGTCGGGCATTTGAGCTGTGCACAACTAAGGCATGATGACAGCTAAAGAATGTTTAATATAATGTACAAATTGCGGCTGGTAGAATGATAAGGTTGTCCTCTGTATGCATGAATGTACCAAGTGCATGTGGAAAAGTGTTTTCATCATTTAAGAACATGAATTTGTTGCAAAACTTATATGCTAGTGCTTACTCTGTTGCTGCGTGCAGTGGGATGATCACCCCCTTTTGACACTATTACTTTGAAAGGCCAAAATCACCATCAATTGTGTTGAATATCTAGAACTAAAATTGTAAGTATGGTACACTAACTACTCTCTTGATTATTCTGGCTTCTATAGTATGAAAAACATGCACTCCATATTTTTTACAAAATACGAGATACTTCAGTCACCCTGTACCCTAAAGGACAGTAGTGCAGGCACGCTGTAAAGAAAGCTCTGGGAGACTGCTAACTGCAGCCCCTATTCTTTAACATCAGTGACCAATAGTACATGTCCATCTGTGAATCTACAGCATATAGATTCATGAACAAGAACTAGCATTTGCGCTCTGGACATGTACTGATTTTACTTAACTGACTTCTTTTTTAAAATATGCGTATTGTTCATTTACCACAAAAGACGAAAATCTGATTTTAGGAAGCAGGTAATTTCTGGTTGATTCAGTAGCAATCAAGCTAAATCAAAACCCTGATTACTCCTGAAAAAACTGACAGTGACTGCCATCAAGCATGAGCCTAAGTCGATGGTGTACATGACGCATTCACATTAAAAAGCTATTCTTTTCAATACTCAGTATGACAGGTTGTAATGTACTCTAAACTGTGAGCGGCCGTTTGAATAGAATTTTATTCTGACAAAGTCAGACATGAAAGTCTGTTACATGTAAGATTCTTATTCAGCTCATATTGCGGCAGCAAGCTGCGGTGTCAACATGAAGCATGGGACCCCTATGGGCTGGTTGCATTCATACTCTACGGTAAATTAAGACATGTGCTGACGAAAACCAAGTCTGATTTTTGAATTCTCACTGTCGCATCAGTCACTGCCCCTTGAATTGAGTTATTTTTTTAACATCTGCCGGACCTGAGCAGTGTGCAGGCTCTCGGTTGCCTCCTTGACAACATGAAACAAGCGCATGTTGATGTAATTTTCTGCAACACTTCTGACAAGGTGTATGTAATGATTGTCGAGTGGAGAGTTGTCGAACATGTGCTCATGAAGTTCATTGAAGAGCTCTCTTCCGTGGAATGCGTAAAGAACATCGTGGAGAAGATCAGTGAGTAGTGTTCTTGATGCCAATTTGTTCAGGCGCACTGCCGTCCTGATCACCGCCTCCGATTTTTGACAGATCTTCAGTACACTTTCTGATGGTTATTTCAGCCCTCCTCTGCTTTTCCTCTTAATTAGTGAGTAAATGTTTCCTCGTTCTGTTGTGAGTAGTGCACTTGTGCAGTGCTCACAAGTCAGCTTTGCAGCCAATTTATGAGCTACATAACCTGCCATGTAAGCCACAATTCGGCCTCCACTTTCACTGATGTAGCCTGGAGCTATGATGTAGTCATGGTCTGCAGCTGTTACCTGAGACTGCTAAACAGCATCACTGTCTAGAAGTTGCCTCCTTGGTGCAGATATATTCAAGACCTGAGAAAAAATAACTGTTGCACTGCTGCATGACAATATGGAGATGCTGTCCAGGCTCAGACAGTTGCCTGTTGATACATCAGCCAGTTCACTTTGAACAATCACTTTTTTGAAGGCAGCACGAAACTGCTGTGTAGTAGGGTTGTCATTATGCCCGCCATGTGCTCGATTCAGGCCAAAAAACAGTTCCAAATGGTCCTGGCAAATTTTGTGAACCGGAATGTACTTCAGCACTCGTTTTTCAGTGACAAGAAAATGAAAAAGACTAATCAGGCTTTGCATGCAGATGATAAAACCTAAGAAACCCGTCTTTCGGTTTGTTTCAATCATTCGTATTCCATTTGCAGACTCCTTCAAGGAAGAGAGGTAATGGGTTGTGGTTTTGAACATGCCTTCGAAAGCTTCAATGTTCTTTTCATTTATAGGTTTCTTCCAACCTTTCTGATATGGGCTTCTAGAATTTAGGGCAGCAAATGTCTCATTAATTTTCAACAAAAAAATCTCTGTTGCCTGTGTGCCAGAAAAACCTTCCAGGTCAAGTTCCCTGCACTCGGCTAGTGCTGTCGCAACAGAAGTGCTCATTACTTGGGCAGCAAGTCAACTTTCATGGGCTGCCGCTGCCACTCAATATGAGCTCTGCGCAACTTGTTAGCCAAATGTAGGCCTTCTTTCTGCTGCACAGTATGCAGCCGCTCAATATGCTCCCATGACACTGTCCTTCCTTGGTGGTCAATAAAGTACCTCTTGTGTGCCAGTGCATTCCTCACAAGTTTTAGCATATGGCAGGGATCCAAAAAAGCTGCCACTGGTTCCTGGGTAGCTGGGTGTCGAAAGGTTGTTTTTAGGTCCCCCACATGTTGGAAATCACACCCAAGCTCTTGCAACATAGCCAGATTTGTGGGCGCCCTGTCACAAGTGAGTGAAGCAACCATAGCTCCAGCATCATGGGCCTTATGAAGGCACTGGGTGACAAGGTTAGCCCTCTGTGTTCCAATTAAGCCATCCACTAGGAAGTACCCAAGGGGCAACTTCCATCGCCCATTAATAGCCACAGCCATTATAACGAATGCAGCATTTGCTTGTGGCAAAGAGTCGCTGTCAATGCCACTGCCAAAGTCAACAAACCCTTCAAAGTTGCGTTTGTTCCACTGGATGTTTTGCCGAATAGCCATTTCATCAACCATGAGGCTGCAAACTGTTCGGTGCCCCTTGCTTGCTGTTTCAGCACACTTCATTTTTAGCGCTTGAAAGCTTCTGTTGAAAGTCCTGCCTGGCCATCAACATTCTCATACCATTTTCGCAGAGTTCTGGGATGTGGGAGGCACGTGTCAAAAACTTTCCTGACATACTGATAGGCTCGTGGGGAATAGAAATTTAAAGTTAAGGCAAAAGTTCTAAGTTCAGGGGAGTACTGCTTTGGAGTGCCAATTCCACCATGCTTTCCGACTTGTCTTTCAAGTAGGTGCTTATTTACTTTACCCAGGCCATCTAAAACAGACACTTGCTCTGTCAGGAGGATATTCTCCGTAGTTAAAGCTGACAGAACAGATTTTAGTTCCGCATTTTTCTTTTGCAGTCTCCGCCTTGTTTGCTGCAGCCTTTTTATGCTTTTTCTTGACTGAGCATGCATTGCAGAAAACCATGCAGCCCTTGCTCTCAAGTAAGCTTTTTCGGGTGTGTCCTCCTAAGAAGGGAGATAGAAAATGCAATGCATCATTAGAACAATGCACACCAAAGCCTTGCATACCACAGTTACAACAGTGTGCACATATAAAACACAAAGCACTCTGAATGTTCCATTAAAAGAAGAATGAAGGAGCTCAGTTAATCTTCTCGTCCTACTTTAATATCAAAGTGTTTCACCTCTGATGGAAATGCTCAGCATGTCATCACTCACAACGCACAGAAAATTCACTTGATCATCTTTTTCTCGCACATTGTACCATAGCAACAGATCATTTGCCCTGTCACATATTTTACCAGCACCTCACCTCGCATCAAGCCGGTAATGCCTACAAGGGTAACCCTGTTTTTGTCCAGATGGAAAAGTACAAAAATTCACCTGTAGCCTTAATGATGAAAGAATGCAATGATTTACCTTCCAGGATTGCCATGATAACAGAGTCTTTGTTATTTCAGTCAGGATCACTTTCTTATATGGATTCCTCACACTTTCAGTAACAAAATTTGATTTCTCAGATGACTAATTCGCACCTGCTGTTTATTTTTTCTTTGTGAATTTTCGTAAGAATATTTACATGGCAATAATATTTCTCCACTTGCACCTCAGTGCCGTATTTACGCTGCTTTTTTTGTTTTTGAAACAATTTTGTTCCGCTTTGAGTCCCCCCCATCTCCCCCTATGTAATGCCCCTAGTGGACCCTTAGGGTACTTGAATAGATCAATAAATGAAGCTGTGACTCACCGATTCTCCTCTGCTGGAGGGAGAGGTGTCCAAGAAGAAGATTCCATAATGTGCTCCTCAGCTTGATATGCAGGCCACTCACACACTTAAAAATTCATTGGTTTATTGATTCATCATTGCATACAATATACCATGCAGATCAGTTAGTAGATATTAGTAAAAATTGCCACGGCGAAATCAAGCTAAGTCCATTCACACAGTCTGGGTGCCTGCACATGCTGTGTTAAAGATTATGCTAATAATGCATGCTGTGGATGGGCCACTCACGCTATCAAATACGCTCTTGGCATATGCACAAGCATTTGACATTCATGGTGTTGAATTCTGCTTCAGAAATAGGCACATTTGACAGGTCCATTTACCATTGCTGGCCTCCTTCTTCGTGGCGTCCCAACAGAGGCTGGGGCGGTTGGCAAAGTCGGAAGTTCCTGCATAAGATAAACTGTTTAGTAATGCAGCCCACCTTAGAATGCCTGTTGCCCTGTTTTCCTCCGCCATGCATCAAGGCATAAGAAGGAAAGCAGGACATGAGGCTAATCACAAAATTACTCGGCATGCCCACTACTGGGCCACGCAACAGCTTCAGTGCATATGTACTCAATGCCTTTCGATGTCACTGCAAAAGAAAAACGCTCGCACATTGTTAAACTCATATCACCTAGCATGTTAAGGTAATGTTATATGTCTACACATTTTATTTTTATTATACACTCAAAGTGTTGCAGAAATAAAGCAGGGTTAATAGCACAACTGTGTAGAAGCGTGAATACATACAGCTTTAAAAATTGTTGCATTAAATTTTTGTGTCGTGCAATCTCCTTTTCTGAATGCCCACTGGAACTGACGTTAAAGAGGTTGGCATGTACCCATATAAGAAGTATTTCATGAAAACTTATACAAGGAACAACTGAAAAAGAAGAAAACATGACAGTACAAATTTTTCATGTAGCACGCATGCCAGTTTGCACCGAATACTTTCTACATAGCTGTCAATGACCTTGTCCAAAATCAGTAAAACCAGTTTGGAATAACGTGAGAAAATTTTGTAGAAAAGATATCACTGACCTGGTGGAGTATGTCTTGCACAGCCAAATTTTTCTTGATACTGACAGATTATTTGTAGTGGAACTCTGACGAGATGACTAATTGATTTGTGTAACGAACATAAGCAATCAAGGCACATGAAAGAATATTGTGGCAGTTACTAATGTGCTTATGTGGTTCCACAAAAAGGTACCATCCTATATGAAGAATCTTTGCAGAACCTACTGCACTCTGCTACTGTCTCCGGTAAGCACGGGGCCTGACAAACAACTGCAGGTTCTACTGCACTTTACATTGCAGAATTGCAATGACATCCTACCTCATGCAGTGAATAAACCTGGATGGAAACCACACAGGACGATATGAAACTTACTGGTGTAAGTTGAAAGGCTTGAGATGGCCCTGGCTGAATGTCCAGCATTGTGGCCACATCCATAGATGCCTGTAAAAAAATTTTGTTCAGGAGAAATGTGTGTGTACCGAGACATAACAAGCGTTCAGTTTTAAGCACCTAGTGAAAAGTGGAGAAGCATCACACTACTAGACCGTTTTGAGTTTTGTCTGAAGGAATAAAGATATGACTGGTGTGGTGAGGTGGCTTGGTCAAAACTTCCTCTGAGCCTGCGCCAGGAAGCTTTCTTTTACATAAAAATTCACCCGTTTCGTGACTCGTGCTGCGAGATAAACTCAGACACTGTCAATCTTCTAGCAGTTGCTGTCACAAAATGGTATATCGTAACATACCTGTTGTGATGGGCCTGGTAAAGTTTCCTGGCTTTCAGTGACATCCATAGGTGCCTGTGAAAAAAAAAATGTTATTCTTGAGAAATATGCTTCTACCAAAGCATAAGATGTATTCAGTTCTAAGCAACTACTGAAAAATAGAAAAGCATCACACTGCTAGGCTGTGTTTTCAGTTCGGTCAAAAGGATTATAAAAAATGACTAATGTGTTGAGGCGATTCAGAGAAAACTTCCTCTGAGCCAGTGCAGGATGCATTCTGTTACAGAAATCTGTATTTGGTCGCTCGTGCTGCGACATAAATGCAGACACTGTTGTTCTTCGAATTGATGCAGTCACAAAAAGGCATATTGTAAAATACCTGTTGTGATGGGCCTGCCAAATTCTCCTGGCTTTCAGCGACATCCATAGGTGCCTGTAAAAACAAAAATTTATTCTGGAGGAATGTCATCGTCGTCATCATCAGCCTGACTACGCCCACTGAAGGGTGAAGGCCTCTCCCATGTCTCCAATTAACCCTGTCCTTTGCCAGCTGCGGCCACCGCATTCCCGCAAACTCCTTAATCTCACCCGCCCACCTAACTTCCTGCCGCCCCCTGCTACGCTTGCCTTCTCTTGGAATCCACTCTGTTACCCTTAAGGACCAGCGGTTATCTTGCCTTTGCATTACGTGCCCTGCCCAAGCCCACTTCTTCCTCTTGATTTCAACTAGGATGTCATTAACCCACGTTTGTTCCCTCATCCACTCTGCCTACTTCTGGTTTCTTAACGTTACACCTGTCATTTTCCTATCCATAGCTCACTGTGTTGTCCTTAACTTAAGCTGAACCCTCTTTATTAGCCTCCACATTTCTGCCCCATAGATGAGTACCGGTAAGATACAGCTGTCGTAGACTTTTCTCTTCAGGGATAATGGTAAACTGCCATTCATGATCTGGGAGAACCTGCCATATGCGCTCCACCCATTATTATTCTTCGTTATTTCCCTTTCATGATCTGTATTAGCGGTCACTACCTGCCCTAAGTAGGCATATTCTCTTACTACTTCCAGCACCTCGCTACCAATTGCGAACTGCTGTTTCTACTTTGGTTTTCTGCATAATATTTTTTAGCCCTACCATTCTGCTCTGCCTGTCTAACTCATTGATCATGCTTTGCAGTTCTTGTCCTGAGTGGCTTAGCAAGGCAATGTCATCAGCGAATCGCAAATTACTCAGGTATTCTCCATTAACTCTTATCCCCAAATGTTCCCATTTCAGGCCGCGGAATACCTCCTGTAAACAGGCAGTGAATAGCATTGGCGAGATCGTGTCTCCCTGCCTGACACCCTTCCTTATTGGAATTTTATTGCTGACTATATGGAAGACTATGGTAGGCGTGCAATCGTTATAAATATCTTCCAATATTTTCACATAACACTCTTCCACACGCTGATTCTGCAGTGCCTGCATTAAAGTTGAGGTTTCCACTGAGTTAAATGCTTTCTCGTAATCAATGAAGGCCATATATAGGGGTCGGTTATAATCTGTGCATTCCTCTATCACTCACTGATAGCGTGAACATGATCTATTGTTGAGTATCTTTTACGAAAGCCTGCCTAATTATTTGGTTGATTAAAGCCTAAGGTTGTCCTGACTATTAGCGATTACCTTAGCAAATACTTAGTAGGCAATGAACAGTAAGCTGATCGGTCTGTAATTCTTCAAGTCCTTGACGTCTCCTTTATAAAGATAATGTTAGCATTCTTCCAAGCTCCTGGTACTCTCGAGGTCACAAGGCATTGCATATATAGGATGGCTAGTTCTACTAGCACAATCTCCCCTCCCTCCTTCAACAAATCTGCTGTTACCTGATCTTCACCAGCTGCTTTCCCGCTTTTCATTCCTACTAAGGCTTCCGTTATTTCCTCTTCTCTTACTGCTACGGGATGTCCCATTGCTGTGCGCTGCGGCTTCTCTCATTAACGTTCTGATTGCATTGGCTACTGCATAGATTTGTGTCTCTTCGGCTATTTGATATCTTATCCATATTGCTAATGATATTGCCCTCTTTGTCTGTTAACGCATACATCATGTACCAAGCATACAAGGTGTTCAGCTTTAAGCAGCTAGTGAAAGATGGAGGTGGAGCATCACACTTTAAGACTGTTTTGAGTGCTGTCTGAAGGGTTAAGAAATATGATGACTAGAGTGTCATGGGATTCGTATAAATCTTCTGGTGAGCCCGTGCCAGGAAGCAGTGTTTGTAGCTCCTACTCCAACATATACACAGCCACTGTGATGCTTTGAATAGCTGTAGTAGTCACAAAACAGCACTGTTTGAAAATACCTGTTGCAGTGGAGACGCTGGAGATGTGTGACTTTGTGTTAGTGCTTGCTGGGCACCATGCTGAGCAGTGGCAGCAACAGCTGTGCCATCGCCTGGCTGCTGTGAAAGGGGTTCCTGCTGTAAATGAATAATGATGTGCATCACATGCTAGCAGTGGAACGCCAGCCTTAGCTAAAAAGATGCATGCAATTCAACAGACAGATGTACCAATCTGAGACTGTCAATATGGAACACAGCCAGTGGGCGAGAGTGCACCCATTTCTTAAGAAAGCAACAGCAGAGAAATGCATTGTTAGTACAGCAGGTCTACCATATTTTTCAGAAGGGAGAGTGGGGTGTCTCTCCTCAGGCTCACCCAGCTTATACCCCATGAAGTGTGTATGGTATGTGTATGAGGAATTATATATTGTCACGTAGTGGTGACGGCAGTCGAAGCAGCGATGAATACGGACGAAAGGGTCTTCTAAAAGAACTGTTTATTGGGCTGACTTGCACCCAAAATGGACTGAATCACTCGGCGGCGGCGAAGCGACAAGCGTGCTCGGCGGTCGTCGAACAGAACGCCCGCCGCTGTCGGCCGTGCTCAATTTAAAGCTGATAGCGAACATTCGAGATAAAGGGCGCAAAGTTACTAGAACATTCCGGAACAACGTAGAATCAGCTTTGCCTGGCTGCGATCAATCGAGATAAATCTAGTCGCGTCTTGCGTCGCAAACAAAGTGATAAGGTGGTGTCGCGGCAGATTTGAAAAACGAATAAACACTGCAAATATTCGCGGCATTACTCCCCTCTCAAAGAAGCATCGACCCGATGCATTAAAACAAATAATGCGACTAGTAAGGGAAAAAAAACGGATCTTGCGAAAATAGAGCATGGAAATGCAGCGGCCTTTAGCGCGCATAATACGGCTTCAGACGGACTACATGGACAACTTCTGGTCGTACGCGGCGTCGCTGGGATGCAGTCATTGCGTCAGGGATGACTTCATAATCCAGTTCACCCAGCCGACGAAGAACCTTGTACGGGCCGAAATAGCGGCGCAAAAGCTTTTCACTCAATCCACGGCGGCGAATGGGCGTCCACACCCAGACTTGGTCTCCTGGCTTGTATTCCGCGTTGCGTCTTCGTAGGTTGTAGCGTCTGGCGTCGGACCGATGCTGATATTTGATCCGTAATCTGGCAAGCCTTCGAGCTTCTTCTGCGCGTTGAAGGTAGGCGGCAACGTCGACGTTCTCTTCTTCTGTAACGTTGGGCAGCATGGCATCTAGCGTGGTCGTGGCATCCCTGCCATGGACGAGCCTAAAAGGCGTCATCTGGGTGGTCTCCTGCACTGCGGTGTTGTAGGCGAAGACGACGTAAGGCAGGATGACATCCCAGGTTTTATGTTCGGCATCGACATACATAGCGAGCATATCGGCGATGGTTTTGTTCAGGCGCTCGGTCAGTCCGTTGGTCTGCGGATGGTATGCAGTTGTCCTCCGGTGGCTGGTTTGGCTGTAGCGCAGGATGGCTTGCGTGAGTTCCGCCGTAAATGCTGTTCCTCTGTCCGTGATGAGCACATCGGGGGCGCCGTGTCGAAGAAGAATGCACTCCACGAAAAATTTGGCCACTTCTGCTGCTGTTCCGTTCGGTAGGGCTTTCGCCTCGGCGTAGCGGGTCAGGTAGTCGGTCGCTATGATGATCCACTTATTTCCAGATGTTGACGTTGGAAAAGGGCCAAGCAAGTCCATGCCAATCTGCTGAAAGGGTCTTGAGGGAGGTTCAATGGGGTTCAGAAATCCTGCTGGTCGTGTGGGAGGAGTCTTTCGTCGCTGACAATCTCGGCATGTTTTCACATAGTGTGCGACATCGGCAGACAGTCGGGGCCAGTAATACTTGTCTTGAATGCGGCGGAGGGTGCGAGTAAACCCGAGATGTCCAGCTGTCGGCTCGTCGTGTGAAGCCTGTAGAACTTCTTCGCGGAGACAAGTAGGTACAACAAGGAGGTAGGCTGTTTTGTTCGCTGTAAAGTTCTTCTTCACAAGGACCTCATTCTGCACACAGAAAGAAGACAGTCCTCGCTTGAATGAAGCGGGGGGTGAAGAAACCTTGCCTTCCAGGTACTCGATGAGGCCTTTTAGGTTGGGGTCCGAGCGTTGCTGCTGAGCAAAAGAGCTTGCGCTGATGGGTCCCAGGAAGGCGCCCTCATCGTCGTCCAGCGGCGTTGCATCTACAGGGGCTCGTGAGAGGCAATCGGCGTCAGTGTGCTTGCGTCCGGACTTGTAAACGACGGTGACGTCAAACTCCTGGAGACGCAGACTCCATCGAGCGAGTCGGCCAGAGGGATCCTTCAAATTGGCAAGCCAGCAGAGCACGTGGTGGTCGCTGACCACCTTGAACGGCCGTCCGTAGAGGTAGGGGCGGAATTTCGACGTAGCCCAGATGATGGCAAGGCACTCCTTCTCAGTGGTCGAATAGTTAGCCTCGGCCTTGTAAAGGGAACGGCTAGCGTATGCGATGACCTTCTCCAGCCCGTCACTTTTTTGAACGAGAACGGCGCCTAGTCCCACGCTGCTTGCGTCGGTATGAACTTCAGTATCGGCGTTTTCATCAAAATGCGCAAGGATCGGTGGGGACTGTAAACGACGCTGAAGTTCCTTGAAGGCTTCTGCTTGCGGCGCTTCCCATTTAAACGGCACGTCTGCCTTCGTCAGTTGGGTCAGGGGCTCGGCGATGCGCGAAAAGTTTTTCACAAATCGTCGGTAATATGCGCAAAGTCCGAGAAATCTGCGCACTGCTTTCTTATCGGCCGGCGGTTGAAACTGTTCAATAGCGGCTGTTTTCTGCGGATCTGGGCGTACTCCTTCCTTGCTAACGATGTGGCCTAGAAACAGCAGCTCTTCGTAGGCAAAGTGGCATTTCTCTGCTTTCAAGGTTAGGCCAGACGACTTGATTGCGTCTAGTACTGTTCGAAGTCTTTTGAGGTGCTCTTCAAAGTTCGAGGCGAAGACAGCGACGTCATCTAAATATACCAGACAAATCTACCACTTCAGGCCTGCCAGCACTGTATCCATTACTCGCTGAAACGTCGCTGGTGCGGAACAGAGACCAAATGGCATCACCTTGAACTCAAACAGCCCATCCGGAGTTATGAATGCTGTCTTCTCGCGATCTCTTTCGTCGACCTCAATTTGCCAGTAGCCGCTCTTGAGGTCCATCGATGAGAAATATTTGGCGTTGCAGAGGCGGTCCAGTGTGTCGTCGATGCGGGGGAGGGGGTAGACGTCCTTCTTTGTTATGTTGTTCAAGCGGCGGTAATCCACGCAGAATCGAAGTGCGCCGTCTTTCTTTCTCACTAGAACAACCGGTGCCGCCCATGGGCTGTTTGAAGGCTGGATGACGTCGTCGCGAAGCATTTCTTCGACTTGGTCCCGGATGGCTTGTCGTTCTCGCGGAGACACACGGTAGGGGCTTTGACGGAGAGGTCGGACGTGTTGATCCGTTATAATGCGATGCTTGGCAATTGGCGTCTGTCGCACCTTCGGCGATGTCGAAAAGCACTCACTGTAGTTTTGAAGCAGATTGCGGATCTGGTCTTGTCTGTTCCGGTGCAGGGCTGGGTTGATGTCGAAAGTGGGCGAGTTCTCTTGGTCAGGCGGATCTTCTGCGGAGGGGTCGGAGAGGGCGAAGGAATCTCGTACGTCAGATATTTCGTCGTAGAAAGCAATCGTCGTTCCTCTGTTAATATGCCGGTATTCTTCGCTGAAGTTAGTCAGCAGTACTTCGGCCTGGCCATTGCGGAAATGTGCGATGCCTCTTGCGATGCTGATTCCTCGGTCTAGTAGCAACTGCATGTTCCCCTCGATGATGGCTTCAGTGTTTATGGCTTTCGTGGCGCCTACGGTCACGATAACGCTTGAACGGGGTGGGACGCTCACATCTTCCAGGACACTTAGGGCAACGTGATTTTCCCGAGTTTTCATCGAAGCGATGGCTTCGTCCGTCGAAAGCGTGATCAGCTTGGATCGCAGGTCGATGATCGCCTGATGCTCATTAAGGAAATCCATACCCAAGATCACTTCGCGGGAGCATTGCGGTAGCACAACAAAGGTCGCAGGATAGGTATGTCCTTTGACAGTCACTCGCGCTGTGCATTGTCCTGATGGCGTAATGAGGTGGCCCCCAGCGGTGCGAATTTGTGGGCCGTCCCAAGCCGTTGTGACTTTTCTGAGCTGCGCAGCGAATGTTCCATTCATCACCGAGTAATCGGCTCCTGTGTCGACTAGAGCGGTAACTTTCCGGCCGTCGATAGTCACTTCTAGGTCGGAGGTCCTGGCTCTTGCATTGCATGTCGCTCTCGGCGTCGGGTCACGGCTTGGTCGCGTATGCGAGTCACGGGTTGGGCGTGTGGTCGAAGCTCCTCTGGGTGGCGGCGTCGATTTCAAGGTAGCTTGCGTCGTGGTCGAGGTTCTCATTGTGTGCGGCGTCGGTGCAGCGTCTTCATGGGGCGTGGTCGGTGGAGGATCTTCGGCGTTTAGCTCGTGAGCAACCTCACCTCCAGAGGTTGCTGCCTTTAGTTTCCCCTACGGGGGCTGGGCGACCTTCCTCGTACCGCGGCTGCGTAGCTGCGGCGTGGCGACGCAAAGCGCGAGGTTGACGGCGATGGTGAGCGCGAAAAGCGGTTCGGCGTGTACTCTTCTCGACGCAGGTACTCGTCGATTTCGTGCGGACGTTGTCCGAAGCGTGGTCGTGGGGCGTTAACGGCAAATCCTCGAAGACCGATACGTCGGTACGGGCAGTGACGAAGAATATGGCCGGCCTCACCGCAATGGAAGCACAACGGCCGGTTGTCGGAAGTCCTCCAGCCGTCGCATTTCCTGGGGCTTGAGGGTCGGTCATAGGCTGGTCGGGCGGGGGCTGGGAGGCGGCGTTGTGGACCAAGTGGCTCATTTCGGGGAGGACGTGGGGGTTGTCGTTGGGGCTGAGCAGTCCTTACTGCAGCGGCGTAGGTCATGGCCTGGGGTTCTGTGGCCGTCGGGGTGCCAAGTGCCTGTTGCACTTCTTCCCGTACCACGTCCATCAGAGTCGATGCTTGTGGCTGTGGGGAGGATGGCAGTAATCGGCGTAGCTCCTCTCGGACGATTTCGCGGATAACGTCCCGCAAGCTGTCGCTGGTGGTGGCCGGCGTGTCCGAACGGATTGCATAGGCAGAGGAAGGGCGGTTGTACTGCCGAGCTCGGACGTCGAGGGTCTTCTCAATCGTGCAGGCTTCCTGCATGAATTCCTCGACCGTTTTTGGCGGCTGACGGACGAGGCTGCCAAAGAGTTGTTCTTTTACGCCGCGCATTAAGAACTGAACTTTCTTTTCCTCGGTCATCCCGGGATCGGCGCGGCGAAATAGGCGCTTCATCTCCTCGACGTAGCTGCGGACGGGCTCATTCGGAAGCTGGATCCTGGACTCGAGGAGTCGTTCGGCTCTTTCTTTCCTCACGACACTGGTAAATACCTTCAATAGTTCTCTCTTGAATAGCTCCCATGTCGTAAGGGACGACTCGTAGTTTTCGTACCACGTGCGTGCGGAGCCATCCAATGAGAAAAAAACGTGTCCAATCTTTGCCGCATCATCCCACTTGTTGAATGACGCCACGCGCTCAAATTGATCCAACCATTCTTCAGGGTCTTCGCCTAGGGATCCATTGAAAGTTGGCGGCACCCGCGGCTGCTGCAGTATAATCGGTGTCGACATCTTCGGCGAGATTGCGGTACTCGTAGCCGCGTCTTTTCGCTGTCTTGTGCGGTCCGGCAGTTTCCCGAACTCAGGCTCCTCTCCCTGGAGACGTCGGCTGGCTCGCTGAGCTGCTGGCTCGTCCTCGGGTGCGAAGCGCTCAGGGCTGGCTTCACGACTTGAAGGGGCGTCCGGAACATGGAAGGCTACCCCGCACCTCCACCAGATGTCACGTAGTGGTGACGGCAGTCGAAGCAGCGATGAATACGGACGAAAGGATCTTCTAAAAGAACTGTTTATTGGGCTGACTTGCACCCAAAATGGACTGAATCACTCGGCGGCGGCGAAGCGACAAGCGTGCTCGGCGGTCGTCGAACAGAACGCCCGCCGCTGTCGGCCGTGCTCAATTTAAAGCTGATAGCGAACATTCGAGATAAAGGGCGCAAAGTTACTAGAACATTCCGGAACAACGTAGAATCAGCTTTGCCTGGCTGCGATCAATCGAGATAAATCTAGTCGCGTCTTGCGTCGCAAACAAAGTGATAAGGTGGTGTCGCGGCAGATTTGAAAAACGAATAAACACTGCAAATATTCGCGGCAATATGCAGAACTGCCGTATCTGTATAATAAGGGAGCTAATTATACTCATTGGCATCCACCCAAGCGCATCTATGCGGCTAAAGGAAAGCTATAAATTGTTTCCACAGAAACTTCGCAAAAGAAAACGGGATTCCCCTAAACATTTGGCCAAGCTTTCTGCCTGTGTTTTGTCTTTTTTTCTTTGTCTCATGCTTCCCTTTTTCCTTATGTGTATGACATTTACCGTATTTACTCGCGTAATTTGCGCCCGCACATAGATTGTGCACCCCAAAAAAGTTTCAAACTTTTAACCCGATAAACAAAAAAAAAAACTACTCGCACATTTTGCGCACTATGCTGAGCCAGACCACCAGCATGTACGCGGGTGCGAACTGTGCCGTTTACCCGGCTTGCTCGCGCTGGCGGTCGCTGTCCCGGACGAACAGTTGCGCGCGCGCCAGAATCCAAAACTCTACCCTACCGTTTGCTATACGGTTTGCCGCTAGTCAGTCGGGCCACACGCAAGGGCCCCGTTTTATTGCCCGTTATCTCCTCCCACAGCAGACTTCGCGATTGAATCTTTGCGCGTTTATTGCTTTGAGCTAAGCACGTGCCGTCATGTCATGCCACCCCGCGGGGAGCTATAGCGTGGGGAAGGGGGGGGGGGGGGGGGGGGGGGGGGGGGGGGACGTGTTAACCTTGTTGCCATGGGGCGAGGGGTGCCAACCTTTTTTTTAGGACGTGTTCGGATAACTCGCTTGCGCGTAAATTGCACACCCTCTTTTTGGAGCCCTAATTAAAGAAAAAATGTGCGCAAATCACGCGAGCAAATACGTACGGTGCTCTATGCCTTATGGAACTTCTTTGTGAATTACTTTGTAAACGAACTATAGTTTTAAGGAATTACAGTGCTCTCTCAGTGACACTTCCCAGGTGCTATGACCGAGATAACAACAAAAAATGCACCGCCTACTGCTAGGCGCAAGCATTTGCACACTACAAGTAATAATTAAATAGAAAGGATGCCCCAAGGAAAACTGTGATGTGCTCGATGCTCTCTTTTTTTATTTTCTTCTAATGATGGAGTGCGTAAGCTAATAAATAAATAAATTATCATGTACAGTAAGCAGAATTTCACCAGAGCCATATATAAACCGCAGCCAGTTTAGGAGTATAATGACACAATTACTTTTTATCAGTGCGGGAGTACTGTAGCCGCGCTACTCGATCATAACGTCTAGCTAAAGCCATTTATTCACAAATCGTTCTATTTCTTGCACGAACACCTAAAACATCCTATTGAACGCATGCTTATGCAGTCAAGTTATAATAAAGCACCTTCTCAATAAGAGCATTTCTTTCCAATCTCTTGAGAATGTATAGAAGGTGGTTCCTCACCTGAAGGGGGACGGCATCCGCACGTATACGAACTACGAGCGGCGATATCCGATCGCAGTGCTCGGGCAGGAAATGTTTTGAACATACGCAGGTCCATTTTGCTGGCTCCCAGTCTCTTTGGCCTGGTCTAACGGCCTCAGTCCACTGCCTCCTTCGCTCTGGATCTTTCGGAAACCTGTTTGAAAACAATACTATTCACTGCACTCGGACAAAGAGCCACCAATAAGGCCGGGGCGGTACGAATACCACGTTCACGCCGTGTCGTGCGTCATGTTCTGCGAGCATGCATTTTACTCATTACGCAGTCAATTAAATACGAAAACAAAATGCAGTATACTTACGTGTGGAAAGTGACACCCGGTTCTTGTCCTGGCGTGCGCGACCGACACCCAGGAACGCAGCAGCTGGGCATCGCAGCGTCTTTGTTGTCAATGGGAGCAGAAGTCTCACTTTCCGCCGTGTCTGACAGCTGCCGACAGCCTGGCGCGGCGCGAAATCGTCTGCTCGCGCCGCTCGCGTTGATCTTCGCGGCGCTCGCATGCCATTGGCTGAGAAAACGGCCACGTGTCATGGCGGAGCCCTCGCTTCCGGCTTCAAAAAATGTGCCGTAGCAGCCTCTCCTCTTTTCCTTCTTTCCTCCATGACTTTTGACCATCCCTGTACGTCATAACAAACCCCTCATTCCCTTTCCTGCCGCCGCGGTGGTCCAGTGGTTATGGTGCTCGGCTGCTGACCTGAACAACGCCAGGTCGATCTCGGCCGCGGTGGTCGCATTTCGATCGAGGCGAAATGCCATAGAGACACGTGTATACTGTGCAATGTCAGTGCACGCCAAAGAAACCAAGGTGGTTGAAATATCCGGAGCCCTTCACTACGGCGTCCCTCATAGCCTGAGTCGCTTTGGGACGTTAAACCCCCATACACCAACATCATGATATCTGTGACGTGATGACAGCAAAGTGAAAGGTAAAAAACACGTAGCTTGGGAAATAAATTTGCATTGGAAGAGCAGCGCCCCTTCATCGTTCACAGGTTATTTTTGCCTATTCATACGAGTGTAATTATCTATCTCATGTTAATATCCTCCGGGCCGTTTCCTGCCTTCCTCGGTCCAGCTCACGCTGGTGCCAATGTGTGCGCTGATCAGTGACTTGATCCATTTAGGATGTTTGCGTTTATCTCCGCCTCTGAAGCCACTCACGGACAAATCGCCCGCGGCAAATCAAGGCAGTCACTAGAGGCAGTGAAGCTTCACTTACGCGGCTTGACGAGAAAGTTTTCGTTTCCAAACGGCGTTAACACCGAAATGGGCAATAAAAGAAGAATAAGGCCCATAACCAGACTATTTACTTTCAAGCCACACTCACCTCTGGGAGCGCTGCTTGCTCAGCTTGTCGTTGATGAGAAGGTTGTCCTGCGGCAATGTATTGGCGCATTTGTGCTTGAAAAGAAAGAAAAGCAGTGAAACGGATACAGTTAACGCTGGAAAGGTCGGCGAGAGACTTTTTTTGCTTATTTTGTGGAGTTAGCAACTAGCCAACGATCCCGACCAGTCACCCGAGGCTTTCCTTCGACATACGCAATTGCGGAAACGCAGTGACGTTGGGCATGAGAAAACAAAATCAGCACTAGGTCAGCAAAGCGACAGCCGTCACCGCACGCGTGTGTGTCGCATTAGCAAGTCCAAAGGGCAGCTTTCGAGGAAGTACCCCCGGCGTAGGGTTTGTTCAGCCGCACAGCAAACACGTCGAAACATTATGCGCCGTACACTGACGAGCAGAAAAAGCCTTCCGAAGCCTCAATAGCACACTTGCACACTCTAAGAATTTCGTACCACGACACGTATCGTGTCATCTGCCTAATGCATAAACCCTTGCTAAAATATTCGAGGGAACGTGAGTTCCCTTGGTGGCCTTGGGGTAGAGCATCCGCCTTGTAGTCGGGAGGTGCTGGGTTCGATCCCCAAGTGCCGCCGGCTGCCCACTGGTTTTCTGAATGGTACAAGATCCCCCCCCCCCCCCCCCCCCCCCCCCCCCCCCGGCCTGGTGCGGAGTTTTGTCCGGGGGGAAATGTTTGGGAAAAAAGTCCCAGACAAAACCTTTGCGTTGATGGGTCAGTGATCTCCGCACTGTGCAATTACTGGGCGAGCGAAATGCTCTTTATATCTCCGACGCTTGGTCACGCGCAGCTCACTGTGACGTTAAATGCGCACATGCCAATACGCATTTTAGACAGTTGCTTTAATATTGTTGATAACGGTGAGTGGACACGTACTCTTCTTTAGCCCCTAAAACGGATGGGTGCGGTTTGCACGGCACTTGCCCTCGAGCTTGAGCAGACTACGAAGAAATGACATACAATTGTGTCTCGTTAATTATGATCCCTCAGTTAATATAGGCGACGAATTAGGAATAATTTTTCTGGAGACCAAACTTTTCCAATGTAGTAACGCCTTGTTCATCTGAAAGCTCGCAGAGGGAAATGCACAGAGCACATTTGGGTCAATGTATCTTTGTCGCGTTACTATGGACAGCGATGAAAACAAAATCTATACTGCTTATACCAGTTGTTTGCATTTCTGAATTTGGAGTAGAGGACACTAGAGGAATGCAGTGGAAATTTGCAAACGACTGATTTATGGGCGTTTTCTTTCCCGGTTTCATGCTTTACAGTGCAAAGTTGCAAGTCTGGCGTCCCTTACAGCTTGCCGCATTGCATGAATGGCTGTGAAAAAAACTTGCATCCACAGTTTGTGCTAAGTAGAAACACTATTAAGCAGATCTCAGCCAACTGAGTCTTGGCATGTGAACAGTCGTAGGGGGAGTTTGATCATCCAGCCATCAGACGCCATCAAGCGTATCACACTTAGTTCACTAGGCATGCGGAGCTGAACCACATTATTTCAATCACTATGGCAACCGCAATAATAGGCCTGGGGTTCCAAAATATGTTTTAGGGTTAGTTTTGTTCGGGATCCAAAGTGTCGATATTAGGAAGGGGCGACTTTATACGCTTTCCAGCAACTACGACTGAGGCATTTCTCGCACATGTGGATGGCGAAAGCACTATTTAACGCGGTTTAGCGTTGAGGACGAATTATATTTAGTGCAACACGTGGAACAGCATAAATAAGTATGCCGGGTGAATGCTCGTCCTGCCAACCCCTTTGCGCGATGCTTTGTGTTGCGCTAAAATGTAATCCATCCTGAACCATGAGCGGACAAGCCCCAAGGCAAAAGCTACTCTCTGGCGCTTTTAATTTTGAAAATGTGCTTACAGTGGAGGGTTCGATGTCCGCTGCTTGTACAGGCCACGACAGAAAGGGGCAGAAAAGCTCATTAAAGGCAAAGGATTTAGCCTGCGCTGAAACGTCTCTGGCGGGCTCGTCAACGGAGGGCGCGTGTTTTGGGACGGAGAGGACCGAGAAGGGTATCCAATATATTAAAAGAAAAATCAAAGAAATGGCTGGCGGTTTAGCACTGCTAAGCAGTAAATATTGTGCTAAAGCACTGATTCGAGCAGGTGTACACTACCTCCACGTGCCTGAAAACGCGGCTGAGGTGGTCATTGACCAAGGGAGCCAGTTATGCGTCTTTACTTTCCTGAAAGTCAATGTAGTCCAAACCTTACACTGGTTTTGAGCAAAGGAAAGGTGCATAATTGCCTCAATAAATAGGTGTACGGCACCGCCCACTCACAGCGCGATTGATCCAGTGAGCCCCGTTACACGTAGTTATGGTGCTGCTGTTTATTTAATTTGCTAGTAAATTACAACATAGCTCGCGGCAGGAATTCAAACCGGCGAGATGTTATGTTCGTTAACACTCAATATTCGATCTCTGTCTCAGTGTACGCTCATTTTTTTTTTATTTGAAGGTATCTCACGTCCGCCTTTGTTTCGTGTGGGGAAGGACGCTAACAGTGCTCTCGCACTAAAAAGAGAGCACGCGTGCTACCTAGGATAACCAATGAGAGCGCGTGCAGTCGGAGAACTGAATAACAAAACAAACAAAAAAGAGGAAACAAGAGGAAGAGCAGAGAGAAAAGGAGAAGCCGCGTGCCGGCTTTTAGAGTGTGTAGGGCTGGGAAAGAGAAGCGCAGTTGCGGCGTGGTTAGAGGCTTTAGCGGCGTCACACTCGACGTGACGAAAGAAGCGCGTGCAGGCTTGGTAGAAACGAGAGCGGCGCCCGCGGAGTATGCTGCGGAATGTCAGGGATCATGGACACGATTCATACTCAAGCATTCCCGTCAGATATAACCATCGATCTCCGCGCAATTTTTTTGACACTCGTCAGGGCAAGGAACCTCGCTACACATTTATCGCAAGTGGCAGCTGACAATGTTATTCTCTTTAAATAAGCGTCGATATTTCGCCTTCATCTTGATACAGTACATGCGCTGCAGCTTATCTTGTTTCAAACAGATAACAATATTTCCCTCTGTAAAGAATTTTTCATATCGCTCACTTCATATCGTTCCGACGGAAGACCAAAGTGCGGAAAACAAGCCCGTTGCTTTCGGACCGCAAAACAGAGCATAAACCCAAGAAAACCATCCGTCTTGCGTTACTGCATGAATATATCGGTATACATGCATGCGAAATTTCGTTAATGACGTCAGGTGAGTGAAAGTTCTCTTCTTTTTACAGCTAATGCCGCTGTCCTCAACAATGGCTGCCTAATGATTGTACGTCCCCGTGAATGCGCGCAGATATGCAGGGTGGGAGGAACCGCAGTCTATGCCCAGCGTCACTATTGAACTAGCTGCGCCCAGCGCACGCCCGCTTCTTTGTCTAGCTGCTGACCGCAAGGCCGCTTTCTATTGCTCTGTAGCAGACGACCGCTCTCTCGCGAGCAGGAGCATTGTCCAAGGCCAAAGTCGGCCCCGAAAGACTGGCTGGCGAGGTGTCGATACGAGCGAGTCATCTTGTGAAAGGAACGGCGAACTATTCGTTACTTGATTCTGCAATTCGTGTAGCAGCCTCCGCGCCAGTTATAAACTATCCTGTAGTCAGCATTGTGAGCGAGTGCCAGGGCCCAAGAAACTTTCAGCGCCAACTCCTGAGGTTGATATCACGGGACAGAAGCTCTGAACAGAGCGCTCAGCTGGTTTGTGTAATTCTATAACTCTTTTACTTCGCACCCAAGTTCGTTTTCTGAACAAGCATAAACCAATGCGGTAACTTTTAAGCCTGTGTTTTTTCTCCCCTGCTTTGATGCTCAATTACGGATTCGAACTTACTTTTCGCACTTCATTAGCAAGAACTTCTGAATAAAAAACTTACTTTACCCCGTCGCATTTGAGGCTGTTACTAAATATATAAAAATGATAATCATGTAGCAAAGCACAGAAATCCCTTCAGGCGCCGATATCACGTCGAAGGAATCCTAGACCTCTGCGAAAGCAGCGCCTCGCTTGAGCTGTTGTAGCCGTTTCGCTGCGCTGCTAATCACACTGCAGGCTGCTTCGTCACAGCGCTTAGGCGCACGAGCACACCCACTTCTTTGTTATCGCTCCGGCTCGCGCCCATTGCAAGATCGCAGAAATCGCACAACATTGCGCTCTCACTTGTATCAGTGTCCACACAAAATACACGCAATGCGCGCTGCAAATCACACTGATGCTTCCTGATGAACAATAAATATTTATCTTTATTCCAGTGAAAAGTGGAGAACGGCTGCTGTGGATTTTGCTGTAATCCCGTTGTTTTCAACGAGCTCCCTCCACATCAAATCAACTGCGTTAGGCGCCTTCACCGCTCGGACATTTTACGCGCGGATAGGTTAAAATGTTACAGAACCTCAATTCCATCAGTGTATAGAAGTTTCAATTTCTGACCTAATTAAAAACGCGCATCTTTTAGATTGCCGTTTAGAACCGTTAAAATTCCGTTCCAATGGGTGCCATAGAGAGGTTATCGGAGGCTGCTTCTCAGAAAACGGGCTGGGTACAGTATTGGGGTGCCAGTTTTAGAATGGAGGCATAGTGAAAGCAACCAGAAAGAGAACGCATGGTTCCACTACAAAGTAAAGCTATTACCAGCTTGTTGCTGTTCTCTAGACAATATTGTCGCGGGTTGCTGTGGCACTCTGGAAACGGGGGTAGGGACTAGAGGACCACGGGCGTAGCAGGAACAAGTACCAGGCGAAGCGGTCGCCAAAGAGTTCACCAGAGATTTACCGGATTCTCTCCGAGCAAGACGTAGCAAGTCGAGGTACCACGTATTGCAACAATTCGAGATCACTGCGGTAACCCGCATTGTAGTAGTGCGAAAGCATTGACGCCTCCTCGGCACTCGTCGCCTCTATTTGCTCCTCTTTTCCTGTATTGCCTCTATTTTCCTGGGAATTTGTGCAATTCGTCTAATTTCCACAACGCTTCGTTTCAGACTTTCAAATTTGGCGCTGTGCGCTGGCTCCGCCTATACTTCCTGTCACGAGGTACTACACTCCTGGCGTTTCAATTTTGGCGCCACTTTTGCCCTGTCCACGGCCACGTTTTGCACATCTTTGGCTCTAATTAATTAACTATTTATTCGATCGTCACCAAACTTTTTGCGCCGCATCCTCACATCTTCCTTCTTCGATTATAACCACTTTTTAGACGTTCTCTCTTTCTAGTTCCCACAGTGGCTGCGGGCACGCTTTGATCACACGAAACCGCCGACATAGCTATAGTAAAGCTTTCGCTGTAATAAGCTCTAAACTTAGCAAAGCTCTACGCGAGATGCTAAGATCCTACGAAGAGCGGTAGTGTATCGAACGTGGTAGTTTATGGAGCGCACCTCCAAGAGCCGTCAATGTCACTGAACGTACGAGAGCACGTCATCCGGCTAGTAGCACGCTTGATTTTGCCCTGCGGTAGCACCTGCGTATCAATGCGAGCTTATACGAAGCTGTAAAAGATATTGGTGACGCAGGTAAAAAACCGCATCGCGTTTTTTTTCCACGAGTGCGGTTAGGCTGCAAGGCGAACCAATTGGGGGGCTACTGACTCCCCATGACATGCTTGCGGGTTTTTTTTTCTATAATTCCTGTGATCTGCTAGACATATCCAAACAGCACTTGTGTCCGTTTGAAAACATCTCGGCTTGAGCGAACGAGACGGAACATCGGAAGCTCGCGGTAGCTTAGTGTCTGTCACGTTCGGCTCCTAAACCCAAGGTGGCGGTCTCGAATCTCAGCCACGGGGGAGGGATTGTGACGGAGGTCAAATGTAAAAAAGACCACGCGCTGTGCGTTCTTAATACCCTTTAAAAAATGGCTTCGTATTAATATAGCTAAACCAAATAGACGTGCGAAAGCATGTATTTAACCTGATTGTCTCATGTTTTTCTTTGCTGTGTAGTCGGCATGTCAAGCGGCGATATTAGACTCTGGTTAAGCTCTTTTGGGAGTTAAGCTGATCTGATCTGTTCGCGCTGCAGATGGAAGCTGATGAAGACGAGTATGTGCAACGCACAGCGCGGTAGAGTGTTGCAGTTGAACACGAGGCGTGATAGGCTGCGGCGATAGCATATACTGCTCTCGTGCAGTGGCCAGCGAAGCGGGTTCGAATCCCAGTCGCGGCAAAATTTATTTATTCAAGGTCAAGGCTTGAGCGCTGAACCGGCTTGTGCTGCTTTGCTCGTGAAGTGGAACTTTGGACCTAAAAATTAGGGGAACACTTAATCCCCGCTTTTATGGATATATAGAAATAGCGTTCATGGCTCCCGTAAGCAATTTCTCTTCATACACAGCCGCTGTTCGTTGTTCACATTCACGCAATTATTAATGAAATGATATACATTTATTCCCAAAACAGTGAGAATAGGCCACAGGCAGAAGGCTAAGATTTCATTTTGAAGGAGTGTATGGCCTTATACAAATTTAAGACAAAAACAAGATGGAAATCGAGGCACCTCACGCAAAGCACTGAATAACACACTATCTGAAAGCAAAGCAAACATCACACCATATGGCGGCAAAGGAAGGCACAAGGAGAGAAATTGGTAGATGAAATGTAAGGAAATTAATCGGCTCTATTTACGAAATGTAGCTTGAAAGCACTTCCCAGAAGACTGCACGAATCACTTCGACTGGTGTTGCAGTTATTTAATAGATCAGATACCGGATATTCAAGGGTCTGTTTCCCGTATTCCGTAGGGGTACGGGGAAGCGCCCATGAGTCGGTTGATCTGGCTAACACAAGCCTTTCTTTTGGCTTAAGTCTGCCAAGGTACAAAAGGAACTCGGACGCTGCAAATAAAGTAAACCGAATACAGTATAGCAAACGATACTCAAGAACACATTGGCACGGATAAGGTTCTACTGTAGAAAAATGTTTGCTGTGTCAGCAGTATAACTGAGTCCGGCAATAAGTTTCACCGCTTTCTTTTCCAGCATTAGCAGCCCGCTGAGATGCGTTTTTGATGTCGCCACTAAAAATAAAGTGAAAAGTGACATATATTAGTGTGGGCACAGAAAAAAGAAAGAAAAATAATATTGCCCAGCCATACAGCCTAGGGCACAACGGGCCTAAGTACCAAGTGACAATAGGAAATATGCGACTGAAATAATGAATAATAGATTATTAATTTTGAGCGCGGAGTGAAATCATATCGACAACGAGGAAAAATGCCAATTGCTGGTGCTAGTTTTTTGTGCTTTCACAGCTTTCGCATTATCGCCTTTTAAGTACTCTTATATACTGCAGTTTACGCACTTGTTATTGCTTCTATGCGCACACGCATTGATTAGCACTCAATGCACTAGACGCATAATGCCGTGGTCAACATGTCCGAAAAGAAGCGGTTAACGCGGACGCTGGTTCCGCACTTAGAAAGCTTTTAAACCTCGCGCGCCATCTGTCGGGCAGTGGCACACATCAGGTCGCGGCGATTTTCCGGTGGCTGCCGCATGCCGGTGGCGCTATGCCAAGCCAAGCAAAGAGTATATGACGTGGGTTTCTCGACGCAGCCTACACAACTCCGACGCCACCTTTTCCGCTGAATGACTCCTTAAATATCTCTCCCATGGGCGGTTGAAATTAATTCCGCCCATTTCACTGCGGTGTTTCTCACATTCAGTGAGCTTTTCAACATCAAAAAAAAAATGGCTGCGGTTTAACGTGGCTCGAACCTAGTTATAGGAGCGAAAGCTCTGTTAAGCATGATCTCCACTGCCTCAAATCAAATTTCAAGGAGAAGAGTGAAGGTCAAGTGCCCACTCTCTCAAATAAAACGTCGATGTAAAGGTCTAGACTAAAGGTCATACACCCAATGGTCATCGTCATGTGATCCCGTGACCACACTAGCATAGCTTGGGCCCTACTACAACACAGTTAAGTTCGGTTTGACTTTGTAGTTCACTGAAGGTCATTGTCTCACCCACATCGAAAGTGGAATTTGTAACCCGAGGAGTAGAACTGTCGCTCTAAAAAAAACACCTCGCCATTCTATGAGCTCCCACAATTTGTATTTGCTCCTGTAATAGCAGTAAATCATTGGCCAAGCATGACTGTTGCAGGTGCCCAAATGCAGCGCGGACCGTGAATTGAAAGATGCGTTTTCGCACGGACCTCAACCGCGACGGTGATGCTTTCCAATGGCCTGCGGCGAAGCGAGGTTCTCTTTCTATCAGTAAAAGGTGAAGATTAATCCTGATGGGAGGAAAATGCGCAGTAACTGTCTCACGCCTCATTGGACACCTCAGTGGTGACTGATGGAAGGTATGAGACAAAGGTGAAAGAAAAGAAGAGGTGCCGTAGTGGACGACTCCGGATGAGAACACTTTCTACCGCCTAGGAATGTTTAACGTGCAGTGCCATTGCATAGCGCTGAGGTACGTTTGCTTTTTACCTCCGTCGAAACGCGGCCGCTGCAGCCGGGATTGAACCCTGGTCCTCCGACTCAGTATCCGAGCGCCTTAACCACTCCGCCAGCAAGGCGGGTCAAGCATGTTTCTAGAGAGGCCGTTTGACTTGCGGGAAAGGCGAAGACATATCACTGACAAAGGTGCCGCCTGCTCTTGACACGAATTTCCAGTTTTGCGAATACTAAAATATTTCGCACAAGAATATCATGAATTCTATTTTATATATATTCATACATATTAATATTTGCATATAAATATAATCATATTCGATTTAAAGTGACCGCCAGCTGTATATTTTCTAAAAGACAGTAATAACCGAGATAAATCGAATATTCGACAGTACCTTCATACTCCCTCATGTAACGCCTCTCTGAGGTTAATATCAGATATACATTAAGTCGGGAATGAACCACAAACAGCACCCGTGAACAGCAGAAAATATTTTCCCAGCTCACTTTCAGAGGCTGTATACAACTAGTCTGATTGGTGCTTCAGGAAAAAAATGGCAGTGGCTTAGCTCGGCTATGCCAGGTTATACGTAGCGAGAGGTACGTTTCCCTGGCTGAGCGTGTTGTGGTTGCTGGATGTTTAGCAATAAGAGACATTGGGTATACACATCTTTTATTCATTTTGCTTGACAGAGACGAAGACTGCCCGATGATCTGTGAGGTAGCATGCAGCGATCTCAATTTTGTCTATACAGTATTTCGATTTGGTAGAGACTCTTTGGCATACAAGCTCTATAGTAGTTCCCCATTGTGTGGTCCGGAAGTGAGGGTCCGAAGGTTAAAGTCAAACTTTTCTTTCATACACTGACTAAGAAAGTCCAGTTTCCCGTGGAAGTCACCCACATCACACACAACTGTTAAAACGTGCCGTAAGCTGGTTTACACGTGGCAACCACATCAATCGTCTGCTTGACAGATGTTCCCGGTGCCACGTCGACTCCTTCGGTGATAATACCGCTTTCCAGCAGCCGACCACAGCAGGATTCACCATTATTCACCGCGATCAAAGAGAGATGTCTGACAGCGGTGATAACTTGTTTCACGTACACACAGACTCCAGCGTTCTTATTTGGTGCAAGCCAACTGCCAAGCGACATCTTCAGGATCGGAAGAGTTAATTCTCTCTTGTCTATACAGCCGTTTAGCAGCGGCTGGACTCTCCTCCTCTGCGTGCATGTCAAACGTTGTGATACAGACGCCCACTGCATCTCCTCCTTTTATACCCAATCCTGCGCATGCGACGCCGGGTTCGGGTGACAGAGCGGCGTGCGGCGAGGCGGCGACGAAGAACGCGGCGCAGCTGTGGGGTCTCTCTGGTTACCATGGTATCGGCGCATTAGCACAACTGCTCATCCGCGTGACGTCACGCTCGATTTGAACCGTGCGATATATTTCGTAATTTCTCGTAAGGATAAGCTTGTATAGCTTCTAATTCAAAGCATAATCGTATTGCTCCAATATGGAGCATCGTGATAAGCTTTCTGGTTAATTATTCAACAACGCAAATGGTCAACACTTCAAAATAAAAATGCCTTTCTGAGTAAATGCACGTGCACTGTCTTTTAGATACTCGATTAGACATAGGAAACATTGAAAAGTGTTATATTACACACACACATATTTATTAAGGCGGCGCACGCGGCCTCTCCAAGCACACGCGAGCGCTGCTATATGGTATCATCCCAGCCCGTTCGCTTGGTGGCCCGGTGAAAATTGGCTTCCAACCATTGCTAGCTGTTGCCTGGAACAAGCGGACAGGGCGCTTACTCGAATGAGGGCTTTTAGCAGGACTTATACAAGGCGGCGCGCACACAAATCCGCGTGGGTACTCGCAAAACTGCTGACCTCAACGCGGATCGACTTCGTGGTATTCTCCAAACTCGCGATGACGTCATCCCGGGGTATTTTTTTCTGACGACTGAGCCAGAAGGTTGGCACACTGCATCAAAGTGACGACGCGCCCCGCGTGTCAGCAGATCGCGGAAGCGCATCAAGCAAACACTGTTATATACACAAGAAAGCGGGGAGAATATGCTGGCGTTGCCGCGCATTGCCGCCGCGGCGAGTGCCTGTCGTGTGCCTTCGCCACGCTGTAACATCGAGCCGATGTGGCGCAATCCGCGAGCATGCAGCGCCTGAGTAAAAGAGAAAAAGATGAGGGTGGGCGGGGACTGAAAATGAAACGCTGCACAGAACAATTTTCCACTTTTCTTTTTTCGTACGCCTTTGCTATTTTTGAATAGTTCCTGTCTCGTTCCCACCGTTTGCACATCTGTACCGATGAGAGGGAGAGAGAGAGAGAGAGACATCACGGAGGCACGGCGGCAGCTGCACAGCTTATGAAGAGCAAGAAAATAAGAAAACTGGTTGGCCCTGAATTCCACGCTGGGATCCTCGTCTGCTGCGGCAAGAGCGAGTGGCATGCTGGGATGATGATGGAACTCGGTCGCTGATTGCTTTGTCTGTCCGAGTCGCGCGCCGACTGCTTGCTCGCCGGAGAGACTCAGCGACGGCCGTGGACGTACAGCCGTGTTGTGCCAATGCAGCTAAAAAGTCTGCGTTGCGCACAGCCGGACTCCCAGCAGTGAGATGACTCCTGAACCGCTGTGCGCTGACAACAAACTGAGCTCCAAGACGCCCAAAGAATCTCCACAGACACCGAAGGCTGCCTCAGCGGATGTGTGTGCAGGAACTGCAGGCGGTCTAGATCGCCGTCCTGTGCATAGCCATGCCTCAACGGAGGGAAGACTACTTGTTTCGCTGGACAGCGCACAACGGGAACAAGATCAAGTGGGAGCGCTAGCTCTGTAAGTTGCATCTCTTCAGCGCTTACTTAAAGGGCACAGCACAAGTGCCCGCCGGTTCTGAACCAACCGGGAAGGCAGTGCTTTATCCGCCTGAAGAAAACGTTTGCTCCTTTTCCGAACAGTTTCAGTTACGGATATCGGCAGTGTGACCAATCTCCGTCGAGTCCGGGTGTCTACTAATCCTAAAATTTCTGCAAGCTTAACACACCAGCCTAGGACGAGCACTTGATGGAAGCCGCCAGTCACGGAAACCAAACAAAGCATAGGGAATGCGTGTTTTTTTTGTTTACCAATGAGAATTTAGTGCTACGAGTGTTGTATACCTGAAAGATAATTGTTTACAAAGTAGAAGAAGAAACAGCCACTTGCCGCAGGTAGGATCCGAGCCTACGTTCTCTGTACGTCGCGTACGCTGCTCTACTAACTCAGCTATGGCGGCGTATTTCCAACATGTCCTTTTTTCGAGACAATTTAGAAACTGGAAAGTAGAATGCTGGGAGTGTTAGAGGAGACGTTTTTCACTTGTTCGTCTAGGACGTCGACGCCACCTTGGAGTCGTGATATCTGTTCACTCTAAGAAGAAAAAAAAAACAGGACTAGTCGGGGAGCAAATGCAGATTTAGTCCTCGAAACCCGCCCTTTGTCCGTAAGTTTGCAGTCGGCATGCCTCTTGCCGCAAATACGTGCCGAGCACAAACTCAGTGGGCCTACAGCTCAGAACGAGACTAACAGCGGCCGAACAGCCGAATAGCAGCACATGAAAATCGCGCAAGAAGACCTTGACTGCGATAGCACTGGATTTTTTTAAGCGCAGGATGCCGTCTATACGGCCAGTGAGAGCATAGTCGCAGTTCGTGCCAAAGCGGACAAAGCGGATAAACGCTTCTGCACGCGGAAAAGGCTTCGTTGAGACGAAGCAATCGGGCAGCTGAGAAAGTGCAGAGTCATGCGCTGGGCAATTTAATACGTGTCCAATGTGATTTGTAAGAGTTGGCGTCAAGCAAGTATATGCAATTTCATTTCGTTTCCATTTCTTTACGAGTTTGGTGATGGTGTGTAAGCATCTAAGCATCGCCGGCGCTTAGCAAAACGGTTAGTGGCAAACTGTCAACGCCCAGCAACAAGAAGCGTAGCGTACCACGGACTTCTATATATTCGTTTTCAGCAGCCAGTAATGTGCAGCTGCCTGTTACCGTAAATAACACCACCTTATGCGTTAAAACCAAGAAAACAGAAGGATTTGCGTTCTCGAAGTACCGGCTGTAAAGCGTACACTATTCGGCACTTCTTTTTTTTTTTTTGCAGAAATCGTGATTCCGACCACTGTGCGTACGCTTTACGTAAGGCTTACCGCATCTTGTTGTAAAAGCATATGGCAGCAAAAAAATCACCATAGCTCGAAACAGGAATATTTTCGAAAAAATTGCGAGCGAAAATTCTATTAGTTTGTACGCTTCGTATACAAGGCTTTCATTTCCTGACTGGGCCGTCTGCTGTGGTGGCTGATCACTGTCGGAACAGGCAAAGAAAAAAGAAAAAAAATGCTCTGGTCGCCCGGTCGTATCAGTGCTCGGTTCCCAGTCCAAAGGTAATGGGATATAATGGTCGCTTGTTCGTGAATTTCTATTTCCTTTCTTGTGTTGTGTGAGATAGGTGCTGTGGAAAAAATATCCCGCTCTACATCAACCCAGAAATCATGCTTCGTTTGCCTTTTTTCGTTAAGCGGCTGCTCCTGGGGACTAACCGTTTCATCCTATTCCAAGGCGACCAGTGCTTAGACCCTGTCTAGTCACCGCGTAAAGGAGTAATAATCACGCCAAATCAGTTAGTCCCCAAAAAGACTAACCTCAGGGCCCCTTTTATTCCTTGTTTTTCCTAGTGTGAAATTTTAGCAGTATTATCTATTAAGCGACGTCGCGTCTTCCTTTGCAATTTTTCTTTCACGAAAGTGTGCGTGTTTAGTGGACAATAGATGGCGCCAGCAGTCATGCGGCATGGCGGAAAACCTAATTATCCCGGACGCCCGACTGCCTAATTGCATTCGTTTGGTAATGGGTTTTCTGACTCGATGTGAACTGTGTGTGCGGTTTGTGTGTGTGCGTGAGGCGCATCGAACTCCCCAATAAAAACTTCAGTATAATGTTTCTGGATGAACGCGGAAGAACTGAGAAATGTCAGTGCGATTCCGCACGCCGGATACCATACTCGTCATGGAATACGGCTCATTGGCTCGGTTTAGAGGCTGACGGTCGAGCGAATTAAATTGCTTAGGCCAACCTTGGTGTATTTATTGGAGGCTGAAATTACCCGCAGGGGTAACTCGGTAGCTGCAGCCGTTCTGGCGCTGCTTAGAGTGGGGTAGCGGTTTCTGTTGTTAGCCGCGTTGACCTCATATGCATGAGGACGATCCAAAACAAGCACGACTATTGTGCAATGTCAGCGCGCGTTAATGAAACGACGCTGGTCGGAATTAGAAGCCCTTCATTTCGATGCTTCATACCCAAGCGACAGCATCGGCATATAGAATTCAAACCCCAGTATGCCATGCGTTTACTGTAACTGAACGCATGTAGCCATAATGTGGTCGCGTTATTCGATAAAGTTTGTATTTTATTTGAGAAGCAAGGTTAATCGTTTTAGCTGCAGTATAAAGCGCATAAATAAGTGCAAAATTAACAAAAACAGAATACGCTGCACCGTTTAAACACATGTACATACTATATTAGCGAGCATAAACTATAAACGCACTGCAATGCTGTGTTAGCGCTGCAAATTTCGATGTTATTTCATAATCGTTTTTTTTATTGCGACAGTGTGCCTAAATGATTTGAAGTACTGCGCTGCTCCAGGCTCTATTTCCAAAAGAACAGGCTGCATGTACGCAGTATTACCTCATGGCGTTAGAGCTTCCCTTTAACATCACAGGAGAGAATTATGCCCAAAGACCTAGCGAAAATAGTGCAGTGCGCGCAATTCAGGTTCCCACCACATGAAGTGCCTGCCTCCTTCTCTCTGCTCAAAGAGCTTGCTAACATAAGTTCTGTTAAAGCAAGCGCTTTACTTTTTTCAATGCAATATTTGGCGTTAATCAAGCTTAACGATGTAGAGTAAGTAAGAATGTAAATGCTTTATTTCCCGCTAGCAATAAACATTTGACAACGGAGAGGTTTGAGGGAAAAGCTGCAGAAGCAGCTTGAGAAGTCCTGAAACCCGCTTATTGGCGGTAGCAGCAGTGTGGACATTCTTAATGACATCGTTAACCTTGAAACACACTCAAGCACGAGATATATCGGTATATCACTTAAGAAGCAGAGCATGAAACATAAGCGCGCCGCTCGTCGCGCTCGAAACGCCGGGCTACATTAGATCACCTCATTCGGCGGTCAGCTCATGACTCCTGCTTGCATGGGCGTTGCCTACGTTGCGTAATGGTGTGGCTGAGCGTTAAACATATATCTTTTCGTCCGTATTACAGTTCCTGTCAATACGAAGAGGCTGTCATGATAATCAGATTGCTAAATTAAGCGAAATCCCTTCATACGGAATAAACGTCACACAGAACAATAGTGCCAAAACACATCATTCTCAAAGAAAACGGCGCGAAATGCGGGGACAAAAAGGGAAACAAACACGACAGGCCAAGCACCAGCGTTTGTTTCTCTTTTGGCCCCCTATTTGGCGCCGTTTTCTTTGTGACTCATGAACCAACCAGCCCAAACTAGAGCTCTCCAAAAGACTTCGCCGGCCGTCGCCGCTATCGTGGATCCTCGCGAAGATAGGGATCTTTTCACTGCGTGGTGGCGCATCAGTCTGTGAAACTCGTGATGGCCGCCTCTCGCTCGCTGCCTTTATGTTGCCACATGCTCGCGGAAGTCGCCAACGGAGAGTTGGCCTGGTTCAGGGCTGCCGCGGTTGAGACGCCGCGTCCCTTGCTTCAACGTTAGGCGGTCGGCTAAACCAGCCGCGGTTAGTCTCATCTCTTTCGTTGCCTGTAAATGCACCTTGTGTATCGTTTGCATAAAATCGTTGTCTGCGCAAGTCGTCAGTTCCAATCGTCTTCAGTCTCCAGCGTCCTCTTCGGTCAAGTAGCCTTCCAAGCCGCCGACAACCACCAGCGCGACTTTAACGTAAACATTGAACACGTGCTCCAACAACGACTAACCTCACGTCAACGTATAGATGGCGAATGTCCGCATTTTTAATATGTACTGGTAATTTTTTAATAGAGAGCCCAGCTCTAGCTGCACATCATCATCATCAGCCTGACTACGCCCACTTCAGGATAAAGGCCTCTCCCATGTCTCTCCAATTAACCCTGTCATATGCCAACTGCCGCCGCCGCCGTATCCAGGCAAGCTTCTTACTCTAATCTGCCCAACTAACTTTCCAAGAGAAGATACAGCATATACGCCATAAAAACCAACGTTTAGGTTCGTTACGCACATCCTTCATTGAATGTGCAAATTTTTTCTTTCCCACTAAGGGAAGCTTTGCCAAATGACAAAGCCCCTGGGTCAGCGCATGAAATTCATTCACTTTCCGTTCTAATTAAACAAAGAAAATGGTTCAGCTTGCATGTTGTGTGTGATTAAAAAGCAGCTGTTCCTTTGCCGTGCCCTAAAAATGAACGTACTCTATGTTATGCTCCACTGCATACACGGCGCATACTAACAGACGGTGCAGCTCTTTGGCCTTAGATTCACTTGCGTCAAAAAGCCCAGCATCGTCGAGAGAGAGGGTGGATACCGATGACAGGCTTAGTAATTTCGTATACTGCAATCATGTTCAAAACAACTTTCCGTCGCAATCAGTGTTTAGCAAGTGGACATATCGGTATCATCCGTGGGGAGCGCTTCCTGTGCAAAATGTAGAGGGCTGTCGGACCCCTTTTGTTTGTAGCCATTTTTTTTCCTGGAAGAGGAGGGGGCGGCTGCCGCAAACGTTCTAATCACTGGAATCACATCCATCGGAAGCACCATGCACTCGATAACGAGAAAACGCGCCTGCAGACGCGGCGCTTTAGGTTCATGCGGTCGTATCTTCTGTGTCCAGCGAGGCCTATCAGATTGTTGTTGAGGCGGCGAGCTCATTGTTGGCGGATTCAACGGAGAGTAGTGGCGATCGACTGAAAGAAGAAAACTGAGCTTAGGCGCATGACCACCGTTTGGCGACCGATGATGGCACACTAGGCTCCAGCATGACCGCCCTCCGCACCACAAGACGCGATCTGCACGCTCCCCCTACAAGCGAGCACTGAAAGTGTCTCCACATTTCCGTGTCTCTGTTTTGCAGTAGTGCTATCGCAACGTGGAAGCTCCCATACGCAATTGAGGTTCCAGTAGCGGGTCCCAGCTTCATTGCCAAGGCGCTTGAAATATTGAATTCAATTTCTAGCCGTTAGTGAACGCCGGGAATACAGGGGCCACAATGACATCATGACCACCGCCCTAAAAGCCGGGCAAGCAATACCAGGGGTTTGTCTGTCGATGCACCGCCCACACCAGCTCCTATGAATTGCTAATCCCGGTAGCATTCCGGAAGCTCTGTGGCGAGGGTGGTCCCATTTTTCCTGATTCGTACCAGTGTTTAGAAATCAAAAATATATTCGCGCATGAAACCACTTCTCCCCATCCAACACTGCCACATCTCAATGGCGCCTCGGGTTGAGCAGTGTTAAGGTACAGTGCCTAGAATATTCTGGCTAGTGTACCGACCGAGAGCGCCAATCTGGCAGCGGGAGCAATGACTGTCGCATAGGGGCGCTGCCGACGTGGAGTGTGCGTGTTTGCCAGGCCGTCGGCCGAGCGCGCTGCGCCTTCCTTGAGAAGAACGTGTTCGCGGGACCTCTGTTTAGTTTTATATTTAGTGAACACGCTCAGCGCACTAGTTTAAAGTAACATTCACAGCATCACTACACCTCTACTCGCAGTTTTATCACTTTCGCAAGTCCAGCAGGCATTACTTTGGCTGATATGTGCGCGCCCACCAACTGTTGGAGGATTCTTTTTAAATACAATGTAAGACTGGACACGGGCTTTAGAATCTTCAGAGGCTGGCGCTCAACTAAGAAGACGATGAGAAGCGCCGCACACTCCAAACCTCGAGCGCCGAACGCTCGGTCGCTCGTGCGTGCTCTGGACTGAACGCGGTCTCTGATCTGTGCCTGGACGGTTTCGCTGGTTGTTCGTGACGCTGTGCTTATTACTGTGCTGTGCTCTTATTACTGTGCTGTGCTGTGCTGTGCTGTGCGTGTTGTATTAGTAGTGTGCTGTGTTCTTATTACAAGTGGTGGAGGTGCCAACGATCCCTCGCCAACATGAATGGACAACATACTCCGAGGGCTCAAATGGCACACATGCCTTTGTTATCTAGACGACGTTGTAATCTTTTCCCCGGACTTTCCGTCTCACCTCCAGCGCCTCGAGACTGTTCTTCACTGCCTGGCCGCCGCTGGCCTCCAACTTAATTTGAAAAAGGGCCGCTTCGGAGCTCGGCAGCTCACCATTTTCGGACATGTGTCGAAGGATGGCGTTCTCCCGGATCCGGCCAAGTTGCGAGCTGTGGCCGAATTTCCAAAGCCCACTTCTGTAAAAGACCTCCGCAGCTTCGTCGGCCTCTGCTCCTACTTCCGCCACTTTGTCCGCAATTTTGCCACTATCGTCGACCCCTTGAACAAGCTCCTTTCCAGCCACGACCTTTCGGCCTGGTCGCCAGTCTGTGATGAAGCGTTTACGACACTCCGTCGCCTCCTCACCACTCCACCAATTCTGCGTCACTTTGACCCTCGTTCTCCGACGGAACTCCACACCGATGCCAGCGGCGTCGGCCTCGGTGCAGTACTCGCTCAACGCAAGCAAGGCTTTGACGAATACGTTGTCGCTTACGCTAGCCGGACACTCACAAAAGCTGAAGCCAACTATTCTGTCACCGAGAAGGAGTGTTTAGCCATCCTTTGGGCGATCGTCAAATTTCGCCCCTACCTGTACGGGTGCCCTTTTGACGTTGTCACCGATCACCACGCCCTCTGCTGGCTGTCCTCTTTGAAAGATCCCTCTGGTCGACTGGCGCGATAGGCTCTGCGACTCCAAGAGTACGACATTCGCGTTATCTATTGTTCCGGCCGAAAACATGCCGATGCTGACGCCCTCTCACATTCCCCTTACCATCTGAAGCAGCGCCTTGTATATCCGCCCTGCCTTCTTTGAAGTTTCAGTTCGCTGATATGGCTTCCGAGCAACGCAAAGACCCGTGGATCACTTGCCTTTTTTATCTCCTATCTGGACAATCGTCTCGATATCCTTCCCGTGCTCTCCGTCGTCAGTCCCACCATTTCGCCATCCGAGACGAGCTCCTTTACCGCCGCAACTATCTCCCGGATGGTCGCAAGCGGCTTCTCGTCATTCCGACACATCTGCGCTCCTTCATTTGCCCTTCCTACCACGATGATCCCCAGTGTGCCCATGCCGGATTCTTGAAGACTTTAAACCGTCTACGACAGCGGTACTACTGGCGTGGGATGGCCCGTTACGTCCGCCAGTTCGTTCAGTCCTGCACCGCATGCCAGCGACGAAAACATCCACCTCGCCGACCCGCCGCTCCTATGCAGCCGCTGCCTTGCCCAGTACAGCCCTTCGAGCGTGTTGGCATCGACCTCTACGGCCCTCTTCCCAGCACATCAACCGGGAACCGCTGGATCATCGTTGCCATCGACCACCTTACACGTTACGCTGAAACATCGCCTTTACCATCCGCTGCAGCCCACGACATTGCATCCTTCATTCTCCATCGCATCATTCTTCGCCATGGTGCGCCCAAAGAGCTGCTCAGTGATCGAGGTCCGGCCTTCCTCTCAGAAATTGTAGAAGCTCTCCTTCAGGTATGCAACGTTGTTCACCGCACCAGCTCCGCCTACCATCCCCAGACAAATGGCATGGTTGAGCGTTTTAATCGCACCCTCGGCGACATGCTGGTCATGTATGTTACCTCCGACCATTGTAACTAGGACCGCGTTCTCCCTTTTGTCACATACGCTTGTAACTCCGCTGCTCAAGCCACCACCGGATTCTCTCCGTACTTTCTCCTGTACGGCCGTGAGCCTTCTTGCACAATGGACACCATTCTACCTTACCGCCCTGATGCTTCCGAATTTACAACTCTTTCTCAAGTCGCAACTTATGCCAAAGAATGCCGACAGCTTGCCCGGTCTTTCACTTCTCACGCCCAACAGCAGCAGAAAAGCACCCGTGATCCCCCTGCACTTCCTCCCGCTTACCTTCCTGACCCTTTCGTCTGGCTCTGGGTACCCTACTGAGGTCCCGGCCTTTCCTCCAAACTTGTTAGCAAGTACCAGGGACCCTACCGTATTCTTCAGCAGACATCCCCCGTCAATTACCTCATCGAACCCCTTACGCCATCCCCTGATCATCGCCGCCGAGGCCGCGAAATTGTCCACACGACCCGCCTCAAACCTTACTACGACCCCGCCGTCGTCACATCGCCCTAGGCCGCCAGGGTGGCGCCCTTTCGCCCGGGGGGAATTGTAAGACTGGACACGGGCTTCAGAATCTTCAGAGGCTGGCGCTCAACGAAGAAGACGACGAGAAGCGCCGAACACTGCGAAGCTCGAGCGCCGCACACTACGTTTGAGCGCCGAACGCTCGGTCGCTCGTGCGTGCTCTGGACTGAACGCGGTCTCTGATCTGTGCCTGGACGGTTCCGCTGGTTGTTCGTGACGCTGTGCTTATTACTGTGCTGTGCTCTTATTACTGTGCTGTGCTGTGTGTGCTGTATTAGTAGTGTGCGGTATTCTTATTACAACAAACACAAAACATGACGTTTTCTTGTCTTCTCTGTTGTTGTAATTGATTACCTAGACAAAGTTCTTCAGTGTTCTTTAAACTGGAGGTAGACGCTTAGGTTTAGCATGCCTGCATAAGAATGAAAAAGACAAGTGCAAGAAAATACATTTATTCCAGCATGACAAAACCTGCCTATGAAGACACAATATTTGCTTCAAAGTAAACAAACTGCCGAACTGACGACACATATGACCACAGTTGGTTGCAGTAAAAATCACAATGGGTAGATCTACTGACAGTGACTTAATTTCAAAAGCTTCATACGCTGCCTCTGTGCATCGCGACCTTTGTTAAGGCGTTTTACAAAAAACCTGGAACTAAGCAGGATATAGAACTTTGTAATGCCTCCAAGTTTTTCTTTCCGTGGTCAGAGTACCCAATGGGCGGCAGTGTCATAGTCGGCAGACTGCTTGCAAATTCAAGAAAGCTTTCCTCATGCAGCTGGTTTTTGCTACAGAACACTGTAAAGGCATCTTCAAGGAGTTTCACTACGTCATACAGTTGGTGGCTAGGTTACACGAGGCCATTAGTGTCGAAATGCATTGTGAAATAGGAGTCTGAATTTTCCGTAGCTTCATTCTGCGTGACACACATGCACTCTGCGCAGGCAGGACAATCATTTTTGACAATTGCTTTCCTTGCCACGTATCCAGCAACATAGCAGATTAATGCACTGTTGCTCTTTTTTTACCTGTGTGATCAGTTTCAAGACTAGCCTCTATGATGTCTTCGGCATCATCAATCCGCCCTTCATCAAGTAAATCATCTATAGCACCAGAAAGGGGCTGCTTCTGAGCAGTGTTGCGAGTGTCAGCAAAACTCAGCAGAGCATTTATCGCATCCGCATAGCAGTTTCCTCCTTTCAGTGGCTTTGCCAAGTTGTAAAATGACAACAAGTTAACACTAACAAGGAACAGCGACAAAGTGGGATGGTCATTACATCCCGAGGACTGTCGTATTATGCCGAACAAGTTTTCAAGTCTATCCTGGCAGAGACGAGACGTCATCATGTACCTGAACCCTACAGTAGAACTCAAGTAGGACAGCAAGTATGTGGTGCTTTAGTCGTGACTCTTAATCCAGCAGCTGTGTTCCCTGTTAAAAATTCACCTCCTCCTGCTGGTTTCGCATGGTCTTCCCACTTGTTTAGGTACTCCAAGAATTACTGCAGAAACTGAGCATTTGTACTACCAGGCCTTAGTCCTTTCTCACTTGTCCTTGAAGTCATTATGCGGATAAGGCGATCGAATTTCTTGATGAAATCCTCAGTTGCTTGTACATTGCGGTATGTAGCCTCTATATATTTTCGGTAAACAAAGAGGCCCTTAATTACCTCGTGACCAAACTTCTGGAAAGCGAGGTCCATTCTCATTTTTTCGAAAGCATTGGGTTTTATGTGTGCATTTGCAATTTTATGCTTTGCTTTGAGTGTGACATTCTCGCGGTCTGCTTGCCATGCAGCCTCAATAATTCTAGAATGTACATGCCCGGCAGGAGTAAGGTAACCTTTGGCAATAAACCCATTCCTCATGTTCTTAATTAAATGACGATAATCTGACACAAAAAACAGCCGTCTCTTAGGTTCCACGGGATGCCTCGTGCGTTTTGTGATGTCGCAGGAAGAACCTAATAAACAAAAATTGATGACAATTAGCAAAATGCCTAGGCAGGAATGTTAGCAAGCACATCTTTGTTGCTTTTTAAGAAATACAATCTAATTAAGGGACATAAAACTCTTACCTTCTATTCTGAACAGCCGCCGCATGCTCCTATTCCAGCTCTCATCATCACAAGTTACTGTGTCAAGAAATAAGCCAGCTTGTTCGGCAAGAATGATAGTCTCCACAATAATCTTGGACAATCTGGCCGCTTTAACATTGCCCCTTGAAGCAAATACCCCAAGGATTTGAGTCCACTTTCCTGGACAATACAAGTGTAACATTATGCGATAAGGAACCAGTTTGGATATGAGGCAGTTTAAAATACTAACAGGCAGAAAATCGCTTACCACTGAATGGCTGAAAGAGTAGAACGCACCATTCCGTGGTCTGCTAGCACGCCTCTTTGCTCGTCAGGTGTATGATTGGCGAGGTCCACAAAGCTTTCAATGCTACCTGAGAAAAAAAAATGACAGGCACATTAAGCCTGTGCTGAATACGGACACCAAACAAAAAATGAATCAATGATAACAAAACGGTCTAGAAATTTTTTATCATATGCGCATGCCTTCTTGGTTTCTAATCTAGGATAATAATTTTACCACACACTGTTATGAGCTATGACGAAGTACAAAGACAAGGCTAGCTCTGAGACAGTATTGAAACTCACCAGCTGATTTCACGTTGAGGTGTTCTGACAGTTTCTGCTCATCTAAAACCAGACCTCCATGCCGGCTGCGGACATCCATGGCTTTCGTTTTCTCTTTAAATGCAACGAAGACCTTGGAATTTAGGCCAAAGCCTCCTTTTAATCATTGCAAGTACCTTTGCAAGCAGGTTCGTCCAGGGAGAACCATAACGTTTTCCCTTCTTAGGTACTCGTAAAGCGTTGGACTCCTCATTCGCATCATGAGGCACTGAACAATCCATTCATGCTCAAATAGCATCCCGTTCACAGACTTTCTTCTCGCAGCAAGAAAACAGTTCTTTACTGCCAGCTGCTGCTTCTTCGGAAGCGACAATCTTTGCCTCTAAGGCCTGCTCGGTGAGCACTTCATTTGCTGCTTTCATCTGCGCAACTTGTCTCTGCGATTTAGCAAACTTTTTTTGTGTCCTTTTAAGGGGGCGAGAAATTTTGCGCTTAGATTTTTTACTGCTTTTGTCCGTCTTCTTCTTGTCTCTGCAAATTTTCTTTAGCAAAAGACTCCTTTGGTAGCTGCACTGAACACAGCTCTCCACTTGGTCGTCTGTAACCGACAAACACTTGTCTGCAAAAAACATTTCCCTGTAACACCTGTATTTGCCTGACCCGATCTTCATGCCTACACCACTGCAAAGGACAGCCTTCTCAGTTTCAGCAATAAGCAACTCCGCCTCATTGCGCGTTTTTAACACGTGCTTGCACCCCTCTTTTCCTCGCAGATATACCGTGGCTACGACGGAGCCCCGCTCAGGCAAAGGTTTTCCAAACCTCACCATTTTTTCAACAGAAAGGTTCATGAAGTTATTCTCTTCCACATCGCATCAAGCGCAGGCCAAATTTGTATCAGCTGGCAATGCAGGTATTTTCATCCACCTCGCTGGAATGAAGATGCCATCGAATGGGTGACGGTCCTCGCTGGAACTCGATGTCAGAAATTAAGTCGCTGTAGCACAATTGACGCTTGTAAGCTGCGAAGCTGGCAGTGTCTCTTGAGCTACAGTGCCTACTTGAGCCTCGACTGCCTCTTCAGCCGAATCGCGTGGCTCCCCATCATCATGCCGTTGTTGCTGTTCTTTCTTCGGTAGTTTCGTAGTGGCTTCTTGCTGGCACAAATGACTTGAGAGGCACGAGATGCTTTGGGTAGGCATCAAATGCTGTTGGTACCGCGTCCGGTTTCAGGCGAGGTTTATCCCTGAGAATCTCGTTCACGATGACATTCACGGTGATCTTGAATGTGTGTGCAACGAAGCTGCTCTCGAAGTGTTTTTCACACACTACTGCCGATGATGACAGCCTCCTGCCTTCCCGCCTGATGTTCTTCCCCACTACACATGTCGTGCAGGGTCCATCGGCGCCGTGCACAAAGAGTCGTTCTCGGTGCTTGAACGATATCCACTCCGGCACATTGGTACGAAGCATGTTCGTTCTTTACAAGGCCGCTTCACTGTCGACATTCGTGGCGAATCAGCGTCACAATATCCACACACCAAGCAAACGGCACGCAGCAGACAACTGATATGCACCACGAAAAATTGGCACACGCGTGCACAATAGCAGCGATACTGCAAGACCGGGACTACAGCGATGCGATACACAGCGGACAGCAAGAGCGGCTGCTAGCGACGCACACTCACAGTTAGAAGCGCCCCCTCTCGACGACTGTTGGCAGTCATTGGAAAATGCGCCACTTCATCTCATTGTGGGGCGCTCTCAGTCGGCACACTAGCCAGCAGGGGTGGGCAAATGCCCTCATTTTTACTTTTAATCCCTCACCCTCATTTTTGAAACCATGGCCCTCCCTCACCCTCGCCCTCATTTTGAAAAGTTATCCGACCCTCCCTCGCCCTCACCCTCACATAGTTGGCCCTCCCTCACCCTCACCCTCACTAACTGTAATTTTAAAATTCGAGTTGTATTTTCTAGTCTGCAACTTGTGGCGATATTACTGCGTAATAAACATACAAGACAAGCCATCAAGGTTCTGTTGGACGAGAGGCTAGATGCTTATACTGTTGTGTGTGCGGGTACGTGTGCGTGAGCTTTTTGAGCCAATAGGTGAGACGAAACCGAGACAGTTACGAGTTGGTCCCTAAAATATCACTCTGGCTTTACTCTGGCACGCACTGCATGCATACACGTGCCCTGCACTTATAGCATTTCATTGTTATCTATATTTATTTTGGTTATACTCTAATCCCCACTGGTGATTTTAGCAGGGGGATACAGATAAGTAAACGCAACGTAACAACGCAGGAAATGAACACAAGAACAAAGTAGAATAACGTAGCTTGAAAATTTTGGAAAATAAGCATACACAACAGACTCAAACAATACTGGAAAGATATGTCGACTTAGATGATTTCTAAACGTTGTCATTGATTAAGAGATTCCCTTCAATTACTGTTCGTGAAAAGAATACTTAAAACGGCTATTACGCGTGGTAAATGGCGTTACTGCACGGCTATGTCATTGCCTAGTGGTGTAACCAGATGAAAAAGAAATTATTGTCATGAAATCTGTATTATAGTGGCCGTTAATAAATTGAAAGAGGGACTTTAGTCGTGACACATGGTGTGTTTGCGTTAATGGGAGCAAGTCCGCTTTGGTTAACAGTTTTGTCACTTACGTACGTCCACAACTATTTTAAATGAAGCGGGCTGCTTTCTCGGCACAATTTCTATTTTGTTAGTGTAAGTTTTACTGAAAATGTCCCAAATTACGCATGCATAGTCTAGTATGGACAGAATTATGTTTTTGTATGCGAGCAGTCGGACAGAAGGAGTAGGAAGTCTCAAAGCTCTTCTCAGAAAGAACAACTTGCGCTTAACATCAGCCATTATGTAGTCAATATGCATAGTCCAAGTGAAGTCATTAGTGATTTAGAGTCCGAGATACTTATAATGTATCTCGAGAAAAGTTTCGGCAGGATGAATGTTTAGGCTTCTCATCTAAAGCGGCGTGTGCACTAGTGAGCAGTGCAGCTTTGTGGTTCAATATTCTATCTACTATCTGGTTATTTGTTTTGGCAGTAATTAATCCGCTAACAAAAAAAAGAGGTCGAGCATTGATTGAGAGTTACCTTGAAATATGGTATTTTCTTCAACAATCTGCAATAAGTAAAAGCCAAAAGCAATGACCAACATGGCTTCGCCTTGGGGGTCGTGCTTTTTAACTGAAAACTTTGGCCACTCTACTTCAGGCAAATTAAAATATCCTGACAGTATAATACGATTACCGTGGGTTTAAAATTCGCGCACAAATATTGTTTCAGTTCTTATAATACGGCAACGATAGAGTTGGGGGTCCTCTCCACTGCTTCAGTAATATATCTAACGTTTCCATAGTACGCTGTGCAAAAAATGTGCTCTACATTGGGTGCATCAGGCATTGGTAAAATTCACAGGGAAAATTTAAAACGAATACTGACACCTCCACCTCTACCATCTCGATCCTTTTGATACGAACTGTAGCCAGTGGTAACGAACTCACTGTCAAACACTGTATCTTTAAGTCAAGTTTCTGTCAAAACCGCTATATCGGGGTCGTAGAAAAGCAGAAGGGCCTCCAACTCGGTTCTCTTGTTTATGACACTTCTGCAATTAACATTTAGTATTTTCAGGGTCTGAAATCTCTTAGCCCGGAGTCAGTTTGATTTGTCTCTTAGCCTAAAGCGAGGATCTCTTGTTTCATGCGAACCATACAGTACGCTATTAACGCTTATCTTATCATAGATTAGCTTGAAAGCTTGGGACCCTCTTCCCCTCTTCTTCACAGGTTTTCCACTGCTGTTTCCGTATTTCCCTAACTCTTTCAGAAAAGTCATCAGCTAATGATTTTGAGCTTTTTTTTCTGACCTGATATTGGCGTTTTTGAGTTAATAGCACGATCGTAATATTGAAATTTTTTCACAGATGTCGAATAGTTTCAGAACCACTGGTCGTGCCTTATTTATTTCTTTTTTATCCACCTGTGGCATCTTTCGACATCACTCCCTGTTAAACCTTGTTCCAGAAAAAAAAGCACCATCAATTGCTTCCCTTCTTAGTTCTTCGCTAGTCTCCTCGCTAAGCTCTTTTATTCCGTAAATGATCAGGTTATAACTCTTGCCTCTGTTTTCTCAATTATCTCTCTGGTTCCGAACTGTACTAAGCTGCTCCTCAACTTCCGATAATGCCGATTCCATGTCTTTTACCTTCGTGGCTAAGACATTTAGACCCGACAACTGTTTCTCAGTGCCATCAGTTCGCTGAGTTAAACCTTTAAGTTTGTTCTCAGTTATGTTTTGAGACGCCTGCAGGCCCCCCATTGTTTAATTAATCTTGTTCTGGCCTTCTACCAATTCCGATAGCATTTGTTTTTCAGTCGGGCCAGGATTTGTTTCAACACCGCCGCAAGACAACAGGTATTTTGATAATGCTTTCACGCAAGAAAGGAAACGCTGAACACACTTTGGGCAGGGCAGCAGCACTAGAAAGCGATTGCCGCTCCTGCAGCGATGTGCACATTTGGAGTCACTAACCTGGACGGCAAGCAAAAACGATTGCTTAGCGTGCTGCCCCGTTTGCTGCTGCAATGCCCACTGTGCTGAAATGGACTGCTAATATCAGTCAGCGCGTCGCTGTGTATGTGTACAAAAACTAATGTACGCCAAGAGTAGTTAGAAAACAATTCAGTAGCGTTTACCACGATAGCTACAATAAGTGCTAAGCACAGAACAGTCTCAGAACGAAGAAATTTTGTAGGTCGCTTAATAACCATTACCCAAGGACATTGCGATTGCACTGGGTCTTCTCGATTTCGCTGCTTCTTATATTCCGCCATTTTGTGCGCTTTGCTACTTGCTCGTCTGATGACGCTTCCACGCGCACGAATGGAAGATGATGAAGACCACGCTTTCAAACTACAGCGTGAGAGACTGGCACTTTCAACAACTCTCGTGAACGCGGCTACGTGACGAAGACGAAGTGATTGCAAGCACAGCACGAGAGCTTGGCAGTTTGTACAGGCAGAATGTTAGGATTCCTCTCAACTGATTATTCAAATTAGGGAAATGTATTAACCGACCGACTTAAAAGCGGAGTGGCAATCATTCTTGGTGATGCGCCCAGCCTATACCTCGCGTCTCCTGCTCTGCTGCTGTCTTTTTGCGATGTGTTTCCTGGCGTATCCTAAAAGATTTATAAATAATTTAGTTTGTGTAAACAGAATATATTTTCAATCCTATAAATGTCATACTTAAAGAATAGCAGTAGCGACGCCTTAGTGTTCTGAAGTAGAGGCCAGCGGAATTGATTTTTTAGTGCCGCTGCGAGTTCGGATCCCGCTTCCCCAGCTTTAATTTTTTTTTATTTCTTTAGTGTCTTCCCCCGGGCGGTGCCGGCTTTCCGCTACAGTGCGGCCCTTATGTGGTCGCTTAAGGGGGTTCTGAAACGCCTTCCGAGGAGAGCACATTAACTCACCTAATCACTGCACTGTGTTGCCATGAAAACCAAAGCCAAATAATACTCTTCTACACGCAGCAGACGACCCACAATCACGCGTCAAAGTTGGCGAGCCCTTCCCGGCGACTTTTTCATGCTCGCACCCTCCTCCGTCTCCCGCATCTGCGTAGACATGGTGAGAGGTGGCTATTGGTTAGATTATTTCAGACGTCAGGCAGCTACCGTGGCCGCGGCCAATAAGCCGGTTAGCTCCGGCGGGTCGGGAAGCTCCGCTCCCAGAGGGGGGTCGGCGAAGGATCGCCTACCTTCCAGCGTGCAAAAAGTGACGAGAGGAGAGGGAAAGGCGCGAAGACGCTGAAATTCAAATTTTAGCTACAGATAACTCAGCTTCTACAAAGCACATTTAAAAAATCCCTGCTCAACACTATTTGTGAAGCAGCGTGCTTCAATATCCCAGGCATGCCGCAAGTTTATTAGAGGCCCCTTCGCAGCCCCTTTAAAATAAAACATTATTGAGGCCACTTGAAGATCAAACGGCTCGCTAAAATACAGCATTTGGGCTGAATAATAGTAATCACTAACTCCCCGTGTCTGGAGTGAACGATTCCTGTGGTTGCGATTTTAGTGCTCTATTCCTTCCAATCCACCGAAAAGTGATTGTCTGTGTGTCTGAAGCCTGCTTCTAACATGTAGGCCACCTTGGTCAAGTGACGTTGTGACGTCATCACAAGCTGCCCATCGGATTGTGAGAAAACTGCCCACCGTGACAGTTCAATTTAATGATTAGCCGCGAGATATTCTTCACGAACAACATAGGTCTCACAAGCCCCACCGATGGCAGCACCTGCCATCGCAGGGCAGTGGCGCGTAGCTTGACCGCTGCACCTGTGCGCCAGGAGCGGAATCAGTGTTCTAGGTATCTGTTAATGTAAAGAATGACCAATTCTACCGCAGTACAAGTTTAAATGATGCAATACCACGCAAACTTACATCATATGACATATCAACCAAAGTAATTAGCATGTTCAGGCCAAGAACAGCATAGACAGTCAAGATAAGCCATGCGAATCGGGTCTAACGGTGCTAGCGCACAATAACTCGTAGTTATCCCCAAGTGAAACCGCCCGTGATTTTTTTTTTTTTGCTAGCACGTCTACGCCTTACTCGAAGGCTTAGTGTCAATTATCTACCATGTCTGCTAGAAATTTGGTTCATAAAATCAGGCGCGCGATTACGTGGTCACAGATCTTACCAGGGACAAAAATAAAGCAAGGGTTGTTGATGTTATTTGGAGAGCAGTACAACTTTTCTCTTTTTAGCACATTGTACAATGCAAGGCGGAGCGAGCGATGATTCAAACCAAGGTGGTTAAGGTGCTGCTTTATTTTCATGGTAAGACCACAGTGGTCGCCATTGCCCACCACACAACGGCACCGCTTTCCTATTCCGCAGTTCCAGAGCAAATAGAATATAGAAAGAAGATATGACTGTACTGAACTACTCACAGCGTGAATAAAAAAATTCCACACCAACGCTGCCAGCAACAGGTTTTGATTTGACTGTGGAATTTTTCAAAAAGATCTTTTTTCGCTGCAGCCAATTCTTTGAAACCTAACTGAGCTGAAATCTGACTTCGTTCCGGCAAAGAAGGCCTAGAATTTGGGAATTCAACAGCCTTACTGGGTATAATTTCTACGTTTTTTACTCTGTACTCTGATCATCCGACAGACTCAAGGCTGATAATGAAAATGTTGACTGCGGTACCATGGTTTCCGTTGGACTGGCAGCCACCCGCACGGCCCGGCCAGTGGCCCCTTGTTATCGCACTATTCAGGGTATTTCACCGAATACTTTACACAATCTTTAAATTTTTTTGAGTTTGAAGAGCTCTTTTTTCAGCGGTGTAGGCGAGGTGTTCATCTTGTGTACCTCCAGAGTGCAGAAACTACTTCTTCCCCGGGATCTTCACCCTTAGAAGTAGCGCTTTAAAATGGGAATTCATAACGGGCGCCACAGACGAAAGCGTCAGCCCGGAGTACGGTTTGGGCCACCACCCTCGCCCTCGAATAGAAAATTCTGCCCTCCCTTACCCTTACCTCATCATGTCTTCCCTCCCTCACCCTCACCTCATCATGTCTTCTCTCCCTCGCCTTTGCCTCACCATGTCTTTCCTCCCACACCCTCGTCCTCACCTATTTTCATCTGACCATCCTCCCTCACCCTCAACTCACCGAGTGAAATCCTCATGAGGTGAGGGTGAGGACGCCCTCATGAGGGTTCGCCATCGTGAGGATGCCCATCTCTGCTAGCCAGTATATTCTAGGCACTGTAGTTAAGGTCTGCTGATTTTCAAAATCACAGTGCACTGTACTGATGCGTCTCTTTCGCACCTTGATCGGTCCGACTATAAACAGAGCCGAGGCACAAAAACATCTCCAATGGGCTATCAATATCTTCGACGGAGATACCTCTAAATTAGCATGCAAACTACGCGATGAATACCTCTCCATCCAACAGTACCCCCGAGGGCCAGCGTACTCGTATGCAGGTTCCGAAAATGTGGAACTGAGTCAACCGTTCCGGCTCCACGACCTGAAGGCGGCCTGGAGTAAAATGAAACAAAGAACGGCGCTGGGAAAGGAGAAAATAACTGTGAGATAAATAGCCAACCTTCCCGACCCGGCCTACGAGGCGCTCGGCGCATACATAAACTCAATCTGGCTAGGTGAGGCACCCCTCCCAATCAAATGGAAGACCGGCCTGGTAGCCTTCATTCCTAAAGCCGGAAAAACCATAAGCACGGACAACCTCCGCCCAATCTCCCTCAGGTCTTGTGCGGGAAAGCTGATGGAGACTATGGTGCGAGACAGGCTGTCCGAGTTTCTGGAAAACCAAAATATATTCCCAGACACCGCGTTCGGGTTCCGCCCACACCGGTCCACGCAGGATGTCCTGCTTCAATTAAACCGCGAAATTTTGAATCCCGTCGAATATCCCCTTATTGACGAGGTAGTACTCGCCCTCGATTCGAAGGGGTCTTTCCACAATGTAACACATGACATAATTCTGACGCACCTCTCCCAAACCAGCTCTGGACACAACACGTTTCAGTGCGTTACGCAATCGCTCTCCGCCCGGCAATCGTATTTCCGGATACCAGATAAAGGACACGGCCCCTACCAATTAGGTACAAGAGGTACCCCGCAGGGCGCGGTCCTCTAACCCATGCTATTCAATTTGGCAATGATGAAACTTCCGGCTCAGCTGGAAAGTGTCGAAGGCATACAGCACGCGCTATATGCCGACGACATCACCATCTGGGCTAAGCACGGATCGGTAGGAGACATTGAAGCCAGCCTGCAGTAAGCGGCGGAGATTGTGGACGCTTACGCCCGCCGCTGCGGCCTTGAATGCTCCCCGGCTAAATCGGAATTTGTGCACATTCGACCCTCGCCGAAGTGCGCTAGCAAAATCGAACTGTCCCTAGCCAGCAGACCCATCCCAGAACACGCTGACATTAGAGTAATTGGTCTCTTTATCAACAAACACCGCCGTGTGGACACAACACTGGCTAAATTGCGCAAGGTGGAGGACCAGGTGAGCCGAATGATCCGCCGAATTTCCCATAACCGCGGGGGTTTACGGTGCAAAGATGCCTTGCGGCTTCCGCACACATTTCTAACCAGTCGAGTCTTGTACTCGACTCCTTACCTCCACCTTCGCAAATGTGAAGAGAAAGCCCTTGAGGTGGTTCTCCGTAAGATTTAGAAGCGTGCTCTCGACCTCCCGGTTATCACGTCCAACCACCGCCTCCTGGGCCTGGGGATGGTCAACAACTTCAAGGAGCTCTGAGAAGCACACTTGACAAACCACTATAAAAGACTCTCAAAGACGCAGTCGGGTCGCCGCCTGCTTGCCCGACTTCATATCCACCATCCAACACTGACGGAAAAGCGCGTGCGCATACCTGAAATCAGGAGATACGCCCTGCACGTACGCCCTCTTCCGGCCAACATGACACGAGACGACCATAGTGGCCGGCGCCTCGTGCAGGCTGAAGGCTTGGCACGCTACTATGGAAACAAACACGGAGTATTTTATGCGGACGTCACCGGCCCACACCATGCGGGTTGGTACACGGCCGCAGTCTTCCACCAAATCACCGCAATGAACAACCTTACGTTCAAATCACAAGTACACTACTCATGCGGAAGAGGTGGCAATCACGCTCGCCGCCGCTGATCACGACTCGCGGGTCATCATTACCGACTCGCGAGGGGACTGCAGGAACATCGAAAGAGGCTTTATTCCCTATTTGGAATACCGAATACTTCAGCATAGTAATTATCTCGGGGCTCACGTGTCCCGCGCACACAGGTCTCTAGGGCAACGAAGCGGCCGAGACCGCTGCCCGCGCGCTCACTCTCCGGGCATCGCCCTCACCTCCCTCCGATGCGGACTCCGACCCCAATCCGGCTTTTACCTTCAAATAAATCATCCAATATTACCATTTCGGCCATGCAATTTTTCGTAATCCCTGCAAGGGCCTCACAAAGGCCGGTAAAACGCTTACTCCTTCGCCTTTATACTAAAGCACTGCTGTGCCCTGCAGTCATCAAAAATTTCGACCCTGCGTGCACAGGGGAGTGCCCGCACACTAGGGAAAAGTCTTCGGACATTTAGCACATGGTATGGGCATGCCAATCAATTGCGCACCTTCCCCCTATCCCTTGCTTTACCGGGGAGGATTTGGAGGCGGCCCTGCTCGGTTGCTCTGACCTGACGAGCCAAAAGGCCCAGGTCGGGCGCGCCCGAGCAGAAGCTATAGCCAATGGGCTCCTGTAATGAGGCGCCCACCAAGCGTTTGTAAGGAACGGCCCCTTAAGGACCGCTCCACTCGCTTTCTGTACATATTTTGAAAAGAACATTTTTCAGTCGGTCAGTCAGTCCTTCCGACGAAATATGGAAATTTGGGGGAAGCGGCAACGGCAGGACACCGGCTACAACCAGTCACTCTCACCATGCAGCGTCGCAGGCTGACATCTTACAAATCCAAAGGTCATGGGTTCGATCCAGGCTGTGGCTGCCTTACTTAGATGGAGGCAAAATATAAAAACACCGATGTGCTGTGCAATGTCAGAGCGCGTTGAAGGAACCCAGGTGGACTAAATTAATCGCAGCCCTCAACTACGGAATCCTCATTGCCTGAGTCGTTTCGGAATGTTAAAATCCCAGTCTAAAATCCGAAATATTAATACGAGAGCATTATGTGGCCTATAAGTCAGAAAATTCAGCTTTGACCACCTATCCACGAGAAACGGACCGAAGCCCCCACGTGACCTCATGACGTCATCAGAGGTCATTAAAAGTATGTATATTGAAAAATAAAGAGAGAAATAAATTATACTGCGTTTTTAGAATAAAAAGAAAAGAAAAATAACGTAAGACAAATAAAACTTCTTCCCATGTGGGTTTCGAACCCAGGTCGGCGCGAACAGCTGTGTACGCCGCTGCATTAGAGCACTATGCTATCGCCGCAGCCAAACGTCGCCGCCTGCATGCTTTGGCATTCAGAGTACGTAAGTAGTCTTACGTGCTCTCCGTAACTTTTGCACCCGCAATTTTTAACTGACTGCCTGTTAATCTAATTTTCATTTTGTCAATGAAGCGTTACTTAAGAGAGACTATATCTTTTTCTTGAACTGATACTGACAGGAAAGCGTCTTTTCTTTGCTAGCGTAGCTTTCTTGCCACACATGTTTATAGTTCTGGTTTTTCGAATCTCATGTGCACAAGTCACGGTTCGATTGAGGCCAAATGCAAATGGCGCCCGTCTGCTGTGGATGTATGTGCCCGACAAAGATCCCAAGGTGGTCAAAATTATTCCCGAGTCCTCCACGATGCACCTCTTTCTTCCTTCTTTCACTACATTCTTTATCATTGCCCTTACGGCGCGGTACATGTGTCCACCGAGATAAGTGAGGCAGTTTCCACCTCATTTCCTTTCCGCAAAAACCAGTTTTCATGTGTGCTGTGCCCGGGTTCGAACCCGACCGCGGCGGCTGCGTTTTTATGTAGGAAAAAAGCTGAGGCGCCCGTGTGCTGTGCGATGTCAGTGCACGTTAAAGATCCACAGGTGGTCGAAATTATTCCGGAGCCCTCCACTACGGCACCTCTTCTTCCTTTCTTCTTTCACTCCCTCCTTTATCCCTTCCCTTACGGCGCGGTTCAGGTGTCCAACGATATATGAGACAGATACCGCGCCATTTCCTTTCCCCAAAAAAACCAACCAATTATGTGTGCTGTGCAGCAGCTGCCGTGGCCGCGTGCCGAATGTAGCCCGACAAGCGTGATTGGCTTAGACTGGCCTGTCATAATTATGTACACTTTTAGTTTCTTCAGTACAGGCGTTGTTATTGCTATCCGCAGAAATTTGTCAACACCAAAGATGGTTTCTAGCGGTCTCCTCCAAATTCTAACTAATTAGAGCGTCTGTATCAATGAATGCTAGTAGTTCCATGATGACTCTGCGGCATTGGTGCGGTAACAGCTTCCCACCATGCACTGAAAACGGTGGTTTGCTGGATGGTACATTAAAGATTATAAATCAAACCAGCGCACCAGGGCACCAGAACAAGACAAGACGTAGACAATAAATACTTAAAACCCTATTCTTTGACAATAGATGGATAAAGAGGAGGAGGGAAAGACAAGGATGTTAACCAGAAAGGGGTTCCGGTTGGCGACCCTGCACTGGAAGGCATAACACACACACACACGCACAACGCTGTCACAATTTGGCACTCAATCCAGTCGCCCTCAAGTAGGCAAAGAGTGCCTTGTATGCCTGGAGGGCAGTCGACTGCTGTGGCCACGGACCGAGGATCATTTGCCCTGTTAATGGGCGAGGATCGAGGCGGTCCAGGGCACAACACAGTGTATGTCTTGCACTCGAAAATGCAGGGCACTCACACAGAAGATGAGCGATGGTCTCCTCACAACCACAGCTTTCACAGGCAGGACTGTCGGCCATCCCCATCCGGAAAGCATAGTGGTTGGTAAAAGCAACGCCGATCCATAAACGGCATAACAATGTTGCGTCGCGACATGCTAAGTTACGTGGAAGACCAAGGCGCAGTCCAGGGTCCAGTGCCTTGAGGCGGAGGTTGCAAAATCTCCCGTGTTCCACGCTAAAAGTGTGAGCTCCAGCGCCAGAGGGCGAAGCCCACACGCTGCGTCAGGTCTTGATATTGGGATCCTCACTGGAAGTCCGTCGTTGAGAGACGAACGCGCAGTCGCATCGGCCTGGTGATTACCGTTAATACCACAGTGTCCTGACAGCCATTGAAAGATGATGTCATGACCAATGGAAACGGTGCCGTGGTACAGTAGACGGATCTCAGCAAGAAGTTGTTCCTGCGACCCGCGGCGTAGCGCAGCTTTCAGGGCTTGAAGGGCTGCTTTAGAGTCGGTAAAAACTGTCCAGTCATGTGGAGGTTCCTGACTGATGAACTCTACCGCAGCCCGTAAGGCTGCGAGTTCCGCACCAGTTGAAGATGTTGGATAGGTCGTCTTCACTTTCATGAAGATGGATCTGGCCGGTATCACCACCGACCCTGCAGAACTGGTCGAGTGAACTGATCCATCTGTGTAAACATGTATGCGGTGACTGTGGTAAGAATGCAGGTGATTCAATGTCAGTTGTTTGAGAGCGGGTAGTGATACACCAGCTTTCTTCGTAATTCCAGGAATATAGAGGTGAACCCGGGGTTCATGAAGACTCCATAAGGGTGAGCACGGTCTTGACGCAGGGGTGAACTCCGAAGGAAGATATGCGCGATGAGCTTCAATGACTTTGGCGAATGCAGTACGCGGCCTAATTATTGGGAGTGTTGTGAGGTGATGACAGGGAACCCGTGTGAGGTGCCGAATATGTGTTCTCATGGTGTCAACAGCAATGTATGTAGTAACAGGATGTTCCCGGGTAACAAAAACAGTTGCTGCTGTTGATGCACATTTAGGCAGTCCAAGGCAGATACGGAGAGCTTGCGCTTGCACACTTTGAAGAGTCTTGATATTTGTCTTTCTAATGGAACTGAATATCGGAAGACTGTACTGCATGTAGCCCAGAAATAGGGAACGGTACAGTTGCAGCATATAGCGCACTGATGCGCCCCAGGACTTTCCCCCGAGGAAGGAGAGGACGTGGACAATCGCATTTAGTCTCTTTCTCATGTCGTAGACATGTGGACTCCACGAGAGGTTCCTGTCGATGACAACACCAAGGGATCTGTGGCTTGTCTCATAGGGAATGGCTTCACCATTAATGCGAATGGTGTAGCGTGACATTATTTTGCGTGTGAACGCCACAAGTGAACACTTTTCGGTCGAAATGTTAAGGCCCTGCAAGCGAATATAAGATTTCAATATCGATGCTGCCTTTTGAAGTCTTGCACGAACTCGAGGACGGGTCACCCCTGATGCCAAAATTCAGATGTCGTCGGCATATACCGAGATCTGAGCAGATTGTGGCAATACGTCGACCAGGCCGATGAGAGCAAGGTTGAAGAGAACTGGGCTCAGCACTCCACCCTGAGGGACTCCGCGCGAATTTCGGTGTAAGGACGTTGGTCCGTCCCGCAGACAGCACAAAAAACGACCTCTCTGATAAATAGCTGCGTATCCAGCTGAGCGTGCGGCCTCCGATCTCAGCAGCTTCCACTGCGTCCAAAATGGCCTGATGCGTTACGTTGTCGTACGCGCCCTTGATATCCAAAAACAATGCCACAGTCAATCTTTTCAAATTTTTGCTGTGGTGCACCGACGTTACAAGGTCAACCACGTTGTCGATAGAAGAGCGGCCCCGTCGGAACCCAGACATGAAGGTTGGATAAATCTGATATCGCTCCAAGTACCATTCCACGCGTGTGAGCAGCCTTCTTTCCATGACTTAGCCGACGCAGCTGGCGAGTGCAATTGGACGGTATGATGAAAGGTCGAGCGGTGATTTCCCCGGCTTAAGAAGTGGAACCAGACGACTGGTCTTCCAATCATGAGGAACTATGCCAGCAGTCCATGACTTGTTATAAGTGTCCAAAAGAGCCCGTCGAGCTTCTTTGCCAAGGTTGGCAAGTGCGGAGTACGTCACACCATCGGGCCCTGGTGATGATGACCTTCTACAACAAGCCAGCGCAGCATCAAGTTCTTCCATGGAGAATAGTGCTTCCATCCGAGAATCCCGTGAGGGTGGAACATTGTTGCAGTGCAGCGTTGCGCCTGGATTCGGAGGGCCTGTTATTCTTGCGCAGAAATCTTCAGCTACCTCAACCACACTGCGCCTTTGGTGGAGCGCTACGGATTTGAACGGGTAGCGCTGTTGAGGGTACGTGCGAAGACCCCGAATTACACTCCAAACGCGTGACAAAGGCTTCCGTGGATAAATTGTTTGGCAAAATGTCCTCCACCGTTGTGTTTGCAGTGCCTGAATTCTGCGCCGAATCTTCTTCTGTATGCGCCTAGCATCTCTTAGGTCTAGGCGCGACTTTGTGCGTCGGTATCTGCGCTCTGCCCTGCGCCGTTGTGATCGCAGTCGCTGCAATTCGAAGTCAAAATCGGTGTAGTTAGCGACAGGGTTAAAGGGGCAGGTGGCGTGTTCCATGGCCTCCTTAATTTTTTGTTCAAGACCGGTAGAGAAGCCCTCTGCGCAAGCAGCCTCCATAAGTAATTAAAAAATTGTCCAGTCAATGCGCTGCCTAAACGTGGCTGGGGAAAATGTGGAATGGCCGGTAATAATTAGATACGTTGGGATAGGGTCACTGCCATGGGTTTCTACAACCGAAAACCACCGGACGCTGTTGTTAAGGCACTTTGAAACCAAAGTCAAGTCCAAGCAGCTGCTATAAGTCACCCCTCGTATATAGGTCGGGCTTCCGTCATTCAAGCACTGGAGGTCATGGTCAGAGGCGAAGGACACAAGCTGTCTTCCCCTAACGTCCATCCTAACGCCTCCCCACATGGTGTGATGAGCATTGAAGTCACCCATAATAACCCACGGAGCAGGTGTAGCTGCCATCAAACCACTCAACCTTCTGGCGTCGAAACGACTTGATGGCGCCAAGTACACCGCCAGTAGCGTAAACGTCAGGTCACGGCTCTTCACTGTCAGGCAAACGTACTGATTGTCTTCGTTCGGAGGAACTGAATGTTGCACATATGTAAGTTCACGTCGAATGTAGACGATGACTTTGCTGGATCTGTTGCACGTGGGTGATGAAAATGCCTCGTAACCGGATATTCGCAAAATTGCCGGGGTCTTCGGTTTACAAATCACAAGAATGGGGAAGTGATTCTCGTAGACGTAGTGCCGTAAATCGGAAATCCGGGACTGGAGCCCACGAGCATTCCATTGGAAAATGAAAGCTTGCTTGACTTTGTTTTGAAATGACAGGTGCGAAGGAGCCACGATGCCGTCCACTGTAGAGCCGCAAGAACTGGATGTAGCGCGTCCAGCACTTGAAGTGCGCTATGTGCTGCTGGCGTGACAAAGCTTTACAATAACAAATGCACGCATTATCCAGAACCAATACAGCCTAGACGGTCAAGAGCATTAACCCTTTTAGAATACAACAGTTTCGCAAATTCAGTGGGAGAAGTGCATATGTGCGAACACAGAATTTTCCTGGAGCTTCTGGCGTCAACTCTAAAGCAATGGTCAACGTCGCGGGTTCGATCCTGGCCGCGGCGGCCGTATTTCGAAGGAGGATAAATGCAGAAAAAATTTGAGGGGTATGAAGCTCCTCCTTAAGGGTATGACGCGACAGCATTAATGGGATAATGCCCCTATATGTGAAAGTGGTCATTCTGTACATTACATTCATGGATCCCTGGGAGCCCTTATGCCTCTCCTTCCGCAATGGTGCAGCGGTTAAGTGATGCGCCACTGCGCAGCGATATCAGGCGCTGCCACCGCCAGGGCTTGTGCCCCCATGTTGCTCATGCAGAGCAACCTCTGGCGATCAATCATTTATTTAACTGCCACTTGCCATGGTGGCCAGTTTGCTCACCACTCCGGGGGGAGCGTTGGGATGACGTCACAAGGTTGCATGACCTACATGTCCCACCTAGGTTGCTCCTCTGGGGATTTGTCGCTCTTGACCCGCTGCGGTGGCTCAATGGTTAGGGCGCTCGGCTACTGATCTAGAGTACTCGGGTTCGAACCCGATAGCGGCGGCTGCGTTTCGATGGAGGCGTAACGCAAAGGCGCCCGTGTGCTGTGCGATGTCAGTGCACGTTATTCTGTTCTGTTGTTGTTGCCAGGAAGAATGAAAAGGAAAGTGCACAGGCCTGCCCACTGGCTCAAGCTGAGCCACAATCGCTACCACGTGCTGAAAGTAGGAGAGTTTAAAGATAGCCCCGCCGCGGTGGCTCAGTGGTTAGGGCGCTCGACTACTGATCCGGAGTTCCCGGGTTCGAACCCGACCGCGGCGGCTGCGTTTTTATGGAGGAAAAACGCTAAGGCGCCCGTGGGCTGTGCGATGTCAGTGCACGTTAAAGATCCCCAGGTGCTCGAAATTATTCCGGAGCCCTCCACTACGGACCTATTTGTTCCTCTCTTCTTTCACTCCCTCCTTTATCCCTTCCCTTACGGCGCGGTTCAGGTGTCCAACGATATATGAGACAGATACTGCGCCATTTCCTTTCCACCAAAAACCAATTATTATTATTAGGATAGAAAAGACGCGCGCTATAATGACCCAGGCCGAACCCGGAGACAGTGCAATACCGGGCCAACCGGTGGCGGAAGTGAAGCAAGCTTTAAGCACTCCGCCACATTTCCAAAAATAAGTTTAATATATTGGGTTCAGATGGGACTCGTGTCAGATATTCAGGCGCCGCGGTGGCTGAGTGGTTATCGCGTTCGGCTGCTGGCCCGAAAGACGCGGGTTCGATCCCGGCCGTGGCGGTCGAATTAAGATGGAGGCGAAATTCTAGAGGCCCGTGTACTGTGCGATGTCAGTGCACGTTAAAGAACCCCAGGTGATCGAAATTCCCGGAGCCCTTCACTACGGCGTCTCTCATAGCCTGAGTCGCTTTGGGACGTTAAACCCCCATAAACCATAAACCGTATCAGATAGTCAGCCACCATTCGTACGAATGGTACCATCTAGATCCCCAGGTGGTCTATATTATTCTGGAGCCCTCCACTACGGCACCTCTTTCTTCCTTTCTTATTTCACTACCTCCTTTACCCCTTCCTTTACGGCGCGGTGGAGGTGTCCGCGGCGGCTGCGTTTTTATGGAGGAAAAACGCGAAGGCGCCTGTGTTCTGTGCGATGTCAGCGCACGTTAAAGATCCCCAGGTGGTCGAAATGATTCCGGAGCCCTCCACTACGGCACCTCTCTGCCTTTCTTCTTTCACTCCCTCCTTCATCTCTTTCCTTACGGCGTGGTTCAGGTGTCCAACGATATATGAGACAGATACTGCGCTATTTCCTTTCCCCCCAAAAAAAACAATTATTATTATTATTATTATTATTATTATTATTATTATTATTATTATTATTATTATTATTATTATTATTATTATTATTATTATTATTATTATTATTATTATTGTCCGCCGATATGTGAGGCAGATACTGCGCCATTTCCTTTCCCCAAAAACCAATTTATTTATTTGTCGCAGAACATACACGTGATGTGCGGTGCAAGAGCACGTATGGACCTCCTTCACCCCGCGACGTCACGAAGATGCGGTGGCGCTGATGTTAGCAGCGACTTTCGCATGGTAGGCAAAACAGGTTCCGCTTGCCCGTGCCTACCGCAGCTGCCGCAGTTAGCGGCGGCTGCTTCAAGCCTGTGCACTCCAGAAGCAGCATATATTGACCAGCTGCGTCACTGCTGGATCCGCGTAGGAGCATAAAAAATATTAAATTAGCCTCGATAGGTTTCTCGCGCATAAATGCTGCATTCGGAAACTGGCTAACAGGCATTGGGCCACGGTAGTAAAGCGCGAAGTATGGGAGTCGATAGGAACTGCCACTCAATGCACTTAATAGCATGCAAGTTACTGCGTTCATTCACCTGAACTTGAGGATAGTAGGCTGATAATTGCTCAAGGAAAAAAAAGACATATGTAGCTGCACACATACTTATCACCTTGAGCCGGGGTGCACGGGGCGCCGACAGGTTCACTCGCCCCCAAGGAATGCGTTTTTTTGTTAATAGCACACCATGTTTTAATGGCGCGTTTTGTGACATTTAATATTTACTTGAAACTGTTTCTTGATATGACGACGTAATTATTTCATTCGAGTAGAAAGAAGTCTGGTAAGTTGTGTCAATCTTGCGCGGTCGCGTTGGTATGCTTAGAATAGCGTACCTTAAGTGTGCTAAACGCCATATGCTTTTTCATTGTATCATGCATGTGTCATGTTTCATGGGGTAATACATGATCGCGAAGCTTGTTTGCAAAGAAGCAGCCGCAGGCGTGCTACTAGCAGACACGTGGCGAGATTGAGAGGGGACGCGGCATGAAAAGTGTTTTCGTTATTCATGCATGCGATATGTAACTAAACTTGGTGCAAATATGAAATTCCTACGCTAGTTTCAGTCATTACTATTATTTATAGCTATACCTGGTGCAGTTCTGGGCAATTATAATTAACACCGTCGTCAAGTCCCCCAAGGTCTCAAATGATTGAGTAGATAGTGCGCAGTTTTGCCAGCATGTACATAAAGCCCTGTTCTGTATGATGACGCGATTAGTTCTTTTTCTATATGATCAGTACTTATGCATGCATAGTTACATGAAAACGTTTCTTACAAAAAATAACTAACACAATACTGCACGTGTAGGGAAAAAAATCGAGAGATTTATTACGCTCCTCAACGTCTCAGGAATAGTTTGCGACAAATGGAATCATTTGATTTTCATGCGAATTATGAAGGTGAGTGATCCAGTCGCAGAAAATGTGAGAGGTCAGAAAACGAACTTTAAAGTTTATTCCCTCGTTTATGGCATCTTCGCTTTCGCTTTGGTCAAAGAAATGCGGCACTGAAATCAAAGAAATTACCTCATAATTTTTGACGACCACACTTTTAAAAAGCGTAATTTATAAATTTGTACTCAATATTTTGCTATAATTTTTCGTCACGAAACTAGACTTCAGGGCTAGGAAAGAAAATAAGTCTAGAAATGAAAAAATTTCACCAAATTGACCAGCTTAACAAGAGGACAAGTCGGCCTGGCTGGTGCGTGGTCATGCGGCTAAAAACAGCGCTAAGCGAGACAGGAGATCGGGGACACGACGCTGTCCCCACTTTTCGCGCAGCGCGACACGTACGTATGTCAGCAGACGATGAGCGCATGTCTGCTCCGACGAAACAACGCCAGCACTTCCCCTCACTACTGTCCCGAAGTAAAATCATCCCGGCTATTGCAGAGTGTCAAAACTTGTTTTATTCAATGCCTAGCGCATAAATAAACGGCAGGAACGCTTTCTACATGTTTACTACTAACCATATATACAATACACAGTGGCAAACTATTTCTCTTTATAGGCCGCACGTGGGCAACGCGAGCTCGTGTACTTCGACAAATTACTAAGTTGGAAGCATCGACCATTGCTATGATTCGCAGAAACTGGAAATGCGCCTATAAGCCTTGGAAACCCGCACTCAACACCTATCCGCGACGCCACTCCCCGACCTTTTGCCTACCACGAGCTCGCTAGCGACTGCAGCGCCACCTCGTTTGTTTACAAACATGCAGGAGGTCCATAAGAGCCCCTGGTAGTCCCAATTAATCCTGAGGCCTCCACTACGGCTTCCCTCCAAATAGCTTGTGTCGCTACGGGACGTTGCATTGCACATATCACAATTCTATAGCAATGATTCAAAGACAAAGCGGCGTAGAAACAAATACACGGTTCCGTACAGCACTAAAAGTTCCGTTAGGAGAGGTATGATCGCACTGCTCGCTTCGCATGCAGCAGGTCATATCGCACTTGTTTGCACTGTGTGCCATTGACTGTGCCCAGAGGACATGTGTCATGTTCATTGGCTTCACATTGTAGCTGGTGGATATTACTGCAGTTTTGCTCATCGGAAGCACTTTTTTCTCTCAGCGCATGTGAATTTCTCTGATAGCAATGATGAAGACCTATGTTGTTGAAAACTTAACTTTTTCATCCCGTGACAACGCTCGCAACAGAGCCGACAGACGCGGAGAGATATGGCGACAGAGCAGCTCTCTCGCGTTGTCTCTTTCACGTGCGCATTGTATTTTTTCCCGGACTGTTCAAGAATAAAAAATGTTGCGCGCCTATTCAAGACACACTTTTTAAGCTAAATAACGAATTTATGCGACTTCTTGTGCATCGCAGACGTACTTGGCTGTAAAGAGATCCTCGCCTCTCCTAATGTTTAGGATGTGAGCAAAAAAAAAAAGTACCGTAATATCTGAGATTCGCTGCGAGCTGTGGAACCTCGTGCCGGGGGGCTTAACGATAATCTCCGATACTTTCTGCCGTTTTCCGAAACTAAGCAGTGTCAAGGGTGGCACTGGGGCTCACCTCCTTCCCAGTGATCCGTGTGAGAAAGCTCGCCTCGAAGACCCACTCCTGCCAGGCCCATATTGATCACGTGTCCACACAAGCGATATCATAGCCATGTCAATCTTAACCAATAGCGCGCACGTGTAGCAGAGGCGCTGGTTACAGTTCACGGATTATATAAACTGCCGTCAAGCGCATCTGATTACATGAGGCGACAGCTTCCTGAGGAACTGCTGTCGAAGCTTCTAGCGGCTTCCACAAGTGTGCTGTCAGCACGCGCTCACAAATCAATCGCGCAGGTCCGGAAGCTGGGGACACGTATATCGGGTGTTTCATCTATGCTACTTTACATCCTAATTACTGCCATGTGCAAACGTTGTGTAATACGTCCTGCCATCTTTCATTTCATTTTACTTATTTCAGGAGGTCTTGCTAGAGGCTTTCACTATGGAACCTCTTTATATAGGTAATAAAATAAATCTACTAATCATATGTGCAATTTAAACTTGAAACTAAGATGTAGTGCAATTTTTAAGAATAAGCTTTTTGAGTTAGAAGAGCGCTTTTTTCAGCATAGCATTGTCAGCGGTGTAGTCGACCGGAACACAGCTAAGAGATTCTAACTAATAAGCTAGTTAACAAAAACTGAATACATAATTTTTAACTATTGCTGTGGATCAGAGCAAAACACTCGCTGTCCCCGCACCCATTCCTATGCCCATAACCCGTTTGCTGACCACCATACAACCTCTCCATTTCACCCATCCTCTCCGCTACGTCCCAGGGGAGATCAGTGGATTCTCCCCGGGCCCGCTCTCCCGGCTGTGGGTCGCTATGTAGTCCCCCCTTCCCTCATTTTTTCCATTTTCCCCACCTACGGGTGGTTAAATTTTACCATTGGCCCCGGGACTTTTCATTTATCTTCATATCGGACTAAGCCTGTTACACGTCAGTGGTGAAGGCAGGGGCTTATTAATATATATATATATATATATATATATATATATATATATATATATATATATATGTTGGGGCTGCCTAAAATGATTGAAAAATAATAAGCCCCTGCCTTCACCACTGACGTGTAACACGCTTAGTCCGATCTGAAGATAAATGAAAAGTACCGGGGATATATATATATATATATATATATATATATATATATATATATATATATATATATATATATATATATATATATATATATATATATATGCCAGTTTCCTTAATTACTGGGCGGCATATTTCCCAGAGTAAGTAATATCACCAGAACATTGTAGAAATACGAAACCGCCTTTCCTCGGTGCTGTGGCCGTACAAATTTTGGCGTTTTCGAAGAATTATGCGCACTATAGGGGTTGCTTTGTCTACAAGCTGTTTGAAAGCGCGTGTATTTTGGTGCAATGTAGACAAGCTTTCTTGGGCCACAGCGCCGATGTGAGTTGTGTTTTATAATGCTAAACCCTGATATAGATATTTCATACGGCGGGCTCTTAGGTGAAACACTGGGTACAGCTTCTTCTACAGAAAAAGAGAATTGTTACAGCGCAAAAGGCGCCTTAATGCACTGTCACTGAAGCATTTCGGTGCCAGGGTTGGAAGAAAAGAATTTTTATTGCACAAAAAATAAATTTGTTCACTTTGACTATGTAGAGCTCATTCACGTCACGCTGCAAGTCTCTGTTGCAGAAAGCATCGCACCAGTGTTCGAGCGGTGGGAATATATCAGATTCTAACTGGCTGTGTAACGCGGTAAAAAATATCCGTCTCAATGAATTTTGGAACAGTGAAGTCCCTCCAAAATTTCTAATGCATTACAAGAATTCATACACCAAGATATGACGTGTAGTTTACTTTTGGACGCGAACAGTGCAGAAGAAATTCGATGTTCGGTAACAGCGCTCATTCAGCAATTCTGCCCAAAAAAATTTTTGAACGGCAAAACTATTCATAAACGCAATTTTTTCGTATAATGTAAGGTTTCACTATAACAATAAACCTATCTGCAGATCACCGGACCACAATCTTGAATTTTTTTCTATTAACGTTTTTGCCACCGTCAAAAGCGTTCTGCATTGGTTTTCTCTAGGAGTCTTAGCTGTTCGATGCGACCGATGAAAACACTTTAAAAGAACTTTATTGCTACATAGCTTCAATATTACCGCAAAAGCATGTTACAATTTTTGAACTTTCAAAATTTTTGTCCGAAATTGCTGGAAATGATCAGAACGTCGAGAAAGCCATATGCTATGACGGAGTCATTATAATTCGCATGTATTGAGATACTTTCCTGGCTCGAGGAGAAAAAACGAGCTGTCGACAGCTGCATGGCGATTTTACAGTGCACATCATAAAAATACGTGCATTGTGAAGTTCTTCCCACAGGAAACGTTGCAGAAGGTCGCAGCGCGCTGGGCACGGTCGGTCACCTCGTTCTCTTGCAGCGCCCGTAAATCGCGGGTCGTAAAAAGACGCGTCAACGGAGGGCAGCGCAGATTTCCACAAGCGCCCAGCGACGCGAGGCTTTTGGCGTTCTCATCCCTATACAGAGGGAAGCTTTTATGCTTCACGCGCACACCGTGTGTTCCTCATGACTGGTCGCTTCGTTGGGGCGCATGGGGATTTAGCTCTAGATTCTGCTGCCCTCTGCGGGGATCTCTGCTCAGAGATAACTTTCGCCCTCACGAATGTGTATTTGCACTTTACTTTTGCCTTCGCGTGCCCCATATGGCAGCGGTGTCTTTAACGACTCTCTCTGACACATGACACTGCGGCCGCTCAGTGGCTCCAGGTCCGACTACGGGGCTGGAACGGTAAGCACGCCCAGCTTTTTCGTACATTAAGCAAATGGTGGTATCTGTCTCCAGTAGCGAGCGTCCCTTAACGGATAAAGATATTTTTAACTTATAGTATTGAGAGACCTAGAGAGTCCCGAAAGATTTTCTGCGGCCATGGGGGCTATTGTGGCCGACCCTTCCTCCTGGCTGCAAAGTATGGCTTATTAAATGCTTCCTGTGCTCACACTAGTTCCGACGGCCGTCAAGACCAACGCCATGTGCCGAACATTTGAAATTCCAGCGGTGATCTTGAGTGCTCAGCGCCCCGCTGCTCGTTCTCAATAGTAACCAAATATTAGAAGAGTTTTTAAAAAGAAAACACGCAGCATTTAACAGAGTTGGTCGCATGTTGGATGCACTAAGGCTACCCAAGTTCAAACTAAAAGGGCCCGCCATCTAGTTGTATGGAATTCTCTGAGACGAATTAATATTAGCATTCACATTTTAGCTCAAGTGACAGGCATGATGGAATCAATATGAGGCGAGCTTTCATTAATTCCAGCCACAGCCTAAAAACCCGTTTTTGATGTGCTGTCCTTCTCTCTAATAAATAAAGACACAGGCGTCTAACGCTGCCCAGGGACTGAGGTTTCAACAATTATTTCTCATTGTCTATCTCTTCCTTGTCAGGACCTATTTCACCCTTGTGGAGCTCAGATCAGTGTCCTGAGGCAGCGCAGTCAGAACGAGAGAAGCAAAACTGTGCATGGTTTTCTTTTTTATAGAATCAGCGTTACTACTGCCATCTTCGCAAAAAGTGACCGCTCGCTGTGACTTTGAAGCCTTGGCCAGTGTGTATGAGGTACGTCGTGTAAAGGATCAAAGGTGGGCAAGCAATTCGGTTTTTTTTCTTTGGAAATGAAAGGCGCAATAACTACCTCACTTGTCGGTGAATGCGTCAACCGCACCGTAAGGAAAGCGAGGAAAGCGGGACTGAATGGAAAATGAGGTAAAAGATGCGGTAGTGGGGGGCTCCAAAAAATTAAAAGGGGCACATAAGGAACATACGTGCGAGTAATGCGAGAGCATTCCAATTCTGTTCCATTTCTATTCGATTGCTATCACAATTCTATTCTATTCCTTTGTAGTTGGTTCAGTCGTATGTACTAGCAGTGACTATTACTGACTAATATTTTGTGTTTTCCCGCCTTTGATGCCACCGCATCGTTTCCACCAATCGCGAGTTTTGTAACGCTGCCATTTTTTGGGCTACGCCGTAGATGAGCCATGTAATGCTATCGCATTATTAATTTAGCCAACCCGGAAACTTTACTGTGAATTGACATCGCAAGTTACACGGAGGCCTTGCATTTTGCCGCCGTCGAAACGCGACCGCACTAGCCGGGTTCGTACCCGGGTACAACGAGAGGGCAGTTAATGGTTTTCAATAAAAGAAATGGCACAGTAGCCGTCGCACTTGGCGACGGACACTTCATCCGTACAGCAAGGGAGGGGTGAACGATGGGAGTGGCAGAAGAGAGAAAGTAACAGGCGCTCTAGTGGAGGGCTCCGAAATAGTTTCGCCCACCTGAGGATTTTTAACGTCCGTTTACATTCCCGGCTTTGAGAAAAGGAAATGGCGCATTAACTCTCACGTCCCGGCGGACACCTCAACCGCGCCGGAACCGAAGGGAAAAAGTGGGGAGTTAAAAATAAAGGTAGAAAGAGGTGCCATAGTGGAGGGCTCTGGAACAATTTCGACCACCTGGGGATCTTTAACGTGCACTGGCATCGCACAGCACACGGACGCCTTTTCCGTTTTTAAGCTTTACTGGTTAGTGCATTTATTTTCTTTTTATTTCAACTTAAAGAGCCAAATAAACCCAAGTGTGTTACATGTTTTCTGCTTTCAAATGACACGTTATACATTAGAATAAATAGATCATGGCGGCATATTCGCCCACTAAATAGTGTATAACCGAACTTCTTCTCTCATGGTGTTTCGGTTTCATCAACCGAACGATGGCTGTGAGGTGCAGTTGAACTGCAGGTCACGTTAGGCGCGGAAAAACTACAATGCAAAGTTGATACGTGGTTAAAACTGACTAGAGCACTTAAATCGGGATTGTTCAAGGGCTAGAATTACCAGAGAGGAGATGTCAGCATTTATACTGCAGTTTTTTCTTGCCTTACGCGACCTAAAGTTCAACTATATGTGACAACCTTCGTTCGGTTGATGAAACCAAAACAGCGTCAAGAAATTCAGTTAGAAATTATTTAGCTGTCGTCGGCGAACCCATGGCGTGCTCCATGTATATCAATGTCTAGCGCATCGTTTGAGAGAACAAAAAACAAAAGCAAAAACATTTGTCTATAGTTCGTCAAAGACTGTATAAGGGGTGTGGTATTCTATCCATCTGACGGTGGACAGACGGGTGGCGTGATGGGTGAACTATATCACGCCACCCGGTCACACTCATTATAACACGTCATCGGAGGCGCCCTTTATATTCGTCCAATTACTGAAGCGGTCGGACTTCTGTTCGGACCCGCCGCGGTGGCTCAGTGGTTAGGGCGATCGACTACTTACCCGGAGTTCCGGGTTTCGAACCCGACCGCGGCGGCTGCGATTTATGGAGGCAAAACGCTACGGCGCCTGTGTGCTGGGCGATGTCAGTGCACGTTAAAAATCCCCAGGTGGATGAAATTATTCCGGAACACTCCACTACGGCACCTCTTTCTTTCTTTCAACTTTCACTCCCTCCTTTATCCCTTCCCTCACAGCACGGTTCAGGTGTTCGATGATAAATGAGACAGATACTGCGCCATTTTCTTTCCTCAAAAACCAATTATTATTATCAATACTATGATGATTAGCAATCGAAGCAACTATTGCTAACGCATACCACTTCGCACCAATCGTATTTGTCGTCTGCTAACTTTTTGTGTCCATTTGCCGGTGAAAATTGAAGCAAGCGCACATTTTGTTCCTTGTTGAGGCACTCGTTCAAAGACAACTGATTTGAATGAATACCGACAGCTCGGCCTTACATTTACGCTTATACAGTGTGCACGCATATAGACAATATTCCTTTTCCGTTAGAATACCGCTTTTTTTTTAAGCATAGCGTTGTCAGCGGTTCTTTCCATCGGAATACAGCTAAGACTGCCTAACAAGCAGGCTGGTTAACTAATAATGAATAGCTAACTTTTTAACTATTGCTGTAAGGCTCCTTAATTATTGAGAGGTGTGCCGCCCAGCGTAAGAAATATCCATATCAGTTTTTATAACTTTGAAAACGCGGTTACCCTCGTTGCTGTGTCCCAACAAATTCTGGCTACATCGCGCCAAAATACACACGCTTTCGAGGAGCTTGTAAGCTAATTAACTTCTATAGTGCCCATAACTCGTTGAAATAGCCAAAGTTTGCTGGGCCATAGCGCCGAGGGAAAGAGCGCTTCGGAAATTCTTAACACAGATATGGATATTACTTAAGATAGCCTACACCTCTCTAAGGCGCCTAACAGAAACAGTTAAAAAGTTAGCTATTCAATTAGAGTGAACCAGCCTGCTCGTCAGCACGACCTTGTTTCTTTAGTACAACACCGCTGACAATGCATGGCGAAAAAAGTGGTCTTTTAACTTAAAAAGCCTATTTTTACAAATTTTGTAAAGCCATTAATTATGTGAAACACCCTGTGTAACAGATGCGAAGAAGGCATTATTAATCATAGGTTACACACTTATAAAGTAGACAGACATATGCTTAAAGGCATAACACGGCCTTACTGGCGTTTCAATTGGAGGCCAGTCTGACGAAGTCTGGCCCCCGCGGAAACGTCAATAAACCGATGTTTTGTTTTTAAGCGTGTGTCTGTCTACTTTATATGTACATACCGCCCACCGTGACAGGGGCCAGTTCAATTAATGATTGGTCACGAGAGGTTACTCGCAAAGAGTAAACTGAGCTGCACAAGCCCCACCGATGTCAGCATCTGTCATTGCAGTACAGCGACACGTCACTTAACCGCTACACCACTGAGTCAGGAGAGGTGTGAGGACTCCTAGGGATCAATGCATATGAAGTAGAGAATGATGTATTTCTTATATATGGACATTCACTCATTATCGCTGCTAGACAACTTTCATCCGTGAACTCCGAAACAAAAGTTAGAACCGAAGTGTTAGCGTAGGTAATTCGCATCTGGCCTAAGTGAGCAAATCGACCATCAGTTTTTTCTATTCTCATTCAAGTTCCAGTTGCCGTTCCCCACAGCTGGGTGCAGACAAGCCTCACTGGATTAAGCGGACCTGTCATAATTGCTTGTAATATTATTTTGATCAATATAGATGTTATTCTAATTTTTACCCACAGCAAGGTCCAAACACTGACGATAGTTTTTACCAGTTTTCTCCCAATTTGTACGAAATAGAACGTCTGTAGCAATGCATGCTAACAGTTCCACGATAACCCTGCAGCAGTGGTGCGGTAACGGTAGCCCACCAAGCACTATAAACGGTTGTTCGCTGGGTGGTTCATTCCAGTTTATAAATGAAACCAGCGCACCAGGCCACCACATCGAGACGAGACGTAAACAAGACTTACAATCCAGCTGTTCTCTTTGACACACATTTACAAGAACAAATACACGCGTGATTCGGAGTCAATACAGCCGATGCAGCTTAGCCGGTCGAAAACATTAATCCTTTATCGCTTATGAAGGGATTACAACAATCTCGACAGTCCACTGGGAGAAGTGAATTTGAGTGAATATGAGTGAATATGAGTTTACCTGGAGGTCCTGGCGTCTACTCTAAAGCAATGGGCAAGGTCGTAAGTTCGATCCCGGCTGCGGCAGCGGTATTTTGATGGAGAAGATACGTCTCCGTGCTGGACGGTGTAAGGGCGCGTCTAAGAGCCACTGGTGGTGTAAATTAATTCGGACCCTCCACTACAGTGTCCCTCATCAAAGCCTATGTGTCGCTACGGGACGTTGAAGCACCCAGTTCACAATTCTAAAACAATGGTTGAATGACATCACGGCGCAGCAAAGAACACATGGTTCGCTAGGTAAGGGTAGGTAACAGCGTAAAGAAGAGAGGGTCCTCGCCCTGTCCCCCGCGCATACAGCAGGCCATATCGCACTTGTTTGCGCTCTGTGGCCTTGATATCTGCCAGCACACAATGCAGCAACTCCGACGAAGGTTTCGCCACTCTATGGTTGTTTGTGCCTCACATTGCTGCTGCTGTATGCTGCAGCAGTTTTTTTATCACCGGAAGCGGTTTTGTTTGTCTGCGCGTGTGGATATCCCGCATAGCATCGACCTGAAGCCCGAAGTTATGCGAGATTTATTTAAGTTTTTCAACCCGCGACAACGCACGCAACACAGACGGGGGACGGTTAAAGAAGACCGCGAAACAGCAGCGCTCTTGCGTTAACTCCTTAACGTGCGCATCGTATTTGTTCCGTGCACTGCTGAAGAATCAGAAATGTTGTACCACCTATCCAAGCCATACCTTTTAAGCTGAATAGCAGAATTCCTCCCATTTCTTGCGCATCGTAGACGTAGTTCGCTATAAAGAGTTCCTCACGTCTTCGAAATGGTCATGGTGTGAACAAAGAAAAAAAATTGGCAGTGCCTTTGCTCGGCTATGCCAGGATGTACGTAGCGAAAGCTAAGGTATAGCTTGGTTAGCCTTGGTTAATCTTGATTGCAAGCCCAGGTTTGTGTGGTTGTTTGGCTAGTTGTTGTCACGTGGTTCGTCATGCGGTTGGTCACGTGACTAGTCACGTGGTGCTGCACGATCGCGGTGGGAACGCGAGAACGACGAAACTGCAAGTTCGTGGCCAATGGAGCTTCCGCTACAAAAGCATCCTAGCACCTGAGATTCACTGCAAGCCATATAACGTCATGACGAGAGCCTCCGATACTTTCCGCCATTTACCGAAACTAAGCAGTGTCGAGGGTAGCACTGGGGCTCACCTCCCTCCCACTGCTCCGTGTGAGAGCTTCGCCTCGAAGACCCACTCCGGCCAGGCTCATCCGGATCACGTGTCCATGTAAGCGATACTATACCCATGTCAGTCTTAACCAATACGTACCATGCGTACATTTAGCAGAAGCTTTGGTTACACTTCACGGATTATGTAATCCTCTAATGCTATGCCGAAGTGAGCGCTCTTCTAACTCAAAAACCCTGTTTTTAAAAATTGCAGAACACCTTAGGTGAAACACCGGCTACAGCTTCTGCTACAGAAAGGCAGAGTTGCCATATCGCAAAAGGCGCCTTAAGTCAATGTCATTTACCCGCCGCGGTGGCTCAGTGGTTAGGGCGCTCGACTACTGATCCGGAGTTCCCGATTTCGAACCCGACCGTGGCGGCTGCGTTTTTGTTGGTGGTAGTAGTTTTTTGTTAAAATAATAGTAAAAAGGAAGGAAAATATTTTTGCTAGCCCCGGCATCTGCCATCGATACTGAAGCACCTGAGCTGGGGCAGCGAAATAAAGGATAGCAGGCAGAATGGAGAAGTGAAATGAAAGTGGTGAGGGGACCGGAAGAGAGGATAGAGGGAGAAGTAAAATGCACAAACTATTTACGCAATAAGAAATGTTTCCAGGTTGTGCTCGTGATTAGTTCATTCTAGAGGAATTAAATCACAACGCACACAGCACTGTATTGGCTACAACTGAAGGGGGACGTCCAGTTATTAATCGTTCAAAGTAGGACTCGCGGAGCGTTCGGTCACTGCGTGTAACTACCTGACGGAGAACAGACGGGACGTCAAGCCCGTGTGTTCGAGGAATGCACAGAGGCTCACCAAAGTTCGTTCACGAGTGCGAGCACTGCCCTGCGGCCACAATAGTGTCTTGAGGGAGTCTGCTAGTGTGCCCAGCGCCCTATAGGCCGCAAGCATACCGCGACGAGCATCGGCGAACGCGGCACAGTGAAGGAGCAGGTGTTCTAGTGTTTCCACTGCACCGCATCCGTCACAGACATCACTCTGCGATTCCGTGACGCTCCCGTCGTTCCCCGGGCCACACGCAGCCAATGCGCACGCGGAGGATCATTGCACGTTGTGACCGTGTAAGTGCGCGACAGCCGGTGATACTGTCGATGAGCTCACCTCCTGCGATGCGTGGGTCGGGATGCTGCTTTCGGAGATGGTCGTAGATGGCCGCACGCACGTCCTCCAGCGCAAGGGGCAAATCGCTGGCAGGTAGTTGGTGTGCAGGGGTCGCGACGTCGTCAGCTTCTTCGTTGCCGGCGATGCCGCAGTGACCGGGCACCCACTGTGCACGCACGGCACATCCTCTCTGCGCGAGGCGCTTGATGCGCGAGCGAATTTCCCGCACTAGTGGGGTACCGCGGCCGTTAGATTGCAGGCGGCTGAGGGCGGCGTGGGAGTCGCACAGCAGAGCACTCCTGGGCGGCGGAGGGCCGCGGGTGAGCAGCAGGTCCAGCCCGAGCCGGATCCCCATCAACTCCGCCGTGGTGGAGGAGGCCAGGAAGGTTACGTGTTGCTGGCTGTGCAGTCGCAGGGCGGAGATGGTAGCCGCCGCAGGCAAAACGCTAAGGCGCCCGTGTGCTGTGCGATGTCAGTGCACGTTAAAGATCCTCGGGTGGTCGAAATTATTCCGGAGCCCTCCACTACGGCACCTCTTTCTTCCTTTCTTCTTTCACTCCCTCCTTTATCTCTTCCTTTACGGCGCGGTTCAGGTGTCCAACGATATATGAGACATACTGCGCCATTTCCTTTCCCCAAAAACCAATTAAAATTAAAAAGGCAATGTCACCGATGCCCATCGGCGCCAGCGTTTCAAGAAAATAATTGCTATTGCACAAAAAATGACAGAACTTTAACTCTGTTACACCGAATGGTTGGGTAACAGGTGTTCTTGCTTCTACTATGATTTTGCTGTTTCTTATCTCTTGGCTTAACTTACTGCCTGCGCCTGCTATGTGCACCCGGTATAAATTATTACTCAGTTTGCAAGTTTTAACCATTTATTAAGTTATGCTTCTTCATTCACACCGATCCTGGCAAATAGCGTCCTGTGGTCCGTGAAGTAGTTGCTTATGGCTTACAGTTCGACTATGGTCATCTTTTCAGGGATCACTCGGAAGGCCACGATTGGAGGTGACCATCGTATCGAACACATTAAAATCAGCCTGAACAACGATTTGGTCCCATTCTGAGATGGTCAAATTTCGGTGGTAGAATGGGCCAAAATTTGGGAATGATCGGGCTCAGATTTGGAGGTTACCATCGTACTGAGCACATTCAAATTTCCTGGATATCGGTTTCGGTCCAAATCTGAGAACGTCAAATTTCAGGAGGGAGGTGAGAGGAAGTTTGGAAATGGCCAAGAACAAATTTGGGGGACACCATATTACGGGGCATATTAAAATTAGGTTGGATATCGATTTTGATTGAAATATTCATAATCAAATTTTAGGGGTGGGGTGGGCCAGTGTTAGTAATGACCAGTGCCAAATTTGGGGACACCATAACATTGGCCACAGTCAAAGTATGCTTCGGTATCTGACTTGAGGCTGTTGCTATGAAATCGCTAAGTCCGAAGACAACTTTAATAGCAAATGTACATACCGACTGAAATTCAAGTTTCTGCACTGAATACAGCTATCGCTCGAAATATAATCTTTTACATTTAGCCTGTAGACCACTATCAAGCGGGGCTACAGGTCTCTCTTAAATGAAACATCGCGTGACTGTTCGGGCAGTGGGAATATATGAGATTCGATCCTGGCATTTTAACGCGGTGAAAAAGATCCACCTTGCTGAATTTTGAAACGGTTACTTTTAACACGAACGGCGCAGATGAAATGTTAAGCTCGGCAACAGTGCTTACGATATACTAGAACATCGAAAAAGGGATTAGCCGTTCGGTATCCGCATGTATTGAGATACTTTCCTAGTTCGGAGAAAAAAAAAGCTGTTGACAGCTGCATGGCGAATTTAGACTGCACAAAAAACTGCGTGCGTCGTTAAACATTCCCGACAGGAAACGTTGCAAAAGATCGCAATGAACGGGGCACCGCGTACGCGAACCGCGATATGCAGTCGAGTTGACGGCCGGATACCTCCTGCTCTTGCAGGGCGTGTAAATCTCTGGTCGTAAAAAGACGCAACAACGCAGGTCAGTGCGTATTTCCCCATGAAGAGGCCTGCGACGCTGGGCTTTTCGCATGCGCAATCTCACACAGTGGGAAGCTTTTATGCTTAAACGCGCACATCGTGCGTTCATGTGCCTGAAGCGCACTTTCGCCCTCATGAATGTGCATTTCCTTTTTACTTTTGCCTTCGCGTGCCCCATATGGCAGCGGTGTCTTTAACGACTCTCTCTGACATGTGACACTGCGGCCGCTCAGTGGCTCCAGGTCCGCCTACGGGGCTGTAACGGTAAGCACGCCCACCTTTTCCGTACATTAAGCAAATGGTGGTATCTGTCTCCAGTAGCGAGCGTTCCTTAACGGAATAGAGATATTTTTAACTTATAGTTTTGAGAGACCTAGAGAGTCCCGAAAGATTTTCTGCGGCCATGGAGGCTATTGTGGCCAACCCTTCCTCCTGGCTGCAGAGAATGGCTTATTAAATGCTTCCTCTGCTCACACTATTTCCGACAGCCGTCAAGACCAACGCCATGTGCCGAACATTTGAAATTCCCGCGGTGACCTTGAGTGCTCAGCACCCCGCTGCTCGTTCTCGATAGTAACCAAATATTAGAAGAGTTTTTAAAAGGAAAACACGCAGCATTTAACAGAGTTGGTCGCATGTTGGATGCACTAAGGCTACCCAAGTTCAAACTAAAAGGGCCCGCCATCTAGTTGTATGGAAGTTTCTGAGATGAATTAATATTAGCATTCACATTTTAGCTCGCTGTGATAGGCCTGATGGAATCAATATGAGGCGAGCTTTCATTAATTCCAGCCACAGCCTAAAATCCCGTTTTTGATGTGCTGTCCGCCCCTGTAGTAAAGAGAGGCACACGCGACTAACAATACCCAAGGACTGGGGCTTCAACAATTCTTTATTTCTCATGGTCTATCTCTTCCTCGTCGAGGCCGATTCTGCCCTTCTTGAGCTCAGGTTGGTGTCCTGGGGGGTGGTGGTGAAAATATTTATTAAGAAGGGACACGAGGCATGTAAGGCACCGATCCTTGCAAGCACTAGGTGGAGGTCCTTAGTTCGGAACACCAGTGGCGGTGACCGCCGCCAGGGCGCGCCCGACTAAGGCTTGTTGGGCCTGGAAGTCGTGGCAGCCGAGCAGTGTCGCCTCCCAGTCCTCCCGGGTTGGGTTGGGGATGGGGGGAACAGCCGGGTTGGAGGGGCAGGCCCACACCATGTGATAGGTGTCTGAAGACACCGCTCTACGGTGCTTGCAGCTGCCGTTCAAGGAGGGGTCAAAATGTTCTAGTGCTGCCGGGCATAGCAGTGTATTGGTGAGAAGGCGGAGAAGGAGCCGCTCATCCGCCTTCTTGAGGCCTTTACAGGGGCGAGGGTAAAGGCGATGACTGTCTTGATAGTAGGTTGTAACATCTTTGAAGGTATAGGCCGGATTAAAATCGGGTTCCTGATTGGTTGGGGAGGAGAAAACAACCCGATGAGAGAGAGCGCGGGCGGCTGCGTCTGCTGCCCCGCTTCCTGCCAACCCCTGATGAACAGGGGCCCATTTTATTTATTTATTTATTTATTTATTTATTTATTTATTTGTTTATTTATTTATTTATTTATTTATTTATTTATTTATTTATTTATTTATTTATTTATTTATACTGCCAATCCCTTCTTCAGGGATTTTTACAGGAGTCGGTTCTGCCCACAGACAAACAGTCGACCAGGCAAAAACCCGATTTCAAGTATGCAAAAAAAAAAACAGTGAAGATTATGGGGACAATAAGAAGAGAGATTGGAAAAGGCAATACAAAGATAACGCATGAATAATCATCACCCTTTTCCGTTCATAAATGATCTCGAGAAAATACAAATAAAGACATGGAAATACAAATACATGGAAAGCCCCCGAAAATGTTAGAAAAAAGTAAATAAAAAACACAGTTTCTTTCCTGACAATACACTGTTGCCAGCTAGCGCCAAACATTTCTCAGTAGTTGGCTGTACAATCACTGAACCATCAAGGAAGCTCCACTCTCGCACAGCTCGCGGAAAAAAGAACATAAAGGTATTATTTGAGCAGAAATATTCTTGTATAGTGAGTTCATTTTTGTGACGCGTTTATCTGGAAGTGTTCAAGATAGTGTAGTAGCAGAATCAACTTTAAGTTTGTTATGCAAAATCATGTACAGAAACTTCAGACGGTGAAGCATCGCACGACTAGCTAGCGTATCAAGCCCAGTCTCAGGTAGCATCTGCGTCGGAGAATCGGTGCGCACTATATCTGTTGCAGATAAAGCGCACACTTTTTCGCTGGACAGCCTCAATCGTAGTTATGTTATCTTGCGTGTACGGGAACCAGCCGACGTTTGCGTATTCCAGTATCAAAATCATTGTTTAAGCTTAATTAATCTTCTCGGCTATTTATTTCTCTATATAGTACGCAATCATCTGCGAATACCTTCAGTTTCGCTTCTACCTGGTCAGCAATGTCGTTTATGAAGAGAAGGAAGAGAATTGGGGCTAGAACAGAGCCCTGTGGTACACCGGGAAGGACCGGGACAGTATCTGAAGTGTGTTCGCCGAGTTGCACTAACTGGCGACGGTCGGTTAAATAATTGGCGATCCATTGGACTATTGACCCACCACCTAATATATGACTTAGTTTATGTAGCAGTTTGGTGTGGCAGACCCAATCGAAAGCCTTTGAAAACTCTAAGAATATTACATCTGTTAGCATTTGGTCGTAAATTGCTTTTGCGAAGTCGTGTAGAGTCTCCACAAGTTGTGTAACAGTAGACAGACCAAGCCTGAATCGATATTGTTGGGTATGAAGAATGTTATTTGATTCAACGAACTCTGTTATTTATTTTAGGATAATGTGTTCTAAAACTTCACAGGAAGTGCACGTAAGAGAAATAGGCCAGTAATTTGACTGGCAAGTCTTATCACCTTATTAATGAACTGGTATTATTTTTGCAACTTTCCATTCTGCTGGGAGGCAGCGCTCGCATATGGACTTATTGAACACAAGGCATAGGTACTTACTAATGAGTTTGGCATAAAGTTTCACGAAGACATTTGGTATTTCATCCGGACTTCAGCACTTTTTATAATCTAGGTTCAGCAACAGTGATAGTACTCCTTCTTCAGTTACGACTGGGGCATCTAGCAAACCATATTGCCCTCTGTTTTCTTGCCTAAAAGAACGCGTACTACCATTGTCTGGTGTAAATACGGATTGGAAAATTGCGTTAAACGCAACTGCCTGCTGTTCTTTTTTTTTTTCGTAAGAAGGCAAAGGGTTTGGAGGGTTTTCTTTGTCATTAATATAGCGCCAGAATTTGTGAGACGAATCTTTGATAAAGTTTCTAAGAGTTGTTTTAAAGAAGTGCTGATTTGCTTCTTCTGTGTTTTCCTTCAGTTCTTTATTCATTGTATTAACCTTTTGGCAGTAGTCTGAGACCGGGCTTCACTTGTTGGATTTTGAAGCGAAAAGCTTCACTAGGCTCAACACCGGGCTTCGCGTGAGCCACACTACAGATTTGGCACAGCTGCGCATGCGCGAAACCGAGTGGCGCCACCCGGAGCGCAGGTGGTCGCTGCTGGCAGATGGATGAATACGCCTGAACCCTTTAAATCGGGCGGTGGCCCAAGCCACCTAGCCATGTCTTGAGAAATTTTGCTCCTGTCTTGCTTTTAGCCACCAATCGTATAACCTTCGCTTGGTTACTTCTACCCGCTTAAAATCTACTTTCCCTGCACTATCCGCGGTGGCTCCGTCGTCTGACCGTGAAACCGAGTGACGTCACGCGGAGCGCAGGTGGCCGCTGCTGCCGCAGCCGTCGTCGCCGCCGCGCGCTGCCTCCGTCGTCTGTCCTTTCGCCATGGAAGGAGGAGAAGAAGACCCGGAAGTGGTAGCGTGGGAGTTGGAGATTTTAATAGCCTTGTATAACGATTGTACAAGCTTTGTATACCTAAGACAACACGTTTTGGAAAAGCTAGAAAGGTATACCCAAATTGTAACCCTATGTATGAAACCTTAAGCTAAACCACGAGCATCGCCAGGAAGCTTTTCGCTTCGAGGTAGCCAGGCTTAACACTTTAGCTAAGCCTCAGCCCAACTTTATCTCAACGTTTTAATTCTACGTTTTAAGTGAATTACTTCGCCAGTTATGCATAGATAACACCGCTCCAGGTCCCCCACCACATTCACCGCGAACTATGTATTAAACATCTCCCCAAAACCCGCCGCGGTGGCTCAGTGGTTAGGGAGCTCGGCTACTGATCCGGAGTTCCCGGGTTCGAACCCAACCGCGGCGGCTGCGTTTTTATGGAGGCAACACGCTAAGGCGCCCGTGTGCTGTGCGGTGTCAGTGCACGTTAAAGATACCCAGCTGGTCAAAATTATTCCGGAGCCCTCCACTACGGCACCTCTCTCTTCCTTTCTTCTTTCACTCCCTCTTAAATCCCTTCCCTTACGGCGCGGTTCAAGTGTCCAACGATATATGAGACAGATACTGCTCCATTTCCTTTCCCACAAAACGAATTATTATTATTATTATTATTATTATTATTATTATTATTATTATTATTATTATTATTATTATTATTATTATTATTATTATTATTATTATTATTATTATTATTATTATTATTATTATTATGCGGATGCGGTTCCCCTGACAGCCCGGATGCCACTATCACCTTCGTCGATGCTAACCGTCCTGCCCCTTCTAGCGGCAATCACGAACTTCATCTGAAAACCTGGTTTCATCGTAAAACTACTTAAGCCAACGGACATCGCGGGATCCGCTGCAGTAGGCGGCGATTACGTTGCCCAACGCTGACACTTTGTATTTCAACAGGTAGCGTGTCTTTTTCGTTGCCTGCATTCTTAATTTGAATTTGCTGCCGATTGCCCTCTGTGTACGCTCTCTACATGTTACAAGGCCTAATGATACTACTGAATGTATTGCTTGCCACATATAAGTGCCCGATGATAGCAGGTTCATGGCCTGTGCGAATTGTACGCTATCGTACCACTTAGGTCAGACATGTTCCGGAATTGCACCTAGTACCTTTAATACAATGGGTCCAGCAAAAAGAGACGTGTGGGTGTGTAAAACATGCAGAGCAGCAAACAAAACGCGCTGGTGGTTCCGCCTCTCAGGTAGATGCTTCCGAGGCTGATGAAGGTACAGGCGAGGATTCAACTTTGCTTTTGGAGCTGCTCGAGATAAAAAATAGTCTAGAATGTCGACCTGAGCTTAAGAAAAAGGTTGATTCATTGCTCCTCTTAAAAGCTGAAGTTGTCAGCTTAACCCGGTCAGTTCATGAATTCGAGGACTCGGTGACTTTTATGGCAAAACCGTATAATTCCATTCTTGATGAAACGAAGACCGCCAAGGAACAAGCAACGTCTAAAGATGCGGAGATCACCACCCTCCGAGCAACAGTTCAGGCACAACCCGAACAGCTAGAGCACCTAAAGGTTGACATGAATGAGAGCGAGCAATACAGCCGCAACATGAACTTGGAAATCCATGGTCTCCCAGAAAAAGAGAATGAAAATCTTAAGGAAATGCTTTGTGATATCGCTGAAAAATTACACCTCCAGAATTTTTCTCTGTCGGAGGTTGAGGCAATTCATCGCCTGCCGGGCAAACGTGACTCTATTCCGAGGGTCCTTGTGCGCGTCACTTCAACTGCTGCCAGAAACAATCTGTTCAATGCTCGAGGAAAGCTTCTACAACTCTGCGAAGCTAGTTCGCTTGAAAAGATAATTTTGAACGAAAACTTGACAAGACTAAACCGTGACCTATTCTGGCGTGCTAGGACTAGATCAAAGCAAATGGAGTACAAGTTTGCCTGGGTGAAGCGTGGCAAGATTTTTGTGAAAAAGAGCGAAGGATCGCCTCTTCTTCGATAAATGAGACATGAAGACTTGGACAACATTGTGTACCTATAATCGCTAACACGTGCTACCAGCTACCACACTTCCAGTCGTTCAAGGACACTTTTGGTGTAAGCGTTGATAATGATTTCACTATTGTAAATGCAAATATTAGGAGCCTTTGCAAATACTGGGGAAGAATTCAAGCTCGTCGCTACGTCAGGAATAGGATTCGTCGATGTATTCGTGCTGACAGAAATCAATACTTCAGATGCTTGCTTGCGTACATTTTTAGTGCCAGGCTATCAAAGTCGTTTTGTGACAAGGCCTCATCGTCAAGGTGGTGGAATCGCCATCTTTGTAAGTGATAAATTTGATGTATCATCAATGGACGTGAACTTCGCGCATGTGGAATGTTTAGCGTTGAAGATAACTTGCGGCGCCCGGTGTTTAAGTTTGTTGGCTGTATATCGGCCGCCATGAGGTAGTATTACCCGATTTTTGCTAGAACTCGAAGAAATATTGCACCTCTGGAATTCCGTGGAAGAAATATGTTTAGTGGGCGACTTAAACATAAATACATTGTGCCCTACAATGGGCACCGTTTTCGATTACTTGTCTGTCCTGTCCTCATGTGGTATAATAAATACGACCACAGTTCCTACTCGTGAAGAAAGGATTAACGATCATCTAACTAGTTCATGTATAGACCACATTATCTTACGCGCTCCTAACTACTGGTTTGCCTCCTGTGTTATATTACAGCGCTTCGCGGATCACTATCTGGTTGCTTGTCGTTCGTCTCCATCTTTTCCTTTATCAAATGCTTCACGAAACGCTGTTCCAAATAACCTCACCTATATTACAATAGCTGACCATAGAGTCTTAGATAGCTTAATTAGCAATTTTAACTGGTTAGCAATAAGTGAGTCTAATTCACCGGAGAAGGTCTATAGTATCTTCTGCGACGAAATAAGGAAGTTTGAGAACAATTCTAGGCTCGTCGTAATAAAAAGCGCCGAAGAGAATATAACTGGTTGACCCCTGACATAATGCATGCCATTTCATACAGACATACTTTGGAGACGATGTAAACGGGTACCAAAAATCAAGCCTTTCGTCTGGAGTATAAAGCCGCAAGGAATAGGGTGGTCGCTCTGCTAAGATCCACGAAGCGCCAGTACTTTTTTCAAAAACTTCGCCAGTCGTCAAGGAATGCCACTAAAACGTGGTCACTGATAAACCACCTTCGGGGCAAAAATTCTGCAAGTACGTCCCCGCTTTCCTTCTTTCCGGGAGATTGCATCGAAGTCGCATATAGTTTTAATCGTTTTTTCGCACTGGCCTCAGAGAAAGCATCTTCCAGTCAGACATACCAATACACGTTGAAAGAATCAAATTCTGCGTCCGCTTTTCTAGCTAGCATTACAAAACAAGAACTGCGTGATATAATCTTTAGCTTCAAGCGAGATAAACCTCCTGGTATTGACGGCTTGTCAGCAAATTTGCTCCAAAGAAATTTCGAGGCATTTTGGTGGAAAACAGCGCAACGACGCGGACAGAGTGGAAGAAAATACAGGACAAGCGCTGACTCACAACTGAAATTTATTTAAGGAAAGCAGTACATTTTATAGAAAAAGTGGCCAACTTATCAGCTTGTACATAGACAAAACCAAAGTTTCTACGTGGCATCGAGGAATGCAACCTCACTGTCATATAATGAAATAGATGGCTTACTGACACATAACCTTGTTTTTTTCTTCATGTGATATGCTTCCATAATCTCACGTGTTAATCGGGACGGGTGTTTGTAGAGGATATCACAGTAAGGCAATGAAGGAAAACAAAATTGGCAGTCTCGAACATTGTCAACTAGATGATTAGATTTGTTAGCTTCAAGATTATTTACATGCTCTTTCAAACGTGTATTGATGCAACGCCCCGTCTGCCCGATATATATTTGTCCGCATGACATTGGGATTTTGTACACAACCTCTTCTGCGCGTGGCACATACATTGTTTCGTGCTTAACCCCACAAGTTGTTTCAGATTCTTTTCGTTGCTCAGCCTTTCTTTCCAAAACAGCACAAACCCTTTTAAGTTTCTTGGGTGCTGAAAAAACCACCCCTACGCCATACCTTTTTGCCACATTTTTAAGATTATGTGACATACGGTGTACGTATGGGAGGATGGCAAACTTTTTCCTTTCCTTCTCTTTTCCCGGACTAGGGACCAAAGATGGATTCTTAAGCTTTTTGGCTACCTTGTTACAGCCCAATAACATAACACCATCCGGGTATCCAGCTTCCTTCAACCTTTTAATTTGTTCGTTGAAGCTGTTGGTTGCCATATGGATACAAGATTTTGATAATGAGGACAAAAGAGATGAGATCACAATTCCTGTTTTAACTGTTTTGGAATGATGCGATTTATAATTTAACAGCGGTTTTCCCATCCTTGGACGATATTCCCAACAGACGTGCCCCGTCGCAACCTTCAAACTCAGATCTAAAAATTGTAGCTTACTACCGACCGTGACCTCAGTGGTGAACTCTAGACCTAAAGCATTTTCTTTAAATACTTTTAGTACATCAGTCATGCGCCTTGAAAAGTTAGTTTTTCCTACAAAAATCAAGAAGTCATCGACGTAACGAAAGATTCGTGACGCCATTTCCGACAGATTTTCCTGGATACCACGATCAACAAAGGACAAAAATATATCGCTAATCACTGGCGCCACCCTAGATCCAATGCAAACACCCGCTTTTTGGGTATACAGTTTACTGTCCCATACAACGAACATTGACTTTAAATAAAAAGACAGCAGCTCAAGAAAGCTAGCCGCAGAAATGTCACACCCTGCTGAATGGTTTTCTGCGCACTGCATTTTTCCTGGATGACCTTAAAACTCCTTTAGTTAAACCGCTATTTAAAGGAGGACAAAAAGACGACATGAAAAACTATCGACACATCTCGATCTTGCCTATACTTTCCCACATAATCGAGAAATTTCTTTTGAGATCCATGTCATCCTTTGTTGAAAAATTTTCCATTTTGTCAACCCGCCAGTTTGGTTTTGTTCCCGGTCGTGGTACTGTAGGTCTTCTGGAAGAGTTCTCCGATGAAATTTTTTCAGCTTTCGATCAAAATATGTTCAGTGTTGCTTTATTTTTAGACATTTCTAAAGCTTTTGAAACTGTTCTTAACGGTATTTTATTCGAAAAACTATACTCCATAGGCTTCAGAGGTCCATTTTACATGTGCTCAAGAATTACCTTTCCGGTCGTTCACAAGTTGTTGTTTTAGACGGGATGACAAATGTAAGTAGTCAACTTCCATTGAAGACCGGGGTTCCACAGGGCTCCATATTATCACCTCTTCTGTTCAATTTGTTCGTTAATGACTTATCTCAGGTTTTTCCAAAGGTCTAATATTTCAATACGCCGACGACATTGTTTTGCTTTCCAAGCACTTTTCTTACACCATGGCCATTACTAATCTCCAGAATAATATACAAAAAACAATGACTTGGTTCACTAATAACTGCTTGGAGGTTAACCCGATTAAAACAAAACTCGTTTGTTCAGATCCCCGTTAAAACTAACAGCTATGGATGCGCCGGTTTTTCTACATGTTCATGGCTGTTTTCCTTGTCGATGCGTGCCGGTCGCCTATGTGAATTCAGTAAAATACTTGGGAGTCTTCTTCGACAGTGATGTCTTCACACAGCCAGCTATCACATGTCTGTGATAAGCTTCGGAGCGTGGCCTGGTTGTTGTTCTATATAAAATCCATTGTTCCTTTTCACATAAAAAAAATATTGCGCATGCTCTGGGGTACAGCATTATCCGATATGGCATTGCTGTTTTTGCTTTTTGCTCCTACAGATGGAAAAACAGAGTTGACACTTTATTAAGAAACATACTAAAAACATAGCCTATAACGCCCCCTTCTCTATGTCTGATAATATTTTCACAGCCCTTATTCTTCCATGCTTTCGAATACTCTTTCTACAGACTGTAGTGGTACGACATTTCTGGGACAGCAATTTCAAAACAAGAAATACAGCTTCCCGACGCCTGCGTAGTTCCATTCGTTTTAAGGTGCCGCGCTCCTCAACAAGGTATGGGGAAGCCAGGCGTTGTGTTTATGTTCCCCAAATTTTTAATGACTTGCCAGAGGAAGTGTTTTCCGCAGCATCAAAAAAAGTGCTATAAATCATGGTTCACTCATTGTAACACGGTTTCTATATGTCTGAAAAGTGTTCATGATCAGTCACGAATTGTTAAACTACTGTTGTCTTAACTTAGGTTCCTTGCAGTTTATTTTCATTACTTGTTCATGTTACTTTTCCTAACCTTTTGCACCTTGGTCACTATTCATTTCGTGTTAGTATTGTGTTGATATTATGTTCATATTTTATGCTTGTATAGCACGTCCGTCTGCCGACTTTGCCGGGCCAAGTCCCTCAAGCCACTAGAGGCTTTGACAGGCCCGTTTCATTGCCCTGTACACGTTATGTGCAATAAAAGATTTATTAATAATATTATTACTATTATTACTATTATTACTATTATTATTATTATTATTATTATTATTATTATTATTATTATTATTATTATTATTATTATTATTATTATTATTATTATTATTATTAAAGAGTTGCCGTAGAGGAGGGCTCCTGAATAATTTAAACCACCTGGGGATCTTAAACGTGTACTGAGATCGCACAGCACGGGGGCGCCTTAGCGTTTTTCCTCCATAAAAACGTAGCCTAGCCGAAGTTTTCACAAATGTATTTGGGCGGTGCATGCATTTCGGAGAAGAGGTGGATCATGACTTACTTGAGTTATGCAGTACATTCCTTGCCAAAGCTTGCAGGGGATAAGGTCACGCGAAACACATAAAGCAGCAATGCACGTTCTCCAAAGTTTGCGTTTCCCCACCGCCCACAGGGCCACTATTACACGGTGAACACAGAAACCGTCGGTTACGGCAGAGAGGACGCTTACCCCAGAGTAATACCTTGTGCAAACTTCCTGTCAAAGAGAAGTGGTCATGGCGGCAAGGAAGTGAACTAGCGACTGCTGAGTGAGGACTCAGATTCGCCGCTATATGAGCAATTGGACTCACGTTTTGGTCGCTACAAATAAAAAAGCGAGTGCAAGCGAGGCCGCCCGTTTGTCAAGAAAATTATCGAGGTACGGCAGTTCACGCTATGAAGTTGTCCCTACGGAAGTACTGCGAGTGCGCTCAGCAAAATTCTTGTAGAAAGCTCACACGTGTCTAAAAGGTGTAACCATTAAGGAGGTAGAATTTCCCCCACGTGTGCATAACGCACCGATGCACCGTGACCAAGAAAGAAATGAGCTCAGAGCCATTGCGGCTAATGAACAGTTTATTTAGCACGATAAGATTTCACGGACCTGAACAATTATTCTTTTACGGTAGCAGCCGAATGCTGTACGCCGTGAAGTCGATGACAGAAGTGTTTCCCGAGTGCTTGTTCTTCTCTGGCCTCTGCCGGCAACTTATTTCGAGGCTTCCTGATAATAGTGTAATACAGTTTGTGCAGTAGATAGGTATTTAGCGTGCCACAAAATTGTTTCTTGTGCAGCGACATACTTCCAATTTACCTGTTAAAACATGGCTCTGAATGTTTGTTTTGGCTCTTCGGTTTTATGGAGTTAACATCCCAAAGCTAATCCGGCTATGCAGGACGCCGTAGTGGAGGGCTCCGGTTTTTTCTCACAAAGTCGGACAGCCGGAAAAACCGGACTTGCCCAGGACCGCAGTGATACTCTGAATCGCTTCTGACGAAGGACCTTAGTGTTGAACTTGACGCTAGTTAGAGCGTACGAGCTTTGAGTCGAACTCTTCACTTGGGATTGAAACACGAACCACCTTTGCAGGCTAAGTGTTCGAAACTGGGCTGGCCCCCAAAAAGGCTCAGCGGGGTTTGCGGAGCCTCCTCCAAACACACACCCCTGAAGAAGCCGGGCGCCGGGTCGGAGGTGGCTTGTACCCATTTTTACCGGTGGGTGTCCGGCGGTGGGTTTCGAGCCAACCACCTCCCGCAGCCGAAGCGGACGCCCAAACCACTAGGCCACGACTCGACCACCTACGTGCGTAGCGGAGGGCTCCTGTAAACGATTTTGACCACCTACGCACACGGGTTTCTGTGTACGCGAATGCACTGGTCTCTACCATTTCGCCTCCACCAAAGCGCGGCCGCCACGTTTCAATGGATGCGAGACGCAATGCGCCCGTATACTGTGCTATGTCAGTGCAGGTTTAAGAACCTCAAGTGGTAGAAATTACAGGAGGCCTCCACTACGGCGCCCCTCACAGCCCATGCGCTCTGGGGCGTTAACCCTACTATACCATGCCTACACCATCACAAATCATGCCATACCGAACCATACAATACCATGCCATTTGCTGTTCACGCAGTCTGAGGCTACGTGTGTTGTTTAACCGTCTGTGGCCTAGCAAGCAGGCGGCATGCAATTATTAAATACACCTCCAAGCTATTGCGTCTGCCACGTGAGCTGTCCAGCTGACGTGAGTCTGCACGCATTCATTTTGCCTTGTTTACAATCTTTCTTAGCGCTATATATAAGGCCGTTTCTTTTAACACGAGCTTAATAAACACCCTTCATTCATTTATCCATGTTGTGCTAATCATAGAGAGAGAAACCTATTTCATAAACATGCAATAAGTGTTTAAATCTGAGCTTATTCAACACCCTTCAATCATTTATCTATGTTGTGCTAATCATAGAAAGAGAAATGTCTTTAATAAACACGCAATAAGCGTTTAAATCTTCATAGTTTGGAGGACCAAGAGCAGCTGGCCTGCGCAATGCTAACCTAGCCACATACTGGGGATGAGGAAGACGAAGTTGTTCCAGACGAGAACGCTATCTCTTTGCCTCTGAAGTGTTATCGTTTTTTCGCACAATAAGGGAGGCGCCGCTCCCTCTTTGTGACGGCGATGGAAGTGGAGGACGCCAGGCCTCCTCTGGAACACGGTGGGTCGGCGGCAGCCGCCAAGAGGAAGCGCTTCTACCAATCTAGCGAGGCAATTAAGTAGCCAGGCCACCGTGCTGTACTCAGCTACAAGCGAAGACTCCTCGTCGGACGACAGGTTCGTCCCAGTGATGAGCAAAAAAGCCAAGAGGAGACTGCTTAAGAGTGAGGACTCATCCTCATCAAGTACATCTATTGTCATCACGACGCGTGGGGCATCGGCGCATACAGTGTGTTTGCTCCTGAAACGTCCACCGACAATATCAACCAACTGAACAGGCAAGTTACGTCGGTGTTGCTCGAGGCTCGTCTCGCGGGAGTGAGCAAGGACGTCATGGTCAACAGCGGAAGGAACCTCCTTGCCATCGATATAACGGACCGGAGTGTCTTGGAAAGCCTAGTCACCATCAAGAAGATCGGAGACATCCCCGTCCGCTCTCTTGTTCTTGAAAACAATGGCAAACCCACTTGCGTCATTTACGACATCGACACAATCATCTATGACTCCGACCTGCCGATACTCATTAAACCAGCGACGAACAGCATCGAAATAATCAAGGTACAGCGCCTCGGCGAGTTACGGTGCGTCAAGCTCACTTTTAAGGGCGACTGTATTCCATCTCACGTGAGAGTAGGCCACTTTCCACACTTTCTACATGCAGTTCGCCCATTCGTTCCGAAGCCGCTTAAGTGTCGGAAGTGCATGAAAATTGGGCATGTAAGTGGTGTTTCTAATAACACCATACCGTGCCCGCGTTGCTCTGAACCACATAGCGGTGACAGTTGCTGCACTACTGTCTTGAAGTGCGCCAACTGCCGTGACCCTCATGACTCTTCTTCAAAAGCCTGTCCCCGCCTGAAGAAAGAAAAGAACGGAGGGTGTTGAAGCATGGTGCGAGATCATTCAACGCACAGAGAGGCCGCAATTACGGTGCCGTTCTCGGCGTCGGCGTCGTTCTCGTCGCCGACGATCTACTAGACAACCGGCTGACAGCGGCAGGGAAGCCCCCATCGCTCCTGCTACTTGTCCTCCCCCACCACCGAGTAATGTAAGCCCGCTGACTGGCGAAGCCAGAACGGGTGCTTTAAAGGTGACACGGCCACCATTGCCGCAGCCATGCTCGACCTTGGTGTCTGAGCAGGCACCACGCCCCCACCATCCTGCGCCTACAGCTGAGCGAGCCCAAAGCATAGATCCGGCCCTAGGTGAGGAAGTGCAGCTGATCGTCATCTTGAGGTCCCTTGGTCTGGAGGTTCGACGTGTTCTTTTAGACGACTTGAACACATCATGGTGGGAGGGCACAGTTCCGGACGCATAGAAATCAAGTCGTCTGGTTCTAGTACTAAACCGAAAAATCGCCGCTTGACCTAGCATCGTACCGTCCAATCGCATTGGCTAGTTGCGTGCGCAAACTCATGGAAAGGGTGGTACTTACAGGAATTGAGTGGTATCTGTAGCGCTACCAAATATGCTCAGATGTAATGTCCGTGTTTCGGCGTGGACGTTTGTCTGTTGATAGCGTGACTGACCTGGTGACATCAGTTCAACATCAGAACCATCTGAAGCACTTGACCGCGGCGTTGCTTCTGGGTGTTAAAGGGGTGTATGATATCGCCACTCATCAAGCTATTTTGGACTCTCTGGAAGCTGGAGAACTTGGTGGCCACATATTCTCCTGGATACGCAGTTATTTATTCAACAGATAACTATTTATGCAGACTGAGGACGAACCAACATCTTCTTCACATTTCACTTCCCGTGGGGTGCCACAGGGTGAAGTACTTAGCGCAACGCTTTTCAATCTTGCGCTTGTCGGCCTTATTGATGTACTACCACAGTCACAGTCGGCGCGAGTCTCAGTCTATGCGGACGATAATTGTATCTGTCCATCAGGATTTACACGACTACAAGTTCCAGAAAGGCTTTAAAAGGCGGCAAGCATTCTTACGGCCTACCTCCGCCTGCAAGGCCTGGATATTTGTACCGAAAGATGTTCCCTTGTTGCCTTCACACGCAAGAGCATGTCCCATTACCCCGTACATATAAATGACTCAATACCCTACGAAAGAAGCCATCGCTTTCTTGGAGTAATCATCGATCGTAATCTAACATGGAGCCCACATGTCTCGTACATAAAAAGGCGACTGACATCGATCGCTCATGTTCTCTCATTTCTTGGAGGGAAGTCGTGGAGAGCATCAGGGCAGTCGATGCTCCAGCTGTACACTGCATTATTCATAGCATTCCTTCGGTACAGTATCCCTGCACTATGAAACGTGAGGAAAACGAACATACAGGGTCTGCAAAGTGTTCAGGCTCAAGCTCTTCGGACGTGCCTAGGACTGCCAAAGTGCGCGTCTACAGCCGCAACAGTACTCATCGCTCAGGAGAATCCAGTGACTGCCTATGTAACAATCGAAGCCTTGAAAGCGCATATTCGTCTCCTCTCTCGGATTTCCGCACACCATCTTGCCAGCCTTCCTGCTAAACGGCCGAGTACATTTACGAAAATGACTGATGCCTCGGGCGCCTTTCTACCAGCCCAATTCACACCAGCCTCTATACCTTCTCCATTGTAGAGTCTGCACCAACCTCGTGTGCTTCTTTCCATACCGGGCATCAAAAAGAAGGCTGGTTTATCGTCGACAGAATTAAACCAGACCACTCTAGAATATTTGGTGAGAAACATGGACACCTACTGCACATATACACCGATGGCTCAGTGACCCCTTCCAGTTCGTCGGGCTCCGTGGTCATCCCCGTAAGGGCCATAGTTAAGAAAGTGAGAACATCACACCGGACTTCATCGACTGGTGCAGAACTTACTGCTATTCGTGTCGCCATTCAGCATATCAGTGAAGAAACACCCCAGTAATGGTCTGTTTTCACTGATTCAAAAGCAGCCCTCCAAGCCTTACAATCTTCTCTTCGTCATGGGTTCTATGAACAACTGGTCGCGGAAATCCGATAGCTCCTCCACACCGCCATCAATAAAGGGCATGATATTGTCACGTAGTGGTGACGGCAGTCGAAGGAGCGATGAAGATGGACAAATCTTCTTCTAAAAGAAAGCTGTTTATTGGGCGGACTTGCACCCACATTGGACTGAATCACTCGACGGCGGCGACGCGACAAGTGCGCTCGGCGGTCGGCAGAATGCCCGCCGCTTGTGGCCGTGCTCAATTTAAAGCTGATAGCGAACTTTCGAGGTAAAGCGTGCAAAGTTACCAGAACATTCCGGAACAACGCAGAATCAGCTCTGCCTGGATCCGTTCAATCGAGATAAATCTCGTCGCGTCTTGAGTCGCAAACAAAGCGATAAAGTTGCATGGCGGCAGATTTGAAGAAGGAAGAAACAGTGGAAATATTCGCGGCATTACTCCTCTCTCAAATAATTATTGATCCGATGCATTAAAACAAATAATGCGACTAGCAACAAATAAAAACAAATCGCACGAAAACAAACACAGAGTGTGGAAATGCAGCATCCTTTAGCGAGCATAATAAGGCTTCAGACGGACGACAACTTCTGGTCGTACGCGGCGTCGCTGGTATGCACTCATTGCGTCAGGGATGACTTCATAATCCAGTTCACCTAGCTGACGAAGAACCTTGTAAGGGCCGAAATAGCGGCTCCAAAGCTTCTCACTCAATCCACGGCCGCGAATGGGCATCCAAACCCAGACATGGTCTCCTGGCTTGTATTCCGCGTTGTGTCTTCGTAGGTTGTAGCGTCTGGCGTCGGTCCGCTGCTGGTCTTTGATCCGTAATCGCGCAAGCCTTCGAGCTTCTTCTGCGCGTTGAAGGCAGGCGGCGACGTCGACGTTTTCTTCAGTAACGTTGGGCAGCATGGCGTCTAGCGTGGTCGTTGCCGCCCTTCCATGGACGAGCTTAAAAGGTGTCATCTGGGTGGTCTCCTGCACTGCGTTGTGGTAGGCGAAGACGACTTAAGGCAGGATGGCGTCCCGGATGTTGTGTTCGGCATCGACATACATGGCGAGCATATCGGCGATAGTTTTGTTCAGACGCTCGGTCAGCCCGTTGTTCTCCGGATGGTATGCCGTTGTCCTCCGGTGGCTGGTTTCACTGTGATACAGGATGGCTTGCGTTAGTTCCGCCGTGAATGCTGTTCCTCTGTCCTTGATGAGCACATTGGGGGACGCCGTGTAACAGAAGAATACACTACACAAAATATTTGGCGACTTAATTCTGCTGCTGTTCAGTTCAGTAGGGTTTTTGCCTCGGCGCAGCGGGACAGGTAGTCGATCGCTATGATCCAGTTATTTCCAGACGTTGACTTTGGGAAGGAACCAAGCAAGTCCATGCCGATCTGCTGAAAGGGCGTTGAAGGGGGTTCAATTGGGTTCAGAGATCTAGCTGGTCGGGAGGGAGGGGTCTTTCGTCGCGGACAATCTCGGCAGATTTTTACATAATGTGCGACATCGACAGACAGTCGGGGCCAGTAATACTTGTCTTGAATGCGGTGGAGGGTGCGAGTAAACCCGAGATGTCCAGCTGCCGGCACGTCGTGTGAATCTTGAAGAACTTCGCGGAGACAAGCAGGTACAACAAGGAGGTAGGCTGTTTTGTTCGCTGCGAAGTTCTTCATGAGGACATCATTCTGTACACAGAAGGAAGAAAGTCCTCGCTTGAATGAGGCGGGGGGTGAAGAAACTTTGCCTTCCAAGTACTCGATAAGGCGTTATAGGTCGGGGTCCGAGCGCTGCTGCTGGACAAAAGAGCTGGACCATATGGGTCCCAGGAAGGCGTCCTCATCGTCGTCCGGCGGCGGTGCATCTACAGGGGCTAGCCGGAGGGAATCGGCGTCAGAGTGCTTGCGTCCGGACATGTCAACGAGGGTGACGTCAAACTCCTGGAGACGCAGACTCCATCGAGCGAGTCGGCCAGAGGGCTCCTTCAAATTGGCAAGCCAGCGCAGCGCGTGGTGAATTGAATTGAATATATTTCTCCAGAACAACTGGAAGGAGGATTTCCAGGCAAAAAGCTGCTTTTGCAACTTGACTGGGCCCGGAAAACCTTTACATAGCAGTGGCTTCGACATACCAGCTGATGGAAATGAACATAAGAAAGATACAACAAAGGAGAACAAATATGCACACTATCAAATACAAACAATGAATACACTTTTACATGCAATTGTATGGTTAAAACTGCAACTTCTAGGCTCATCTAGTGCAAAAATAATACGTAATAAAGAAATGCACATGTAATAGAATCTCAAAGACGCACTTAATGTTCACTTATAAACATTTTGAACCTATATACACACATGAAAAGCAGAATACACACATCAAATTGTATGAAATAATCAAAATATTACAGAAATGCACAAAATTGTCTCTGTACATCACAGGCCACCTAGAGAATCAGAAGTAACATATCTAAAAAAATAAAAAGTTCACAACTCTACGGAATACCGTCGCAATTCTTTGAACCTGAAATTTGTGGTATGGTTATATTTGTTAAGTACATGAGGAAGATTGTGTTGCAATGTTTGGAGTTTATAATTAGTTCTAAAATGAGGAACAAACCAAGCGTCCGTGCTGCGGGTATGAGCAGAAGTATGTTTAATTTTTAGGGACGCTGTTTCAGTTATAAAGGCCTTGTAAGAACTGTTAGAGAAAGAAAACAAACGTAACATCCGGAAATCATGCATATGGTCAATGCGGACAATGTGATACAATGGAAACAAAACGTTTGTTGGGGATAAGTAGTGTACGTTTGCGATGTGACGAAGGGTTTTCTTTTGGAGGCGCAGAATATTCGCGATATTTGTTTTCGTAGTGGTTCCCCATATTAAGCTACAGTAATTAATATGAGATTCGAAGAGTGCATAACAAATCTGTCGCTTAACGTTTGTGGGCAGCAGCGTTCGGCATCGTGACAGTGCTCCTGCTGTCGCAGCGAGCTTTTTACAGATGTTTTTCACGTGCGTATCCCAGCTGAGATTAGACGAGAAAACAACTCCTAGAATTTTGTGCTCACGCACAATTTCAATTTCTTTATCAGCATACCTAATTGCGTGTTGAATTTGAAGTGGTTTATTTTTTTGCCCGGAAGATAATTGCTTTTGTTTTTGCTGCATTAATATTTATCTTGTTGCGCTGCGACCAGAGCAAGAGCTTGCCAAGCATATCATTGCATTTTAGTACTAATTTGTGTACGCTTGGACCAGAAAATAAGACTGTGCTGTCATCTGCATATATTATGAACTTCTCTGTTTGGTATAGTGTAACAATATCATTTATATATAAATTAAATAATAAAGGCCTCAAAACACTTCCTTGTGGCACACCATGTGTAACTGTTAAGAAATTTGACTGTTCCCTATCAATGCATACGCACTGAGTTCTGCCACTCAAATATGACCGAAACAGTTCTAGTGGTATGCCCCGAATTCCGTAGAGTGAAAGTTTATGCAGCAGTATATCGTGATTAAGACAATCAAAGGCCTTCGGGAAGTCAATAAATAAACCTTTGGTAAAATTGGTATTTTCTATATTTTGTAGTATATTTTCTTTCAGGCCGCCGCGGTGGCTGAGTGGTTATGGCGCTCGGCTGCTGGCCCGAAAGACGCGGGTTCGATCCCGGCCGCGGTGGTCGAATTTCGATGGAGGCGAAATTCTAGAGACCCGTGTACTGTGCGATGTCAGTGCACGTAAAAGAACCCCAGGTGGTCGAAATTTCCGGAGCCCTTCACTACGGCGTCTCTCATAGCCTGAGTCGCTTTGGGACGTTAAACCCCCATAAACCAAACCATTTTCTTTCAGAGTCAATAAAGCTGTCTCTGTTGATCTATTTTTCCGAAATCCATGTTGGGCATTGCTTAGCACATTATGCTTCTCTAGAAAAAGAATTAACCGACCATAAATTAGTTTCTCTAGCACCTTTGAAAATATTGGGAGAACAGATATTGGTCTGTAATTTGAAACCAATTTTTTATCGCCCCCCTTATGAACTGCAGTTAATCTAGCTTTCTTCATGGCAACTGGAAATACACCCGTTTCAAGGACCAAGTTATAGATATGAGTTAGAACAGGAAGAATATCCTCCAAAACATATTTAACAGACTTTACTTGCATATTATCTACATCTAATGCTGTACTGTTATTCAAATGAATAAATGTTCTGTAGATTTCTGATTCATTGGTCGGCTGCAAAAACATACTTTCGGGAACGCTTTGAATAGCCATATCCAAACTTAATGGGTTATTGTCCCTTGGTATAGATTTAATAAAATGTTCATTAAAATGTTCCGCGAGTGCCTTTCCAGTCAATTCGAAGTTGTTAAAAGTAATTCTGTTTGGCTCTGTGTTTTTCTTTCCGCGACCTAAGACCTTATTTACTACTTTCCAAACGATATTTGGGCTCTTTCGCGCGATATCAGAGAATTCTTGGAAGTACACTTTCTTGGCCGCCTTAATTCAGCATTCAGCCTGTTTCTGGCTGCTTTAAAACCATCTAGATCGGCAGGCGAGCGCGTGCGCAGAAAGACATGATAAAGAGTATTCTTCTTTACGATCATGCCTAGAAGAGCCCTTGTGGCCAACGGTTTCCTTATCTTTCTTGGTTTCTTAAAGCTCCTAAATGGGAAGTATCTTATGTATATCTGCACGAAGATTTGAATGAATGCGGTATAGGCATCACATGCATCTTTAATGCGAAATATTAACGACCAATCATAAACGGCGACATCATGTTTAAATGACTGCAATGCGAGGTCTGTTATGTACTGCAATGTAATCGGGCAAGAAGCATCAGTTTTAGCTCTTGTTTCTGATTTGTAGATCATAAAGACTGGACAGTGGTCACTAATATCTGATGTAATAGTACCAGCGTCGGAAATGACCGTCTCTATATTCGTTATCAGTAAATCAAGTATAGACGTACTGGATGACGTGACGCGAGTTGATGTTTCAATTACATTTGTGAAACCAGAGCTGTGAAGCGTTGTGATAAGGTCATTTGCCGCAGTATTATGTTGAGAAATGTTAATATTAAAATCACCCCCGCAAATTAATCTGAGGTTATTAACACGCATGTAGTCAAGAATTATGTCAAAGAAGGTAAGAAAATTTGAAACCTTGCCATCCGGGGGCCGGTACACAACTGTAACCGCTTCCTGCTTATATTTCAAAGTTAATATTTCAAAATCAATAGATGATTTTGAAATCTCTGGAACTATCTCCTAGTCATGGGCAGAATCGACATATATAGCAAGGCCACCGCCGCGTCTACCAAATCAATTAATAAAAAGTTTCTATAGCCCTCTAGGTAAAGCATATTACTATGCTCATAATGCCAAGTTTCTGTCAACAATAATATTTTAAACTTGAAATTCAATTCATTTAGAAAACTACTAATGCACTCATCCTTGTTACAAGCAGAACGTGCGTTGATATGTAAGACAGGGTTTTGTGTGGACTGTTCAAGTTTTATGTTTTGTGGAAAAGCAAATTCGTGATAGCGCATTTTCGATTGATGCGGTATCGCTGTGCTGCTCTAAACATTGCCTAGCACATCTTTTCAAGGTCCTTTTCATTTTCTATCTGCACAGCATCAGTGCCGTCTGCCTGCTTTGCGAAAATCTTTCCATTAACCAACCAGACCGACTTCCACTGATTACTCCCGTTTCTTTTTGGCAGCCAGGCCAAGCAAACGTTTCAAGACTGGGCAAAGATGTTCATTCAGATATATTGGGTCCCTACCTTCGATTCCTACATCGGTGTTTGTGATACGCATTTTATTTGCTTTTATGAGCGTTTCATCGCGTTTCGCTCGTGACTTGAACTGGACGAGAATGTTTGGCGTTTTTCCTTGTCGAGCGGGCAAACGGTGACAACTCTCTATGTCAGCTTCGGAAATAGGCTCACTGATAGCCTTCCCAAGTTCGGAAACTATCTCCAGTTCACTTTCACTTTCTTTCTGCTCTACACCCTGGATTTCAATGTTCGCCTTTCGCGAGTACATTTCTAAACGAACAAGGCGTTTCTCTAGTTCTGCAGTGTATTGCTCTAGGGTCCCACATTGGGATTGAAGAATTTCGTTCTCTTTTTCCAGCTTAGAGTTTTTTTCAATTTCATTGTCGAGTTTTTTCTGTAGTTCCTCGAGTGTTTCGTTCGCATATGTAAGGGTTTTGTTTCAATCTGATCAGCTCGTATTTCCCGAATTTCATTCCTTAAACTCCGCTCAACTGATTCTTTCATCGTCTTCATTTCTTGTCGGAGCTCCTCTTTAAGCTTAAGAAATTCTGCTCACATTTCATCCTTCACTTTAGCCAGCTCTTTCGACATCTTTGAACAACAACAGATTTCAACTTTGGCAGTGGAGACGACGTAGATAAGTAATCAAGCGGCAGCAGTACGCTGTAAGCACTAACCTGCAACAAGGCAGAAGAGCGGGGTTTAGCCGGTGTGCATTCACGTCGTCGCCACTGCCATGTGAAGCTGGGGGCGGTGACGGCTTGGCTTTATAGGCTTCTTCTCGTCGCTCGATGCGCTGTGCAGATAACCAGTGCCAGGGACGGTGACGTTTTGCTGTCGATTCCGATGCTCCACGTTATGTAGTCGCTGCAGCACTTGCAACCGTTGGCGAAGCAATCTGCAACAAGGCAAAAGAGCGGGGTTTAGCCGGTGTGCATTCACGTCGTCGCCACTGCCATGTGAAGCTGGAGGCGGTGACGGCTTGGCTTTATAGGCTTCTTCTCGTCGCTCGATGCGCTGTGCAGATAACCAGTGTCAAGGATGGTGACATTTTGCTGTCGATTCCGATGCTCCCCTTTATGTAGTCGCTGCAGCACTTGCAACCGTTGGCAAAGCAATCTTCAACAAGGCAGAAGAGCGGGGTTTAGCCGGTGTGCATTCACGTCGTCGCCACTGCCATGTGAAGCTGGGGGCGGTGACGGCTTGGCTTTATAGGCTTCTTCTCGTCGCTCGATGCGCTGTGCAGATAACCGGTGCCAGGGACGGTGACGTTTTGCTGTCGATTCCGATGCTCCACGTTATGTAGTCGCTGCAGCACTTGCAACCGTTGGCGAAGCAATCTGCAACAAGGCAAAAGAGCGGGGTTTAGCCGGTGTGCATTCACGTCGTCGCCACTGCCATGTGAAGCTGGAGGCGGTGACGGCTTGGCTTTATAGGCTTCTTCTCGTCGCTCGATGCGCTGTGCAGATAACCAGTGTCAAGGATGGTGACATTTTGCTGTCGATTCCGATGCTCCCCTTTATGTAGTCGCTGCAGCACTTGCAACCGTTGGCAAAGCAATCTTCAACAAGGCAGAAGAGCGGGGTTTAGCCGGTGTGCATTCACGTCGTCGCCACTGCCATGTGAAGCTGGGGGCGGTGACGGCTTGGCTTTATAGGCTTCTTCTCGTCGCTCGATGCGCTGTGCAGATAACCAGTGCCAGGGACGGTGACGTTTTGCTGTCGATTCCGATGCTCCACGTTATGTAGTCGCTGCAGCACTTGCAACCGTTGGCGAAGCAATCTGCAACAAGGCAGAAGAGCGGGGTTTAGCCGGTGTGCATTCACGTCGTCGCCACTGCCATGTGAAGCTGGGGGCGGTGACGGCTTGGCTTTATAGGCTTCTTCTCGTCGCTCGATGCGCTGTGCAGATAACCAGTGTCAAGGATGGTGACATTTTGCTGTCGATTCCGATGCTCCCCTTTATGTAGTCGCTGCAGCACTTGCAACCGTTGGCAAAGCAATCTTCAACAAGGCAGAAGAGCGGGGTTTAGCCGGTGTGCATTCACGTCGTCGCCACTGCCATGTGAAGCTGGGGGCGGTGACGGCTTGGCTTTATAGGCTTCTTCTCGTCGCTCGATGCGCTGTGCAGATAACCAGTGCCAGGGACGGTGACGTTTTGCTGTCGATTCCGATGCTCCACGTTATGTAGTCGCTGCAGCACTTGCAACCGTTGGCGAAGCAATCTGCAACAAGGCAGAAGAGCGGGGTTTAGCCGGTGTGCATTCACGTCGTCGCCACTGCCATGTGAAGCTGGGGGCGGTGACGGCTTGGCTTTATAGGCTTCTTCTCGTCGCTCGATGCGCTGTGCAGATAACCGGTGCCAGGGACGGTGACGTTTTGCTGTCGATTCCGATGCTCCACGTTATGTAGTCGCTGCAGCACTTGCAACCGTTGGCGAAGCAATCTGCAACAAGGCAAAAGAGCGGGGTTTAGCCGGTGTGCATTCACGTCGTCGCCACTGCCATGTGAAGCTGGAGGCGGTGACGGTTTGGCTTTATAGGCTTCTTCTCGTCGCTCGATGCGCTGTGCAGATAACCAGTGTCAAGGATGGTGACATTTTGCTGTCGATTCCGATGCTCCCCTTTATGTAGTCGCTGCAGCACTTGCAACCGTTGGCAAAGCAATCTTCAACAAGGCAGAAGAGCGGGGTTTAGCCGGTGTGCATTCACGTCGTCGCCACTGCCATGTGAAGCTGGGGGCGGTGACGGCTTGGCTTTATAGGCTTCTTCTCGTCGCTCGATGCGCTGTGCAGATAACCAGTGCCAGGGACGGTGACGTTTTGCTGTCGATTCCGATGCTCCACGTTATGTAGTCGCTGCAGCACTTGCAACCGTTGGCGAAGCAATCTGCAACAAGGCAGAAGAGCGGGGTTTAGCCGGTGTGCATTCACGTCGTCGCCACTGCCATGTGAAGCTGGGGGCGGTGACGGCTTGGCTTTATAGGCTTCTTCTCGTCGCTCGATGCGCTGTGCAGATAACCAGTGCCAGGGACGGTGACGTTTTGCTGTCGATTCCGATGCTCCACGTTATGTAGTCGCTGCAGCACTTGCAACCGTTGGCAAAGCAATCTGCAACAAGGCAGAAGAGCGGGGTTTAGCCGGTGTGCATTCACGTCGTCGCCACTGCCATGTGAAGCTGGGGGCGGTGACGGCTTGGCTTTATAGGCTTCTTCTCGTTGCTCGATGCGCTGTGCAGATAACCAGTGCCAGGGACGGTGACGTTTTGCTGTCGATTCCGATGCTCCACGTTATGTAGTCGCTGCAGCACTTGCAACCGTTGGCAAAGCAATCTGCAACAAGGCAGAAGAGCGGGGTTTAGCCGGTGTGCATTCACGTCGTCGCCACTGCCATGTGAAGCTGGGGAGGGGGCGGCTTGGCTTTATAGGCTTCTTCTCGTCGCTCGATGCGCTGTGCAGATAACCAGTGCCAGGGACGGTGACGTTTTGCTGTCGATTCCGATGCTCCCCTTTATGTAGTCGCTGCAGCACTTGCAACCGTTGGCAAAGCAATCTTCAACAAGGCAGAAGAGCGGGGTTTAGCCGGTGTGCATTCACGTCGTCGCCACTGCCATGTGAAGCTGGGGGCGGTGACGGCTTGGCTTTATAGGCTTCTTCTCGTCGCTCGAAGCGCTGTGCAGATAACCAGTGCCAGGGACGGTGACGTTTTGCTGTCGATTCCGATGCTCCACGTTATGTAGTCGCTGCAGCACTTGCAACCGTTGGCAAAGCAATCTGCAACAAGGCAGAAGAGCGGGGTTTAGCCGGTGTGCATTCACGTCGTCGCCACTGCCATGTGAAGCTGGGGAGGGGGCGGCTTGGTTTTATAGGCTTCTTCTCGTCGCTTGATGCGCTGTGCAGATAACCAGTGCCAGGGACGGTGACGTTTTGCTGTCGATTCCGATGCTCCACGTTATGTAGTCGCTGCAGCACTTGCAACCGTTGGCGAAGCAATCTGCAACAAGGCAGAAGAGCGGGGTTTAGCCGGTGTGCATTCACGTCGTCGCCACTGCCATGTGAACCTGGGGGCGGTGACGGCTTCTCTTTATAGGCTTCTCGTCGCTTGATGCGCTGTGCAGATAACCAGTGCCAGGGACGGTGACGTTTTGCTGTCGATTCCGATGCTCCACGTTATGTAGTCGCTGCAGCACTTGCAACCGTTGGCGATGCAATCTGCAACATTGCAAAAGAGCGGGGTTTAGCCGGTGTGCATTCACGTCGTCGCCACTGCCATGTGCCATGTCGTCGTCACTGCCATGATCGCTAACTACCTTGAACTGTCGTCTGTACAGGTAGGGGCGGAATTTCGACGTAGCCCAGATGATGGCAAGGCACTCCTCAGCCGTCGAATAGTTAGCCTCGGCCTTGGAAAGGGAACGCAGCCCTTCGCTTTTTTGAACGAGGACGCGCCTAGGCCCACGCTGCTTGCGTCCGTATGATTTTCAGTATCGGCGGTTTCATCAAAATGCGCGAGGATCGGTCGGGACTGTAAACGACGCTGAAGTTCTTTGACGGCTTCTGCTTGAGGGGTTTCCCATTTAAATGCCATGTCTGCCTTCGTCATTTTTGTCAGGGGCTCGGCGATGCGCGAAAGTTTTTCACAAATCGTCGGTAATATGCGCACAGTCCAAGGAATCTGCGCACTGCTATCTTATCGGCCGGCAGTGGAAACTGTTCAATAGCCGCTGTTTTCTGCTGGTCTGGGCGTTCTCCTTCCTTGCTAACGATGTGGCCTAGAAACAGCAGCTCTTCATAGGCAAAGTGGCACTTCTCTGCTTTCAAGGTTAGGCCAGAAGACTTGATGGCGTCCAGTTCTGTTCGAAGTCTTTTGAGGTGCTCTTCGAATTTCGAGGCGAAGACAGCGACGTCATCTAAATATACCAGACACATTTGCCACTTCAGGCCTGCCAGTACTGTATCCATTACTCTCAGAAACCTCGCTGGTGCGGAACAGAGACCAAATGGCATCACATTTAACTAGAAGAGCCCATCCGAAGTGATGAATGCCGTCTCCTCGCAATCTCTTTCATCGACCTCAATTTGCCAGTAGCCGCTCTTGAGGTCCAATGATGAGAAATTCTTGGCGTTGAAGAGCCGGTCCAGTGTGTCGTCGATGCGGGGGAGGGGGTAAACGTCCTTCTTTGTTTTGTTGTTCAAGCGGCGGTAATCAAGGCAGAATCGAAGTGCGCCGCCTTTCTTTCTCACTAGAACAACCGGCGCCGCCCATGCGCTGTTTGATGGCTGGATGACGGCGTCGCGAAACATTTCTTTCACTTGATTCTGGATGGCTTTTCGTTCTCGCGGTGACACACGGTAGGGGCTTTGACAGAGAGATCGGGCGCGCTGGTCGGTTCTAATGCAATGCTTGGCAATCGGCGTTTGTCGGACCTTCGGCGATGACGAAAAACACTCGCTGTAGCTTCAAAGCAGATTGCGGATCTGCTCTTGTCTGTTCCGGGGCAGGGCCGGGTTGATGTCGAAAGTGGGGAGTTTTCTTGGTCAGGCGATTCTTCTGCGGAAAGGTCGGAGAGGGCGAAGGAGTCTCGTACGTCGGATATTTCGTCGAGGAAAGAAATTGTCGTTCCTCTGCTAATGTGCGGGTAATCTTCGCTGAAGTTGGCAGTACTTCGGCCTGGCCATTGCGGAAATGTGCGATGCCTTTTGCGATGCTGATTCCTCGGTCTAGAAGCAACTGCATGTTTCCCTCGATAATTGATTCAGCGTTAATGGCTTTCGTGGCGCCTACGGTCACGATAACGCTTGAACGGGGTGGGACGCTCCCTTCTTCCTCCAGGACACTCAGGGCAACGTGATTTTCCAGTTTTCATTCAAAGGATGGCCTCGTCCGTCGAAAGCATGATCAGCTTGGATCGCAGGTCGATGATCGCCTGGTGCTCATTAAAGAAATCCATGCCCAAGATCACTTCGCAGGAGCATTGCGGTAGCACAGCAGAGGACGCAGGATAGGTGTGTTCTTTGACAGTCACTCGCGCTGTGCATCGCCCTGATGGCGTAATGAGGTGGCCCCCTGCGGTAGGAATTTGTGGGCCGTACCAAGCGGTCGCGGCTTTCCTTCGCTGCGCAGCGAATGTTCCATTCATCGCCGAGTAATCGGCTCCTGTGTCGACAAGAGCGGTAACTTTCCGGCCGTTGATAGTCACTTCTAAGTCAGATGTCCTGGCTCTTGCATTGCAATTCGCCCTCGGCGTCGGGTCACGGCTTCGTCGCGTATGCGAATCGCGGGTGGGGCGTGTCGTCGAAGCTTTTCTGTGTGGCGGCGTCGTTTTGAATGCAGTTCGCTTCGTGGTCGGGGATATAATTTTGTGCTGCGTCGGTGCAGCCAGTGCAGTGTCTTCATGTGCCATCGCGGGTGCAGCGCCTTCATGGGGCGTGGTCGATGGAGGATCTTCGGCGTTTCGCTCGTGAGCAACCTTACCTCCAGAGATTACTGTCTTTAGTTTCCCCTACGGAGGCTGGGAGACATTCCTCGTACCGGGGCTGCGTAGCTGCTGCGTGGCGACGCAAAGCGTGAGGTTGACGGAGATGGTGAGCGCGAAAGGCGCTTCGGCGTGTACTCTTCTCGACGCAGGTACTCGTCGATTTCCTGCGGACGTTGGCCGAAACCTGGTCGTCGGGCGTCACTGCCAAATCCTCGAAGACAGATACGTCGGTACCTGCAGTGAAGAAGAATATGGCCGGCCTCACCGCAATGGAAGCAAAACGGCCGGTTGCTGGAAGTCCTCCAGGCGTCGCATTTCCTGGGGCTTGAGCGTCGAGCATAGGCTGGGCGGGTGGGGGCAGGGAGGCGGCATTCGGGAACAAGTTGTTCATGTCGGAGAGGACGTAGGGGCTGTCTTGGCGCTGAGGAGTGCGTACTGCAGTGGCGTAGGTCATGATCTGGGGTTCTGTGGCTGTCGGGGTGCCAAGACCATGTTGCACTTCTTCCCGCACCACGTCCATGAGAGTCGCTGCTTGCGGCGGTGGGGAGGATGGCAGCAATTGGCGTAGCTCCTCTCGGATGATTTCGCGGATCACTTCCCGCAAGTTGTCGCTTGTGGTGGTCTTCGTGTCCGGACACATTGCACAGACAGAGGAAGGGCGGTTGTGCTGCCGCGCCCGGACGTCGAGGACATTTTCGATCGTGCAGGCTTCTTGCACAAATTCATCGACTGTTTTTGGCGGCTGGCCGACGAGGCTGCCAAAGAGTTGTTCCTTTGCGCCGCGCATTAAAAATCAAACCTTCTTTTCACCGGTCATCTGGGGGTCGGCATGGCGAAAGAGGCACTTCATCTCTTCCACGTAGGCGCGGACGGGCTCATTGGGAAGCTGGATCCTGGACTCGAGGAGTCGTTCGGCTCTTTCTTTCCTCGCGACACTGGTGAATACCTCAAAGAGTTCCTTCTTGAATAGCTCCCACGTCGTTAGGGAAGACTCGTGGTTTTCATAGAACGTGCGTGCTGAGTTCTCCAGTGCGAAAAAGACGTGCCGGAGTTTCGCCGCATCATCCCAATTGCTGAATGATGCCGCGCGTTCATATTGGTCCAACCATTCTTCGTGGTCTTCGCCTAGGGATCCATTGAAATTTGGAGGCGCCCGCGGCTGCTGCAGTATGATCGAGGTCGACGTCTTTGGCGAGGTAGTGGTGCTCGTAGCAGCGCCTCTTCGTTGTCTGGTGCGGTCCGGCAGGGTCCCGAACTCAGGCTGCTCTCCCTGGAGATGTCGGCTGGCTCGGGTAACTGCTGGCTCGTCCTCCGATGTAAGCGCAGGGGGCTGGCGTCCCGACTTGAAGGGGGCGTCCTGAACATGAAAGGGGACCCCGCACTTTCACCAGATGTCACGTAGTGGTGACGGCAGTGGAAGGAGCGATGAAGACGGGCAAATGTTCTTCTAAAAGAAAGCTGTCTATTGGGCTGACTTGCGCCCACAATGGACTGAATCACTCGGCGGCGGCGACGCGACAAGCGTGCTCGGCGGTCGTCGAACAGAATGCCCGCCGCTGTCGACAGTGCTCAATTTAAAACTGATAGCGAACTTTCCACATAAAGCGTGCAAAGCTACTGGAACATTCCGGAACAACGCAGAATCAGCTGTGCCTGGCTCCGATCAATCGATATAAATTTAGTCGCGTCTTGCGTCGCAAACAAAGCGATAAAGTGGCGTGGGTGCAGATTTGAAGAAAGAACAAACACTGGGAAGATCCGCGGCAATATTGTTTACCTATGGCTGCCAGGACACAGCGGCATCGCAGGCAGCCATCGCGTGGACGAAGCCGCGTGAACTGCTCGCCATGAAGGCGATTGTGTGTCCATCCCCATCTCGAGAGCCGACGCAGCATGTAGGCTTACACCGCTGGCGTGGGACACCCCTTAGCGAAAAAATGCTGTGCTAAAAATGCATTTAGAACACGTTTATTAATTTAGTATTTATTTTGCATTTTTGTCCCTATGCTTAAATTGCAACACGAATGGTTTCTAAGTATGCTAGGAGTAATTTTTTTAACATTCTTAGAACTGCATCAAAATTATTAAAAATTCTAACTTCGGCTCAGCTTAAGAAAGGTGTACTAGTCGGATTTGCCTGGTAATGCTGTTCAATGTGGTCAACATCAGAAGTAATGACTGAACTTGCTCTAAGCATCAGGAGGCAGACAATCCCAGATAAAAAGCGTTCTCATCAAGAAGTGTATCTCGATGCAAGGTCACGTGACGGAACCTTAACGGGAAAGATATCACCACACAAGAAATGCGGACGAAAAGTGACGTCAGCAAAGAGGAACAGCTCTGACAGGCCTGATGCTTGGCTTGTCATATATATACCCCCGAGAGGAGACACATTATCTTGCCCAGTGAGGCGCTTTTTGCGCAAAGACTGTGGGCCCCAAAATTGTCGCACAAGCGTCGGAATAGTCGCGTTCGAATCTGCGGTCTACCTAGAACCGAATTGTTAGTCGTTACTTGCGTCAGGCATCGGTCAGGAGTCAAACTGTCAACCAACACATACCTGGGCGTCAATAGGAGCCGGTCGGCCTTGCCAGTCGGGATCCTTTTCGCTGGCATGTTCGGGCCCGGAGGCGCGCATGGCGTCATTGCCGGTATAATGCTATCACGCGGTCGACACGTAATTTAAATAAGTGGTGATTGTCTTTCTGCAATAAGTTAACATAAACGAATGGACGACAAAAAAGGCAGAGTTTTCACTGTTCCCTGAAACGTGATTTCGAGCACTAGGTTGTTCGACGGCAGCTTGAAGTGTGCTGCAAATACCATGACGCGGACTCTTCATCTGTTAGAATTGAAGTATGCTATGCACGAATTAATTTCGTATTTATGAAAGTACACTTTAAATGCGCTGCCAAGGTGTCATTCCCCGAAACGCGATTTCGTACACTAACTGTTCAATGGCAACTTGAAGTGTGCTGCAAATACGTTTACGCGGACAGCTCATATTCGTTAGAATTTAAGTATAATTTGGACGAATTAATGTCGTATTTGCGAAAGTACACTTCAATACACAGCCAACATGCAAAGGTCATTGTTCGAAACGCGATTTCGAGTACTAGACTGTTCCACGGCAGCAAAAAGTGTGCTTCAAAAACGAATAAAAGGACTACCCGTTTGTTAAAATTGGAGTATACTTCAAACGAATTAATTTCATATTTACAAAAGTACATATTTAATAAATTGACAAGATGCTAAACCGCATACGTATTTTTTCACGTGTTTGAAACGTGCTCGAAACATGCTTTAAGGGGCGTACACTTCACACGAATTAATTTCGTATTTACGAAAGTACACTTTAATATATTCACAAGATGCTAAAACCCCATTCATAATTTTTCACGTGTTTGAAACGTGCTCGAAGCATATTTTAAGTGACGTTTTTTAAGAAATTTTAAAGATATATTTCCAATACCAAGCATAAAACATCACGAGCCTATTTCCATCGTATTTTTAGTGCATTCATGAATACAAAATATGTCTAAAAAACAATTATAAACATCCCGAAGTATATTCCAAACGTATTAGTTTTCATTAAGGGATCATGCTTTCCGCATGGAATTTAGGCCCGTTTTTGAATTTGTGTTTAAAAACCTTGGACCCAGATATGAAGCTCCTGGTTCCATCCGGCCTACCACGACGTGAAGCAGCTTTGCTGTGTCGCTTGTGGCTTGGTGTAACTTTCACCAACCATTGCTCTTTCTTAATCGCTATGGCTGATAGCCCTGCATGTGCCATCTGCGGATATGACGAGACTTTATACCGCATTCTTTGTGACTGCCCTGCCCACAGCGCCTTAAGACAGTCTCTCTGATCTGCGCTGGAGCGTCTAGATCCGTGCCCACTGACGGAAATGAAGCTTTTCGGCCACTGGCCACGGCGATCGTCGGCGGTGAAGGCCTCCAAGGCACTGCTCCGCTTTTTGAGGACTTCTGGCCTGCACGATAGGCTGTGACGTTAACGAACGCTGTGACTTTGCATAGTGACTTCAATTTCCTGCTACTCTCTTTTATTAATTGGTTTTTAGGGAAAGGAAATGGCGCAGTATCTGTCTCATATATCGTTGGACACCTGAACCGCGCCGTAAGGGAAGGGATAAAGGAAGGAGTGAAAGAAGAAAGGAAGAAAGAGGTGCCGTAGTGGAGGGCTCCGGAATAATTTCGACCACCTGGGAATCTTTAACGTGCACTGACGTCGCACAGCACACGGTCGCCTTAGCGTTTTGATCCATAAAAACACAGTCGCCGCGGTCGGGTTCGAACACGGGAATTCCGGATCAGTAGCCGAGCGCCAATTATGTTATTCACTAATTATTTTATTATTAGCCAAGCGCCCTAACCACTGGCCACCGCGGCGGGTAAACTACTCTTTTCTCCATCTTTTTATCCCCCCACCCCCTTCCCCCCGTGCTGGGTGGAAAACCGGTTATTCATCCGGTTAACCTCAGCTGCCCTTCCTCCTCCTCCTGCCCCTTCTAACCACGCACTGGAGGTATATGCTTCCATTTGACCTATGGGGAAGGGAAGTTAGGGCAAGGGGGGGAGAGGGGGGTCTGAATCAAGTCGATAAACGCAGAGCATAGCGGCGGTAAGATCGTGGCCGCAAACGGGGCCGCAATATCGAAAACAAAAGTCCACAAGAGGCGCCTACACTTCGGCAAACGTGAAAAAAAAAATCAAATTATCCGTGAGGCTGTGTTTCGCGTAACTTGGTTCGATGTTTTGAATAACCGAAGCCAAGGACGCAGCCAATTTTGACGAAAGTTCGTTTTCGCCACAACTGCATCCTTTGCGTTCACGTTTTTTCTCGTCTCTGGCACTTGTGAGGATTTTCGGAGGCATTGGGTACTGAAATCTGCAAGTTGCTTCTTGAGCGCTATGTAGGATTGAATGATTGATCGATTTGTTTATTTATTTATGAATTTATTTATTTATCTATTTATTTAAAGGGGGTTTATCCGCAAATAAAACGGGCATAGAATTCTCCCAAATCTGAAAGAAGGGCAACGCAAAACCAAGTTCGCTTCGCCTTTCTCGTTCTCATCTTCCTGAGCGGCATCAAGTGCGGCCGTTATGGTTCGCTACAATCGGGATCGAAGAGGAGCCACCCTGGCGACCTATGGCGAGGGCTGGAGGAGAGGGTCGTATACAGCAGGCTGGCATTAGGCTGGTAAGCTAGCAGTGTGGTTCATTAATGTTGAGTTGTGAACTTTTTCACTGTTACTGCTAGCCTCCTTAATTATTGAGAGACGTGTAGGCCTCCGTAAGTTATAGCCATATCAGTTTTTTTTAATTTCGAAAACGCGGTTACCCTCGGCGCTGTGGCCCAACAATATTGGCTGCATCGCGCCAAAATATACGAACCTTCGAGAAGCTTGCAGCCAAAGCAACCTCTCTACTGCGCATAACCTGTCTAAATAGAATTTGTTGAGCCACGGCGCCGAGGGTAACCACGTTTTCGAAATTCTAAAAACTTATATGGATGTTACTTACGGAGTGCTACACGCCTCGCGATAATTGGTGTACCTAAAAGTAATTGTTGAAAGATTATCTATTGAATATTAGTTAATCAGCCTGCTAGTTAGCATGTCTTAGCCGTGTATTGATGCATTACAGCACGGGCAATGTTATGTAGAAAAAAGCGCTCATCTAACTCAAAAAGCCTTTTCTTAAAAATTATGCAAAGTGTTACGTGAAACACCCTCTATAGTGGAGAGAATACATAGCGCAACCAAACACGAAGAAATCTTCTCATGCAGCTTCTGGTGTGAGAAAAAAAAATGTCATTGATTTTATTTCGTGTGGATGCAAGCTTTGTACCCACTTAAGCTGTCCCGGACCCCGACAGATTTCGCGTCGAGTGCATCTGGCATGAACGTTATGAGGAAGTTATGTGGCCTGGAAATGGAAGGCCCCAGCAACCGTCTGACCAGCATTTCTCCTTGAGGTGCAACTTCATGCGTTCACCCGCGTTCTTGGGCGCCGCACTTCCTTCTAGGACACATGTAGGGGCGCTGCCAAAGCTGCCTCCATTGTAACGCTTGAGAGGCGATTGGTTGCAGGCTTTGCGTGCAATGCTACTGTCAAGGTATTTGATGTTCGTAAATGATCACAGCGACATCTCCGCTGCTCATTTTTCTCAGTTCTATTCGTTGCAGAAGTACCTACACATCTACCCATATAAAAGGAAGGAGTCAAGATATGTGTAGATCCCGTCTGATCCGCCATGTCACTAGGGCACTCCGCAAGACACTATGTTGTCGGGTTTCGGCCGCAGGCAGCCATAGTCGCTGCGGTGGCTGCTTGCCCACGGCGTCAGTGAACTAAGCACAGTGTTCTTGGTCTGATCCCAGTCTTGATGGCTGCCAGCGAGTGAAGGGGAGTCTAAAAACGTTAGTATGCTGATATTTTTAGGTATGTTAATGAACCTCGGGTGGTCAAGATTAGTCTTGAGTCACCCAGTACAGCGTACTTAATGGTATGCCTCCCTGGAGTTTGGCGCATCCATATTAATAAATAATTCTTGAGATACCTTGGCTAGCAATAATATGCATCATCTGTACCATCACGCCTGCTCACTACATGCATTACCGATCATTATCACCGTTAGCCTAACTTCTTTCATTGCAACACAAAGGCCTTTCCCATCATTTTGCAAATAACCTGTCGTGCGTCAGCTGCGACCATTCCATACACGCAAGTTCCGAATGGCATCTACCCACCTCGTGCTCAGATTCCTCCCATTTTTTTTTTAATATTAGCTGGAGTAAGCCCGTACCCGACGGCGTTATCGTGGCTTAAACCATTCTAATATAACTTGAACTTCAGCCTGGTACCGCAGCCTGGTACGTTCGCCATCTTTCGGAATCCACTCTGCAACAAATATGGCTATCGGTTCTCCTGCCCAGGCCCATTTCTTTTTCTTGATCTCAGCTAGGATATCATTAACTTGCGTTTGTCCCCTGACCCACTGTGCCCTATCCCGCTCTCTCAACGTTACACCTGTTATTTTTTTTTACCCAGCTAGCTGTGTATTCTGCATTTGTTTCTCAAACATTACTTCCACACCGAGAGATCGATTGCCTTAACATTCTGCTTGTTCCATAAAAACCGCGTTACGTGTCTTATTGAAGAATGCTAATTTTACGGACTCTGATAAGCACTGTACTTCCTCGAAATGAGCTGTCTCCCGGAACGGTGACGCACGAAAGTCACTAGCCTCACGTTCTGTCAATCCTCTCCCTAAAAAATGGTACTCTCTACCGCGGTGGCCGAAACGCTAGCCATCATGCTAACCACACACCACTGCGATAACATTCTGGTTCGCTATAAAAGTCAAGGCGCCTGCCGTCAGTTTTCAAACAACTCACTCTATTCTATTATACACCTGCTTATCCAACAAATCTAACTCCCATTGCAGACTACTGGATCATCCCCAAAAATTGTGGACAAGTGCATTTTTCAACCAGACGTGATTATGAACGCATTTTTATATACCCTATTATTCCAATACTATAATCAGTATATCCGCAGATCTGCCCTCGGCAGGCTTGCATATTTTGGCTATTAACGTTCTCGCTGTTGTCAGAGATGCTCTCCATTAGTTTTTAATGTCAGTCTTAATTATTTCATGCGAGTGATGGACAAACTTTAAAATAAGGATTTTTCTATCCATTGCTAGAATGCATCATTACCTTCAGTATTTCAATAATAATGCCTTTCAATATTCCACATTGGCCTCACAATTAAAATTGATGTCCGATAATCCTGGACTTGGCCAGGTTATATGCGAGCAAACTCAAGAGCGCAGGCGCTCTCACGCCCTGAAGTGAATCTGTCTGTCTGTTGTTGCCAGGAAGAAAGAAAAGGAAAGTGCACAGGCCTGCCCACTGGCTCAAGCCGAGCCACAATCGCTACCACGTGCAGATAGAAGGAGAGTTGAAAGATGGGATAGAAAGACAGGATAGCAAAGACGCGCGGTATAAAGACCAAGGCCGATCCCGGAGGCAGTGCAATACCGGGCCAACCGGTGGCGGAAGTGAAGCAACCTTCAAACTCTCCGCCACATTTCCAAAAATAAGTCCAATTGGGACCCGTGTCAGATATTCTACGGGGTCCGGACACCGATTCATCTAAGTGAATCGGAAAGCACCAGTTTTCCTGCCGGAATCCTACGACGCATGTAAGCGCCGCAAGGTACCACGCAAAGAATGAAAGAATGGACAGTTTTCCACCCAGAAGTTCTAAAACATTTTGATAACGGTTTGGTCTTGCTCCTACCGCACTGGGCACCTTTTATTATACCGAAATCCATTTCGACTTGTCCAACCCTTCATTCCGAACTTCACGCGCGAAGAGGATCTTTACAGTCATCATCATCATAATCAGCCCGGATCAAACACAAATGACCCCCCAGTACGCACAATATACAGGTGAGCCTAAAGTTTTGAAGCACGCTTTTTTAGGTACACAGATTACTTTTCGTCATCACCATCAGCCTGAATACGCCCACTGCAGAGCAGACATCTCCTATGTCTCTCCAATTTACCCTGTCGTTTGCCAGCTGCGGCCAACGTATCCCTGCAAACTTCCCAATCTCAACCGCACCCTTAATTCTCTGCTTCCCCCTGCTACTACCAGAGTCCATCAAGACGCTATTGTGGCCGCAGGGCAGTGCGCGCACTCGTGAGCGAACTTTGGTGAGCCTCTGTGCATTCCTCGAACACACGGGCTTGACGTCCCGTCTGTTTTCTGTCAGGTAGTTACACGCAGTGACCGAACGCTCCGCGAGTTCTACCTTGAACGATTAATAACTGGACGCCCCACTCCAGTTGTAACCAACACAGTGCTGTGCGCATGTGTGATTTAATTCCTCTAAAATGAACTAATCACGAGCACAACCTGGACACATTTCTTATTGTGTAAATAGTTTGTACATATTACTTCTCCCCCTATCCTCTCTTCCAGTCCCCTCACCTCTTTCATTTCATTTCTCCATTCTGCCTGCTATCCTTTATTTCCGCTGCCCCAGCTCAGGTGCTTCAGTGATGGCAGATGCCGGGGCTAGCAAAAATCCTTTCCTTCCTTTTTGCTGTTATTTTTTAATAAAACCACTACAACCACCACCACCCTGCTACGCTTGCCTTCTCTTGGCATCCATTCAGTTACTTTTAAGGACCATCGGTTATCTTGCCTTTGCAATACATGCCCTGCCGAAGCCCATTTCTTCCTCTTGACTTTGACTAGGATGAAAAAAGAGGCATGACCTGTGCGGCATTGTAATGTCAGTATTGGCAGGCATGGAAAACTGGCGAATAATTAACTAGAAAGATGGTTCACCAATTTCTGACACTTAAATACTGAAAAATAACAGTTAGGCACCTGTTTGCACTAGAGATTTTTAGCTAGTCGTTAGTAATAGCTAGTGAACTATTTAGGTTTTCGAAAACGGGATTAGCTTCGGAGCTGTGAAAAAAAACGGATTGGTTTTTAGTAAAGGAAATGGCGAAGCAATTTTCTCACATCTCGATGGACACCTGAACCGCGCCGTAAGGGAAAGGATAAAGGAGGGACTAAGAGAAGATAACAAAGAGGTGGCTGAGTGGAGGGCTACGGAATAATTTCTTCCGCGTTGGCATCGTTACGTGCACTGACCTCGCACAGCACACGGGCGCCTTTGCGTTGCGCCTGTATAGAAGCGCGGCCGACGCGGCCCGGTACGAACCCGAGAACTCCGGCTCAGCAGCCGAGCGCCATTCTCCAAGAGCGCGCGTCTTTGGCACGCGCAAACCAACACCCATCTCATTACGTCCCTGTGTTTTAAACTGGCAACAGTCCCTCATCAGACCCCCCTTCTTCCCTCCCGGCCTTCTGGTGGTCGAAATTATTCCGGAACTTTAGTCTTTCACTCAAATCTTCCTTTCTATGCGCCGCGGCTGAGGTGTCTACCGAGGTGTGAGGCAGTTGCTCTGGTTTTATTTCTTCAAAAAAAATCTAAAATTCACCAGAGACACTTAAAGCCTGTTTCAGATGCAAGCGAAAATGCTAGCGAATCCTGCCGCCGTGGCGCAAAACCAGTTTTGAGTTGTCGTGGCAAGATGGAAATTTTGCGCTGCGACGTGCCGCTCATCCGCTCAGCTCGCTTACCTGTGAACCAGCCTTAAGACTGGTTGCGTTTGAGAATGCGAAAGCAGTAAAATTTAAATGCTCAGTGATGCTGCGCTGCAGAATGACGAGTCATGATTGCTAATACGAGGCATGGATACGCATACTTTGTACAAACGACCTACATCTAAGATTACGTACCTGTAAAGTGCTTAGGCATGCTGCGTAGCAGAAGTAAAGGGCTGTCATGCGTCATGACTATGACTGCGATACCTGTAAAGTGCTGATTGCGTTGCAGAAGTAAAGTTCTATTTATGAGGCATGAGTCATGATTATGAGTGCCCATCATGGCTACGCATGCTTTGTACAAACTCTACACAGCTTATACATCACGTCACTTGCAAAGTGCTGTCATGGTACTTCGCAGCATGACTGTGTCATGAGTGATGACTTTGACTACGAGCCATGACTTTCGTAGGGCATAATGCGCTACGTTTCATCATTCACGATTATACATGTTCGCTTACATATGTTGGTGACCTCGTACATCGGCGTACTCCACCATCCGAATTTCGTGCCTTAGACCTCGGCGGACAGCTTTTGTGGTAATGGTGGATATAATGCTTTCGCATTAAAAACAAACTGTGGCGCTGTAGCCTATTTCCCATGTGGGCTGGAGCAGAGAATAGGAGCGAGGAGGGGCATTAGGAGCGAAAAGCGATAAGCACTGCACCACGACGAGACAGAGAAGCTCGTATAGTACGGGCGGCACGGAGCGACGTGTAGCAGTGGACATTGCTTTCCAAATACGCACGCTTTTTGGAAAGTGCGCACGAAGGCCACCCTCCGCTCTTCTGGTGACCTCCGCTGAAATAGCCTGTATATACAGCAGCTTCCCAGCTGCCATTCATGCCCTTCACTAAGTTAGTTAATCATTGAGAGTTGCGCAAAATTTACAAGTGTTTATTCGTCGTATGCACATCTTATGTAGGGGTTTCCGAAAAAGACCACTGGCATTCGTCACCTTCCCCAAAACCAATGCTTGATCACTACCTTTCGGGTGAGCTTGTTCGCCCCGCGAACAAAGCGAACTTAATACACTTTCTTGGCTTTCTAATCCAGCCCGTCCGTGATATGCCGGTCGAGAGGACTGGTAAAACCATGGCTAGGGGTCTCCTTTACTCCATTAAAATTTGCCGGTCTGTCTTGTCCTTGGCGTTAACAATGAAACGCTGGCGTTAACAATGAAACGCTTTACTACACCACATTCCAGTTCGCCCGTCAGTACCGTCTTCTTTTTTCGGTGGGTTTGAGCACGATCGATTGCCCGTTTCGCGCTCAGAGCTGGTCGCATTTTGTCCTTTCACACATGCCTTTCATTTCCACGTTTTCGTTTTGCTTAATTTAAGAAGTTCAAAACAATGTCGCATACACACGTTATCGGTGCGCTAAATTCAACAGCGGCCGTTTAGCTAGGTAATTAACACCTCGACTGAAATAGAGTACCTCTGCACTTAACCTTCAACTTTGATAAAAATTGACACGGCGTTCGGCGAAGGCAGCCAACGTATTGCACATCTGGGATGAGTTGCAGCAAGACATTGGCATTCGAAACGACTCTGCCAAGGGAGCCTTCAGAAACAAGTGGCAGCCGGCCAAATTCAACGGCGACTAGCGGCAGCTTTTGTTCGTTCTTATGCCTGTCATCCCAACTTTTCACCGTGCCAATAATATTCTTCAGCGCTCAAGCAGCGCTGTTCTTCTCTGTGAACAAACAACTAGGCCCTATATTTACGCTGTTACCTTTTCGGAATGTCATAGCGTAAACAACAGGTGTACACGGAACTTCCCTGTCTTACGGCATCTTTGCTGTGTATTTTTTAGCACACTCTGTGTTATAATTACCAGAAGCCAAGTCCTTATTCCTTGAAGTCACGCTATGTAATGCGAAGGAAGGCTAGTTAAGCCTTTCTTCGAGTCCTTTTCCTCTTAATATTATCAGTACAGGCTAGCAACCTGGTACCCTTTTCGTGTTAAATTTCCCGCCTGTTCTCCTCCGCTCTATATCGCTCTCTTTGCGATCAGTGTTAGTTGAAGAAAGGGGATGCGTCTCTTTGATTGTTGCTGTCTCTGCACATAACCGACTGCTGCCATAGGAGTGCGGGAGCAAAACGAACACAGAAAGATAAAACATTGACGCTATCTTAGGCACCGCCATCTGGTCTAGTTGTAACCATCAAAGCAAATACCTACGTCAAACAGCGCGGAACCGTACAAAAATATGATGAAAAAAAAATTGAAACAATTCCCTTTTCATGCAGTGCTAATAACGGGGCACTAACGTAGATCTGGCACCGTTTTGACTTAAATAACTAATTAGCGCAATCAGAAGACGTTTTGGACCCTTTTTAAAGCTTTGTTACACCGAGGGTTCGTAGCATGGAAAGCAAGGCTTCTTTTTTCTTTAATTTGTTACTAACCTAACCATTGTTTTTCAACTATTGTTTTTCAATACATAAAAATGTTCCACCTTAACAACTGCGCATTTATCTCTGTACTTACGACTGCTTTTATAAGGCATTGCGCGCCTTGTTTATCCACCTTGTTCAGATTTCTAGATGAAGTTAGAATAAGGGCGTCCTTGTCAGAGCCTGACGATTGTAACGGCTTGAGTTTGAATACCGTTATTTTCACTATTTTCAGCCTAATGCGTCCACAGCAAGACCAAGGCCTCCACCATATCCCTCCCAAAGCCTAACGCAGCCACCCTACGCCAATATATTCTTAGGGCGTTATCTCTACTGGTCCCGTTTCGAGTCTCCGAGCTTTGCTTATTCCACGGATAGAATACAAGATGGCAGCCTCCATAGCAGACTATCCCAGTAGTTGCCATGGTAACCGATGGAATAAAATGGTAAAAGGCGGCAGCGTGACGTCCGAGCACCACAGCTCGAAACTAATTGATGTTGATCCGGTACGCTATGTGTTTCAGGGAAGGTGATCACTGGTGTTTAAAAGTAGGGTTTTTGATGTAAACAGAAGCTTTCTCCCGCATAGTAATGCCAGCGTTAGTGGACGTCAAAAAACAGGCGAATCATCTTAACTAGCTAAGTGATTAGCTAAACTCTAATAGTCAACTTTTTAACTATTACCAATGGGCGTCTGATGGTAATTAGATATTTGTAGCCAGCCGTTAATAATAGCCATATCAGTTTTTAGAATTTCGAAAACGGCATTACTCTCGCCGCTGTGGGACAAAATCTGGCTACATCTTGCAAAAATACATGCACTTTCGAAAAGTACGCAGGCAAAGAAACCCCTCCAGTGGTCGTAACTAGTCAAATAGCCCAATTTTGTCGTGCCACAGAGGCGAGAATTAAGGCGTTTTAGAAATTTTAAAAACTGATATGACTATTACTAACGGCCGGCTACAAATCTCTAATTGCAATCAGGTGCCTGTTGGTAATAGCCAAAAGTTAGCTATTAGAATTTAGTTAATCTCTTAGCTAGTTAAGATGATTCGCCTGTTTCTTTTTTTTTTTTGACGTCCGCCAACGCTGGCATTCCTATGCGGGAAAAAGCTTGTTTACCTCAAAAACCCTATTTTCAAAAAAATTAGTGCACCTTCCCTGAAACGCCTGGTATATATCTCACTCTAGCACGTGTCAAAGTCTGGTCACTTAGTCCCGACATTCGTGTAAAATTTGTAGGCGAACCGTTTGCCGCAGAAAGTTCGGAGTTGTGGCATACGACTTAAACTTACTAGTCAGTTAGTCAATAAACTTACTAGTCAAGTTAGAGTCTAACTTGCTGCAGTGATTTGAACCGGCGACCTCTGTCAGGTGTGTTAACGCTCGATATTCGATCGCTGTTTCAGCGTCGGGTAATTTTTTTTTATCTTCACTTTCGTTTCAATTTCTTCACCGCGATGCGATGCTCGTCGAGTTCGGTTGTAACTTACTCAGCTCTCTTACCCCTTACTTAGTTCTCTTTAATTACAGTTTCTTCCTAAACTTTCTTCGAGCCCCGTGCTGTCGAACTTTACCTGCATCGGCGGTGGTTGCCTCGGTTTTGTTTCTTTTTACTTTCTTCCTCGTTTTTTTTTTTGCATTCCTGACACCCTGGCGCTTCAGGCTACATCCTCCTTTCACTGAAATCCGTTTCTTATTTTCTCTGCCGTAAGACATCATCTGCAGTTTTTTCTCAGCCTTCTGTATGTTTATTTCGAATAGCATGTCGTGAAACATAATGAAACTAGCAACAAAAATGGGAATGCAAGATAAGGAAGTACACAGGGCAACGCTGTCCTGTGTTGCTGTGTCTCTTGTGTTGCTGTATTTGCTCCTGATATCATTATATGCTTGACCCACAATAACCAGCCCGCATGTTAGCCCTATTTCAGGAAATCGTCAAAACGAATTTGTTCTCTATGCGCGCTGATTTCTTTCTCTACTGTAAATTTCCCCGTAAAATTTCAATATTCCTCTCCGTAGCTCGCTGCTCTGTTGTCAGTTCAATCTCAGGCCCCTTCTTTATAGCCTCCAGTTTTCGGTGCCTGTGGGGAGTATACCACTGTTGCACAATCTCCGCTTGAGGGACAACGGGAAGCTCATAACTCAACAATGCCAGCCGGCGGGCTCAAATTTAGTCTCATACCGCTGGCAGTTTGCCGTGGTCCAGATCCGCGGCCATATTGCAACGATGCACTTATTGTACTTCGTCACTACCGGTCGTGAACCATTGCCTCTTTCCCAGACTCTTGATCAAAGCTTAAGGTTTGTTCGCAGTAATTTTTTGTACCACCCTTCTCATCGACGGGTTCTCGTCATTAGTCATGCGTGACAGCTCTTCGCAGTCAGCAGGGCAATACCATCAGCAAATCGGAGGTTATCGATGTGTACTCTGTCATCGCTTTGTCCCGCATTTTCCAGTGCAAACCCTTGAATGACTTGTGTAGCAAGCAGCCAATTGCCACGGATGGGTTTATTTCTCCTGACAAATTCCTCTTCTGGCTGGTATGCAACCTCTTCTTCCGTGGAGAAGTACGGTCGATGTGCAGTCACTCAATATTTTTCTTTGACATATCCCACTTTTATAACCGGGTTGCGCAATGCCCGTATGATTACTGCTGTTTCAACTGAATGGCAGCTTTCTCGGAGTCCATGAAGGATATAGCTTACGGTAATTCATTATATTGTGCGCAATTTTCTGTGGTCCGATTGGTGGTTATATTTTCACACTTATTGTATTCATCTACATAACAATTCGCTGTTGAGGGGAGGCCAGCAGCAATATTTGTCAGCTAGTTCCAATATGTTACAATGAAATCGTTCCTACTGCAAGCAACTTTCAGTTGGACTCAGTCACTAACAGCGTCGCTACTACCGATGAGCGCCGGCTACGTTGACGGAGAGCTAGCTGTTCTTTTCTTGCGCGCATAACGTTCTCTTTGTACGTGCAGTCAAGCACTTTTCCTCAGACAAGTTTGTCTTATTTATTTGGTTATCCCGAGCACATCCATTTAATTTATCTGAAAACAGACGACTCAGAGTGAGGTTACCTTTGGCATCAAACCTGTATAATGGTTCCAAATTACCAGCGCGGAAACAGACGAAGACACGAGAAGAAAAACACGACAGGACGGGCGCTGACTAACAACTGTTTATTTTTTAGGTAAACGGAGCACAATATATGCCCAAAAAAAACCGTGACAGTCAGGGAGCCAAAGATTACAAACCTAAAGCACAGTCATCAAAGGGCGGCCGACACATGCATGAACCAGAAGGAAAAATAATGAACTGCGTTCACTCGCGCCTTCAGAAATTGAAGCCATTCGTGTCTCGCTCATGTCCTCCTCATCCGTGTCAGTGTGCCACCTCTGTGCCCAAGGTGCACCGTCGGAGCGATGTTCAGATGTTACGCGCCAATGCCATGTAGGAACTTTTTTGCGTCCTGTGATCCACTTTTTTTTTTTCGGCCGCGAAATAGTCCCGGCGCCCGTCGTTCCCTGAGGAAGTTACAGTACTCTCGGCCACTTCGTTACTTTTTTTTACCTTTAAAGCTGCTGCTACTATAACTACTACGGCTATTGTCACTACCACAACCACCGCCACGACCGCTCACGTGATAATAATAACAATACTAATATTAACTTTTATTTTCCAAGAACACGTTGTGCAGGCTGAGCCAAAAAAGCTGGAAAGCAGCTTAAATAATCCCTCCCTTAACCAACGAAAGTATATATTTGCATTCAAGTAAGGCAGACTAGTCAGTGTGCAACAAAAAAAGAAAAAGTGGCATTTTTATTACGCAGAAAAAAATGAGTAAACCTAATCCTTGAACGCTTCTGTGGGTACATAATGCAGTTTCTTATTCATCCGCTTCGGCCGGGCATATCAGGATAGGTAGAATGCATTACACGCTTTAGAAATATAACAAACAGCAGCAAAAGAATCCGACGTCAGACCAAATTTTTTTACACCGCCTTTCCGCCGGCATTGCCCTGACCGGTCCCGGCCGAAGCGGGGCGACGCGAAATGTAGTCCTCCCGGAGAGAGCGAAAGCCGCGGCTAAAAAAGAAAAGCGCCGATGGGCGAGCCGGCCTGTCGGTGCGGCGAAAGGTTTTCGCTTCGCTGTTGTTTCTGCGGTTACCACGACAAAGCGTAAGACGAGGAAGCGGCCTCTTTCTCTCTACTCGGTAATCATCGCGACGGTGGTTATGCCACGCCATTTGGTTTGCGCCCCCGGCGTCTCCGTATCAACTACTGGTTTTGGGTGCGCCGTCTTCTCACGACGCTCGCTCCGGAGATTTGCGGCCGACTAACCTTGCCCGCTGCTGGCAGCGTCCTCTGCAGAGGCAACAAACGGGTGCGTATGCACTACGCGTGTCTCATTGCGCTCTCGCATCACTGAGCTCTATTCACGTATTACTGCTACGCTTGATTCCATAGGGATGAATTCGTTGCGCTATTTTAAAGAGGTTCACCGCCGCTTTCCAATCGATGAATTTCACCGGCTATACTAATGTAGTACCGACACGCTTGTTTTTAGCAGCATGCAGATAGTCTTGTATATAATGTTAGAGGGCAACCATCTGTGTGTGTGTTTTTTTTTTAGCGGCGCTGTTTTAAGACGCCTCATCTGCCAACTGCCAGTTTTAACAGATTATTGTTAGCATTGTTGTGTGCGGCATTATCAAGTCTTATTTTTGGACCTCTGTGGGACTTGCACTGCGCTTTGTTTCACGGCCACTAATGCGCCTGTAGAACACGCGCAGACTCCCAGGACAACCGCAGTGTACAACCATATTTCGCATCTCTGAAACTTAGGTGTGACTCGGTGTGTCTTTATTCGGATCCTGCTACCCGCGTCTCGCGGCACTTGCGTATGCCATCATAGATCGAAGACACGTTATTGGAAGAACGCCACCTGGCTGCGCAGTGTCGGCGTTACATTCAGAGTGTGTTGAATTTGGTGGGTTCATGCGCGCATTTGCACCAAATTAGCATTCCTCAACGAGAAGCGTCCAAAATATTCGCTTTCGTTAATTGGTGAAACGCGGCTAAACTTTGGCATTCCTGCTTCGGTTATTTTACCAGTGGTGCTCCAAGGAAGAGAAAAGAATTTGTTTGCCCCGCATAATCCAGAGATCTCGCCCTCTTTCTGTCACTCTTTTTCTGCCGCCATTGCTGCTGCGTTCCGTCAACGCAAAAGGATGTCGGAGTGCTCCCACATGAGACCAGTAATATCCAACACCATGGAACATCGTCATGAAACCTTGCTTGCATACAATCTCTCGAGAGAGGTGGCTGGCACCACCAACGAAACAAATTTGGAAGCTTGATACGTTTCAGGGCTGCTTTGTTGGGTGACGCGAACCAGCTCTCCAAGAGGTAGGGTGGAAGTTTCCCTACCACAGCAACGAGCTCAAGCGCCAGCGCAAGCAGAGCTACTTCGTTTCCCGATGCCTGAGACAAACTCGGCCACCGCCGCAGGTTTTCCTTTCTTTTGTTTTCTTTTTCTTTTTCTCCGCTGGGACCGGCCCATGTCTCGCAAAACCGGGTCGCGTTATGCAATTCCGAACTACCGTCTAGCTCCCTCCGCCCCAAGCAAGCCCATCAAAATTCTGGGAGACACACAGGCGCGTCAAGAAAGGGTAACCAGTCAGCGGGTTGTTCCGCGTCGCACACTGCCCCCGCCACCAAAGCGCGCTGTTCTCGGAAGAAAGGCTTCATGTAACGCGGCGCCTCGTCGCGCCGGTCTGTCATGCGGCTTTTCCGCACATTGAACAATCACTAAAATTTCAGAACCCGTTATCCAGGATACTGAAAATCGAAATTTCTTCACTTTTAAAATTAAACTATGAATACGCACAAAAATGGAATTTGTACGCAGGTTCCGCGAGCAGGTGAGCACCAAATTAGGGGATGGATGGAATGGATGGAAGATATGAGCGTCCATTTTGAAACCACGTGCTGACAGTTGCCACCGTGCGCGGCTTTTTTTTTTGTTTATATCTATTTGACGGATAACTTTTGTTCTCTATTTGTTTCTGTATTTTTGTCTGCCTCAGATGTTCACTGTCAAACCGCTCTAAATTTTTGAAGCACATTTGGCCGCAGGGCAGTTCTCTCCATTTTTTAGAAGTGGGATAACATCTTTATTGAAGCCTAGCACGAATCGCATTTCTGAGGCGACACCATCTTCGTGACTTCTGTCTAGCCTTACAACTGAGCTGCACGAGCTAAATATAATAAGCCCAGGTGTGTTGAGGTGCAACGTTAGGGACGGCAAGCGGGCACAGTGGGTTGGGTACAAAAGCGAGTTAACGACATCCTAGTCGAAATGAAGAGGAAGAAATGGGTTTCAGCAGGGCATGCAACGCGAATGCAAGATAACCGATGGCCGTTAAGGGTAACGGGCTGAATTCCAAGAGAAGGCAGATGTAGCAGAGGGCGACGGAAAGTTAGGTGGGCAATGAGATTAAGAAGTTCGCGGGTATGAGGAGGCCGCAGCTGGCAGGGTAATTGGGGAAGTATGGGACAGCCCCTAGAACTGCAATGGGTGTAGTCAGGCTGACGATGAGGATGACGAAGACGACAATAGTTTACCATTGGTACGCGTCAACCATCGCCGCAGCGTCCTCCATTATGGCTGTATTGGTATTGCACTTGTCGCCTCTGAAAGAATTGATTCCCACTTGCTGAGACTAAATGACTCTCGTGATCTTCCACCCTTTCTTCTGCGCTTGCAAATGCTCAGCAGTGGTAGCGCTTGCAGCTGCGGTCGTGCTATGGAGCAGCATGAGACAAGAGATGGAAAGATTCGCCTATGTCACGAAGGCCAGGTTTATGATGGTGCCCCCGATCGTGCAAAGGCTCCCAAGGCGGCCGAACGCATCGCTAATGCCGAAGAGTGGGACAGCGTTATGGCACACGAAGCATCAAAACTTGCGTAGCACGCTGGACAACACGCACAAGAGAAAATGGCGACACGGCAGTGCGTAAACAACGAAAATCGCCGAGTGCGGTGGTCCGCTGCAAGAGAAGCCGCTGATACAGCAGCCAACCAAGCGGGCGACGGCGGCACCAAGTCCAGCAGCTGAAGTACCCGGCTGATACCCGAGTGCGACTGCCACCACCTATGAGCCGTTCTTGAATGAGCTGCCCCTTTTCCTGCAATCGATCAGTTGCTTACACCTATTCTCTACGACAAATAAAACTGTATATTTTGCTTGCTTGTTTGTTTGTTCGTTTTTGTTTGTTTGTTTTTTTCTTGCTTAGTTGTTCGGCCGGTCGGTCGGTGGTTTGTTTGTTTGTTTGTTTGTATTTGATATCCTATGGGCAAACGCCATCCTAGAGGGGAGCGTTTTTATGGAAGTTCCACAAAACCTTGCAAACGTTTCTAGTTAGACCGTGTTAAGCAGGTGCGGAAACATGAGCGATCAACAATGGAGGCGGTTAGTCTGAGAATTCAACGAATGTATTCATTTTTCTTGCCGCGATATCTCCGTAAGAAAATTTCTCCGAAATAGAGACTGTCACTTTTCAAATCTCCATCGTTCACCTGCTCCCCAAAGGCAATATTACTCAGATGGGTTTGAGCGCTAGGGAACCACAAAGAGTGACTAGGGAAAGCTAGTAAGCCCTCCGGAGATTGTGCCTCCTGTCCCTATGCACTAAGCCCGTTATACTTAGTTGCACGGGCAGGGACATTTTCTTTTTATTTCTTTTTATCGTCCCACAATATTTTTGTATCTATGCACATCAGGTGGACGTCGTGGGAGCGGGTGCACTTGCGTCAGCGGATGATGGGGGAGGAGTGCTGCTTTGCTACGGAGAAAGCGCACAAGCGTGAGAACATCTCTTCTTTCATAGCGGGAGTGCCGGGTTTGGTACTTCCACGACTAAGTGCTTGAAATGTGGACGATCGTCTCCTGAGACAGGTTAGTTGCGCAGCGAAATTTTAATGTTTCATAGAATGCATGCATAAATTACGAAGTACTTGGAGCAAAGTACCCTCCGCTTGTGTGTAGGAGCAAAGACGTAGGAAAAAATGGAGGATGAGATCTGGCGGTTCTGCAGTCAGTTATAGAGGAGAGAGAGAGAAAGCCACTTTATTAAACAGCCACATATCAAGCGCTCAATACGTCCTGGGTATAGGGCATTAGAGCAGGCTGGTCGGCCAGTTGTTCCGACGCTAGCCAAGTACTCCAAGTAAGAGGGAGGGGTAGAGGGGAAGAAAGGAGCTACTGGGCACTGACAAAGACAGCGCTCCAGATTGGCCGGGGGTGAGAAGCACTTAGGGCAGGAGGGGCCTGACCACAAGCGAAATGTGCAGATGAGCTGGTGCGAGAAAGGTGTTGGTGCGAAATTTTAGCGAATACCAGTATGGGCAACGCTAAGTTGAGTGTGCATTTTGTGGAGTGTCTGAAAGGAGTCACGGAGCTGCCTGCAGGGTTCCTTGAGGATGTGCTTGTAGCGCAGAGTCTCGTCGCAGGTCAGAGGGCTTGACCAGATGATCGCTGGCGCCCGGATGAGTTTCGCGGGCTAGTTTGCGGACCAGCGCATTGTCCCCGATGCCATCACGGCCAGGGATCCACTTATCTGTGACCGTTGCGGGGGACAGGGTATGAAGGGCTTCAGTGAGGTCGGCGTGAAGGTCTGCAGCGATCGTGTGATTTTAAAAGGAGCGAATGGCAGTATGCAATTCTTGTATATTGTGTTTGTTATGTGGAAGGGAACTCATAAACACTACGTTGCACTTTACAATCCAAGGTGATAGCTTTCAACTGTGTCGCGAAAGCAGGCAGAAAATCGAGTTAAATTGTATGGGATGAAATACGTATTTATTTTCTCATATTATGTCCCATGTGCACAAGGAACAAACTGCGGCAAACGGCGCTATGCGAAGAAGCGCATACCAAACTTCGGACACCCCTCGCACTGCCAAACATACAAGACGTGTAATAACAGCTACCGAATTAATTTCGGATAAGTAGTGTTGCAAATGGGTCGCAAGCCCCAAGGGTAGCGTTGGCCCGGCGGCCTGGGGCACAGCTGGAAACATCCGAAGGTCCTGGCAAAGGATGAGTCGACTGCCAACAGAACAACTTGTTTATTCTAGCATCGGAAAAGAGCAGCCGGTCAGGGCGACCACGTTACTCGACGGAAGAAATCGGAGCCTCTCCTTGGCGTCCGGGGCAGCTGCCTTTATACCCTCGGAGTCGTGGGCAAGAAGGAACGGCTCGGGACGAGGCGCCCGAGACGGCGACGCACGGACATGTTGAAACGTGACGTGACGCATCCGCCGGGCCGGCGCCGGTCGGACCTCCTCGCCTCCCAGTTGGGGAGCTCCTCTCCCCGGCTGCCGCGCTTTGACAAGCGTGGGCACCAACATGCACACAGACACACGCACACACGAAGACACGTGGCATTGAAACCTGCCTGGACGCGCTTGGCGGGAGGCGTTAAATCAATCAAAGGAAGCTTTATTTCATAATTCAAAAAAAAATGTACAAAATATTTGGACCGATAGCCTACATGGCTAGTGTCCGGTCCAATACAAATCAAGTCATTTAGGCATTTAGGCAACCACATAAATATGTAAAGTGAGAAAAAAATGAAAACAGCGAATTAACACAGCGAAAGCATCCAGTGTCCGATCGCATGCAAAAACAAGGCATTTTGGCAAACGTACAAGGAAGGTATACACCGGCATTTTAAGAAACACAGAAACACAAAAAGGAAATCACATGATTACTTGATTTTGCAAGAAATATAATTTAGAAGATAGTTTAAAATTGCTGGCAAGCTTTATTTCCAATGGCAATGTATTCCAGACTTTCGTCCCAATGAACTCAATTAATCTCTCACCGTATGTGTTGTGATGGATCGGAAGATTAAAATTACCATTGGCAGCATGTCTTGTGTTGCGAACAGGCAAAGTGAATAAGCTCATCGGGAGTGGAGAGTTAGTTGTTAACATGCAGTTTACTAGAAGGGAGATTTTTTAGTCGCGTAGGGCGGAAAATTTTTGTACTCGAACTTCTTCAAACAGATTGTTACTTGGATGATGCAATAGAGAATATGTTATAATCCTTAGTGCTCGCTTCTGTAACCGTTGCAGAGGTGTGAGATAAGTTGAGTATGTGCGGCCCCATGATTCGCAGCAAGAACTCATCAGACAATGAACGAATGAGAAGTACAAGCTTCGTAATATGTTGCGAGGAAAGTATTGTCTAGCCTTAATAGGGACGTAGCAACCAAACGCAGCTTTATTACAAACGCTGTTCACTTGATTCTTCCAGTTAAGGTTATTGTCATAGATAACACCAAGATATTTAAATGAAGGAACTGATTCGATTATACAATTGTTCAATTATACAATTGCGGCAGCACTGAACGGGCCCAAAATGACCGCCACTTTGAACGAAGCCCCGGCGTCCGTTGCATCCGCGCCGGCTATACTGCGCGTCGTAGGCGAAACGTAACAGACCGCCTCGCCGGGAGAAGGAGATCCCGATGGTCAGGGGACTGCATCCGCTGTCCGGAGGGATGTCGCTCGATGATGCTCGTAATCGAAATCGGTCGTCCCTCGGCGTTGCTTGAGCGCAGCGCACAGAGAAGGCCTCGTTCTCAGGTTCAGGTTCACACAGGACACTGCAAAGTGACTTCGGGAGAGTTGCCATTTTTGTTCTCGTTCCCAGCAAGCGTTAGAACTACGCCGAAACGCAACCGCTCAGTCAGCAAGCACGAGACAACCCTCACTAAGCTCTGCCAGGCTCTTTCCCCTTTTATACTACTGCCTAGTTCCTTACAGTAGTCAAGCAGCACTCAGAACGCGTCCACAAATGGGAAAGTTGCACTAGAAAGCACGTCATCACTTTGAAACACTAAACAAAAGCAATATGTTAAAAATCCTGCCTCAGGAAGAAAACATCAGTAACAAACAACTTTGAGGCGGATTCCTACGTTAGGGGCCTCGACTTAAGCCATCGGCGTTACCGTTGAGACTCCCCTTTTTGTAACGCACCTCAAAGGAATATTGTTGCAAAGCGAGGCTCCAGCGCAGGAGGCGGCCATTTTTGGGAGAGATGGTCTGCAGCCATTGGAGAGGGCAGTGATCCGTCTCAATCATAAACCTCGAGCCGGCTAGGTAGCACGACAATTTCTGAACGGCCCACACGAGACACGCACACTCTTTCTCGGTGGCGCTGTACGCCTGCTCCCGACAGGTCAGCTTACGACTAGCATACAGGACGGGGTGTTCCACTTCTCCATTTTCCCTTTGGCACAGTACAACGCCCGTGCCTCGCTCACTAGCATCGCACTGAACAACGAACCCTTTTGTGTAGTCTGGCGATCGTAGCACAGGCTGGCTTGTTAGGGCGCTCTTTAGGGCGCTAAAAGCTCTTTCCTTTGTCTCGCCCCAGACGACTGTTTGGGGCTCTGTTTTTCTTAGAGCATCCGTCAGGGGAGCCACGATATCGGAGTACCTGTGGATGTACCTCTGATAGTAGCCGGCGACACCTAAGAACGACCGAATATCGGTCTTCGTGCGCGGTTGCGGGAAGTCTCGCACAGCGGCCACCTTTATTTCAGAGGGGCGGCGACGACCCTGTCCAATCACGTGACCGAGGTAGACAACCTTGGCCTGTGCTAATTGGCACTTGGGAGCCTTGACTGTCAAGCCCGCTTCGCGCAGGCGGGTTAGCACTGCCCGCAAGTGTGCCATATGCTCAGACCAGGGTGCGGAGAATATCGCTACGTCGTCTAAATACGGTAAAGCGAATTCTTCCTGTCCCCGCAACACTTTGTCCATGAGGCTTGAAAAGCAGTATGGCGCGTTCTTCAAACCAAAACTCAAAACTTTAGGACGGAATGTTCCCATTGGTGAAATGAACGCCGCATACCTACTAGCCTCTTCTGTAAGTGGAACCTGCCAATAACACTCTTGCAAGAGACGGTCCTTAGTCTTCTTAACTCCTAGGTGTCCGGACCACGAACCGCCATGCGACAAGCGCAACAGATCCTGACGGTAGCACTGAGGCACGATCAGCTGATCGAACTCCACTCCCCTGCGGTCTAGATACTTCCGGTACAGGACCCCACCTCTTTCCACAAAACGAGCATTTTTCTTGGCGATACCTTCCTTGACATTGCAGCGCATGTTTTCTAGGCTGCCATCCTTTTTTTTCTCGGCTATCAAAGCCGACCGGCTGACTTTTAGCAACCTATTAAGTCCATCTGACGTAGGCGCGATGAGCAAATCTGCAGATAGCTCTTCTAACTTTCCCGTGTCGGGCATTTCCTCTCGAGTACCTGGTGCCTTCAACGCTACAGGCTCAATTTTATTCAGTTCGGACGTGCTCTGAATATCAGCTTGCTGCGCCTCCGACCCTTTTTCATTGTTCGACAACGTCGGCCCCGCAACTACCGCATTTGCAGCGAGCTCCCGAACTCTCGATCTGGTTAAGGCCTGAACGCTGGCCTCACCAAACAAAAGCCCCTTCTCGCGCAGGAGGTGATCGGACCTGTTCGAAAATATGTACGGGTACTGGGGGGGGGGGGGGGGGGGGCAGCATAGATGACACTGCAGCCTCCGTCTCAATTGCTCCGAAAGGTCCTTCAATAAGCACTTTTGCTACGGGCAGACACACGCTATGAGCTTCCACGGCTTGCTTGATCCATGCGCACTGGCCCGTCAAAAATAGGGTTCTACGTAAGAGGGGTGAACTACATCCATTGTAGCTGCGGAATCACGAAGCACTCGGCACTCTTTCCCGTTCACGAGGAACTCTCGCATGTAAGGCTCGAGAAGCTTCATGTTCTCGTCAGTGCTGCATAATGACAAAAACACGACTTTTCTTTTTGTTTCTGGACACTGCGCCGAAAAGTGACCCGGCTTCTGGCACGTATAACACACGCGCGCTTGCCTCGTCTCGAACCGCTTTCTGCGTTCGGCTTCGGCTGCCGCCGTCTCCTTACGTTCGGTCGGACTGCTTTCACTCGCATCCGCACTACGTGTGTCCCCCCTTGCTCTCATGGGTGTGAACTTCGGCCTCTCAGACTTGGAGCCAAATTCACCCTTTTGACCGTCCTTAGCTGCGCGAGCCCGACGCGTCACAAACTCCTCGGCTAGCTCGGCGGCTTTAGCCACTGTACTAACGTCTGGCTTATCCAAGACCCAGTACCGCACGTTCTCAGGTAACCGACTATAAAACTGTTCCAGCCCGAAACACTGCAGAATTTTCTCGTGGTCACCAAACGCTTTCTCTTCTTTGAGCCACTCCTGCATGTTTGACATAAGCCTGTAGGCAAACTCTGTATATGACTCACTTCTGCCTTTTTCATTTTCCCGAAACTTCCGACGGAACGCCTCCGCTGACAGCCTGTACTTTAGCAGACTCGATTTCACTTTGTCGAACTCCTCTGCCTCCTCTCTCTTCAAGCGAGCGACTACGTCGGCCGCCTCGCCGGGTAACAAAGTGAGCAAGCGCTGTGGCCACGTTTCCCGAGAGAACCCCTGCTTCTCGTACGTTCGCTCAAAGTTAACCAGGAACAAACCAATGTCCTCTCCAAGCTTAAACGGCCGCATCAGGTCAGTCATTTTGAACGATACTCGTTCTCCTGCACCGTGTACCTGACTTCCATTACGAGCGCGTTCCATCTCTACCTCGAGACGCTTCATTTCCAAAGCGTGTTGACGGTCGCGCTCTTCTTTCTCTTTATCTTTTTGTTCTTTACGTTCGCGCTCGTCTTTCTCTTTTTGCTCCCTCTCCTCAATGGTCTCAAGGCATTCCGACAGCTCGTCATCCTCAGCCTCCAACTCAAGAATAGCCCTTAGCAGTTCTGGTTTTCTGAGTTTGTCTGAGACATCCAGACCCAACTCTCTTGCAAGCTCCAGCAATTTCGGTTTGCGCAACGACTTCAAATCCATGGCTGCTCCGAATGCTGCTTTCTCTACTGCCTACTATTGTCTTGCCGCAAACTAACCCGGCAGCAACGACAACACAATTACCAGCTCTGTTTCTGACACTAACAAAAGCCTGGCAAAACTCAGAAGAAGAAAGTCCCGCACTCACCAAACCTCGCAGCCAAGAATTCAGCGCAGTCGTTCCGCTGCAGGCAACCAGTCATCACACAGGGCTCGTTGCACTGCTCCCGGATGGTCGTTGTGCTGCTCAGCATACAGTCGACCGCATATCTTCGCTGCTGGCCTCCGTTGTCGCGATCCCACCGCTGCCACCAGTTGTTGCAAATGGGTCGCAAGCCCCAAGGGTAGCGTTGGCCTGGCGGCCTGGGGCACAGCTGGAAACATCCGAAGGTCCTGGCAAAGGATGAGTCGACTGCCAACAGAACAACTTGTTTATTCTAGCATCGCAAAAGAGCAGCCGGTCAGGGCGACCACGTTACTGGACGGAAGAAATCGAAGCCTCTCCTTGGCGTCCGGGGCAGCTGCCTTTATACCCTCGGAGTCGAGGGCAAGAAGGAACGGCTCGGGACGAGGCGCCCGAGACGGCGACGCACGGACATGTTGAAACGTGACGTGACGCATCCGCCGGGCCGGCGCCGGTCGGACCTCCTCGCCTCCCAGTTGGGGAGCTCCTCACCCCGGCTGCCGCGCTTTGACAAGCGTGGGCACCAACATGCACACACACACACGCACACACGAAGACACGTGGCATTGAAACCTGCCTGGACGCGCTTGGCGGGAGGCGTTGCGGCAGCACTGAACGGGCCCAAAATGACCGCCACTTTGAACGAAGCCCCGGCGTCCGTTGCATCCGCGCCGGCTATACCGCGCGTCGTAGGCGAAACGTAACAGTAGGCACCTGCCTCTACGGCTCAGCGCTTGAGGAGTTGAGCGGTTGAGATTCATGCCGCGGTTTCGGTCTCTGCCACCGGGACCACATTTCCTCGGCTGAAATGCAGAAACTCTCGTGTCGCTAAATTTTCTGCCTGTTAAAAAGTCCCAATAGTTGGGATAAGCCGCGAGCTTCGCACTGCCGCTCGCATCAGATACCGGGTGAGACTGTTCCTTAAATGCGAACAGCAACGAAATTTTACATTACCCGGAATTGCTGTTCATGTGGAAACTACATCTACTGCAGTACGTTTACCATGTGAGTAAAATGCGATAGGCTCACCTTTCATGAGTCCGCTGACGTGGTTTTATTCCCGACAAGTGAGTATTTAAAGCATTTGACGCGCCACTCCATTCAAACTCGCATCACCAGTAATGGCGTCACGTGTGATGGGTTCGCTACATTTGATTTTTCTGCTTTACTGTTTCTACTAGTCTTCCTCCTGCGCTAAAGTTTCACTGTAGGCAGAGGAGCAAAGGCATGCTTTAATGCTCACCCATTGATAAAATACATCTCCTATACACCTTGCTTTCTGTGGCTGTTGACTTCCTTCATATATAATGCTGACTTCCCAAACACACACCTAGCAACCTGCCCTCCGTGTCAGGTGGCAGCTCAATTAATCACGAGAGGTTGCTCGGGGAGTGTCCTGGGTGTCAACCCAAACCAAGGAACATAAGTCTCGCCGATGGCAGCAGCTGCCATAGAAGGGCAGTGGTGTATCGCTTGACCTCTGCACCACTGCGCCAGGAGCTGTATGACGACTCCAAGGGGCCTATTAATGTAAAGGAGAGAATTGCCAATTTCACATTTATGCACATTAACCCATTATCGCTATCCGAAGAACTTCTATCCGTGAACAATCAATCCGAACACCGGAACCTCAGGGAAAGCCGCACTGCTAGCGCACCTAATTCGCATTTGGCCTAACTACGCAAATAATTTTATCACGTGTGTTTTTGTTGTTTTTGTGGCATCAGTAGACCGAGACAATTTTTTCCTGACACGCTGTTCGTCACCGTTACGGCAAACTTTCTGTATGCGCGGACCAGATCTGATGCCAATGTGCTTCAAAACGTCTAGCGTACCTCTGTGACCTTTGTTGAAATGACACACGCCATGGTATTAACCAAACATCATTGTTGTATCCTTACTTAAGCATCCAATCTGTTTCAAACATCTTGCGTCTCTTTTGTTAGCGTTTAATTAGGGAATAGAAATAAAAACAGACAGAAGATAAGACACAGGTACAATCAATTTAACTGAAAAATTAACAAAAGTAAAGAGTAATGAAAACATTAGGCTTTTATTTGGCTGGAAAACGCCGTTTCTGTATCGCTAGGTGCGCATAGGGTTACAACTCTGGCTGTATCTTTCTAACCGTGTTAACTAGAAACATAATTTTTGTTGCAGTTCATTCAGAAATGAATCAGAAGTTTGATGAAACAAAATCTGCGATATTGAACGTTATCAAAAACCTGGCTTTTTAAGAGCCCTCTTACCTTAATGTTAGCTACTCGGTACAGACGGAATAGGAAGATCATGTATAAAGAGAAAGTGTAAAGGGGGTTGATTTAAAACTGAACGATGTCGTGTAAGCGTGTGCACCGACATCACAGCCTATCGCGCAGCTCCGACACCCTAACTAGCGGAACATTTCCCTGGCAGTCGTTTAGAGTTGACAGCCGTAAACGAAAAAGTTGCACTACAAAACAAACCACGCAGACTCATCGCTTACGCAGTTATAAAAGTGTGCAATATTGGCGCGTTTTAATTAAAAACATAATTTATTCGTCGCAGAGACCCTGAGATTCCACTGGAAAGCTGTCAAAACAAATCTATGCATCTTTCTTTTTGCCTTCGCCGGAATGCTACGGATAGAGATGTTTTGCGCCAGACAGCCTTCTCTTCGCAAGCATTTGACGTAGCCATCAAAGCAGATGGCATTTCAATGGTTGTCCTAAATGGCATCTAACCTCGCCCGGTTGCAGAACGCGGCTGAAAACAGCTGGTGACTAAGGCTGGTATTTTATGAAACTGGTCTGCCACCAAGAGCACAGATAAAATGCTAGCAGGTCACAAGGTACGCGCATGTTGAGCGAGCCCTCAGCCCTGCCGGCAACAGAAGCTGGCGTTCGTCAGCTTCACGGAACGCGACGTAAGAAGCATTCCACAGCACTAAAAGCAGTACAGCTGTACACGGCTCTACGCCCTCAACGACCCCCCCCCCCCCCCCCCCCAAAGCAGCACAGGTAATCAGCCCAATATTGGAAGCGTATTGGCAAAGGCCGGTCCTACAAAAGACCAGAGTGAAACTATTCATTTTCAATATTGGGCTGATTGCCTGTGCTGCTTGGTTCATTTTTGAAGCACGACCATCCGACATGTTGTTCGAATAGCACTAGCTTTAAAAGGGGGACAGGACTAGATTTAAATTACCCACAAGACAGTGCGCAACGCTGCTGTGAAGGTTTATTTTCGTAAAGAACATAGAATTATACTCAGTGGTTGACGGGACATCATTTGCAGAGAAAAGGGGAAAGCGCAAGGATTTATGACCATGTCAGCATGTGAAAAAGCATCCGACACGTCAGGAGCATTTTTGCAGACGGCTCAGGCCACGATCCAGTCAGGAAGCCCTGTGATTTTCTCAGAATTTGTTAAGAAAAATAGGCATCACCATCTATGGGAGTTTCTTAAACAGCACTTAGCTCGCCGCTGGGACGCTGAAAAGTGTTAACTTCGTATTTGAACTGATTAGTATCTGGCTGAAAAGGTGCATTCTACATCAGAAACACAGCTTCGCTGCGGAGATCTCCGCTGTGTGCAGAATAAATTAGTTTAAGAGGAGGTTTTGCACTTCTCTTATCAATTTGTTTCAAATTATTGTTTGGCATGAACCCGATGCAGCAGTTGACACATGATTACTATAAGATTTTTCTCCGTGAATTCTGTGCGCTTACATCCAAGTCCCCGTTCCCGGTCACTTACTAACCAAGCCATACATGAAGTTCCTACTTTGTAGCCCTCCTACGGTGTGTGAGTAACCGCAGCGCCACTTATCGCTGTGGGGAATTTTGAGAAATTGTGCTAGGGTGCGAGCGTCCATAGCCTCAACAGCGCTACCAACTACTTCGCCAACGCTCACTTCGTAATGAACAATCGCACCATGGTGCCGCCGTCCAGGCTAACGCTGCGTGAACGGTGCAGAGGCTAAAGAAAGAGTCCCGTAAGGTTTTCGTAAAACAAGCAGTGCGTGAAAGTGTGGCAGCATCTTCTTGGTCGAGCTCGACGCTGTTTCCGCGTTAAGATGGATCGAAAGTGTGAATTCCGCTGCACCCTAACCGTGTTTTCAGCCTCAAACCCGCCCTTTAAGGATCCTATGGATCCTTTAAGGCATCAGTTCAAAACTTCTACGCCATGTCTCCAGCATGCCGACCTACTCGTGCAAATAGCATGTCAGTGTCGGTTTATGTTCTCTCTCGACTGAAAGGCACAGCGTACTCACCAGCGCATCGCAAACATTCTGCCATCGCTTCGCCATCCTTATACGTTCGCTGCGCTATCATTCAGACTTATTGTTAGGCAGTTGCAATGCGGTCTTCGGGGAATCACACAGGCACTAGCAAACAACAGGTTGGAGCGAAAGACGCAGCGGTCGGCCATCAGGCGGGCCCAGCGCGGGGTGGGAGGCGTGCCGGACGCGCTGCACTGGAGGCGCGCCGTATTGCCTTGCCCTTGTTGCTTCCTCGTAGCGAATAATGCTGTCAGGACAGCGAGAATATCAAGGGCAAGCAAAGGTAGATGATGTGTAGACAGTTTAAACACGTCAAAGCTACCTAGTGCCCGAACGGTGAAAAGATGCGGAATTTCACCCCTCCGCAACGCTGCAGCAGTGTGCCGAGATGGTGCATAATTGTTCACTTGTCTCCACTATCGGGATCACATACAAATTACGCAAGATTTTACAAATACGTCCACTGCGTTGTTTCGTGGTGTGTTGCGGGGTACAGAGGCTACGTAGCCGTCGCATTTGGTCGAGAACTGAATCCCCCGTATTTTCGTGCTGTCCAAGGACCACAACTTTTCTGGGGTGGGCCGGAGTCAACGGGGCATGAGACCACGACCCGCACAGAATGCGACGCCTGCTGTCATATGGTACACACCTGGCCGAAGGCACGGCCGCCCCCATGAGTTGCGGAAAGGAAGGGAAAGTGAGTGCAGCTACTTCCGTCACCTCCTCTGTCAAACTTTTACCATTTATATCGCGTTTTCTGTTTCATTGCTGGTGAAATTAAGTCACTTTTTTTAGCATTTCTGGCGGATACAGTCATAGCAGTGAGGCCATAAAACGGTTTGGAGGCGACCAGCCAAAGAACGTGGCCAGGTAATTTAATGCAACAAAGGTTAGTGGTTATGCTCAGTTTGTCGCTACAAGTTTTGTGAGATTTTTTTTCCCATTACTTGCAGCAAGGACAGGAGAACGGTTATGATTATGCCCATTTTTCACGCTAAAATGGCTAGCTGTGGGCAACATGTAGCTGCTGCGATCTGTATTTGCTGTTATAGATGTCGTTGCGGCCATATCCTGTCCACTTAAAGGCACATTAGGCGCTCCTTCGTGTATGCCGTAAAAAGATAGGCGAAGGTATAGGCGACGTTGTTCATTCAGTTTGCATGTACGCGACGTGAATCAGAAAAGAGCGCTGGCCACACTTCTGTGTTCCTACAAATTGAACTGGCACCCAACGAGCGGAACGCACGGTTCAGGAGTTAGGTGGCTCAAGCTTGGTCGTCATCACCTGCCCCCATCAACTGTGGCATACGTCGAAAAACGCCTCGGAAACAAAAACTGCCAAAAGCCATTCGCCAGGGGCGCTTGTGGTGTTTTTACTTGGGCGCTTGCTAGGTTATTACGTATCCACTAGGGCGGATCAGATGTGTCAAAAGAGGACGCACTTTAAGTTGACATGCTGCCTTCCAGAGTTCGAAAGCATCTGCACGAGCATAAATGTCGTGTCAATTTTCAAATTCAGTTTTCTCAAATATAAGTGCGTATTTTGCTGCTGAACTAAGAACTAAGATAGCTAGAAAAGCCACTGAATAGATTAAGAAAAAATGAATGGGGCTGTCCTCAGTGTCCCTTCAAGACGATTCAATTATTCAGTGCTACAGACACGTGGAAAGCTTCAATAAGCAAATGCGCCTCGTCACAGAGGGCCCCTAGATAAGGGCATTATTATAGCAACAGCCAGTGTTTGTTACAAAAACAAAGTATTGAGGATATCTTCCGCACCTTCATTCCACGAGCGAAGAGAAAAAGCAAACGACCGAATGTTTGTAGATTTTGAGTGCTGTGAACTCTGCTTGAAATTCTGCGCTCGCAGTGGTTTTCTGACAGCTGCGTGCAGTAAAAGCGCTCAAGAAGTATCGTAAAGCAACAAGATATACTCAGCATTATCTGCATGCATTTTACTAGTGAGATAGGGTTTATTGACGGGAAAGGCAGAGAGGTTGGCCTTAAAAATAAATATCTGGCCTGCTACTCTGCACTGGCGAACGGGAAGAGGAGCAAAAAGAGGGTCACGATGGGGGGTGATGATGATGAGAGGAGGCAGATGAAAAGATACATAAAAAAAACAGGGCACACTTTCTAACATCACAAACGCAAGGCAAGGTCCGTGTCGCTTAAAATGCCTGAGAGCGCTCGCGTTGCCTTTACAGTTTTCAAACTATATTATACTGACCAAGCGCCGAGGATGAAATCCTCTGAGAGGGGCCTGGTGTCCATAGACTTCAAAGCAGATGCGAGCATGAGTCTTTCACGTGCATATGCTGGACACGCCACTAAAACATGTTCTATAGTCTCTAGCACGCCACATGTGGTACTGTCCGGCGAGTCCGCTTGCCCTATTAAGTGTATTTGCACTCTATCACCCATTCTTAGCTTGCGGTCCTGCAATATAGCTTTGGAGAAGTAACATTACTCATTACCGAAGGTGCCCCACACCCGTGAAGCAAAGCAATGTAGCCTGTTTGAAACAATTTCCTAAGAAGAATCTCAAATGTCTGTTCCCACTTAACGACCAATGACGTGGGCCGAAAGTTTCGTCCCTCTGTTGAGGGCTACTGATAGATTATTTTACATCGGAGGCTCGCGCACCTCGACAAAGACACAAAGGTCGCAACTGCTCCGTTCAAAGCGACAGGTAGCTTTCTCGCAGAGCGAACAAACATTTGACAGATAAGCGCTTCATGTTTTGTTCCCGAGTTTTTCTTCAGTCACGCGACACCCGGAGGTCGAGGTCTCCGCGAATGCGTCTTGCAGCAGCCACCCTGCGGACAATGAGCACTTGACAATGATAACTGGCGCGTGCCGTGTGTTGGCTCCCCGTCCGCAGTCTATCGGGCTCCTGAGTCAGATGGTGCGTGCGACCTTACCACGGTCTCATCGGCACTCGTGACAAGCGCTCCTCCCCCATATAACCAGCATCAAGGCGTTGCGCATATCATGTGCATAACGCTTGTTTTACGCAATCACGCAGGTTGTGCAAGCCTGGAAGGAGGTTGTGTCGTTACCATTTTCTGAGTCGTGCAAATATTTTAGCGCTTTGTGGAAACGTAGCCTTAGGGTTTCATGAGACGACGGCATTTCTGTTGGCTTTTCTCGACACAGGACTCGTGCATGTTGTGTAAGTGCCCTTGAGAGCGTGAAAGAATTCTGATCAAGTCACTAGATTTTGAAAAAGACGATGCGCAAAAGAGACAACAAAGCAGGAAGACAGACCAAACAAGCGCAACTTGCAACTGGTTATTCACTTACGAAGCGAGTGAATATATGGGCAAAAAAAAGGCAAGAGCAGAGAGGACGACCCACACATGCGCACAAGGATAGAAACGAAAAGATAACAATGGGCTATAAAAAAACGTGTCTCAGCACGTATCTAAAAAGACTTTCTTTATTGTAAATTGTAAGCGAGGATGTGCTTACGCGTTCGCTTCCACCTTTGTTAATGTGGAACGCCTCATTAAGCTCACGAGCTGGGGTATCTTTGCCCCTGCAACAAAACGGAAGTGGTGCTGCGTCTTCGTCTTGTAAGCCGCCGCGGTAGCTCGATCAGGGGTTATGGCGCTCGGCTGCTGGCCCGAATTACGCGGATTCGATCCCGACCGCGGCGGTGGAATTTCGATAGAGGCGAAATTCTAGAGGCCCGTGTGCTGTGCGATGTCAGTGCACGCTAAAGAACCCCAGATGGTCGAAATTCCTGGAGTCCTTCAGTACGGCGTCCTTCATAAGTCGATTTGGGACGTTCAACCCCATCAAACCAAACCAATCGTCTTCGTTCTGCATTTTTATGACTCATTATGATTTACTAACAGTTCGTGAATCAGTGTCAAGGTGTGAAGTCCCTTCGAATATAAAAGAACGAAGGTTGAACATTAAATTAACGAGTGCTTCATAATTATGCATGATGCATTTTTCCCTGTTTTCTAACTATAGTTTTCCTCTAGGCGGATTATTTCCAAAAGTCGTAGAGTTATCTACTGAAACAAGCAAAAAATTTCTCTTTTTGGGAAACGTGAATGTTCCTTGAAAAACACGCGAAACGCAAGGACAGACTATTTGGCAGGTACTATATGAACGCAGAAGTTACATTTTTTTTTATTTGGTATCGACTATAGTAGCCTTGCAAAATATAGATACTTATTGTTAAAACAAATCACAGTATAAGAGACCAGACAATTATAATAAAAATTTATGTGATGTCGAAATCACATTGATGTATCAAATTAGTATTGCTCCCGCGAATATTTAAGGAGCAAAGTACGCTTCCGGATGATGCAGTCTCCGCGCCTTGCTTATCAAACGTTATAAAGAAAATGATATGAATGTTTTTCAGCTTATCCGTTCGCTGTGCTGCTGTTCCATTCTGAACATATTCTGTCTGTTGGTGTGCTTTGTCCCCATTATTGAAAACGTGCTGTATGCTAACTTCTTACTTCCTTTCCAGCAGGGACGCCCGCAGATTTTACGCTGATTTCTATATAGTTTTTTCGCGTTCTCATTTGCGCATTTTCTTTTTTCTTTTACATATCAAGTAAATCATTCACATTGCGTAGAGCTATATTAGCGCTGCTCATTTAGTAATAAACAGTATGCAACTAAAAGGGACATATATTAGTGTGGGCATAGAAAAAAAAATAATGTTGCCCGGCCCGCACCACCAATGGCACAACGGGCTTAAACCAATAGAAAATAAAATATTAGAAAGAGAAAAAAATAATTTAGCATAGCAGAAAAATAAAAGTTAAAAAGGGGGTCCGGGTATCTACCATCATCAGCGACCACAGCCAAGGGGCGGCCCGGCTCAGCGGCATTTATTTTGAACTTAAAATAAATTGATAATTACGTTTTTCTTTATTCTCTTGACTGACAATTCTTCTATAACGAGTTCTGTTCCGGTGACAGGCTTTCGCCTGTCTATGTCTTCTCTTCATTCTTCCCTGTTCGCCCTCATGTTGCTTGATATCTGGGCTTGGAGTCCTCTCAGGAGCTACAGTGGCTGCCACCTAGTTTGGATCCTGGACATCCAGTAATCGTTCCAGCCATGTTCTGCCATAGTGACTTTCTCTGCCCCCCTCGGGGCCTTCTTGGGGATGAGGGAATTGCCGACTGGCATCTGAATTTGCCCTTCCCTTGCCCGGCATCTGTAAAAACTGACAAATCAAGAAAGAACTATTAATTTCTGCACAATATGACACTACTTACTAGTGTTCTAATTTTTGTAATATATTCGCCTAATCTTCCTTTTTGTCTGTAAAGTCCATCAGTTTTATTTAATATTATTTTTATTTATTCCCCTTTCTCAAATTCACTTATAGAGGCTGTAACTCGGTTCACAGTTCACTGGAATTTAAAGGGAAGCTGAAGCACTTTTCGAAAAAAATGAGTTCTCTACATCGTTTTATAGCTTTTAGTCCACTGATAAAGAATATCTCCTTCAAAAAGAGCGGAAATAAACACTAAAAGCTGTTTTTTTTTAGAAGACAAAGCACCCCATCGCCTCAGGGCGCCGAGCGAACGCCGCTCTTCCCCGCGATTGGTCGGGACCATCATGACGTCATCCACGGGGACCTCCGGCCGGCACCGATGGCGTTGCTGCGTAGCGCGTTGCTTCAGCTTCCTTTTACGGACTACGTTTTAGAAATTATGGATAATTCAAGCAGTGTTGAACAGTTCCGGCTCTCATCAAGCATGTTCGAGCCATCAGCAGCTTCAGAAAACGGCGGAACCAACGACGCCGCGGAGTGCGCCGGCAGCGAAAGTCAAGTCGCGACATTTTCACGTGTTGGAAATCTCCACTGGATGGATGGATGACAACTTTTATTTCCAACGGAAATGGAGACCCTTTATTACTTACTGCCCCCGGCACGCAGGCTGGGAGGGCGGGGGCCGGAGTCTCCGTGAATAAAGGCTAACAAAGAGATTTTATCTCTTCGCGGAATCAGCCGCCAGGCAGATTGGCTTGTTTTTGCCGAGCGGGTTCTTCGGTGCGCAGCAGGGCTTCCCAGCTTTCTCTGCTATCAATATCTTCGTCGACTCCGGGGTTGTCCGCGCATTCCCATATTCTCTGCTTCCGGGTAACCGTGGAACCGCCGCACTGTCGGAACCTGGGCGAGCGCGCCCAAACCTATTCCGAAATCGTAGTGAACTACAGACTACAGAAGGGAAAACTGGTGCCACCGCCTGATAAGAAGCTAATAGAGAAGCGACATGGTGGCGCCTGCAAGCCGGAAATTTCGTTAACCCAGTATGAACCTTTCACGTCCTACCAGGGTAAAACGAAAATCAAATCTCGAGTGATACGTATGGTTTGCGTAGGTGCATGCGCGTTCATATCTTTTGTGTAGGTGCAAGTGGCAATAAAAAAAAGTAAAGTGCGCTGAAATGTTGTCGTGTACCGCTGCTGCATAAAACCCTGGCCATCATCTTTCCGGTGACGGTCTGTGTGTGTCTTCTCCTGTTCCTGCGTCTTTTTTCGCGGTTTTTTTCTCTTGACCAACTTCTTGTAACGCCTGTAAGCGTGATGTAGTTCAGATCACCGGCATGCTTACACGAGTCGCACGGGATAAAGCATTTGTTTGTTGATTTATTTATAGTTACTTGCCTAATTACTCCCGAAGGCCTTTTAGAACTACAACTGAATGCCAAACTGGGTGAGTTGGAGTGGGTGCACTGCTGTACTGTAGCGCGAAGAGTCGAGGTGACCGGGAGGAAGGTCCCGTCTGCGCTTTCCTTCTGTCGCATGTTCGGGCTACTGTTTAACCATAAAACTTCTGCACTTACCCCATGCGGCGTTTTTTTTTTGCATGCTGAACACGCTTCTGAACAATAATTATGGCTGCGTGTCGGAGCTCTCAGTGCTGCTCATCAAAACTAGTGTGCTGCGAGATATATATAGTTGCTGTTGTTGCATATCGAGGTAACCAGCAGAATTACTTATGGCAGATATATGCGTACCGCGGGCCGACAACTTTGCCGTTCTGACTCAAGGACAAATTAGCATGAATTCTGGCACCATTGTCCATCGTCAGTCATGACCAAGCGCTCATGAATGCAAATGCTTGCTTTGCTCAAGTATACTAGGCTTATATAATCGTTTCTTTGTTCAGTTCGGCGCAGCTGCGTTTGCTGCGCCCTGATGAAAGATTAAGAGAATTACTTGTGCTGCCAAGAGGTGCAAGCAGTTAGGAAAAAGAAAAATGCACGCAGTGCGTAACGAGCTCAAAAGGGTTAAAGACAGTGCTGGAAGTGGCCTTGGCTCAGCATGGATTTGAACCAGCTGGAAAAGGCGAAGAGTTTACAGACAGGTAAGAAAGTAATGTAACGAAAAAAGAAATATTGATGCACATATTTTGTGCAGGCAGTTTCGGCATGCTGCGTACCACCAGATTGTCTGGTTAACGTGGAAGGGGCTGTGGGAGAACCACCGACGGATTCTGTGTGCTGTTCGAAAGAAGTACCATGCCAAACTGGTTTATATACAGGCTTCAAGGATTACACCCGAACGAGAGAAAGCAAACGGCACTGGCAGAAGGTTACGTTGATGTGTGGTTCGCCAAAGCGCGGGCCGCCGCGAAGCAAACGCAGCCGGACGGCCGGCCGACTCTCCGTGAATAGCGTCACTTCCGCCAGTTCTCCGTCTCTGCCGTCCCCCCACCCGGCGCATCCGGAAGCGACGAGGGCGTGCCGGCGGCGGGTTTTTAAGGAGCGATTGCAGCTCTGTTTGCAGATAGAATCGGGGAAAAAATTACACACATGATTTTCAAGGTCCTTTCTTCCCAACCACAGCGATTCATGCGATCTGAAAACCGTTTCAGCTTCCCTTTAACGTCCCAAAGCGACTCAGACTATGAGAGACGCCGTAGTGAAGGGCTCCGGAAATTTCGACCACCTGGGGTTCTTTAACGTGCACTGACATAGCACACTACACGGGCCTCTGGAATTTTGCCTCCATCGAAATTCGACGGCCGCGTCCTTCGGGCCAGCAGCCGAGTGCCATAACCACTGAGCAACCGCGGCAGCTAGAGGCTATAACTAAATGGAGAGATGAACTGTATTATTATTATTGGCTTTTTGTTTTGTTTTTTAAAAGGTTACCGAGTATTTTAGAATAGTAGTTAACAAACATTAAGAAGGGGGAATAACTATATTTATAGATTCAGCAAAGTAAACGCAAAATAGAGTGAAGTATAATTAGTAAACAACAGTATTAGTAACGTTACTATGGCAGTAGTAAACAAAGTGCCAAGGAAAAGGACTGCTGATATAGCTTTCCTCTGCTTTACCTTACTATCTCAATTTCTCCTTCTCGTTTGTTCCTCTTCAAAACTCTATGCTCTCTTGCTATTCTACTTTTCCATGTCTAAGTACTTTACTTCCTTACTTTAAATAATTGGCTGCAAATATATATCAGTATATTGGTTCGAGAATTTGACACTACAATAGGAGCAGGGACATGAGGGACAAAAAGTATGGTGGGGCAGCCTAAAAAGATTGTAAACAATTAATCCAGTCGGAACTACACAAGTCCACACGTCAGGCAACCGCTACTGTGAGGCTGTCAACAATTACGAAAATCGCTGCAACACTAGTTCTCTGTCGTCGGTTTCGCAGAGCTCTGGCATAGCTCAAAAAGAAAGTATCGCTCAAGATGAAGCCGATGCACAAGACTTTACAGGAGCCTTTTTTTTGTGAAGGTTCATTTAGTTTCCCTTTAACGCTTTCAGGGCTACTCGTTGTTTAAGCCCGAAACAAGCATTTCTGAGCCGAACCACGCTTAGTTTATGAAGACCTCAAGGAAGCCAATTCATTAGTTTTCCAACGCACAAGACCAACAGTGAATATTCTACAGGTACGCACAATATCTGCCACTATAACTAAAATTTCAACATCATGACGTCAGAATTCGTCAGATAAACATCCGAAGGATCATGGAATCACTCTGTTATGAAGATGCACATGACGTCAGAGGTTCGGAAAAAAAAATAATGTTATTACTGTTGACCAAATCTGTCTGGAAGGAAATGGCAGAGGACATGCTCCCAAGCTCAATATTTTTTCAAATATTTTTTACTGCGTTCGCTAGATTGCATAAAAAAGCACCTTCTATTTTGCATGATGGACCCTAAACTGACCTGGAAGAGAAACCACTGATCAGGTGTAACTCATTCTCATAAAAAGGGTGGGAGTTTCGCGCACAACTGTGCACACAGCGCCTTGTAAAGCGTTAATTTCGTTTGCTGCTTCCCGTTGACGAAGGCCGTGGCGGATGACAGCTTGCTGCACCTTAGCAGAAGCACACTCTAGATGCCACTGCCTCGCGCCCATGGCGCACTGGGTGGGGCAGAGGCAGACGCGAGAAATGAAGGAACAAAGTGACGCGTTTGACGTGCCCGACGAGCTTTGTCGGCGCTACTTCGGGAAAGAGACTGTGCGGTGGCTGTGCAACCAATGGACGGGGCATGGTTCCTGGGTCACAGCCGGACTAGATGCGCGGAGGCGGTAGGGTGGTTTCACTATTAACAGAGAGAAGTAAAAAGGAAGCACTCTAGCACAGTCCGTTTTATGAAAGTTACAGGCTTGCACTTGTCTGCTCATGAGCTGAAATGCGAAAGCCTTTCTCTTTCCTCTCTTTCTCATTTCATTTTTTGTTATTTTTACTTCCTATTTTTATTTTTATTTCGTTCTTATCCCTATTATTTCAATTCTATTATTTTTATTTTTCTATGTTACATATATGCTGCTTACCAACTGTTATACAACTTATGATTGACATTTCCTGCGGACTTCCGTCTGTATCTTCCGTCCACAAACTGCCGTCTACAACTTCCGTCCGCGTCGCTCGTCAGCCAAGAAAGTATTTTTTATTCATTTTGTAGATAATTACTTTTACTCCCATATAGAGGAAGTCTTGTCTAGGGTGTGGCGGCGGCGCTACGCACAGAGTGGCAATGCCTGCGTTTGGGTGTTTGCTCGCCCACCTCCCGTTTCTCTCGTCACGGTTGACGTCACGACCAGATAAAACAAAAACGAAATGAAACGCGGCAACATGCGAACGTGAATTTCTTTTTGTGGAGGCTTTTCTTGCCTTTTACGGGGTTTAACGTCCTAAAGCGATTACAGCTATGAAGGACCCTGGTGGAGGCATAAACGCTGTCCCAGTAACAGAGTGCCTACCCAAGATTGGACAACAGTTCTATGAATCTCTCAGCTAGGATGCCTACATGCTTTTAAAGGTTACTTATAATATCAGTCGATGCAGTTGGAAACACTCGTCGAACTATTATCGGGGGGATGGAACGAAAGGAAGATGATAGAGTCCAGCTAACAATAGAGTTAACAGCGGCAAGCGGACTCCATACCTGGTTGAGAAATGGTTTACAAGTGAAAATATTATTACGTGACGGCAAGCAGGTGAAGATAGGACTACATGACAGATGGCGATGGAATGTTTAACGGCGGTGGCCCTAGCGCTCCGTGACGCGCCACTGCCCACTTCGTCGTCTTCTAGTCCGTGACACTACCCGGGGCTGCCGAGCGATCGTACCGATCGCGTGAACTGTAGAGGAACGGCCGTGAAGATGAAACGCAGGACGTGAGGATGGGCGCGACAGGAGGCATGAACACAGAAGAGAATAAGATGCAGGGCTTGCCATCACGGTGAAAGAGATGAGCAGATGACGATTGGATGAGCGCTGGTCCAGGAAGCTTACGGGCCGTAGCTAGGTCACCATGAGCCGACGACCGAGGCCCATGAACACATCGAACGGCATGGGAAGGGGCTGTGTTCGAATATGCTGGAGGCTTCTCGGGTCGGTGAGGTCATAGGTTCAAGTTGCGGCGGCGTCGTCATGTCTTCTGGTCGGGACGGGGGACGGGGCTGGGGTGTACGGCATGGTCGGTTCTGGTCTGGTGGGCTGGGGCACTGCCGGACGGTGCGGACAGGAACACACGACCGACGAGCACGGTACATGCAGGACGCCGAAGCTCCAGGACCAGGATGGCGCTATTCTTCTTAAGCGTAATTTCATAAAAAGCCACTTCGAAAGGCATTACACTTTTACGGCCGTAAGCGAAGCAAGTAAAAGCACATTGACTGCACAGGGCTCATGAACATGCAGTACAAATTTGGCAAAAACTGACTGGGCAACGCGCTAAGCCGCCCCTATGCTCGCTCCTACAGACCGGTTGTGCAGTGCACGTACTCGCAGCGACTCTCTGTAGAGCGTAGTCAGTCATCAGTATGTACTGCAGCGAATAAAGGGGATTGGCGATAGCTGCCTTTTCAGCGCTCCACGCACTTGCGCAGTTATCTGCGCTGTCTGCGACAATTAGCTTAATTTGCTTCCGATTGCATTGTACTGGCTCTCGATATCTTTTCGAATGCCCCTGATATGCCCGAAGCCCGCTTTTCCTCCACCTATTTCAACTTCCCTTTCCACTCAACCTCCCTTCCATTCAACCCTTCTGTTCAAGACAACCTTCAACGTAGCGGGCAGAAGGGTAGCTATCGTGTCCCAGGAAGGCTGGTTGCCTCCTTCAGTCTTTGTCGCGTGTAAAAAATGAACACTCACACATTCCCTGACGTGTGTACCTTGGCATCTTTCTGCAAACCGATTTTCCCCTCCCCATTCAATGGTCATGCCTTCGGCCCACTATGTAACACTCTAAAGGCAAAAGAGTAAAAAAGAGAGTAAGCTGTCTTCTAGCGCACTTTTTTATATAAAAGCGAGTGCGCTAGAGGGAGCTTTCTCTTTTTCGACTCAGATATGGGCGTATTCATGTTTCGTGTGTATACAGCTTAAGTTAGCGCACGGAACGAGAGACAGGTAGAAGGATTGAGGACAAGCGCTGACTCCCAAATGTTTTTTTTTCATTTAAATTGCAAAGAACTTATAACTGTGAGATGGTATGACGGTTCTCTCACGAAGGGTTACGAAATAACAGCACAAATTGCCCCATCATAAAAAGATGCACTCCAATTTGTTCTCGCGGAGTTGTATCTGCTACAGTTGTTGTTGTTGTTGTTGTTGTTGTTGTTGTTGTTAGCCTATCAAAAGATGGCGCATACCCACACAGGGGGATCGGCCAAGAATCGGAAAAAAAAATCACCAGCGACGATGGTGATGATCACTATTGAAGATGTCGGCGACGATGATTGTTGTTTATAATGACGATGGTGGCGATAACGATGAATGTAGATTTTAAGATTAATTACTGCAACTCGAAACGTGAATTTCGCTATTATCACCTCGGCTTGATTAGCCCTCCATACCATTTCGAGTGTAATCAGCGACGTAAATATTTCACCTTTAGATATTGATGAGAATGAACAACGGCAAGAATTATGATGCAAGATGCACTACTCCAATTTGGTCAAGGTGTTGAAAGTTGGGGCACTATACGAAATTTTTTTGATGGAAAATCGCGGAGTACTGTTTAGCCTTAATTAGTGTATTAAAGTCTTCTAAGCGTAAATAGCAACCTACGAATAAAATATTGGTTTAGCAATAAGATTTAGGATTACGTAGGCATTAATTACAGCCTCCAGAGGGAGTAGTGATACGACGGAACGTTGCGGAGGTACTCATTACATTTAGCTAGGTGCATGTATTTCATTTACTGTACGAGTTCAAAAGACGGAGAAGTTTATAAATTTTCCTCGAAAAGTGTGTACAGGAAAGCGGAGAGAGGAGCCCACAAAGTCATTCTTCTTTAAAAATATCGTGCTTTTAAAACTCTCCACCAAAAAGGAGCGTTTATAATTCTCAGAAGATAACGTTAGCTGGCTGACATATCTCCAGCCGTTTTTAACCATTTAAAAGGTCATATGTGTGAGTTCTGTTCTTTTGTGACCATGACTTGTGTCATATTCTCGCTTTTTCGGCATGATTGTTCCCATTTGCTTCTTTCAGTTTTTCTTTTTCGCTTTCGTTGTGTAAAAACTTAAATCCTAATCAGCTAAAACTGCTCTTTAAGGAGTTAGAAGTATTTAAAACAAAACAAATAAATAAATTATGCTTATACGGCGCCAGAGTGCGACAAAAAGCAATGCACTGCAAGTTAACGAGCAAACCCACTTCAAGATGATCTGCTGATTCGCCTTCAGCATGAATCCGATATGAATTGCCCATATGCCCATCCAACCGCATTTTGCTCTCCCACCCGAGCCTCTCCACGGCATTTTTTCCCTTTGTTTCTTAGAACCTGTCAGGGGAGGGGGGGGGGGGGGCGAGCCGAATCTAAAGGCGTAATAGCGCCTCCCCCCCCCCAATACAAATTCAGCAAAAAAAAATAATTACTACATTTCGACAAGCGGCATTGCACTTGTGAGCCAAACAAATATTTGCTCATCAGAAAAGGTGTGTAAACAAACGCAATCTCATGAAAAACACGTATGTAAATGCACTTCACTGTTAGAGTACTAATGTTGTACGAAACGAACATTTTTTAATAAAAAAAAGAACACAACAACGGGAGTGACAAAGCTAATCCCCCAGGAACGGAAAAAAATAAAGCAACGGATTTGATAGACAAAAAACTAAGGAACGCACAGAATATATATTTTTGTCTCGCTTCCTTCTAGCTAGAAAACTACACACACATTAAATCACACAATCTCTTCACAAAGCAACAAAAATACTGCCTGGAACGAAAACATTTTTGCAATCTATTTAGAAAACAGGAAATTCTTTGTTGAAATTTAATCAACATTGATATCTGTTCTATTCAACATCTTAATTGTTCGAAAGTTTAACGTTTGTGCCCGTAGTTTGTTTTTATAGCTGGCAGTCAAAGAGTAGGATTTCGGATTGAATAGCGAGATGAATTGCCTGAGGACGTAGGATAAAGTTTGTATTTATGAATCCATAGTAGTAATTTGAAATAGTGCACCTGGTCGGCCCGGATAAAAGCATATATTATGAAAAGCGGTTGTGTGGGTAAGTTTCTGATGTTTCCATGAAAGTTTTCGCACATTCTTAACATTCTTTTTGTAGGACCTGTTCTAATTAGAATAGGCCGTTGTACCCCATCTTAAGATGCCATAACATAACCTGGAGTAGAATAAAGAGTAATACAATTTCATTTTTGGCCACTTCGGTAATAGATTCTGTATTCTAAATATGCTACCCACCACTCGGAAAAGATCAGTGCTGAGCTTAAGAATATGAAATGTCCATGAAAGATCCTCAGAGAACCAGATTACCAGAAATTTTTGTTCACTTAATTGGCTGAGCAGGTGTCACATATATTAAGGAGCCTAAATTAAATTTTAAAGGAAAAAGGTGTGAAGAAGACGACGCGAATTAACCGAAGAATAAAGAAGAGGAAGAAGAAGCATTCGTTGAGGTGGAGAGAGATGATTGGTGGAGAAGCATTCGGCGAAGTGGAGAGAGATGATTGGTGGAGAAGAGAAGAAGACGACGACAAGGCTTACGTGGACTAACACCGAGGCTATAAAAGGGCGAGTGAGAGCGAGGCACAGGGGGGAGCAGCAGAGAAGCGGAGGCTCCGGCGGGTCAGGGACACATCGGCTGGAAGAGAGCGACGCCGGCTACTGCTTCGGTGAGCTCGCGTTCTACGACATCGCATCGTGGACTTTCTGCCGTGCCTGAGCCCGTTCCGGGGAGTCAACAGAGGACGCTACCACCTGCTACGTCCAGGGGTGTCTCCAGCGCTGTTGCCACCCATCCGGGTGGTGCCCCCAACGCCAACAACACCGGCATCACCTCCACGGGCGCTTGGACCGGGAGCTTGTACGACGCAGCCAGCGACGCCAGCCCAAGCGCGTCGAACGCCGCCAGCGACGCCAGCCCAAGCACGGCGAACGCCGCCTCGACGCCGCCTACTGGATCCATACAACGCCGCAGCCACACCGAACCAACCGTGAGCACGAACGCGGACCGCTAATAGTAGAACACTAGTAGTAGGCGCTAGTAGCAGTGTGCCCGGGTCGTGTGTATTTATAGTCTTTGTGTTTTGTGTTAGTTTTGTGTTCTAGTGTGTGTGCCACGTAGGGTGTATTAAATGTGCGTTTGTGTGGGTACACCCGTCGCCTAATCCATTCTTTCGGTCCGTGTGTTCTCCGGGGAGATCCGTGACAGCAGGGTGTTTTCAAACTTTATATTCATTGCGTATGAATCCTTTTTATTGATTGGCTTAAAAATGACATCTCTAGTTTTACTGGTATTTAGTCCTAGCCGATTCATTCGCAACCATGTAGACAGATTAGAAAGGTAAGTGTTAACTGCTTTCTCCAGGGACTCATTTGTCTGGGCCTTGAAGGAAACATTTGTATTGTTGGCATGCACATGATTAATTCGGGAGAACCTGGTATTCTTGTTATATCATTATCGTATACCAAGAATAGCAGTGGCCCTAAAATGGATCCCTGAGGAACGCCATGCAGAATTGTCATTCTGCTAGATAACATATGGTTTACAGATACGTATTGAGACCGGCTCAAAAGATGTTCTAATTAATCCCAGTGGAACTGCTCTTACTCCATATGCTTGTAATTTATTAAGCAGCATATCGTCCTGTACAGTGTCAAAAGCTTTTTTTAAATCTAGAGACAGACCAAGTGTCAGGAATTTGTCTTCAGTATTTCCACTTATTTTATCTCTGATATTGATGAGTGCCTGTTCTGCAGACTTATTCTTCTGAAACTCATATTGAGCACTACTAATTATATGATGCTTTTCAAAGAAGCTCCAGGGCCTAACGTATATGGCACGTTCGAATATTTTGGAAAACACTGGTAGAACCGAAATAAGCCTATAGTTAACATCTGTTTCTCCGCCACCCTTATACACAGGAGTTACTTTAGCAATTTTTAGTTTCTCAGGAAATTCTCCAGACTGGAGCATCTTATTTATAATATCGCACAATATCGGGCTAAGTGTATCTGCAACATATTTTATGGGTATATCTACTCCAGCAGCGACACAATTCGATAGACATTGAATAATTTTATATATTTCAGTAGGTGTCGCTGGTACAAGTATAATAGATTCGAGTTTCTTCTCTGATATTAGAGTGCATTTTTCGGCTTGAGCCTATGGTAATAAAATTTATGTTCATTTCTTCAGCAACTTCTGTTAGTGGAACACGAACGCTGTCTTTGTAAATGTCTATCATGTCTTGTTGGTGACGTATTCTGCCCATTACTTCGTTGATGATGCCCCGTACTTTCCTAGAATCATTTTGAACATTCATGAACCTATTTTTGTAATATGTGTTCTTCGCCTTTCTTAAATCGGAATTTGATTGATTTCTAAGCTTCCTGAACTCCACGAGTACGCTTGAATCTTTGCACCTTATAAATTCGTGGTATTTTTTGTGCTTTTGTCTTATTCTCTTGTACAATTCACAAGTGATCCATGGTTTCTTTTTTTTTCTTGCTCCTTGCCTCACATTCTTGCAATGGGAAGGCCGCATTATAACATCTAGAAAACATCTTCAAGAAAGCGTTATAGGCCAGACTGTCGTTGGTTTCTTCATATACATCTTCCCAAAATTCTAGCGCAATAAGGGCTCTAGATCTCTGAAAGCTCTCCTGTTTAATTGCACGGTACATAAACTTTCTAGGGTGTAAATCGCTTTCTATTGCTGAAGATGTGAGGCAAAAAATTGGAATGTGATCACTAACATCATTGATTATAACACCAGAAGTAACATGGCTGCAATACGTGTTCGGGATGCAAACATCTATGGAGGTAACGGAGTCGCGAGCAATCCTGGTGGGCAGTCGTATGGCATTGGTACAGGCATGAAGATTCAGGACATTTTGAAATTCTTGTGCTTCTGCATTGCTTGATATTGTATCTATATTTACATCACCAAGGATTAGGATGGACGAAGTTGACGACTGAAGCAGGAAGAGTGCATCATCTAGGAAATATTAAAAATTTGATATATTACCCGCTGGCGGTCTGTATAAAACGCCAGTTGCAAAATTTGAGACCATGACAAAAAGGCTTTAAACGTCGTCATCCAGCCTTGTCAATTCATCTATAGCTTGGAGGTGCAAACTGCACATCAGATAGAGCACCACACCTCCACTTCTCTTCCCCTGCCTACTTAAACTCATACACTTGTAGCCATCTATGTGGGGCGGTATACCCGTTTCAGACAGCCAGGTTTCAGTGAGTGCTAGGGCATGAAATTTCATTCCGAGAGAACCAAGAAGAATTTCGAAGTCATCTAGTTTTTGATAGTTCTAATGTTGAAATGTAGTGCTGTCAATTTTTCCCTGAAATTTTCAAGTCTTGATTTAAAATTTTCCGTGTCATAATAACAGCAGTGTACATCCGTATCCTCAGTCATAGATATTGCCATTGCTGAGGTCTTTATGTCTTGATTCAGTTTGAAATTTTTTCAACATCTGACAAGCTGGTGATGCGTACGACGTCAGCTTCTTCGTCCTTCCTTGCAAGGATTCTTCCGCCACGAGTCCACACAAACTTCCAGCCCATTTTTTTTTTATTTTGTAGGATTGCAGAGCGAAGCAGTTCCTTGTTGAAGGTGGTTAAATGCTCGTTTATGTATACTGGTTTGCTGCCTCCAGCGTATTCTAGATCTTCTGTGTTGAGCTGTGGTCTTCTTGCCTTTTGCAGGATTTTGCCCTTTTTTGTTCGTAGCACGAAGCGCACGACAAGGTTCTTCTCTTGCGTTTTAAACGTAGGCACTCGGTGGCAAATGTGTATGTCTGAACCTACGATTAGCTCGCCCAGTAAGGTCTCTGTTTTCTTAACAACGTCACAAACATCTCCGCTTTCTGGAGCACCCCGTATCTCCAGATTGTTTGACCTCTCATATTGTTCTGGTTCTTCTAGCTTCTCACTGAGTCTATGGTTATCTGCTCTTAGTTCTTCATTCTCTTTGCGTGAATCCTGAAGCTCTTTGCGCAGCTCTTTTATTTCTTTCCGTAGTTCACTTACTCCATCGCAGGTGTCGCTACAATATTTTACGCTTTCCATTAATGTCCTCAGGTCAGTTCTGAGCTCGCGTTTCATATCTTCCACAGATTTTGCGAGATCTTTCACTTCCTTATTCATGACAACCCGTTAACGCGGCACAATGACTCAATCGCACACCTAAATCTCAGCGAAAAAAGCAATGTACAACAAAATAGAAGTAATGTTGCAGTGTTCGGCAGCAGTGCGCTAGCAGTAACTTATTTACAGAATTATAAGAAACATGACCCTTTCTCGCCTGCGCAGAGTACAGAGCGGTTAGGTCCGTCGCTTGTGCGCACCGCAGCCCAGGTAGGGTGTGTACATGTATTACCGAGAAAACATGCTACCCGACCATAGACGAGGGATGATCGCCTCTTTCTCGCCACCAAAGCGCGCATATTCTCAATTCGTCATCGCGACCGACAACAGAGTCACAAACAAACTGACTGAAGCTGTCACAGCTGTCCTCTGTAGCCGTATGGCTGCACTTGGGTGGACGTGTAGGTGCTCCCTTAATTGGAATCTGATAAATCGTTCAAGGCTGCACGTGGCTCCAAGTTTTTCCTTACGATAGAAAATTTTGGGGCAGTGATGTTATCACGTAAGGTGTATGACATGGGTGGCTGTGCGTGTCATCGCACAGTCGCGCCGCTGAAACGCAATACTTAGGCTCAAGCCAAAGGGGTGGCGTGAACGCTACGCCTCTCGACGCGCAAGGGACAACAGATACGGCGCTCGATTGGCACGCTGCAGCACTTGCGCGGCACATCCACTACAGGGGTAAACGAAACGATGATGGCATGCGCTGGTTGCGTGGGCATGTGAGATCTGCAACGCGTTGCCTATTCTGTGTCAACGGTCGGCGCCGTGCGGCCGCTAAAGAACAGCGTAATGGTTCCTCACGATATGATCTCACGACGACTGCGTTTTGTTGTTGTTGTTGCCTTCGTGGCATGCGTTTCTCTGTAATTTCTTCGGCACGCCTCTGCCTCATCGTCGTCACTTACGTTCCACAGCCTGTTGTCTAGATGTTTGTTCTCCCCGCGACCATTAAAGGGCCCAAGACGATCGGCGTCATAGCCGTAGTAGAGTAAGAACATGGTCGACTAGCACCGGTCTGACCGTGAAGGAGGATGTTTTTAGGGTGGCGAGAACAACTTTGAAACGCTCGCTATTAGCTCGTAAGCGACGACTAGACTGCGTGCAGCGGGGACGCTACGTTGTCAGTTGCCACGTATACTGTCCAGGGTTACTGTAACAACTGGCACTGCAGAAAAAAAATTTCAGATAGTTTGAACCACACTTCATCTTGACGCGCGCAAGTGTCCCTTTCTGTGACCCGTCTGAGTGCTGTGCGGTGTTTAGGAGCACTCTGTTCCAGGTTTCCTCAATAGATGCATGACACAGTCTGCGAGTATAGGGCGCGATGCAATATTGCCAGCGGTTATCTATAATGTCTTGTTTTCTGAAGTCATCGGAAGCCCCATTTGTGGGTGGTGGCTGCTGCCACCCACCCATCCTCTCGCTCTTCTCATGTCTTCTTTCGTCTTCTTCTTTGTCCTTGACTTTTCTTTCTTACGGATGATATGCAATGTTTGTGATCCGCCTGCAATAATGCCCCACGGGCGATGTACGTATGTGCATAACTAAACAAAAATAAAAACCTACCATTACGGCGCTGTCGAGGCACAATCTTTTCGCTCTTTTGTTCCCTGTCTGCGCGCAAGCTTTTTTCCTCCATCTGCTTGTTTTCTTCATCTTCTGCTATTATACTCACCACGCAGTCATTGCACGAGTCTATCTCTTTATTATTATTATTATTATTATTATTATTATTATTATTATTATTATTATTATTATTATTATTGAAATCAAAACTTTTATCCCTTTTTTCTTCATGACGAATAATCCTCCGGTGTTGCTTTCCCGCGTGCTTTTCATTTTAATTACCTGAATACAGGTCAATAGTGTGATGACCCCCATAATGCGCAGGTCCACACGGGACGGAGAGGCAAAGAGACACCGTATGGCTCAGTTTAAACAAACAGATATATTCAATAATTATGCATGATTAAGATTCAGAGGCTGGGGCGTCCGAGCTTACGTGCCGACGACTTCATGGGGGCGATGGCGTGGCTCCGGAGTTGGGCTCGAGCGGTTGCTGGCAGAAGCTGCACGCCGTCGGGCTTCGGCGCTGAACGCCCTCTTGGCGAACGATGTCGTCCTGAGCGTTCTCTTCCGTACTGCTTGTCGATTTTTATATCCTCTTCTCCACACTCCCTAGGGTGAGGACGCCCACGCCGGAGGGGAAGGAGGGGGGGGGGGGCTAGGGCTTTCACTTGGGCGCACAAACATACCACCGCACTTATGGTCTCGCCCCCCTCACGTGTTGAGTCCGAGGGAAAGAAGGTTGTCTTCGAGGTAGCGCATAGCGTCGGCTGGGGATAAGGCGCGCCCTGGCCCGCTGACAGTTCCCGCGGGTCACCGGCCTCCATTCTCCATCCATCAACTGACACTCGCTCCTCAAGGTAAGGCGCGCTCTGGCCCGCTGACAGTTCCCTTGTCCTGGGATGTGCTCGGGAGGGCCGCCCCTGGAACCGCCACGCCAATTGGGGAGGATAAAGCCCGTTTCCCCGCGGCGGCGGCGGCGGGTCCGGTTGGGTCCGGTTGGGCTTAAACCCCTTCGTTCTGGTCGTCACTCAAAGAGCATGGCTGGGTAATTGATGATGCCGCTGTCATCTGGGTCTCCGTCTACGCCGCGCCGTCGAACGCGGAACCTCGTAGCACACACAAGGAATGTCACACTCGCTCACCCTCCAGAAGAATGTTCTCCGAACATTTGAGTCCACGCAGCTCCCCTTGTCTTTCTGAATCGCCGCGCACAGTGCGTCCGACAAAACACTTTTCGCTGCACTCAACACCACTGCACAACACCATATGCCTCCGCTGTCATAACTGGCGTCTCCAGGGGCAGCACTGATCTTCTTTTACAGATAAACATGAAACTCAGCACCCAAACCTCTCCTTTCTAGTCCAAACTGGACGAAATAAATTTACCACAGTTACAAAGGAGCTCCCACTTCTAGCACGATCACGGCACAGACAAAAATATAGTTAACGAAAGGAAGTAGGGCAGGTTCTGCATGCGCTCCGCATGCTCTCCTGTGAAGGTGTTACTTAATGACAGAAAGGTTTAACTACCAACTCCGATAACTTAACACATAAGCACATAGCAATGTTATGAGCTGCGGCATTACACAATTCTAACCAGTTCACAACTCCGCTCTGTTTACGCCATTAGTCCGACTTAGCTTTCCGATTTCGCAGCGGATATCGGCCTTCATGAGTCGTACTAAGTAAGTCTGTGCCCCTTTGTCTGCTTTGGGACTCGCGAGGGCTCGTGGCAGGAGCCTCTCCTGGCGTTATCTGCGCGGCAACCTCGCGCGCTTCTTCTTCTAGCAATGCATGAAGTAAATCCGGTGGCATTCCGGCCGTCACCTCGGGCGCCTGCTGAACAAATGCAGGAGAGGGCGTTTCTTGCGAACTATCTGCGCGCTCCGCTTCACTTCTGTCCCCATCAAAATCCGCGCTTTCCCTTTCCTCATTTCGTGAATACTGAACCGGTGCCGACTTGAGGCGATTTGCGTGTATCCTTATCAAGCGCCGGTTCACGTCTCGGACTCTGAAGTTTACCGGAGAAAGCTTCTCGACAACCTCGCACGGTCCTCTCCACTTCGTCTGGAACTTACGAGCTAGCCCAATCTGCCTTTGGCAGTTTTCAATGTACACGCTGTCCCCCACATCAAACGGCGCGTCTCTAGCACTGCGATCGTGCACCTCCTTCCTGCGCTTCGCCGCTTTCTTTAAGGCCTCCTTTGCGATGTCCCTCGCCACTTGCAAGCGCGATTCTAGCTCAACCTTATAGTCGTCCAGTGAAGCGTATGGGACACGACGGGGGCCCTCTGGCACTTCACTAGGCTGGTCCGGGTCTCGGCCGTAGAGAAAAAAGAATGGCGATTCGCCCGTGCTCTCGTGTGCTGCGGAATTGTAGGCAAACATTGCATACGGGAGCCACAAGTCCCAGTCCCGCTGGTCGCGCGAAACAAAATGCGACAGGAACCCGGCCACGGTTTGGTTCAGTCGCTCCACCGCGCCGTTGCAAGCCGGATGGTACGGTGTTGTCTGCTTCTTAGCGATCTTAAGCAGCCCGCAAACTCTCCTCATTAGCTGCGACACGAAGTTCGTTCCCCGATCTGTCAAGAGTTGCCTCGGGGGTCCATGTCGGAGCACGATCTGTTCGACAAATGCTCTTGCAACCGTGTCTGCCTTCTGATCTGGGAGTGCAACCGCTTCCGCGTATTTTGAAACGTGATCGACAAATACTAAAATGTACTTGTTTCCGGAAGTGGTCGTGGGCAATGGGCCCATTATGTCCATACCTGTCCGCTCGAAGGGAGCCGAAACCTCAGAGAACGGCTGAATTGGAGCTGGTCTTCGTCCTTTGGGTGTTTTTCTTTCGAGACAGGAATGACACTTCGCACAGTAGTCTCTAACATCCTGTCGCATGCCACTCCAAAAGTACAAACGCTCCACACGCCTGCGTGTCTTCGCTACGCCAAAATGACCGGCGCATGGCGCATCGTGAAACGCGCGAAGAACCCTTTCTGTCCACGACCCAGGTATGACGACTCTCTCCCAAGCGGTTTTCTCTGGTCTCCCTTTCCTAGTTGGCCTCGTGCGCCGACACAGGGTGCCGTCTTTGTCAATGAAATAACCTAGCTGTTCGGGGTGAGACGGTGCGCCCTCTAAGCTTTCGATTATTCGCTTCAGGTCAGGATCTTTGCACTGCTCTGTGCGTAATTCGGCGGGGTCGACTACGGGGACAAACTCTTCTATAGCTGCCACGGCAGCTGTGCGGCTGAGTGCATCAGCATTCAGATGTGTCTTTCCTGACTTGTGCTCAACTTCAAAGCAGTATTCCTGCAGGTGTAGATTCCATCTAGCGAGTCGCGAGCTAGGGTCCCTGACACTCATCACCCATTTCAGAGGATGGCAGTCTGTGACTAGCTTGAATTTGCGGCCGTACAGGTAGCATCTGAAGTGCTTTACTGCCCAGACAACGGCGACGCACTCCCTTTCTGTAGCTCCGTACTTTTGCTCTGTGGGGCTCAGCTGTCGGCTAGCAAAAGCAACGGGATGTTCTTTGCCCTCGATAACCTGAGATAGCACGGCACCAACTGCGAACTTTGACGCATCTGTGGACATAACGAAGGGCAAATTAAAATCTGGGTGGCGCAACAGCGGTGCACTCATTAGCTTCCTTTTCAGGGCCCCAAAACCATTCTCCGCGTTTTCGTCCCAGCGAAAGGCGACATTTTTGGCTGTTAAGGCGGTGAGCGGCTTAGCGAGCTTGGCGAACTCCTCTATGTGCCTTCGGTAGTAACCGATCAGGCCGAGAAACTGCCGGACCTGGCGGACGCTAGTCGGGGATGGAAAATCCGAGACACACCTTAGTTTCTCAGGGTCCGGTCGCACGCCGTCAGCTGAAACAACGTGCCCGAGGTATTTCACCTCGTTTTTGAGGAATTGGCACTTAGAGGGCTTCAGCTTGAGACCCGCTCCTCTTAGTCGCACCAACACCTGCTCAATATCGCGCAAATGGTTCTCAAAACTGTCACTGTATATGATAATGTCATCCATATACACGAAGCACAGCCTCCCCAGAAGACCTGCCAGGATAACATCAGCGGTTCTCTGCCAGACAGCAGGGCTGTTGGCCAGACCCATCGGCATTCTTTTCCATTCATAGTGCCCTGAGGGCGTGTTGAATGCCGTTTTCTCGGCATCTGCCGGATCCATTGCTATCTGCCAGAATCCCGCCGCCATGTCCACTACCGTGAAGTACCTGGCAGAGCCCAGCTGAGAAAGCGTCTCCTGTATATTGGGGATGGGGTATGGATCGATGCGAGTTACGGCATTTAGTTTGCGGTAGTCCACTACCAATCGATACGAGCCATCTGGCTTTTCCAACAATAGTGCTGGTGCTCCCCAGGGTGACTTTGAGTGTTCGACAATGCCGCGATCAATCAGGTCCTGCACCTGCCGCTCCATCTCCTCACGTTGGGAGTAAGGAATCCTGTACGCACGCTGGTAAACGGGCGATGAAGTGCCGGTTTCTATCCTGTGCTTTATAACGCCACAGCAGCCCAAATACAGGTTGGACGCGGCGAATACCTCCGAGTAGTCGTTCAGCAAACCAGCCAGAGCCTCCCTCTCCCTGGATTTTACGTGAGAAAGATCGAACGACACCTTTGGAGCAGCCGAAGGACTAGCATGCTCTACAGTTGCGAGTACCGTATCGGTGGGCTCACGTTTCTCTATCGCAGAGGTGAAGAAAGCCAATGTTTTGTTCTTGGGAAGGCTCAGTGGCTGCTGGCTACAGTTAACCACCCGTAGGGGCACTCTGTGGGCGTCATTAACTGTCACGAGGCACGCGGCTGCCTTCAGGCCATTGCTGAGAGAGTCGACCGGGTCAAGCACTCCCACGGCGCCGCTCTCTACATCTGAAGGCACAAACGCGTACAAAATGTGCTCCGACCAAGGAAGGACGACCGCCTCCTCGACCAGCCTGACGGCAACCCGCGAATATACCTTCTCCAATGATCCCACTGTTTGACGGGTGTCAATATCGGCAATGCGAATCTCAGCCCCTCTCCTGTTCAAAAACGGAACTTTTGAGCCGCCCGCATTAACCTCTTCCTCAGAGAATGAGACTACTACCTTCCCTTTTCTCAAAAAATCCTGCCCTAATATACCTGACACTCCGTTTGGCAGAGACACCGTGTCCGGGCATACGTAGCAGGGGTGCTCCAATGCAATTCCGCCGAGAGAGAAGTGTAACCGGTAGAGTCCACTTATGCCAAGAGGATCCCCCGTTATGCCTACAAATTTGGTTGCCATACCACCAGACGCTTCCAACACCTCGCGGTCCCCCTTCCTTCGAAGCGTGTTAAAACTGCTCTCCTTAAGCAATGTCACCTTTGACCCCGTATCTATCAACAATTCCATGCAACAACCATTTAACTTGCAACGCACAACAGGGCATGCCTCGTCGGCCACACAAACTACTACCACCTCATCATCCACTGCTCCCTCCCCATGCTCCTCAGGATGGGGAGGACTAACTAGTTTTTTGTCTCGGTATCTGGAGCCCCGCTGTAGGCTTGCTTAGGGCGTGTCTCGCCTGCTTCTCTTTGTGGCTCCCCACGGCGCACGTTTTGGCAGAACCTGGCGATGTGTCCGCGACCCTGGCAAGCGAAGCATACGATTTCTTCAAAATCTCGCATACCGCGCCTGTAGCTTTGTGGCGGTCTCCGGTTTCCAGCGAATGAGCGCTGTTGAGCGCGCGCTTCAACCTGGCTTTCTACCTGCTGAGATAGCAGCTGTTCTAAGTGATCTAATCGCTCTGTCAAGAGAGCAACCTCAGGGTTGAGCACCGCTCTCTCTATGACGCGTGCTCTCGCTGCGGCTGTCGTTAACGCCTCATTTCGTTCCTCATCCAATGCGGCCTCCACGGCTTGGTCGAAATTGCTCGGCTTGCCCGAGAGCACGAACCGGCGCACGGGGTCTTGCAGTCCAGCCACGAACAAAGCGGTCATTTCCTCTTTAAATATATCCTCCGCGTATTTCTTCTTTAGCTGGTCTCCTTCCTCCTCCCTGCTTAACGTATCGCGCGCTAAGCGCTGAAGCCGCGACGCAAACGTTCGCACGTCCTCCCCTACCATCTGTACGGCGTCAAGGAACCTCTGTACCCGCACATGACGTGGTTCAGTGTCTAAATGCTCAAACGCGAGCTTCTTAAATTCCGCAAATGATTTTGTGGATTTTACTTTTTCGTCTCGCCATGCAAAATCATGAGCAGCTCCTGCCATCTTACACCTCGCCATTCCCAGCATTTGAGCATCGGACCATCCCCCCATTATCCCAATCTCTTCTAGCATGGAAAAGAAATCGCAGATTGGAACCCCTGTCTTATCTCCTGTAAACGTCGGAATGACGCTTCCTAATGCCAGCATGCTTGCTCCGAGCGACGGCTGTGGAGTGGGAGCTCCCTCAGATAAAGACATTTTTTTTTCAAGCCCTCCGGTGTCTCAAGCCTCTCAAATGGGGGTAAAAGTCCCACAATCAGTCCCGTGATTCCCTTTTGATTACAATTTTGAAGTCATGAATGTCGCAGCATTCAGAGGACATTTGCTTTTGAGACCCCACTTCTGACACCAGTGTGATGACCCCCATAATGCGCAGGTCCACACGGGACGGAGAGGCAAAGAGACACCGTATGGCTCAGTTTAAACAAACAGATATATTCAATAATTATACATGATTAAGATTCAGAGGCTGGGGCGTCCGAGCTTACTTGCCGACGACTTCATGGGGGCCATGGAGTGGCTCCGGAGTTGGGCTCGAGCGGTTGCTGGCAGAAGCTGCACGCCGTCGGGCTACGGCGCTGAAGGCCCTCTTGGCGAACGATGTCGTCCTGAGCGTTCTCTTCCGTACTGCTTGTCGATTTTTATATCCTCTTCTCCACACTCCCTAGGGTGAGGACGCCCACGCCGGAGGGGAAGGAGGGGGGGCTAGGGCTTTCACTTGGGCGCACAAACATACCACCGCACTTATGGTCTCGCCCCCCTCACGTGTTGAGTCCGAGGGAAAGAAGGTTGTCTTCGAGGTAGCGCATAGCGTCGGCTGTGGTAAGGCGCGCTCTGGCCCGCTGACAGTTCCCGCGGGTCCCCGGCCTCCATTCTCCATCCATCAACTGACACTCGCTCCTCAATGTAAGGCGCGCTCTGGCCCGCTGACAGTTCCCTTGTCCTGGGACGTGCTCGGGAGGGCCGCCCCTGGAACCGCCACGCCAATTGGGGAGGATAAAGCCCGTTTCCCCGCGGCGGCGGCGGCGGGTCCGGTTGGGCTTAAACCCCTTCGTTCTGGTCGTCACTCAAAGAGCATGGCTGGGTAATTGATGATGCCGCTGTCATCTGGGTCTCCGTCTACGCCGCGCCGTCGAACGCGGAACCTCGTAGCACACACAAGGAATGTCACAATAGTCACCCGATTCTTGGCCGATCCCCCAGTGTTGGTATGTGCCAACTTTTGATAGGCTAACAACAACAACAACATTGCACAACTGGGAGCACATCGGCACATCGTCATCAGCCTGACTACGCCCACTCCTGTTTCAAAGGCCTCTCCCATGTCTCTCCAATTAGTCCAGTCCTTTGCCAGCTGCGCCCACCATATGCCCGCTAACTTCTTAATCTCATCCGCCCGCCTAAGTTTCTGCCGCCCCCTACGCTTGTCTTCCCTTGGAATCCAGTCTGTTACCATTAAGGATCATCGACTATCTTGCGTTCGCATTACATGCCCTGCCCAAACCCATTTCTTCCTCTCCATTTCAATTCGAATGTCATTAACCCTGTGATGACCCCCATAATGCGCAGGTCCACACGGGACGGAGAGGCAAAGAGACACCGTATGGTTCAGTTTAAACAAACAGGTATATTCAATAATTACACACGATTAAGATTATACATCAGAGGCTAGGGCGTCCGAGCTTACGTGCCGACGACTTCATGGGGGCGAAGGAGTGGCTCCGGAGTTGGGCTCGAGCGGTTGCTGGCAGAAGCTGCACGCCGACGGGCTTCGGCGCTGAAGGCCCTCTTCGCGAACGATGTCGTCCTGAGCGTGCTTGCAGTAGAATTTCAATAGTCGTCCGTTTCTTCGAGGATGGTTCACAAACCCTTCCTCTAGTGTCGTTCGGCTTGGAAGATGAACAGGAGGCGAGCTTGTAGATGATGACAGCAGAGCATAATTTTACAACAGAACAAACTTTGCACTTCTTTACTCATTGACCGGGCAGGTTAGTGCCTAAGTAGCATCACATTACATGCTAAGCATGGAGCCCCAGCTCAGACTGGACTGCATCCGTTTACATGTGCTTTTAAGCACTTGATTAACAAAGGACTAAGGGCGGTCATTTCCAGTGGCCCGCCCAAAGCATCAATTCTCCAATCCAAAATAACATGCGAGATGGGGACAACCCCCTTGGGTTGGGCTTAGCCTCGAACCCAGAGTCTGTTAACAATACAAACTAAATAAACAACAAAAACGCCACCACTCTCTCTCAAGTGAGAGTATACACAGGCTCTCTCTTCGGAGCTAATTCACTAGCGCCTGTCTTTCCACATTCTTGGCGAGTACTGCGTGTCCGCCATGACAGGTGTCCGTCACGGCCCTTCTGGGAAGCTGTGGGTGCCTTCCCGGCGATAGCCCACGACAAAGGGGGGGGGGGGGGGGAGGGAAAGAATGTTGTCCCAGTGGCCCGGAAATTGGGGAGGATAAAGCCTGTTTCCCCGGGGCGGCGGCGGGTCCGGTTTTTCTGGTCGTCACTCAAAGAGCATGGCTGGGTAATTGATGATGCCGCTGTCACGGGTCTCCGTCTACGCCGCGCCGTCGAACGTGGATTCTCGTAGCATACACGGAATGTCACAACCCATGTTTGTTCCCTCCCTCATTCTGCCCGCTTCCGGGCAATTAACGTTACAACTATCATTTATCTTTCTATAGCTCGCTGTGCTGTCCTTAATTTATGTTGAACCCTTTTTGTTAGGCTCCACGTTTCTGTCCCATAGGCAAGTAGTGGCACATAACGCAAACCATGCATCACTTATTATCCTAAAAATTCTCCCACGGCTCTCCACGCCGGGCGCGCCTCTCGTAAATGATATATAATACTGTTAAGTTTGAGAGATTGGTCTTGAAAAATATGAGGAAATTGATATTCCCAGCATGGTGGCGCCTCCCACCACTCTGTTGCAAAGGGGACGCTCCTGAAGTTCATTCTTTCGTTCATCCAGCCGGCTTCTCCTGCACGCCGGTACACGCTCTCATAGAACATTACTTTTCTGCCTCTGTATGCTGGCAACCAGATGTCGAACCGGTGAAGGAACCCTCTGTTCTATCTCGAAACACTGGTATTACATGGAGTTCCTGGGCTTCTATTATTCGAATTGTCAAATGGCTGGGTGTAAGCTCAAGGTTGGTCACTGCTCGCTAATGTAAACATAACAACATTATATATATGCTCACTATCTGATAACGCATCACAGCAGGTGCCTGTGTCATCAGGCAATAGGAACCGCGTTGAACTGTGTGCAGTGATAGTTGCCCCTTACCTGTTGCCCGAACTCCAATAAGCTCGAGAATCTTGGTAGAATATACCGTTACTCAACGACGGAAGAGACCGAAGCGCTGTTAAGGATACCTCAAGCTCAATAATGTCCACAGTTTCAACCCAATTCGTGTGACTGCCGTTTGCGAAAGAAAGCAGCGCGTTCAGGTGACAAGCCTCTATTATCAGGAACGAATGCGTTCCAAGACCTCAGCCGAGACCCGGATGCGCGCGTGGCAGGCTTTAGTTCGACAGTGAAACTGGTCTCATCTCCCGATGGGATAGGGCCTTTCTACGGGCGTTTCACTGCTGATCAGGTACTTTGCGTTTCCCCTGAAAAAGAGGCTAAGTTCGTTGTTTGAGTTCCAGACGCAACCTCGACGCAACCTCCTCCAAGGCATTGAATATAGCCCTTGGCATTACTTTCTTTTCGCGAAGTAATTTCGTGCACCTTTTTCTTTATTTCGAAGCAAGCCCAGCTTTCTCCAGCGACAATTTTGAAAATTGGTAAATTGTAAGACACGGTTAAGGAAATATTGAAGGTAATTTTCCATTATTCTGAGATGAAGGGAACCTTTCGTTCAAAGTACTTCCAGCGATCTCATCTAAGAGCTAAAATTCCCATAGAAAGCCACTGGGGAAGGCTTTTGGCGGTAGCAAAAACGTGAATAGAAAAAGTTACAAGATTGCCGTAGGATGATCTGCGGATATATTGATTGTTATAGTGAAAACTTACATTATTTGAAAAAAAAATGCGCTCATAAACGGGTTCCCGCTCAAAAATGCTTTTGTCCAGAATTTCTGGACACGTTTCCATATGTACGGTATGTACAATGAAATGGAACCCATAGCCAGGGGCTAGTTTCGGGTCCATCACAATAAAATACAACATAATTGCTGCATAAGTGCTGAAAGACGAGCACTTAATATATTAATAAAATAGAAATCAGAAAATTCGAGCATTTTCAGGAGGAATGCAGGAATGAAAACAAAACACACTCACAAAACATTTTCATCTTCGCAAAACAATTCACACCATAACTATGAATCTTAGGAACGCCATTCCAGATTAAAGCTCCACTGAACTCTAAAAATTTTTGCCCATAAGTATCGACACATGGGTAAATTGAAATGGTCAGTTCTAGCAGCTCTAATCTCTTTTTTTTTGCAATACAATACAATGCAATATTTATTTAATATCATTAGGATGGGATGTATCTGGGCTACCTTTAAAGTATAGATAAAATGGAAAGGAAGAATGCCGGTGCACTTGAAGAGGGTTTTTCTAGAGTCAGTGTATTTTGAATATGTAATTATTCTTATCGCTGTCTTCTGCAATCGGGCTACAGTTTGGAGATATGTGAAGTACGTGTCACCCCACGACTCTATGCAGTAGATTAGCTGGCTTTGTATAAAAGCAAAGTAGAGTATTCGGAGTATAAAAAGATTAAAGCATTCTTGCGCTTGCAATAAAATATGGCAGCCCTATGCTAGCTTTGAGCAAACTTTCTTTGATTCTTCCCGTGCATATCAATTTATACGCCAAGATAATTGAAATTGTTTACTTGTTGTATAGGCGCGTTCTTTAAATACAAAGCAGCATGTTCGTAGTTTATCATTTTTTCCTCCTAGAGTGGAACTGAGTATATTTGGTTTCATGAATGTTGAGTAAGAGGTGGTTTTTAGCATACCACTTAAGAACCATTTCGAGCTCTTCGTTTATTTATTGTTCAGTTCGTTAATTGTGCCTCCTAAAAATATTAAAGCTTTGTCATCGGCGCACATTACTGCTTGCGAATATTTAGTATAGCCGAAAGGTTAGTTACATAAAGCGAGGAGTACGTAAAGCGAGGAGGAACTGAGTCCTGTGGTACCCTAGCCAGCACGGCCTGTGCCCCAGAGATAACGTCATTCAATACAACATGCTGTACGCGGTTTATGATGTAATCATTTCAAAAATGTGATATTTTTTCCAGGAAGCCATACTTACAGAGTTTATTAAATAGGATTGAATGATTAACTTTATCGAATGGCTTTTTTTAATGTCTAAATATAGAACTATGACAATCTTGTCGTTGAGGGCTATATTTATCATATGCGTTAGGAAAAGGAATGCTGATTTTGTTGATCTATGCGGTGGGATGCCATGCTTACTTGTGCATATATTATGCTTGACTATACATTTATTTCGACGCTTGCTAGTTTGATTAAAACGGAGAAATAGGCTGGTCTCGGATTCTGCTCAGGCCGCGAAAGAAACCAGGGAGATTATGCTCGCTGCTCATTGCTCGATCAGCACAGGCGGGCGAAGACTGGCGCGCGCATGATTGGCCGCCAAAGAACCTGGCCGATGACCGAGTGCGTCTAGCGCCATATACTAGCCGCCCTAGAATACGCTACACTTTTCCTGGAATGCATTTCATGCTTACACCGACTATGAACGACGACATAAGCAAGGAAACATAAACGCACACTATGACAACGTTAGGGAGGCCCTCCAAACACTGCTTTCCACCCACCCAGCACTATCAACACCATCTCTCCACACACTGCGCAAACTACAGCTAAACATATTACACATCCCCGCCCGGTCCTGTCAACATCGTCTCCGAGCTACCCTAGCCTGCCCCAACTGCCCTGAGCCTTACGCAAGCCTAGAGCATTGCCTCTACACTTTACTTACCCCCCCCCCCCCCTCCTGGAGTGCCTGTTGGGCATCGGACAAGTTTGAGGATCAATTGGTCCTTGTGGAACAAGCTCGTTCCATCCTCGGCGACTAGAATGAAGTTTCCAAATGAAGTGCCGTCTTTCTCTCTCTCTCTCTCTCTCATACACACAGCCGCTTCATACAAAATACCCGAGCAAGGTGCATTATCATATTATAAATGCAGGGAGTAATCTACTCGAAGCGCCGTGAACTTCCTAACGTGCTCCACGCATTTGGAAATTTTCAATCACTCCACGGCCAATGAAGGTCGTTCCGGTTGTTCCTGACAGGTTATTTGCCCATCTTCAAATATTCAGGCCTTTACTTGCGTTGCCATAACCATGAGCTGATTGATGCCTGGGAACAAGGGCCGTTTCCGCCGACGTCCGCCCACTGTGAACTGCGGAATTTTATACTTCTCGCCGTCATGAGATGGGGCATCTGGTGAATGTGCCATCATTACTTTCTGAGAAAAAAATTACTCAGGTCTGTTGCCTTTCGAGGAGAGTGCCCCGACGACCGGCTTCATAGTCCATCAATTCTGTTCTCACGCCCCGTGCTTCCTCTGGTGACGGCGTAAGTTGAATATTCTTTTGGGTGCTTGTATGCGTAATGACTGAGGTCTGCTAGGTCACATCACTATGCCAAAAACTCTCGTATTTAACTATTATTCAAGGGTTTCTACCATTAACGCACGACTTATCCCACCAGCAGCTCACAACCAGCTCAACCACTTCGCCAGGTTTAAGACCACTCTCATATTGGTAAATTCATTGTCACCTTCAGCCAGTGACACTCAACTTTAGCGCTATTAGTTAAGTGTCACACTTTTAGATAGCACAGTCGTCTCTAAATGAGTTCAACGACAACTTTCACGGACTTACACAAACTGTATTATCAAATTGTGCTCCCAAAAGGCAGTTTTCGATTTCATAGCAAGCATGGGAAGTGCAAGTGATCTAGCCCGCTGTTTTGCGTAACAAGATGGTGGATGTGCTTCATGCTTGTCTCGCCTCATAATTCTGCTTTTATCCGCAATCTCAGACAAGCATCGTCAATCGAGTCAGAGCAGTAGTGAAACTATTCCCAAAATCAACGCGGAAACCAACAATATTTAAAGCCAAAAACTTCCGTAAATTTACGCTCAGATTGCGCTGACGTGAGTTCGAGCCAACGGCGGTGCAAAGCAAGAAGCACCGCCGCGCTCTCAGTTGCTTTGTAAGAAGATAGCACAAACAAACCACCAATTGCACTAAGGCGACGACCTGCGTGATTTGTGCAAACAAAGCGAAATTGAAGTTCCACTCGGCCATCGTAGCAATTTTTTTTCTCCATCGGAATGCAGTGTGTTTCAAGTAGTGTTTGTAATACACACGGTGCCAAACGTCAGCGATTAAAATGACGCAAGCATAGCAGATGGCACCACCTTGAATGCTCTGGTATCTGCTGTGTGACAGCATAGGTAGTGATTCCTACTCCCTAAATAAAAAGGGGAAAAGCATGGATCATTATTGTCGTTTTTATTCCCCTTAACACCTTGTAAGTCCATTCATCGGCACTCATGAAAAAAACCCACTGGCATCAGTTGTTGTCCTGGTCATTCGTCACCCTCGAATATGTTCGTGAACGTTCTATGCAAGTTTACTGACAGGACAATGACTAACATTGGTATAGCTCACATAAACATGATCAATAATACAAACTAGAAGTTAGTCACGTCAGCGTAAATAGCCTTGGTTGTCCCAATAAAAGACAGTAGATAGTGACTGAACACGCCAGGCTTCAGAATCTTTACGCGAGTGGGAAATTATTCTGTAGCAGAAATCAAGTTTGAGGCAACAGGTTTGCGGTTTATGGGGGTTCAACGTCCCAAAGCGACTCAGGCTATGAGGGAGGCCGAGAGCTCCAGAAATTTCTACCACCTGGGGTTCTTTAACGTGCACCGACATCACACCGTACACGGGCCTCTAGAATTTCGCCTCCATCGAAATTCGACCGCCGCGGCCGGGATCAAACCCGCGTCTTTCGGGCCAGCAGCCGAGCGCCATAACCACTCGGCCACCGCGGCGGCTGAGGCAACAGGTGAACTGCTTGACAGCTTGCTCACAGTTCAGTGCCAGAATAATGTCCAATGTGACGCCATGCGATTGGCTCTTTCCCTAAAAAGTACCGCTAGAAAGGGCGTACCCGTTATGAGCAATGTCCGGAGCGGGCGGCTTAAGTTAAACAACTTTACTCACTGTTAAACAAGTTTAAATTTAATGCTAAGCCCACAAGAAATGACTTGCGGGAACAATTTCTAAATGCATTGTGAAAACCTAAATGTATGTCAAGCTTTTGATCACATTGTGTTTCTTTATCAAATATTGATACAAATACAAATTACATCGCCTACGATAGTTGGTTTTTGAACATGTAATATGCTCACTTCTATACAGAGTCAATTTTTGTATTGTATACACAAGCCGTGTTTTCCTTGTATATAACATTGCATATAATATTGTTTTCTTGCCATATTACAATCATGTATCTCCACAGCTCTACCCTGATATGGTCTCTTGGGCCTCGTCAAGCTGCCCGAGCAGCTTTTTTCCCAAGAGCTCCTACCATGTATATATGTGGTGAAATAAATAAATTTGATTTGATTTGAAGTTCACGTATATGTTTTCTTTTATCAAGAAATCCATGGAAAGTGAGAGTAGCGCAAAACGGGACAAAGGGACAGAGAAAGACAGACACAACAACCGTTTTGCGCTACTCTCACTTTCCATGGATCACCGTTACCGACTCGCCCAAGTTTCTACCCTTGTGTATCAAGAAATGAAGGGACCAGGACCAAAAGCCGTGAAAACAGCTTGACGGGCTCCTTGTTCCTTTAAAACTTTGGTAGAGCAGGAAAAAAGGAGAAAATCAATTCGCATGTTCTAAACACTTCTACGTTTGTACTATTTCTTGGGTACCCAAAAAGATAATTTGTGCAATGCAGCACAGAAAATCCAAAAAGAAACCGGCATAAAAATTGCTGAGACATACAAGAGTAATACACAGAGATGTTAAGAGGAATTGGAAACGAAACATTTTACAATTCATAATATTTCTTGAATGGAAAGGCTAATTTGGTGGTTCGGTACGCAATTGGATCGAATCCGGCAGAATGCAACCTGTTCAACTTTGGGCATGGCGAAATGCGATAACTGTGTACATGTGGACGTGCGAGGTATTGAAACAAGATATTTCTGTTTATGTCATGTCTGCCTGTTTCCAAGATTTTCGTTTAACTCAGCAAGTGAAATGATATCACTGTCATCAGATTTGATGTCAGATTTAAGAGTTATCAATAGTCCAGCCGCACTGTTATATATATATATATATATATATATATATATATATATATATATATATATATATATATATATATATATATATATATATTTTCTGCCTCTTTGTCATTGCACAGGGGTCTGAGGATTCGTCAGCGATACCAAGCCTTTAGTCTCAGCCCTCTCTTAGACAAATGTCTAAGAAAAAAAATAAAGAAAGAAAGAAATAACCGGAAAAAACTCTTTGGTTGGATGACAATAGGATACGCCAGCAATGTACCGTACGGCTTTTTTATAATGAATGCAGTTTTGATAAATTGGTTACTCCTGTGGTGCACCAAACCAAGGAACAGTATTGAAGAAGTGGTACACAAGAGCATCATTTAACAGAAGTTTGATTTTAGGAGCTAGTGGGTGTTTTGTACGAGCGATGGCGCCAACGCCTGGTGGTACTGCTTTCTGGCTTGTCATCAAATTAACCAAGATGGCATATTGATCTCTGAGGCCCGGAAATACATATGCACGGCCAGAAATTACATCACTTTCCGCAGTACTCTATTTGAGATATCGATGTGGCTTTTTTTTATTATTTACTGCAGCGCTCCGTCCTGGGGGAACGCGGGGATTGTGGAAACCTAACGGAGTGATTTCGACATTATGAACTTATCATGGAGCCGTGTTTTCGGTTAGAGCTTTCATGTGACGATCACATGAAAAAAGCAAAGTTGCCTGTATGTTATAGGTTTTTATTAGTGACGCCCCTCACATTAATAAAAAGAATGAGCAACTGTCTTGCAGCGAATTTCTTGAGTTATGCTTTGTTTAGAGACTTATCTTGAAGCACAATCGGCTTGCATTTTTCGTAACATCGCATCTGGCGTAATTCTGACCTTCACTCTGAGCTATACGAACTCAGCAGTGATGTGCACCCTTTTCACCGGTGACCGCCAACGCTACCCGTTCGTTACCCTGGCGTTATTACACGGCACTTTTCGTCACCTTCACATGCATTAATAGTAGCCTTTCCGCACAAAACTGCCAGTCTTTTTTCTTTCTTTACTGCTCCAAAGGAACGCTGCGTGCTTCCCGAAATAGTCAGGAAAGTTGAGGGGACTCCAAGTTCCGCCTTCTCAGTATAACGCGATAGCGATCAGCAATACGCCACTGGCCCTGCAGGAGGCTGTTTCGAACACAGCCACCGGTGGGGTTTGAGAGGCACAGGTTGCTGTTCCCAAGCAACCTCTCGCAACCAATCATTAATTTAACTGGGTCTTGCCACGGTGTGCAGTTTTCTCACAATCCTGTGGGCAGGTTATGATGAAGTCGCACGGTCACGTGACCTCGGTTGCAGGTGGCCCACCTGCTTTTCGCTCACACATACAACAAGATATCACCAACGCAATTCAGACCAGACTGCCCCTGGTGCGGCAGTACGCCCACACTCTATCACATCACCTGGGAATGCAAGAGAAACATAGCATTCCACAATCAACAAACACCGAGTGCGGAGCAATGGGAGAGCTGTCTCTTCAGCAGCGAGCTTGAGGTCCAGAGGGCCTTGGTAAAGCACGCAACTGAAGCGGCACAACTCAGTGGAGCCCTGGACTGAGGGCCCACTCTTGCTTGAAGACTCAAGTCGCCAGCACCCAAGCAAGACGACCAGGAAGTCTTCATCCCCGCGAACCTCTTGGAAAGAAATAAAAGTTTTCTCTCTCTCTCTCTCGCTCACAACGCCGACGCCGGATTGTCTACAGAGCAGGAGTCCTCGTTAAAATGCTGAGCACTGATGAGCAGCTGCGCCATAGTGGAGAAACGGAACAATTTATGGCGAGGCGAGGGGCCCAACAAATGATCACACTCAACAAGTTTGAACGGGCAGCCGAATAAATTGAAGCATGCGCAGAAAAGGCAAAGAAGAGGGATCAGGCGGACGAATCCTTTTACAGGAGTCTTGCAGAGGGCGTCAACTGAAAGAATAGCGCTACTTTATCGCTTGCCGCAAGCTGATTTTCAGTTGCTGTTATAGGTGAGACGCTGACCCAACCATGCTGGAGCTAATGCTATCTATGTCTTCTCTTAAATCTCGCGTACCAGCTTCTTCCTGTGCTTGCGTATGATATACTTCGACGGAATTCCGCAGTACAACAGCAATCTCGACAGCGCGACGCCGTGTAACCGCCTTGAGCCCGTCGTTATCATGCTCACTGAATCGGTCATTCACACAGCAATCAGTCTAGACCATGCATTGGTTATCGCTTGTTTGGAAAATAATAAACTAGACTCCTCGTAATCAGCAGGACATGCGCTGTGCATCTTTGCGGACCCTTTGTTTTCTTCGGCACTCAAGGAAGTTTTTTGTAAACTTTCTGGGGCGGAACACAATACCTGTCCGTGGCGACGAGTTTCTGTCAAGCGGTACTTTGGTTTGGGCTAGTTGATGCATAGCTTTTTGATGATGTCAGGACGGCGCGAAAATAACAGAAAAAACAGGCACACGAACACAACATAACAGGCGCCAACTGTCAAGCGGTTTTGTGAAGTGCACGGAGAGGACCCGACCTGCGTCAACCTGTCTATATCTCCTCCTTGCTTATCATCTCGCTAGTCTCAATACACACGAGCAGTTTTCCCTCAAACAGTTGCTAATAGTAGCAATAAATAGCAGTATTAATAAGATTTATTGGAGTTATTTGCGTGAATTGCCGTGCATGGTTCCCATACAACAGACGCTTTTAGTTGCACGTATGCAGTAAGCTTACGTACACAGCGATTCTGCAGGTAACGAATGCGCATGCGCACAACGCTACGTATCTTGGCGCATCTTGCTAATGAAATAAATTATTAAATGATATTACATAACAAAAAACGAGCATTGTGGCAACTGCTACCACTACGTTTCAAGGGAAACGCTGCTATCTTCCACCCACCCATCCACCCGAAAGTGAATGCACCGGAAGTAAGCGGCCTCTTCCCGGAAGTCAGCTGTTGACACTGCACGAAATGGGACCAAGGAAGAAGGACCGCAAACAAGGATCAAAGCGCTCGTGTCGTGTCTGTCTTCTTCCTTTGGTCCTTGTTCTCTTCGCGCTACCTTTCACTATATAGGTGTAACGTTTGAACCCCGACCAGCGTGCAGAGTGGGTGAGGGGAGAAACGCGGGTTAATGACTTCCTAGTCGAAATCAAGAGGAAGAAATGGGCTTGGGCAGGGCATGTAATGCGAAGGCAAGATAACCGCTGGTCCTTGAGTGTAGCGGAGAGGACTCCAAGAGAAGGCAAACGTAGCAGGGGGCGACAGAGGCTAGGTGTGCGAATGCGATTAAGAAGCTTGCGGAGATACGTGGCCGCAGCTGCCAAAGGACAGGGTTGTGATTGAAGAGACAGGGGAGAGGACGTTGCCCTGCAGTGGGCGTAGTCAGGCTGATTATGATGATGATGAGGACGACGTTCCCACGCTCTAAGCCCAACTTATACCAGCATTGCGGGATTACTTTTTGTCCCCCATTTCTATTTTAGTAACAATATATTAATAAGGGACTAATTACTCATTAACAACCACCCTAGCGCTGCCATACGGCTACAAAGGAAAGCTATACAGTTTTCCTTTGTAGACGTATGGCTGCGCTCGGGTGGATGTTGATGAGTGATCACTCCTTTATTACCAATCTACTTCACTCTGGGGGAGTCTCATACATTTGAGCAACAATTTTACTAATAAAGAGCCTTTAATAATAACAATAGGAGGAAACCTACAGCAGGCAGCCGACTTTGCTGTGACCGCTCTACCAAATTCAGTTTCGATCGAACAGGAGCGAGGGCGCGGTTACTATATGCAGATGTGCTGATCGCGTTCAGGTTGATATCAGCGCCTCCAGAAAGTATGGTACTGTTTTTCTAACGGAGTGTATCAAGCAATGTTTCGTATTGTACTTATATGCCTGAATGGGCACTGATTCGTGACGCTTGGTGCATTTGAGTTCTAATAGCTCTTGCCCTGCGCTCTTTCTAGTTCATTATTTCCCACACTCCGCTTCACATCGAAAAATCCACGCTGCAGCATTCGTCCTTCCTGCCAGTCGTTTCTCTCGCGCTGTGCGTCTCTAAATATGCTAATCACTGGCCCGAAATTTGTTTTGCATGTTTCATGTAGGTGCAGCTGCACAAAAGTGTCTGTGCTACGGAGTTATGTTAAAAACACTTTTGGAAGATAATAGACGTCCTAAAGCGATAAACATCACCCGCTATCGATGAGATGAGATATCTGCTGCCTGCAGCTCCAAAACCTAAACTACAGCAGCACGAGTGGCCCTTCGAGGTACGAGTGTCATGATTTCGTCATCATTCGCCTTTTCTTTGCTACATGAAAATGCGGTTCTGAGATGACCTTAGCCTCATTGCAATTCCTGTAGTGCTCCTTTACGCTCTGCAGACAAGAACCCGGTAATAATGTGGTACTTATATTTATGTACTTGCGCTTTGCCGTGGGCGGATGAAACCTGTATATATGTTTTATTCAATTTCTCTGCAATTACAGGGTTCTCCGATCAATGCTGACATTTCTCGCGTTCAGCTTGCTTACTCTACTCATTCAACAGCTGATATTACACGAGAACAAGGCTAAAAAACTCTGAACGAAAAGGAGGAACAAAGCGAATTTTTGCGCTGAAATACACAACAGCCGCACGACTTCCGGAGCAAGCCGTCCGGTGGCTTCACTCGCGCCCGCCTTGGAAAGCGGGAATGTGGCATCCAGCCACCTAATGTGGATCAGTGGCATGCGCATGCTACAAACCATAGCGCGTGTGCGCTACGGGCACGTTACGGGATGCGTTGACAAGATGGCGGCGACCTGCTCGCCCACTTCGAAAAAAAAATGCATGTCGCCTTGTATTGTTAGACGCGATAGCTCGCTCTAAGCGGTGGCTTTCGCTTTTATTACTCACACGTTCGCCCGCACTTGGAGGTATAAGCGAGAACTAGCTCTTGTTTTTCAGGTAATTTGGCGATTTTCAAGCTCTTAGGGCTAACTGTTTGCAGTGTGTTTTCTTACACCAACGACGCCTGGAGAAGCTGTTCTCTAGCTTTTTGTCATTTCTAACTATTTCTTCTATTTGCATAGTTTTCCTACTTGGAACGAAAAAAAGGCTCACAATGCACCCACACGTAATCAATATAAACGGACGAAAATTTCTTCAACCGAGCGTTGATGTGCTTTGACTTCTCGTCACTAGATGGCGCTACATATGCGTGCACCTGTGGGACGTTGCGGCCCGATAAAACGCAACGCAGAAAGCGATGACTGCGCAAGCTTACTGCTGTTGGCATAATGTTGGAATATCGAGGCAACGTCTAGCGATGGCCTTATATGCTACACGATGAATTAGTTCAGGCCGTCCAATTTTCGAGAAATCAGACCTCTTGGCGCAAGGAGAAGCATATATTATTTCTGTGTATTGGTATATTTCAGGCCGCGTGTAATGTGACACCAGACACATATTCTATTTTAATTGGACTACTATATATAAGTAGAATCCAGCGTGCATTGCTACTGATACAGAGTTAAGTAGTTTTACCAAGCATAATTATTTCGCACTTCAATTCAATTCAATTCGTTTATTTTTCATAGTGGTACAAACATAAACTCTGAATGGTCCCCTGGTCTAAAAGTTGCACTAAGCAACTTGACGACGGCCCAGGGGCCACCTTACAAGACAGCAGTCGACGCAGATTATCAACAAAGAAAGAAAACCGCAGTCATCAAGGATCACATTGAAAACATATTGACAATAAAGCACGAAAAAAACAGTGAGACAAAAAGAAAAAAATCAATAGATGATATGGAAGCACACGGTCAAAGAACAATTAGTTTAAAACCAAGGCAAGATACATCGAATCAGGGTGACGTGTAAGAGTTCAGTTGAGGTTACGGAAATAATTTTTACATTCTTTCTTAGATCGAAAAAATACCTTTGGATATTTGTTTAGAAGTGATGGAACATTATGCTTGAATGACTGAAACTTGTTTTGGGTGCTGAAATAGGGAACTAGCCAGTGTGGGGATTTTCTAGTGAATACATCTATTGTTCGCAGTTCTAATGTTGCAACAGTTTTAAGAAAATTTGCAGATCCAACGGACGGGAAGTAAAGCCGATTTAAGAGTTTTTATTCAAAACTGTGCAGAAAACGAATGATCCCATACTTCGGAATTAAGTTGTTTGTAGATGTGTGCGTTCCAACGTTTGCCACATAACGCAAGACTTTCTTCTGGAGCACATTAATTTTATCAATATTTCTTATTGTTGTTGAGCTCCAGACAAGACTGCAATAATTTATGTGGGGTGCAAATAACGCTTGGTACAACTGAAGTTTAACTCTTTCGGGAATGAGGTTGCTGCAGCAGGACAGAGTGCCTGCCACAGTAGACAGCTTCTTGCAGGCGTGATTAATGTGGTGATCCCAGTTTAGGTGAGAATAAAAAGTAACGCCAAGAACGTTATGCTCATCTACTATTGTCATGTCTTTATTCTTATAATTGATCTTATCTTGCAGTGTGAAAACTTTATTTCTCGGTCTAAACAGTAAAACCTTAGTCTTAGTAGGATTGATTACAAAGCAGTTAGTGTGGGACCACCCTGATAGTGATTCAAGCGTTCGGTTGCACTGCAGAACTAAATCGTTTGGATCTTCACCCTTAAAAAATGCTACTGTCATCAGCATATATAAACCATTTAGCTGACTGTATAATAAGAACTTTATCATTAATATATATATTAAATAATAGCGGGCCTAAAACACTACCTTGTGGTACTCCAGTTTGTAGGGGCAGCGCAGACGACTCAGCATTATGTATACGAACGCAGTGGACCCTGTTTTTCAAGTATGACATTATTAAATAGAGGGGTCCACGCCACGTATTCTATACTGTGATAACTTACCTAACAAGACATCGTCCGAATTAAGCAGCGGTTGCCGATTAGCGTCTACGACTAGTTGGCAGGAAACTGATCAGATAGTGCTAAACATCCACCAGCAGCAAATAGCTTCATTGACGCATAGAGCAGTGTTTCTTTTTCGAATTATTATGTAAGTACGACACAAATCTGGGCCGAGAAGCTAAACTGTGGCACACCACAGTGAATCTCTTAAAAATAAGAACATGTTACCTATATATCCAAAAACTGTTCGCTTGCTATATGTGGAGTAACCCTATCAATTTCATGACACGAAACGGCTTTCGCTCGCATTTTTTAAACATTTTATCATAAAGGGTTCTTTCAAAAGCTTTGTACAAATCTAAACAAAAAAGCCGCATCGACTAACAAGCAAGTTTTGGAGATTGCCGCTAGCTGCGTAGTGGCTGAAACCATGTTGTGTATTATTTATTAATGTACGTATGCATTTAACGGATGATCATGATGATTATTTTCATGATAATGAGAAAACGGCGCTGCTGTTTCCATCTGGCATGCCGGTCATGGATGTTTATGCAAAGGCCACTCGCTCATGTTAGCTTGCAATTACTGTGGCATGAACAATAACGGTTTTATGGTTTGATGAGTTTAATGTACCAAAGCGACTCACACTATGAGGGACGCTGCAGAGGAGGGCTCCGTATAAGTTCTAGCACTCGGGGTCCTTTAACGTGCAATAGCCGACATGGCACAGTAGACGGGCCTCTAGCATTTCACCTCCATCGAAATGCGATCGCCGCGGCCGGGATCGAACCCGCGTTTCTCGTGTCAGTAGCCAAGGATCATAACCGCTCAGCCACCGTGGCTGCTCGCTTTGACAATTACAGCATTGCTGAATACTGGCGCTAATGTCTTACGCAGCAAGCACAAGGAGAAGCAATGGTTTATTTCAAAGGCATTGTACGAGAGATAAATTTTACCGCTTATGATTGCACAATATTCTCACGACGAGGTGACCAAAAAGACTCCTTGTAAACACTGCAGCTCTTTATGCTTTTGGAACATGCGGGCAGTGTGTCGTCCTTTGTGACGCGTTCTCCGTTGCATTCTAGCAAGCACTCGTCGCATCCCTCGCACGTGCTTTTGTCTGCGCTTGCACGTGATTTCTGGGTTTGCTCTCTCCGCGTGTGTGCGTTTCAATATGCCTGGCCGGTTCGCCTCGTGCATGAAATGTCTACAGATATGCCTGTGCCAACGCCATAGTGTCCTCGTTCCTGGCATCCGTCAGATTGACCTCAGCTGCAGCGCGTGGCGTTATCGGAAAGGAAATGAAATTAAAAGCAAGCGCCTATGCCGGGAAGCCGGTAACAGGCGAGGACTCCAAGTAGACCTTTCGTGCACGCTGCGGCGTCGTTGCTGCCGCGTGGGTGCTTATATGCAAGTCAAGTTACTAAAACAATGCGTAAGGGTTTCTTTTATAAGAACCTTCCTTGTGATGATCTTTTTGTACATACGAGAACGAACATTAAACAGCGCGCATGCATTCCTGTAATGATGTCGACGTCTTGGCGCAGCACTCATTAGAGCGCGAATTTTTAATGTGAGAAGATTAGAATCCTCATCCTAAAAATATGCACATTCGATTACATAATTGCGAGAACTAGAAGTGACAACCAAAGGTGGGAATTTCACCTCAAAAATCTCGACCTCACCTCAACCTGAAAAAAACTTTGCCGACCTCACTCAACCTCATCAGGTGAGGTTGAGCTTGAGGTCTCCTGAGTCGACCTCACCTCACTTTTCCTGAGGCCACTGGCGACCTCACTCAACCTCACCTCAACCTCAAATTTTGAGATTAAGGTCGGCTGCTCAACCTCAGAAAACAAACAAAAACAAAAAGCGATTAAGAAGTTTTTCAGTTAAAAACAATTTTGAGAATCCTGTGAGACAGGAAAGCCAAATGAAGATTGTACCATTGTGATGGCTAGTTATTACAATAGCGCATTAAGCGGTCTATAACTATTTCATAAGGTGTGTACACTTACTGCTGATGTCCACGCAATAGAAGAAGCTTATTCATTATGTTTGCTTCACTAACTAATTATAAACTTATCAGTGTCAGTATTCGGCAACTGCTCCGCGAATACTTGCTCGTATTCTAAGCCTCTCACTCATTCACGCACGAACCGGAATTTCCGAACACACCAGAAATTGGGAGGGCGGGGGGGGGGGGGAGGCATTCCCGATACTCTTCTTAGACTTTAGATATAGCGAATGTAAAGAAATTGGTCGCAGATGCGCTTTCCAATTTGACGGCTATGCAGACGCATAACAGTATATTTCGAGTTTTTAACTCTAATCCGACATAGCGAGAGTACTCAGCCTAGATGAAAATTTTGCCACCCAGCGGACACATTTTTCAGTCCTCCGTATGCTGCCTTCTATATAGTACACCACCAGAGGCACGTTGTATTTATGTCTATGTAGAAGCCAGCGGCATCTTTTATTAATGCGAAAGCATTAGATGGCTCAGTTTCAAGGTCATCTCTGCAAAAAAGTGTCCAAAAGAAACGGCACCATAAGACGTCACGAGCCGATGAGTCACGTGACGAAGATGATGTAATGTAATTAATTAATGCTAATTAACATACTGATCAACATGCCTAACCAATGCTTATTAATCTAATTAGGTAACGCTAAAACTGATTAGTATTAGTGATGACATTATATGAGTGTGGCGTAATACCAGGTCACTGACAGCGATGTGATGTGAAGTCAAACCTATTCACGTGACAACGATTTAATGTGACGTCACACCTAGTGACATGATAACGATGTGATGTCACATCATACCAGGTCCCCACCCACCCCCATTTCAAAGTCCATATGGATTCCACATTACTACACATGCGCGCATGACACATTACAAAGAGTGCCTACAGCTCGGTCCACATTAATGACATTCTCACTGACCAGCAGGTAAATGCGCCAGTTCTCATGTGTGACATACTGCAACGCTCATGGAACGACACATGCCGTTGATCCTCGAGGTGATGGCGATGATGATGACGATGGTAATAGTGTATCTTTATGCGCACCAGGAAGCCGATAAACCGCTACCAAATTAAATGTTTCCAGAATATTGATTTAATATAGGACATTACCAGCAACCGAAGACGATAATTCATCGGGGAAACAGGAATAATTGCAGGCAAAATTAATGATGATGATGATGTTTATGTTCTTGGGAGGTCAAGACCCTCTTCCGTTTCCGCCACTTCCCTCCAGATGGCGATGGTAATTGTTTCGAAATCCTGGGAATTCTCCGATGACTCGGTAATCATGTAGCACTTTGCAGGAACGGGCTAAATTACGTCATCGAACACTGTGCCGACTATTGAAATCACACGGGTCAATACAACTGGCCTAGAGTGGGCAGCGTGAACCGCTCTCTCTGTCAAGAGCACCACGGCTCTCCACTCAAATATCGGCGCAGCCCCCCCCCCCTCCCACGCCCCTAACCAGCGACAAAAAAAAAAACGTCTAGATACTATACAACTGAACAGAATTCGGGGTACCGTTTCGTCAACTAGTCTCAGACAAGCTGCTTTGAGTCAGTCACTTGTTTTCCTCCAAAACTGAAGTAATCAATGGTACACCGCAATCTTCGAAGCTCTTTACCCGCGAGCACCGCGCGAGCATTCCGAGAAGCAGTTTAAGGTGAACGATGGGTCTCTGCAAAATAGTTAAAGGAAAGATAACGGTGTGAGCAGAGCCTGGTCGTCTGCTGGGGAGGCCGCCAAACTAACCCATCCCATACGAGAAAAGAAAGGAAAACAAAGAGAATTATTACACATTTACAAACAAAAATCGCACACTGAAAATAGAAGCTAGCAGTGTGTCCCATTAAACGTCATATTAGAAGGCTTGAAACATCGACTTGGCAGCACAGCGCCAGCACTTAATCAGTTCTATTCACACATCTTCATTAAAAAAAATAAAAGAACCAGCTGCCACGTCATCATACATTAATTATAGTTTTGCATATTTTACCGCTATAACACCGCTGTCCCGGTCCGTTCGCCCCATGCTGTGGTGTTTTGGCATATGTGAATTTCCGAGAAGCAAAAAGGAACAGGAGACCAAAGAGACGTTATTTGAAAGGATATGCAAGTGAAATTATATTTGCATCTGCTTGCATTACGTAACGGGAATATACAGAAGTAGTGTGAGATTCGAAAGGGGAAGACGCCGATCAAAAGCTTCGACGGTGTTTTACGGGTTTTTCTGGCATCGTTCTTTTTTCATCGAATCAGCATGTGTCCTTGTTATATGTACCACCTGAATCAAATTCTCTCGCCTGTGTCGACTGATCCAGTTTCTGTCAAGACACCGTGTAATGTACACCAGGATCCCTTTACTCGACCGCAAGGCAAGAGCCGTGACGTCAGCGCCCGCAACGAGCATGAACACTAAGCAGTCTTGCTTTGGGCCATCCGCGCTGCGACCAATTTATAGTGTGCCTGTTGGACTGAACTTATTTCTTTGCGGCACCATGCAGGCAAAGCTACCGCGGATGAACGTGAGTTATGTGCTTTGCGCGCTCCCGGGAGTTTGAGCCGAACGGCAGGCAGCTACGGCTGCTACGCCAGCGAGGGAAGGGAAAGGGAGAGTGGCATGCCGTGACAGTAACACTCCTTCCGGGAAGACCAGAGGGGTGTGTCTTCCTGTAGGCTCGGACTGAACGGATATTACGGCGCAGCACCTAAAGCTAAGAGCGGACTGCGGCATCCGGTTGTCTAGACAGGGGAAACCGAACACCAAGCGTCATTGCATGAATACTGCAGTGGTGCGCTGCAACTCCGCTTCGGAAGCGGCACTCGTAGAAGTAAGGCGCGACAACTGCAAAACGTCTCAACCTCACACTCACGTGTGAGTTTGAGGTCTGATTTGCTGGCCTCATTCACAAAATTTCTAGCCGTAGCTGACCTCACCTCAACCTCACCTCGCGACGAGAGGTTGAGGTCATTTTGAGGTTGAGGTTGACCTCATGAGGTCGCAACCTGCTGAGGTTGCCCACCTCTGGTGACAACTGTAAGTTTCGATGTATCTTTACTGCGTCCTTGTCACCACCTCTGGAAACCTTCGGGGAAACACTGGGCCAAGAGATAGAAAACACAATCATGAAAAAACAACACGAAACTCGATATCAATAGCTTGTAATGCTATTGCAGTGCCAACACATAATGCAATTAGGTGTCCCTGTGAATTTTATTCCGGATTGATTTTAAAGGTATCTCGCTTATTTGTGCCGTACATGTTTAGAGCACGTTGCTACAAGAATGACTTTGTGAAGACAGCGATGATTTGGGTACCGTTTGTTTGAAAACAGGAATCACAGAATCTTTCCATTCATAGAATAGGTATCCATTTAAACATAAGTTTTAAGAAATATGTTGGAAATATTGTATGGCCCAGAAGATCCCTAGGTATCTATGACTACTAGAGGAGTTCAACACCTTTTTCTCTGCTAGTAGTAAAGTATCTTTGGAGCCTGGTGCCATATTGAAAAGCGAAATTCTTTTTTTTTTCTGGGGGGGGGGGGGGGGGGGGATGGTGACAGCGCTTTGGGAAGATGAAATAAAAGGCTAAGTACTTTTCGTTTTTCATCTTTAACGGTTATACTTAGCACGTATGCGGAATTCTATATACTCAAAGCAAAAACAACATCTGCAGTAAACCCGCCGCGGTGGCTCAGTGGTTAGGGCGCTCGACTACTGATCCGGAGTCCCCGAGTTCGAACCCGACCGCGGCGGCTGCGTTCTTTTGGAGGAAATACGCTAAGGCGCCCGTGTGCTGTGCGATGTCAGTGCACGTTAAAGATCCCCAGGTGGTCGAAATTATTCCGGAGCCCTCCACTACGGCACCTCTTCTTTCTTCTTTCACTTCCTCCTTTATCCCTTCCCTTACGGCGCGGTTCAGGTGTCCAACGATATATGAGACAGATACTGCGCCATTTCCTTTCCCCAAAAACCAATTAATAATAATAATAATAATAATAATAATAATAATAATAATAATAATAATAATAATAATAATAATAATAATAATAATAATAATAATAATAATAATAATCTGCAGTAACGTCATAATGATTACGACTGGCAGTGACTGCCTTCAGCTGCTACAAAAGCAGTTATAAACGCTGAATATAAAAGCAGTTAAGCATTAGGCAACAAAGCCTTAAAATAATATTTTGCTTCGTTTCGCTGAAAAGCTTTTAACAAATGACCCCGCCCCCTAGCCATATTCCTTGGGCTTATATTTATCCCGTCATTACTTCTTTCTTCGTTAAATAATGATCAACTTGTTTTTGTCGGCCAGATTACCACTCTACGCAAGCGTTTTGAAGAGCCGTCCATGTAAACCAGCCCTCAACCTGCCTGCGCGTTGACCTTCGCACCTGCCGTTTCCCGTGCTCTGTGGGTGCAGACGTCAGACAAAGCTATCTCTGAGCGCCCGCCGGCCGTTTCAATGCCCCGTGGAAACGTTTATTGCAGGGGCCGCTCATTTCCTCCTTCACTCTCCTTTCCCTCTTTCTCCGCCGTTTCCCCTCAACCCTGAATCCGGCGCGACACATTCCGGCAACCTCTTCCTCAGACCGCTGATATGTCAACCGGTAGGCGACCAGTCTGCGCGGGGGGAGAGAGAGTCGGAAAGAGGGCAGGCCAGTATCTCTCCTATCCGCAGGCACAGGCAATACGCGTACAGCTGCCGACACATACTCACGGCACGTGGAGTGTAGAGTCCACCGCTGACGACAGCCGGCACATCCTCACCCTCCACCCACCTTCTTTCCCGGTTGGTTCCCAGACCTCCCGGTCCAAATATCGTCCCCTCGTAGTCGTTAAAGCACGCCCGGACCACCGCCGCGCGTGCAATCCTTCGAAGAGCCCCCTTCTTATCGAAGACCTTCCAGGCGCCGTTTCCGCCGAGTTCACTCCACGCTTAACGGCAGTCCTTATTCGCGCTCAAGTTCGTACCGCTTCCGTCCGCACCGTGGTCGTCAGCGTAGTCGTCGTCGTCCGTCGCTGCATGTGGTTGAGCCGGCCCGTCCAGCCCGGCACCCCCATCGGTCTGGCCGAAGCAAAGCGCGCAGAGCTGGGAGGCGAGCGGCTGGATGCGGCGCCCTTCCCGCGGCGCGCTCGACCCCGCCGCCGACCCAAGAGGTAGCTGCTGCCCGCTCATCGGGGACTAGGAGAGCACCCACACTTCGCCCCTGGTCGAAGACCGACTGTGCATCTGAAGGTAAACGCCACGGGCAGTCTTCAAGGGCCCGACAGTTCTCGCTCGAGCAGAGTTCGGTAACTGTAGAGACAGCAGGGCCGGACTGTAGAGCACTAAAGCTCCCTAATGAAGCTTTGGTTGACAGAGATGACGTCAATTTATTAAAGAACGCCGTTCTAGCGCTGAGTATATCCTGCGCTTGGTTTTCCAGGGCGAGCTGGTTTTCCAGCCACGCCAGCCAGATAGTCCAAGAGAAAGATGAAGGTAATGGGCAAGGCGAGCCTGAGGTGATCATCGTCACCAGACGACAGGAGAAGAGACAGTGCTCTGGATTAATATAACAAGCAGGGCAGTTGAATGGCGCCACTGAGCCCGCACCTAAGTGACCTTTCCATCAACCAGAACGTCGGTTCTAGACCCCTCGAAATTTCAAGGTTACGCGCCGCATGCATGCAGTCTAGAGATCTGCTTTGACAGGCCATCGACGCAAGCCGCCTGGCGCACTCTCACCCTCGAGGGACAGCGCCAACACCTACAGGTTCTGAACCTTCGCCAACAATTTGGTTCCAAGCAGAACGCCCTATCCGCAAGGGCGTTGCATTCATGATAAGTCGACGAAGGCGAAGCACTCGTGATGGAATTTTAATGGGAAAACAGTAGACGGTTCATGGGCACGAAAACCCGGCGTGGCCGGAAAAGTGGTGGCGTTACAAAACTCGAGATTCGTTGAAACGGTCTGACGTCATCAAAGTCCCGACAACACGAAATGTTAAACAGTAGTAGTCCGTACTAGTGCCAACAACTGCGCCAACTGCACAGGAATAGAATAGAAACGAAATAGAATCGGAATGAAATTAGAACTGAGTTAGAATAGAATTGAAATATAATTAAAATGGAAGTTTTCATGCTTTCGCACCACTCGCACGTAAGTTCTTTAAGTGCTCCCGGTAATTTTGCGTGGAACCTTAATAGGCCGAATTCAACGCCACCAACGTCATCTGACATCCCTTTTACCCGTGGAAAACGTTGCGAGGGCCGGACCGGGTGGTGCTCCAACCAAAGAATGCACGGGCACTCATTCAGTGTCAATGATGGCATTAACGGGCTGCAATGCCATTATTCGCACAGGTTGGTGCGGTTGACAGCCGCAGTCGGATAATGCCATTCGTTTAGGAAGCAACACGCGCAAAACCCCGCGCTTCGCCAGCAAGGTTTTCATGCTAGAAGAACGGCCCTGCGTCAGAACGACGTCGGTCAGTCCGATGCGTGTTTAACCACGATGGAGATAAGACATGTGCACTCGGCGTCAGCGCATGCTGCAAGAAGAGGTACCATTATTTCATTTACTGCAGCGGTGTCCTCGTGGTTTGAGCATACGCCTCGCATGCGGGGGAAAATCTGCACTGATCCCGAATGCTTTAGGGTACCTATCGCTGATGTTTGTGACGTCAGAAACACAGAATTGCCCGCTGATATCATCGCGATTGGGGTCACGAGGTAAGTCACGAAACGAGGCGCAAACCGATATGTGCTGTTGAACCCTTTGTGCAGTGCGCAGATAGCAGGACAGCGAATTTCGAAACAACGCCATTTCGCGATTATTCTCGCGCCTATAGTCTTTTTATTGAAACACTGACGCGTTTTCTTTAATTCATACATCAGTCAATTCACCTCAGCCTGTATTCTGTTGATATTTGATCGCACCTTGTGTAGGCGACAAACACCTGTTGCTATGGCGCTCTTTAGCCAACGCTTCTCTTGCGTCTATAATATTCATCATCATCATAATCTTGCATTCTTAACAGTTTTTTTAGTTTACTTGCGCTTGTCTGGACGCATCTTCTACCCCGACCAAATACGCGCTTAGCTGTCGTGACCCCTTCCTTCTTTCTTCAGTGTAACACGTTTCAGCGCTGTTGTCGTCTCCCAGCTTTACCTTCTTCCAGACGTTTCATTCACGGCAGTAACTGTATGGGTGACATTCTCCCGGGCCAATCTTTGTCTCCATACGCGCGGCATGTTTTATCGGGCAAGAAAAGACCAGCTCTAACAAGCAACTCATCGTACTCTCCTTTGGAACTACTTGTGTCCGAATCAAATTAGAATTTCTAACAGATTTATTGAGCAAACTCCATGCTATCACTAAGATATTTGCGCTTAAAGGATGCATTTAGATCGTAGTGGTGCTGAAAGTAATCTTGTATTATCACCCGCTGTTGTGTCAATGTTTCCTAGCTTTGTACTACAGTACGTGTTGCGGAGGACGGCGCTGAGATTGTAGCTACAAGCTGGAACATTGACGATGCGCTTAGCAAACAAGCGGTCACGTGGTATACTCAGACGTAAGTTCAAAAGCATTGGTTCGAGCCCGGTTTAGAATTATGGCAAGAGAAAGTGCGGACATCGGACAAACGCTGTTTGGTTCCCGCCAGCAGAAGTTTTTCTTTTTTGCTGTTCTAACCGGTCCCCCTAGCCACTCGGTATCAATCGAACGGCTTTTTTTATTTATTTTATTTCTCTCTACACAGAAAATCGACAAGGAGCTAAAGGCTCATGGCCTGACAAGGGCTCCTGCCCCAGGTCGCGAAGTTCGGCATTCAGTGCACAATGCTCACACATATATAACCGAAGCAGGTGACGACTCAGCACATGTACGTTGCAGTATAACAGTAAAAATAAATACACAATTACACAAGAAAAGAAATGTAAAACCACTAGACTGTTTTCAGTAAACTTAATATAGTACAAAACCATATGTAAAAATAAAGTTATACAACTATGAGTATAACATTACAAAATCTTAAGTGCAAAACAGCACTTTAAGAAAATTTATGCACTGACATTTATTTATTCAAGCACAAACCACGTATCATAGCAGATAGGACAAATAACATATATACATTTTGTGTTGTAAAGTTTAAGTCCGCAGGTTTTAATATAGTGAGCTGAGGATTGCTTGTATTTCTTAGGCATCCCTCTCTTCGCTTTTTTTTTTCTCTTCGGTGCGGTTTTTTTTAATATGCAGATATTTAAAAAGACTGTTCCCAAATAAAAAGCCAGGAAAAAACAAAGCTGAGCTTATTCTGATGCATAGATGACGTCGGAGGTATTACTGGGACAACTATCATGCACACGTCGAGTTGCTAAATTGACGACCGAAAGCTATGACCAATTGATAGGCGGGAACAAAAAAAATACATTATCTCGCTCTGAAAGCCCAGAACAAGTATCAGCGAGCAGGTGATGTTTGTGACGTCAGAAACACGGAGTTGCCCGCTGATATCTTAGCGATTGAGGTCACGAGGCCAGTGGCGAAACCAGGCGCAATATGATATCTGCCCCTTTGTGCAGTGCGGAGATAACAGGAGGAGGAGTTTCGAAAGTACGACATCATAAGATTGGTCTTTTTAGTGAAATACTGAAGTATTTTATTTGATTCGTAGATCCGTCAATTCACCTCAGCTTGTGTTCCTAATTTAACATCACATTTAGTGATATTAAATAGAGGCATTCATTCTTAAGAGAGAGTTGCACGAGAGCTATGGGTGTAAAAACCTATCAGGTAATTCAAACTTGAAAGAGGCTAAATATTTTTTTTAAATATGCCGAGTGAACCTTTTTAAAACAAGTTATGCTTACTGGCAAAAGTTTCGGTTGGAATAAAGCAGATATTTCAGTTATGCCAGTTTGACATATTTTTCCACTGTATCGGCCTTCATCTGTATTCCCAGGTGTAAAAAGTGGCTGTCATAGCACTGCCTAAAGTATGCAATACGTCGGACAAAAGCACCATGTGATCACAATGCATGCATTATTATACACTTCCTCTTTAGACTTGTTACCAGTTTTGTATATCTCAAAAGCAAAGTTTCACTTCATTGAAGGCGCCAAAAAAAGGTGGAAACTCAAAGCTTTCTGCGGGAACTTTAAAGGTGAATTATGCATTTCGTCCGTAATCGCCTTTGCTGTAAAACCGGTACCTTTTCCTGCGAGAGGCAACCGCCAACAGCATCGATATAGTTTATTTGTCTAAAGGAGACCGCACTTTACTTTTTTATCTCTCACAACAATAATAATCGGCGCCATTCTGTGCACCTTTAGGTCACGGCGTCGGTCTCCTTGCACATTTCTTAGAGTATTTTGAAGCAGCCGGATGAGAGTTAAAGCAAAAACATGCTACATTTCAGAAAAACAAAAGGATGCCAGCTCTCCTCTTAGAGCGGTAGAAAAAAACATAATCTGTGTTGTTGCAACCTGTTTTCGCAATACCGCCCGTGGAGAACTCGCATTGCTCTGTAGATGCATTCTTCGCATTCGGAATTTTACCTGCGGTGAGATTAAACAAGCCTTGACGGCTTTGCAACCTTTTCGCGGTGCACTCAGTGCATGCAAATCCCTTAATCAGTGCGTGCTCAGTCGGCGCACAAAGAATTCTCGCTCCCTCCAGTCGCGCATTCGTGAGTTCTGTCTTCTTCCTCAAGAATGCGGTTGCGTGGCGTGCCGCAACGTTTCGCAACTAGAAAAAAAAACACGTGGAAGACGTCTTGAAGCAATGCCACAAACGCGGACAGGAGTGATCATCTCACCTGGTCTTGCGCAGCCAGGCAAAACGACTGTTCTAAACGGCCTCTGCTGCAGGAATGCAGGGCTGCTCGCAATTTTCGTCGGGGTCCGCCATTTTTCTCAGGAAAGTGCTCCACTCTCTTGCAGCCGCTTCGCCGGCACAAGAAAGAAGGCGTCAGGGGCTTTAACATCATTGGAGAGCCCCCTTTTGGCCATTCCGAGCTGAAATTGATCGGTCGCGTATGACGCACTTTCAACGCAGTTCGTTTCCCATAGCCAGAGAGGTTCAAGGAATAACCGTTTTGAGAGAAACATTTGACCCCGCCCGCGTCGAGTAGACTGCGTGAAAGTCAAGCCTGACCTCTGCGAGAGAGCCAACTGATCACCCCCTGAGGATCGACGGAGGTTTAAGTGGTCTTCCCAGTTTCTTCTCGTTTACTCAGGTTATAAAACATAGTTGCTCGTATAGAAATTAAGAAGGAGATTATGAGCAGGTAACGCTCTTCACCTTTTCGGAGAGCGAGTGTTTCATAGGTTCCTGGATGAGTGAGAACATTTCCAGCGCGAGCATTTTTTTTTTCCTTATTCGTTTTGTACGCGCAAGGTTCATTTTACTTTGATGAAAAGTAAACTAAACGTGGGCGCTAAAGATAAGTAAAATTCGTGTCTATTGCTCCACAATTTTTTCACGCATGAATACCCTCTCAATCATTTTTAACATCTTCAACACCGCTGAATGCTACGTGCAAACAACACAAAGAATTATACGCATAACATTTAAAACAACACTACAAAACGCAACGACGTCCTAAACCGATATCAGATTTTTTACTATCTCATTTTTCTCACTTAAAGCACTAACATTATGGGTAAGTTCATTAAATATTGTACTTTTTCAGCACATTTTGAGTATTCCCGGGGTTTGTTCTTGATATATTATCTTCATCTGTTGGGGTCCTGAAATCAATTAAATATTATTACCATGTCACCAAAACGTTCGGTTAGTCGGAAAACAACTAAAGCTTTATGTTTTTCTTCCATGTCTGGCGGTTACAGTTTGGTACCGTAAATTACAGCATTAATAAATATCCTTACTGTATTTTGGAATTTGCTTTTTGTAATTTATTTAACTTCCGGATGACGCAGCATCATATGGAAAGATAGGTTCCTCTAATGCTTAAAAATCACCCATCTCAGGCGAAGTGGACGTAATCAACGGATTTGGACACATGATGGCAGTAATGGCCATAATTTTTCAGACACACTGACGTTGGTGACGGTGTATATCTAGATATTTAACAAGCGCCTTAATCGGCAAATCTTAGCAATTGCTTGGATGGCAGGCAGACAAGCTTAAGATTACTGGTTTATATGAAGGGACGTTTTATGCGCTAGTGTGAACTTAAAGATGTTCGTTTTGTTTTTAGAAAGTTCATGAGAACTGATTTTAACAAGCACCAATCGAATAATTTGTTATATCTATTTAAAACTTTTCAGTGCGTCTATCATAATCAATAGCTTCAAGTTTAAGCGCTCTTTTATTAGCGTTTGAATTTTTTCGAATCTATGCGCTGCTAACCTTGATCATAAACATAAATGGTAATAAGCAGGTAGGCCGTGTGTACTTTTTGGAGCTGAACTGGAGTGCACACTTTCGAAACTTCTATGGATAATCTGAAACACAACACACTACTCTCGATCGACCAGTGAACAAATTCAAAAAGAACTTAATAAAATAGTCGCGAAAACTAATTGTGCGTCATTATTGAACAAGTATTTTACTGTGTTTAGATCTTTCGTTACGTTTAGAGAAAGAGAGGAAAAAACGTGCTCATTTTTCTTGCTTTACAAAAATTATCAAAAATTCTTCAATATGTCTTACCGTATTTCTGTCCTTTTCAACACCAAATTATCCAACCCTTATCCAGAAACATTTATCACAGTATTATTTCAAGACTTAAGTGTTAGATGCTCTTCCGTAATCTGCAGGCCCCTCCAACACAAAAGAGAACAAAGTTGGAGCATTCAATTCTTGATTACTCCACAATTATATCTAACAAGCGCACTTCTTCCACTTTTCTAGCTACTTTTTTTTTGGCTTGTGGTATGCACAAGTAATTTGCAGCTTTAATCGAGAAATATCGAAATAATTCGTTTTCTCTGGGTGCAAACTGTTTCTTTCGTTTCATATTTAAGAGACCTGTATGCTATTGCTGTCAATTTTAACGTATGCCTTTCATCTGTGAAGTTCTTTCTTATCATTTTTAAGGTTGGCTTGAAGACCAAAGCATTGCATTTATGCAAATCTCGAGTTAAGTATATGCCGTTTAATATCCCGGACAAAGCGTCTTTTAATCGCCAGTTTCTGTGGGAACTCTAAATAAAAAATACATTCGCACCCAGCCATTTGTAGCACTTCAGTCTGCGCATGTTTGTCCACAGATTATATCATCATAGATGTTGCAGATGCTCAGTATGCGCCCATGTTCTTTACGGGCGACATTGTTTGCAACGTTTCTATTTTGTTTACTAAGGCGTTAATCAGTTTATTGTGGAGTCCCTTAAATTTTCTTTTAGAAGTTCGTTCATAACACTTCATCGACAGAATTTTTTTTTTCCTGTGCCCGAGAACTCATTAGCTATTGCTCAAGTTTTCTTTCCGTCATGCTTGTACTGTGAAAACCACAGAAAAACTGCAGGACCTTCCACCCTGTGTAGTTTTGCCGTTACTATATTGCTACTAACCGTAATGTTTTCGGTCTATACCTTACGATTATCACCACGGCCACTTGAACTACAAATAAGGGGAGTATTTTTTTTTAATACAAAGTGCTTGCGCTTATGACCCTGTTAAACTTTGCTAATTGAAAAGAAACATAAAACGCCAGAGAGTAATCTAAAAGAATCGCTGGGCTAACACGATTCAGTTCAGTAAGTTTGAAAGCACATGCTATGGTCTAGTCAGTGACGGAAGCAGCACGATCTTTAAATCCTCCACGTCCACGGAGAACCTGCGGAAAAGCGACAAACTTTAAGCGCATTGTTCGCCTCTAATAGCAGTTAAAAAATAAGGCATAAATATCTACGAATTTCTTTTCAAGCTTTCGGAGCTTTCATTCTTGAATTATAGGATGCGACATAATTTCTGCGACATCTTCGCAAAAGTCTCAGGCACAAAGCAGTGGTGCCACACCGGATCAAACCAACTATGTCTCTCTTGGCCGGTTCTTCACTAACGTATCTCACAGACCTTCTGCGTCTGATCTCTCAGGGACTACGTAGTACTACAAGACTTATTAGACCTTCGATCTTTTTTTTGTTGTAGGGATTAGTCTGGGAAGACTGCAGTGCTTGACCAATGCTTTCTTGTCTCAGTCACTCACGCATACCATTTGTGTTTTTTTTTATTTCGCGCAGCCGCTGCCTAGCAGCGGTATTTCTGCGTTGCTCGTGGACTTGAGTTCCGAGAGTAGTCAAACACACAAAGCAGGTACGCCCCTGCTGCACTTTCCTCATCACCCGTTCGGCACTCACATTTCCCTGCCTCGTGTTTACCCCTATAAGAGATAAGTAAAACTGACTGAGAAACGACGGGAACAGCCTGAAGCAACATAGGCTCTCTGCTTTCGCTTCGACATGTTTTCTGAACTCCCGCGCCAGGCTGCTGTTATCGTTGGACTTTTGTCTCTTGTGTATCTTTCGTGCGAACTCTTATCGCTGGGTTGTAACGGACGCGCGTGTGTGCAGCTTATCTGGCGCTCTGGGGTGTTCCAACTAAAAACACGTTCTTTATTCCTGGCAGCATAGCTATCTCCTCACGTGAACACAATCGTGCCCGGTTGAAGGCCGCATCCTTTGAAGCCTATGCCATGTGTGGGATGCTATATGGTGCATGCTGTCGTGTTTCCTAGAAAGCAAATAACACTAGCGGCGAAGTCTATCCACATCCCCTGTCCGCTTTGTGGCACGATCAGTAAAACAGAAGTTCTCGGTAAAAACTTTGTAACTGCGGCTTCTCTCAGTCTCAAAGATAACAACGTTGCTGCAGCTACGACAGCACACATGACGGAAGCCAAGGCCGGCAACTACGACAGCACAAGAAAGAGACCTACACTCGCGCCGCCGTTCTCTTTCATCACGCGCCAACTCTCCCAGCAATCTGCTTAAGCAACAAAATTAACACTGTATGGCATATTACTTTCCAAACTTCACATGTATATGTTTAGTAGGGTATCCATCCAGGGGCTGCCTGGTTAGCCCTTTCACCTCTCTCTCACATCGCTTTACGCACAATGGTGGAAGTTTCATGACATATGCTAGAAGCGAATAGAAATCATTTACTAGACAGGTAGACATCTGGTGAAGTAGAAGCAAAGGCGGCAATATTTGTCTGATCATAATATTAGGAAAGTTAAACTTCTCCTTTCCAAGATATTTTTATGTTCGTAATGCAATTAAATTGCGAACGGAGAGAATGAAAAGACGATAACGCTGCGCAAACGTCATCAGAATATTAGCTACTGAGAACAACGGTACGAATAATTCCTTATTCACAACGCTGACCCCGTGTTGAGCACCCTGAGATGAAAAGAGCAATAACAAGATTGAGTACAAATGAGGAGATGAACCAAAGCTAGGCATTAGACTCTGTAAATCCAGCCCTAAAGAATGTTCAGACGTCCTCGCTTTCGGCAAAACTGTTTGCAATTTTTTCTGCAACTCAATTGCATCAAAAATTAATGAACATCACAATACATTGCAGAAAGATACTTACGGCTGAATGACATTGTAGGTATAGTTTGTGTTCGTTTTTACAAGAAAAGAGAAGCCAGGGCAGACGTTCAGCATGGTTAGGCGCCTAACCGGGTTGAACGTCTGCCCTGGCCTGTCTTCTTTTTTTGTAAATCTATGCGGCGCCTGCAATTCATTCTAGTGAATGACGTGATTGTGGTTCGATCAAGTGCTTATTCTAACAGGGGCTAACACAAAAGTTTGCATGAAAAACTGCTGTTACCCTTTCATTATTTCAAATATATATATTTTTTTCTTTCAAGCGGCTGATATGTCTGAGTTTTAATTAGGCCAAGGCGGGAATAAAGTAGCATGTTTGTGACCAAGTCAGTTTCGCGCTACTGAAAGCAGTAAAGCTTGCCACTTGTTTTCAGTTTTCTCCCATTTCATGTTTAAGAAGTTTTACTTGCGACTTTTACTTCGAACTTGGGGGATTGTTCTGGCACTGGTATGATTAATGCTTTACACGCAGTTATCATGGCTGCACAAGTAGCTGACTGCAGTTTCTAAAGATATGCAATGTTTGGTTCGCCTTCGAGCGCATTTTCAATATTTTTTACCCAGTCCCAGTTTTGTTCTATGGTTACGGCTATTTCCTTCAACTGGAAGGCATTTAAAAAACACAACTAGCAAAGACATATACAAACGTTTCTCTTTATTTATTTACTGATTGATTTGTTTGTTTTTACATACTGCAGCCTTGTCAGGGGCTATTTCAGGAATGAGGATATGAAACATATAAAGCGCCTGCATACATACATTCATTCATACACACGTGCTTTACATACATAAAAAGTGTCTAGAAAGTAAGGCAAAATGCACATGCACAAACATCAAAGACCTTCGATGCGGTCCATAAATTGTCGAAATCGAAGTGAACGTATTTCACCAGCCAAATTGTTCCAGCTTTCGATGACTCGTGGGAAAATTTCAGCATTAATATGTGTCAGTGCGAGCATAAATAAAAGAAATAATTAGTTTTCAGTGGCGACTTTTTGATAAAAGTTTAGAAAAACTAACATACGTGCTCAGTGCCATTAGGCGTGGCGAGTTATTCAGAGTGCATGCACTCGAGGCATTCGCTGTACAGGCGTGTCGAATGAGGGGTTAACGATAAAGCGCGAAGGTTACAGGAGGGCGAGAAATCTTTTTCCTAGTGACGGCAAATAAAAGGAATTGCTTTCCTTTGGAAAGATTCAGTTTTCTTGGTGTCTGATGGCTTATAGGGATCACACGATGGAGCCGTATTCAATAAGCGGTCGGATGAGTGTTTTGCAAGCTATAATTTTTGTATGCTGCGGAATTGCGTGCAATATACACTAGATATACCCAAGTCTTTGAGGCGCGGTTACATGTTAGATTGACGTGTTTCGACACAGACGTATTATATGTGAAAAGCAGCCTAAGATACTTATATTCCGTTACTCTAAGGACGAAACACCAAAAATATGTGAATAGGAAAAGAGAGGAGCATTTACTAAATGACATAAAGACCGTTTCATAGAAGTTACTTTTAATTTGCCACGTGTCGCGTTGCTGGCAGAAGCTGGTAAAAGAATCATTTAGAAGATTATGGGCCTGTGGAGAAGTGGTGGTATGGTAGGGTACATAGTCGTCAGCATTCAAGCGAATTTTTGTGGTGGTCTAAAAGGAGGCCCTTCAGAAAAACACCTACTGTAGAAGAAATGGTCCAGTTAAAACGTACGTGCTGTGATCGAAGAGTAAGAAAACCAGAAATACAGTTAAGAACGGACGGATTCTTCAGCATGGCAGCACAGTCCTGTCTTGTTTGTTCCTTGTCTTCTGTGTGCGTTTTATTCATGCTGCGAAACTTGTCTCCATTATAAATATAATAGTGAGGTATCTGCTTGTCCATTCCGCCTAGTGTACAAAAAACAAGCGTTAATGTCATCAGGAGCAAGACTCTTTTTAGTGTCTAGACGCTAGACGAGGCTTAGTATTCCCTGAATGTCTGCATAAATGTCGCTAGTTCAGGTGCGTCACATAGCAGCAAATGGAGGAATTTCGAATTTATCGGTTGTGAACACAAATCATGCGCAATGTGTACATGTCGGTCGAGTGCGTTATATTTCCACCAATTTTTACCCTAGACACTCAAAGACAGAAGAGAGCGCTATGTTAGCTGATCTTTCCTCTGAGTTATCAAGAAAAGTAATAAAGGATAGTCAGCTTCCACAATAATAATAATAAGCTTTAACGCTAAATTGGGTTCAATAACGGCAGCTTTAAAATCTACTGTCAAGAGAATATAACAGCAAACAAATTATAGATCCATGCAGAGCTTCTGTATATAAACAAAAATATTGAAACCTGTTTCATTTGCGCTTATTATTGGTTACTATTGTGCATTACTGCGTATGTAAATAGTGTCCGCCTTGCCGCATTATCCACATGCACACACCACACTGAAGTACCTTTTACGAATTTTAGAAGAAAAATCCGCATTGAATAATTTTAAAGGCCGGCATTTCTTTAAAGGCTAAAAAAAAAATATCGTATAGCCAGTGAAAGCCGTTTCCCTCACGCAAGCTATGCGCCGTGGGCTACATGACTGTGATCATATGGATGCTTCTGAGTAATTACCCTCTAAATTAAATGGACTCCACGGGGGGGTTCTCCAGTACTCATGTTCGACTATATGTGAAAGAAAGCATACGGGAATTGTTCTATTTTTAATTATGGTGTTAATCAATGGGCCATTGATAATTTAAGAAAATTAGGGCACGTTATGCATCTCATTACGAGCCCTACATTCCCTACCCTTGTTTGTTCAATATGTTGTACTAGTCTATGCGACCAGGTTGAAGGGAAAAGGGCAGTTGTCAACACCAGTGTTTTAATCAACAAATACCAGTAAACACTGAACGCTCTTATGTATTTAACTTGTCTACTACCAGATATATAAACTCCTTCTATTCCCCACCCCCCTCTTTGATTGTGCGTCGGCGAGTAAGGTGGCATCACTGGGCCAATGCCGGCTCAGGACCGTAGCTGCAGCGACAGCAGCCCAGGCTCCTAACTCAAGAAGCTGGATTTCTAAAAATGAATACGCACTCTCATGAACGCAATTGCTCTTTGCGAGAACCGATATTCGTTACAAACACAAATCATGGCGCCAACTGCATGGCCGTCATGATTACGTCTTTTCTACGGCAGTTTCTTTCCTGAACAGGGCAGTTGTATGGAGGAGTTGGTTCTTCGTGGCGTAACTTGTATTATGCGTATGTGTTGTCTTCTTCTTTCCGTCCTTGTTTTTCAAGCCCTACAAGTTTCGCCCTTCCTAAAGAAGTCTCTACCCAGAAGCTTCCGCTAGCTCAAAGCCCACGTCTTGCCGCGCGCAGTGTAGAATCCAAGCCTTACATCGCCTACGAAACACGTATCTTGTCTCATGTAAGAAACCTGTTTATTTCCGCTGTCTCATGCAAGTCTGTCAGCACAGAGCCAATTCCAGCTCTCTTCCTTCCTTCTTTCTTCAAGCTTGATACAACTAGTCGTCATAGCTTCCAATTCTGTACGGTGAGTTTGACCCTCATTCATCTTATAGCGCGGACAACAGGTGTAATGCAGACTTCCTTTATTGTCGAGGCAACGTGTATGTTGCCCGTCCTTCGTGCAGGCTGCAATTATTGTCTGCTGACCTCGGCTACAGCGGTTGCCGCGAATGCGCTCGTGTTCCAACTGTCCCTGAAGAACGAACTGCTTGCTGCAAACGTGAATCGTTTATGCTTTCATGTGCATTTTTGGCGCGAAATTTCTTTACTGCTACGTTTATTTAGTTCCTTCTACAACGCCTACAAAAGTTTCAAGGCATATAAAGGTAAGATAAATATCTCCAGGTGACAAAGTGTTGTTTTAGGAGAATTTCGGTCATATATTTAAAGTGGAATTTTTTCTTCGGCAGTGACATTTGCAATCAACAAGCGAGCTGAGGAGACCTATGGCAAAAAGCATAAGTAATAATATTAATAATAATAATATTTTTTATTTCCATCGGGATGACGGAGGAGGTTGTGGGTAAAAGCAGCTCGTAAATGGCAGCTAGACAAAGGCCCACAGCCTCCCTCTACAGGGCAACAACACCAAAGCAAAGACACTAACAAATATACATATAGTCTCTTCGCTATTTCCTAGAGTCAAAAATAAGGGGATCAAAAATGAAATAGAAACATAGAAAATAGAACAACAATCAACACAATAAATACAGAGGATACAAAGCAGTAGATTAAACACAGTATTAAATATAAACATTATAGGAATACAGGTGCAGTTTTTAAAAATGAATGCAGTGAAGCTGTCGTAATTCATGTTTAGATATTTTAAGCAGGTCAGTCCCGGATTTTTTATAGCTGTTTAATAGTGTTGGAAGTGCGAAGGATAATTTTTCCATTGCGCAGTTGGTTCTAGGAGTTGGTACAATCCACTCTTTATGACGGGTAGGGTAACACACAGTGCTCTTTTCCAGTAATGACAATGCATGCAGAGATTCAAGATGATATTTTAGTTCGCGCTGGAATGCAAGTGCTAGCTTATAATTGTAAAGATCGACTACTGGTATTATGTTTGCTTTGGGGAAAAGACCTTGCGAGTGACTATTCTATGGTAGATTAAAAAGTATTCTGATAAGCTTTTCTTGAAGTATAAAGATCTTTTGCAAATTTGTATACGTGGTTGTGCCCCATACCAGGAAACAGTAATTAAGATGAGAATAATACAGGGAATTATAAAGCAGTATCTTTGCTTGATGCGGGAGATATGAACTGAAATTGGAAAAAATGCCAACTGCTCGAGCTAACTTAGTTAAAACAGCATCAATGTGACTATCCCTTAGCATGCTCTGAGAAAATGTAACACCCAGAATTTTAATATTATTTGTGATTTCTATTGGTGCACCACCATAAATTGTGGTGCACCACCATAAGTGTTTCAGTAATCACATGCTGACCTAATATCGTTTCAGACGATGTCGTCAGAACGATTTCTCTCCATGCTCTATTTCAAACCAGCAAAGCTAAGTGCCGGTCGCATCTTTCCGTTTTTGTTCGCTCTTATTGTCTTTTAGCACTTCTTCGAGGCAGGAAATTTTTCTGACGCGGAAAAAGTTACGTGTGTATTGTTCAACATCACCAGCCACGCGATGTATGGTGTTAAATGTCACTGATCGCTAGAGCCGGAGCATTGATGAATACATGCACCAAACACAAATCCTGAACAACTCCCTATTAAATAGGCCACGTGGTAAATCGCAAGCTGGTAAAAATGCCCATATCTTGTCAATACTTGAATCATCTTAGAATCAGGACAAAAATTTTACCAAAGCAGTAACTACATTGACAACTCAGAGCTTTTACTGCGGACATTGAGGTCTGCGATGACTCTCTTAATGCGCCTAAAACTTCCGCAACTCGCATCCATGTGGCACTGGACGGCAACGTAACGAAGGAAACCACTGAAAATAAATGTAGCACCCCTGCTGTCTAAATGAGCCAGTACGTAGTGAGGCCATCATGTGGCAGCAACAAATTCCCGATTCCAGGTAACTTTCACCCTTGCCTGCCACCGGCACAAAACCTACTACCTTCGCATAGCACATCTTTTGGGATGTACAGCCCGCTTGCTGCGATGAGTTTGGTATAGCGCTGAGAGATTCGTCTTGAGCAAGGGTGTATAGCTATTCTCGCTGGGTACTTTCCTCCTACTCTTGCTTCCGTTGATTCCGCCACTGTGTTCCGGAAGACTTTTACAATCCGGGTCTATCATTTCTCGATCGCAGTTCACAACGATAAGCGTTGCAGTGTAAAGTCACATCATAGACGCCTTCCGCGATGCCGTAAAGGTGTCCGTCCTACTACGTCCTACTTAACCCGTTCGACTCGACGCCCTGTCGAAGACCTGGCACCGTCTGGCTCGAGCGAGCGCCGGCAAGGAGCTTTGCGATCGCTCCGATGTCCATCACCGTCCGAACCGATTTTCCACGCGCTCGAGGTCACGGAAACGCGAGCGTCCGCAGCGAAAGAAGTAGGTGAACGGTGGCCGGCCACCGGAAGAGAAGCCCGATGTGCAGAGGGGGAGAGAGTGCCGGGCGGGGCGAACAAAGGCTACACTGTGAGGAAACCGTGCACGATCCGGTCTGGCAGACTCAAGACCGAAAGCGCACTCAGCTGGCCTGGAAACGCCGTTGCGCCGAGGGAAAACGACGAAAGCGAAATGCGGCGGTGACTCCAGGCGCCCTCGCCCTGGCCGGCCACGCCTGAACGCCCGCGTCGGCCGCAGTAAGCGCCTTTGTTGGCCGCTGCTTGGAAGAAGGGAAAAGCAAAGCAAACATCACGCAAGTCGACAAGCGAGTAGAGCGCGCATAGTCGTCGAGCGGCCGCCGCCCGCTGCATCACGAGGGTCACCGAGCATCAGGTAAAAAGGTCTCTAGAACGGCGACCGGAGAAGGGAAGTCGAGATGCGAGACACTGAACCAGGATGTCGACCCGAAAAGGCGACGACAGTGCGACCGTGTGTCGCTTTTTAGACGCCAGTGTACGCTCAGACGAAAGTGTCGCTGATTCTGGCTCAAGGAGTGGTGCGCGCGCGCGCTTCCCAGCTGTGCCCGGAGGAGGAGTCCCTGTGGCGTCCGGACCAGGCGACGAGCAGGTGCCCGATGCCAGCCGCTGAACCGGCGCGCTCGCTGCTGCGGCCCCGCGGTCCGGGCCGCTGATCCCGCTGAGCGAAGACGAAGAAGACGAAGAGGACGTGCCCTCCAGGGGGAGGCGCGGGAGCCGGCGGTGGCGCTGGCAGGCCATGCCGGCTACCGACCAGCGCAACGGGGGCCCCGCAGCGACGACCACGGGCTTCTGGGCGCGGCCTCGCGTCATCACGGCTCACGAGATCACACGGTGAGGGATGCGCGGCGCCAGCGCACTCAGTGGTGGCGGCAGAGGGTGCTTAGCTCCGTTTCGGTTGGTCTACTCGCTCGACCCTGTCAGGCGCCAGTGCACTTCACCCGGTGTTCAATGTAGCTGCATGCTCGATCGTTGACGTAGACAACGTGAAAACAATCCAAGCCTAAAGCGCTCTAGTCGAAACCATATGGCAGCACTTGTCGCAATGAAAGCAGGTCTTACCTATAAGGTGAAACAGCTGCCATTGAGGCATAAGTATTCTTGTTTGCCGCTGTTAATATTGCATTGCGCCACAGCTATATACACTCTCCTGGTTTACGAAGGACACAGAGTACGCGTGCCAGCTTTGTCGGCAACAACTTGCTATATGGCTTGCCAAGTCCACGTGTATCGACAGTGCGGGCTGATTTACGTAACGCATTCAAGAACGTTGATGCATTTGGCAGAGTCTTATTACCTGCACTGTGTGGCCGCGTTCCTTGGCAACGCAGGCGGCCACCATTTTGGAATTCACTGCTTGTGGATGGCCTGGGTTGCGCTTAGACAGATCAGTGATAACTCTCGCCAAATATGTGACTTTGCACTGAAAGCGGCAACAAACCTGTTACCGAGACTTTCCAACGTGTGCGAACTTCCGCCGGAACCTCGCCACGCGCTCCGGACGTCCTTTGGTTGCTTACTTCGTTGTATTGAAATAAGGGAAATAACGGCTCCACGCGATTTTGTTCGCTTCATTGATCCTACAAAGTCGTATGAAGAATTGATGCTAAACACGTGATTTTTTTTGCCTTTCTGCTGTTCTTTCATACTGCAACTAATACTGCGGAAACACGCGCCACACTTATTTGCTTGCAGCATGCACAATGTGCAAAATAGCGCAGAATAACCACTCTGCCCATATGTTTGATGACCACAATAATCTTGTACGTCGCACTTATTTTTCGGAATGCACCACTGGGATAATATCCGAGAAGAAGCACGTTGTTGGTGGAGTTGCTGGCGATGTAATCGTACTAAGAAGATGATAGGCGTGCGAGACGGGTGATAATGCGTCAGCACTACCGTCAAGTTGCTTGTAATAGGTGCAAGCGTCTTCCTTCGCATTTCTAGATGTCAGATGTGTACTCTTTATTACCGCACTCTGCCAGGATCATGTAAACACTGACAGAGGTTACACAGATAAGTACTGACACTGCTGATTGTTGTAACTTCTATGAAATGTAATTTACCTGTGCGTAAGATAAAAAGTGGACTGCTGATTGTTGTAACTTGCATAAAATGTAATTTACCTGTGTGTTAGATGAAAAGTGTCACGCAGCCATTGATTTTTCCTTGTATTATATTTGATCCTACCTTTTGAATCATCATTCCTACTGTACAGATCCCTGAAACTTCTTGGTCGCGTCATGTGACGTAACAGAAAAACATACAATGAGGCTCAGTTTCTTGCAGTGGTATTTTTCCCTTCGCTGGTAATATAGAAAGCGCGATACCTGGTAAAGCGTAAAGCTTGCCGTGCGCTAGTTCACACTTAATCAGTACGATACAATAGCCAGGTGTGGCTCATTAACAAGCTCCAGTTGAATCAGAATATGTACAGAGTTGCTCAATACATTTTACGGTTCGCAGCTATCAATGAGCAAATGATGTAAAAATACTTAATCTTACCTTATTCGCCACTTGAATAATGTTCCCAGCTTCTGCACCGCCCACATCTCTCCCCACAGTCTCGCACTGAAATTGCGCTTGACTTCACCTGCTTCTTTCATTTCATCTCGTCTATATGTCACCATTCACATACCTCGCCAGAACGTGACATTTATTGTCATTCTTTTCAAACCCATACCCTGTGAAGGTACCCTGGCGAAACGCACAAGCCATTCAACAATTTTGTTTCCATTCACCAATTTTGTTTAAGCTAAGCTGTAATTATTTTTGCGTTCCTCAGTTTACTTGTTTCCTCGCGAGTCGCATAATTTTCTCTCTTTCGATTGTTTGTATTTTAGCGTGTTTTGTGTAAGCGTTTCTTTATTGAAATGCTTACGTCCGTAGCTACAAAGCTGTATGTGCATCTCATATATATTTCTTTGTGGGGTTCCGCGAACTGTTATTTAATTGTCATTGCATGGTTCTCTCAGCATTCATCCCCCCCCCCCCCCTCTCCTTTATACTGACGCGGGCCGGGGGCTTAGGGAATATATAGCTTGAAGGATTGCTATATGTATGTCCCTGAGCATATTTTTTGCTGCTGGTAACATTCAAAAGATTTTATTTTTATAGCCCTGCTGTCACCCATTCGGCGATAAATGTGTTGATATTTGTAAGAAATTTTGCGCTCATAATGTATCATTTTTCTCGCGCCTAGTGACCTAGTGATGACGCGACGTTAACTCGGGACGTTAATGATGACGTCGAGAAAATTATGGACTTGCGAAAAGTAGACGGCGGCGTGGTCTAACCTGAAAGCTTCGGAAACAAGAGGAACTGGCCGTCATCGTACTTGTGCTGAGCAAACGGCCTTTGGCCGCATATCCGTATTTAGTCTTTTGTCTTCTTCTAGCTGTAAAAACTCCGCTTTCAGTGAAATTAGCGTATTTGTTACTACAACGTGGCAATTAGATACAGGTGTACTTCACTTTGTCCTCCGCGTCCTTTAAAAACGGGGTTGAGAGAAAGCGCTGCTGTTAACTTGGGGGTTAACTTGAGGGTGTTCTCCGAAGTGTATTGCACTTCCGTTCCCATTTAAGTCTTCATTCAATGTGGCCGTAATTTGGAAACCTCAGTAGTTCAGATTGCAGTCCTAGAGTATCGACCAGTGATGTATGGCAGTGTGGAATCACAGACCAGGACAAATTTTTCATGGTCTGCAATGTTTTTAGAAATATGTATTTTTGTGTAGTGGTGGACAATCTTCGGAAACGATCTTATTCAATTTCGACCACCTGAGAATCTTTAACGTACACTGAAATCGCACAGGACACCGGCGCCTTAGCGTTTTGCCGCCATAAAAACGCTGAGGCGCCCGTGTGCTGTGCGATGTCAGTGCACGTTAAAGATCCCCAGGTGGTCGAAATTATTCCGGAGCCCTCCACTACGGCACCTCTCTTCCTTTCTTCTTTCACTCCCCCTTTATTCCTTCCCTTATGGCGCGGTTCAGGTGTCCGCCAATATGTGAGACAGATACTGCGCCATTTCCTTTCCCCAAAAACCAATTATTGTTATTATTTATTGTTCGAAGATGACTGCCGTACAGCCTTCAGTACCCCGCCGTCATAAAAACGTTCTCATTTCTCTTCGCTCTCTGAAATGCTGAGGAGAAAGAATGCATAGCTGGACAACGAGTCCCGGTATCTTTACGAATTAAGTACTTTTCTTGTGGACGACATTAACGAAACGCTTATCCCGTAATTACGCTCTAAGAAATCTGCACTTGAAAGCATTCGAGCGCGCAGGGACACGAACACGTGTTGGCATGGCGCTACGCGGTATGTGCTCAGTAAGGTGCAGTCGTCGCCTAGATGTGTGCGTGTGCGCTAAGTGCAACGGCAGGGGGTCAGCCCCTATATCCTCGGTGGCCAGTCCATTCGACGCGCGGCACACTTGGGGTTTCGAGTTTCAAACACCGAAATTCACACTTCCAGAGCTGTTCCGCGCTCACATTAGCGATAACTCCACGAACGGTGCGCGGAACGGTAGCAGTGTAACTTTTCCGCATTCTGGGGCTCGGTGCTTTTGGTGCTGCCTCAAGATTTGCAAACTAAATCTTTGAAGGCCTGGAGAAGCCCGTCGCATATAGGGTGCATTCCCTGTGAGAGACGGGCATTCAAAAGGCATTCCGGAGGGAACAAGCAGGAACCGCATTTTGTAGAGATTCATCTTCCTGTTCATTATTTTCCTTTCCTGTCACTCGTCAGCCCCGTCTGCGTTTCCGAAGCTGCGAAAGCACATTGCCAGCTAGCCATCGACAGTGTCTTCATTGGCGCTCGCTACCAATGACAGTGGGGCGTATGAATCAAATGGGGAGCGAACTGTTACAAAAGAAGGCCAAGGAGAACGAATGATGAAATTATATAACCTCAAAAGCGGGCGAATAGCTGGCCTTTTAGGGCGAATTACAAGGTCATTTTCACTTGAAAGCAAAGAAATCCTGTATAAAGCATACATTAGATAGATTCTTGAATATGGATGTACTGTATGAGACCCACCGACCAATATAGATAGAAACAGGCAGGAAAGAGTCCAAATCTTAGCGGCCCGTTACGTTTCTGGCAGGTACGGCCGAGAAGTCAGTGCAACGAATGTGACTCAGGAACTGTAATGGCAGCCTCTTGAGACACTACATAAAAAAAAAATTAGATTTAACTGTTCCATATTATTTATCACGATCAAGTAGGTATTCAACGCAAAAAATATATTTTGCAACCATTTTATATGCCTGAGCGTGTCGACCCCGTACGCACAGTTAGAGATTATAAATATAATACTCGGCTGTTTAAAAATTCAATATTTTCAATGATTGTGCCCGAGTAGAATTTTCTCTCATCGCTGGTAATTGATGTTATAGATAATGGAAATACTGAAACCTTTGCTGCAATTTGTGGTGATTCGTGCGTTTACAGTTGTTAATAGTTGTATACATTATAGTTATAGTTGTATACATTGTGTCGTATTTTTTGTGCTTTTTACTCTTTCACCCGCCACTGTAATGCCAGGCATGGCGCTGTGGGTAAATAAATAAATATAAGGAGCTGGTGGGCGTTCAATACGCCTTTAATTTCCTCAAAAACAGTTTCTTGAAATTCCCGCCGCCGGCATAGGCGTCATGCCTCGCTTCAAACACGTCACAGTTGCGGCGAGAAACGGGGCGCCATAGCACCCCAAATGGGTTCCCGTGATCCAGCGCAGTGAGTGCGTAACGAGGGCAATTTCATGTCTACTTATACTCACTACGACGAGGTAGACTGCGATTTTTATTTAGTTCGAAAGGATTGTGCGTCTCACGAGGCGGAAAACCCCGCGTTGTTGCTGCCCACACCAGACGGCCTGAAAGCCCAACTCATCTGGAAAGAAATAAAAATGGGAATGAAAATGGGAAATAAGAAAAGTGCATTTAGAACCCAGGCCGGCGCAAACAGATGAGCTTCACAGGCTGCTTCATTAGAGCACAGCGCCATCAGTGCAGAACAACACCCCGTGTGCGTGCTTTCGCATTCGCAGCATAAATATAGTATCAAGTGATGTCCGTCATTTTTTCCGAACAGTTGCCGCGTACACTCCCTTTGCTGAAGCTTATTTGCGTTAAAATGCGCAGAACAGTAAACAAAGCTGCCATAACAAGTCAAAGCGCCTGTCAACTTGTCCCGTGGTGACATCTACACAAAAACGCACACGCAAAAAATGCGCACAGAACTGACAGTGCTCTTAGGGATGGGACGTGTGCTAACCGACGGAAAGTGATATTTTATGCTTGAAAAGTGCACTTCTGTCGCAGCCTAATTTACTACAGCACTCTTTTACTCCATAACGTCTAAAACATCTGAGCTCAACCATCTTGGCGAGTCCTTAATTGGGCGTTATGGTTATACCTATAGCGTTATAGTTATTGAGTAGCTTAAAATTGTCATTACAGTTTGTGCTCCATTGTGACATCGCAGTGATCGTGCTCCAAGGCAGGAACTTGCCATTCTGTGTTCTTAGCGACTTGTTTGGAGGGTAAATTGGTTATGAATTGCAGTTCTGACAGGAAGGTGATGTGCACGTGCATAATGTTGTATCCATGGCGTCAGATTACAGGTTACACACCAGTGCGGCGCAGAGCGCGGCTCTTCGTGACAAACGTTTGGCGTCACATCAGGTGTGACATCAGTGGAACAGCTGTTGCACTTGCAGCTGCCCCCGCGTGAGACGTGCCCGTCCACCGCTCGCAGGAAGGCGGCCGACGAGATGCTCTCCCTTGCGGCCAGCCATTGTCGCGTGGGCTTCCTAGAGAAGCGGCCCAACATGCGCGGCACCAAGGACTCTTCCGTGGCGACCGCCGACGGAGGCGTGGCCATCATCGAGCTTCCCCTGGCGTTGTCCTCCACCGCGGACGACCTGCCGGCTGCGGGCGACGTGGTCCTCGCGGGCAGCGGTGGCTCCAGCGATCGACTCGACGTTAAGGGCGAGGAGGAGCCCGAGAAGTCCGAGAGCCTGTGGGTCACATGCGTGCAGGTGTTCCTGCCCTTCCTTCTGGCAGGCATGGGATCGGTGGCCGCCAGCCTGCTGCTCGACCACGTCAAGGTGGGTGCGCTGGACAACCCGCGTGCCCTCCTGCTCGACCACCTCCGATTTTGCGGAGCTTTCAATGTTTTAGTCCCCCCTCTTCCGTCGCACATAGCTGTGACAAAAACTCCAATGGCGCAGAATGCTAAAGCTGGGAGTCGTGCTTTCCTTCTTATTTTGACTCGAAAAAAAAAAGCAAACAAAACACTTCCACTTACCAGCGGATGCGAGCGTATACTGTGTGCGAAGACGAACTGCTGCGCTAGTTGGCTGTAGATGCTTCGATTCCCCACAGCGCACACAGAAAACGCGGACGGAAAGCGCTTTCTGACGTGTGTCTTTCCGTCCGTGTCTTTTGTCCGCACTGTGGGGAATTGAAGACTACATGCGAAGCGTAGAGCTTACGAAACCGTAGAAGGGAATCAAGAAGGTTGCTGTGTTTCGGCATCAGTCCACCATTTTCCCCGTTCGTATGAATGACGCCAGCTTTTCTGACCTCCAAAATGACTGTACGTTGGTGATGCTGCCATCCACTACCAATTTCAGAATACGTTCTTCAAGGCATTTACACCCGAAGTGTGGAAGCGGTCCTACTAGCCGCTTTTGTCGCACCTGTAATGAGGCTCTTCTCGTTCACCTCTGCGACCGGCGTGCTGATCTTATTCCTCTGAGGCGCCGACTGGAAAACATCCTCGGCACGAAGCTTCCGGTAGTTAATTAGCATGGCGGTTAATTCACTTCCCTGAACTCCCATATTCGCCTGCATGGCATCCCTGTTAGACTGAGCCTGATGCTCGTGTAGCAGAGCTACGTCATCGGCCAGTTTTTCTGCCTTCCTTGTATGGCGAAGTCAACATCTCCCATGTGTTAAAAAAGTGACGGTCGACAAACTGCTAATGACGCACTGGCATCGGCCGAATTTCCTGAGTTTATGGAATGTGAACCTGATTCGTCTTAAGGGCATTTAAAAAAGTGCATGGCAAGACCCCCTTGCTCCCATTTTCTCGCGCTGCTGCTTGTGGCCTCCATTTCACCTCGGACCGTTACTGTTCGGCCTTCTCCCAACTGTCTGCCTCTAAACAAGGTGCAGAGCTGTGCCGCTCTACGCTGCAGCACTGACTGAGCTGCGCGAAAATAGGCAACTTCGACGCAAACAACGCAGTCGATGACGTTCGCGTCGCCGGTTGTACTTCATGGCCTTTTGTCGTAAGGGTGCTTGGCCTTTGTATTGTGAGAAGCGAGCTACAACAAGGCACACAGCCCCCCTTCCTTCCTGTGGCCCTTGGTCGCTCGTCTCGTCCCTTTAACGCTGTTCATCTCTCGTCGTGCTTTTCCTCATTAAGAGAGATGTCCAGAACAGCAGGCGCTCGGCGCGCACGCGGAGTCTCAGCGGTCATTTGCAAACTCTGCTCAACGTGTGCATCTAAGCATTCAGTAGCATGACTACATCCTCGGACTGGTCCTTCCGGTGCATTGACGCATCACTGGTCAAATAAGACAGCCACAGGCAGAGCGCGCAGTTTTATACAAACCTCTCCTGCAAATACAAAGAGGTTAAATCCATCAAACCAGCCGAACAGTTGTGTGGTACACACTAAAAAGTTGCACGCCTTTTAGCGTGTAACGCTCTTTCCCGAGGGATAACACCCCTTGAGGGTGTAACCAACTTTTTGAGGGTGTTCGTGAACACCATTACGACGTTTTGATACTGATAGTGTTTTGGTGTTCAGCATTTTATGAGTGTTTATGGGTACTATAACGGTGAGTATTAAATTACTAAAAGGTGCAAGCCCTGGGAAACTCTATGAGACTTTTGACACCTTTAAGGATGTAAAAACGTTAGAGTATACGCCTTTTTCTGCTTCTTTGCATAAAAAGAGCAACATTTCCTAGCATACAAATCGGACGGACGAACAAAAGCAGACAGCATAAAATTTTCACCGCTCCAGTTAACTGTGCTGCAGGACGATAAGACCACGTGCCCACGGCAGAGGATGTTTTTGTTTTGCTGTAATGAACATCTCAGCCCTTAGTAGTACCCCCGACAGTTTCTTTAGGAAAGTTTCGTGAGCGGAATCTAGTGAGCGGACTTATGAATAAAATCGTAATGAAACCAGCAGGTATAAGCGCTTGATAAATAGTGGACAATGAAACAAAGGTTACGTGTCGGTTCGTTCCCAAACATTTCCGTACGGTAGCCGTAACGCTAGCACTCAAGTGATCGAGGCATATGCACCCTCACCGTGTCTTCGTGGTAAGCCTGGCGAATATGCGTTTTTTCCAGTCTTGTGCATTTTACAGAATACATGTAAGTGATTACAATTACTTCACGTAAAAGGCAACTCGCTTCAGGGGTCACTTAAAATCTGGAAAAGTAACTGAACAGTAACTGAGAAATTATCGATTAATATTTCGTTATTTTTCTTTCATCTTGTGTTAGCGTCGCACGAATATGCGTTGACAAGAATGAGCTAGTGAGGCTTGCTTGATCTCTGGTCTGTTGCAGTACATGCGTTGGTAGTTTCCCCTGCCATTATTTTTCTACCTTTCCTTCGACTTTTTTTTCTACTTTTCTTACTGAACACATCAGTAGCGACACTGAGCTGTATCTGAATCTACGCGCCAGAGGGAAGCGCGTTGCATTAGCCAACGAATACCTTCCTCATCACCTCGAATTTACGCAAAGCGATGCGCTTTGCTGTTTCCCGCACTATGAGGGGACCAAAGCTCAAGCTCGCTAAACATGACATACGGTTGCGCCGTCGTAGTTAAATGCGAAATACGAAGCACAAAACACGGGTCTAGTTCAATGGCGGCCGCTCGGGCTAGTGTGTGCGGGCATCCTCATGCGCGCGGCTTCTCCGTACCTCGACTGCTGTCGCTCTTAAAGCGAGAGAATTCCGCGCTACACGCTGCGGCGCAAAATCTGCACCCCTATTTTAAACTCTCTGTCATTGCGAGGTGGTCTGAAAAAATCATGATTGGTGGCATCGTTTCTGTTTCCACACTTACATAGTGCTTGCCGTCGAGGTAAGCTTCCTGAAGTGACACCACTGGTTACAACTCGTTTTTGGAAAAATTTCCAACAAGATTACCAGTAAACGATTACCAGTAATTTTACACGTTACAAAAATTAATACTTGCAATAGAAAACTGGAAGAAAGTGTAACTTACTAACATGTAATCAATTATTTGTAATGTGTTGGTACAAGTCTATGGTTTCGTCGAAGGAAGCGAAGCCTAATGGACTGCGCGCTGTAACTTCTGCAGGACTGGCCTGTATATGCGGCGTACCGGGAGCTGTTCGTGCTGATCCCACCCCTCCTGGGACTGAACGGAAACCTGGAAATGACCCTCGTGGCACGCATGAGCACACAGGTACGCACCTCTCCGCCAGAGGGCGCGCACAAGCGTTGGCGCCCACACTGCAGCAGCGTGTAGCTGCTTCATCCTATCACAGCTGTTACAAAGTGCTTGGGCGCAGGCATGGGTGCCAGTCCTACAAAGGACGGCCGCGTTTTTGACGTCCAGCTTAAATTCAAGTCAGCGAAGGGACGCCGCGCTCTCGATGGAGTCGCAATCTTTGTTTTTTTTCTCCGTTCACAGCACGGCGGATATACATGGCGATGCGTAACAATCGCCTTGTGTCGCTTGAGGCCTCCCGTGACTGTCTCGCAGAGTTTTGCCATGCGTCTCTGTAAACTACACGGCGTATCGTTTGCTTTGTAGCTTGCCCTAGCAAACTCTCCTTCCTAATGGGGTCACATCTGTTGTCTGACCGTGCTGCAGCTGCTATACCGCACGCATACAGGGCTTCCTGCTGCATCCTGGTCACGCAAGTTCCGCTGTGTTTACCTTTTCTAGCTACAGGCTGCTGCAGGGGTATTAATGGCGCCATATAACCATGAACGTTTCGCAGAGCCAAGTTTTCGTTGCACAATGTCGCGCTTCCTCGTCGTCCTCCAGATAATCAAAGATAATCAAATTTCCATTGCTTCGAAGAAAAGAAGCCAATAGCGCCTCACTATAGCTTCCTGGCACGCATACCAACAGTGGCGGGCGTCTGTTCTGGCACGCTTTGTCTGAAGGCTTATTGTGGGAGGGCACAAGACAGTGCGATTCCTGTGACGGCTGGCACTCACGCAAGGGTAGCGTGCAAAGGGTACTTGTCGAGCCGGAGTGCCCGATTTCGAGCACGGCCGCAGCGGCCGCATTTCGACGGAGGCGAAACGAAAACGGCGCACTTGTGCTGTGCGATGTCAGTTCATGTTAAAGATCCTCAGGTGGTCGAAATTATTCTAGAGCCCTCCACATCGGCCCTCTATCTCTTTCTTCTTTAACTCAAAACTTCCTCTCTTCCCTCACGGCGCGGTTGAGTTGTCCGCTGAGAAGAGAGACAGTTACTGCGTCATTTCCTTTCCTCGATACCGATTTTCAATTTTCAGAAAGCAGCGTTTCCTCTTCAAGCGCGCCCTTGCCAAGTGCGGCGGAAAGTCGCACGCGTGCACGTGCGCAGAAAAAAAAAAATGAGTTTGGGGGGGGGGGGGGTGGGGGGGGGGGGCAGCATCCGGGCGGGACTGCTTTACGAAAACGGATCTCTGGCTACGTCACTGCACTTCAAACACCTGCATCCGCGTAGCGTACCACGCTCGACGCCCCGACTGCGCTCTACACAATGGGGATTCTTCGCTTTGTCTCGGCATTCTCTGCAGCTTATGTGAGGGCACACTGCTAAACCCAAAGAAGAACCGCGAGCTCACTTATGAACTTCGTATCGCAGGCCGTATACACCGTAGCTCTTTGTGCGCTCAGAGTGCTATGCAGCCTAGTGTCGTCCGTGATGACTGCGAGACTTGAGGCTCCCTGCCGTACCCTGCATAGGGAGTGTTCATGCGATAGCATGGATTGTTGCCCATATTGTGGCGCAGACCATGATTCAGACACTGTTCACGAACGGGGCAAAGGTAGCGCTCCATTTTTGATATACAGTGAGACACAAGTTACAGGCTTTGACAAAAAACTACAGCCGGTATGATTTGCTTCTCACTCCTATAGTGGATCCTTTACGGCTTACCGAAAGGCAAAAAAGTGCCCGAAATGTGAGGACGAGGGCTCGCTTTACCTTGTTCAAATTTTGTGTTTTGGGAGTAGCATAAGTATTCCACTATACGAATGAGAAGCAAACCACGAAGCCTGTTCACTTCTGCCAAACGTGGTACCTGTTCTTTCCTCCCTCCCGAAAAGCAATATGCACAGACCAGATTGTACGGATCACTTGGCAAGTGGAAAGAAGCGGGGGAGAGTCGCCCTCTCCGTTGCCCCTTTTAACACCTTACAGGATCCGATTTCTGAAGCACCTCTAAAATTCTGCGATCAGGATGTCGCATGTGGCGACGAGTACAAACACCGTTCGTCGAAAACGAAAGGTGATTCAGATAACACTTTTACTTCTCTTGGACGTGCACGCTTTCAGGAGTACATTCGCTCGGTGAAAACTTGTCGCCGTACTCTGCATGCGCACTCCTTAGCAGCCCTGTTGTTTATGTAGAAGCCAATCCTTCAGTACTTATGATTACGCAGTGCGCAATAGAAGCAGGGGGCAGCGTAACTACGCAGGATGCTGAAAAGCTTTCTCAGGAGGTGATAAACCTGATTAACAAACGCCAAAGCATAAAAACCTTCAAATCCTAGATAGCGCAGAAGTGGAAGGACTGTCAAACCTAATTTATTTATTTAATTTATTTAATTATTTATTCACATGCCCTAAAGGCCTCAGGGAGGCACTGCATAGCGGAGAGGAAGAATACAAGACATGAAAAAATAGCAATGATAAACACAAATAATAAAAACAAACAATGCGGCAAAAGACTTCAGTTTGCGAACAGATTCATCGTGGCTTTTGACTAACGCAATGCTTTCTGGAAATGTGTTCCAGCGACGAATAGCTATGAAGAGCGGTGAATGATGAAGTAAGTTAGTGCGAGCAAATATGGGCTGGACTTTGTCTTCGATGAGCAGGCGTGATATGAGCGGTGGAGAACGACGACGGTGCGTGATAATACCGATGAAAACATGACAAAAGAGAAAACGATCTTCGTTTTTCCAAAGAACGTAAATTTAGCGATCGTTTATTTTAATAATTAGCGTAAGGTAATAGACATAAGGAAGTATAATACGAGGAGAATATAGCATGCTTTAAAAAACTATGGTAGCCTTAAAGCGGTCATGAGGAAGCTAGACGCGGACAACAATCAGACGTACGCACTACGATATGAAAAAGATCGCTTAAGTAGCCGAGCAATTCTGCACAGACCAATACAGTAGTCAAAATAATGAAGACACAAATCACGGAGGCAGTAGTGACGAATAATTGGATATCCCACTGGATAAGAAAGAGAAAGTAAAGAAATCCTTACAAGCAACGCAGCTGGTCAGGACCAGGTAACTACAGATCTGTTGAAGGACGGCGGGGAGGTACTGAAAAAACTTGACACCTTGCCACACAATGTCTAACGACCGCGGACGAGCTGGAGTCTTGGAAGAGCGTTAACATGATCTTAATGCTAAAGCAACGGACATCAAGGACTTAAAAAAATACAGGTCGCTCAGCTTACTCTCTGTTTATGTTAGGTACGTTACTTGCCAAAGCAGTCGCTAATAGAATTAGAATAAACATATACTTCAGTCAATCAAAGGACAAGGCTGGCTTTCGTAAAGACTATATATAGCCTACATATAGGGTATATATAGCGTTCATCGAAGAAGAAAAAGTGTTTCATTCAGTAAAAAAGCCAGCAGTCATGCAGGCATTGCGGAATCAGGGCGTAGAAGAGAAATAATTTCTGGAAAATACCTATATGGATGCACAGCCGCCGCTGTCCTCCATAAGCCACGTTTACATGAATGCGACAAAAGTTGACTCGTGTCCACTTTTTGAAGGAAAGTGCAAAAACGTTCAGGAAGGGAGTATAAGACACGATTTCTTAAAACCCGCTCTTACTCTTGAAAAATCTAATAAAGCCACATTCTGTCGCATTCATGTAAACACAGGTATAGAAAAAGTGACAAAATCTCTTATCAGAAATGGCGACAGTCCGGGAGGCAAGATATCTACAGTATTCACCGCTTGTTTACTGGAGGTATTCGTAGAAGTGGATTGGAAAGACTTTGGGTAAAAGATAACGAAGAATGACTTTGTAATCTGCGATTCGTTGATGACACTGCTTAGCGAACGAAATGGGAAGCATGATGAAAGGCCTGGACACGCAAAGCAGAACGATGGGTTGAAAATATTATGAAGAAATCTAAAGCAATCTTCAATCTTCCCTTTACTAGCCAATGGTTATGGGTCTAGCAACTATTTTGTATTTTGAAAGAAACATAAATAAAATTCTTGAATTTTAAAAAAAAAGTACTGTTGGAAGAGTACAGCATTTTACGATAGGCAGCGAAGCATTGGAAGTGGTAAGGAAATACATCTACATTGCGGCATGTCTGGAACCCTCCCTTGCTGCCATTTTTATTCTGGCTCACACGCCTGCTGACAGCGCTGCAGTTTATTTTCACAACGGAAAACAAGCTGGCAAAATCTGCGGCGCTGTCAGCAGGCATGTAAGTCCGAAGAAAAATGGTTGCAAGGAAGGTTACCGGACATGCCATGGTCAAGTGTGTGTGCCATGCAGCGAGCTCATTTATAAAATTCGCCTTCCCTGTGAAGACAAGTATATCGTCCACACTGGACCCTGTATTAATCTTCGCCTCAAAAAGAGCACCAAACCGCCAAGCTCAAATCTTGTTTTGCACTGGCGGGAGTGTAGCCGTGGCCATCCAGATCTGAACAGTACGCAGTTAATTTTCAAGATCAGGAATCAGGCGCCTCGCCAAGTGATGGGAGCCTTCCTCGTTATAAAAAAATAATAGGACACTTGAGTGTTGAGGAGCCATCAGGTAATCTACACCAAAGTAAGACTGCGTTTTAGGAAACTGTGTTTGGCGTAAAAGCCGCAGTTTATTTGAGACGTCGCAAAATTGTGGGGAACCAAACTTTCTAGAGGCCAGTTCAGTCTTTCCTTGTGACCGGCGGCACGGGTATTAGGTCACACGAATCTACCGCAGCCCTCCATTGCCTGCTTTTTCGTGCAGGAATTTGTCCCTTTTTGTTGGGCTCATATTTTCAATACGTACGACCTAGTGTATCCTTCTCTGTTGTCCCGCTACAACGGATTGTGTCAGTATTCCACTGCCTCGCACTTAAACCGATGCGAACACCTTTTTCAGATCCACACAGCCAACGTCAAGCCGGCCGAAGAAACACAGGCCGCAGTCAGTACTCGCAAAGTTACGGGCATATTTGACGCGAACAAGTTACGTTTCATACGGGATCGTAATGGAGTGCTTGTTTCTCTTGCATGCAGGTTAACCTCGACCGGCTCACTACGATCAAAAGCCAGCTTCGACAAGCGGCTGCCAACATGGCGCTGTTACAGGTAAGTGTTCGATGTGTTTCTGGATTTTTGTACAGCTCCGCCTTATTTTCGTCAGATTATGGAACAAAACGCGTAGTTACTTTCTTGTCTGAAAACCCGTGAACACCATGAGAGACAAAGAAAATAGAGCGTCACTACGAAGTGCGATCACAAGCGATGGCTCCGACCTTTAAAAAGAAAGAATTCTATCCTGACGAGTTCCCTCAAAAGGGTATCTAAGAAAATCATGGATTGCTCAGCGCCCTTTTGTTTACTGCATGTCACCTCTTGTGGAAACATTGCACGAATACGGTCACACCACAAACAACTTTATTCCTGCTCTGTTTGTTCGTCAATTTTTTTCATTGGAGTTTTTTCTGCTTTACATTTTTTTTTATGGAAGCCAAGCAAAAGCAGTCAAAATGTGATTTGGCAGCTCTCTACAGCCCCTTCTCTTTTAACAGGGAACCACACTGGAGACGCTGTGACGCGTATGACAGTTTCAGCATCACCCCTCCAAAAGATATGCAGGCCACTACACGAAACAAGCAGGCAGTTACTAATGTAATCATAAAAAAGCTTCCAAGGAGAATGTAATAGGGAGCTTCTAAGGGGAATAGCTATTTTTTCCTGATATCCATTATTTCGTTATATACCGTTCCGTTACGGCGAGGTGCGACTGTATATGCGCTGATATTACGCACGCCGGAATAAGATGGGTAAACGCAAATGGCAAAATATCATAACTACACACATGCCAGTTTCTACACGATTTTGTATGTGAAATACAGTAAAGTAGGCATATGGCTTCTATGTTACTTTTTTTAGCAATTTGCCTAAAGATATTGCATGCGCGCATTTTGTGTTAAATATCTGGAGCCAAATTGTCGGGTAAAAATTAGTCCCACGATATGACTTTAAGAGAGGACGCATGCGTGCTCATTTCTAAAAGTTATAACTCGTTGGAGGTTCATGCATAAAATTTTCAAAAAGTACACGTTACATTTCTTAGGGCGCAGCTCTTCGCCGCACGTGCCTGCGTTCCGCGTCGTAGTCGACGTCGTCAACGGCTTAACACGCCACCTGTCAAGTGGTGTGTTAGAGGTGGCGTGGAAGCCAGTAGAAGAGCGAAACGCCACCTGCCACGTCGAGAATGGAAGAATGGGCAGCTGGAAGGTGGCTGCCATTGGGGGGATGATCACGGAGGGTGGCTCCACCTACCAGCGGAGGCAGAGGTGGCGTTTGAAGAGCTGCGCTCAGATTTTGCATTGCCGACTATCGTAATCGTCTGTCACTTTTTTTTGTTTTTGCTACACTACTGAGAAAAATGTACATGACGAATTGAACTGCACTTTCTTGCGCGCAGACTGTGCAACGCATTATGTGACTCTGCCTGCCGCGCGGGTCTTCAGAAATGGCGACTCCTGCGCAGAAATGTGTTACCTCACGGGCGCGTTCCGTGTGACGTGCGGTTTCTAGGACACGGCTGCTATTTTCAGGCCGTCGCGTCGGTTTCCTTTGAGCCCCAGGTAGAAAAAAGGGGGAACTTCCTGTCACACTGCGGCGATTATTTTTTTTTTCGTGCAATGCTATCTCATACAGCATATAATGACTGCTGCTTCGTTCCTTCCCCCCCCCCCCTCCACCCCCCTGCTTGCAGTGTCAGTCGACGGTGGTGGCGCTGGTGGCGTGCGGACTGGCGTTGGCCAAGGGCGTTGCCCGGCACGGCTCCGGCATCACGCCGCTCTACGCGTGCATGCTGTGCGCCTGTGGACTGGCCGCCGCCAACGTGGCCTCCATGGTTCTCGGTGAGGGCACATCCGCACTCTGTTACCCCTATCAATCCATAGCGATCAGCGACCATTTGCCATTCTGTTTGTGATCGGAAGAATACATCTTCAGGGGAAGCTGACCCGCCAATTTTACCATTCCTGAGCTCCTAGCCCAATGTGGACTATAGCCAATCTTCAAAAAAACCTCACGCAAAAGCACCTTATGACACATTTATGATTTCTGTATTAAGCAGACGCAATTCGCCGCAATCTCAATGTTTGTCCGTTTATTACGTGACGTATGTTCTCATTTGCATCCGCATTTTCTGAACCTGCAAATGCAAGATACGTTTCAACTCATTCCAGAACTAGCTGACGAATTCGTTTGCGCGAGAAGAAAACTGGAACAAATTACCGCGAGATATTGTAAACTGTTAGGCCTAGTTACAATTTCACACGCTTTGCTGCTTCATATGTTATCTGCGCAGTTGCTTTTTTTTTCTTGCATTCTGTGTCTATTTTGTAGTTTTGGTCCTATTGTGCGGCCAGCCTGTTTTTTTTTTTAGTGTATCATAGGCGTAGCTTTTTCCTTATCGTGGCTCTCTTTCCGGCCTGTTCGCCATGTGCACGTTGTACGTATTCTCTGTGTTGCCTAGTGTATATACTTTTGCATAGATCTCTTCTTTTGTATGCAGTTTTTTTACTGTTTCCAACCTGGCACTTTTCGTTATATCTGTACTGTATACACTCCCATGCAGTGTTACCCTCTAGGAACTGTAGACAAATAAATAAACAAACAATAATTCGCCAAAATAACGCATCAAACTCTCGAAGCGTGAAGATTCATCACTCCTTCCGGGATCAGTGGTGTTTCCTACCGCGTATTGCTTTGTGGGAACCTCGACATCATCGTCCTGCGCCGAATCAATCGAAGTGTCTCAGCAAAAGTTCACTTTAAACCGCGTGAATCCACCTAAATAACCGTTCACTGCTCCTGGTTTCAATGAGGCTTCGCAGACTAGGTGACCTTTGAGTACGACATGGCTTGAAGATTCCAGGATATCATGTCCAGGGGATATGGACAGAAGACACAAACAGTGCAGTGAGGATGAGATCGAACAAGAATAATCATATCTGAGCTGAACTAAAGAACAGAAAATGGTCTTGAGCGTGGCATCTAATGAGAGGAACAGGTAACGATGGTCGGTTTGGGTAATGCTATGGTATGCGGGGTTTACGTCCCGAAACGACACGTGGGTTTTGAGGGATACCGCAGTGGAGGGCTGCGGACTGATTTGGACCACCTGTAGTTCTTCAAGTGTGCTGACATTGCACAGCGCACAGGTGTATTTAGCATTTTCCTTCTCAAAATGTGGCCGTCACCCGCAGTCAGGATTCCAACCAGCGTCCTCGTGCTCGGAATTCGAACGCGCTAAGCACGCTGCCACCGTGAATAGTGCATTCTAAGGGAATGCAAGCGTAGCAGTTGACGACGCAGTCCGTGGGGATGATGAAATCCAACAGACTAGCCATTCGTGAAGGTAGTGCACAACAGGGTTAGCTGGAGATCAGTAAGAGAGGCATCTGTCCTGCACTTAGACGCAGCAGCACTTCTAATGATACTGACTGCCGTGGTGGAGGTGGCTCACAAGCGATACCATATACGCATGGTGCAGGGGCGTTCATGACCACAGTGGTGTTGGTGGCTCGGCGCTGCGGCCTCAACCCGGACAACGTGGCGGCGCCCATCGCAGCCTCCCTGGGCGACCTCACAACGCTCACACTGCTGTCAACCATCAGCTCGCGGCTGCTTCTCTGGAAAGGTGAACACCAGGTGATCCCCTCTACGGTGGCAGTGGCCGAGGGCCAGGCCGCGCCATGCGCCCGCAGCTCCCATCACCGCCATGCTTCTGTGCAGCCATTTGCTACTCTAACGGTGCTACTTCCTCTTTCCGCTGGTAGCCAATGTGGGCAACTTGAACGCACGTATTGTTCCCTCAGACGTGGACAATGTCTGACAGGTCCAAGCAAGACGGTACGCCATAGTGGCTAATTGGATTCTTTATGCACGTCAAGGCAGTCCTGTATGCGAACATACAATACTGTTGAGATCTACCCCACTGGTGCGTAAACTCCTCGGACGCTCTAAGCTTTGTTTTTCAAAAATTCATGACGATGTCTCATCACTGAGAGCAACGCCATTGAAACAGCGTCAACAGGAATTTTTCTAACCATATTATCGTTTAGATTACATTAATTTTTTACAGTGATTTCCGTGCTGTGAACTTTCGCATGAGCAAATGGCGTAGGTACCGCAGCAGGCTGCCACCGAAAGCTTCTACGCTCAGTTGCTGGCCGATGAAAAATGTTGCAGACACACATGCGAGCCGGTACTTGCAACTGGTGCAAAAATGCATTTTCACCGACTGCCTACAGAAGCCTCTCAATTCCACAAGGCTACCTCCTTTTTCGCCTGCTGATTCTTAATTTCTGAATTCGTCCAAGCTCTCCTGCATAACATGCATAACTTGTAATCCTCAATTACCTTTGTCATAAGGTGGTTCCACTCCGATACTCTTTTCCCTTTGGTCAACAGCACAAATTTAAAAAAAAAACACTCCCCTACGACGTCCTTGGTATCGGTGACTACTGGCTTCCTAAATGAATGTCATAACGAGCCCTCATTTATCTGCCCTTGTCCGCTTGATCACGTTCCACGATACACTAGCGGTAATACAGGACGTTCTACATCCACCGCTGTGGACGAGGGTGGCGCTGGTGAACACCCTAAGGTTAAGTTACACGCAACATAAAGTATCCCCGAAAGTAGATGATTGAACAGCCGCCGCTATAGCTCAGTTTGTGGAGCACCGTATGCGACGTGCGTAGATCGTGGGTTCGAATCCCACTGGTGGCAAGTTGTAGTTTTGTTCTTTCAAATCAAATTTCTTTCAGCCATGAGGTGAGCTCGCTACTATATTCCATTCATAAACACTACAACTTAAAAGAAGACACATTCCTTTATGCTTTCCTTGGTTTCAGTGACTGCTGGCTTCATTCACACGTATATTGTAACGAGCCCCTCATTCCATGATCTTGCCTGCTCTACGCTCCTATACCTACATTGAAACGTGGCACGTAGTTTGGCAGTTGCAATGATTTTTAAAAATTTATATAGCCATGCGCGTCGTGGAGAACTGGAGAAATTCAAGCCATAAACCCGTACATCATCCCTGTCAACATTTTCAATGTCGCCGTCAACTTTGTGGACGGAAGGGTCCCGCCTGCTGCGCATTCCCTTTTCATTGCCCACCATTGTGATTCGCTGCTGTCTGGCCGCATGGGCAGAGCCACCACACTCTTTCGGAAGGGTATATGCTTGGGCTTGTTGGTTCATAACTTCAAGGTGAAAAACGTAGCGCAAAGAAACGAGGACACAGCGCCGTGTGTTGTCCGTCTTTCTGTGTCCTCGTTTCTTTGCGCTACGTTTTTCACCTTGAACACTCTTTCGCTGTGCCGTTCGTTTTCCATGGTTAAGAAAGCCCCTTAACATGTCTTTCCAGTGCGCTAGCGTTATAGTGAGGATTCTGCCTTCAGTCGCTCTTTCGCTCATTTCTCATGTTTCGTTCCGGGCCGCAGTTTCATCTCGCGCCCGCTGACGCACCGTCTCTGCGCTGTACGCCAGTAGTAAGTTAGGAATCCGCTTCACGCGCATCAACACACCAATTTCAGCTATGCTATTGTGATGATCGCGTTTACAGACAGGCGAAACCGCATACCTGGCGCCACTCAGGTGCGATGCATGATTTGATGTTCAGATGCTGTGAACCCTACAGCTGGAAGGGGGCCGGGAGAACATCCGCCACTCTTGTGGATCAAGTAACCCTTTTAGGGAGCTCATATGGCTGAAAGACGCGTGTCAAAATGACCCGACTACGACGGCGGAAAGTTTTCTTTCATTGGGCTTGTTCAAATAAATTTTTATGGAAGTAAGTTTCTCGGACGATTTCTCAGAACCGCCGGAGTATGCAAAATTGCAGAGCAGCAGACGGCCCCGTGCGCCTTGACACTATTTTCTAGCACTGTTAGTGTGCTGTGCTCTCCAATAGCGCTATGGCCGCACCTGATCTACTGCCCTGTATTCTGCACTGCTGGCTCCATACGGGACAGAGCGCGTTAACAAGGACAGGGACGAGAAGGCGCAAGTCATGCGCGTTTCAAAATGCAACGCCCGCACCTCCAACGGTCGCTGTTGCTTCTGTTGTCTCTGCAGACTCTTCGTGGATGACCCCCGGCGTGGTGTTGATGAGCGTGCTGCTTCTGCCCCTGTGGTTCTTCTTGGCCTTCAGGCACGAGAACACGCGCTCTGTGCTCAAGGTGGGCTGGCCGCCCATCCTGGCCGCCGTGCTGGTATCCAGGTAAGATCCCTTCTGTCTACCAGTCCTCGCGCATTGTTCCCCTACGTGGCTGGCAGGAAGGTATCCGCGCCTTCTCAGATATGCTCGGTTTCGTCTAGTACGAAAAAGGTCACTCTCCCGCAGTATACCTAAACGCTCATTGGACGAGTTTCGTCCGTTAGAACCATGACCGCGCAAGGTGTTACTATGACTACCGGAAACGGAAGCGTTATGACAAAGGTGCTTGCAGGCACCTAAAAGGGCAGTGTTAAAGCGAGGACAATTTAAATTAAAATGTTTCTCGGTCTGTCAGCATCCACAGAAGGCTCTATATCGCAGCGCGCTCCATGGTTCTCTTAATGAGCCCAGAGCGCAAATGAGTAGACGGGACCAGCACTGTGCTGCCAACGGCTGACTGCTGATAAACAAAGCGAGTCGTCAACGGCGGCGTGCTCCTTTGACCACACATCTGGCTCCCACGAATCTCGCCAGCGTGTGCCAATGTACGCCAATTTTTTTCCTCTCTCTTAATCTGAACCCGGTGCTCCCAATCGCAGTTTCGGCGGCTACATCCTGGACTTCTCTGTGATCAGATTCGAGGGCATCGCTCTACACCTGTCCGCCGTCAACGGTAAGGAGTCTCTCAACCGCACGCCGATTCAAAGAGCTTTTAGAGGCAACATGGAATGGCCTCGGGAACGTCACCAGCGCTGCCTTTTAATGTTCGCTACGTTATCTACTGCACTTAGCTGCAGGAGCAACTTATGCACGGCAGCCACAAAATATACTGTTCAGCTAAACAGAAAGTAAGTTATTGCGAACTCTTGTTCCCGTCATCCGCCCTCGGGTGATATCAATCAGTCGCTGCGTACTACGTGAGCTGCGCTAGTGCTGCAGTGGGACTGGAAAGGTGCTTCGCTGCAATACGTCATCCCGCTATGTTTCTCGCCGTTAAAACCAACTCGTTTGTGAAGTGCCGCAAGACTATATCCAAAGCTGTCAGCTATAGGCTGTGAGTCTGGGCTCAATATCCTCTGCTCCTAAAGGTTACTTTTCTCTTTTCGCGCAGTGAAGTAAAGTAGGTATGTAATTCGTATCTCTATTCATTCCATGCGTAGGCTCCTAAAACATCCACGGGAGACATAAGCGTCCTTTCACTGCGCTTACAATTCTTGACCACAACATTTGATTGCTGGGAATAATCCCATCAGTCGTGCTGCAACGGCATAAGCAATTTCTCAAACTCTAGAAGGACCTCCAACCTACTGTCGCGCTAAAATGTCAGCATTAACCTCACGCTGTAAAGCTCCATACAAGCGTATTTTCGGGGACAAATCTGGCATAATTCAGCGAATAGAGTGAAAACTGTTAGCCGGGCAATTTTCGAAAAACGTGCATGCGCTAAAGTTAAACGCACTACTCTAATATACCCGAGCCACGCTGGCACACAGCGGTGGGCGGCAACCTGGCGGCCATCTTCTGCTGCCGCCTGTCGACGTTCCTGAGCCGTCGCGTGGAGCGGGGCGTGCTTCCGCCAGAGGACGCGTCCCGCTGCCCCAACCCGCTGGGGCTGTTCTTCGCGGGCTCCGAGGTGAGCCGCGTGGCGCGCATCCTGCTGCTGGTGGTCATCCCGGGACAGCTGATCTTCCTCACCGCCACCGACCTGCTGCGATACGGCACCTTCAACGTGACGCCGCTCTTCGGATTCCTGTACGTGCTCGTCGCCCTCGTGCAGGTGAGCCCCGACTTCGACTTTCCACTCGTACAGTCGCAGGTGTAAACGCAGTGCAGACACATCTGTAGTACACGCTAAAACGACCGTGTGCTGTGCGATGTCAGTGCACGTTAAAGATCCCCAGGTGGTAGAGATTATTCCGTAGACCTCCACTACGGCACCTCGTTCTTCCTTTCTTCTTTCACTCCCTTCTTTATCCCTTCCCTTACGGCGCGGTTCAGGTGTCCGCCGGTATATGAGACACATACTGCTATATTCCCTTTCCCCAAAAACTAATTTTCGTTTTCATTTTTCTGATCACTTAGTGCGCTACAACTGGGTCATTAATAATAATAATAATTGGTTTTTGGGGAAAGGAAATGACAATATCTGTCTCACATATCGTTCGACACCTGAACCGCACCGTAAGGGAAGGGATAAAGGAGGGAGTGAAAGAAGAAAGGAAGAAAGAGGTGCCGTAGTGGAGGGCTCCGGAATAATTTCTACCACCTCGGGATCTTTATCGCGCACTGACATCGCACAGCGCACGGGCGCCTTAGCGTTTTCCTCCATAAAGACGCAGCCGCCGCTGTCGGGTTCGAACCCGGGAACTCCGGATCAGTAGTCGAGCGCCCTAACCACTGAGCCACCGCGGCGGGTCATTACAAGACACAAACAGAAGACACCATAACCATATCATTTTAAAGATAGCAAATGTCTTCAAGTGTCGTCGTAACGCACTTTGAACAGAATGTTATAAAGCCTGCTAGCTCAAACTGCTGCTTTCCTAGAACTGAGTGGTGCATGCAGTGTCCATGTCCTGTCCCTTTTTTGTCCCCTTGTATTTGCTTTCTCCACTTCCTGGACGGGTCATTGGTTTTACTGTTGATAACGATCAATTCTTCCTAGATTAAAATTTATTTCGCTATCGCGCTGAAGAAAGAATGCGCTGTGCGAGTTCCAATGCAGCCTCGTCAGTACCATGTTCTAGCGGAGAGAGGGCAGCCTTGAAGGCAGCAAAGGCTGCAAAGCGACACCACCGCGATTGTACCAAATTTTTCGTTCTAGTCGCAGCATATGACAAGGGCATAAGTTATTGCGCGGCGCGCGACACCGGCTGCATGTACGGTGTGATCAAGTGATCGCGGACGTTTTTTGGCGAAGAACACTACTGCGCCGTAGCAGGTAGAGCTGTAAAATTACCTCCAGGCCAAGTGTCTGCAGGACGCGTGAGTGGCAGTCGAAGCCGGCAGCTCTGTTATTGGGTGGTAGGCTCGAGACTGATCCTATGGATGTGAATATCCGGCTCTAATCTGTGCTCCAATCTGCGGTATACTGCTAAACGAAGTTGTGGTTGATTGGTATGACACTTAGATGCACCTAGATCATTTTTCTTGTCCTGGAGATTCTTTCTGCGATAGTATACGATTAAATATGTATCAGACGTCCGTTCTCCTACCATTTGAGGAATTTCCTGCAGCAGTCCTTGGGAACGGTCGTCTATGTGGCTGTGCGTGAATGTGTTTGCTGTCCCGTGTCCGGTGGCAGGTGGCCGTGCTGCTGTTCCTGTCGCGGTCACTGGTCTACTGGCTGTGGTGGTGGCGCGTGGACCCGGACAACGCGGCCATCCCCTTCATCACGGCCGCGGGAGACTTCACGGGCACGGGCCTGCTCACGGTCGCCTTCTTCGCGCTAGAGACCGTCGCCGACCCTGCTGTCAACGGGTGACAGTCACAGCCGCCCGACGGGACAGCGACCGCAAGCAACCAGTGTGCACCCGGTGCGTAGACATGCGTATATACACGGGGCGAGCTTTCGGTACACACCATCCTCGATCTACCTGCACATCGACAACAAGAACCGCAGCCTCCGAAGTTAATTACCGAATGGAAGTTTTTGCGCTCCGCAAGAAGTAAGTTTCGTTCGTCGCAAATCGCGATGGGCAACGCGATTACGTGTTGATCCTTAATGCGAAGTCGCTTCGTACAAGCTCCAGGCATACAAAATGTTACTTAGTAATGAAAACTGTATTTTGCCGTGCAACGCGCTGCGTTACAGATTCAGGAATGTTTGGCTAATGGTTTATGTGGGTTTAACGTCCCAAAGCAACTCAGGCAATGAGAGACGCCGTAGTGAAGGGCTCTGGAAATTTCGACCACCTGGGGCTCTTTAACGTGCACTGACATCGGACAGTAGACGGACCTCTAGAATATCGCCTCTATCAAAATTTGACCGCCCCCGCCGGGATCGAACACGTGTCTTTCGGGTCAGCAGCCGAGCGCCATAACCACTGAGCCACCACGGCGGCAGATTCGGGATATATGATAACATACAAAACATGCAGGCAGTTCACAGTACATATAACATGTATCTGTCGGAACTGACAAGTCAAAGACCACAGCGACGACGGCTGTACGTCTGTCTCAGTGCTTAATATCTCCACTCTTACTATCACTAATTTCAGCGCTGATTTAAACGTCCGCCAGAGAATCAATGTCCTCCAGAAAGTTAAGTCATTCTGCCAACGACTCGGTGACAATGACAAAGAAGGCGGCGAATCCTCTCTTGTTTGCCATGCCCAGATCACTATACCTCGCACTTGTAACGTGAGCACCGTCATGTAGAACTCTCGCTGAGCCTGAACGGTCATGGCCGGTTACGTACGGGACTACTTTTTCATGCTGCTATAACGTTCTAGGCCATCTCAAATATATAGCGGCCGAAAACGACAAGAAAGGAAGAATCCACGAAGAGTAACCACATATTTTCCACGGCCCCCAGACAATCTAACGGACCCGATTCAAAATTCGAGCGGTCGACGGCAAGACACTACGTTAATTAGAGCGACCAATGTCGCTATTTTCATGGAGTAAAATGTTTCATACGTACATGACCTGTTAGTATTTACAGAAGCAGGCAATATTTTTTTTCAGAACGATTTTACTTCTGGCATTCCTATGAGAGACTTAAAATTCTTCAGGAAATGCGATCGTTCTGTTATGTTTCGAGTACACCCATCCCCAAACACATGGTGCGTGATATTGGCCATCAACGTAATCTCTGCTTATAAGGACGCTTACAGCTAACGAATTCTGGCGCCACCTCAGCTTCTTTGCTATGGCGTTTAAGTAAGGATAAGTGTGCGAATTCCCCGAGCACAAATGCACCTGCCTTAAAGTCAAACAGTGTGCCTGTCGAAACTATGGCACTGCGTCGAAAAGCCGTCACCTTCTTTTAGCGCAGACCAGTTCGCAACACTCCGCTTTCTCCAGTGTATCCAAGGATGGCTTCAGCCATTCTGCAATGTCTGTGAAAGCAACCAGCATGCTAGAAAAACTGTACACGCCGAATCAGTTCAGTGATTAATGCCATCTTCTCGCGGTGCGTTGCCGAATGATTCTCTGTGCAGTAAACTTGCAACGTGTAGGCGGTCTTCCTATGTGCTGTCATGACACTACTATAGCATTTAGGCACGGAGTCCGTAGTGAGAACAGAGAACACGCGAAATACAAAGTCAGCACCTAGACAGCGTTGAGTAGTTTTGTTTTTTTTTGTTTCACGAAATACTGAGAGCGCCACAGTAAACGGGACGAGGCAAGGCTTTTCTTTTTCTATTAAATGTCGCTATAATGTGACAGGGTACACTCAAGAGTGAAAAGGGAGCAAGCTGTAGTGCGCTAGAAGACAGCTTATTCCCTTTTTTCCCCACATAGGCGTATTTCCTTTTACAGTGTACGAACTGTCAGCTGCATGCTATCAGGAAAACACGAGGTGAACAGGGCGTCGAATTGTATAGGCACAAATATCAGCCGGCCCAATGGAAGCTAGAAAGTTTCTGGAAATTTTGACTGTAGTAGGGTGCAAGTCGAGAATGTGGTTACAAACGCCCCTCAGAGAACACCCTCCAGCCAATGGCCTCGACCGATTGTCATGAAGTCGTGGCTAATCCCATTACGCGAAGCCACTTGCCAGTGACCTACGATTTCACGCGAGTATTAGCCGCGATGTCGCGAGGGCCGGTCGACGCTAATGGCTGGAAGGCTTGCTTGGAAGGGCATTCGCCGCGGCGTTCTGGAGTTGTATCCGTCTATAGAAGAGTACAGACATTCGCACAGTGTACTTAAGTGGAACGTTTTAAAATGTATACCCAAAAAATAAGGTATTTTTCAAGCAGTACGCACGATTTTTTTCACTGCGCGTCCAGGCACCTAGGACCTGTTTGGCCACCACCGGGGAAGTCGCTCACGACCGCACAAAAAGCCACACGGCCACAGAAGACTCACATCTCCGCCAGCCCCGAATAGGCGGCCACCTGCTGCTAAAGTACCTCGCCGCGCTGGCGCGCGCACCGCCCACCGGGGCAGCTGGAGGCCACCGAGAGAAGCATCTAGTCCGTCTGGTTCGTGTGCAAGACAGGAGCCGCAAACAGTGTCCTGAACTGAGGCTGCAGTATCCGCCCAAAAGATGCAGGAGCCGGGAGTCTCCATTTTCATTTTTTTTCTCGTGCCGAAAGAGCAGAAAGAGCATTAAAGAGAAGTATTCAAATCATCCAATAAGTGCGTCTTGTAATTTTATTTACGGCTCACTTCTCGAAGCAAAAATTTCATTGTGTTTTAAACACTGTGTACATACACCGCGTTTCATTCAATCATTAGAGAGTGGTCTGTTTTTTATTAAATTCTTTTTATCGAAAGTCTAAGATAGTCATGAAATTATACAACCGCACAATGCACAGGCGAGAACTGCCCACGCAAGTACAATCACACTGCGTTCTTGAAGATTTGCGTTTGCGTCTGGATAATGTAGACTGGTCCAAGAGTGGAATTAGCCGGGCCAGTTGGTTCATGACACATCTCATACGGTAGAACTCATCCAATCAATGATTATGACAAATAAAAACACACCCTCCAAACTATTAAGGTACTGCTATAAGTTTCTTAGCGATTTTGGAATTCCTGTAATCCACATTTCCGTGGAGACACGCTATCGGTCTTTGCAAGAGCACTCTGCTCACATGCGGCCTAAATATTAACAGACGCGGCGTAGGTATATTATGTTTACTACCTGAAGGACAATTCATCTGCTAGGCCAACTCATTATCGACACCTAGGGCACCATCCCAGTCAGCACCGAAGGAAGCATTCCAACAACGTCACATGTAGACGTTGTTGGAATGCTTGTTCAGACGTTAAATCAGTGTTCTTGATGTCCTTAATTTCTGACGTTTTTTTTTTTTTAAGAAAAAGTTCGCGTAACCTTTCCCTAACATTGTGTATCCGGCCGTCTCTTCCTGTGTCCTCGACTTTTTGAGCACTTCCACAATCTAAACATGCTTGACCAATTATCCCAAACGCTTCCGGTGCCCTAACATTTAAATTAGGCATTCAAACAATATAAATGTAACATTCTCGAAAATGGCGAAGCAACCCTGCACGAGCATGCAGGTCCACCTGTTGTGACGACACACAACCTACAACTCTTTGCAAGGCACAACACCGAGGGCCAGCTCGGGTCGTTTAATTTACCAGTTAACTTCTTTGCCTTGGTTTCAATATTTTTATAATCACCAGTTCCATTCAGGGTCAGCTCTTGATCAGGTTCTAGCTAAATTTAACGACACTTTTATGACACTATATAAGAAAAACTTGCGTTTGGTAAAACCCAAATTTCCCGAGGGTTCCATTTGGTGGACGGCTGATTTGAGCATGGAGCGGTCCCGTGTGCGCGCTCTTCGTCGCCGTTTCCAGCGCATTTCAGACCCTCAGTTAAGAATTTTCCACCGCTCAGTTTATTATAGGGCTCTTGCAACGTATCGGGCTAATATTCGAAACACGCATGATAATTATTTAAAGGAGATCTGCTCCACTGCTACGCGCAAATTCCTGTTTGGCAAGCCATACAAACATGCTTTTTGCAAGCTCAGGTGCCCTTCTGTAATTCCTCCTCTACAGTACTCTGATGGCACGTATACTGATACGCTTCCTGACTATGTAAAGTTGCTACTTCGTACTCACATCGCTACAGACACTTTTTCCCACGATCTTCCATACCATACTAACGTTCGTGACATTATAGCACAGCCTTACAATAGCTCAGTTCAAGATTTACCCTTCACTGCTGCGGAAATTGAAGCTGCAATCAATTCGATCGCTGTGACGTCTTCTCCTGGCCCTGATCTAATCTCTCCTCGTGTTGTTCGCGCCTTGTTTAATGCTCATCCCCTGTTTTTACCCTCGATTTTTAATTCTTCTTTGCATTTGTGTTACTTTCCTCAGACTTGGAGAGCTGGAATGATTATTTTTATTCCCAAACCGAATAGACCAGCGCACCTTCCCAATTCTTACCGACCTATCTGCATTAATTTGTCTTTCGGAAAAGTGCTCGAACGTTTGTTGTACGGTAGGCTACTGCACAAAAATCAGTACGGTTTCACGCATGGCCGTAGTTCTGTTCAGGCTCTCTATCGTTTGCGGGAGTTATTTACGTATCAGCAACAAAACCTTCCTGTGGTTCTCATTTCTCTAGACTTCAGAGGTGCATTTGATAGTGTTTGGCACCCTTTGGGTTTAAATTTTTTAAGGCAACATCGCTGTCCAGAAAATTTATATTCCCTCTTGGCTTCTTTCCTAGATAACCGATATTTTACCTATCAATCTCCTTCTTGTACTATTTCTGTGCCTTATTTTGTCGGTAGTCCGCAAGGTTAGCATCTGTCACCTCTACTTCGGAACATTTTAAATTTATGACCTCTTAAATCTCCCTGTCCCCTCACCTATCCACATTCAGGCATATGCTGATGACACTATTATCCTTGTCCCTGGAAAGACTAGCCGCGAGTTGTCAACATTGGGTTCAAATGTTTTAACATTTATCCAAAACTGGTGTGAAAAGTATCGTGTTCACTTAAACCCTCAAAAGTGTTCTTATGTTTTATTCTTTAATGGAGTCCCGGCGTTGTGCAAACGTAAGCAAACTATACGCCTAGACAATTACAGTCTCAAGTGTGAACCCAATATTAAATTTTTAGGAGTTGTTTTTGACTCCAAGCTAAGCTTTATTCCTCATGTTAATCATTTGCAAGAGAAAATTATTGCATCTACGACCAAGCTCCTTAATTTGTTCCGTTTCCATTTTCGTGTTTCTCCATCGCATTTGCGCCTAATGTATCATCAGGTTATTCTTCCTACAATCACCTATGCCGCCACAGCTTGGTGGTTCCATTGTCCGACTTCCAGACTTAGAGGTCGTGTAGTATCGTTGCAACGCATTCCGCTTCTTGCTCTTACTGGTGCCTACAGCACTACGAGTACTGTTGCTCTTCATGTCCTTGCCAATGTTCTTCCATTGCCTATTTATCTCGACCAATTATGTTCAGAGTTTATGCTTTTTACATTACGGCAACCCGTTGTCTACAGCAAGACATTTTATAACCCTTTTGAAATTCAGCCAGTACTTATTATCTGGTCTGACCATCCCTCATTGAAATACAAATTTTCTTTTGCTCAACTTAGTTATCAGAAAGCCTTGTCTTTTTCGTGTCAACGCGCATTGCATATTTACACAGACGGGTCATTCATTCATCACAGTGCTGGTGCTGCTTTTGTTGTTCTTAGCTCAACACAAAATATTTTATACGTTCATCGCATATCCTTAGAACCACATTCAGGTGCCTATGCCGCCGAGCTTGTAGCATTCCATTCTGCTGTTGCGTTTGCTATTAATAACCCTCCTTCTATGCCGTTCATTTCTACACTGATTCGCTATCTCTGCTTTCTGCCCTGTCTTCAGTTACTTCATTTAAGCCGACAATTATTTCCATTAAGAAAGATCGCTATCATTTGTCTTCTCTTGCCTCATTTCTTGTATTTCATATCCGGGGTCACTCCGGAATTTTTGGAAATGAGTTAGCCGACCAGGCTGCTGGTGGTGCTGGGCAATATGGCCATTTACACACTTCTACCCTTTCACGCCGTTGCGTGCGTTCCCGTTTACACCATTCTTCACTTCTTTTATGGCGAACGTGCAGTTTTCCTGAGAGATGTTCTCCGCAGTCAACCCCAGACGCCGGACTGGGTGGCAGTTATGGATAAACTGATTGATATGAAAATCTTTTAAGCCATTGTCTCGGCCAAAGTGTGGCTAGATTTTTATTCCTGCGTATGTATTGTTCACCGGCAATACAGAAAAAAAGCAGCAGAGTGGCGCAGTGGAACCGTGCTGGGCCCATAACACAGAGGTCCGTGGATCGAAACCACGCTCTCCTAAATCTTTTTTTTCTCTAACTGCATTTACCCGACATACTTCGTCGCATGCCAGCATGTTGTCTGAAATTAAAATACCTAAAACATATGCCCGCTAAATAGTCCAGCACAGTGGCGCAGTGGAAGCGTGCTGGGCCCATCACCCAGAGGTCCGTGGATCGAAACCACGCTCTGCTGAATCTTTTTTTTCTCTAACTCCATTTACCCGACATACTCCGTCGCATGCCAGCATGTCATTTACCCGACATACTCCGTCGCATGCCAGCATGTTGTCTGAAATTAAAATACCTAAAACATATGCCCGCTAATTCGTCCAGCAGAGTGGCGCAGTGGAAGCGTGCTGGGCCCATAACCCAGAGGTCCGTGGATCGAAACCACGCTCTGCTAAATCTTTTTTTTCTCTAACTGCATTTACCCGACATACTCCGTCGCATGCCAGCATGTTGTCTGAAATTAAAATACCTAAAACATATGCCCGCTACTTCGTACAGCACAGTCGCGCAGTGGAAGCGTGCTGGGCCCATGACCCAGAGGTCCGTGGATCGAAACCACGCTCTGCTAAATCTTTTTTTTCTCTTCCATTTACCCGACATACTCCGTCGCATGCCAGCATGTCATTTACCCGACATACTCCGTCGCATGCCAGCATGTTGTCTGAAATTAAAATACCTAAAACATATGCCCGCTACTTCGTCCAGCACAGTCGCGCAGTGGAAGCGTGCTGGGCCCATGACCCAGAGGTCCGTGGATCGAAACCACGCTCTGCTAAATCTTTTTTTTCTCTAACTCCATTTACCCGACATACTCCGTCGCATGCCAGCATGTCATTTACCCGACATACTCCGTCGCATGCCAGCATGTTGTCTGAAATTAAAATACCTAAAACATATGCCCGCTAATTCGTCCAGCAGAGTGGCGCAGTGGAAGCGTGCTGGGCCCATAACCCAGAGGTCCGTGGATCGAAACCACGCTCTGCTAAATCTTTTTTTTCTCTAACTGCATTTACCCGACATACTCCGTCGCATGCCAGCATGTTGTCTGAAATTAAAATAACTAAAACATATGCCCGCTACTTCGTCCAGCACAGTCGCGCAGTGGAAGCGTGCTGGGCCCATGACCCAGAGGTCCGTGGATCGAAACCACGCTCTGCTAAATCTTTTTTTTCTCTAACTCCATTTACCCGACATACTCCGTCGCATGCCAGCATATCATTTACCCGACATACTCCGTCGCATGCCAGCATGTTGTCTGAAATTAAAATACCTAAAACATATGCCCGCTAATTCGTCCAGCAGAGTGGCGCAGTGGAAGCGTGCTGGGCCCATAACCCAGAGGTCCGTGGATCGAAACCACGCTCTGCTAAATCTTTTTTTTCTCTAACTGCATTTACCCGACATACTCCGTCGCATGCCAGCATGTTGTCTGAAATTAAAACACCTAAAACATATGCCCGCTAATTCGTCCAGCAGAGTGGCGCAGTGGAAGCGTGCTGGGCCCATAACCCAGAGGTCCGTGGATCGAAACCACGCTCTGCTAAATCTTTTTTTTCTCTAACTGCATTTACCCGACATACTCCGTCGCATGCCAGCATGTTGTCTGAAATTAAAATACCTAAAACATATGCCCGCTAAATCGTCCAGCAGGAGTAAAGACCTTCTTTTTTAAATTACACACCGGGACACTCCCAGTTAAAAAGTTTTTGGAAGGAAAGGATTTCTTTTTACCGTGGGGATCGAACTGCTTAATTTGTAAACAGCCCGAAACAATAGACCATGTTTTTTTGCATTGCTGGGAAGGGGTTTATTTCTGGGACGTGTTACAAACGACAATAAAGAAAGAGCTACCACTTGACGCGCAGGGAATTCGTTATTTAAGCACAGACAATGAGGATGGGGTACCATTTGATCTCATAATGCTCTTGGGCCTCCACTGTATATGGCGCTCCAGAATGGCAGGCTATTATTGTGACAAAGACGCACGACCTGCCCGAATTTATTTTCGGGAAAGAATGGACTGCTTTCTGGCCATCCAGAAAGCAGCTGCGGAGCCTCCCGAGTGGCTCTCGAGGCTAGAGCCGCTCTGTATGCTTCGTGAATTTTAGAATGACGAAGCCAGACTCGTGCTGGCTGACCACGACAGTGTCTTATGTACATAGTGTTTTGTGTGTTTTTTGTTGAATGTTTTTTTTGGTTAAATGTTATGAGCCAAAGCCAGGCAATAAAGAAAAAAGCAGAGTGGCGCAGATTAACTTCAGCAGCTTGCAACCTAAAGCCATTATTACTATTGCTTCTGATATTGTTTTCCCAGAGCCTATGTACAGGGCCTTGTACAGTGGAGGTCCTGGAGCTGATGTTTTAAAAAGGGTAAAGAAAATGCAGGTGCCACCAGGAGTAAAGACCTTCTTTTTTAAATTACACACCGGGACACTCCCAGTTAAAAAGTTTTTGGAAGGAAAGGATTTCTTTTTACCGTGGGGATCGAACTGCTTAATTTGTAAACAGCCCGAAACAATAGTCCATGTTTTTTTGCATTGCTGGGAAGGGGTTTATTTTTGGGATGTGTTACAAAGGACAATAAATAAAGAGCTACCACTTGACGCGCAGGGAATTCGTTATTTAAGCAATGACAATGAGGATGGGGTACCATTTGATCTCATAATGCTCTTGGGCCTCCACTGTATATGGCGCTCCAGAATGGCAGGCTATTATTGTGACAAAGACGCACGACCTGCCCGAATTTATTTTCGGGAAAGAATGGACTGCTTTCTGGCCATCCAGAAAGCAGCTGCGGAGCCTCCCGAGTGGCTCTCGAGGCTAGAGCCGCTCTGTATGCTTCGTGAATTTAGAATGACGAAGCCAGACTCATGCTGGCTGACCACGACAGTGTCTTATGTACATAGTGTTTTGTGTGTTTTTTGTTGAATTTTTTTTTGTTAAATGTTATGAGCCAAAGCCAGGCAATAAAGAAAAAAAAAGCAAAGTGGCGCAGTTGAAGCGTGCTGGGCCCATAACCCAGAGGTCCGTGGATCGAAACCACGATCTGCTAAACCTTTTTTTTCTCTAACTCCATTTACCCGACATACTCCGTCGCATGCCAGGATGTTGTCTGAAATTAAAATACCTAAAACATATGCCCGCTAAATAGTCCAGCAGAGTGGCGCAGTGGAAGCGTGCTGGCCCATAACCCAGAGGTCCGTGGATCGAAACCACGCTCTGCTAAATCTTTTTTTCTCGAACTCCATTTACCCGACATACTCCGTCGCATGCCAGCATGTTGTCTGAAATTAAAATACCTAAAGCATATGCCCCCTAATTCGTCCAGCAGAGTGGCGCAGTGGAAGGGGACTCTGCTTCCGGCCGCGCTAGCGAGCGGACGCGTTATCATGAGCTCCGTCGGAGCGGCGTCAGCGGCCCAGCAGGGCCGCGGAAACAGGCGTTTTGGTGCTTTTTCTTCGACAGGTGCTGAATACCAGGTAGTTCTACCGAGTTTGCCTACAGGGCGTTTCGTTGCCAACACAGTTTTTTTGCACTGTTATATCAGGGCACGCCCATACCGGGTGGAAGATTTCCGCGATGTTCTGGCTGAGTTATCGCTCCTGCCCGAAGTAATCGCCATCGGAGCCTACAGGATGAGCCACGTGATGGCGGTTACGTTTAAGGATGAAGACGCCGTGAAAAAAATTGTGAGTGCTGGTGAGCTGGTTGTGAAAAAGTGCCGGTGTCTCGTCATCGACCCAGCTAACCAAGACTTGCGCATGAAAGTCCACTGGCTTTTGCACAGTGTTCCTGACGACGACGTGAAGCTCGCCTTCGCGGCATTTGGCAAGGTGACTGACGTTGCCCGCGAGCGGTGGCGAGTGCAGGTTATGGCAGACAAAGGCTCCACTACAAGGCTCGTCACCCTGAAGCTGAAACCGGGAGTGAATCTCGACGACATTCCGCACCAGGTGAGCGTCGCCGGTGAGCTGGCTCTCGTGGTCGTGCCGGGCAGGGCTCCGCTCTGCCTTCGCTGCCGTGGCACGGGCCACATACGCCGGGAGTGCCGCACACCGCGGTGCGGTGCTTGTCGACGATTCGGCCACGAGGACAGCCAGTGCGAGCGTACCTACGCAAAAGTCACCGGGTCCGTTAACACTCAGGACGCTTCAGCCTTGCTCATGGACGGGGCGGATATGGAAGAGACGTCTGCCGCTACGACTGCGACAGCGGCGAGCGAGACGAATGCCGTGGAGACATCGCAACAGGACAAAATTGTTGCTGAGGAGGGCGCAATCATACGTGAAACAGCGCCTCGCCAGGACGCAGGGCCGAGGTCGGAGGGCGAGGTGAAATCCCCAGTCGCTACTGGGGCTCCTTCCATTCCTCCTGACCCTGTGAGCATGGACATGTCTTCCGGGGCGGATAACCTAACGGCGGGAAAGCGCCCGCACGACGACGGTGAGAGCACGGCGCTTCAACAGGACGGCAATGGCGGAGACGAGCCGCCGTCCAAAGCTGCAGGTATGAGGCGGCTGACCTTGAAGCCGCGGCCGAACACTTCGTCCGAAACACGGCAGGCGGTGAAACCGCCTCCGTAGTTTCATGCCTAGAGCCCGCTTTGGGGTCTGGGGATTTTTGGGGTGTGGCGCGAAGGCAGGCACCATAAAATAAGGCGTTTTTTTTCTCGATATGGCTATCAGTGAAGCACTACGTGTAGGCACTTTAATCGTGCGAGGTCCTGGAGCAAGAGGGCGACAATGCCAGCTCAGTCGCCTTCTTCTAGACAACGATCTGCACGTAGTTGCAATACAAGAAACTAAAATTGAAAGCCAAGAAGCTACAGAACGTATGGTGTCCGTTTTCCGTACGCACTTTGAAGTATGTGTGTGTCATTCTGTAGGTGCCTCTGGCGGCTGCGTACTTTTTCTTCGCAATAATCTCGGTATTACGGTGCTGTCACTTTTCTCGTGTGATAGCGGCCGTCTTCTTGTCGTTGATTTTTTGTACTCTGGCGTTGAGTTCCGAGTTATTTGTGTGTATGCACCAAATGCGGAGTCCGAGCGAAGAGTGTTTTTTGACCGCTTTGAGACATACCTAAACTGTGACAAGGAACTAATCCTACTGGGCGATTTCAACTGCGTCTGTCAGGCTACTGATCGTGCAAGAAGTTCGTTTGTGAGAGATAGGAGTGCTGATGTCTTGAACGAATTGGTCCATGGCCATAATTTAGAAGATATTGGAAGTGTTTTCACCAATGGCCCTTGTACACGGTATACCCATTTTCAGGGCAATAGCCATGCCCGATTGGACAGATTTTATGTGTCGGCAGAACTTTTTTCACTATGCACATTGTACGATGTCAGACCTGTGGCTTTCAGTGACCACGCCCTAGTGATTACAACCTTTGGCAGGCAGCAAAGCAAAAAGCGGTTTAGTTGGCATTTATGGAAATTAAATAATAAGTTCTTGGAGGACGAAGGATTCGCCAAGGAAGTAAAGCAAGAACTAGAGAAGCTAATTACAGCGCAACCGTCGAACTTCGCTGCAGAGTGGGAGGAGTTTAAGCAAAGGGTAAAAATAAGAGTGATTGAAAAAGGTACGGAGTTGAAATATGCCGAGAAACAAAAGGAAGCACAGCTTCGTGAACAGCTTGAATACCTCACGTGTATAGAAAGCGCACAACCAGGCACATGCTTTAATGAAATCAGGGATGTCAAAGCCCAGCTGGAAAAAATAGACGCCGATAAGTATATTGCGGCAGTTATTCGGGCGTGAACTGAGCAGCTATGGGCAGGGGAAACACCAACAAAACGAGCGATATCCGATGAAAAACGATACTCGTGTCGAAAGCAAATACGACAAATAAACACAGGGGCAGGGGTTTCGGCAGACAGTGGCGTAATCAAGGAAACAATCTGTGATCACTTCAAAGATATGCTGGGTCATTCGCGGAAAGCGGAAAGGGGCTTCCATTGCGAATTTCTACCACTTATGCCGAAACTTGACGAAGAAATCAAAATACGGCTCGAACAGACGATTTCCTTGCAAGAAATAGAGGACGCGATAGATGCATTGCCAACCGGTAAAGCTCCTGGCCCCGACGGCCTGGGGGCAGCTTTCTACAAAGCTTTCAAAACTGCAATAGCCCAGATACTGCAAGTCATTGTCGTTGAAAGTTATGAGAAAAAACGTGTTCCGCTGTCCTTCACAACTTCGCACATAGCGCTCATTCCTAAAACCGATGATGCTGAAAAGCTCCTGATGGTGGGGTCTTATCGCCCGATAAGCCTCGCAAACGTCGACTACAAGATTTTCATGAAGGTGTTGGCGAAGAGACTGCAGAGTGTTATAACATCGATTGTAGGCACGCACCAAACGTGTGGCATAAAAGGTCGAAGTATCGCTACGAACATACACGTGGCGCGGTCCATACTAGAATGCTGTGACTCTTTTGATGACCGAGTGGCGATGATACAACTAGATCTGGCAAAAGCCTTTGACCGGGTGTCTCATGACGTCCTGTTTGCCGTACTAGAGCATGCGAATGTTGGCCGAATAATAACAGAAGGTGTTAGAATGGCTTACGCAAACTGTACGACTCAAATTGTTGTGAACGGCGAACTCACTGGCAGCCTGCAAGTGCGATCTTCTGTAAGACATGGTTGTCCCCTGTCGCCATTGCTTTTCGCGGCGTACCTTGAGCCATTTTGCTTGGCCATCCGGAATAATGAATGCATAACGGGTTTCAGGCTGCAATCAGCGCACGTAAAATTCTTGGCTTATGCTGATGACATCGCTGTATTTTGTGCAAATACAGAGAGTATTTCTGAGGTAACGAACGTAGTGCACAAATTTTGTAGCTGCACTGGACCCCAGATCAACTGGGAAAAAAGCAACGGGTTCTGGCACGGTGGCTGGGACGTCACGCCTGAACGCTATTCTCGGGTGCGCTGGTCCACCACTCCAGCGTTGTATTTAGGAGTACCTCTTGACAGTTACCGAGACCCAGATCCGTACTGGTTTGATCAAGCATCGAGGGCCAAGGAAAGAAGTGATGCATGGCAAGGGAGACAGTTATCGATGTTTTCGCGTGCCACTATCTACAACCTGTTCCTTGCTGCTAAAGTGTGGTATGTGATGAATGTGCTCAGTGCTTCCCGGGTAAGCATTCAAAAACTTCATCGTGTATTTGCGGTTTTTATTTGGGCTTCGACCTGGGAAAGGACGAGTCGAACAAACTTGTTTCTTTCTGTGAAGAAAGGTGGGCTTGGCCTGGCGCATTTATTTTTGAGACAAGTTGTCTCGCGTTTCAAGTACCTACGGGATGAAAATGATGTCTTCCTCCGGACCGTAATGCAAGTACGGCTTTGTCGACTTCTTCCTGACCTTCTTGTAAGTTCGGTACATGTAAATGGTGCGATAAGAGGGTACCTTAAAGAAGCTGTGCTCGCGTACAGAATGCTGCATGTTGGGTTTTCCATGGAGTATTTGTGTAATGTCAAGAAAACAAAATTGTACGTGGACTTAGTGGACACAATGCTTCCTCTGCCGATATATCGTTTGCCACACACTGCAGGCCCAGGAGCTGATGTACTTAAAAGAGTTAAGAAGATGCCAATATTGCCAGCGATCAAATCCTTTTTCTTTAAACTCCACACTAATACCTTATTAGTGAAAACGTGGATGCACGATAAAGGTCTTTTCGTCCCTTGGTCAACAAACTGTTTCCGGTGCCACAAACCAGAAACCATTGAACATGTGTTTTTGGACTGTTGGGATCCCATTTTTTTCTGGGATGTCCTTCAGAGAACATTAAAGAAAGACCTACCATTAGATGCATATGGCATAAGATTTCTAACTTTTCACAAAACATGATTTTCCATTTGATGCAGTAATGCTCCTGGGACTTCACAGCTTGTGGAAAACCAGAATGGAGTTTAACAATGCAGATGAACAAGTGAAACCTGTACGAGAACATTTCATTCAAAATGTTGTGCGATTTAGGGAGGCGTATAAGGCTCTCCCTGAACAGCCAAAATGGATCGATGTGCTTGATGATTTGGGAAGACTGAAAAAATTTTAACATGCCGTGTCAGGCAAACGTCTGCCGACACGTTTTAATCGTTCATCTTGTGTGTTTGAATGTCAAAGTCGGCAATAAAAAAAAAAACAGTGGCGCAGTGGAAGCGTGCAGGGCCCATAACCCAGAGGTCCGTGGATCGAAACCACGCTCTGCTAAATCTTTTTTTTTCTCTAACTCCATTTACCCGACATACTCCGTCGCATGCCAGCATGTTGTCTGAAATTAAAATACCTAAAACATATGCCCGCTACTTCGTCCAGCAGAGTGGCGCAGTGGAAGCGTGCTGGGCCCATAACCCAGAGGTCCGTGGATCGAAACCACGCTCTGCTAAATCTTTTTATGCGAAGCATATTAACGTAGGTTTCGGGCCTTCGCGCGACGCCCGGCGGTGGCCACCTTTGACCCTGAAGTGGGGTCCCGTGACATGACGTCACGTGATGACGTCACACAGGCTGCAGATGGGGCCTCATATCGCGCCGTCCGTCGCCTCCCGGCGGTGGCCACCATTGACCTTCAAGTGACCTTCAAGTAGGTCACGTGACATGAGGTCACGTGATGACGTCACACCGGCTGCAGATGGGGCGTCATATCGCACCGTCGGTCGCCTCCCGGCGGTGCCCACCATTGACCCTGAAGTGAGATCACGTGATGACGTCACACCGGCTGCAGATGGGGCCTCATATCGCGCCGTCGGACGTCGCCCGGCGGAGGCCTCCACGTTTCGGTTCGCGCCGTCGCGCGCGACGCGGCGGCGGAGCCACCATTGCTGCATCACGTGATATGTGACGTCACGCCAGGGATGAAGCGGCGCGCGCCCGCCGTCGCGTCAGTCTCTGTGCCCGCAACCGCGCCAGCGTCTTTGCGCCGGGCGTGTATGCGGTCAAGATGCCTCCAAACGCTAAGGACGTTAATAATAGGAATGCAAAACGAAGGCTGCAGCGTGCTACGGAAACCGATGAAGAACGCGAAGAACGCCTAGCCAAGCGGCTTCGCATCCACTGGGCTTAACCTTGATAAGCCTCCAATTTTTTTTCTCTAACTCCATTTACCCGACATACTCCGTCGCATGCCAGCATGTTGTCTGAAATTAAAATACCTTAAACATATGCCCTCTAATTCGTCCAGCAGAGTGGCGCAGTGGAAGCGTGCTGGGCCCATAACCCAGAGGTCCGTGGATCGAAACCACGCTCTGCTAAATCTTTTTTTTCTCTAACTCCATTTACCCGACGTACTCCGTCGCATGCCAGCATGATGTCTGAAATTAAAATACCTAAAACATATGCCCGCTAATTCGTCCAGCAGAGTGGCCATTTTCTTCAGTGACCACTGTATGGTGTCTCTTCAGATAGGAAAGTACACTCGGCATGTACTTCACCATCGATGGGAGTTGTGGAAGATGAATAACTGTCTGCTCTCAGACGAAATCTTTCAGCGTGCTGTACCTACTTGTTTGAAGGACGTATGGTCACGCCGTGATCTTTCCATTTTCAAAAGTGGGACTTGTTTAAACAGGAGATCAAAAACTTGGCAATTGAGGCCTCAGCAAGAATCGCTTTCCTGAAGAGACACCACCTTCGTGAGCTTGGGCGCACCCTAACGGAGCTACATGAGCTAGAGACGGTAAGCCCGGGTGCCTATCTCGAACAGATTAATAACGTAAAAGCACAGCTTCAACAATTTGCGACAGACAGATATAAGGGGGCCTCGATACGATCTAGGTCCCGAAGGTTTCTTGATGAGCAACCTTCTCGTCGGGCCCTGAGTGATGAAAGAGAGAATGCTCTTGCGAAGGAAATATTGGAAATTCAGTATGGTGATTGCACATACAGTGATGCGCCTGGTATTCTTGCTGCTTTCTTCGACTATTATCGGAAGCTGTTTGGCAGTTGCGAAGATCCAAGTCAGGGTTTCGATTACAGTTCCTTGCTCGGAAACTTCCCTCGACTTGATGATGAGAAGTGTGCTATAGTGAAGGGACCTATCACTTTGGATGAAATTCAATCAGCCATTTCTGCCCTGCAGAGCCAGAAATCTCCTGGGCCAGATGGTATTACTAGCGAATTCTATAAAACATTTTCGCCTTGCCTAGTGCCTGTTTTGATGGAAGTTTTCAAAGCATCTTATGATGTGGGTGTCCTGCCTCCCACTTTTTATTCTGGGCACACAATATTAATTCCCAAAAGCAAAGATACTAATCGGTTGAAAACTGTTGAGGGATATCGTCCAATTTCCCTTTGCAATGTTGATTACAAAATTTTTGCCAAGGTTCTTAGCAGTCGTCTGCAGCTCGTCATTATGGACTTGATAGGTCCGCATCAGGTCTGTGGTATTAGAGGCCGCAGTATTCAAACACATATCCATATTGCACGTTCAGTATTAGAGACAGTATCAGATGAGATAGGCCAAGTAGCTCTGATTCAAATTGACTTGGCTAAGGCGTTTGATAAAGTTCGGCACGATTTCTTGTTCGCGGTCTTGGAGTATGCAAATATTGGTGACGTCTTGCTCAAAGGCATAAGGCTGTGCTATAAGAACTCCTATACAAGGGTTATTGTTAATCAGGAGCTAACGAAACCAGTACCACTAGAAGCATCTGTTCGTCAATTATGTCCACTGTCTCCATTGTTGTTTGCCCTATATCTGGAACCCCTCTGTCTCAGTATAATTAACAGCGCACCTATCCGCGATTTCTCTCTGGCTCAATGTGAAGTTAAAGTTTTAGCTTACGCTGATGATGTCGCCCTCTTTTGTTCTGACAAAAAGAGTGTACTCGAGGCTCTAAACTTGACTAAACAGTTCTGCGATGTATCAGGCGCGGCTCTTAATTTAGAGAAATCCAAAGGCTTTTGGTTGGGTCATTGGGGAACTAGGCCAAGCCAGTTCTGTGGTATGTGTTGGAACTGTAGCCCTCTTGAGTACCTAGGCGTTCCGCTGCACCAAGTTCGCAACAGTACAGCCTACTGGGATTCACAAACTGTAACTCTACGGCGGCAAACACAGGCTTGCATGGGTAGGGAACTCTCAGTGTTTGCGAGGGCACAGGTCTGTAACATTTTTTTGTTTGCAAAGCTCGCGTATGTCCTTCAAGTCCTGCATTGTGCGAGGAGGAAGGTGCAAGCAATACATAGAATATTTGCAGCATTCCTTCGGCGCTCTCAATGGGAGCCGATGAGGCGTGACAACTTGTTCCTTCCCTTAGAGGGTAGTGGAGTGGGCCTTGTTCACCTGTTCGTGCATCAACTCGTTTCCCGTTTTTTCTTTTTCAAATCAGCAAACGACCCGTTTCTGGTAGCTGTGCTCATTAGGCGGCTTAGTTTTCATTTGCCTTACTTATTCGCACCGACTGTGCAGGCTCGTGAGGGGACTTTATGGGGATTTCTTAAGGAGGTTGCTGACACTTTCAATTTTCTCACTGTGCGCTTCTCTTTAGATTACCTGTATAGCCTCTCGAGAAAGCAGATGACCCAGGCTCTCACTGAGTCTTTGTTCCCTACACCATTGTATCGGCAGCCTTATCTGGGGTCTTTGGACATCAGTGTTCTAAAGCGTGTTAGGCGGATGTGCATTCAGGCAGCCGCTAAAACGTTCTTTTTCAAACTACACACAGCGACGCTGCCTGTCAAGACATTTCTTAATGACAAGGGGATGTTTGTACCCTGGAAGGTGAATTGTCGTCTGTGTAACGTGCCTGAGACAATTGATCACTGCTTCATCCTGTGCCGTGATGCCATGTTCTTTTGGGACATACTACAACGAACTCTTAAGAAGGACATTGAAATTACACCATACACTATTAGATTTCTGCCTGTTGACAAAAACTCTGTTGTGCCTTATGACGTGTTTGTGTTGATGGGACTATTCAGTCTTTGGAAAAGCCGTATGATGGACAGACATGCCGAGCCACCAAGATCGTCCAAATCTGTGTTTCGGGAACAGTGTGCGTTGGTGAGGAGTGTATATGCTGCTCGCGACGAACCTCCAAGCTGGCTGCCGTGCCTAGATGCTTGTGTTTGCCTCCCTGAATTTTGATGTTTTGATGGGGATGCAGTGGTGAGTTAGGGCTATGGGGGGCTCATATTAAGCAGCCCGGTAACTTGAGACGCGAACTAGTCTGATTGAAGTTTTCCTCCTTTCTACAGAAGTTCTTCCATGCAATAAAGAAAAAAAATCCAGCAGAGTGGCGCAGTGGAAGCGTGCTGGGCCCATAACCCAGAGGTCCGTGGATCGAAACCACGCTCTGCTAAATTTTTTTTTTCAGCATGTTGTCTGAAATTAAAATACCTAAAACATATGCCCGCTAATTCGTCCAGCAGAGTAACGCAGTGCATTCGACTTCCGGCCACCGAGCGTGACGGACGCGTTATCATGAGCTCCGTCGGAGCGGTTTCAGCGGCCCAGTCGGGCCGCGGTAACAGGTTTTTTGCGGCTACTGCCGATGATTACCAGGTTATTCTGCCCAATCTGCCATCCGGACGCATCGTCGCCAACACCGTTTTTATGAACGGCGATCCAAGAGCCCGGCCGTATCGTGTTGAAGACTACCGGGACACTTTGGCCAACCTTGGTGCGCTTCCCGACGTTGTGGCGTTGGGGGCGTATCAAATGAACCACGTGTGGGCTGTGACAATGACAACTGCTGATGCTGCTCAGAAGCTGCTTTTGGCCGTCGACGTGAAGGTAAAGGATCGCCCATGTTTGCTCATTGATCCGAATAACCGAGAGGTTCGCGTAAAGCTGCACTGGTTGCTGCATGGCGTTACCGACGAAGACGTTCGCGTGGCACTGTCGCCCTACGGGAAGGTGTTGGAAGTGACCCGGGAGAAGTGGCGGGCGCTCGGTGTCACTGAAAAAGGGTCGACGACTCGTACAGTTGGACTAAAATTGCATGCCGACGTCAAAATAGACGATATTCCGCATCAGCTCAAGATAGCCGGAGAGCTAACTCTTGTTGTTGTGCCGGGCAGCGCTCCTCTGTGTCTGCGCTGCAAGAGCACCGGGCACATTCGTCGCGACTGCAAAGTGCCGCGCTGTAGTCGCTGTCGTCGTTTCGGCCACGTCGATGCTGATTGCGCAAAGACGTACGCCAGCGTAGCCGGACCAGTGCAGGCAAACGACATATCGGACCACCTGATGGACGAGGAAGACTCAGAGGAAACAGCAAGGACGAGCCGTAACCTGGCTACGCAAGGTGCATCGTCGAACATTCAAGGGGACGCACTAATTGACGGCGGAGATAAACCCGCAGACAAGCGGCGACATGACGACGCAGAAGGCGGGAACGAGAAGGATGAGGCAACACTACGGGCCACCCCTCTCCCGGAGGAGGCGAGAAACCACCCACCGAGCCGGCACCAGTCACCGTGATGGACAGCGACAGTATTAGTGCCGCTGCAAAGCGACCTCACGACCACGATGGAAGAACAATATTCTTCCACCGTGCTCACGACGCAGGCGAAAATGGGAAGGAGCTTAGTGTCGTTGCTGCAGACGAGCCGCCAGCCAAGACGACTGTTGGACGGCGTCCTTCATTTCGACCGCTGCCGAACACTTCGGCGGCGCGCAGACGGCGGAAACGCCGCCTTTGCCGCCGTGAGGACCGCCCTGTGCTAACGCACTCACGATCAAACCGCAGCTGTGAGGTGAGCGCCATGCCCCCGGTTTTCTTTCTCGACTTGCTATGATGACTATGGATAAGTCCATTCGCGTGGCAACATTAAATGTCCGAGGGCTTGCCTCAAGGAGGAAGCAGAGTCAACTGTACCGCCTGTTAAGCGACTTTGACCTTGACATTCTAGCAGTGCAGGAGACGAAAGTCGAGGGCGACGTGGAAACCGGGGGCATGGTGCAGCAATTCGTAGCGCGATACTGTGCTATTGTGAGCCATTCCGTGGGATATTCTTCAGGCTGCGCATTGTTGGTCCGACATAGTCTAGGAGCTAAAATAGAAGCCGTTACGTCATGCACGTCAGGACGGTTTATTGTATGTGATTTCTTGTTGTCGTCCTTGGAGTGGCGTGTAATCTGTTTGTATGCGCCGACTGTTGCCGGGGAAAGGTGCAGGTTTTTTGAACAGCTAAAACAGTATACCCAGTGTAATAGGTTGGTCATTCTTATTGGCGATTTCAACTGCGTTCTTTCATCCCGGGACAAAACTAGCACCCGACCGTACAAGGATGCAAGCACCACTACCCTAAATGAAATAATAGGGAACAGTAGTTTGGCGGATGTGGCTGAATGCCTTGGTGGTGGAAGAAATACGCAGTACACCCATTTTCAGGCTTCGAGCCACGCTCGTTTGGATAGGGCATACGTAAGCCTTGATTTGGTACCCTTTTGCAAGGAGTACCGAGTGAGCGCTGTTTCATTTACTGATCACTGCTTAGTCAGTTTTCTAGTAGCAAGCACGAAAAAAAAGGAAAAGAAGCTTCGAGTGGCAGTTATGGAAATTGATTTCAAAATTACTGGATGATGAAATTTTTATGGCAGACGTGACGACGCAAGTTGATGCAATGAAACATATGGGTAATACGACGTACAGAGAAAAATGGGAAAACTTCAAGCAGACAGTTAAAATGAAAGCATTGGAGCGGGCGAGCGCTATACGCAGACAAAAGGGGGCAGAGGAAAAAACGATGCGCAGAAACTTGGAAAAATTGATCAGTGAAGAGTGTAGTAGACCCGGCATGTTCATGGACGATATTCGCGCACTAAAGCATAAAATAGAACAGTTCGACATCGAAAGGTACCACGGTGCTCTGGTGCGAGCGAGAGCTGAAAAGCTGATAGCGGGGGAAGTTCCATCAAAAAGAGCGTTGGGCGCAGAAAAGTGGCACGCGCGGCGCAATCAGATAGTGGAAATTGAAGTTGGTGGAAAAGTTAGTGACACAGCAGAAGATATTGAGCGCGCTTTCTTCGAGCACTACAGTGGGTTATTTGCCTACTGCTCAGTTGACATTGATCGTTTCAAGAACAACTTCCTTTTGTTGATGCCCAGCCTAGACGACAGTACGAAGGAATTATTGGAGGCAGCTATCTCAGTAGAGGAGGTGAAAAACGCTATTGAAAGCTTGCAGCCGGGGAAGTCTCCGGGCCCGGATGGTCTGACCTCAGCCTTTTATAAACGTCTAAAAAGAACAATTTCACCAGTTTTAGCTGCTGTCTATAATGAGGCATTCGATCTCAATGTACTGCCGCCTTCCTTCACATCTTCCCACACTGTTCTTATACCGAAATCAGAAGACCCCTCTGTATTGCGCAGAGTAACTTCTTACCGTCCAATTTGCCTCACAAATGGAGACTATAAGATAATGATGAAAATTTTCGCTAAGCGATTGCAGACAGTCATTACTGACCTGGTGGGGCCGCATCAAACGTGCGGTATTAAAGGCCGATCTATTTTCTCAAATATACATGTAGCGCGTAGTATCCTTGAGTGCTGCGACGCAATGGGCACACAAGTGGCAATGATCCAAATTGATCTGGAGAAAGCTTTCGATAGGGTGCCTCATGAAATTCTTCTGTGCATTCTAGATCATGTGAATGTGGGTAGAATTATTCGAGGCGGGGTCGCCATGGCGTACCAGGATTGCACGACAAGTCTAATTGTCAACAAGGTTGTGGGTCCACGCATTCCAGTCAAACGCTTGGTGCGCCAGGGTTGCCCTCTTTCGCCACTGTTGTTTTGTTTGTATATAGAGTCATTTTGTTTGAGCGTGATACAGAGCGATTGTATGCGCGGTTTTAAACTACATCAGTTAGAAGTCCGACTGTTGGCTTATGCGGATGATATAGCCATGTTTTGTAATGATTACGACAGTGTAACACAGGCTGTTAAGTGTGTTAAAAGTTTTTGTGCGGCCAGTGGCAGCGCGGTAAACTGGAGTAAGTGCCTGGGATTCTGGCACGGGGATTGGCCGGAAGCCCCAGACACTTTTGCCAACATGAGTTTTACTACGACTCCTGTTAAATACTTGGGAGTTCCTCTTCAGTGTTACAAAGACAGCGAGGCTTACTGGAGGAGTGAAGTGGATAAAATGAGGGAAAGAGTGAATAAATGGAATGGATGGAATTGGTCAATGTTCTCGAGAGCCACAATTTGCAACATATTTTTAGTGAGCAAACTTTGGTATGTCCTTCAAGTCTTGCATTGCTCCAGGGTTCATATCCAAAAATTTCATCGGGTGTTTGCAGTGTTCGTGTGGGCATCTTCCTGGGAAAGATCAAGCCGCACCAATTTATTTCTACGAGTTCGAAATGGAGGACTCAGTTTGTCACATTTGTTTTTGAGACAGGTTGTCAATCGGTATTTATTTCTTCGGGACGTTAAGCACCCGTTTCTACACACTGTCTGTCAACTTCGCCTGGGGAAGCACTTGCCTAATATGGTTGTCTCTGCTGGCAGTATGCCCGGTGGAGTGCATGGTTTTCTACGCGAAGTTGTGGTTTCATGTAGGTTTTTGATGGCCGGTTTTCACTCCAATACCTGAGTGAAGTCAACTGGAAAAAACTGTATAAAGACCTCTGTAGTGTGGTTCTCCCCGTGCCTTTATATCGGTCCCTTTACAGGGAAGGTATAGGTAACAAGGTACTAAAGCGTGTTAAGGCAATGTTAGTCCCGTCTGGTGTTAAGACTTTCTTTTTCAAATTACACACTGGAACTCTGACTGTCAAACCGTGGATGGCTGAAAAAGGTTTTTTTGTTCCCTGGGGTACTCACTGTATAATATGCAGAAAGGAGGAGACAATTGAGCATGTGTTCCTTGAATGCTGGGATGCTGTGTTCCTTTGGGATGTGCTTCAGCGCACAATCAAAAAAGAATTTCCGCTTGATGGGTACGGAATTCGCTACTTGCCAATTGAAAGTGATGGCGGTACCCCATTTGATTTGATCATGCTAATAGCCCTACACAGTATTTGGAAATGCAGAATGGCAGTAAAGCACGCCGATCTCGATGCAAGACCGGCACGTCAATATTTCAAAGAAAGCATAAGCAACTTTGTTCAGGAGAAAAAGATGCTGGAATGTAGTCCAGAGTGGCTGTCACGTGTTGAGTTATTATTGGCGATGAAGGAATTTTAGCATGAGCGTGACCGCACAAGCTGAGCGGCCGTTGTTTTAACAAAGATGTTGGTTGTGTTTTTAGTGCTTATGTATGAATATGTGCTTTCTTTTCATGTGGGTCAAAATACCGGCAATAAAGGAAAAAAAAAAGCAGAGTGGCGCAGTGGAAGCGTGCTGGGCCCATAACCCAGAGGTCCGTGGATCGAAACCACGCTCTGCTAAATCTTTTTTTTTCTCTAACTCCATTTACCCGACATACTCCGTCGCATGCCAGCATGTTGTCTGAAATTAAAATACCTAAAACATATGCCCGCTAATTCGTCCAGCAGAGTGGCGCAGTGGCAGGAGTAAAGACTTTCTTTTTTCAATTACACACCGGGACACTCCCAGTTAAAAAGTTTTTGGAAGGAAAGGATTTCTTTTTACCGTGGGGATCGAACTGCTTAATTTGTAAACAGCCCGAAACAATAGACCATGTTTTTTTGCATTGCTGGGAAGGGGTTTATTTTTGGGATGTGTTACAAAGGACAATAAAGAAAGAGCTACCACTTGACGCGCAGGGAATTCGTTATTTAAGCACAGACAATGAGGATGGGGTACCATTTGATCTCATAATGCTCTTGGGCCTCCACTGTATATGGCGCTCCAGAATGGCAGGCTATTATTGTGACAAAGACGCACGACCTGCCCGAATTTATTTTCGGGAAAGAATGGACTGCTTTCTGTTCATCCAGAAAGCAGCTGCGGAGCCTCCCGAGTGGCTCTCGAGGCTAGAGCCGCTCTGTATGCTTCGTGAATTTTAGAATGACGAAGCCAGACTCATGCTGGCTGACCACGACAGTGTCTTATGTACATAGTGTTTTGTGTGTTTTTTGTTGAATGTTTTTTTTTTGTTAAATGTTATGAGCCAAAGCCAGGCAATAAAGTAAAAAAAAGCAGTGTACTTGAAACCTGCGATGCAATTAATGGGCGGGTGGCCATGCTTCAGATTGATCTCGAGAAAGCTTTTGATTGTGTTTCTCATGAAAGCTTGTTCTCCGTTTTAGACCATGTGAATGTCGGTTCAGTTATCCGCGAAGGTGTAGCCCTGGCGTATCGAAACTGCACGACAAGATTGATTGTTAACAAGTGCCTGGGGGCCCCCATTAGCGTGCAGCGTTCGGTGCGTCAGGGCTGCCCCCTCAGCCCTCTCTTATTTTGTATTTACATCGAAACACTGTGTAGGAAAATAATAGAAGACAATAGTATTAATGGCTTTAGGTTGCAAGCTGCTGAAGTTAAGCTGCTGGCGTATGCTGACGACGTTGCTGTATTCACGGTTGATCAGGGGAGCATAAGCGAAGCTGTCGGGTGTGTACGCGAGTTCAGCGTAGTCACCGGTGGCGGGGTTAATTGGTCCAAATGCCTCGGACTCTGGCATGGATGGTGGCCATCCCACCCGGACCATTTTGCCAACGTACCGTGGGCGACGACACCGGGCAAGTATTTGGGCGTTCCGCGCGATGCTTATCGCGAAAGCGAGGAGTATTGGAAACAGCAAACGAAAGAAGCACGTGACAGAGCAGGAAAATGGAAAGGCACCAATCTCTCCATTTTCGCCAGAGCTACAGTCTGCAACCTGTTTTTTATTAGCAAGCTCTGGTATGTGATGCAGGTTTTGCATTGCTCTCGGGTGCACATTAAGAAGTTACACCGGATTTTTGCCGTCTTTATATGGGCTTCCGAATGGGAACGTTGCAGCCGAACGAACCTGTTCCGGCGGGTAAAAGACGGGGGGTTGGGGCTAGGGCACCTCTTTTTAAGGCAGCTGGTGAACCGTTTTTTTTTTTCGCGATGTCCCAGACCCGTTCTTGCGCACCGTGTGCCAGGTGAGGCTGCGGCGATTGCTGCCCGAGTTTGGTGTTACCACAGAAGAGCTCTCGGGTAAAATTTTTGGTTACTACAAAGAGATTGTAGCAAGTGTTAGGTTTCTTTCAGCGCGTTTTTCTAGCGATTATTTATATAAAACTAAAAGAAAGAAGTTGTACCATGATGTTTGTGATATTGTTTTCCCAGAGCCTATGTACAGGGCCTTGTACAGTGGAGGTCCTGGAGCTGATGTTTTAAAAAGGGTAAAGAAAATGCAGGTGCCACCAGGAGTAAAGACCTTCTTTTTTAAATTACACACCGGGACACCCCCAGTTAAAAAGTTTTTGGAAGGAAAGGATTTCTTTTTACCGTGGGGATCGAACTGCTTAATTTGTAAACAGCCCGAAACAATAGACCATGTTTTTTTGCATTGCTGGGAAGGGGTTTATTTTTGGGATGTGTTACAAAGGCCAATAAAGAAAGAGCTACCACTTGACGCGCAGGGAATTCGTTATTTAAGCACAGACAATGAGGATGGGGTACCATTTGATCTCAATGCTCTTGGGCCTCCACTGTATATGGCGCTCCAGAATGGCAGGCTATTATTGTGACAAAGACGCACGACCTGCCCGAATTTATTTTCGCGAAAGAATGGACTGCTTTCTGGCCATCCAGAAAGCAGCTGCGGAGCCTCCCGAGTGGCTCTCGAGGCTAGAGCCGCTCTGTATGCTTCGTGAATTTTAGAATGACGAAGCCAGACTCATGCTGGCTGACACGACGTGTCTTATGGTACATAGTGTTTTGTGTGTTTTTTTGTTGCATGTTTTTTTTTTGTTAATGTTTTTTAAATGTAGAGCCAAAGCAGGCAATAAGGAAAAGAAAGGAAGAGTGGCGAGTGGCGCGTGGTGGGAGCGTACAGAGGTCCGTGGTCTCGAACGCTATGCTAACTCTTTTTTTTCTCTAACTCCATTTACCCGACATACTCCGTCGCATGCCATCATGTTGTCTGAAATTAAAATACCTAAAACATATGCCCGCTAATTCGTCCAGCAGATTGGCGCAGTGGAAGCGTGCTGGCCCATAACCCAGAGGTCCGTGGATCGAAACCACGCTCTGCTATATCTTTTTTTTCTCTAACTCCATTTACCCGACACACTCCGTCGCATGCCATCATGTTGTCTGAAATTAAAATACCTAAAACATATGCCCGCTAAATCGTCCAGCAGAGTGGCGCCCGTGCAACTAGCGTCACGCCCCCCGTCACCACACCGGCGAAGCGTCCCCACGACCAGACCAGCCCCGAAGGGGACAAGGTGGCAGCGCCCGGCGTCGAGGAACCCCCTGCAAAGACGGCTCAATCCCGGCGTCCGAAGTTACGGCCGCGCCCGAACCTTTCGGATGACAAGCGGGCCGGCGACAAGGTACTCCACGAGCAGGCCGATGTTCTTCCGCCGGATGATACCGGCGGCAACAGTGGCGTCTAGCCGCGCGCTAGACGTGGGAGGTAAGCGCCATGCTGTTGGGTCCTTCCTCTTGAGTTAAAATGGCTCCCGCCTCTGCCTTTAAAGTCGCTACGCTGAATGTACGAGGCCTGGCGACTAGGAAAAAACAAGGTCAGGTGTACCGACTTATTACGGAGCGAGAGATAGATGTATTGGCCGTGCAAGAGACGAAAGTGGACGGCAACGAAGGAACTGACCGCATGGTGCAACGTTTCACGACTAGATTTTTTGCTGTCGTCAGTCATGCAGTAGGGACATCTGCTGGTTGCGTGCTCTTTGTAAAGAAGATCCCGGGGCTAGAGGTGCAAGCATATTTTTCGTGTGTGTCTGGCCGGTGTGTTCTCCTTGACTTTTCCCTGAGTAGCATTGAGTGGCGCAATGGGGTAGAGGAAAGAGTTGCTTTTTTCCAAAGCCTCCTAGAGCGCGTTTGCACGGAGAGGCAGCTCATCGTCTTAGGTGACTTCAATTGTGTCCTAAATGCTCGCGATAAGTGAAGCATTCGGGGGTTTCGAGACAGGAGCACTGAAGTGTTGATCAGAATTATTGATAACGGAAACCTCGAAGATGTGGCTGAATGTCTTGAGGGTGCGCGGGCAGTGAAGTTCACCCATTTTCAGGGCTCAAGCCATGCACGGCTGGACCGCATTTATACATCAGCTGACCTTGCCCCTGTATGCAGCCAGTACGAATTTGTGGCAGTGTCCTTCTCAGACCACTGTTTAGTTGAGTGCTGCCTCGGAAGTGTCAAGCGAAGCAAGGCATTTTCATGGGAAATGTGGAAGCTAAACAACACGCTTCTTCGCGACGATGTGTACTTCCGAGCAGTAAAGGATGAAATAGGAAAAATAAACCCGTGCAAGACCCTGAAGATATGGCAACAGTGGGAGTTAAGCAAAGAATCTTTAAAAATCAAAGCAATAGAAAGGGCCACTTGTATCCGGTATAAGGAAAAACAAGACGAATCTGAGTTAAAGGCACTACTGCAAACGTTGCTGAAGCAGGAATGCAAGGCGCCTGGGAAATGGATAGAAGATGTCAGGAAAACCAAGCAAAAGATAGAACTCATGAAAGAACGGCGTTATCGCGGAGCACTGGTGAGGGCGAGGGCGGAAGACACAGCTGCTGGCGAAGCGCCATCAAAACGTGCTCTCGGTTTAGAAAAAGCCCACGCTGAAAGTAATCACATCGATAAAATAGAATGGGGGGTATCTTATCGGCAGACAATGACCACATCGAAGCAGCCTTTACAGAATTCAACCAGAGGCTTTTTTCGTGGCATCCGGCAGACGCAGTGGCATTTAAGCATCAGTTTCTTGGTGCAATGCCATGGCTGGACGAAGAAAGGAAAAAGAAAATGGAAGAAGAGTGTTGGACGGTGCTGACGTGTTCTTGCTGGTGCTTGGCTTCGAGCTCAACTGTGGTGTCCTGGTGGTGCCTACGTGGTCATCTCTGGTGAGGCCGTTCTGTGTGGGGGATTTGGCCAGGTCTCAGGTTAGGTCTGTAGGCCAGGTTAATGTGCATTTGAGGGTGCGTTTGGCTCAGGTATGTTGCTGACCTCCCCGGGTGGAGGGACGGCAACCTGGTTTGCCAGCTTGCCCACCCAAAGCTTGCCGCTAGAAAATTTTTGTAAAAATGGAATTGACATCATCCCTGTGGCTCTCCTGCCGATCGGTGAGGGAACGATCAAGATGAAAAGCCCCAAGGTCCTTCAGCAGGAGCTAAGATCTCTCACTACCCACTACCTCCAGATCTCTGAGGTGCGACCGTTCTGCCGGAGAGGCAATGTTTGCAGGTCCGCTGACATTGATTGTGTCACGAACCTGCTCCAGTGCAAAATTTTTCAATCATTAGCGGTTAAAGCCTTCATCCCGGAACAGCTCGCATGTTCCAACGGTATTGTTCGTGGCGTGGACCCAGCATCTTCCCCGCAGGATATACTGAAGTAGTTTCAGGATGCAGGTGTGGGGGTTCTTTCTGTCTACCGGTGCAGTAGAGAATTCAATGGTGTGCGTGTTGCGACAGAGTCAGTTATCACTACGTTTGCTGGTTCCTCCTGTCCTTCTGAACTCAAGGTTTGGCTGATAGTGTATCGTGTGGACCCTCTGCAGCCCCGTCCTCTTCAGTGCAACAACTGTTGGCGTTTCGGTCACAGTGGTAAAGCGTGTAAGTCGGCGACTCGCTGCCGGGTTTGTGGAGAAGGGCATTCAGATGACAGCTGCGCCTCTGATCAGCCCCAGTGTTGCCTATGCAAGGGCAACCACTCAGCTGATGATGTCAACTGCTCGAAACGAGCCGACGAACAAAGCCTGCTCGATATCATTCATGCGAAACGATGTTCGAGAGCAGATGCTTATGCACTTCTGGATCGGAGGGATAATACATATGCCAGCCGTGCGCGAAGCTCTGTTGCTGATATACCGTCAAGTTTGACTACTTCAATAGTGTCCTCAGTAGAACAGGCTCTTTCTGTGGTGGTCGAGCGAATGCTGGGCAGTTTCACCGAAGCTCTATCTCAGCTTGTTGCTGGCCAATCTCTGCCTACTGAATCACATGTTTCGGCGGCTACGCCGGCATCACTCCCAAGTGCTGCTAGTAAGAGTCATTCAATGTCGCCTCCTACCGTGCCCCAAGTACCGCCTGCCAACAGCGCTCCTGACAGTGTCGCTCACGTAGATACTTGTAGCATGGACGTTGAAATGCTCACCACTTCCCAGAAGCGTCGAGCTTCTTCCTCACCCTCGAATTCAGCTGTTCCGCAAGTCAAAGCAATGAAAGGACCCCCCAAATTAATTCCCCAGACATATGTGCTGAAGGAGGCTGTTGATGCCTGTTTAACCAGTCGATAATCATGGCGGGTCTAAAAGTTATGCAGTGGAATTGTCGCTCCGTACTTTCTTCTTTACCGGATCTTGAATTACTTCTTCATAAACATAATCCAGATGTTGTGATTTTACAAGAAACGTGGCTCTCTCCACTTAAACCATTCACATTTTAAAAATTTCGTGTTTTCAGGGTAGATCGCGTTAATGGCAGGGGTGGTGGGTTAATAACTATGATCTCTACGAAAATATGTCACAGGGCATCAATCTCGCAGACAGTTATGCGCCCCGACTGTGAGTTGTTGGAGGTTGAAATCTCCCTTCCACAGTGCGCCAAAGTCACTATTGCTAACGTCTACTTCCCAATCGGTGTTCACAGGACAGACTGTTTGGATACCTTACTGAGCGGCGCAAACAGCACAGTCATCGCAGGAGATTTTAATTCGCACCACAGTGCCTGGGATAGTCGCTCTGACTCCTGCGGCCAGCTTCTGTGGTCCTGGATGTCAATGAATGCAGTGCGCTGCTGTAATTCCGGAGCAGTAACCTTTATGCGAGGAGGATCCCGTTCAATCATAGATTTAACATTAGCATCTCGTGGGGTTGGCGTATCTGCATGGTCAACTGAAGACTCAGGTACATCTAGTGACCACTTTCCAATAACCTTTTCTATTATATCCTCGCCTATCAGAAAAGGTGGTGCAACCATGAAATTTCTAAACCACATTATGTACAAAAAATTGATATCTGCCTCACTCCCCTCCATAGTTAGCTCAGGTCGAGCACAAAGAGCTCAGCGGACAATTACCTTTCTGCAAGATGCTGCTGAGAGCTCTGTATTCTCGGTGTGCACTACTGCTCCTGCCAGACAGACGTCTCCTTGGTGGACGGAGGAGTGTGAGAAAGCTTATCGTCGTAGAAAAGCAGCCTGGAAAAGCCTTTCCTATAATCAGAGCCCAGCTAATTGGATAAATTATAAGTTCTTCTCTGCATGTTTCAAAAGAACTGTTAAAAAGGCAAAGGAGGATTATAATCAAAATTTAAACACGTATCTCTCAAAACCCCAGAATAAGAAGGCTCTCTATAGATTCATGGCGCAGAATAACAGCTCTCCGGCCTCCAACCGCATAAGGTCAATGGTAATGTCTCCGCAGGAGGCTAAGCAAAACCTTGAACGCATCGCGCAGGGGCTGGCCTTACGTTTCCAGGTACAGAAAGCAGAACCTTTGCACACTCTCACCCCCAGCTCGGACTATCCTGAGGTCGACGTGTCGGAGCTCCTGCAAACTGTTTCCTCGATGCACTCTGCTGCTCCGGGATCTGACGGGATTACTGTGGGCATGTTAAAGATTTTAGCGCACGACTTTCCAACTCACCTTCTAGATATTGTAAATGCGTCATTGGAAACCTCTTGGATTCCTCACAGTTGGAAAATTGCGAAAATAATTTTACCTTTAAAAAATGCAGACAATGGATTTCAATTAGACAATATTATGCCTATTGCTTTAACCTCAAATTTAGTAAAGCTAATAGAAAGAGTAGTACACAGTCACCTCACAAAGCATGTTCATCATATTAACGGCCTCAGCCCCGCACAGATTGGCTTTCGTCGCGGTTGTTCCATATGGTCCGCGCATGTGGATCTCGAGAGCCGAATACGACTCTCAATGCGCCAGAGAGAAGTTTCGGCCTTGGTGACGCTTGACGTTGCGAAGGCCTATGACAGCGTGGAGCACACAGTCCTCATTAACAAGCTTGCTCAACTACAACCACCGCATTACCTCTACGCCTGGATTTGTGAATTTCTAAAAGATAGATTTTTCTTCTGTACAGACGGATCTTTTTGTTCTAATACCTATGGTCAATCAAGAGGTGTGCCGCAAGGCTCTGTTCTTTCTCCGCTGCTTTTCAACATATTAGTTCGGGACATCCCCATTCATCCTAACGTTACAGTTTAAGTATACGCAGATGATATAGCTTTTTTTCGCATCAGCAAAGGATATTCATGTGCTCTACGGGTATTTGCAGGCATATCTGAATGCTCTTGAAGTTTGGTTGGACCAAATCAATTTATCACTTAATGTCAGCAAATGTGGCGTGCTGGTATTTCCACCCGACGCTCCTATGTACATCTCGCTAGCCTACCGCTCCACTCCAATTTCGCAGGTGGAGTCGGTTAAATACCTAGGTGTTACTTATGACCAAAATTTGGACTGGCGACACCATATTAAGAATAATGTTATTAAAGGGGAACTTGCACTGGGCCGTTTGACCCGAGTCGGCAATAAAAAGTTTGGCATGCGTCGTGACACGCTACTGTTGCTCTATAAGGCTTATATGAGACCGATTCTGGAATTTGGTTGCCCCTTGTTCTCTGGTAGCGCGAACTACAAGCTGCAGCCATTAGCCTTACTGGAAAGACGTGCCCTACGGCTATGCCTCGGGCTCCCAAAATCAGCTTCCAACGCTGTCCTTTATCTGGAAGCCCGTATCCCCAACCTCTATTCCCGCTTCCAACTTCTAACAGTGCGTACTTTCCTCAAGTCTTTTGACCCGGCCCCAGGCGTTAGTATTCCAATTTTTGTATCCCAACCACACCTTTTTTTTGACTAATCACTGGCCACGTTATCAGCTTCCGCAAGTTAGGTTCACACAGAATCTGTTAGCTCCGCTTCAGGTTGATCTGATCTCCTTGCAACGAGTTGCTGACACGCAGGCTGATCCCGTCTTCTATTACGACTTTATTTTCCCGTCCCATGCGAAGCATATGCCCGCAAATACCCTAAATGATCTTCTTTCTGAACACCTACAGAATTTTCCACATCATACTGTTCTCTCCACTGATGCCTCCGGCAGCTGTGAGAAGGCGGCGATTGGCATATATTCGCAGGATCTAGCTTGGAGCTACTCCGTTCGTATCATTGATTATACTCCTATATTCTTCGCAGAGTTTTTGGCCATTGGTTTGGCTCTTCTCAAAATTCCCAGACATGTCGCACGGGTTCTTATTCTTACAGACTGCCTTTCAGTTATTGTCTCTCTCCAAAATTCGGAAAAATCTTTCTTGACTCGTTCACTTAGGTTTTTTGTTCCGAGCACAGTGCGCGACATCCGTTTGGTCTGGGTACCTGGGCATTCAGGCGTCTATTTTAACGAGGTGGCTGATTTATTGGCAAGGTCAACTCTCAGCGCACCTGTAATATATCCCGTCCCTCACCTCATTCTGTTAGCAGCTTCACGTTTCCAGCGGTTCACACATATTTCAGCCACTTTGAGTGATCCGTTGCTCAATACCGTGGACTTTCAACACCTAAAGTACCCATGGAATATCCGGTGGTGTAAGTCAAGGCTTTGTGAAGTGTCCATAACACTCCTGCGATGTAGAATCCCTCACTTAAACTTGTACTTATGCAGGTGCGGGTTCGCTGCGACAAACCTTTGTGTATCATGTGGGCAAGTTGAATCAATCGATCATTTTCTCCTCTCTTGCCGGCGGTTCGCGGTTCAGAGAAAGCAATATCTGGAGGTTCCTCTTTCGAGACTAGGACTGCCTCTGTCTCTTACAGTTCTTCTATCGTTCGGTGCGAGTGCCAAGGGATTCCCGTTGAGCAGTGTATGCGGCTACCTTCACGATTACATAAGTGCAACTAATCGATTATCTTGTTAGCTATATACAAAATTCTTTCGCATGTCCAAAAAAGGCTAGATTGATTCTATTCCGGATGACTCATACCTCTTGAATTCATTTTATTTTTCCCAATTTTATTATTTTTTTTTATCTTGATTCAGTCTTCTGACGTTTCCTTCCCCGCGCAAATGCTTCATTGGCATTCTACTCTATACCTTGGCCAATCCCCCCACGTGGGTATGTGCCATATTACTTGAGGAGAAGAAGAAGAAGAAGATAGATGAATTAAACCTGGGAAAATCACCAGGACCAGATGGATTCAGTGCGGCATTTTATAAAGAATTTAAGCATGAAATTGCCCCGGTGCTATGTACAATGTTTAACGAAGCCTATGGAATAAACTTTTTGCCTCCGTCTTTTGGGACTTCCCATACGGTGCTCATACCGAAAACTGATGATATAGAGAAATTAAAATCTGTTACCGCATATCGACCGATAGCACTCACTAATGTGGACTACAAAATTTTTATGAAGGTATTGGCGCGAAGACTACAGACAGTGATAATGGATGTTGTTGGACCCCACCAGACATGTGGAATAAAAGGGCGATCGATTTTTTCCAACATTCACAAAGCACGCAGTGTACTTGACACCTGCGATGAAATTAATGGGCGGGTGGCCATACTTCAGATTGATCTCGAAAAAGCTTTTGATTGTGTTTCTCATGAAATCTTGTTTTCAGTTTTAGACCATGTGAATGTCGGTTCAGTTATCCGCGAGGGTGTAGCCCTGGCGTATCGAAACTGCACGACAAGATTGATTGTTAACAAGTGCCTTGGGGGCCTCCATTAGCGTGCAGCGTTCGGTGCGTCAGGGCTGCCCCCTCAGACCTCTCTTATTTTGTATTTACATCGAAACACTATGTAGGAAAATAATAGAAGACAATAGTATTAATGGCTTTAGGTTGCAAGCTGCTGAAGTTAAGCTGCTGGCGTATGCTGACGACGTTGCTGTATTCACGGTTGATCAGGGGAGCATAAGCGAAGCTGTCGGGTGTGTACGCGAGTTCAGCGAAGTCACCGGTAGCGGGGTTAATTGGTCCAAATGCCTCGGACTCTGGCATGGATGGTGGCCATCCCAACCGGACCATTTTGCCAACGTACCGTGGGCGACGACACCGGGCAAGTATTTGGGCGTTCCGCTCCATGCTTATCGCGAAAGAGAGGAGTATTGGAAACAGCAAACGAAAGAAGCACGTGACAGAGCTGGAAAATGTAAAGGCACCAATCTCTCCATTTTCGCCAGAGCTACAGTCTGCAACCTGTTTTTTACTAGCAAGCTCTGGTATGTGATGCAGGTTTTGCATTGCTCTCGGGTGCACATTCAGAAGTTACACCGGATTTTTGCCGTCTTTATATGGGCTTTCGAATGGGAACGTTGCAGCCGAACGAACCTGTTCCGGCGGGTAAAAGACGGTGGGTTGGGGATAGGGCACCTCTTTTTAAGGCAGCTGGTGAACCGTTTTTTGTTTTTTCGCGACGTCTCAGACCCGTTCTTGCGCACCGTGTGCCAGGTGAGGCTGCGGCGATTGCTGCCCGAGTTTGTTGTTACCACAGAAGAGCTCTCGGGTGGAATTTTTGGTTACTACAAAGAGATTGTAGCAAGTGTTAGGTTTCTTTCAACGCGTTTTTTTAGCGATTATTTGTATAAAACTAAAAGAAAGAAGTTGTACCATGATCTTTGTGATATTGTTTTCCCAGAGCCTATGTACAGGGCCCTGTACAGTGGAGGTCCTGGAGCTGATGTTTTAAAAAGGATAAAGAAAATGCAGGTGCCACCAGGAGTAAAGACCTTCTTTTTTAAATTACACACCGGGACACTCCCAGTTAAAGAGTTTTTGGAAGGAAAGGATTTCTTTTTAGCGTGGGGATCGAACTGCTTAATTTGTAAAAAGCCCGAAACAATAGACCATGTTTTTTTGCATTGCTGGGAAGGGGTTTTTTTTTGGGATGTGTTACAAAGGACAATAAAGAAAGAGCTACCACTTGACCCGCAGGTAATTCGTTATTTAAGAACAGACAATGAGGATGGGGCACCATTTGATCTCATAATGCTCTTGGGCCTCCACTGTATATGGCGCTCCAGAATGACAGGCTATTATTGTGACAAAGACGCACGACCTGCCCGAATTTATTTTCGGGAAAGAATGGACTGCTTTCTGGCCATCCAAAAAGCAGCTGCGGAGCCTCCCGAGTGGCTCTCGAGGCTAGAGCCGCTCTGTATGCTTCGTGAATTTTAGAATGACGAAGCCAGACTCATGCTGGCTGACCACGACAGTGTCTTATGTACATAGTGTTTTGTGTGTTTTTTGTTGAATGTTTTTTTTGGTTAAATGTTATGAGCCAAAGCCAGGCAATAAAGAAAAAAAGCAGAGTGGCGCAGTGGAAGCGTGCTGGCCCATATCCAAGAGGTCCGTGGATCGAAACCACGCTCTGCTAAATCTTTTTTTTCTCTAACTCCATTTACCCGACATACTCCGTCGCATGCCAGCATGCTGTCTGAAATTAAAATACCTAAAACATATGCCCGCTAATTCGTCCAGCAGAGTGGCGCAATGGAAGCGTGCTGGCCCATAACCCAGAGGTCTGTGGATCGAAACCACGCTCTGCTAAATCTTTTTTTTCTCTAACTCCATTTACCCGGCATACTCCGTCGCACGCCAGCATGTTGTCTGAAATTAAAATACCTAAAACATATGCCCGCTACTTCGTCCAGCAGAGTGGTGCATGCTGACCTTAAGGGTCGCCCGTACGGAGCACCTGACTTCCGTGACGCACTCGCACAGATATTGGATCTCCGGGAAATTTTGTGCATTGGTCAATACCAAATGAGCCACGTGTGGATGGTTACCTGCGAGAGTAGTTCTTCCAAACAGAAGCTTGTTAACAAAGCGGAGTTTCCTGTCGAAGGACTGCGGTGCATGGTGTTTGACCCGGATAATAAGAACGTCAAGGTTAAGCTCCTTTGGCTTCCCCGCTATATGGAACACCGGAGGATTGTGGAAGCATTAGAGCCTTATGGCACGGTCCAGTCTGTGGAGCGTGAAAAGTGGCGGTGCCCAGGGATGGAGCATATGGAAACGGCGAACCGTGAACTCTCCCTCACACTCAAGGATGGAGTGTCAGCTAGCACCCTTCCACACACACTTAATGTTTATGGAGTGCAGGCATTAGTCCTTATCCCAGGGAGATCTCCACTGTGCCTCCGATGTAGCCGGGTTGGACATGTCCGGCGCCAGTGTCGCACGCCTCGATGCACTCAGTGCCGACGCTTTGGCCATACTGCGGAGAACTGTGTCTTGAGTTACGCTGACAGGCTGCGTCAAGGCCAGTGGTCGCGGGAAGATGACGTGGCATCAGAACACATTATGGATGTGTCTGAGGTTGTGGACGCGACCGGAGAACTAAGTCATGAGCATCGAATAGATGGGGAACAGAAGACTTCAGCACCTCAAAACAACACGGAATATGAAGCGACTGGCCATCTAGCATCCACGCCTCCAGGACGAAAACCGCCGGACCCGGGCCCCCCCGTGAGTGTTACGGAGACTGCTGTGCTTGCTGCACAGGAACACCTCGTTGCCACAGGTCAACGTCCGGATATGCCTCCTGTGGAGTCAGTCGAGGCGATACAGCCAGTGAATGCTCGCCGATCCTCCTCTGATGCTGATTCTGCTTCGTCGTTGGAGGGTAACGGTGAGACGTGTATGGCGTCGATCTCTGGCGTGTCAGGTTCTCTGTCGGCTGTCAGTGTGGCAGCGAGTGATGTGCTCCCCTTGGGTTCGTGGGCCGAGGCCTTGGCTGTCTCAGAGGAAGACATGGACAGCACCGCACCTTTGAAACGTCCTGCAGATGCTGACGAGGTGTGTATCGATGGCGCTGACCAGAAGGCACAATGTGTAGAGGCCACGGGAAGGGTGGTGTTAAAGAGGAGGGCGATGTCTGCCCGAGAGGCCGCCAATTTGGCGGCGGGTCACCACATTCCAGGGGATGGCGTTTGTTAAGACTGGCACCAAAATGGCGAGCGTCGCAGCATATCAAGTCGCTACCCTTAACGTTAGGGGTATGCGTAATCGTAGGAGGCAACAGCAGGTACGGCATCTCTTAAAGAAATGGAGTGTGTGTGTAGCCGCTATCCAGGAAACAAAGTTGTCCTCTGATGAAGAGACAGCAGCTGCTCTTGAGCCTTTTTTGTCGGAATACAGCATTATTGTTAGCCACGCGAGAGGCTTATCCGGAGGTTTTATGCTATTCCTGGCGAACACGCTAGAGATGACAGCCATGTCTTATTGCATAGATGACGAGGGGCGACTTATATGCTGTGATCTCACAATTTCATTTGTACAGTGGCGGATTATTTGTGTTTATGCCCCCACAAAGCAGCGCGATAGAAGGCTTTTTTTTCTGTCATTAGTTGAACATTTGTGCACGGACCGCAAAATTATATTGTTGGGAGATTTTAATTGCGTTTGTAGGGATGAGGACCGTTCAGTGGTATGTAAGAGATACGAACATAGTGCTGCATTACTTACCGATTTGGTTTCTGAATATAGTCTTGTGGATGTGGGGCAGGAAAAAGGCGACAGTATACATTTCACTCATTTTCAGTTTTCCTCTAATGCTCACCTTGACAGAATTTACGTTTCTGTTGACGCATTAGCAAGTGTGTTTGGCTACTGGGTGCGGCCCATTTTCTTCAGTAACCACTGTATGGTGTCTCTTCAGATAGGAAAGTACACTCGGCATGTACTTCACCCTCGATGGGAGTTGTGGAAGATGAATAACTGTCTGCTCTCAGACGAAATCTTTCAGCGTGCTGTACCTACTTGTTTGAAGGACGTATGGTCACGCCGTGATCTTTCCATTTTTCAAAAGTGGGACTTGTTTAAACAGGAGATCAAAAACTTGGCAATTGAGGCCTCAGCAAGAATTGCTTTCCTGAAGAGACACCACCTTCGTGAGCTTGGGCGCACCCTAACGGAGCTACATGAGCTAGAGAGGGTAAGCCCGGGTGCCTATCTCGAAGAGATTAATAACGTAAAAGCACAGCTTCAACAATTTGCGACAGACAGATATAAGGGGGCCTTGATACGATCTAGGTCCCGAAGGTTTCTTGATGAGCAACCTTCTCGTCGGGCCCTGAGTGATGAAAGAGAGAATGCTCTTGCGAAGGAAATATTGGAAATTCAGTATGGTGGTTGCACATACAGTGATGCGCCTGGTATTCTTGCTGCTTTCTTCGACTATTATCGGAAGCTGTTTGGCAGTTGCGAAGATCCAAGTCAGGGTTTCGATTACAGTTCCTTGCTCGGAAACTTCCCTCGACTTGATGATGAGAAGTGTGCTATAGTGAAGGGACCTATCACTTTGGATGAAATTCAATCAAGCATTTCTACCCTGCAGAGCCAGAAATCTCCTGGGCCAGATGGTATTACTAGCGAATTCTATAAAACATTTTCGCCTTGCCTAGTGCCTGTTTTGATGGAAGTTTTCAAAGCATCTTATGATGTGGGTGTCCTGCCTCCCACTTTTTATTCTGGGCACACAATATTAATTCCCAAAAGCAAAGATACTAATCGGTTGAAAACTGTTGAGGGATATCGTCCAATTTCCCTTTGCAATGTTGATTACAAAATTTTTGCCAAGGTTCTTAGCAGTCGTCTGCAGCTCGTCATTATGGACTTGATAGGTCCGCATCAGGTCTGTGGTATTAGAGGCCGCAGTATTCAAACACATATCCATATTGCACGTTCAGTATTAGAGACAGTATCAGATGAGATAGGCCAAGTAGCTCTGATTCAAATTGACTTGGCTAAGGCGTTTGATAAAGTTCGGCACGATTTCTTGTTCGCGGTCTTGGAGTATGCAAATATTGGTGACGTCTTGCTCAAAGGCATAAGGCTGTGCTATAAGAACTCCTATACAAGGGTTATTGTTAATCAGGAGCTAACGAAACCAGTACCACTAGAAGCATCTGTTCGTCAAGGATGTCCACTGTCTCCATTGTTGTTTGCCCTATATCTGGAACCCCTCTGTCTCAGTATAATTAACAGCGCAGCTATCCGCGGTTTCTCTCTGGCTCAATGTGAAGTTAAAGTTTTAGCTTACGCTGATGATGTCGCCCTCTTTTGTTCTGACAAAAAGAGTGTACTCGAGGCTCTAAACTTGACTAAACAGTTCTGCGATGTATCAGGCGCGGCTCTTAATTTAGAGAAATCCAAAGGCTTTTGGTTGGGTCATTGGGGAACTAGGCCAAGCCAGTTCGGTGGTATATGCTGGAACTGTAGCCCTCTTGAGTACCTAGGCGTTCCGCTGCACCAAGTTCGCAACAGTACAGCCTACTGGGATTCACAAACTGTAACTCTACGGCGGCAAACACAGGCTTGGATGGGTAGGGAACTCTCAGTGTTTGCGAGGGCACAGGTCTGTAACATTTTTTTGTTTGCAAAGCTCGCGTATGTCCTTCAAGTCCTGCATTGTGCGAGGAGGAAGGTGCAAGCAATACATAGAATATTTGCAGCATTCGTTTGGCGCTCTCAATGGGAGCCGATGAGGCGTGACAACTTGTTCCTTCCCTTAGAGGGTGGTGGAGTGGGCCTTGTTCACCTGTTCGTTCATCAACTCGTTTCCCGTTTTTTCTTTTCCAAATCGGCAAACGACCCGTTTCTGGTAGCTGTGCTCATTAGGCGGCTTAGTTTTCATTTGCCTTACTTATTCGCACCGACTGTGCAGGCTCGTGAGGGGACTTTATGGGGATTTCTTAAGGAGGTTGCTGACACTTTCAATTTTCTCACTGTGCGCTTCTCTTTAGATTACCTGTATAGCCTCTCGAGAAAGCAGATGACCCAGGCTCTCACTGAGTCTTTGTTCCCTACACCATTGTATCGGCAGCCTTATTTGGGGTCTTTGGACATCAGTGTTCTAAAGCGTGTTAGGCGGATGTGCATTCAGGCAGCCGCTAAAACGTTCTTTTTCAAACTACACACAGCGACGCTGCCTGTGAAGACATTTCTTAATGACAAGGGGATGTTTGTACCCTGGAATGTGAATTGTCGTCTGTGTAACGTGCCTGAGACAATTGATCATTGCTTCATCCTGTACCGTGATGCCATGTTCTTTTGGGACATACTACAACGAACTCTTAAGAAGGACATTGAAATTACACCATACACTATTAGATTTCTGCCTGTTGTCAAAAACTCTGTTGTGCCTTATGACGTGTTTGTGTTGATGGGACTATTCAGTCTTTGGAAAAGCCGTATGATGGATAGACATGCCGAGCCACCAAGATCGTCCAAATCTGTGTTTCGGGAACAGTGTGCGTTGGTGAGGAGTGTATATGCTGCTCGCGACGAACCTCCAAGCTGGCTGCCGTGCCTAGATGCTTGTGTGTGCCTCCCTGAATTTTGATGTTTTGATGGGGATGCAGTGGTGAGTTAGGGCTATGGGGGGCTCATATTAAGCAGCCCGGTAACATGAGACGCGAACTAGTCTGATTGAAGTTTCCTCCTTTCTACAGAAGTTCTTCCATGCAATAAAGAAAAAAAATCCAGCAGAGTGGCGCAGTGGAAGCGTGCTGGCCCATAACCCAGAGGTCCGTGGATCGAAACCACGCTCTGCTAAATCTTTTTTTTCTCTACCTCCATTTACCCGGCATACTCCGTCGCATGCCAGCATGTTGTCTGAAATTAAAATACCTAAAACATATGCCCGCTTCTTCGTCCAGCAGAGTGGCGCAGTGGAAGCGTGCTGGCCCATAACCCAGAGGTCCGTGGATCGAAACAACGCTCTGCTAAATCTTTTTTTTCTCTAACTTCATTTACCCGACATACTCCGTCGCATGCCAGCATGCTGTCTCAAATTAAAATACCTAAAACATATGCCCTCTAATTCGTCCAGCAGAGTGGCGCAGTGGAAGGCCCAGGAGGCGTCTAGCGTTAAGCTAGATGCTAGATGCAGCCCTCGCTGGTGAACCGCAGGACACAAGCGCGGAACGTCCGAGTGAACCGTCGCCTGGTCCACCACTGGTGCAGCAGAGTGTCGACAAAAGCGGAGCGAGTACTCATGCACTGCCGTCTCTATCGTCTAAGGGCCAGGAACCGCCAGCCAGTGACGCTTCCGTTACAACGGGTACTGGGACTGCAACTAAACGCCCCCACGAAGTCTCCGGAGAAAACGACGACCAGGAACTCGCAAGCAGCGTTGACGAGCCGACAGTGAAAGCGGTGCAAGGACGGCGGGCTACCTTCAAGCCACGGACAAACGTCAACGCGGAAAGAAAGCCTGCCGACAAGCCACCGCCGTCGAGAAGCGAGAGCAGACAACCGGACGGCCCCGGAGGCGTCTAGCGGTACGCTAGATGCTAAAGGTGAGCACCATGCTCCGGGCCTCCCTCCTACTGCGAACCGAACTGGCTCCTGAACCAACCCTCTGTGTAGCTACGTTGAATGTCGGAGGTTTAGGACAGAAACGAAAACAAAGTCAATTGTATCGGCTGGTAACAGAAAATGACATTGACATTCTCGCCGTCCAGGAGACCAAAGTCGAGGGAGAGGGGGAGACCGGGAACATGGTGCAGCGTTTCACAGCAACGTACTATGCCGTAGTTAGCCACGCTGTAGGACTGTCAGCAGGATGTGTACTCTTTTTGAAAAAGTTGCCCGGTCTTACTGTTCAAAGCATCACGTCATGCCCGTCTCGGAGATTAATAGTGTGTAACGCGGAATATCGGGTGACTTGTGTGTACGCGCCGAACACATTGGAGGAAAGACATAATTTTTTTGCTTATGTTAAGCAGTATATGATGCCTGAGAAACGCCTCATTATTATGGGGGACATTAACTGCGTACTGAGTTCTGCGGACAAAACCAGCTGCACAGCTTTTCGAGACAGGAGTACGGACTTATTAGCTGAGGTCGTTGCCGAAGCGGAATTAGCAGATGTGGCTGAATGCCTACAGAGAGCATGCGCGGTAAAGTACACTCATTTCCAGGGTTCTAGCCACGCACGCCTGGATCGCATATACGTTGCTCTGGATATGATCCCGATGTGCCGTAGCTACGAGGTTGTACCAATATGTTTTACTGATCACTGCCTCGTTAAATGCGCAGTAGGAACAAAGAAACAACTGAAACACTTTGTATGGGACATGTGGAAAATGAACACTATGCTACTTGGCGACGAACAATTTGTAACAAAAGCATTAGAAGAAATTAACGCAATAAAACCAAACACTAGCCTTAATCTGGGTCAGCCGTGGGAACTATGCAAGCCGCAGATTAAAGTCACAGCAATTGACAGGGCCAGTGCGATTCGTTTCCAAGAAAAAATGAAGGAAACCGAGCTGCGCACAATATTGGAGAAACTGATAGCAGAGGAGTGCAAAACGCCCGGCATTTTCAAAGATGATATCAGGAATGTAAAGCAGAAACTGCAGTTGATCGAAGAAGAGCGCTATCGCGGTGCGTGTACAAACAAATTCACTGAAAGCAGGCGAGGTACCTACGAAGCGGGCTTTAGGGATTGAAAAGACAAACGCCCTACGAAACCACATAGCCGAGATAGAGCGGAATGGCGTCGCGGTGAATGATAACGAGGGCATTCGGCGCCAGTTTTCTGAGCATTATCAGGCGCTATTTGCGTTTCATCATGCCGACTTGGACGGATTTAAAAAAAAACATTTCTTGGCCATATGCCGCGACTGGACGATGAGATAAGAGAATTCTAGGAGCGACCAATAAGTGAAAGTGAAGTGGGCCCGATGGCTTATCCGCCTCGTTTTATAAGTTTTTCAAAGAAAAGCTGGCTGCAGTGCTCACGGTAGTGTTCAATGAGGTGTACCACATGAAAGTTTTACCACAGTCTTATAGTACATCACACACTGTTCTTATACATAAGACTGATGCCGCAAAAAAACTTAGACTGGTGACATATTACAGACCAATCTCTAACTAACGTTGACTACAAAGTTTTAATGAAATTTTTAGCGAGAAGACTCCAAACAGTGATTAAAGACCTAGTAGGCTGCCACCAGACATGTGGAATCAGGGGCAGGTCTATAGTGACTAACATACATAAGATGCGGTGCATGCTTGAGTGCTGTGACATCATGAAAGCTTGTGTCGCTGTGCTGCAGCTCGACCTAGAGAAGGCCTTTGACTGTGTCCCACATGTTATCTTGTTCGCTATTCTCGATCATATTAATGTCGGTTCGATTATCAAAAATGGAGTGGCCATGGCGTACAGGAATTGCACCACGCAGCTTATCATAAACAAGCGTCTGGGGGCCCCCATTGCCGTGCAGCGTTCTGTACGCCAGGGTTGCCCACTCAGTCCACTTTTATTTTGTCTTTACATTGAAACACTGTGCTTGGCTATTATTCAGAATGATTCGATTCGCGGGTTTCAACTGCAAGCTTCTGAAGTAAAGCTCTTAGCGTATGCCGATGATGTCGCCGTATGCTGCATCGACCAAGGAAGTTTTACAGCAACGGTTGAAGTAGTGAAGTGTTTACGGGATCTCACGGGCAGTTTAATTAACTGGGGTAAATGCCTGGGATTCTGGCATACAGAATGGCCGACAACCCCAGACACAATTGCTGGCGAGACGTGGGTGAGCACCCCAGCGAAGTACCTAGGTGTCCCTCTGGAATGCTACAAAAACAATGACGACCTCTGGCTAAGCCAGCTGCACGAAACGCGAGAAAAAGCAGACAGGTGGAAGGGGGTTCCCCTTTCTTTTTTCGCTACGGCCACAGTGTGCAATCTTTTTTTTTTTTGTAAGTATGTTGTGGTATTTGATGCAGGTACTGCACTGCTCGCTGCTGAATGTGCAAAGGCTACACAGAGTGTTCGCCACCTTTATATGGGCATCGCAATGGGAAAGGTGTAGTCGAACGAACTTGTTCAGAAGGGTGAAAGACGGCGGTCTTAGCCTGTCGCATCTCTTTGTGCGACAGCTCGTTAATAGGTTTATATTTTTTCGTGACACGAGCGATCCTTTTTTACGCACAGTGTGCCAAGTCAGATTAGGAGATTCGTTGTCTAGTTTTGTTGTTGGCACAAATGTGATGCATGGATCCATTTCAGGTTTTTTCAAGGAGGTCGTGACTAGTGTACGATTCTTTTCGGCACGTTTTTCGATTGATTATCTTTCTTCAGTGAAAAGAACAACACTGTACAAAGATGTGTGTGACAGCATTTTTCCGGAATCACTGTACAGAGTCTTGCACAGTGGAGAACCCGGTCAGAATGTTTTAAAAAGGGTAAAGAGAATGCAGGTGACGCCTGGAATGAAATCCTTTTTCTTCAAGCTACACACTGAAACACTGCCAGTAAAGAAATTCCTAGAGCAACGGGGCTTTTTCTTACCGTGTGGAGCTGACTGTATGATATGCAAACAGCCCGAAACTATAGATCATGTTTTTCTGCATTGCTGAGAAGGTGTGTACTTTTGGGATGTTCTGCAGCGAACGGTCAAAAAAGATTTTCCACTGGACCCACACGGCATTAGATACCTAGCAATAAACAATGAAGACGGAATCCCATTCGACCTCATAATGCTGGCCGGACTCCACTCTGTATGGCGCTCCCGCATGGCCGGTTTCCATTGTGATCCGGATGCGAGGCCCGCACGGATGTATTTTCGCGAGAGTATAGCGAGATTTGTTGAAGTGCAGAAGTCGCTTGAGCCTGTACCGCAGTGGCTGCCGAGAGTAGAAGCCTTGACAGCGCTGAAAGAATTTTAATATGACAACGTCAGTACAAAGCTGACTGCTGCGGCATTTTTGTCTGCCTTATTTTTTGTTTCTATTTCTGTGTACCATCATGTGTTACTATGCAGTGTCGGAGACCGGTAATAAGGAAAAAAAAAAGTGTGGCGCAGTGGAAGCTTGCTGGGCCCATAACCGTGGATCGAAACCACGCTCTGCTAGATCTTTTTTTTCTCTCACTCCATTTTACCCGACATACTCCTTCGCATGCCAGTATGTTGTCTGAAATTAAAATACCTAAAACATATGCCTACTACTTCGTTCACCAGAGTCGCGCAGTGGAAGCGTGCTGGGCCCAAAACCCAAAGGTGCGGGGATCGAAACCACGCTCTGCTACGTCTTTTTTTTTCTCTCACTCCATGCAAACATATTGTCTGAAATTAAAATACCTAAAACATATATCGTTATTTCGACCAGCAGAGTCGCGCAGTGGAAGCTTGCTGGGCCCATAACCCAGAGGTCCGTGGATCGAAACCACGCTCTCCTACTTCCTTTTTTTCTCTCACTCCATTTTACCCGACACGCTCCGTCGCATGCCAGCATGTTGTCTGAAATTAAAATACCTAAAACATATGTCGTTACTTCGACCAGCAGAGTCGCGCAGCGGAAGCTTGCTGGGCCCATAACCCAGAGGTCCGTGGATCGAAACCACGCTCTGCTACTTCATTTTTTTCTCTCACTCCATTTTACCGACACGCTCCATCGCATGCCAGCATGTTGTCTGAAATTAAAATACCTAAAACATATGTCGTTACTTCGACCAGCAGAGTCGCGCAGTGGAAGCTTGCTGGGCCCATAACCCAGAGGTCCGTGGATCGAAACCACGCTCTGCAACTTCCTTTTTTTCTCTCACTCCATTTTACACGACACGCTCCGTCGCATGCCAGCATGTTGTCTGAAATTAAAATACCTAAAACATATATCGTTACTTCGACCAGCAGAGTCGCGCAGTGGAAGCTTGCTGGGCCCATAACCCAGAGGTCCGTGGATCGAAACCACGCTCTGCTAAATCTTTTTTTTCTCTAACTGCATTTACCCGACATACTCCGTCGCATGCCAGCATGTTGTCTGAAATTAAAACACCTAAAACATATGCCCGCTAATTCGTCCAGCAGAGTGGCGCAGTGGAAGCGTGCTGGGCCCATAACCCAGAGGTCCGTGGATCGAAACCACGCTCTGCTACTTCCTTTTTTTCTCTCACTCCATTTTACCCGACACGCTCCGTCGCATGCCAGCATGTTGTCTGAAATTAAAATACCTAAAACATATGTCGTTACTTCGACCAGCAGAGTCGCGCAGTGGAAGCTTGCTGGGCCCATAACCCAGAGGTCCGTGGATCGAAACCACGCTCTGCTACTTCCTTTTTTTCTCTCACTCCATTTTACCCGACACGCTCCTTCGCATGCCAGCATGTTGTCTGAAATTAAAATACCTAAAACATATGTCGTTACTTCGACCAGCAGAGTCGCGCAGTGGAAGTTTGCGGGGCCCATAACCCAGAGGTCCGTGGATCGAAACCACGCTCTGCTACATCTTTTTTTTCTCTCACTCCATTTTACCCGACATACTCCGTCGAATGCCAGCATGTTGACTGAAATTAAAATACCTAAAACATATGTCCGCTACTTCGTGCAGCACAGTGACGCAGCGGGGATTCTACTTCCGGCCACCGAGCGTGACGGACGCGTTATCATGAGCTCCGTCGGAGCGGTTTCAGCGGCCCAGTCGGGCCGCGGTAACAGGTTTTTTGCGGCTACTGCCGATGATTACCGGGTTATTCTGCCCAATCTGCCATCCGGACGCACCGTCGCCAACACCGTTTTTATGAACGGCGATCCAAGAGCCCGGCCCTATCGTGTTGAAGACTACCGGGACACTTTGGCCAACCTTGGTGCGCTTCCCGACGTTGTGGCGTTGGGGGCGTATCAAATGAACCACGTGCGGGCTGTGACAATGACAACTGCTGATTCTGCTCAAAAGTTGCTTTTGGCAGTCGACGTCAAGGTAAAGGATCGCCCGTGTTTGCTCATTGATCCGAATAGCCGAGAGGTTCGCGTAAAGCTGCACTGGTTGCTGCATGGCGTTACCGACGAAGACGTTCGCGTGGCACTGTTGCCCTACGGGAAGGTGTTCGAAGTGACCCGGGAGAAGTGGCGGCGCTCGGTGTCACTGAAAAAGGGTCGACGACTGGTACAGCTGGGCTAAAATTGCATGCCGACGTCAAAATAGACGATATTCCGCATCAGCTCAAGATAGCCGGAGAGCTAACTCTTGTTGTTGTGCCGGGCAGCGCTCCTCTGTGTCTGCGCTGCAAGAGCACCGGGCACATTTGTCGCGACTGCAAAGTGCCGCGCTGTAGTCGCTGTCGTCGTTTCGGCCACGTCGATGCTGATTGCGCAAAGACGTACGCCAGCGTAGCCGGACCAGTGCAGGCAAACGACATATCGGACCACATCATGGACGAGGAAGACTCAGAGGAAACAGCAAGGACGAGCCGTAACCTGGCTACGCAAGGTGCATCGTCGAACACTAATGGCATCCTCGATCACCCGCACTGGTGCGCACCGGGGCGTCTTGGTGCGCGTCTTCTATCATCGATCAACTGCACCGGTGTGCACCCGCCGTCCTCGGTCACTGGAAGCGCACCCTGACGGGTCAGTTTTTCGTTGCCCCAACTCGCACCCGGAAAATCGACGGCTCGCAATGGTGCAATCCCGGCAAGCATTTCGGAACGCGTGCTGCGGAGAAGCCGCTTTTCCCGTACTTTTTCGCTCGTGTCTGCGCGCATTCTCACGCGATGGAGCAGAAAATACGGATGGTTGCCGCAATTGATGAACTGCTGTCAAGTTCGTCTGACAGCGAAAATGAAATGTTAATTGGTGTGGTACAGCGTAAACATGGCGATGAACGCCCGAAGGTTGATAAGGTCGTCAGGCGCCTCGACGACACTGGAGTGAGCGTCTACTCACATTTCACTGCTTGGCATATAGGTATAGTTGTGTGCATGGCTTTGACATGTGAAATGTGCTGTTTATTTGCAGTTGCGAAGGCATTTTGGGAAGCATTTTGGGGTCAGGAGGAGCGTCTGCTACAGAATGATCAGTGAGTATGAAAAGTCGTGCTTCTATCCTAAGCAGCACGGAGGCCCTTACCCACAGAAGACGGCTGAGATGCACATCCTTTCATTTCTTTGGTATGTGTACCTTACGCCCGTATATTTTTGAGTAACCACGATTGTGCGCGTAATAAGTGTCTTTGCTTCGTCAGGTATGCGGGGAACAAAACAAGCGAAAGAGCCGTCGCTGTCATATTTGGTATAGCATAGAGCACACTCCACGGCATTATCGACCATGTAGCGGGCTACTTGGAATCCATCAGCGCGGATGTCATGCGCTTTCCCGATACAGCTGATACAAAAATATCAGCCAGCGCCAGGTTCGAAGAGGTAAGGCCACAGTACACAAAGCTAATTTTGTTGGGCTTGTAATATGTTATGTCATTTAGTCTGTGCTAAGAAATTGAAGAACCGATCAGCACTGTGCTGTGCTCCAAATGCGGATTTTTATATGTTACATTTTCCTGTGTTTTAGTTTTAGCTAAACCAATAAGCTGAATGAAAGAGTTCTCATGTCCACTTTTTAGTCTTTCACTGCGTTTGTTGTAATAATACATGCGGGGGGGGGGGGACTGGTTGGTGCATATTTCCACAAACAGACAGCACCAAAACAACATCACAGAGAGATGGCCTTTTCTGTGAGGTGTTTTTTGGTGCTGCATTTTTTTGTTTTTGTTGTGAACTGTTCTTTAAATGTAGCGTAATCACATATAAGATGTATACCCATAATTGTGTGAACATAACATATAACTTCATGCACATTTTGCTAGCTTTAGTTCGCATATTTTGTATATCGGAACCGGTAATTTTGGTATCTTAGTGCTGTAAATAGAAAGTTCTTATTAAATCGTTTAAAATGCACTGACTATATATAATTGGTTTTTTGGGGAAAGGAAATGGCGCAGTATCTGTCTCATATATCTTTGGACACCTGAACCGCGCCGTAAGGGAAGGGATAAAGGAGAGGTTTCCCAAATGTTCTGGGATGCATCGACGGGACCTACATTGAGACAAGGTGCCCAGCTGGGAAGATAGCCTCAACCTACGTAAATAGGCACGACAAAAAGTCGTATGGCCTGCAAGCAGTGCCGACCGCAAATTTATTGATGTATTTCTTGGCCACACAGGCAAAACACATGATGCAGAAGCATTTAAGCGTTGTTTTTGTTTAGGCAAACTTGCCGAAGTTTGTGGAAAGAAATTTCATATTCTTTGAGATGCTGCGTACCCTCTAAGAGAGTACTTGTTGACCCCATTCAGGGATTATGGTTCTTTGGCTCCTGAATCTATCAGATACAACTTGCGCCTAATACCCCTGTCACACGGGCATTTCGAGGGCCCTCGAACCGATAGTCTATCGACTCAAAGGCGATCGAGCGCTGCCACACGGGCAGTTTCAATGGCGATCGAGTCAATAGCCTATCGAGTCAACGGAGTAGCGCAGAACTCCATCGAGATTTCGAGGGCCTTCGAGCGCTGCCCAAGGTTGCTAGCGTTGCTTCGAGCGGCGCCAAGCGCACTTTCGTACACGACACATCCACGGTGCAAAAACATGAACAAACATTATTCGCATAAAATTTAATGCAAGCAGCCTGTAAAATTATTTTAAAATTATATTAGACTGGTTTTAAGTGCATTAATTTTGCGTTGCAGTCTTTGCGTTGCTTGCGTACTTAACGTTGACAACATGGCGGCACCCTGCCCGCCCGCTTCACAGCGATAACAGCTTCGTCGCTAATCCCTCAAAGCAATATCGTGTTCCAAGCTGTTGTATTCGCCTTCAATTTGCCCATTCTTACCCTCGCATAAAGTTTCAAGAGGCAAATAGCTCTTATTTTTCAGCTATCATGGCGATTTCCCACGTCTTAAGCCTGACGAAGCAGCGCTCCGACGCAGTTGGACTGGCTTGGTTTTGGCTCTTCTTGTATTAGTGTGGCTATAGCAGTGTATGCATATGTCCGTCGCGTACGTGTAATTAAAAGGGTTTTGAACGACTTTCGCGTATGTCTGTATTTCAGCATTTAGTATACATTTATTAAATATTTTTGTTATTTTTCCAAAATCCAAAGTAGCGATTGTGGCGCCACACATCCGTGGCGTAAGACACGAGAACCATTTCAATGGCCATTGAGATTTGCCGTGTAGCAGCGGCGAGTTCGATGGCGATTGAGAACCTCGAAGACCCTCGACTCGAGGGTGATTGAAACTGGCCGTGTGACAGGGGTATAAGCCACACACGTGTACGCATTGAAAATGCATTTGGTTTTTTTGAAAGGCCGTTTCAGACAGCTTTTTCTTCTGGAGTTCTGGTCGGTAAAGAAGGCAATATTGTTTATTCTTGCCTGCTGTGTTCTACATAATCTATGCATTGAAGCAGGAGATGATGGCCATGATTATGAAGACCATTCTGTTACCAATGCCAGCAAGCCGGACCCCAGTGCGCTGCTGGCCTGTACACACACAAAAGCAGAAAAAATAATGAAACAGCTGGGGGAACAAAAGCGAAACCAAATTGTTCGGTACCTGCAGACCATTCAGTAAGCCAAAAAGTAATACTGACTTTGCCTTCCCTTTTTCTCTTTTTAATGATACTCGACTAAGCTTGTCCATATCAGTTCTCGGAACAGATCTTGAATTCCCCTGCTTTCCTTGTTGCCACTTTTTTTGCACTGCCTGTATCTGAATTCTTGAATCTGCCGGCTGAAGTTCTTGCATAGCATTTACAATGATTGTACCGGCATTAATAAAAACACTTATCTAAAGCAGCCATCTTACATTTCGGAGAGACTATACAACACGAAAAAGATTAAGAGTTATCAATGCCGCATTAATGCATTTAAGTATTCGTTTTTCCCTAACACAATTCTGGACTGGAATAAGCTTCCAAATTATGTAGTTTGTGCGCCTGATTTCCAAAGTGCTGTTGAAATGATGTTCTGATGTATTTTTTCTAGGTCTCATGCGTTTACCAGCGCTGTGCCGATGCGTGTTATGTTATCACTCATACTACTTGTGAATTCATTTAGTCTTCTTTTAGTATTGTGTTACCTTGCTGACATATTTCTTAATATCTTCTTTGCATGTGTTAATATATGTAGCTATATGCCCCCTACAATAATGCCTCATGGGCACTGTAGGTACTTGCAATAAATAAATAAATAAGTGCGTTTTGTGTGTATAAGTACGTTGTTGCATATAATTGATATTAAAGTGCATCTTGTTCACCTTACTTTGGATTGCTGTTGTTTGTTCGCTGCCAGTAGTAGCTGGACACAATAAAATATAGTAGTCGTGAAAATTGACTAAATATGAATATGTTTATTAAGTGATACCAACAGCACAAACGAGTTCAAGGTGTGCTTGACGAGTAGTATGTTCTTATATTATGTTTACTGCACAATATTTATTGCGCATGTTAATTGCACAATGAGCCAAAGCGAGAAGAGTAAAAGAAAAACTGCACAAAGAGCACTGAAACTGCAGTGAAAGGAAAACTATTTGAGTGCTCATCCTGTCCACTTCTCTGTGTGTTGTTCCAAATGCAGTTTTTCTTTAGAACCAAGGATAAGAGGTCGCATTATGAGCTGGAAGGTGTCGACACTGTTGCCTCATTTGGTGGTCCCAGTAGATGTTTTAACAACTCTATCTTCTCCTTGTGCCATCGCTCCCGCTGCTCTTCTCGGTCTTGGTGAATCTTCCGCATCATTTCTGGGATGGACAGTTAAGACCACTTTGATGGAACGCTGTCATTTTACTTATCTTTATATTCAACTCTCCCTGGTCCTCTCAGCAGCTCAGGTTCAAAGCTGTCATCAGTTGAGTTAATTTTTGCCAGTTCATCGTCAAATGGAATTTGAACTGGTTCAGATCCTGATGTGCCGTTGTGTTTTTTTCCATCAGAGCGCCTTTTCTTGATGGTCTTGAACCTGTTGTGGCACTGCTCTCCTGTTCTGAAGCTCCCTGTTTTTGCCTCTATGTCTAGTGCTATTTCAGCCCACATGGCCTTTTTATTTCTGAACCTTTTCATGGCCCCACTTGGCTCAAGTATTCATAGTATTTGTCCAGAAGGACCTTTGTTTCGCCTTGAGTCCATTCGTTTGGAACTTTGGCTGAAATTTTGATGCCCTGTTCATTTCTTTCATCGGGACCTCCTATAAGGGGAGAAATTTAAGCAGGTCTGTTAATATAACAAATGGTTCACTGCCAAGAACAGAGACTGTCGCACACGAAATAAGCAATAGCCAGCGAATGATATGCATTGTTGGTTTCTGCGATATGCTTACTGCTTTATTTAATAAAGACAAAAAAAATACTTGCCAGGGTGAGTAGTGAAGGTGGCGCTTGTAAGCCTCGAGGGTCCTGCCACTGGACTCTCGGCGTCGGCTTTTGAATTGCGGCCTGCCTCAGTGGTGGAAGACTCCACCAGTGCCTGAAGCATTGCCGGATCTGTAAAGCATCGTACGAATTTTGTAAAAGTATTTCATGTTTACTGCTAACACGTCCGCTGCAGCGGAGCGCGGAAACGGACTATGCTAAAAATGCTTTACCGCGTGCACGCTCAAAACTAAAGCTTGCGAATTCTAAAAACAAAAAAAAACTTACCAGGGCCAGTAGGGCTCATAAGCCTCGAAGGCCCTGCCAGTGCACTCTTAGTATTGGCTGTCGCATAGCGGCTGGCTTGCCAGTGATTGAGTCCACCAACGCCTGAAGCTTTGGTGGATCTGTAAAGCGTCGCAATATAATACGTAGCATTACTCTGATGCTAATGTTGACTGCTGCCACGATCCGCTGCCACCGGAACGCGGATGCACACAACGCTGCTAAAAATGTTTGACTGCATGCGTAATCAAAACAAATACTTACTCGCCATGACTTCTTCCATCTAATCCGCAGATATCGGCAAATGGTGCCTCTTGCCGTTAATCATAAAATCCATTGCTGTTTTCTCCAACGATGGGAGCGGGGTGCGCTGCTTGGCGAGGCAGCAGAAGTTGTGACAGGAGCACGTGTGACCGGTGTTTACAGTCAAATGCGCGCGCCAGAAGAAAGGCGGCAGAAAAAAAAAAAGCGCCCCTCGGAGCGGCGGATGGGGGCGCTGCATGCACACCCCCGCGGGGTGCATCTTGTCCTCGATGTTGACCCCCGTTGGGGCACCACCGCCGCGGTGCGCAGAAAACCGCGCTGATTTCGGGGCTCACCCGGTGCAAGGTGATCGAGGATGCTATAAAGGGGACGCACTCATTGACGGTGGAGATAAACCCGTAGTCAAGCGTCGACATGAAGACGCAGAAGGCGGGAACGAGAAGGCCGAGGCAAGCACTACGGGCCACACTCCTCCCGGAGAAGGCGAAAAAGAATCCACCGAGCTAGCACCGATGACCGTGATGGACAGCGACAGTATTATTGCAGCTGCAAAGCGTCCTCACGACGCAGGCGAAAATGGGAAGGAGCTTAGTGCCGTTACTGTGGACGAGCCGCCAGCCAAGACGACTGTCGGACGGCGTCCTTCCTTTCGGCCGCTGCCGAACACTTCGGCGGCGCGCAGACGGCGGAAACGCCGCCTTTGCCGCCGTGAGGACCGCCCTGTGCTAACGCACTCACGATCAAACCGCAGCTGTGAGGTGAGCGCCACGCCCCCGTTTTTTTCCCGCCTTACTATGATGACTATGGATAAGTCAATTCTAGTGGCAACATTAAATGTCCGTGGGCTTGCCTCAAGGAAGAAGCAGAGTGAACTGTACCGCCTGTTAAGCGACTTTGACCTTGACATTCTTGCAGTGCAGGAGAAGAAAGTCGAAGGCGACGTGGAAACCGGGGGCATGGTGCAGCAATTCGTAGCGCGATACTGTGCTATTGTGAGCCATTCCGTGGGATATTCTTCAGGCTGCGCAATTGTTTGTTCGACAGAGTCTAGGAGCCAAAATAGAAGCCGTTACGTCATGCACGATAGGACGGTTTCTTGTATGTTATTTCTTGTTATCGTCCTTGGAGTGGCGTGTAATCTGTTTGTATGCGCCGGTGGTTGCTGGGGAAAGGTGCAGGTTTTTGAACAGCTAAAACAGTATACCGAGTGTAATAGGTTCGTCATTCATATTGGTGATTTCAACTGCGTTGTTTCAGCCCGGGACAAATCTAGCGGCCGACCGTACAAGGATGCAAGCACCACTACCCTAAATGAAATAATAGGGAACAGTAGTTTAGCGGATGTGGCTGAATACCTTGGTGGTGGAAGAAATACACAGTACACCCATTTTCGGGCTTCGAGCCACGCTCGTTTGGATAGAGCATACGTAAGCCTTGATTTGGTACCCTTTTGCAAGGAGTACGGAGTGAGCGCTGTTTCATTTACTGATCACTGCTTAGTCAGTTTTTTTAGTAGCAAGCACGAAAGAAAGGAAAAGAAGCTTCGAGTGGCAGTTATGAAAATTGATTTCAAAATTACTGGATGATGGAATTTTTATGGCAGACGTGATGACGCAAGTTGATGCAATGAATCATATGGGTAATACGACGTGCAGAGAAAAATTGGAGAACTTCAAGCAGACAGTTAAAATCAAAGCATTGGAGCGGGCGAGTGCTATACGCAGACAAAAGGGGGCAGAGGAAAAAACGATGCGCAGAAACTTGGAAAAATTGATCAGTGAGGAGTGCAGTAGACCCGGCATGTTCATGGAAGATATTCGCGCACTAAAGCATAGTATAGAACAGTTCGACATCGAAAGATACCACCGTGCTCTCGTGCGGGCGAGAGCTGAAAAGCTGATAGCGGGGGAAGTTCCGTCAAAAAGAGCATTGGGCTCAGTAAAGTGGAACGCGCGGCGTAATCAGATAGCGGAAATTGAAGTTGGTTGAAAAGTTAGTGTTATAGTACTGTAAAGGGGTGAGCTTAGAAGCGAATGCCGAAACGGGTCACCGTCGTGCCCTAACGAGGGCGCGGGAAGAGCGCCCCGTAAACCGACATTACACGTTGCTGGCGGGAGTCAGACTGGCCCCTCTCCTTGAAAAGCGGGGGGGGGGGGGGGGGGGCGTTTATTATCTTTTCCATTTCCCCCGTGCAGCTGGGTGCCGCTGAGAAGGCGCCTGCGGTGTCCTTAGCGTCTGCTGCCTTGGGGAATCGTCACACCCCTCCCTTTGTTGCGAAGCCTCCTGCACGGTACTGAGGACGAGCCGTGTCTTGTTTACGCCTCTACAGTCCGTAGTAGATAACAGGCTTCCGGACCCGGGTAGACCGGCAAAGCTGGGGGTGCAAAGGGGCCGCACTTGACTGCTGTTGCCGCGCCGAGGCTGTTGTAGACGGCTCGGTGCTTAATGAGCAGCGAGGTGGGGACAGCTGTTCCGTGTCCGCTGCCACTGCTAGTGCAGTAAGAGGCTCCTCGTCGTCTGAGAGACAATGATGTTTGGAATGCCATGTGTGGAAAATATGGTTCGCAGGCATCGAATTGTGGCGTCCGCTGAAGGTGCATGAACGGGAACCACCTCTACCCATTTAGGGTAGGTATCGACTAGGACGAAAAAGTAGTGTCTTTGAAATGGACCGCCAAAGTCGACATGCAGTCTAGATCACGGTTTCTTCGGAAACGGCCACGGATTAGACTGTGCTTTCCGTCCCATTCTCTGGTGTTCTTGACAGATTTTGCAAAGTTGCACTTTCTGTGCGATGCTGCTGTCTAGTCCTTCCCACCAAATGTGGCTCCGTGCGACTGCTTTCATCTTTTCCACGCCTGGGTGAGTTTCATGAAGGAGATCAAGAACATCTGCTTGTAGTTCTTTAGGAACGACGACTCGTGTTCCTCGCTGGGTGCAGTTCTCATGAACACTAAACTCTGTACGGTTCTTCTGAAATAGTGTCCAATCACTTCCTCTTGGCAGCTCTTCACCAGTAAGGAGCGCCAGTCGTAGGCGTGACATAACAGGATCACGATCTGTAGCTTTGGCGATGGCGGATGGTGAAAGAAGTCGAGGATATGCACTTTAAAGCATGAAGATATCAGCAGGCTTGGGTACTGTGCCTGGCTCTGTAGGAAGCGGTAGTCGGCTCAGCGCGTCGGCGTTGCTGATGCTGGTGCCAGGGCAGTACATAAGCGTATACTTGTACGCTGACAGGGTAATTGCCCAGTGTATCATTCTCGGTGATGATCTGTCGGGAATAGGCTTGTCCTGTCCGAGAAGTCCCAGAAGTGGTTTGTGATCAGTCACCACTTCAAAATCTTGGCCCCAGAGATACTTATGAAACTTCGATACGCCGAAAATTAAGGCAAGGGCTTCTTTGTTCAGCTGACTAATTCTTTTCTGCTGGAAGAAGGCTTCTCGATGCGAAGGCAATGGGACGATCCCCTGTTTCATCTCGGTGTGCGAGAACAGCTCCGATTCTGTACGGTGAAGCGTCGCAACTGGGAACGATTTGCTTGGAAGAATCGAAATGATGTAGTACCGGCGCAGAAGTCAGGAGAACTTTACTTTCTCTGAAAGCTTGTTCCTCTACGCTTGTCCACTTCCAAGGTGTTTCTTTTGTAAGTAGCAGATTCAAGGGCCGGAGAACTGTCGAAAGGTTAGGCAGAAAACGCCTGTAGATATTAATGAGTCCAAGGAAGCTTTGAAGTTGCTTGACGTCCTTGGGACATGGAGCATTCACGTTAGCTTCTATTTTCTTTGGTGTTGGCCTCAGTCCGTCTGCGTTTATGACATGGCCCAGGTACTCAACTTCTGTCGCTAGAAATGAACACTTCTCTAGCTTGAGCTTGAGGCCTGCTTCCTGTAGACGCTGTAGTACACTGGCTACGTTGCTCAAGTGATCTGCGTCGTCCAATCCCGTTACCAAGATGTCATCAAAGTACACGGTGACATGGCGCATGTCTTGAAGCAATTTTTTTATTTCTCTCTGGAATATGACCAGCGCTGAAGCTACTCCGAAAGGTAGTCTGGTGTACTGGAAGAGGCCCTGAGGCGTATTGATGGGCACTAGCTTCTGTGAGCTGGTGTCAAGTTCTACCTGCTGGTAAGCGTCTTTCAGGTCCAGCCTCGTAAACTTTTTGCCACCTGAAAGTTTCGCCCATAGGTCCTCGACTCGCGGCACAGGATATTTTTACAGCACTGTGGCACCGTTAATTGTGACTTTGAAGTCGCCACATATGCGCACGCGGCAGTCTTGCTTGAGCACAGGAACAATTGGGGCTGCCCACTCAGACGTTCTGACGGGTGTAAGTACCCCTTCTCGTTGCATTCTTTGCAATTCTTCTGCAACTTTGTCTTGCAATGCAAAAGGAATCGTTCGTGGTTTGAAGAATTTTGGAGGTGAATCTTCCTTGACAACAATTTTGGCTTTCACACCTTTGAATGTTCCTAGTCCGTCCGAAAATACTTCTTTGTAGCAAGTAATCAGCTCATCAACGCTCGTAAGTGAGTCAACGGATCTGACGTCATTTAGGTCGAGCTGAAGCGCACTGATCCAATTTCGTCCGAGAAGGGTTGAGCACTGGTCCGGAGCTACAAACAAAGGCAGTGTTGCCTCTCTTCGTCCGAACTGGAATGAAACGGTAACCTTGCCCCTAACGGGTGTCAGTCTTCCGCAATAACTCTTCAGAATTACGTCTCATGGGTCTACTGAGAGCTCGGGAAACCGCTGTTGGAATGCGGTCTCCCCTATTACGGAGACACTGGCCCCCGTGTCTAGCTCCATTCTAAGAGGCCTGCCTGCGACTTGCAAAACTGCTACAAACGGAGGAATTGTTTTCTCGCTGTTCATCTGCCACGTCTCGTAGACCTGTGACTGGATTTCAGGAAGATTTCCACTGTCCTCAAGACTGTGAACTGGCTGCTTTGTTTGCCTTCGCGTACTGCGCTTCCTTGGCACGTTCTTTTGCTTCGTGTCGGCAGCCTTTGAGCGGCATACTCTGGCCAGATGCCCGATCTTGCTGCATGCGTTGCACCGGGATTTGGCGCGCTGGCATACTGTTGCGTAGTGCGGATCTCCACAGCGATAACAACTTATCGTCTGTTTCATTCGCTTCCTCATCCCACTGTGAACTGTCTGCGCTTTGGTCATGCCCTGAGCTTGCATCAACATGCTTGAGTCTCTTTTAGCCGTCTCCGTTGCAATTAGGAGCTTGACTGCTGACTCGAACGTCAGGTTTGGCTCTTCAAGCAGGCGTCGTTGCATTGACGCGTCATTAATGCCGCAAACGAGTCAGTCCCGCTGCATGTCAGGAAGGAAGGTGCCGTGCTCACAGTTTGTTGAAAGCTTTTTCAGTTATGCGGTGTAGTCGCTGACAGACTCCTCCGGTTGGCGAGAGCGACTATTGAGTCTGAAGCAGCAGACCACCACGGAAGGCTTCGGAATGTAGTGGCCCGAAAGCACGGAGAATATCTCGTCGATAGAGACTTAATCTGGAGTTTTAGGCGTCAGCAGGCTCCGTAGTACGGAGTAGGTACTGGACCCGCAGCATGTCAGGAACACGGTCCTTTTCTTCTCCTCTGGAACGCTGTTGGCGTCGAAGAGCAGCTTGACTCGCTCCAAGTACTCCGTCCAGGCTCCTTCCCCGTGGAATGGCTCCAATGCTCCGTAGGTCGGCATGGTTGCAGATGATGCGATGCCGGAAAACTTTTACCTCGTCGCCAGGATTGTTATAATATTTTAAAGGGGTGAGCTTAGAAGCGAATGCCGCAACGGGTCACCGACGTGCCCTAACGAGGGCGCGGGAAGAGCGCCCCGTAAACCGACAGTACACGTTGCTGGCGGGAGTCAGACTGGCCCCTCTCCTTAAAAAGTAGGGGAGCGTTTATTATCTTTTCCTTTTCCCCCGTGCAGCTGGGTGCCGCTGAGAAGGCGCCTGTGGTGTCCTTGGCGTCTGCTGCCTTGGGCAATCGTCACAGTTAGTGACACAGCAAAAGATATTGAGCGCGCTTTCTTCGAGCACTACTGTGGGTTATTTGCTAACTGCTCAGTTGACATTCATCGTTTCAAGAACGACTTCCTGTTGTTGATGCCAAGCCTAGACGACAGTACGAAGGAAATATTGGGGGAAGCTATTTCAGTAGAGGAAGTGAAAAGCGCTATTGAAAGCATGCAGAAGGGGAAGTCTCCGGGCCCGGATGGTCTGACCTCAGCTTTTTTATAAACGTCTAAAAGGAATAATTTCACCAGTCTTAGCTGCTGTCTATAATGAGGCATTCGATTTCAATCTACTGCCGCCGTCCTTCACATCCTCCCACACTGTTCTTATACCGAAATCAGAAGAACTCGTTGTATTGCGCGGAGTAACTTCTTACCGTCCAATTTGCCTCACAAATGAAGACTATAAGATAACGGTGAACATTTTGGCTAAGCTATTGCAGACAGTCATTACCGACCTGGTGGGGCCGCATCAAACGACGGCATTAAAGGCCGATCTATATTCTCAAATATACATGTAGCGCGTAGTATCCTCGAATGCTGCGATACAATGGGCACACAAGTGGCAATGATTGAAATTGATCTGGAGAAAGCGTTCGATAGGGTGCCTCATGAAATTCTGTGCATTTGTAGCGGCGCTGATGAAGTTGGCGCGACCTGCCTCGCGCAGACCAGAAGCTCTCGCTCGTGCAACAGAGAACGATTTCGGCAACGGGCCTAACCAGCGACGTCAACAGCCCGCTCCGCCGGCTTATCAGTCGCGGCTACCGGGACGTCCAATACATGCGGACTTCCTACCACATCTGGTGACACCGGACGACAGCCCCGACGCACGCAACGCCGCTCCCACCAGCTCTGCACTCCTGCCCGTCCTGTCCCTCCACTTAGCCTTGACTCTGCACGCCTACTGTTCGCACCCGGCTTTCGGCAGCTTTTCATCGCAATGTACGCACCTCCCATCCCATCCGGTGAGCTCCTTCAGCCGTATCACCGCCGCTTCCTTCCTCGGCTGCCCGGCCTGCCCGCGTTTTATGCCAGGGACCCCGTTTTGCGGCTGGCGCTGCTGGACTCGCACTTTCATGTCCAGCCAGCTGCTGAGCTATCAGCACGCCAGCCGCGAACTCCCACCCGGTCTCCTAGCAGAGCTGCGGTTGCCGCCACCCGGTCCCGACACATACGCCGATTTCACGAAGTGCTTGACGGCATATTTTGGCTTGGAGCTCCCGTCGACTCTCTGCGCTCCTGTTCCGTACTCAGCAGTTGCGGCGCCACTCGAACCACCACCCCTGGCCGCATTCCCTACCCGAGCAGTTTCGGCTTTCCCTCCGCCTGCTCCTACGTCGGCGCCCCACCCCCACCGGTCTCTCCACTATCGTCGCCACCGTATGTGCCCCCACTCACGGTTCGGCAAGTGCCACGCGAGGACGCGTCGGTCTCTTGCCCACCTTCTCAACCAGCTGCCTCAAACTACACCCCGATCTCTCTCAAGTTTGCTTCACCGGCCCCTATGGACGGCCATCCACTTGTGATCTCCCGTCCCACGGCGCCTCCTGCCCAGCCCTGTTTCCCAGCTGTGGCGCCTGCCCTTGGGCCATCACCAGCAGCACCCTCTCTCGACCCGGGCCCGGACTCTCTTCTAGTCCCACGTTCGCCTGCTCCCTCAAACCCGACCACAGTGAGCACAACTGTCATTCCTGTCGCGAGGCCCGCATGCACGCCACCCGCAACGCCTGCCAAACATCCCTGTCTACCTGGCGCCTTCACCAGTGCATGTGCCTCCGCGACAAGCGAGACAGCCCTACCGTATTCTTGCCATTCCGACAACTACGCCCCGGACTTGCTTCTTGTGCCCACAGCCACCCGTCCCACTGCCACAGTGAGCTCGGTTTTGCATCAAGCCGCCCCTCCCCGTCGACCACTTTCCTACGAGGCAGTCCGAAGCCCACGCAGCAGACCTCCAGCCCAGTATCGTGTGCCGTCGTTTCACCGTCGCCAGCGGCTGAGGCATACCCTCTTCTTCTACGGCAGCGGTTTCCGCACGCCATCCCTTCGTCTGCACCCGCTGTGACAGCGCAAAGCCCGTATCGCCCGTAACACCCGCCGCGGGTGCATTTTCTGCAGTGACATTTTCCGGCCTGCTTCAGCCCAACTGGCGGCCCCAACAGTATACCTTCCGACTGCGGCACGCCTAGCTCTCCTCCTTTTCCTCGACTTCTCCCGCCTGTTCCTCAGGTCATCATCCTCATCCTTTGGCTCCATTCGCCCTTGGCGCAGCAGCCAGGCTCGACCGCCTGAGTTTGTTTCACCCACCCGGCGGCCTTCACGAACCTAACCGTGTCCTGGACTTGATTCACCTGTACAAACTTGTACATACTGTTTTTTTTTCCTTTAACGCGCACCGCGCTAGGGGGGGGGAGCATCTGTAGCGGCGCTGGCATCACCAACGGCGCTGATGAAGATGAAGTTGCCGCGACCTGCTTCGTGGAGACCAGAAGCTCTCGCTCGTGCAACAGAACGATTTCGGCAACGGGCCTAGCCAGCAACGTCAACAGCCCGCTCCGCCAGCTTACCAATCGCGGCTACCGGCACGTCCAATACATGTGGTTCACCCTTGTGGGGTGAATTGGGGAGATAAGTACGTTCTCCCCACTCAATCGCGGCTGACACGGTTGAAAGCCGCCCGGACCCCACCCCGTGATCGCGTACGCTACCGAGCGCTCGCCGACCACGGCGGGCCTTACTCTGAGGGAACAAAGGAACGACACATTGGCTGACACAAGCAGGCATTTATTGCTACAGAAACAATAACGCCAGCTTGCAACAAGGTAAGCTAATGAATCGAGGTCGTCCGACTCACCAGCAAGGTTCCGAGCGAATGTTCGCCCGCGCTAGGGCAAGGGATATAAACTCCGCAGGCCGGACGGGACGAGTACGGGAGCCTGTCTCCCCGTCGCTTCTTCGCCCCGCCGGCGAAGAGCGGAGCCGCGAGCGACGCGTCCTCTCGCGGCGATTATCCCAGCCGAAGACCCTCTCCCGCGCGCGGGCTTTGGCAGTCTCCGCGCAGCGATGCTGGCGCCCTCTCTTGCCAGTTAATGTAACTCAAGGGATTGCGCTCAGCCTCGAGGTGAGACCGCCGCTGCACGGTGCCTCGCGGGAAAGCAATCTCAGGGGGCTGCAGGGCAGGTCCCCACATCCCCCCAACCTTAAATAGACCCACGCGCCTGAAGGTACATGCTATGGAGGAGTCTCCTGGTCTTCATGTCCTTGAGGCACGTCTTGCAACGGAGGTCACGTCGACAGCGTCCACGCAGACTTCCGCGGTATTCCGAAGGCGGCGTGAAGGTCTCCGCTGGGACGACTCGCATGGCCCGCGGACTACCGTGTCCGCAGGCCCGCGAATCGAAGGCCGGTGGGAAAACTGCAGGCCAGGATCCTGCAGTAGTCGCCAGGGCAGCAGCAGCCGGAGGTGACTGCTGACTGGTCTCGCCACAGCTGCCCCGGATGGATGCGGCGAACAGGATACAGGCCGCTCCGTCGCAGCAGGTAACAGCGAGACGATGTGCACCGGACAGCAAGCCTGGGTCGCTCCACCGGATCTGCAAAATTGCCGAAACGCTCTCGGCGTGCCTTTAAAGGGAAACTGAGGAGGAATTGAAGTTTGCTTGTATCGATAGAATAGCAGCTCCTGATCACAAAAACACCACTCTTACTGAAAACAAAGCTCTTGTAATGTAGAAAATAGCAAGAACCAAAATATAGGTGTCGCCGCCACAGGCCAATCTCGCAACTACAAGCGTGATGACTTCCTAGGACAAGAGGCGCCACCTTGGAGGAATTTTCTTTACTTCATGGAAGTCGCGAATCTCTGAGGCTGGCAAAGGAAGGTTGCGCACCGCACCGCTAGTTGTCAGAAATCACGGAGTCTGCGGTTACGTCACTTCGTTCTGAGGCGTCATAAGAGTTGCCGTGGCGTCATAAGAGTTCCCTGAATTTGAATCAGAGCGGCGGGAAAAACTTTTTCATCTTCGAATCCAAATTTCGTTGGAATAAATGCATCTTTCGCGCCCGGACAAGCGGCAACAAAGCCATGAAATGCCGAACTATCAGATTTTGCTAACAAAAAAAAATTATAGAGTTCTCCTCAGTGTCCCTTTAACATAGGTCACGGGAGGGGAAACGGCATCCGCAAGGGCCTCGTGGCACAATGCCTAACTCGCTAGCAAAACGTATCGGCGGCTGTGCAAACGCAAAGTTCGAGTGAACAAAGCCCTTTCTTGAGTTGAACGAGACTGCTAAGTTCGTGCGAAGTTACAAACAAACAAAAAAACGGGCGGGCAGCAAAGTGCGCCCCCTCTCAACGACACGGTCCGGTGGTCGCGTGTCTTTTAACGTGGTGCAGGCAGCTCTGAAAAGCCTCAGGCCTAACGACCACTCCGACAACGACCGTGACCACAACAAAGACCCGAAACGGGTTATGTGCGCGCAGCCACGAGGAGACGTCAGCTTTGTGGGGTGGTCCTACCCCGCTCACTGCACGAAGCAGCTTCTGAGCGGTCGGCGCCCACTGTATCGGACGGTGTCGGAGCGCCCGGTGCCGAGCTGCAATACCAGCGAGCTCGTAGCGGCACCCGTGGCCCCAGGCCACCCGGCTCCCGGAGTCGCGACTCCCAGAGTCGAAAAAGAGACAGAGAAAATATATACAGAAACTCGAACCACCCACGCGGCTTCCGTACTCACTCGCTTCGGGCTCGGCGACTCCGCGGGCGCTAGGCCTCGTGCTCCCTCGATGTGGACCAAGTGATTCTGACGAAAAAACTCCAGGGAAAAATGTGCTGAGCATGACGAAAAGTTCAAACATGCTGCAGCGCAATACTCGCACTCAAGAAAGCATGCCGCAGGTCCTAGCCATCAAATTCACTCTAGGCCTAGCACTTGTCAAGTCCGGACAAAGAGCGTTCCTCGAACCGAACCGACAGTCGTCCAATGTTCCAAGAGCAGGCCCCACGTTGGGCTGCCAGATGTGGGGTGAATTGGGGAGATAAGTACGTTCTCCCCACTCAATCGCGGCTGACACGGTTCAAGCCGCCCGGACCCCACCCCGTGATCGCGTACGCTACCGAGCGCTCGCCGACCACGGCGGGCCTTGCTCTGAGGGAACAAAGGAACGACACATTGGCTGACACAAACAGGCATTTATTGCTACAGAAACAATTACGCCAGCTAGCAACAAGGTACGCTAATGAATCGAGGTCGTCCGACTCACCAGCAAGGTTCCGAGAGAATGTTCGCCCGCGCTAGGGCAAGGGATATAAACTCCGCAGGCCGGACGGGACGAGTACGGGAGCCTGTCTCCCCGTCGCTTCTTCGCCCCGCCGGCGAAGAGCGGAGCCGCGAGCGACGCGTCCGATCGCGGCGATTATACCAGCCGAAGACCCTCTCCCGCGCGCGGGCTTTGGCAGTCTCCGCGCAGCGATGCTGGCGCCCTCTCTTGCCAGTTAATGTAACTCACAAGGGATTGCGCTCAGCCTCGAGGTGAGACCGCCGCTGCACGGTGCCTCGCGGGAAAGCAAACTCAGGGGGCTGCAGGGCAGGTCCCCACACCCTCCACACATTCTAGACCATTTGAATGTGGGTAGAATTATTCGAAACGGGGTCGCCATGGCGTACCAGGATTGCACGACAAGTCTAATTGTCAACAAGGTGGCGGGTTCACGCCTTCCAGTCAAGCGCTCGGTGCGTCAGGGTTGCCCTCTTTCGCCACTGTTTTGTTTGTATATAGAGTCATTTTGTTTGAGCGCAATACAGAGCGATTGAATGCGCGGTTTTGAACTGCATCAGTTAGAAGTCCGACTGTTGGCTTATGCGGATGATATAGCCATGTTTCGTAATGATTACGACAGTGTAACACAAGCTGTTAAGTGTGTTTAAAGTTTTTGTGCGGCCAGCGGCAGCTCGGTAAACTGGAGTAAGTGCCTGGGATTCTGGCACGGGGATTGGCCGGAGGCCCCAGACACTTTTGCCAACATGAGTTTTACTACGACTCCTGTTAAATACTTGGGAGTTCCCCTTGAGTGTTACAAAGACAGTGAAGCCTACTGGAGGAGTGAAGTGGATAAAATGAGAGAGAGAGTAAATAAATGGAATGGATGGAATTGGTCAATGTTCTCGAGAGCCACAGTTTGCAACATATTTTTAGTGAGCAAACTGTGGTATGTCCTCCAAGTCTTGTATTGCTCCAGGGTTCATATCCAAAAATTTCATCGGGTGTTTGCAGTGTTCATGTGGGCATCTTCTTGGGAAAGATCAAGCCGCACCAATTTATTTCTACGAGTTCGAAATGGAGGACTCAGTTTGTCACATTTATTTTTGAGACAGGTTGTCAATCGGTTTTTTTAAGCGAACTTTATTGCACCAGGGCATCAATGATGGGTGATGGTGTGATGAATCTCTACTACATCATTCATCACACCTTCACCCGCCAATCGGGTTTTATTTCTTCGGGACGTTAAGCACCCGTTCCTACACACTGTCAACTTCGCCTGGGGAAGCACTTGCCTAATATGGTTGCCTCTGCTGGCAGTACGCCCGGTGGAGTGTATGGTTTTCTACGCGAAGTTGTGGTTTCATGTAGGTTTTTGACGGCGCGGTTTTCTCTCGAATACCTGAGTGAAGTCAACCGGAAAAAACTGTATAAGGACCTTTGTAGTGTGGTTCTCCACGTGCCTTTATATCGGTCCCTTTACAGGGAAGGTATAGGTAACAAGGTACTAAAGCGTGTTAAGGCAATGTTAGTCCCGTCTGGTGTTAAGACTTTCTTTTTTTAAATTACACACTGGAACTCTGGCTGCCAAACCGTGGATGGCTGAAAGAGGTTTTTTCGTTCCCTGGGGCACTCACTGTATAATATGCAGAAAGGAGGAGACAATTGAGCATGTTTTCCTTCAATGCTGGGATGCTGTGTTCCTTTGGAATGTGCTCCAACGCACAATCAAAAAAAGAATTTCCTCTCGATGGGTATGGAATTCGCTACTTGCCAATTGAAAGTGATGACGGTACCCCCTTTTATTTGATCATGTTAATTGCCCTACACAGCATTTGTAAATGCAGAATGGCAGTAAGGGACGGCGATCTCGATGCAAGACTGGCACGTCAATATTTTAAAGAAAGCATAAGGAATTTAGTTCAGGAGAAAAAGATGCTGGAATGGATTCGAGAGTGGCTGTCACGTGTTGAATTATTATTTATTTATTTACAATACCCCTAAGGGCCCTCGTGTGAGGGTATTACATAGGGGGGGGGGGCGATACAAGCATAAAAATATGGCACAGGCATTAGAAACAAAATACACGTAATAATTAATTAAAAACTAGTAATGTACACAAATAACAACAACAAACAACGCAGAAGAAAATACTCAGTAAATGCAGATAATACAACAAAAATACCAAATCTGTTAGTCCATGGTTTGTTTTAACGAATGCTGAAACGATTGTGGGTTAACCTCAGTAGCTATGTGTGATGGCAAGTTATTCCAATCTATTATAGTGCGAGGAATGAATGATTTCGAGTAGAGCAATGAACGGCATGTGACGCGTTTTATTTTGTTAACGTGGTCGCGGCGAGGAAAACTGCAGGGTGTGGCAAAAAGAAGTCGTCGTGGAGGGTGGGATGGTGATACAGTTTGTGAAGCAAGGTTAGGCGAGCGAAATGGCGTCGACATGATAGCGGTTCCAACTCGGCACGTTGTTTTAATGCTGTGACACTGGTGAAGCGTGAATAATCTGAAAAGATGAAGCGAACAGCACGGTTTTGCAGGGATTCAAGGTTGTTTATGATGTAAGCTTGATGAGGGTCCCATATGGCAGACGCATACTCAACTTTCGGGCGGATTAGCGTGATGTAAGCAAGATTTTTTAAGTGTGAAGGCGCGTGTTTGAGATTACGCCTAAGAAGGCCGAGTGCGCGATTTGCTGATGCTAAGATTGTGTTAATATGGTAATGCCAAGTTAGGTCAGACTGAAAGTGAACTCCTAGGTACTTGTAAGTTGTTGTAAGTTCAACTTTATCGTTATTGAGGAAGTATGTTGTAGCAATTCGAGTGGAACGGTTAGTAAACGACATTAACTTTGTTTTAGATGCATTTAGAGACATTAGCCAGGAAGAACACCAAGCCGTTACAGCGTCAAGATCAGTTTGAAGTGATTGGCGGTCGGTTTCATTAGTAATATTACGATATATTACACAATCATCCGCGAATAACCTAATTCGAGACGATACACACTTGGGTAGATCGTTAATAAAAATTAAAAAGAGCAGAGGGCCAAGTACACTTCCCTGGGGGACTCCAGATGTTACGGGGACAGAAGACGAGTTAAAGCCGTTGACAGAGGTGAATTGTATTCTGTTATCGAGGAATTGTTTTATCCATGAAATAACGCTGGGATGGAGATTTAAGTTTGTCAATTTGGTTAGGAGCCTGTGATGGGGAACGCGATCAAAAGCTTTAGAATAGTCTAAAAATACTGCGTCAACCTGTAAGCCAGCGTCTACTGCGGAAAATATGTCGTTAGTAAATCCAGTGAGTTGAGTGTCGCATGAATAACCCCTGCGAAAACCGTGCTGGTATTTGAAAATGATATCGTGCTCCTCTAGATAATTAATTACTTGAGTATGAATTATGTTCCAGGAGTTTACAGATGTTGCTGGTTAATGAGATAGGGCGATAGTTAAGTGGAATGGTGCGGTCTCCGGATTTGAAAATGGGTATTACTTTTGCTGTACGCCAGTCGTCAGGAATTGTACCAGATGATAATGATTGTGAAAAAAGTGATGTCAATACTTGATAGAGGTTTAGAGAGGCATTCTTTAGTATTTTGTTATTAAATCCAAGGTGATCAGAGCTAGTAGTAACATTGAGGTTATTCAAAAGGGCTAGAATTCCTGATTCGTTAATGATAATTTCTGGCATGGAAGTGACGGAAGATGACTGTAACATGGGCGAGGAAGTGGTATCTTCATGGGTGAACACTGAGACGAATGCGTCGTTAAGAAGCTGTGCACACTCAGTTTCAGTTACAGGATCACCGTCAGGATTAGTTAGTACGATTTCGGGGTGGGAACTCGGATTGATGACGCGCCAAAATCTATGACAGTTATTGGTTAACATGGTGGACAGGTCGTGACTGAAGAAATGATGACGAGTTGTATTAAGCAGTGACTGATATTCATGATCGCAATGCCTGTACTTTGTCCATGATGATGGAAGACCTGTTTTGACTGCTTGGCGGTACAAGCGTTTTTTCTTATTATTAAGACGACGAAGGCGATTTGTGAACCATGGTGCATTTCTATGATATCTGATGGTGATGACCGGCACAAACTTGTCAACAAGATTAGTTAATGTGTCTAAGTGATTTCCAATTTGTTTCGACAGAGCGAGATGAACAGTGAGCTAGGAAGTCCTCCGAAAATGATTGCAGTGCAGAGTTAATCCCATCGAAATTAGCGCGGTTGTAGCAATGAATTCGCTTAGTGGATGTTTTCTTTCTACCAAATGGACGAGTGATGTACCCGGTGATGATTTCATGATCGGATAGGCCTTGTAAATGCAAGATATCGAAACAAACCTCAGGGTTATTTGTTAGGACGAGATCAAGAATATTTGCCGTTGTGGCGGAGCGGCGGGTAGGATCAGTGATAAGTTGAACAAGCGAAAAATCTAAGCAAGTATGAAGGAACATGTGGGCTTCCTGGTCACTGGGGTTAACCGTAAGATTAGGCCAATCAATGTTTGGGAAGTTAAAATCACCAAATACAAGGAAAATGGAGTTAGGAAAACGCACGTATAAGTCACTCAATATTCTATGAAATTCACCTGAAAATGTGGCAGTCATATCTGGCGGTCGGTAGAAGGCAGCAATAACAACATCAGCAATACCAATTTTGCATCGTATCCAAACACATTCAAGAAAAGTAGTGACAGTGATCGGGACAGCAAATATTTGTTTCTTTGTAGCAATAAGGACGCCACCCCCTTTTCTATTTTTTCTATCACAACGAAAAAAGCAAAATTCGGATTCACTGAGAAGAATGTTAGCATCCGGAATAGTATCGTCCAACCAAGTTTCAGTTAATATCAGAAGTGAAGCGCACGTTGAATCGACGAGGGAAGAAAGGGCAACAGATTTTGAAAGTACACTTCGGATATTAGTGAAAAGGAAACTACTGCTATTCTCTGAATTAAGACGAGTGTTCAACGAGCATGAAGACGCTGGAAAAGATGAGGTGGCCGTTGGAACCGGTCAGTCGGTCGTGGAAAGACTAACTGGCACCGCTCGGCCACTGGCGACATCCCACAGATACGTGTCCTTATTGATATGCAATTTATCGAAAGCCAAACGCACGCGGTCACCATCTTTTTTAATCGTTTTCGAGAACTGCAGCAGCTGTCGACGTTTGTTACGGACAGCAAGCGAATAATCACGTCCGATGCTAAAATTTGTTTCCTTTAGCTTGCGGCCGTTACTTAGAATGGCTTCAATTTCTTTATCGTTGATAAACTTCGCTATAATTGGCCGTGCCTTCTCGGTCGAGAAACGGCCCACACGATGCGCCCTAGCAACGGAAGTAACAGTGACTCCAAGCTTAACGAGGCAGAAGTCGTTGACAAGTTGCTCTGACGTCTCCCAACTTTCAGACGAGTCACTATCGGCGATACCATAAAACAGAACATTTGAACGGCGCGACCGGTTTTCTAAGTCATCAATTTTATTGACGATGTTAGATAACCCACTTTCGTGATTTGCAGAAGTACTAACAGATGAAGCCAATTCAAGTTTTGTTTCAAGTTCTTGAACACGTTTGGTTAGATTTTCAAGGTCTGTTTTCAGTGTCGCATGAATGTTTAGCACTTTTGTTACCGCTTCAATAAGAGTGGCGTTGCTCGCTTCAAGTCGTAATACGGTTTCTGCCACGGTGTCTAATTTCTCTTCCTGCGCCTTTGTCATGGGCCCTGGGTTTACTTCTACGTCCCCACTGAGAAGCAACAAGCGCAGAACATAAACAATAGCAGAGCAAGCACGCTTGAAAGGGCTGGGCGGCCACGACACTGCCAAAAGGCAAACATCATTGCATCGGTAACACCGAGTTTGGAGATAACTAACCTGTAGAAATACAGATGATGAGCGACGAGACATTGTGGCAGCGTCGTGGTCCAGAGCGTCGTCCAAGCGTGCGCGCTTTTCAAGGGGCGGAGTAGGTAGCATCGTCCCATGTTGCCCGACGAGCAAAGTGAACGTGTCCAGAAACGGCGGCGGTCGGAGCAGCAGACTCGAAGATAAGTCGCAGCAGATTGGCGGTTCATCCAGGCCACGGAATTTGCGCACGCACGGTTCTTCGTCACGGGTATCAGCTAGCTGTACTGCGGGCAGCGACAACAGCTGTCCCAGGAGTGGCAGCAGCAAAACCTGTAGAAATACAGATGATGAGCGACGAGACATTGTGGCAGCGTCGTGGTCCAGAGCGTCGTCCAAGCGTGCGCGCTTTTCAAGGGGCGGAGTAGGTAGCATCGTCCCATGTTGCCCGACGAGCAAAGTGAACGTGTCCAGAAACGGCGGCGGTCGGAGCAGCAGACTCGAAGATAAGTCGCAGCAGATTGGCGGTTCATCCAGGCCACGGAATTTGCGCACGCACGGTTCTTCGTCACGGGTATCAGCTAGCTGTACTGCGGGCAGCGACAACAGCTGTCCCAGGAGTGGCAGCAGCAAAACCTGTAGAAATACAGATGATGAGCGACGAGACATTGTGGCAGCGTCGTGGTCCAGAGCGTCGTCCAAGCGTGCGCGCTTTTCAAGGGGCGGAGTAGGTAGCATCGTCCCATGTTGCCCGACGAGCAAAGTGAACGTGTCCAGAAACGGCGGCGGTCGGAGCAGCAGACTCGAAGATAAGTCGCAGCAGATTGGCGGTTCATCCAGGCCACGGAATTTGCGCACGCACGGTTCTTCGTCACGGGTATCAGCTAGCTGTACTGCGGGCAGCGACAACAGCTGTCCCAGGAGTGGCAGCAGCAAAACCTGTAGAAATACAGATGATGAGCGACGAGACATTGTGGCAGCGTCGTGGTCCAGAGCGTCGTCCAAGCGTGCGCGCTTTTCAAGGGGCGGAGTAGGTAGCCAACGTTACTAGTAACGTTGTAGGTAGCATCGTCCCATGTTGCCCGACGAGCAAAGTGAACGTGTCCAGAAACGGCGGCGGTCGGAGCAGCAGACTCGAAGATAAGTCGCAGCAGATTGGCGGTTCATCCAGGCCACGGAATTTGCGCACGCACGGTTCTTCGTCACGGGTATCAGCTAGCTGTACTGCGGGCAGCGACAACAGCTGTCCCAGGAGTGGCAGCAGCAAAACCTGTAGAAATACAGATGATGAGCGACGAGACATTGTGGCAGCGTCGAGGAATTTTAGCATGAGCGTGTCCGCACATGTTGGGCCACCGCCGTTGTTTTAACAAAGATGTTGATTGTGTTTTAGTGCTTATGTATGAATATGTGTTTTTTTTCATGTGGGCCAAACTACCGGCAATAAAGAAAAAAACAGTGGCGCAGTGGAAGCGTATTGGGTCCGTAACCAAGAGGTCCGTGGATCGAAACCACGGTCTGCTATATTTTTTCTCTCACTCCATTTTACCTGACGTACTCCGTCGCATGCCAGCATGTTGACTGAAATTAAAATATCTTCTTCGTCCAGCAGAGTGGCGCTGTGAGAGACTCTTTAATGAAGAAACAGAGAATTTAGCCGGCGTTTCAATATCGCTGGCATGCTACTGTGCGTAGGGAGGGGAATTTGGGAGATAAAGACTGAAGGAGAGCAGCGTGGAAGAGGTGGAAAAAAAAACGAAGATAAAATGCAGCCATGAAATGGGTACTAAGGATGCAGTGGCGAGTATTGATGTAACCTATTGTCGTGCGCGGCTGGCTTGGACACATCCGGAGCCTCAAGTAATCACGTACGGAACGCCGCCTGTATGTGGACAAGAGTGCGTACGCTGTGATCCATTTCCTTTTGACTCCACATGGAACTAACGAGTCAAGCGGACGGCGACGGAGGGGAGTTCGGGGTGCGCAGACGACCCAGCTTGGCCGGGCCGCATTGTTCGCAGCCCGCTCCGAGAAGCAGCAACGAAGGCGCGTCGGCTTTCATCCCTACCGCGGCGACGCTGCCCAAGGCCATTACCCGGGCGGCGGTCGTTCAGTGTGTGGCTAGGAGGCAATTTTGAAGACGCGTTCCTCGTGTTCACTGTGAGCGCTTATCAGCTCCATATGACTGCCAGGCACTTCCTGTGCACGTGAGGCATCAGGAAGAATTGGGGAGCGGTGGAGCCTTAAGTGGCACGGCTTTCGACAATCTGTGCGGCCCTCGCATGCTCTTTAAGCGAGTAATCATGCCGCCCCGCGGGGGAGGATGGAGTGATCCGAGAAGGGAATTGTTAGTATTCGTGACAGTGACCTGTCCCCTCTCCCCAATCTTTGATTGGGCGTGTTTTACGCTCCTCTGTCTCTTTTTCAATGTGTTTGCCTCTCCCATGTGTTTTATTGGATGTGTTTTCCTTTCCCCGGTCCTTGATTGGATGCGTGCTTGTGTTTTGACCTAATTGGTTGGTGTCCCCACTGAGGGCGGGGACTTAGGGATTAAAAGAAGACGTTTTGGTGGGACCGGGGGTTGATTTCGTCTGGTCACTCTGCGGATCAATCACTATGTACAGAGTTGTTCTCCTTGTTGTACCTTCCGTTCTGTCTTAACTATTTTATGTGTGATTAAACAGTTTACTTCCTGAAGTTCCACGAGTAATGTGACTGAGCAAGTTTAGAACCTCAAGACGTCGGCATCCAACAACTTCTACCTTTCCCCTTCGGGCTGACATCAAGGAAGAGAAAGGGGTAAAAGGAACTCAACTGGCGCAGTCGACAGGATTGCGACGTCTTCCTACTCGAGGCAACTGAAGGAGGGCGGAAGTACAAGGCGGCGGACGAGCTATAGCGTGGCACGTCCAGAGGAGAAGATTTCAAGAGTGACAGCTGGTCAACGCCGACGTGACGGTGAAGGTCCAAGTCAGCGGGCAGCTGAAGGAACCAGGTGACCAGAGTCAAGGAGGGCGCTGTTGATCAGGAGGAGCCGACGACGACGCGGATCAAGGAGACGAGTTCCAACCGGGACCGTGCGGCGCAGCGACCAACTTCCGGGCCAGTCTTCCATGCTGGGGCACCGGCAGCCTCGTAAAGCGGAGCTTCGGTAGCCAGGCGAGTACCTTTCTGTTTCTGTCGGGCTTGTGCTTATGCCAAAGCCTTGGGTTTTGAGAAGTGACAGTGTTAAACAGAAAGAGATGGAGAACGGGGCAGGAAACGGAGAGTTGGCAGCCGCGGGTCAGGCAAATGAGGGTCCGACGTACCCTCTGACAGTTAGCGCGCCGGTGCAACAAATGACCGAGTTGCAAGTGCAATTACGAATTGCTGAACTAGCGGTGGAAAAGGAGCGGTTGGCTTTGGAAAATACAAGGCTGAATCTTAAGCAGAGCGGAACAGCGGGTGGGCTTGGTGAGAGCGCGGGAGCGAGCGGAAGAATGGACGAGGACAGAAGGTTGAAATTTGCTAACCTTATGAAAGGCGTCCTCACGCCGATGCCGCTTCAAGAAGCCCTGGTACCAGGGTGGTTCGAGGACGTAGAGGCCACGTTGGGGTCATACGAAGCTCCAACCCAGTGGTGGGCTGGACTAGTTTTGCCACACCTAAGCGAGAGGGCACGCCTGCTACTCACGCGGTTGTCCGCAGAGGAAAGGAGCGAGTACGCACTCCTGAAAGCTAAAGTGTTAGACGGCTTGAGGCTCACTGCCGCCGAATACAAGCGTCTTTACTCATCCGCGAACAAAAACCCAAATGAGACGTGGGAGCAGTTTGCGGTACGCCTGCAGAACTACCTGGAATACTATTTAAACAGCTGTCAGGTAACTTCGTTAGAAGAGTTCAAACTGCTAGCCGTCGCGGACCGACTAAAGGAAGCCCTCAGTGCAGAGGCGAGAGCGCACGTTGCTCTAAATGATAAGCCAGGGTTCCTAAAACCTAGTGAGATTGTCACGCTGGCAGAAAACCACGACGAAAGCCGAAGATATAAGGTCGGGAAAGCAGCGAGCGCGGCGGTGGCGACGAACGAGGCAGTCGAGGTAACACAGCGCGACGGAACCCAGTCCCGACCAAACAACACGCGGCCCCGGGGACGTGGACAGTGTTTCCATTGCCACGGGCATGGGCACATCGCAATATTTTGCCCGAAAAGACAAACCGCGGAAAAGCCAGACATGGGGGGCGGACGCGCAGACCAGAAATCAGTAATCGCCCGAATATCGGTCCCCTTGCATGACAGGGAGACAGTGCACGGCTCAGTGGAAAGACAGCCCGCGGAGGAGAAAGTCAGCGCCGGAGAGGTGACATTGTTGAGTAGCGGGAACGCTATAAGTGCGCGCATTGACTCAGGGGCCGACATCACGGTCATCCGCAGGTCGCTCGTGCCGCGATATGAATGCACGGGGGCAACAATAAAACTCACCGGGGCTTTCGGAAAGCAGGTTGTCGCGGAGCTGGCGTACGTTCCCCTAGTGACAACTCAGGGAGCACCGCGAGTATCATTTGACCCGTCGGAGCGGGGCATACTGTGCGCAGTCACAGACGAGCTTATAACTGGGATAAGCGCGTTAATCACTCCCGAAGACTATGAACAGCTTCTGAGCGATCGTGTCCATGCGCAAGAACAGGGAGAAGCCGAGGGTTCTGACGAAGAAATCGAAGAGAGGGAGAAACGGGTTGACGAGGTTCTAGCGGGCGCGGTAGCAGCAGATTGCAGCGAAGGGGAAACCGCGGTGGCACAGACGACGCGGCAACGGTTTCGCGAGGCGCAGATTGGAGACGAATCACTCCAGGAAGCGTGGGCTCAGGCTAGAGAGGGAACACACGGCATGGCGGTCCGGGACGAGCTTTTGTTCCACCAGGAGCCTGTTGCTGGGCATCCATGTACTCAGCTTGTCCTCCCAACCGAGCGACGCGCAGAGGTGTTAAAAATGGCGCACGACTCAGTGTGGGCAGGTCATCTCGGCGAGCGGAAGACGCTTCAGCGGATAAAGGCTTCATTCTTCTGGCCCGGGGTCACACGCGACGTGAAGCAGTACTGCCGCTCATGCCACTCATGTCAGGTGAAGTCGCGTGCACGCACAGCAGATCGAGTGCCGATCGCGCCGATCGCTAGACCAGAGGCCGCATTCCAAGTGGTAAACATCGACTGCATAGGACCGATAGAACCACCGTCAGCTCGAGGGCACTGCTATGCACTTTGTGTAGTGGACATGAACACGCGTTGGCCCGAAGTCGTGTGTTTAAAAGCGCTTACCGCTAAGGCCACGTGTGACGCTCTTCTGCAGGTATTCGCGCGCCTGGGAGTCCCTGAAACAGTGTGCTGTGACCAGGGCACAAATTTTACCGCAAAGCTTACACAAGAGCTTCTCAGAAAATTGGGCGCCTCTCCGAGGTTTTCCACGCCGGACCACCCTCAAAGCAACGGTCTGGTCGAGCGCTGGAATGGAACATTCAAATCCATGCTATTCCAGATTATTCAGGAGCACGGACGTGACTGGGATAGACTTGTGCCATTCTTGCTCTGGGCTTACAGAGAGGTCCCTAATGAGACGACCGGGCAGTCGCCGTTTGAGTTAATGTATGGCAGAATACCGACCGGACCGCTATCCATTCTCCAAAAAACTTGGACGGGAGACTGGGCAGTACCAGATTCTTTGGCAACGCCGGCGGCAGAGTACCTGTCAGCTTTGCGCGAGAAGCTGGCCGAGGCAAACGCAAAGGCTAGTAACAACAGCACGGTAGCGCAATGCAGGTACACTGGACAATACAACTTGCGCGCTGTCGATAAACACTTCACAGATGGGCAGCAGGTGTTGTTGCTTGAAAGGGATGGCGAGGGAAAGTTGATGTCCAAGTGGACGGGGCCTGTGACGGTAATGCGGAAGACGCGCCCGTACAGTTATCTGATCAAGCTCGACAATGGCGCATGTCGGACTGTCCACGCAAACAAGCTCAGAGCATACCACGCACGGGTGAATGTAGTAGGGGTGATATTCGAGGGCGACGCGGAGTTCGGCGACGTGCCCACGTTCCCCATGCGCTCAGTGCCAGGCGACGCGCTGCCGCCGGGTGCTCTCGAACATTTGAACGAAGCGCAGCGCCGATATCTAGAGGCACTGATCGAGGAGAATGGCCAGGTTTTCAGCAGTAGGCCCGGCAAATGCACGCTAGGAGCGCACAAAATCGTGCTAAAGGAGGGTGCTCAGCCACGGGCTGGCCATGCATACAAGGTCCCGATGGCGTATCGGAAGGAAGTGGAGAGGCAAGTAGATGAGCTCCTGGAGTGGGGACTAATATATCCCGTTGAGAGTCCTCATGCTCACCCAGTGGTTTGCGTCGCTAAAAAAGATGGGGGGCTGCGCCTGTGCTGCGATTATCGGAAGTTGAATGCGATAACCGAGCAGGACGCCTTCCCGATGAGCCTACCGTCCGAGCTGCTGTTCCGAGTAGCGAAGGCCTACTTCATCAGCCTAATAGACATGCTGAGAGGCTATTGGCAAATATCCCTTGACGAGCAGGCACAGGCCCTCACGGCATTCGTCACTCCGGTGGGGCAGTACGCATGGAGGGTCATGCCCTTCGGGCTTCGAAATGCGAGTTCGACATTTCAGAGGGTCATAAACCAGGTCCTAGCACCGCACCGCGAGTACGCATGCGCCTACATAGATGACCTCGCGATTTATTCAGACACCTGGGAGGAGCATTTGAGGCACGTTCGGGCGGTGCTCGCTTGGATCGCAGCCGCCGGGTTCACCGTGAACGCAGGCAAATGTCATTTCGCGAGACGAGAAGTCGAATTTTTGGGCCATGTGGTTGGGTCGGGGAAGCACAGCGCTAATCCAGGAAAGGTCAAGGCAATAGACGAGATGCCGAGGCCCCAAACAAAGAAGGAGCTCAGAAGCTTTCTGGGCTTAGCTAACTATTACCGACAATATGTCCCCAACTATTCTCGCGTCGTGCTCCCACTGACGAGCTTAACTAACAGGCGGACACCGCAGCGGCTCCCATGGGATGACGAGGCGCAGAAAGCTTTTGATGAGGTGAAAGCTTGCTTGAAGAGCGCATCCTCACTTCATGCGCCTGACCCAAGTAAGGAGTTCGTGCTCGCAACCGATGCTTCGGACTACGCGGTGGGTGCCTGCCTTGCCCAGTGCGATGACGAGGGCCGCGAGCAGCCTATCGCTTTTCTGAGCAAAAAGCTAAGCCCGGCTCAGACCCGCTGGGCGACTATCGAGAAGGAGGCTTATGCCATCATTTGGGCTTAGGGCGACTTGAAGTCTGGTTGTGTGGCGCACAAATTAGGGTCATAACGGACCATAACCCGCTCAAATATTTGACTCTGAGTAGTCCGCACAGCGCCAAGCTGACACGCTGGGCACTCGCTCTGCAGAGATTCGATATCCGGGTCGAGCACAAAAAGGGGGAGCCAAACGCTAATGCCGATGCAATGTCGCGACTCGTAGCTGCCAACTAGAGGCGTGGGGGTATCCAGGGCCTGGAGTTATGTCATGTATGGAGGTGTACCCTGAGGCTTTGGCAACGCATATGGTTCGGCAGCGGCAGATGGTGCTTCTTCGGCTCCGGGCCCGCGGCACGTTGGTCTGTTTTGGTTTTCTGTGTGTGCTTCATTCCAAGATGTTATGCAGCACACTTGGTGGGGAGGTGTCGTGCGCGGCTGGCTTGGACACATCCGGAGCCTCAAGTAATCACGTACGGAACGCCGCCTGTATGTGGACAAGAGTGCGTACGCTGTGATCCATTTCCTTTTGACTCCACATGGAGCTAACGAGTCAAGCGGACGGCGACGGAGGGGAGTTCGGGGTGCGCAGACGACCCAGCTTGGCCGGGCCGCATTGTTCGCAGCCCGCTCCGAGAAGCAGCAACGAAGGCGCGTCGGCTTTCATCCCTACCGCGGCGACGCTGCCCAAGGCCATTACCCGGGCGGCGGTCGTTCAGTGTGTTGCTAGGAGGCAATTTTGAAGACGCGTTCCTCGTGTTCACTGTGAGCGCTTATGAGCTCCATATGACTGCCAGGCACTTCCTGTGCACGTGAGGCATCAGGAAGAATTGGGGAGCGGTGGAGCCTTAAGTGGCACGGCTTTCGACAATCTGTGCGGCCCTCGCATGCTCTTTAAGCGAGTAATCATGCCGCCCCGCGGGGGAGGATGGAGTGATCCGAGAGGGGAATTGTTAGTATTCGTGACAGTGACCTGTCCCCTCTCCCCAATCTTTGATTGGGCGTGTTTTACGCTCCTCTGTCTCTTTTTCAATGTGTTTTCCTCTCCCATGTGTTTTATTGGATGTGTTTTCCTTTCCCCGGTCCTTGATTGGATGCGTGCTTGTGTTTTGACCTAATTGGTTGGTGTCCCCACTGAGGGCGGGGACTTAGGGATTAAAAGAAGACGTTTTGGTGGGACCGGGGGTTGATTTCGTCTGGTCACTCTGCGGATCAATCACTATGTACAGAGTTGTTCTCCTTGTTGTACCTTCCGTTCTGTCTTAACTATTTTATGTGTGATTAAACAGTTTACTTCCTGAAGTTCCACGAGTAATGTGACTGAGCAAGTTTAGAACCTCAAGACGTCGGCATCCAACAACTTCTACCTTTCCCCTTCGGGCTGACATCAAGGGAGAGAAAGGGGTAAAAGGAACTCAACTCCTATGGAATGATGGAGTGCATAGTCCGACGAATGGGCTGACGAAGCTCACTGCAAGAAGAATGCATGAAGGTAACCTGCAAATGAATTTAGAGCTTATCGATATGTCCAATGTCTTTTAAATATGTAAAAAGAAAGTTCATTGCATGTCTCTGTTGCCTGAAGCAGGCTAAGGGGCCTAAAACTTTGTCCATTGTTAGGGGCACTGGGCAGAGCTTCTGCAGTGGCTTCTGCAGTGTGTTTGGCTACTGGGTGCGGCCCATTTTCTTCAGTGACCACTGTATGGTGTCTCTTCAGATAGGAAAGTACACTCGGCATGTACTTCACCCTCGATGGGAGTTGTGGAAGATGAATAACTGTCTGCTCTCAGACGAAATCTTTCAGCGTGCTGTACCTACTTGTTTGAAGGACGTATGGTCACGCCGTGATCTTTCCATTTTTCAAAAGTGGGACTTGTTTAAACAGGAGATCAAAAACTTGGCAATTGAGGCCTCAGCAAGAATCGCTTTCCTGAAGAGACACCACCTTCGTGAGCTTGGGCGCACCCTAACGGAGCTACATGAGCTAGAGAGGGTAAGCCCGGGTGCCTATCTCGAAGAGATTAATAACGTAAAAGCACAGCTTCAACAATTTGCGACAGACAGATATAAGGGGGCCTTGATACGATCTAGGTCCCGAAGGTTTCTTGATAAGCAACCTTCTCGTCGGGCCCTGAGTGATGAAAGAGAGAATGCTCTTGCGAAGGAAATATTGGAAATTCAGTATGGTGATTGCACATACAGTGATGCGCCTGGTATTCTTGCTGCTTTCTTCGAATATTATCGGAAGCTGTTTGGCAGTTGCGAAGATCCAAGTCAGGGTTTCGATTACAGTTCCTTGCTCGGAAACTTCCCTCGACTTGATGATGAGAAGTGTGCTATAGTGAAGGGACCTATCACTTTGGATGAAATTCAATCAGCCATTTCTGCCCTGCAGAGCCAGAAATCTCCTGGGCCAGATGGTATTACTAGCGAATTCTATAAAACATTTTCGCCTTGCCTAGTGCCTGTTTTGATGGAAGTTTTCAAAGCATCTTATGATGTGGGTGTCCTGCCTCCCACTTTTAATTCTGGGCACACAATATTAATTCCCAAAAGCAAAGATACTAATCGGTTGAAAAGTGTTGAGGGATATCATCCAATTTCCCTTTGCAATGTTGATTACAAAATTTTTGCCAAGGTTCTTAGCAGTCGTCTGCAGCTCGTCATTATGGACTTGATAGGTCCGCATCAGGTCTGTGGTATTAGAGGCCGCAGTATTCAAACACATATCCATATTGCACGTTCAGTATTAGAGACAGTATCAGATGAGATAGGCCAAGTAGCTCTGATTCAAATTGACTTGGCTAAGGCGTTTGATAAAGTTCGGCACGATTTCTTGTTCGCGGTCTTGGAGTATGCAAATATTGGTGACGTCTTGCTCAAAGGCATAAGGCTGTGCTATAAGAACTCCTATACAAGGGTTATTGTTAATCAGAAGCTAACGAAACCAGTACCACTAGAAGCATCTGTTCGTCAAAGATGTCCACTGTCTCCATTGTTGTTTGCCCTATATCTGGAACCCCTCTGTCTCAGTATAATTAACAGCGCAGCTATCCGTGGTTTCTCCCTGGCTCAATGTGAAGTTAAAGTTTAAGCTTACGCTGATAATGTCGCCCTCTTTTCTTCTGACAAAAAGAGTGGACTCGAGGCTCTAAACTTGACTAAACAGTTCTGCGATGTATCAGGCGCGGCTCTTAATTTAGAGAAATCCAAAGGCTTTTGGTTGGGTCATTGGGGAACTAGGCCAAGCCAGTTCGGTGGTATATGCTGGAACTGTAGCCCTCTTGAGTACCTAGGCGTTCCGCTGCACCAAGTTCGCAACAGTACAGCCTACTGGGATTCACAGACTGTAACTCTACGGCGGCAAACACAGGCTTGGATGGGTAGGGAACTCTCAGTGTTTGCGAGGGCACAGGTCTGTAACATTTTTTTGTTTGCAAAGCTCGCGTATGTCCTTCAAGTCCTGCATTGTGCGAGGAGGAAGGTGCAAGCAATACATAGAATATTTGCAGCATTCGTTTGGCGCTCTCAATGGGAGCCGATGAGGCGTGACAACTTGTTCCTTCCCTTAGAGGGTGGTGGAGTGGGCCTTATTCACCTTTTCGTGCATCAACTCGTTTCCCGTTTTTTCTTTTTCAAATCGGCAAACGACCCGTTTCTGGTGGCTGTGCTCATTAGGCGGCTTAGTTTTCATTTGCCTTACTTATTCGCACCGACTGTGCAGGCTCGTGAGGGGACTTTATGGGGATTTCTTAAGGAGGTTGCTGGCACTTTCAATTTTCTCACTGTGCGCTTCTCTTTAGATTACCTGTATAGCCTCTCGAGAAAGCAGATGACCCAGGCTCTCACTGAGTCTTTGTTCCCTACACCATTGTATCGGCAGCCTTATCTGGGGTCTTTGGACATCAGTGTTCTAAAGCGTGTTAGGCGGATGTGCATTCAGGCAGCCGCTAAAACGTTCTTTTTCAAACTACACACAGCGACGCTGCCTGTCAAGACATTTCTTAATGACAAGGGGATGTTTGTACCCTGGAATGTGAATTGTCGTCTGTGTAACGTGCCTGAGACAATTGATCATTGCTTCATCCTGTGCCGTGATGCCATGTTCTTTTGGGACATACTACAACGAACTCTTAAGAAGGACATTGAAATTACACCATACACTATTAGATTTCTGCCTGTTGACAAAAACTCTGTTGTGCCTTATGACGTGTTTGTGTTGATGGGACTATTCAGTCTTTGGAAAAGCCGTATGATGGACAGACATGCCGAGCCACCAAGATCGTCCAAATCTGTGTTTCGGGAACAGTGTGCGTTGGTGAGGAGTGTATATGCTGCTCGCGACGAACCTCCAAGCTGGCTGCCGTGCCTAGATGCTTGTGTGTGCCTCCCTGAATTTTGATGTTTTGATGGGGATGCAGTGGTGAGTTAGGGCTATGGGGGGCTCATATTAAGCAGCCCGGTAACTTGAGACGCGAACTAGTCTGATTGAAGTTTCCTCCTTTCTACAGAAGTTCTTCCATGCAATAAAGAAAAAAAACAAAATCCAGCAGAGTGGCGCAGTGGAAGCGTGCTGGGCCCATAACCCAGAGGTCCGTGGATCGAAACCACGCTCTGCTATATTTTTTCTCTCACAACATTTTACCCGGCATACTCCGTCGAATAAATGGCAGCGGAAAGTAAACGAAGACATCGAAGAAACACACAGCATCGTCCTCGTCTGTGTGTTTCTTCGATGTCTTCGTTTACTTTCCGCTGCCATTTATTCGATCATGCACCAACTAGCTCAACAATCCACCTTATACTCCGTCGCATTCCAGCCTGTTGTCTGAAATTAAAATACCTAAAACATATGTCGTTACTTCGACCAGCAGAGTCGTGCAGTGGATTCTACTTCCGGCCACCGAGCGTGACGAACGCAGAGTCATGAGCTCCGGCGGAGCGGCGACGGCGGCCCTTGCTGGCCGCGGAAACAGGATCACCGATAGCGACGGCACGGATTATCAGCTGATACTGCCCCAGCTGCCAACAGGAAGCATCGTTTTGAACACCGTGTTTTTGCACGGCGACGTGCGAGCGAGGCCCTACCGGGTCGAAGATTTTAGGGATGCTCTCGTGCCTACCGGTTTGCTGCCGGACGTGGTGGCACTGGGAGCCTACCAGGTCAACCACGTGTGGGCAGTCACCCTGAACGGCGCGGAGGCTACAAGGCGGCTGCTGGCCTTTAAGGAACTGAAGGTGAAGAACCGTCGCTGCGTCATCATCGACCCGCTGGATCATCAGGTGAGGCTTAGGCTTCACTGGCTGCTGCACGGCGTGGCCGACGAGAATGTGCGGAGCGCTCTAGCGGCGTTTGGGACTGTCATGGACGTTAGCAGAGAGGGGTTGCGTGTGCAGGGTATGAGCGACAAGGGTTCCATGACGAGGACGGTCGTCCTGAAGCTCAAGAAAGGCATGACAGTTGAAGATTTGCCGCATCAAATACGGGTGGGAGGAGAACTGGCCTTAGTCGTGGCACCCGGTCGTCCGATGCAGTGCTTGCGCTGTCACGGCACTGGCCACGTCCGGAGAGAGTGCAAGGTGCCGCGCTGCTCGAACTGCCGGCGTTTCGGACACGAGGACTCCCAGTGCGTCCGCACGTATGCCTCAGCAATGAGCCCGGGGGAAAGGGATGAAGCCGAGCACTTAATGGACGCGACCGAGGCAGAGGACGCGGCGAAGGGAACTGGCGAGCCGCTGCCTACCGCTGTGGCAGAGCAAGCAGCCCTCGCTGGTGAACCGCAGGACACAAGCGTTGAACGTCCGAGGGAACCGTCGCCTGGTCCACCACTGGTGCAGCAGAGTGTCGACAAAAGCGGAGCGAGTACTCATGCACTGCCGTCTCTATCGTCTAAGGGCCAGGAACCGCCAGCCAGTGACGCTTCCGTTACAACTGATACTGGCACTGCAACGAAACGCACCCACGAAGTCTCCGGAGACCACGACGACCAGGAACTCGCAAGCAGCGTTGACGAGCCGCCAGTGAAAGCGGTGCAAGGACGACGGGCTACCTTCAAGCCACGGCCAAACGTCAACGCGGAAAGAAAGCCTGCCGACAAGCCACCGCCGTCTAGAAGCGAGAGCAGACAACCGGACGGCCCCGGAGGCGTCTAGCGGTACGCTAGATGCTAAAGGTGAGCACCATGCTCCGGGCCTCCTTCCTACTGCGAACCGAACTGGCTCCTGAACCAGCCCTCTGTGTAGCTACGTTGAATGTCGGAGGTTTAGGACAGAAACGAAAACAAAGTCAATTGTATCGGCTGGTAACAGAAAATGACATTGAGATTCTCGCCGTCCAGGAGACCAAAGCCGAGGGAGAGGGGGAGACCGGGAGCATGGTGCAGCGTTTCACAGCAACGTACTACGCCGTATTTAGCCACGCTGTAGGACTGTCAGCAGTATGTGTACTCCTTGTGAAAAAGTTGCCCGGTCTTACTGTTCAAAGCATCATGTCATGCCCGTCTGGGAGATTAATAGTGTGTGATTTCCTTTTGTGTAACGCGGAATATCGAGTGATTTGTGTCTACGCGCCGAACACATTGGAGGAAAGACATAATTTTTTTTTGCTTATGTTAGGCAGTACATGATGCCTGAGAAACGCCTCATTATTATGGGGGACTTTAACTGCGTACTGAGTTCTGCGGACAAAACCAGCTGCACAGCTTTTCGAGACAGGAGTACGGACTTATTAGCTGAGGTCGTTGCCGAAGCGGAATTAGCAGATGTGGCTGAATGCCTACAGAGAGCATGCGCGGTAAAGTACACTCATTTCCAGGGTTCTAGCCACGCACGCCTGGATCGCATATACGTTGCTCTGGATATGATCCCGATGTGCCGTAGCTACGAGGTTGTACCAATATGTTTTACTGATCACTGCATCGTTAAATGCGCAGTAGGAACAAAGAAACAACTGAAACACTTTTTATGGGACATGTGGAAAATGAACACAATGCTACTTGGCGACGAACAATTTGTAACAAAAGCATTAGAAGAAATTAACGCAATAAAACCAAACACTAGCCTTAATCTGGGTCAGCCGTGGGAACTATGCAAGCCGCAGATTAAAGTCACAGCAATTGACAGGGCCAGTACGATTCGTTTCCAAGAAAAAATGAAGGAAACCGAGCTGCGCACAATATTGGAGAAACTGATAGCAGAGTGCAAAACGCCCGGCATTTTCAAAGATGATATCAGGAATGTAAAGCAGAAACTGCAGTTGATCGAAGAAGAGCGCTATCGCGGTGCGCTGGTGCGTGCACGAACAAATTCACTGAAAGCAGGCGAGGTACAGTCGCGGTCAAAAATACGCGGCCCACGGCTCCGGCGCAAGGAGCGTCTGCGGGGCCGCACCGCGGCGCTGCTACCTGCGTCGGGCGCTCACAGCGAGGGTGCACAGAGTGACGAAAAAGCTTCCCCCTCACTCTTCCCGGAGCACGCCACACGGCTGATGAATGTCAAGTGCAGCGTTCAGCTGTTTCGCGGCTGACGGTCAGTACGAAAGAGGGCTCTGCAATGCGTGCTGCGTGTGACTTTCAGCGCCTACTTGAATATCTCGTCTTCCCTATGCACAGACCGGTCACGGCAGGCGCGCGTTCGGCAGTTCGAATAAGTGCGCCTGCCTGCGAAGCGTCCGAGTTCGGTTCGCATTCCATACTTACGCGCGTCTCACGTTCGTGTACGCCGCACTCCAGTGCCCGGCGCTTGGTATGGTTAACCCTAATTAGTAGCTGGAGCTCGCTTCTTTAAAATCGTTAATTTAAAGCTTAAAAAATCTAACCACGTTCCTGCTGCAGTGAAATTACGAGTAACACACTACAAGAAACAAAACAGGGCTTCACCGAGTTCACAGACCGGGGTCCTGACGCGACAATAACTTGTTCTGCCCTATTTCTTGAGCACCGTAATGCCCTTGCACCAAGGCTCACCACGCATGGGCACGCGGGGCATACGAGAGCGAAGCAGTATCGAGGCGGCAACGGCGAACCGCGCACACTCCCCTTCATTACGGCTGGCAAACGGCGCAAAGCGGAGACGCGCCCCTTCATACTGACAGTGAGCCGCGAAACAGCTGAACGCCGCACTTGACATTTATCAGCCGTGTGGCGTGCCCAAGAGAGGGTGAGAGTGAAGCTTTGTCGTCACTCTGTGCACCCTCGCAGCGAGCGCCCGACGTAGCTAGCAGCGCCGCGGTGCGGCCCCGCAGCCGCTCCTTGCACCGGAGCCGTGGGCCGCGTATTTTTGACCGCGGCTGTACCTACGAAGCGGGCTTTAGGGATTGAAAAGACAAACGCCCGACGAAACCACAGAGCCGAGATAGAGCGGAATGGCGTTGTGGTGAATGATAATGAGGGCATTCGGCGCCAGTTTTCTGAGCATTATCAGGCGCTATTTGCGTTTCATCATGCCGACTTGGACGGATTTAAAAAGACATTTCATGGCCATATGCCGCGACTGGACGATGAGATAAGAGAATTCTTGGAGCGACCAATAAGTGAAAGTGAAGTGTGCCTAGCAATTGAAAATTTAAACGACGGAAAGTCGCCTGGGCCCGATGGCTTATCCGCCTCGTTTTATAAGTTTTTCAAAGAAAAGCTGGCTGCAGTGCTCACGGTAGTGTTCAATGAGGCGTACCACATGAAATCTTTACCACAGTCCTATAGTACATCACACACTGTTCTTGTACCTAAGACTGATGCCGCAGAAAAACTTAGACTGGTGACATATTACAGACCAATAGTTTTAACTAATGTTGACTACAAAATTTTAATGAAAGTTTTAGCGAGAAGACTCCAAACAGTGATTAAAGACCTAGTAGGCAGCCACCAGACATGTGAAATCAGGGGCAGGTCTATAGTGACTAACATAAGATGCGGTGCGTGCTTGAGTGCTGTGACATCATGAAAGCTTGTGTCGCTGTTCTGCAGCTCGACCTAGAGAAGGCCTTTGACTGTGTCCCACATGTTATCTTGTTCGCTATTCTCGATCATATTAATGTCGGTTCGATTATCAAAAATGGAGTGGCCATGGCGTACAGGAATTGCACCACGCAGCTTATCATAAAAAAGAGTCTGGGGGCCCCCGTTGCCGTGCAGCGTTCTGTACGCCAGGGTTGCCCGCTCAGTCCACTTTTATTTTGTCTTTACATTGAAACACTGTGCTTGGCTATTATTCAGAATGATTCGATTCGCGGGTTTCAACTGCAAGCTTCTGAAGTAAAGCTCTTAGCGTATGCCGATGATGTCGCCGTATGCTGCATCGACCAAGGAAGTTTTACAGCAACGGTTGAAGTAGTGAAGTGTTTACGGGATCTCACGGGCAGTTTAATTAACTGGGGTAAATGCCTGGGATTCTGGCATGCAGAATGGCCGACAACCCCAGACACAATTGCTGGCGAGACGTGGGTGAGCACCCCAGCGAAGTACCTAGGTGTCCCTCTGGAATGCTACAAAAACAATGACGACCTCTGGCTAAGCCAGCTGCACGAAACGCGAGAAAAAGCAGACAGGTGGAAGGGGGTTCCCTGTTGTTGGCACAAATGTGATGCATGGATCCATTTCAGGTTTTTTCAAGGAGGTCGTGACTAGTGTACGATTCTTGTCGGCGCGTTTTTCGATTGATTATCTTTCTTCAGTGAAAAGAACAACACTGTACAAAGATGTGTGTGACAGCATTTTTCCGGAACCATTGTACAGAGCCTTGCACAGTGGAGAACCCGGTCAGAATGTTTTAAAAAGGGTAAAGAGAATGCAGGTGACGCCTGGAATGAAATCCTTTTTCTTCAAGCTACACACTGAAACACTGCCAGTAAAGAAATTCCTAGAGCAACGGGGCTTTTTCTTACCGTGGGGAGCTGCCTGTATGATATGCAAACAGCCCGAAACTATAGATCATGTTTTTCTGCATTGCTGGGAAGGTGTGTACTTTTGGGATGTTCTGCAGCGAACGGTCAAAAAAGATTTTCCACTGGACCCACACGGCATTAGATACCTAGCAAAAACAATGAAGACGGAATTCCATTCGACCTCATAATGCTGGCCGGACTCCACTCTGTATGGCGCTCCCGCATGGCCGGTTTCCATTGTGATCCGAATGCGAGGCCCGCACGGATCTATTTTCGCGAGAGCATAGCGAGATTTGTTGAAGTGCAGAAGTCGCTTGAGCCTGTACCACAGTGGCTGCCGAGAGTAAAAGCCTTGACAGCGCTGAAAGGATTTTAATATGACAACGTCAGTACAAAGCTGACTGCTGCGGCATTTTGTCTGCCTTATTTTTTGTTTCTATTTCTGTGTACCATCATGTGTTACTGCGCACTGTCGGAGACCGGCAATAAAGAAAAAAAAAGCGGAGTGGCGCAGTGGAAGCGTGCAGGGCCCATAACCCAGAGGTCCGTGGATCGAAACCACGCTCTGCTACATCTTTTTTTTCTGTCTCCATTTTACCCGAAATTCTCCGTCGCATGGCAATAATCTTGATTGGCATTGATATACCTGAGACATATGCCGCTACCTCATCCAGCAGAGTGGCGCAGTGGGATTCCATTTCCGGACGCCGAGGCGAACGGACTTGTGTGTCGTGAGCTCCGTAGGAGCGGCTACAGCGGCCCAGCAGGGCCGCGGTTACAGGATTTCAGGCTGTGATGACCCGGATTATCAAGTGCTTTTGCCTCAGCAACCTACAGGGCGAGTTGTTCTGAACACTCTTTTTTTGCATGCCGATGTGCGTGAAAGGCCATACCATGTGGAAGACTTCCGTGACACACTGGCTAGCCTAGGCCTACTGTCTGAAGTTATCGCCCTGGGGGCGTATCAGATGAGTCATGTACGGGCGGTAACCTTCAAAAACGGAGACGGCGTGCATAAGCTTTTGGCTTTGAAGGAATTGACCGTGAAGGAAAGGCGGTGCGTTGTGATAGATCCTAACAACCAAGCTTCGCGTATCAAGCTTCACTGGATGCTTCACAACGTACTGCACGATGACATAAGGGCGGCGCTTTTGCCGTACGGCAGAGTGACGGATGTCTCCCAGGTACGTTGGCGTGCTCAAGGTGTGCAAGACAAAGCGTCCTCGACACGCTTGGTGGCCTTAAATTTGAAGACGGGCGTGACAGTGGATGACCTGTCCCATCAGATCCGTGTTGCAGGTGAACTGGCGCTTGTTGTGGTGCCCGGTAGGGCCACGCTATGCTTGCGCTGTCGCAATACCGGCCACATTCGACGCGACTGCCGCGTGCCACGCTGCGCACTATGCCACCGATACGGCCACGGAGAAGAGCAGTGCGTGAAGACGTATGCTTCTGTCACGCAGAAAGCTGCCAGGGTTATAGACGTCAACGACCTGCTGCAGGATGAAGCCGAAGTTGAGGAAGGCTCGAAAGGAGCAGAGGAGAAGAGCGGCGAGGACGCGAAGTCTCCAGAAGAGAAGTCCGGAGGCGACCCCAAGGCCAAGGCCAGTGATTCTCCGTCTCTCACCGCTTCTGAACCGGAGCTCACTGCGACGAACACGACTACGGGTGCAATCTCTCTAAGCTCGCACGACGGAAGAATTGCTACGGATAAAGCTGAGGCAATGGACGCCAGCGAGACAGGCACAAGTGGTGCGGTGGTGAAGAGAACTCAAGACGAGTTAGCTACCCAGGATGGACAACCGACCGAGCCGAACAACGATGAACCCCCGCCAAAGACGCCGGGTGTGCGTCGACCGACGCTGCGCCCGCAACTGAAAATCCCGCCGGATAGGAGTTCGGCGGTGACGCCCACTTAGCACACAAACTTGGTGTCGTCGAAGGTGCCGGGCTACTACGGATTCCAAATGGACGGAATCACTGAAGCTACCAGCGACACATTCGACGTACGGCTGAAGACGTTACTGGACTTCTTTTTGGTATGTCATGTTGTTATTTTTCACCTTAGAAGTGATAGAAAAGTGTGCCATGTTTGTAATGACATCATTGGTATCATGCTGCTTGATTCAAAATGGCAAATAACTTAAATTCTTCGCTACGCATAGCGACAATCAATGTTAGGGGCTTGGCTGCAAGGCGACGGCAATACCAGCTTAGTCGCATTTGCATGGAGAATGAGCTAGATCTAATTGCGGTACAAGAAACAAAGGTGGAAAAACAAGAGCAGACTGATCATATGGTGTCACCTTTCACAACGATTTATAATGTCTGTGTATGCCATGCCGTTGGAAAATCTGCTGGCTGTGCTGTATTGATACGCAAAAGTGTGGGGATTATTGAGGAAATGATTACTGTGTCTGAAAATGGTCGCCTCATCGTCTTGGATTTTTCGTTGTCGGGAGAAAAGTGGCATCTGGTGTGTGTCTATGCCCCGAACAATGTCAGTGAGAGATGTATTTTCTTTGAACACTTTAATCGGTGTCTGCCTTGTGAAAGGCATCTTATTCTGCTGGCAGACTTTAATTGCGTTTGCTTCTCTGAGGATAGATCTAAAGTGGCATACGTACGTGATAGACGCGCCGAGTTACTTAGCTCCTTGGTGGTGGACTATAACTTGGAGGATGTGGGTCACACAATAACAAGCGGCGGGCGGCCGCAGTTCACTCACACCCAACAAGGTAGTCAAGCAAGGCTTGACAGAGTTTACGTGTCCCTCGCTCTAATTCCCCTTTGCAATAGTTACAATGTTATACCTGTTTCATTCTCTGATCACTGCCTTGTGAGTGTCAACATTGGCAATAAGCAAAAGCAGCCACGATTTAACTCGCACCTGTGGAAGTTGAACGCTAAATTGCTCAATGATGAACCTTTTGTTGAAGCAGTTGAGGAAAAACTAGGGCGGCTAGTGAATGATCAGCCAGAAAACTATTCGACTGCCTGGGAACAATTCAAAAATGAAGTTAAAATGGTAGCGATTGAAAGAGCAAGCATCAAGCGTCGAAATGAGACGAAGAATGAAAAAGATCTTCAGCGCCAACAAGAATACTTGCTAAACGCAGTGATTTTGGAGCCTAAAAAAGTGGCAGACGAAATTAAAAAAAAAAGTGAACTTGAGTTGATAGACAATGAAAGATATAAGGCAGCTATGATTCGTGCCCGGGGCGAACGATTATGGCTTGGGGAAGCACCGAATACACGCTCTCTTAGTGACGAGAAAAGGTATGCATCAAAAAATGAAATCAAACAGATCCGCTATAAGAACAAGGTGACGGGCGAGCAGAAAAAGATAGAGCAGGCGTTCGTGGAATATTATCGCGAGTTCTTTAGCAACGTTACTCGTATAAGTGACACTTTCATTACTGAATTCATGACTTATCTGCCAAAGATAGCACACGATGTCAGAGACAGCCTTGAGGAAGAGATAAGTGTTCGCGAAATCGAGGCCGCTATCGCCGAATTGCCGGCAGGAAAGTCCCCGGGACCAGACGGCTTGGGAGCCACATTTTACAAGGTTTTCGCCCATCAACTGGCGTGTGTTACACCGCGTTATCAATGGGGCGTATAAGACAAGGCAAGTGCCACCGTCCTTCAGAGCTGCTCATGTCGTTTTGATCCCTAAGACGGATTACTGTGACAAGCTGCTGTCAGTAGGTTCATACAGGCCTATCAGCCTTACGAACACCGACTACAAAGTGTTTATGTAAGTGCTCGCCAAGCGGCTGCAAAGGGTGATCAAGCACTTAGTTCGGCCGCATCAAACATGTGGCATCAAAGGGCGAACGATTTTCACGAACCCTCACGTAGCAAGAAATGTGTTAGAATGCTGCGACGACATGGACGGCCAAGTTGCCATGTTGCAACTATATTTGGCGCAAGCTTTCGACAGGGTGTCACACGAGGTCCTCTTCTGTGTATTGAAGCATGCAAATGTAGGCAGCACAATTTTAGACGGTGTAATGATGGCCTATCGAGATTGCTGTACCCAGCTCATAATAAATAAGTCCTTAACAGAAAGAGTCCCAGTGCAATCTTCAGTAAGGCAAGGATGCCCACTGTCTCCCCTCTTGTTTGCTATATATGTCGAACCCTTTTGTTTAGCCATAATTCACCAAACATCAATACGAGGCTTCAAAGTGCATTCTACGGAGGTAAAACTGTTGGCGTATGCTGATTGCATAGCCGTATTTTGTCAAGATCGCGAGAGTGTGTTAGAAGTGGGCAACCTTGCTAAGGCTTTCTGTAAGCTAACGGGCTCAGAGATAAACTGGGAAAAGAGTGTTGGTATATGGCACGGTAACTGAGACATCAAGCCAGAAAGGTTTGCTTGTACGACATGGACAGGCACACCTACGACGTACCTCGGTGTGCCTTTCGAGCACTACCAGGAACCCGCAAGGTACTGGAGCGGCGCAACGGAAAAAATGAAGGAGAGCACAGGAAACTGGCAGGGTCGCGGCCTTGCAATGTTTGCGCGTGCCCCTGCGTGCAATTTGTTTTTAATCGCTAAAGTTTGGTATGTGTTGCAAGTGCTGTTTATGTCCTGCACAAATGTGCAGAAAATGCATCGGGTTTTTGCTGTGTTTATATGGGGCTCAACTTGGGAGAGGGTGAGTCGTGCCAACCTTTTTCGCAAAGTCCGCGATGGAGGCCTAGGTCTTTCTCATTTGTTTATCAGACAGATTGTGTCGCGTTTTTTTTTCTGCGGGACCAAAGCGACAGTTTTTTGCGCACAGTCATGCAAGTGCGACTTGCGAAAGCGCTCCCTGAATTTATTGTGGCTACAAGTGATATAAGATGTCACCGTGTGACTGGTTACTTTCATGAAGTTGTTGTTTCTTTCCGCATGTTGCATGCAAGGTTTTCAATGGATTACCTATGTTCTGTCACGAAGAAGAAACTGTACGCGGACTTAATTGCAAATCTACTGCCGACACCATTGTACAGGTCTGTTTACTGTGGTTGCCCAGGAAAGGACGTTTTAAAACGGGTTAGAAAAATGCCGATAAGACCTTCTGTCAAATCCTTTTTCTTTAAGCTGCACACGAACACATTACCTGTAAAAGCGTGGCTAGATCAGAAAGGGATATTTGTACCCTGGACAATCAACTGCTTACTCTGCAAAAAACCAGAAACTATTGAACACCTATTAATTGACTGTTGGGACCCTCTATTCCACTGGGACATTCTGCAGCGAGCCCTTAAGAAACAACTGCCAATAACGCCACACGGGATCCAGTTTCTCCCAGTTAAATGTGATGAAGGCATTCCCTTTGATATGTTGATGCTACTGGGCCTCCACAGTCTGTGGCAAACCCGAATGGCACTCCGCCATGCTGATGTTACTGTTCACTCTGTATGCGAAAACAACTTTATTCAGCATATCATCTACATGAGAGAAGTCTATCGGGTGTTACCTGACCCTCCATGAGTGGATCATTGGCTTTGATGATTTCGTGTGCCTGAAGAAATTTTAACTTTACTCCTCCAACCAAAAACAGGCTGGTGTGTTTTGTTTCTATATGGAATATCATGATACCGGTAATAAAGAAAAAAAGCAGAGTGGCGCAGCGGAAGCGTGCTTGGCCCATAACGCAGAAGTCCGTGGATCGAAACCACGCTCTCCTTCATCTTTTTTTTTCTGTCTTTCCATTTTACCCGACGTACTCCGTCGTATGTTGAGTGAATTTAAAATACCTAAAAAATATGCCCGCTACTTCGTCCAGCAAAGTGGCGCAGTGGAAGGGATTCCACTACCGGCCACCGACCGTGACGGACGTGAAATGACGAGTTCCGTTGGAGCGGCTTCAGCGGCCATGCCCGGCCGCGGAAACAGGTATTTTGCTTCTGCTTTGTGGTCAGGATCTGAGTACCAGGTTGTATTGCCGAGTCTGCCTACCGGGCGTTTTGTTGTGAACACAGTATTTTTGCACACTGATGCCAGGGCCCGCCCCTACGGGTGGAAGATTTTCGCAATGCGCTCGCCCAGCTATCGCTCTTGCCGGAAGTGGTCGCCCTAGGCGCGTATCGCATGAATCATGTCTGGGCGGCCACTTTCAAAGACGACGAAACGCTGAAGAAGATTGTCAGTGCCGGCGAGCTGAAAGTGAAAAGTGCCCGGTGCCTTGTGATCGACCCCGCTAACCAGGACGTACGAATGAAGCTGCACTGACTGCTTCACAGTGTTCCGGACGAAGATGTGCGGCTTGCCTTCGCACCATTTGGAAAGGTGACGGAAGTGTCGAGGGAGCGGCGGCGCGTACATACACGGGGTATCTGACAAGGGCTCAACGACGAGGCTCGTGACCTTGAGGTTGAACGCTGGCGTGAAGCTGGACGACCTGCCCCATCAAGTGAGCGTCGCTGGCGAGCTGGCGCTCGTGGTCATCCCGGGCAGGGCTCCGCTCTGCCTCCGATGCCGGGGCACAGGACATATCCGTCGTGAGTGCCGGATCCCACGGTGCGGTTCCTGCCGTCGGTTCGGGCATGAGGAAGAGCCGTGCGCTCGTACTTACGCCAACGTCACCGGGCGGGTGAGCAGCGAGGACAGCTCGGAGCTGGTCATGGACGAAGCCGACGCGGAGGAAGCATCGAAAGCGGCAAGTGAGCCAGTGACTCAAGAATCCACGTTGACGCCTCCTGAGACGGATCAACCGGAGATGCTACCCAAAGTCACTGCTGCAACCGGACAGCTGGTTGTAGCTCCTGTAGATACTACACCAGTCGCCAGCATGCCGAGTTGTGCGACAGAAACACCTGCGGATTCTTTGGAGAGCGTCACCAACCTTCGGCGGAACCCATGGACGTTTTGTCAGCCGTAACCGACAGCGCGGCCGGAAAACGTACGCACGATGAAGCCGGTTGTAGTGCACCTCAACTGGACGCCAGTGGTGGAGACGAGCCTCCGACCAAAGCGCCAGGTGTGAGGCGTTCGACCTTAAAGCCGCGGCCAAACGTGCCGGTTGACTCACGGCAGGCGGGTAAACAGCCTCCATAGACTTTTTTTTGTTCGTCGCTGAGCTTGCTTTGGGGAGTGGGGGTTATATATGTGTAATACGAAGGTAGATACCATAGAATAAGGCACCCTTTGTTTTCGAAATGGCAGCTAACCTACGCGAAGTGCTACGTGTAGCCACCTTAAACGTTAGAGGCCTCGGAGCGAGAAGGCGACAGTGCCAGCTCAGTCGGCTTTGTCTTGAGAACGACCTTCACGTAACTGCAATCCAGGAAACAAAAATTTAAAGCCAAGAAGCGACCGACCGATTGGTGTCTACCTTTCGTGCACACTTTGATGTGTGCGTGTGTCATTCTGTCGGGACCTCAGGTGGTTGCATTTTCTTTATTCGAAAAACAAAGGCATAACTAAGCAGTCGCTCCATTCGTGTGAAAGCGGTCGTCTCCTGGTCGCCGATTTCTTGTACTGTGACCTGCCTTTTCGAGTGATTTGTGTGTATGCACCAAATGTAGAAATGGAACGCAAATTGTTTTTTGAGCGAACTGAGTCGTTTTTTTTTTAAATGCAACAAGATTGTTATGTTCTTAGGAGATATGAACTGTGTTTGTCAGGCAGTCGGCCGGGCCAAGCATTCGGCCGTAAGTGATAAGAGTGCAGAATTCTTGAATGCTCTGGCCAGTGACTATTGTTTGGAGGATGTAGGAAATGTTTGCATGACTGGCACGCGTCCGCAGTACACGCACTTTCAGGGCGATAGCCATGCTCGACTGGACCGGATATATGTGCCGACAGACTTTGTTCCTTTGTGCACCTCGTACGAAGTCAAACCGGTGCCATTTAGCGACCATTGCCTAGTGGTTGCAAACTTTGGCAGAAGTCGCTTTAAAAAGCGCTTTAATTGGTCTTTATGGAAACTCAGTATAAAGTTATTGAAGCAAGAAGGCTTTGTCAGTGGAGTAGGGAAAAAGCTAGAAAAGCTGCTCGTGGAGAAACCGGCAAGTTACGCTGTTCAGTGGGAAGAATTGAAGCAGTTTGTCAAAATGAGGGCAATTGAAACAAGCAGCGTTTATAAGGTTTGAAGAAAAACAGAAGGAAACCCAGCTCCGTGAGCATTGCCAACAAAGCGCGCATTAGGCGATAAAAAAAGATACGCCTGCCAAAAAGAAATACGCCAGATACAAATCGGCGACGAGGTGTCGGCCGATAACGATATTATCAAGCGCGTAATCAGAGATCATTTCAACGACATGCTGGGTCACACGCGAAGGGCGGAGGCAGGTTTCCAAAAAGATTTTTTATCGCTTATGCAAAGGCTCGACGATGAGGTCAGAATTCGTCTTGAACGGCCAATATCCGTTAAAGAGTTAGAGGAAGCAATAAGCCTTTTACAAACATTTGAAGACAGAGACTGCCCAGATTTTGATGAAAGTTCTTGTCGAAGCATATGAGAAAAAACGTACGCCATTGTCTTTCACAACATCACACATTGTACTCATACCGAAGTTCTCGGAGCCAGAAAAACGTCTGTTGGTGGGGTATCATCGCCCGATAAGCCTCACCAACGTAGACTATAGGATATTCATGAAGGTTCTGGCAAAGAGAATTCAGGGCGTCATAACAATGTTAGTGGGGAGTCATCAAACTTGCGGTATCAAGGGTCGGAGCATCGCAACTAATATACACACAGCGCGAAGTGTTCTTGAATGTTGCGACGCACTTGGCGACAGGGTGGCAATGATGCAGCTAGATCTCACAAAGGCTTTTTACCGTGTGTCACATGATGTTCTGTTCAGCTTGCTAGATCATGCTTATGTGGGCTGTGTAATATCAGAGGGCGTACGAATGGCGTACGAAAACTGCACAACGCGCGTCATTGTTAATGGGGAGCTGACTGAAAGCCTACACGTACGCTCTTCAGCGAGGCAGGGATGTCTATTGTCACCCCTCTTGTTCGCAGTCTATCTCGAGCCCCTCTTTCTGGCTATGCAAAAATCTGACCGTATAACTGGCTTCAGGTTGCTGTCAGCTCACGTGAAAATCTTGGCTTACGCCGTCGACATCGCTGTGTTCTGCTCAAGTAGACAGAGTATCTGTGAAGCCACGGCGGTCGTTGAGGAGTTTTGCAAATGCACCGGGGCGCAAATAAATTGGGAGAAGAGTTATGGATTCTAGCGTGGTGACTGGGAGGAAACGCCCGACTACTACCCTCGACTTCGACTCCGACGACGTATCTTGGCGTGCCGCTGGATTGCTATAGCAGACCCGAACCATACTGGAGTGAACAGGCGGCAATGGCACAGGAAAAGGCCAGTGCGTGACAGGGGCGACAACTATCAATGTTCTCGCGCGCCACCGTGTGTAACCTGTTTCTCATCTCCAAGATATGGTATGTCTTGAATGTGTTGGGCGCCACGCGGATCAGTATTCAAAAGATTCGCAGGGCTTTTGCCGTTTTTATTTGGGCGTCGACTTGGGAAAGAACCAGTCGAACAAACTTATTCATGACTGTGAAGAAAGGAGGTCTCGGTCTGGCTCATTTATTTGTACGACAAATCGTGTCTCGCTTTATGTTTCTTCGCGACCAGAACGACACTTTTCTTCGCACTGTTATGCAAGTTCGTTTATGTCGATTGCTACCAGGATTTGTAGTATGCTCGGTTGAAGAAATGCGTGGTACCGTGAGAGGTTACCTGCGCGAAGATGTGCTTGCGTACAAGATGTTACAGGTGCGATTTTCAATGCAGTACCTCTCCAACGTCACTAGAAGAAATCTGTACAAAAATCTAATACAAACAATGCTCCCTGTGCCCATTTACCGTTTGTCATATTGTGGAGGCCCAGGAGCAGATGTGCTCAAAAGGGTCAAAAGAATGCCAGTGTACCCATCTTTAAAAACTTTCTTCTTTAAACTACACACAGGCACACTGTCGGTAAAAACATGGATGCATGATAAAGGTCTTATTGTCCCTTGGTCGACAGACTGTGTTTTGTGCAAAAAACCTGAAACAAAAGATAACGTGTTTTTAGATTGTTGGGATGGTATTTTTTTCTGGGATGTGATTCAAAGAACTTTAAAGACTTACCATTACATCCGCATGGCATCAGGTTTTTACCGGTACGAAAAGAGGACATCCCTTATGACATTATTATGCTCCTTGGCCTCCATAGTTTATGGAAAACAATTAAGGACACAATTCAACAATGCGGATGTAGGTGTGAGATCACCACGCGAGCATTTCATTGAAGGTGTCATAAGACTGAGACATATGCCCTCTACCTCGTCCAGCAGAGTGGCTCAGTGGCATTCTGCTTCCGGCAGCCGAGCTGATCGGATCGCAGTATCATGGGCTCCAGCGGAACGGCGACATCGGCCTTCGACGGCCACGGAAACAGGATTGATGACTGCGAAGATAAGGAGTACCAGATAATTTTGCCGACACTACCAACAGGACGTGTTGTTTTCAACACAGTTTTTCTTCACGAAGACGTGCGAGCGAGGCCGTTTCGGGTCGAGGATTTCCGCGACGCCCTGGCCGAGACCGGTACGCTCCCCGACGTGGTCGCGTTGGGGGCGTACCAAATCAACCATGTGTGGGCGGTTACCCTGCGGAGCACGGAGGCAGAAAAGAAGTTGCTCGCCTTCAATGAGCTGCAAGTCAAGAGACGCCGTTGCCTCATCATCGCACCCGGAAGACCAGCAGGTAAGGCTGCGGCTACACTGGATGCTTCATGGTGTGGCCGACGACGACATCCGGACGGCATTAGCGGCATTTGGCAAAGTGACCGACATTACGCGAGAGCGGTGGCGGATTCAAGGCGTCAATGACAAGAGCTCAACGACAAGGACTGTCCTACTGAAGTTGAAGCCCGGTCTGAAAGTGGATGACCTGCCACACCAGGTACGCGTCGCCGGAGAGTTGGCTCTTGTCGTGGCGCCTGGACGTCCAATGCAGCGCCTGCGCTGTCACGGTACGGGCCACATGCGGTGTGAATTTAAAGTTCCCCGCTGTACGAAATGTCGGCGGTACGGTCACGCGGATAGCGACCGTGTCCGCACTTATGCGGTAGCTACGGGAGCTGTGTCGAAAGACGACTCTGCGGAACTCTTGATGGACGTAACCGAGGCCGAGGAATCTGCAAACGGCATAGGGGAGCCCGAAAAGCACGCAGGCGCGACGGACTTTTCGGGACCCTTCAGCAGCGATGGTGGGCGGAAGCCTGAAGGGGCAGAATCTTCGACAAATGGGAAGGAGGCTTCGAGTGATGAAATAAACGTGCCGGCGCTCCAAGAAACTGACACAGCGCTCCAAGAAACCGAGCCAGCTACTCCGAACGAGAACCATCACAAGGGCGGCGCCCGTACTACCAGTGGTCCTGCCCCAGCGAAGCGACCACACGCCCAGACCGTAGCCGATGGAGACAAGGCGGCAGCCCCCAGTGTCGAGGAACCGCCGGCAAAAACGACCCAAGGACGGCGGCCATCCATCCGACCACGACCTAATGTGTCGGCGGAGAGGAGAACCCTCGACAAACCGCCCCCGCAGCCAGGCCTGGAACCAGCACCGGATGGCTCCGGTGTCAAAGACGTCGTCTAGCCACGCGCTAGACGGGAAGGGTAAGCACCATGTTCCCGGCCTCTTTCTTCTGTATGAAAATGGCTCCTGCGTCCCCCATAAAAGTCGGTACACTTAACGTCAGGGGACTGGCAAGCAAGAAGAAGCAGAGCCAGGTATACCGCATTTTAACTGAGCATGACATTGACGTCCTGGCAGTGCAGGAAACGAAAATTGACGGGGAAGATGAGACCGGGAACATGGTGCGACGATTCACGTCTAGGTTTTTTGCAGTAGTGTCCCACGCTATAGGCACTTCTGCGGGCTGTGTCATTTTTGTTAAGAATTTACCGGGACTTGAGGTTCAGGGATATATGGCGTGTCCATCGGGTAGGTGTGTTTTTGTTGATTTCGTGTACAACAAAACATATTGGCGCATCATTTGTGTGTACGCTCCAAATGCGGTGGATAAAAGGACACTTTTTTTTTCAAAACCTAAAAAAGTACTTAAGTTGTGAGAAATCCCTGATCATCATGGGTGACTTCAATTGCGTTCTGAGAGGTTGTGATAAAACCAGTGCACGGGCGTTTAGGGACAGAAGCACTGAGGCACTCTCAGAGGTTATAGTGACGTGCAACCTCGGTGATGTGGCGGAATGTTCAGAAGGCGAGCGCTGTGTGAGGTTCACACATTTTCAGCGGTCAAGCCATGCACGGCTAGATCGCATTTATGTGTCGCCGGACGTCATTTCAAAATGCAGTACCTACAGTGTAGTACCGGTATCATTTTCTGATCATTTTTAGTGGAGTGTGGGATAGGGACAAAGAAAAGAGGAAATCAGTTTTTTTTTTTGAGATGTGTAAATTACATAAGATCATTACAGACGGCATCTTTAGCAGGAAAGTAAATGAAGAAATCGGCAAATTAGAGACGAGCGGGGAACTGAAAGTATGGCAGCAGTGGGAACTTTGCAAACAGCAAATAAAGATAGCAGCGATCGAAAGGTCAAGCTGCATACGACAAGAGGAGAAGCGTGAGGAAGAAAATTTAAGATGTTTACTGGCTAGACTTCTCGAAAAAGAAAGCGAAGAGCCTGGAAAGTGGATGGACGACACCAGAAAAATAAAACACAAAATTGAACTCTTCGAAGAAGAACGCTATCGTGGCGCGCTTGTGCGGGCTAGGGCGCAAGATGTAACAGCTGGGGAGACACCGTCAAAACGAGCGTAGGGAATGGAAAAAACGCATGCTCAGCGAAACCACATTGAAAAGATTGATTGGGGTGGGGCGTTATCCGAAGAAAGCGGTCATATCCAGCAGGCATTTCTTGAATGTTATCAGGTGTTGTTTGCGAAGCAAGAACTGGATGTGAGCGCGTTCAAGGAAAAGTTTCTTGGCGCTTTACCGCGATTAGATGACTAAAAGAAAGAAAGGTTGGAGTTGTCGATAACTGCGTGGTCGAGCATGCGATAGAAAATTTGAACCTTGGAAAATCACTTGGACCTGATGGATGAAGTGCGGCTTTTTAAAAAGCATATAAACACGAAATAGTGCCAGCCGCCGCGGTGGCTGAGTGGTTATGGCGCTCGGCTGCTGGCCCTAAAGACGCGGGTTCGATCCCGGCCGCGGCGGTCGAATTTCGATGGAGGCGAAATTCTAGAGGCCCGTGTCCTGTGCGATGTCAGTGCAGGTTTAAGAACCCCAGGTAGTCGAAATTTTCGGAGCCCTTCACTACGGCGTCTCTCATAGCCTGAGTCGCTTTGGGACGCTAAACCCCCATAAACCAAACTAAACCAAACGAAATAGTGCCAGTACTGACAGCAGTGTATAACGAAGCCTACAAAGTAAATGAATTGCCTCCATCTTACGGCAAATCCCACAAAGTGTTAAATCCTAAATATGATGAAGCAGAAAAGTTACAACAGGTAACAGCATATCAACCCATCGCACTCACAAACGTGGATTATAAAGTTTTCATGAAGATTTTAGGCCGTAGACTACAGTCAGTTATTCAAGATATAGTCGGTTCTCACCAGACGTCTGGGATCAAAGGACGCTCCATTGTTACCAATATTCATAGAGCGAGGTGTGTGCTTGAATGTTGTGATCATACAAATAGCTGTGTAGCCATACTTCAGCTAGATCTTGAGAATGCATTTGATTGTGTTTCACACGAAATCCTGATCTGCATACTCGACCATGTAAATGCAGGGTCCAATATTCCAGAGGGAGTGGCCTTGGCGTACCGGAGCTGCACAACAAGATTAATTGTAAATAAGAGTTTAGGGGCCCCCAACGTCCTGCAGCGTTCGCTGCGCCAGGGTTGTCCCCTTAGCCCCCTTCTATTTGTGCATTTACATCGAAGCGTTGTGTTTGAATATCATGAAAAAAAAAAATTCGTGGCTTCCAGCTTCAAGCGGCAGAAGTTAAGCTGCTGGCCTATGCGGATGATGTCGCAGTGTTCACAGTGAATCGGGAAGGTGTAACCGAGGCCGTGGCATGTGTAAAAGAATTCACCAAAGTCACAGGCAGTAAAGTGAACTGGTCAAAGTCCCTGGGGCTTTGGCACGGAGAATGGCCAACGAAACCCGACCATTTTGCAAACATGTCCTGGGTGACGACCCCAGTAAAGTACTTGGGCGTCCCGCTAGACGGTTATCGCGATAGCGAACCGTACTGGAGAGAACAGACGCAAGCCACGCGTGAAAAGGTTGAAAGGTGGAAAGGGCAACATCTGTCAATCTTCGCAAGGGCCACAGTAGTGGTGGTGGTAGTGGTTTTATTAAAAATAATAGTAAAAAGGAAGGAAAAGATTTTTGCTAGCCCCGGCATCTGCCATCGATACTGAAGCACCTGAGCTGGGGCAGCGGAAATAAAGGACAGCAGGCAGAATGGAGAAACGGGTGCACATTCAGAAGTTACACCGGATTTTTGCCGTCTTTATATGGGCTTCCGAATGGGAACGTTGCAGCCGAACGAACCTGTTCCGGCGGGTAAAAGACGGGGGGTTGATGCTAGGGCACCTCTTTTTAAGGCAGCTGGTGAACCGTTTTTTGTTTTTTCGCGACGTCTCAGACCCGTTCTTGCGCACCGTGTGCCAGGTGAGGCTGCGGCGATTGCTGCCCGAGTTTGTTGTTACCACAGAAGAGCTCTCGGGTGGAATTTTTGGTTACTACAAAGAGATTGTAGCAAGTGTTAGGTTTCTTTCAGCGCGTTTTTCTAGCGATTATTTGTATAAAACTAAAAGAAAGAAGTTGTACCATGATCTTTGTGATATTGTTTTCCCAGAGCCTATGTACAGGGCCTTGTACAGTGGAGGTCCTGGAGCTGATGTTTTAAAAAGGGTAAAGAAAATGCAGGTGCCACCAGGAGTAAAGACCTTCTTTTTTAAATTACACACCGGGACACTCCCAGTTAAAAAGTTTTTGGAAGGAAAGGATTTCTTTTTACCGTGGGGATCAAGCTGCTTAATTTGTAAACAGCCCGAAACAATAGACCATGTTTTTTTGCATTGCTGGGAAGGGGTTTATTTTTGGGATGTGTTACAAAGGACAATAAAGAAAGAGCTACCACTTGACGCGCAGGGAATTCGTTATTTAAGCACAGACAATGAGGATGGGGTACCATTTGATCTCATAATGCTCTTGGGCCTCCACAGTATATGGCGCTCCAGAATGGCAGGCTATTATTGTGACAAAGACGCACGACCTGCCCGAATTTATTTTCGGGAAAGAATGGACTGCTTTCTGGCCATCCAGAAAGCAGCTGCGGAGCCTCCCGAGTGGCTCTCGAGGCTAGAGCCGCTCTGTATGCTTCGTGAATTTTAGTATGACGAAGCCAGACTCATGATGGCTGACCACGACAGTGTCGTATGTACATGGCGTTTTGTTATTTTTTTTGTTGAGTGTTTTCTGTGTAAATGTTATGGGTCAAAGCCAGGCAATAAAGAAAAAAAAGCAGAGTGGCGCAGTGGAAGCGTGCTGGGCCCATGACCCAGAGGTCCGTGGATCGAAACCACGCTCTGCTACATCTTTTTTTCTCTCACTCCGTTTTGCCCGACATACTCCGTCGCATGCCCAGCCTGTTGATTGAAATTAAAATACCTGAAACATATGCCCTCTACCTCGTCCAGCAGAGTGGCTTCTGCACGGAATAACGGCAAGGGTCCACCTGCAAGTACAGACAAACAGGAATCCCCGTCCCCAGACGAAAAGCCACAGGACCCGGGTCTGCTGCTTGCTGCTACTTGAGTCCTGTCCTTGCTGCTCAGGAGCCACCTGTCACCCAGCGATCACGAGAGCAGACCGCCCCTGCTGTAGAATAAGTGCAGGCGCTTCAGCCAGTGAATGTGCCACATGCCTTCTGTACCGGCGATGCCCCTTCGTCGCCGGAGTGCAGCAGTGTGTCGCCTGGAGTGTCAGCTTCTAATGTGTTGGGTGCCCCAATCGAAGTGTCATTCCCGGTTAAATGGAGGGAAGCAATGGCAAAAATAAGGTGGAATGAGAAGTAGCCTGCACCTGCAGAGCATCACCAGGCTTAAACCAATCAAAGAAAAAATGAACAGGGCCCATTCGGCCAAACAGTTAAATTTGGTAGAAAAAGCCAATTGGAAAAATGAAGTGGCGGGCACGGTAACTACAAACGGTGTCCTAAGGGCGCAGCGAGCACAGAGTGGTGAAAAATTCCCCGCATAGGCTGGTTTATTGATGAAATATGAAAGCTTTAATAAAGTATGATGGTGCCCAGAAAATGGGGAAAAAAATCAAACGAACACAGGGAGACAGAAAGTAAAAGAAGGCAATGAGAGTGAAGATATAAACGTAGAGAAGAAGGTGGCAAAAGGGCAGGTGAAGAATGGTTGAAACAATCTGAAAAAGATAAAGAGACAAACACAGGAAAAGGAAAAAGAATAGTGCACGAAAAAAGACTGCCCTGACTGTTGGAAAAAAACCACACACACACACAAACACACACGGAAACCGTGACATGTGGCTCGCAGAGGGGCGGACGTCTAAGACGTCCACCTCATGTGGCCTGGTCGCCTCCCCTGCGAAACCACAAATGTCACGGAAGAGAAAGAAAGCAGAAAGAAAAGCAAAGAAATATTTTAAAAAACAGAAAATTGAAACAGGAATGATACATCAAAAGCAAAAGTAAGGGTGCTTGGGTTTAGAGGACCTAAAGCACTCGAGACCGGCTCTCAAGGACGGAAGCGAGGCGAGCAGACGATGATACAAAAAATAGATAAATAAATAAATAAAAATACAAAAATGGGCAATCAGGGCACCTCAGTGACGCGCCCCCAGCAGACACTCAAAAATGAGATTTGTTGGCCCCGATCTTGCGGGCCAACAGACGACCTTAAGGCCCCACGCCCGCGGGCCAAGGAGAGGAGTCTACATCATTAAGGCAGAGGAGAAAAAAATGTAATGGGGCGCCCCAGCGACGCACCCCAGACGAAGCTCCAAAAGGCCCCCGATTACGCGGGCCAACAAACGAAGTGAAGGCCCCACTCCTGAAGGCCGGGCAGGGCTAAGAAAGGAAGTCTTATAGGAGTTACGTGCTGCGCCGAACGTAGTACGGAATGGCGGCACCAACGAGCGCCACAATTCTGCACAACAGCGCGCATGAGCGGGGCTCACCCAGCCAGCGGCGCCACAGAGCCGAATTTTGCGCCCCCTCGTGACCAGGCAGGCCGGCCACCACCTGACTAGTTGAAGGACAATCAGTCAAGTACTCTTTTACATCACCTGAAGGCACCCCGCATGGGCATTCAGGCGACGACGCTATGCCAAACCGATGAAGGTAGGCAGGAAACCGGCCGTGCACAGTCACGAGTGAAACAATGGGGCGTGGAGGCGGAAGCGATTGGGGTATATTGAGGACATCGGGCACCCAGGAATAAATTCCCGTGCCCTCGTAATTTTACCGCCACCAAGAAGCCCATCTGGCGTGGACGCCGCTACGAAACGCGGTCCGAACGGCGACCCGGGAGCGCAAAACGACCCTGACTCGAGGGGACAGCTTGTGCCGGAGGCAACAATGTCCGAAATTTCATTGCCTAACACTAACGCCTGGCCCGGGACGTGAAAGAGTTTTATCGGCCTGTTCTGGGCGAGCGCATTTTTATGTTAATAATTTGGACGTCACGCGTGGCGTATACTGCCAACGCTGAAAGAAGAGAAAGCGAATCAGTATAAAAGAAGGCCATTGTGTGAGGTCAACAACAACAACAAGACCGGGTGCGTCCCCGGAGCGACCACGCAAATCGGACCGCCTCTGCGAACGCAACCAGCTCCGCAGCGTAAGGGCTGGATGCCCCCTCCACCCGAAACCGGCCGACCGTCCGAAGCCGGCCGCGGGGAGCGAACGCGACAAACGCCGCACCCGCAGAAACAGAGGTGTATGCAACGTCGGTATAAACGTTGTGCGCCGGCAGCAACGCCGTCGCTGCCGCCGCCGCCACGTCCAACCGACAGTGCTGAAAAGCAACATCTGAGGGATGCCGTGAGGAACCGTCGAAAGGCCGCTCCACCTCGACAGCGCGGAAGGACCTCGTCCCGAAAGCGGTGTCCCGCCGACGGGAAAAGAGGTCAAACTCCGCGTTGAGCCTGTCGAGGTCTATCGCCAAAGGCGGGGGCGTGCAAGAGTATTTGCAACGCCTTCGTGCTCGTGGTGGAATAGGCCCCCGCCAACGCCAGAAGAGGGGACCTCTGCACAGACACGAGGCGAGAGCAGAGACCCGAATGGGGACACTCAGTCCACCAAACGGGCGATGCGTACGGTAGTGTCGGCAACACTACCTGGCTATAGAGCAACCTCAGACGGGCCGGCGCCGGCGTGCCGCTCATGCACAGGAAAGTCGCCAGGCGGGCGGACAGCGTCTCGGCACGCTCCTTGAGCCTCCGCGTGAGGAATGAACGAGAGTGTGCGGTCGAAGACGACGCCGAGCAGCTTGACGGCAGGCCTGAAAGACAGGCTGGCACCACCAAGGTGAACTGCGGTCATGGTGCGGCCCATCCCCCTCCTGGGAGGATCGATGAGCATGCACACCGTCTTGTAGCACGAGATGGAAATTCTCGCTTCATTCGCCCACGCGGCGACTCGACCGAGCGCGTCGTCCGCCAACAGCTCAAGCTCCTTTCGGCTGGCTCCAGGCACCAGAACGACAACGTCGTCCGCATACGCCTGGAGCGACACGCCCTCCGGCATGGGCACCGCCAAAAGGCCACGCACTACTATATTCCAGAGCAAGGGAGACAGCGGGGATCCCTGCGGGCTGCCGAGGGTGGGACGCGCGACCGCGTCTCCCGCGAAGGAGCTGTAAACCACCTCTCGGTCAGATAGAAATGACCGGAGCAATAATTAATAATTGGTTTTTTGGGGGGGAAAGGAAATGGCGCAGTATCTGTCTCATATATCTTTGGACACCGGAACCGCGCCGTAAGGGAAGGGATATAGGAGGGAGTGACATAAGAAAGGAAGAATAGGTGCCGTAGTGGAGGGCTCCGGAATAATTTCGACCACCTGGGGATCTTTAACGTGCACTGACGTCGCACAGCACACGGGCGCCTTAGCGTTTTTCCTCCATAAAAACGCAGCCGCCGCGGTCGGGTTCGAACCCGGGAACTCCGGATCAGTAGTCGAGCGCCCTAACCACTGAGCCACCGCGGCGGGGCACCGGAGCAACGCGCAGAGGTTCCTCGGACACCGCCAGTCGGCGAGAGAACACGGGACCAGAGAGTGCCACACGCTGTCAAATTCCCATTGGAAGTATATGGAAACCAGCAGTACATGCAGGCAAGCGTCTCGCATCTGTCTCAATTTTGAAACGAGGGCGTAAAGGGCCTCAAAGCCCCCCGCCCTCTCGTAAAACCGAATTGTGCCTCGTGATGCAGTCCTCGGCGGCTTAAGAAATGGTAGAGGCGATCGAAAATCAACCTCTCTAAAACTCCCCACAGCAGAATTGATAACAATGGGGCGGTACGACGCGGGGACCTCGGGCGGCCGACCGGGTTTCGATAAAAAGATGATTCTTCCCTGGCGCCAAAGGCGAGGGAAGTAACCAAAGCGGGCGAGTGCGGCGGCGCATAAACACTTAAGAGTAAAAAGGAGACGCCGCGGAGCGCGCACCGAACGGCGACCACCCTCGAGAAGACGTAGGTTGGAAAAACATCTACTCGTAGCCGCCGAACGACAACCGCACACCGCGGGCCCGCCGGCGCCGCAAACACCGCCCACTCCTGCGGAAGGGAGGGTAGCGCGTTCTGGCGAAGATAAGGGTCTGAAAGAAGGGCGAGGTCAAAATCCCCGCCCTCCATCAAATCAACTAAAACCCCCGTCGCGCGCCTGCAGTGGTCCAAATTTGCCTGAATAAAAGAAAAAGGAAAATTAAAAGCCATGGGGAAAAGTGGGACGATGAAAAGTGAATGAAATAAAAAAGGAAGTAGCACCAGAAAAACACTGCAGGCGCGCAGGCGATAGGAGGAGGGTGGAGCGTTCACCCTCAAGTTGGACAGATGTCACCCGGGGAAGGGAAGGGACAAACGGAGGGCAGAAAAAGATAAGCGAAAAAAGTGTAAAGAACAGAAAAACGTGTGGGCGAGCACAGGTTGCGCGTGAAAAATAAAAAGAAGTGAATCGGCGAAGGCAGAGGGCAAAAAAGACGAGATTCTAAAAGAAATAAGTAGGTGAGACAGTAGCTCTCTAAAACGGAACGTCGTAGCGACGTCATATAAAGTGAGAAAACAGAAAAGGAGTGTGCCTTCGGCGAAAAAGAAGAGAAGGAAAAGAAGACTGAAGAAAATGGCACCGCGTCGGGGCCAGGCCGAAGCGTGGCGCCAAGCGCGGCGCAAAAAGAATAAAAAGAATAAAAGACGCGCAGCCGCCCACCCATTCGTCGCCGCTGGCTTCGCCTCAAGAGGCGCCATAATCACTTCTTGCACTAAGGTTGTTAACCCTTTCCCGCATCACGGGACAGGACGCCGCACCAGCAGGATGCGGAGACCCCTCGCGGCCCGCCCTCCGGCACTGCGCGCAGGCGACCGCCGCGTCGCCAGCGCGAACCGTGCACGTCTCCGCGAGGTGGGCGCCGGCGCACATGGTACAGACCGCCCTGTCCGGTTGGGCGGACTGGCGGCACGCCCTCCTGGAGTGCCCATAAGTTGCACAAAGCGTACACATGGGCACGTCCGTGCCCTCGCCCACGAACCAACCGATGGCTACCCTCTCTGTGGAAAGGAGGCGCCCGAAAGCGTCCGGGGCCAGGGAGAGGATATGGGTTTTCGCGCCGTTGCGCTGCGCAAGGGTATACCGGCACGTCGTGGTACGGGGATCGAGGTCCAAACCGGGGTTTTCTGCATTGAGCTGCGGGACGACGTCGTCGTTTGCAACGTCACGATCGACACCGTAGATCCTGACGTGCGGGCGACACCGCTCCGCCACCCTAGCGTTCATCACTGATCGCGTGGTTTCATTTGATCTCACTGCGGTGCACAAATTTTCTAAGGATGTCCTGTCTTTGGCTATCACCGTAACGCCAGCGGTGGTCGGACGGAGCACCACGGGCCCTATGCCCGTGTCCTCGGGAACTATGTTCCTTTTTAACCTTGTGATGAGTTCTCTAGGCGAAACATTAGCCGCGGGCGCTGATGTTAGAAACGCAAAGTGATCGGGCGGCACCTGCCGAGGCGCAGTAGCAGGATCGTCAGTCGGCGCCGTGGGAGCCCGCGTCGCCGAACCACGGAGCACCTCCGCAAAAGTAGGAGGCCGAATGTCCGCAGGTGGCACGGGTCCGGGAACGGGCGGGGCCGCCGCCCCGTTTCGCGCCTCCGCGACAGAGGCCCGGGCTCTGGCCTCCGACTACTCCCGGCGCTCCGCCGACCACTTTGCCCGGAGCACCTCGGCCTGACTCCTGGCATCGGACGCCAGGGCACGATACTCCGCGCACCGCAACACAATCTCCCCAAACATATGCGAGATGTTAGTCCGGGCCTGCACTGAAATCTTATTCTTCTCAGAGTTCAGGAATGCGGTGAGGCGCTCCTGAATTTTCGTAACGTCCGCAAAATCTGGCATCGCCGTAAAAGCCAGGTCCAGCCTGGCACCGGCGTCCGCAGCGTCCCCGGGAAGAGTGGTCCGGTCAGGACCAGGCCCGGCGCCGTCCAGGCCCGAGACCCCAGTGGGGGATCGAGAGTCCTGGTTACATCGGGAAGGCGAGGAAGTCACCCCGGCCAGGGAAGTCGACTCGCTTGAAGTCGCAGTAGGAGGGGGCCCGGCGGGCTGAGGCTCCGGGACGGAGGCCAGGAGGTCGTCCCTGTCCTCCGAGAATGGTGATCGGCCCGGGTCTCCGGGGCACCCGAGCCCGCGGTCGCGTGGGGTGATAAGCGATGGAGTGCCAACCACCGGTCGATTCGCCCCATTGGCGACGCAGATAGGAAGCGCCGGGGGCGCTCATGGCCGCAGTGATTGTGGAGGCGGCGCCCGACCACCACCGCCACACGGCGACGGCGGGTTCAGGCCTCGCAAGGGCCAAGCCTCAGTGCGAGGCGCGAAGTCTGGACGCCGCAAGAAAAAAAAGTGAAAAAATCACCTTAGAAGTCCAAGCTGGCGAATCCGCGGCGCAGAAAAGGTCGGTACAACGGCCGCCGGTCACCGGAGGCCCGCAAGCAGGCAAAGTCCAGCGGGCAGCCGCCGAAGAGCGCCCGACCGCAAAAGGCGACCGGAGGACCGCGGGCCACGCAGGAGTCCCGCAGGTAAGGCCCTGATGAGGGACCGCGGCCAGAAAACGCGCCTCAGAGGACCCCGGAGGGCCCCGAGGCAGCGGCGCAGCTCAGGCGCCCCAGAGGAGACACTTTGCCCTCTCGGGCCGCGGTGAAAGTCGGCAGCGCCTAAGTAAAGGCCCGCAAAATGCGGTCGAAAAGCCGCTGGCGGCCTCCATGGAGAGGCCCGCAGATGGTGACAGGACCACAGGAACAACCGCAGGAACAACCGGGGCCCCAAGGCCTGGCCCGGCACCGGCAGCAGCAGGCAGGAGCAGCAGCTCGCACCGGGAGGTGCGCGAGCCAGAGCCAACAAACAGGACCTGGGCGAAACACGTCCGCCTAGTTCCAGAGCCGGCTCTCGAACTCCGCTGTAGAGTCCGCTGTAGACTCTAGAGCCCCTGCTGTAGAATCAGTGCAGGAACTTCAGCCAGTGAATGTGCCAAATGCCTTCTGTGCCGGCGATGCCCCTTCGTCACCGGAGTGCAGCAGTGTGTCGCCTGAAGTGCCAGCTTCTAGGGTGTTCGGTGCCCCGTCGGCTGTCAGCGTGGTTCCGAGTGACGTGCCCCACTCGGCTTCATGGGCTGAAGCCTTGGCTGTCTCAGAAGAGGCGATGAACAACAGCGCACCTTTGAAGCGTCCTGCAGATGATGAGGTGTGTGTCGATGGCGATGTGCAGAAGGCACCTGGTGTGGTGGCATTGGGAAGGGTCACCTCAAAACGCAGGGCGATGTCTGCCCTACAGGCCGCCGATTTGCAGGCCGGCCACCCGCCACAGTACAGGGGATGGCCTTCAATAAGACAAGCACCAAAAATGGCGGGCGTCACAGCATTTCAGGTCGCTACCCTAAACATTAGGGGTTTGCGTAATCACCGAAGGCAACATCAGTTACGGCATCTTTTAAACTAATGGGGTGTGAGTATGGCAGGCATCCAGGAAACCAAGCTGTCCTTTGATGAGGAGACTGAAGCTGCTGTCGAGCCTTTTTTGTCAGCATTCAATGTTATCGTTAGTCACTCGAGAGGCTTATCAAGCGGGTGATTGCTATTCCTGGCCAACACACTGGGGATTATAGCACAGAGTGTCATATAGCACAGAGGATGACGGGCGGCTTATATGCTGTGACCTCGCAATGTCGGGTGTACAGTGGCGAATTGTTTGTGTTTATGCCCCTGTAAAGCAGAGTGATAGACGGCTATTTTTCCTGTCACTAGTAGACCATTTGTACAAGGATCATAAAATTATGCTGTTGGGTGATTTCAATTGTTTGTAGGGATGAAGATCGAACAGTGTTAAGTAAGCGATATGACCCTAGTGCTGCTTTACTCACTGATTTGGCATACGAATAAAACCTGGTGGATGTTGGGCAAGATAAGGGACGTAACATCCATTTCACTCATTTTCAGTGCTCCTCTAGTGCTCGGCTTGACAGGATTTACGTTTCAGCAGACAAGTTATCCAGCGTTTTTGGTTACTGGGTGCGGCCCATATTCTTCAGTGATCACTGCATGGTGTCTCTTCAGATTTTCAGCACAAACTAGAAAAAATACACCACAGGATATGGATGAACATTTCGCTGTCATTGGTGCACCACATGAGGAGAGCTAAACCAGAAAGGAAGATTGAGAAGCAGCTGAGAGTTCTGCAGGTAATGCAAGAATTTTCCGAATAAACCCAAGCTTGTCTCCTACATGAAATCATCTCCATAAATTCATGTTCCATAATTTTCATCTTACAGAGTATGCATATCTGTTGTGCTAGATAGGTCACATGAGGATGACATTAGGTTAAATGAAAACTACAAAATCATTCTCTAAGCTGGGTGAAAAAACAAAACAAAAACCCACCCTCTGGACAACTTCCTTTGCCATCAGTAAATAAAAAACTGCATCAGTGATGCAAACAGTGCATCTTGGAGCATTTATGATAATTTTTTTTTCAGGTCTGCATGCATGGAGTGTACTTAATTTAAAATTAAATTGTATGCAGGGTCCAAAAAATAAAATTACGGCCCAGCCAGTTGCACTGCATAGTCATCCTTTCTACATACCTAAACCAGTTGATGTAATGTGTCAAAAGCTGGGAATATAAACAAAGAAACACTGAGGACTGGTCTGTTAAGTTTGCATTTTTGTGCCGATTTGTGGTAATGTTCACGTTTTTTTTTTGGCAAATAAAATACTATTTAAAAGGGAACCTTGTTTTCTAAAAACTTAATTCAAAGATGTGATGTTAGGATTGAAAGAAATTAACGATCACCTAACCTTGGCCTTGCCATCAAAAAGTTTGCTAGCAAAATGGCTTATATTCGTGACGCATGCATACTATCAATGTGAAGTGCAAACAAGTGTAATCCAAACACAGCAACTAAACAATATTAGCTGGTGCAGAAGAAACAGAGGTAGGCTCCATAAACACTTCCAGGTTGTGATTGTTACACCACAGAAGTAAAAATCGAGTGCTTTAGTGTTCAAGCTTCTTCATCTGAAAATCTCGTTTTGCTGTCTTTAGTTCGACTGCCTTGTTTGTGTTTCATTTGGCTCTGACATAACAGTCGCCCCTCGTTTATGCGGACACCTTGGTTTCCGCCAAAACTGCCCATAATGCGAATCGTCCGTAATAACTAACCTGGAAGAAAAGTATTCATAGTTTGACTTAGGTCTGGTTCTGTACATATTTGTAGGCACTGAAGATGAAGTTGAACAAAAGATCAGGAGCTATAAATTGTGGGGTTGACATGGGGAGATAAGTACGTTCTCCCCACTCAATCGCGGCTGACACGGTTCAAAGCCGCCTGGACCCCACCCCGTGATCGCGTACGCTACCGAGCGCACGCCGACCACGGCGGGCCTTGCTCTGGGGGAACAAAGGAACGACACATTGGCTGACACAAACAGGCATTTATTGCTACAGAAACAATAACGCCAGCTAGCAACAAGGTACGCTAATGAATCAAGGACGTCCGACTCACCAGCAAGGTTCCGAGCGAATGTTCGCCCGCGCTAGGGCAAGGGATATAAACTCCGCAGGCCGGACGGGACGAGTACGGGAGCCTGTCTCCCCGTCGCTTCTTCGCCCCGTCGGCGAAGAGCGGAGACCCGAGCGACGCGTCCGCCCAGGGTGATCATCCCAGCCGAAGAGAGCCCATCTCCCGCGGGCAGGCTTCAGCAGTCTCCCCCGCAGCGACGCTGGCGCCCTCTCTTGCCAGTTAATGTAACTGGCAAGGGAACGCGCTCATCCTCGGGGTACGACTGCTGCTGCACGGTGCCTCGCGGGAAAGCAAACTCAGGGGGCTGCAGGGCAGGTCCCCACATCCCCCCAACCTTAAATAGACCCACGCGCCTGAAAGTACATGCTATGGAGGAGTCTCCTGGTCTTCATGTCTTTGAGGCACGTCTTGCAGCGGAGGTCACGCCGACAGCGTCCACGCAGACTTCCGCGGTATTCCGAAGGCGGCGTGACGGTCTCCGCTGGGATGACTCGTATGGCCCGCGGACTACCGTGTCCGCAGGCCCGCGAATCGAAGGCCGGTGGGAAAACTGCAGGCCAGGATCCTGCAGTAGTCGCCAGGGCAGCAGCAGCCGGAGGTGACTGCTGACTGGTCTCGCCACAGCTGCCCCGGATGGATGCGGCGAACAGGATACAGGCCGCTCCGTCGCAGCAGGTGGCAGCGAGACGATGTGCACCGGTCAGCAAGCCTGGGTGGCTCCACCGGATCTGCAAAATTGTCGAAACGCTCTCGGCGTGCCTTTAACGTAGGTCACGGGAGGGGAAACGGCATCCGCAAGGGCCTCGTGGCACAATGCCTAACTCGCTAGCAAAACGTGTCGGCGGCTGTGCAAACGCAAAGTTCGAGTGAACAAAGCCCTTTTTTGAGTTGAACGAGACTGCTCAGTTCGTGCGAGGTTACAAAAAAAAAACGGACGGGCAGCAAAGTGCGCCCCCTCTCAACGTCACGGTCCGGTGGTCATGTCTCTTTTAATGTGGTGCAGGCAGCTCCGAAAAGCCTCAGGCCTAACGACCACTTCGACAACGACCGTGACCACACCAAAGACCCGAAACGGGTTTTGTGCGCGCAGCCGCGAGGACACATCAGCTTTGTGGGGTGGTCCTACCCCGCTCACTGCACAAAGCAGCTTCTGAGCGGTCGGCGCCCACCGTATCGGACGGTGTCGGAGCGCCCGGTGCCGAGCTGCAATACCAGCGAGCTCGTAGCGGCACCCGTGGCCCCAGGCCACCCGGCTCCCGGAGCCGCGACTCACAGTCAAAAAGAGATAGTAGAGAAAATATACACAGAAACTCGGACCACCCACGCGGCTTCCGTACTCACTCGCTTCGGGCTCGGCGACTCCGCGGGCGCTAGGCCTCGAACTCCCTCGATGCGGACCAAGTCATTCTCACGAAGAAACTCCAGGGAAAAAAAATGTGCTGAGCATGTCGAAAAGTTCAAACATGCTGCAGCGCAATACACCTCGCACTCAAGAAAGCATGCCGCAGGTCCTAGCGATCAAAATTCACTCTAGGCCTAGCACTTGTCAAGTCCGGACAAAGAGCGTTCCTCGAACCGAACCGACAGTCGTCCAATGTTCCAAGAGCAGGCCCCACGTTGGGCGCCAGATGTGGGGTTGACATGGGGAGATAAGTACGTTCTCCCCACTCAATCGCGGCTGACACGGTTCAAAGCCGCCTGGACCCCACCCCGTGATCGCGTACGCTACCGAGCGCACGCCGACCACGGCGGGCCTTGCTCTGGGGGAACAAAGGAACGACACATTGGCTGACACAAACAGGCATTTATTGCTACAGAAACAATAACGCCAGCTAGCAACAAGGTACGCTAATGAATCAAGGACGTCCGACTCACCAGCAAGGTTCCGAGCGAATGTTCGCCCGCGCTAGGGCAAGGGATATAAACTCCGCAGGCCGGACGGGACGAGTACGGGAGCCTGTCTCCCCGTCGCTTCTTCGCCCCGTCGGCGAAGAGCGGAGACCCGAGCGACGCGTCCGCCCAGGGTGATCATCCCAGCCGAAGAGAGCCCATCTCCCGCGGGCAGGCTTCAGCAGTCTCCCCCGCAGCGACGCTGGCGCCCTCTCTTGCCAGTTAATGTAACTGGCAAGGGAACGCGCTCATCCTCGGGGTACGACTGCTGCTGCACGGTGCCTCGCGGGAAAGCAAACTCAGGGGGCTGCAGGGCAGGTCCCCACAAAATGCATTATCCTGGTCGCCATCATATTCAAACTGATGTGCAGTTTGATTTGCCTAGTGTCAATGACATGCGTGACGGCACACCATGGCTTAATGGCGTGTCTTATGCTTCGACTATTTACATCCCATAAAATGTAAGTACATGGCTGTCCTCAGTCAGCTGACAGCTGCCGTATACAGCTTTCAATGTAGTACAAGCTGCAGAGTTTTTCATCCATTAATGCAATACAGCTAATCTTAAGCACATCTACTGTGCCCCTTGTCGTAGTAAAGCATGAAACCAGAAAAAAAGGCATCACTAACGCATTTGCACCGTGTTTAGATGGTGGCATGCACTTGAAATATACGCAAGAAAATATCTGTTTGGGGCAGTTCAGACCAGGCATGTAGCCAGGAATTTTTTTCGGGAGGGGCCCAAAGTAATTTTCCAGCTTGCGGGGGGGGGGGGGGGATTTCCGGACGGCACTACTGTCTATATTGATGTGGTATAAGTACATAGGCCCCATATCCTATGCTTTTTCACCCTGTCCATTGTTTCCACATTAACAAGGCATAAATAAGATAATGACAAAGTTTATTCCGCAGAAAAATTGGTTATAGTTCTATTTCATTAAAGCTGCGAACTGGGCGAGTTGGTATTGATTCATATTTGAACAGCGCAATAAAACAACGGGACACAACGAAGAAAGCAGCGAAGCAGCGCTTGTGGTGTCCTTTCTTCATTGCGTCCCCTTCTTTTTATTGCGCTGTTCAAATATGAATAGTTCTTGGCGGAAAAATCTTCAAGCGCCGACCAATCGTTAAAAAAGATGACGTTTCGGCCCCGGCTTACGGGGGCCTTGTTCTATTTGTCCATATTATCGGGCGGCGTATTGATGGGCCACAACTGCACTGCATTGTGTTTTTTTTTAATTTTCTACCTTAGAAAAGCAGTTTTCAGTGACAGTGGTTGGGGACGACAGCGAGGTCGATACACACCAACCTCAATTTTTTCTTTGTGTCCCTTAGTGGCAATTGCAAACCCTAAAAACCAAAATCTTCATGGGTGTGGCCTAGGGTTATAATGGCAATCAATGTGGGTTCTCAAAACCGTACTGAAATTTACTGCACATGTTATATTGCACAACAAACCATCACTGTAGAGGAAGAAGCCGCTGGTTACTAAGGCGCTTGCGGCAGGTAGGCTTGGAAACTCCAGGCTGGCTCCACTGCCATGGTACCTTACCAGAAGGGCTGCAGAAATATGCCAGGAACAGGTTCCTGGCATCGGCAGCTTCGCACGGGAAGTTCCGGGCATGAGTGCTTTCAAGAGGAAAGTATATGGGCTCTGGCCCGTCCAGTGGCACAGATTCCAGACTTTGGCGCCATCGTCCTTGCACTACATAGCCCAAGTTGTCCTCTTTATCAGCATACCCATTAACTTGGAAATTCAAGGTAAGAATAAAGTTGTGGAGAACGCAGGTGGCCTTGACTACGTAGTCCACGTTCTTTGGGTGGAGGTTGATTGTTCTTAACAGAATTCTCCACCTAGCAGCAGTTATGTCAAATGCATTTTCTGCACATCTCCTGTAAAAAGAACATTGCCTCAGATTGAAAGAAGAAAGAAACACATACGAAAGTGCATGTAGCAGTGACATAGATTCAAACTGCTGGCGAGATTGGAGTGTTTTAAACACAGCGGGGGTGTACTAATGTAAATGTATACCAGATTACAGCATGCCAGCTGTACACGCACAGTAGCTGCTGTACAATAGGGTGGGGCATATATCACATCTGTACTGTTCGTAGACAGCAGACATTATACTATAAGGTATACGTATATATTTGCACGTTTCCGCTATGTTTAATAACAGAAAATAATGAAACAATATGCAGTTATGTGATCCCACACAATACAATCGCGTTCTCCAAAAAAATAAAATTATGAAGCCCTTTTTTTTAGCCGTTCTTCTCTTGCAGCACAGATGCATGCCATATAGTCTCCTTATCTTGATGCACACGTGTTTGCAAATGTATTGCCTTGTCTTTTGCATGTTTTGTCTCCCTGGAACTACATTCCTTACGCAATGCCTGCATTCAGCACCTTTGTGAGAACATGAAGGGAATGTTCAGCAGTTGTACCCTTCAATTTAGACACATATCATGTAAACACAGTGCACAAAGTCAGGAACCGACAGTATCAAAAGCATAAGATTAAGTAGCAATTTTTTTACTACTGCAGGCAATCTGCCCACTTCCATAGATATTTATGACAGAAAAAGACTCAGTTCTCACAAGCCATTTTTAAGATTGGTTCATAAAAAAAAACTATGCACTGTTTCTTGACACCTGCAACATTACTGCACACATCTAGAACATATTCAATTGACATCATCCAAAACAAATGAGATTGCATACCTTGCTCTACTCAGCCTATAATTGAAAATTCTCTTCTCATCCTGAAGCTGCTTATCAGGGAATGGCCGCATGAAGTCCTTCCGCAGCTGGAAAGCCTCGTCTCCAACGAAGGCGTATGGAGCAATCATTCCTGTTGCGGGTAGCTGGGAGCCCAGTGGAAGACCAAGCTCGCCAGCAACCAGAGCTTTTCCAAAGTCTGAATTCTTGAGGACGCCACCATCGCTCTGGCGGCCTTCGGCACTAACATCGATGAGGACGTACTTATAGCAACTATCTACGATTGCCATTAGGAAAATAGAGAAAGTGTGCTGAAATGCAGAGAAAAAGAATTACCACAACCATGTAAGCCAGATGCAACGAATGCAGTTTTAGCTGCTAAAATAATGAATGCTGCCTACTCGCCTTAGTGCAGCATTAAATTTAAAATTAGCTACAATGGATTTATGTAGAAAGTGAGCCTGTATTAAAGCCATCCCCGATCATGCAAGCAAAAAGCAGGTGTACGGCAACCTTTCTGAGATATTTATTACAATAACATCACAAGCCCTCTAAGCGTGTTTACAGGCAGCAAGAATTTTCAGACAATTCAGGTATATTATAGTTCGGTACAACTCTAGAATGAAGCAGCAAGAACTTCTAAAAGGGTCGTCGAGTGTCATGGTGTCTATGTTCATCCCTTTCATCTATGTTCATCTATGTTCATCCCACCTGCTAGCCACCCGTGATGCCATGCTAGGGGAATAAACGCGACATGTCAAACGGTCGACACCACTGGCTGGAGGACCTGCTCTGAGGGGCGTTTGCCACTTTGTTCTGAAGTTGCACCTGTCTACAGTGCAGAAAAAGACAAATAGAAAGGAGGTGGGCAGGAGATATGCCCCCTCCCCCCAGTTACTACACCCAGAATGTCGACGCACCAAAAGTGCAGATTAATTTTAAGACAAAATAAAATATGTGAACGATAGTGTAAATGTCATGGTCATCCTCTGGTTCGGTTTTTTTTAACACCGAGTACTGCAGCAATTGCAAATACATATCGTAAATATCCTATTGTCAGGTTTAGAGAAAAAAAAGTACCGGTACAGAGTGTGTTTCTTTCCTTCCAATGATGTATATCACATTAGTAAAGAAATTGATACAAAGAATTTACCTACACTGGGCAAAATAATTTATAACTGAATTTCCTCTGTCATCCTGTTCCATTCTCAGTAACAAGAGCTGACCCATCGCAGCGGCTTAGCAGTCAGGGCAGATACTGAGCCAGGGGACTGCAGGTTCAATGTCGCTGTCAGCGCCCGTTAAAGAAGCTCAGGTGGTCTATATTAATCTACAGCCCTTCACCACTGCATGGCTCAAAGCTCAAGTGTCGCTTCAGGACATTAAACCCCACAATTCATTTAGTTCCAAGAATGGCTATAATGTCATACTGGGCCACAAGGCCTTAAATAAACTGCAATATTATAGTCGCTTGTTTATTTGATGTCATTCATGCTTTTGTTTTCAGGCTGGAAAACCAGTGAAAACAATGAAGTTCCATTATATTGCAGGTTTTTTGTAACACCTCAGGTGACCTGGAATACAATTTGCCATATCCACCGCTCGGGTGTTAAAGCTGAAACTGCATAAGACTAGAAATTGAATTATAAACTTTACTAGGCATGTAATTCCACATGGTGCTCCATCAACGCTTTTGTCTTACATGCCTAGCCAAAGAAAACATGCCACTGAAAATTGTGTATTGTTTTAAGTGGTTCATATCATAGCGTAAGTGTTATTTCATGGTTGACTATATAAATCACTGCATTCATAGCAATGCCATCACATCCAGGTAGCCCCTTACCAATGTACATGTAACACAAAGGTAGTCTTGTGACCAGCAGTTGTAATGCATTACCGAAAATCGGCCAAAACTCAGATTTTCAATCTTTTAATTTTCGTGTTCCTCGCACAATTCCGCATCTGTATGCAAATTTTCATCATTATACCACACGTAATTAAGAAGTTAGAGTGATTTAAAAATGCAGTACCACACCCACTGCCCTTTATATTGTGGACAAACGACACCCAATTTCGATCGCCCGGCGCATCAAAACTACGCGCTCTACCGTGGCCATTTTGGTCTCGTTCGAAAGCGCGGGCTTTCGGCTTATTTTTTCTTTCGAGCAGCAGCCCTGTACATGCCGCCTTCGCCAAAAAAATGAAAGAAAAATAAATAGCGGCGCGCGCTGCTATTGGCCGGTTTAGGCACGTGATCAAAATGGCGTCGTTGGCAAAAACTTTTGGCCAAAAAATAATACAAAAATAAACATTGGTTGATAATCAAGAATGCGCTAGCATTCAATATCTTGTCTATAAATTGCAACGAACGAGCAGAAAAGCATGTAAAGTTTGCAGAAAATAAGCGATGGCTGGCTCTCCTATTGGCCACGTATTGCAGACAACAAAATCCAATAATTCGTACTTAACCGGTGAATTTTTAAAAATAAATATATTTGCAGAAAAAATGTCGCTTTAACACTTTAAGAGGTTTTTTAATGGCACTTCAGAGGCCAGAAACCTTTTATTGGAGTCGCGTGCTGTTGCGTTGTCGCTACTATGGCTTTTGCGCACTGCGTTTGCACCAAAGTCGTCTGCGCCGTGGACGGAACGGGACATCTCTGTAACGCCACTCTCTGCTCCTGAAAAAAACCCGTCTGTCCCACAGGAAGTAGGTCATCGCCCCATGATGCTTTGAGCGCCCATGGTGGCCCAGGTGCAGCGCTGCCAACACTATGGTTGTCGCTGCTCCTCACGCATGCGCAGCACGGCTCTCCAGGAATCACGCGAAACTGCGCAGCCTGCGGCCAGTAAAGCTTTCGGTTTAAAATTAATGTGGATTAGCCTAGCTGATCCAGAATATGCAAAGCGAAATCGAGATTGAGGTCTCCACTTTTTTATGGAGGCAAAACGCTAAGGCGCCCGTGTGCCATAGGATGTCAGTGCACGTTAAAGATCCCCAGGCGGTCGAAATTATTCCAGAGCCCTCCACTACGGCACATCTTCCTTTCTTCTTTCACTCCCTCCTTTATCCCTTGCCAAGGATATATGAGACAGATACTGCGCCATTTCCTTTCCCCAAAAACCAATTATTATTATTATTATTCTCCACTGAGCCACAGAGCCGGTTGTGCGCCTTTCTTTTCGCGAAAATGGTCTTTGCAAAGTTGTCAACCCGAATGAACTCTATGAACGCACTCGGCTCACTTGTTTTGTATGGTTTTTGAGGAAAGGAAATGGCACAGTAACCATCTCACATATCTCAGTGGGCACCCGAACCACACCGCCCTAAAGGAAGGGATAAAGGAGGGAGGTAAAGAAGAAAGAGAAAACCGAAAATTGAAAGTTGAGGAATGCCCCGCCGCGGTGGCTCAGTGGTTAGGGCGCTCGACTACTGATCCGGAGCTCCGGGGTTCGAACCCGACCGCGGCGGCTGCGTTTTTATGGAGGAAAAACGCTAAGGCGCCCGTGTGCTGTGCGATGTCAGTGCACGTTAAAGATCCCCAGGCGGTCGAAATTATTCCGGAGCCCTCCACTACGGACCTATTTCTTCCTCTCTTCTTTCACTCCCTCCTTTATCCCTTCCCTTACGGCGCGGTTCAGGTGTCCAACGATATATGAGACAGATACTGCGCCATTTCCTTTCCACCAAAAACCAATTATTATTATTATTATTTTGAGGAATTATTAATGCGCGGTGCAGCGGCGGAGCTTAGTGCTACTAGTGGCACATGCACAGTAGTGACTAGGGAGCAAGCGAGAGAGAGAGAAATATCCACAACGAGGAGGCACGTTGTGACGTCATGTGCCTCCTCGGAGCACCGCCAGGACGAAATCGCAAGTTCGTGGCCAGTAAAGCTTTCGCCTTAAAATCAGTTTAGTAATGAGTTGCCCGCCGTGGTGGCTTAGTGCCAAGGGCGCTCGGCTACTAGTGGCGAATGCGCAGTTGTGACTAGGGATCGAGAGAGAGAAATGCGCATGCACAGCACGGCTCTCCAGGAATCACATGAAACTGCTCAACCTGCGGCCAGTAAAGCTTTCGCTTTAAAAAGCCACTAATCAGCTGTACAATGCTCCCTACTGGCTTCCCCTTGTGATGTGCCCTTTCGCTACCAACCTCTGCACCTGTACATTTACTTGTAAAAAGACATGACTGTCAGTGAGGTAATGGCTCGAAGCACTATAGTAGCATTGAATTTTGAAGAAGTTTACATAGTGAGAAGAGCACGAGTGCCAAAATAATAAGGGGAAGGGTACAGAACAGTACTAACAATATGATGCTACTTTATTTAAAAAACAAATTTTATATATACATATGTATATAACAAAGGGAGAGTGATGTACAAGCTGTCTTTTAACAATGGCAAAAGAGTGAAGAATCAATGTCACAGTTAAGCTTTATCTTAGCTGCAAAATTTTACAATTAGAACAGTGATTTTTTTTCTTTTCTTTAGAAACCATTATTTCACAATGACTGATGAACTATAAGTTTAAAAAATTGTGCACCAGAAAGTGTATCCCTTGCCCTACCAACAATAGCCGTCAGAATTTTTGTGTACTTATCACTGATGTAGAGCTATAAAAGCAATTATATCAGTAATAACTAAACAGTGGTGGGAAGTCATGAGCATTTTGGAGCAGGTTTTTCAGCAGGTTTAAATAAATTTATGGCAGGACCTCGATGCTACAGATCAGGCAGACCCACAGATTGATGCAGTTCAATATGCAGTTTTCTAGACTTCAAAAAAAAGCCTTAGCACTATCTGAAAGCATGCAAGAAGAAAACCAATTTCAGTTTCACGAGTAGGTAGCAGACTACTTTTTTTTGGCACCTGACAGATACCTTCATCTGTTCTCTTTCCTGCTAGAGTAAGCAGTGCTTGGCTGTTCCCAAAGTACATAACTCAGGTCTTCAAGCCTCGTACGCCCCCATGACCAACCATTTTGCCTTCAAAGGCATCCGTTCGGCAACTTCAGTTAGTATGTCCGTCTTAAAGGCAACAGCACTTGTATGTGTAACTGAACCACACTGCAAGTGCTTTGTTCTCGACACAAAAATGCTATTATGGCAAACTAAGGCAAGAGGAAAAGCGGCAAGGAGGAAACACCATGGCTGGGCTCAAGGTACCCAAGCCCGGATGTGGCGACAGAGTGCAATGCAAGTGGTGGTTTGGTGGCATACTAGATGACACACACAGAAAATGGCACCGCATTGTGCTCTACAAGAGGACACAGAGACATGTTTTGGTTTTGGTTTGGGGGTTTAAAATCCTAAAGTGGCTCAGGCTATGAGAGATGCCGCAGTGGAGGGCTCCGGATAATTTCGAACACCTGGGTTTCATCAACGTGCACAGACGTCGCACTGTACACAGGCCTCTAGCATTTCCCTTCCATTGAAATGCGACCGCCACAGCTGGGATCAAACCAGCGTATTTTTTTTTGTCGACAGCCGAACACAATATCCACTGAGCCACCGTGGCGGCTGGACACAGAGAAATTCCTAGAGTGAAACTACAGTGGAGTCCACTTATAACGTAACAATCTTTAGCACAAGACCGGTTATAATGCGGATTTTTTTTTTTACCACCGGTATTCCTACCATAGAACTCATTGTAAAGGCAGACCACTTAATGCGCAGGTGCATGAGCCAGACTGAAGCCAGCCATACGTCACAGTGAAGGGCTCAGGAAATTTCAACCACCTGAGGTTCTTTACCGTGCACTAACATCGCACAGTACTGGGCCTCTAGCGTTTCACTACCATCGAAATGCGACCGCCGTGGCCGGGATCGAAGCCGCGTCTTTCGGGTCAGCAGCTGAGCGCCATAACCACTGAACCACTGTGGCGACCTTATGTCGTTTTAAACCACCGAGAGGAACAAACTGCTCACTAGATGATATGAAGGCACTGTTGAGCAAAACACCTACATCACAATCTAGCACTGGGGCAGCACCACTTTTGAGCATTACTGATGACTTATTTGATCATGTTAGTTAGTTACATTGATTTTAATGGCGCAAAAGCAACTGAGGCTATGATGCGCCAAACACATGGTTAGAGCTTTTGTTAAAGGTTACACTTTTTATATCTAAATATTGTTTAAAATATTGGCTTCTCTGAGAAACTTAAAAATGCTTGAAAAATCAACCAGTGCTTGATCACCCAAAAGTAACATGAGGTGTAGTGGGATATATTCATTGTAGAATGTTGTGAAATATTTTTTTCTCAGTTGTTCCAGTTTTGCGCAAACAATTAAAATGTGGTTTACCGTGAGTTCATCGCCACACATTTCGCAGAGAGGTTTGTCTTTTTTTGTCAGTAAGAAGTTGTGTGTAAGGTGCATGTGTCCAATGCGTAGTCGATACAAAATAACTTCTGTAAAATGTTCCTGATGTTTACATGATCTCCATTCTCCCAAAACGGGTTTTATAGAATGTAGTTTGTTGTTTTTCTGTTCTTCCCATGCAACCTGCCACTTATTCCTGAGTTTACTGTGCAGTAATTTAGTAAAATCCCTCTGTGGTATGTTCACCTGTTTTATATGTCCAATTCAGCTTGTGCTGCGCAAGCAACTGCTCTCTCATTACCTAAAATTCCAACATGGCTAGGGACCCAGCAGAATATAATGTTATGTTTTTGCTTTGTGATTTTAACTATATTATGTATAATTTTTCCTATTATGGATTCAGCAGCATTTGTAGAGTGTAGCACTTTAAGCATACTAAGTGAATCGGTGTAAATGATGCTATTTTTTATGTTTTGTTTTACTATTTGTTCTACAGCTATAAAGATGGCATAACACTCCGCAGTAAATACTGATGCATACTGTGGCAATCGTATCATTTTTTCGTTTTTTCCTTGAATTACTGCACTTCCGACATGACTTTGTTTTTCAGCCATAAGTGTAAAATTCAGTGTAGATGTCATATTTTTCTTGTAGTACAAAGAACTCTTGCAGTATGTGCTCGTGTGGCATTTCCTCTTTGTTTACGTGTGTCAGTGTGAAGTCACACACCGAAGGGAGGCTGTACCATGGTGGCAGATATTCATGTCTTTGTGCAATATTCGGTAGGGCGTCCAGCACTGCTAACTCTTCACATTTATCTTCAAAGCGCATTATTAGAGGCCTGATAAAATGTGGTTTATTACTAATAATCTTCTAGAAGGGCACTTGGTAACAATGGGATAGCAGAGATGTTTAGGAAGAGAACGGGTTTTTAGGATGTACGTGCATGTAAGTGCGACTCTTCTATCCTCTAGTGTGGGCTCATTAGCTTCAACATAGACTACCGGGGATGTTCTATATGCTCCAGTTGATAGGCGCAGACCAAGATTATGAACAGGGTCCAGTCGTTTCAAGTAGGATGCTCTTGCTGAAACATATACTATGCACCCGTAGTCCAGTTTAGAGTTCACCAAAGAGCGATATATTTGTAATAGGCATGCTCTATCGGACCCCCACCGTTTTCGCGAGAGTACCCTTATTACATTGAGGGCTTAGGATGCTTTCTTTTTAAGCTTGTTAATGTGTGGTAGGAATTAAGTTTCTTGTCAAAAGTGACGCCTAAAAATTTATGTTCCTGTTTGACTGGCAGTGTGGTTTCATTCAAGCACAGATGGGATCGGCCTGTAGGCCTCGTCGTAGTGAGAACAGAACAGCTACTGTTTTTTGAGGAGAGCACTTGAATCCATTTTTCTCTGCCCAAGCAGCCAGTTTATTTAGTGTGATTTGTATTTGTCTCTCGCAGGACAGTATGTTGGAAGAAGTGTACGCAATCTGTAGGTCATCTACATAAACTGAATACATTACGGACTTGGGTATTACTTCGGCCAAAGAATTCATTTTCACTATGAAGAGTGTCGTGCTTAAAATGCATCCCTGGGGTACGCCATTCTCTTGGGTGATTGTCATTGACAGAGTTGCTCCTAGACGGACTCTGAATGTGCGGTTAGTCAGGAAGTCGTTCAAGCAGTTCAGCATCCTGCCGCGGATCCATAGCTCTGCTAGGTCATGGAGGATGCCAAACTTCCACGTGGTATCATAGGCCTTCTCCAAATCGAAGAAGACCCCGATACAGTGCTGTTTGTGGATGAATGCCTCCCGGATGGTGTTTTCTAGGCGGACAAGGTGATCAGTGGTCGAGCATGCTTTCTTAAATCCATATTGACGTACATCTAAGAGTCGACGAGATTCAAGTGTGAAAGTCAGTCTAATGTTTATTATGCTTTCGAAAGATTTAGCAATGCAGCTGGTGAGGGCTATCGGTCTGTAATTGTTAGGACTTGTTGGTGGTTTTCCGGGTTTCAGAAAAGGTACTATTATTGGTTTCTTCCACTCCTCAGGTATATTCCCAGTTGTCCATATTTTGTTAAAGAATTTTAACAATGCCTGCACGGCAGCCTCAGAGAGATGGGCAAGCATAGTGTAATGCACATTATCTGGGCCTGGTGCTGTCTTTTACCAGAAGATAATACCCTAATCAATTCCTGGAGTGTGATGGGTTGATTGTAGTCCTCGTGCATACCTGCTGCAAATGGAAGTTTTTGATTTTTCTGCTATTGCTTTGTACTTCTGGAACGTGTTTGTGTAATTGGACGAACTGGAAACTTCAGCAAAATGCTCGCACAGTATGTTGGCCTGTTCTTATAATGATGTTTGTGTCCCGGGTGTAGTCAATAGAGGAAGTGTGAAAGGGGTATGGTCACTATTGAATCTACGAACCTTTTCCCACATTCTTTTTGAGGTTATTGAGCTGTTTATTGAGGATACATATTTCTGCCACGAGGACTTCTCGGCATTTCTTAGAACGAATCGCGCTCTGGCCTTGGCCCTCTTAAAGGCAATCAAGTTCTCCGCTGTGGGATACCGACGCAGAGAGCCCCAAGCTTTATTTTGTTCTTTTTTTGCCAATGTGCATTCTTGTGTCCACCATACTTTATGTTTTTGTGTAAAAGTACTGTTGTTTGCGGTATGGCTAGTGTAGCGGCCGATATTATGCATGTAGTAAACTTTAAATTAATTTCGTCTATGCTGAGGTCTTCACAAAGTTCTTTTTCTAGTGTGGCACTTGCTGTAAAAAGTGACCAGTCGGCGAGGTGAAGTTTCCAGTGCCGTGGTCTTGTGGGGATGACTGGAGTAGACGATGAGAGGTTGATGATAGTAGGTAGGTGATCACTTCCCAGAGGGTCATTTAAAACATCCCATTTAAAATCGTTAAAAAGCGATGGTGATGTGAAAGCTAAATCGAGGAAGCTCATTTTTGCCGAGCTTGGGCAACAATAAGTGGCTTTTCCTGTATTTAAAAGACAGATATTATTTGAGAGGATAAAATCTTCGATTAGTTGTCCCCTTGAATCACATCGTTCTTTTCCCCAAAATGGGGAGTGGGTGTTAAAATCTCCAACTACCAGATATGGTTCCGGCAGTTGAACAATCAGGCTTTCTAAATCTTCGATTGTTAATGTGATATGCAGGGGAAGATATACAGAACATACTCTTATTATTTTGTAGGCAACGATGCTAACTGCAACTGCCTCAATTTTTGTGTTAAGTTTGACTTCTTGAGCAGGGACGCCGCTTTGGACGACAAATGCGACGACTCCCGAGAGTCGACTTGCCTGCTCGCGATCGCGTCTAAAAGTTTTATAATGTTTCAGGATATGCACATGTTGTGAACCAAGATTGGTCTCCTGAAGCCATAAAAATATGGGCAACATTGACCCTAAAATATGTGTTATGTCACTGTAATTCCAGATAAGTCCTCTGCAATTCCATTGAATTAAAAAAGCCATGTTTATGCTTTTTAAAGGAAATGAAAGGGGATTTATTTATGTGGTGGGCCCATTATGAGGGGCCTGTCTTTTTTTCACTCGAGAGCTGTTCCGCCGCAGTAATCGAGGCGGAGTGGGTGTTGTATCCATCACCTCAACAGAGGTGCTGGAGGACCGCGCAGCAGCGGTTGTGTTAGTTTCAGGTTTCGCCCGACGGGGGGAGGTCTTGCGGGATGCCGACCCATGGACCGGCGGTCCCTGCTTTGATGGTGGCAGAGCAGCCTTCGCTGTCGCTGCCTGGGGCGTCGAGGGCCCTGCATCCGGCTCGGTGGAAGTAGCCTTGGCAGGTGCCGGAGTGCTTTGTGGTGCTACGCACCTCATCAGCGAAGTTTGGTTTTGCTGTGAAAGAGAATGTGTTGGTAAGCGCAAAACGCCTCCTTTCCTCTTTAAATAAAATGTTTTCTTTGGTCTTTATGGTGATGATTTCTTTTTCCTTTTTCCAGGACGGACATGCCCTGGAGTACGCAGCGTGGTCTCCTTCGCAGTTTGCGCAGCGCAGTGCTCCATCACATTCCTCAGAATGGTGGTCCTTCGAGGCGCATTTCACGCAGGTTTTGCGGCCGCGGCAGGTCTGTGAGCCGTGGCCAAATTTTTGACAGTTGAAGCATCGGCGGGGATTGGGTATATAATGTCTGACATTGACTTTCAAATATCCAACTTCGATCGTTTCGGGCAAAGTGCTGGTGTTAAATGTGAGGGCCATGTGTTTGGTGTCTATTTCTTTATTATCCTTGTGGATTTTGATTCGGTGAACGTCAATCGCATTCTGGTCGGTGAGCCCTTGAAGCATTTCGGCTTCTGTTAAATGGATGAAGTCACTTTCTGAGATAACGCCTCGGACTGTGTTAAGGAATCGGTGGGGAGTCACGGAGACAGGGATGTCCCCTATGGAAGCAATGCTTGAGAGTTTCGAGCACTGGATGCTCTCGCGCAATTCAAGCAGGTCGCCGCGGGTCATTTTTGATAACTTGTAACCAGGGCCCAATGCATCTGTTAAGCATTTGGACACAAGAAATGGTGATATTATTTGGGCTTGCTTTTGTTCGCATTCACTGTGAATAACATGAAACTTTGAAAATGCTTGTTTCTTTTTAGAGAAAACGTCTTCTGCTTCGTTCCGCCCTCTCTTGAGAGAGCGATCTGGTTTTGAAAGGGGGGGGGGGCATAAAAAATGTAGTTACTCGGTCATGGTGCCAGCCACCCACCACGGAGTCCAACGAGGGGACGGGACAGGAACTTGAAAGCAAGTCCTGCCCACGCCAGCTGTACACTTCAACTATAACCCAATATGATGCAACTCAGGGTGGTTGGCCACACAAGGTTAACCCTCGCCGCCCGGAAAAAAGGAAAAACCAGGAAGTGAGTAGGAGATAGGAGAGTTGTGAGAAAGAGATAGGAAAGTGAAAGACGGAGGGGAGGACAGGAAAAGGCGACTGCCGATTTCCCCTGGTCGGGTCAGGCCGGAGGTGCCGTCTACAGGAAGCTGGGGCCAAAGTGGTGTGTTGCCTCCGCCGAGGGGCCTTAAAGGTCCAAACGCTCGGCATCGCCTCAACTACCAGGATCCCCTTTTCCCCGGACACGGCGATGCCACGCAGGGCGAAGCGCGGGTGCTCGGGTCCGTGGTGATGCACGGTTCACCATCATCCCCCTGCGGGGATGTCTCTGCGGATGCTCGGGAACCCGCGGTGTCGCCACTCACCGACGCCTGCAAGCTGCAGACGCCCTCCTGCGGGGTTATTTGATCATGGAAAGGTTGTTAAAGTTGAGGCCACTGACAGTGTTCTGTTCAAAAATGACATTGCCAGGCACGTAGAAAAGAAAAGTAACGCTGCCTTGATATACTATGCTGCCGGCTGTGTGGCGAGAAAAACAATCGCAAAAAACGCATGCCCACCATGTGCATCTTGCCTTTGTGCGACGCCAAATGATACAAACATGGATGAGGGCTCACACTTCATGGCTCATTTTGACAATGGTGGGCTTGTTTATCCCAGTACCGCCCCAATCGAAGTCTCATTCCCGGTTAAATGGAGGAAAGCAATGGCAAAAATAAAGTGGGAATGAGAAGTAGCCTGTACCTGCAAAGCATCACCAGGCTTAAACCAATCAAAGAAAAAACGAACAGGGCCCATTCAGCCAAAATTTAATTTGGTAGAAAAAGCCATTTGGAAAAATAAAATTGTGGGCTAAAACGGTGTCCTAAGGGCACAACGAGCACTGTGGGGTGAAAAAGTCCCCGCGTGAGCTAATTTATTGATGAAATAAGGAGGCTTTAATAGAGTATGAAGGTTCCCAAAATGGGAAAAGAAACAAACACAAAGAGACAGGAAGTAAAAGAAGGCAATGAGAGTGAAGATGTAAACTTAGAGAAGAAGGTGGAAAAAGGGCAGGTGATGAATGGTTGAAGGAATCTGAAAAAGATAAACAGGCAAACACAGGAAGAGGAATAGTGCACGAAAAAAAAACTGCCCTGGCAGCTGGGAAAAAAAAAATACACACACACCACATACAAACACACACACAAACACACACACGGAAGCCGTGACATCTGGTTCGCAGAGGAGCGGATGTCAAAGACGTCCACCTCAAGTGGCCTGATCGTCTCCCCTGCGAAACCACAATGTCACGGGAGAAAGAGAGAGAAAGAGAAAAAAAAGAAGGAAAAAGAAAGGAAAGGTAAAGTAAGAAAAAAACAAAATCAAAACAGAAATCAAAGATGCAAAGCAAAAGTGAGGGTGCTTCGGGCAGGAGGCCCCGAAAACACTCGAGGCCGGCTCTCGAGGATCGAAGCGAGGCCAGCGGACGACGGTATGGAAAAAAAAAACGGGGTAATGGGGGCGTCTCAGTGACGTGGCCCCAAACGAAACTCGAAAAAGAGATTTGTTGGCCCCGATCTCGCGGGCCAGCAAACGACGATAAGGCCCCACGCCCGCGGGCCGGGTGGGGCTAAAGAGGGAAGACTTACAGCAGTTAGGTGCTGCGCCGAGCGTAGTTCGGAATGGCAGCACCAACTAACGCAACAAGTCTACACAACAGCGCGCATGAGCGGGGCTCACCCAGCCAGCGACGCCACAGAGCCGAATTTTGCGCCCCCTCGTGACCAGGCAGGCCGGCCACCACCTGACTAGTTGAAGGACAATCAGTCAAGTAGTCTTTTACATCGCCTGAAGGCACCCCGCATGGGCATTCAGGCGACGACGCTATGCAGGAAACCGGCCGTGCACAGTTACGAGTGAAACAATGGGGCGTGGAGGCGGAAGCGATTGGGGTATATTGAGGACATCGGGCACCCAGGAATAAATTCCCGTGCCCTCGTAATTTTCGCGCCACCAAGAAGCCCATCTGGCGTGCACGCCGCTACGAAACGCGGTCCGAACGGCGACCCGGGAGCGCAAAACGACCCTGACTCGAGGGGACAAGCTTGCGCGGGAGGCAACAATGTCTGCAATTTCATTGCCGAGCACTCCCGCGTGGCCCGGGACGTGAAAGAGTTTTGTCGGCCTGTTCTGGACAAGTGCCGAGAGATCGGATTTTATGTTAATAATTTGGACGTCATGCGTGGCCGTATACGGCCAACGCTGAAAGAAAGGAAAGCGAGTCACCGGGTGCGTGCCCGGAAGCGACCACGCAAATCGGACCTGCTCTGCGAACGCAACCAGCCCCGCAGCGTAAGGGCTTGATGCCCCCTCCACCCGAAACCGGCCGACCGTCCGAAGCCGGCCGCGGGGAGCGAACGCGACAAACGCCGCACCCGCAGAGACAGAGGTGTATGCACCGTCGGTATAAACGTGGTGCGCTGGCAGCAACGCCGTCGCCGCCGCTGTCACCACGTCCAACCGACAGTGCTGAAAAGCAACAACCTCTGGAGGGTGCCGCCAGGAATCGTCGGAAGGCTGCTGTACCTCGACAGCGCGGAAGGACCTCGTCCCGAAAGCGGTGGCCCACCGACGGGAAAAGAGGTCAAGCTCCGCATTGAGCCTGTCGAGGTCTATCGCCAAAGGCGGAGCGTGCAAGATTATTTGCAACGCCTTCATGAACGTCGTGGAATAGGCCTCCGCAAACACCAGAAGCGGGGACCTCTGCACAGACACGAGGCGAGAGCAGAGACACGAGTGTGGACACTCAGTCCACCAAACTGGCGACGCTATTGCGAGTGTCGGCAACACTACCTGGCTATAAAGCAACCTCAGACGGGCCGGCGCCGGCGTGCCGCTGATGCGCAGGAAAGTTGCTAGGCGGGTGGACAGCGTCTCGGCACGCTCCTTGAGCCTCTCCGCGTGGGGAATAAACGAGAGTGTGCGGTCGAAAACGACGCCGAGGACCTTGACGGCAGGCCTGAAGAACAGGCGGGCGACACAAAGGTGAACTGCGGGCATGGTGCGGCCCATCCCCCTCCTATAGGAGGAGAGATGAGCACGCACACCGTCTTGTCGCGCGTGATGGTAATCCTCGCCCCATTCGCCCACGCGGCGACTCGGCCGAGCGCATCGTCCGCCAACAGCTCAAGCTCCCTCCGGCTGGCTCCAGGCACCAGAACGTCGTACGCGTACGCCTGGAGCGACACGCCCTCCGGCATGGGCACCGCCAGAATTCCATGCACTACTATATTCCAGAGCAAGGGAGACAGCGGGGATCCCTGCGGACTGCCCAGGGTGGGACGCGCGACTGCGTCGCCCGCAAAAGAGCGGTACACAACCTCGCGGTCAGATAGAAATGACCGGAGCAACGCGCAGAGGTTCCTCGGGCACCCCCAGTCGGCGACAGGACTCAGGACCAGAGGGTGCCACACGCTGTCAAATACCCCTTGGAAGTCTATGGAAACCAGGAGTGCGTGCAGGCCAGCGTCTCGCATCTTCCTTAATTTGGAAACGAGGGCGTAAAGGGCCTCAACAACCCCCCGCCCTCTCGTAAAACCGAATTGTGCCTCGTGACGCAGTCCGCGGCGGCAGCCCCTCTAAAACCTTCCCCACGGCGGAATTGATGACAATGGGGCGGTACGACGCGGGGTCTTCGGGCGGCCGACCGGGTTTCAATAAAAAGATGATTCGTCCCTTGCGGCAGAGGCGAGGGAAGTAACCAAGGCGGAGCGCCGTGTTAAAAATGTACAGGAAAAAATTTGGGTGCGCCGGCCAAAGTGCACGCAGCATATGGGGAGCGATCCCGTCGAGGCCCGAGGCCGATCCCAGCTTGGCTTGGGAGACCGCCAACTCGACGTCGCCAAACTGAAAGGGAACGTCCTCCGGACCGCGCAATACAGGACGGGCCGCCGCCGCGCGCATGGCCACGTGCGCAGGCGCATCAAACTCCGTAACGTCGCCTGGAACAAGATGTTCGAGCAGGGTGCCGGCCGTCTCCAGTACAGAATTTGTGACAGCTCCGTCCGGCCTCAATACCGGAAGGAGCAAGGGGGGTCCGCTCAAGCGACCGAATGCCCTATTAAACGGGCGACCGAACAGATTTTGAAGTGTCGCCTCCCGGGCAAGCTCGCGCGCAGCCGCCTCCCTCGCAGCCGCGACGCGGTTCCGAAAGCGCGCCAAGGCCGCGTTGAATTCGGTCTTGTAAAACGCTCTAATGGAGTCGTCGTGCGCGCGATGGAACCGCCTGCGCAGCGCGCGCACTCGTTTGCGCTCGAGGGCCAACTCGGCCGTCCACCAGGACGCCGTCCCCCCTCCCGAGGAAGACACCCGATGCGCGGACGAGTAACGCCGGCGCTCGAGATCGAAAATTTGGTGGAATTTGGATACAATCATGTCTAATGCATTGCCCGATTGGAGATCACCGCCGACAGCCGCCGGAAAGAATGGTGAATTTTGCAGCGCCGCAATAACGCGAGCCAGACTGCGGTTAGTTAAAAAATTTTTGCGGGGCACGTCGCCCGCCCCAAACCGAACCTCGATGTGGCGGTGCTCGGACAGTCTCCGCACCCGCCACCGACCAGGTGAAGCCCGCAAGTGCCATGTTGGAGCTGGCTATGGTGACGTAAATCCAACTATCTGTATGAGGGGTCGAGTATGTGGGCGGTGAAGCGGGGTCATTGAGGACAAGGAGGTCGGCCGACGCGGCGAAGTTCGCCGCCGTGGGCGTCACAAAGCTCCGGTCCCCAGACCTCGTGCTTTGCGTCAAAATCACCCGCGACTACCGCCGGAGTATCGGCCGCCAACGCGAGGGCAGCCGAAACCTCCGCGAGAACCGGAGCCACGGGCGAGTGCAGCGGTGCGTAAACGCTCAACAGCAAGAACGAGACTTCGCGGTGCACACATCGAACGGCGACCACCCTCGAGGAAACATAAGTTGGAAAAAGATCCACGCGGGGCCGCCGAACGACAACCGTCCACTGTACATCGAGAAGTCCTCAGAATCACCCACGGCTGTTGGGGGGGTTCAAGGGGAGTCAGAGGCGCGAAGGCTACCGCAAGGCGAGCCAAGCACACCTAGAGCGACCACAGAAAGTCCTGATGTTGTGGAGGCTGGCACCCACACAAGTAGCACAGTGGCGGGCGATGAGCTCGACAAGGCCTTACCCAGCGGGTGCGCCTCAGATCGATCAGAGAGAGCAAGCAAACCGGCGCAGAGGGATAAAAGCGGCCAGGAATCCGGTCAGCGGGGCAACAGCGAGAGACACCCCCTACATAGAGACGACGCCGACTCGGTTCGGGCACCTTACGAGAGACAGGCTCCACCCGACTCCTCACGAGAAGTGTGCCATGGGTCGTAGGTGATGGCAACGCACCAAGAACAGCCGGGGCACTACGACGGCAACTGGGCAAGCGTACGAGGGTGGAATGCGTCTATGACCGCCATGCGACTGTGGTCGATGTGCACCGGAGGCTCACTCAACACCACAGCGGGTCCAGGCACAACCTGCAGCTGCTAGTCCTGCCGGTGCCCAGCCGGAAGCGGTCGTCAAGTCAGTCAGACAGCTTTTCGCCCCCTATGCTCAAAAGATGGCAATATGTTCCGTCCCCGAAGTTAAAACACGTGGAAAAGATCCACGGGCGAAGGCAATGCTCCTCAACACACAGCTGAGGAAGCTGTGCGCCTCGGGGAACACAGTGTTCGTTGACTTCTCCGAGCTCTTGGAGAGCGACAAACGGATGGCGTACACTACCTGGCAGCCACAGCTCGCCAAGCAGCAAAAGTGGCACTCGCGGCACGCCCTTTTTTAGGTTGGAGGCGGGAGCCTCGGAGCGGACGACCCAACCGACTGCATCCGAAAGCGCCGGCCCTGAAGAGCGGCCGGCCGGCCCTAGGAAAAGACACACCCCGTCGACAAGTGGAACTGGCCGGGAAGAAACCGAACGCAGCCGATGCGGTCGGGGCAGCGGGACCAGCCCAGCAGACCAAGATGTCCGGACGAACTCCGGAACAAGGACAGGCCTCACACAGGCGCCTTCGCCTTGGGCCCAACCGATGTATTGGGAACAGCTGCCCCCAAGGACGCAGCTGCCGCTGGCGGCTGCCCCATGGCATCTGGGCACGATGCGGAGCAATGTGATGACATCGCACGGTGTCCCAACCCCTCCACAGGCGACGCCGCACCTCCCGCAAATGGCTCACCCGGGGGAAGTGCCCGGCGATCTTTTCCAGATGGTAGGCGACTTCGTCCGACACCACATACGGCAGCAGTGGCCGCGGCAAGCGCAGTAAGGGGTGCGCAGCAGCGTCGCCGCCCAGCACCTCGGCGCAAGGAGCAAAGAAGCTTCAGAGTTGGCTTTCTCAACCTGCACGGCGCTCGACGAGAACAAAAGTGGGCGGAACTGTACAGCGCGCTTCGAACAGAGGAAGTATCCGTATACGCGGTTGCCGAAACCCACCTCCGCGATCTCGAGGAACCTCCCATCGACCCGAGCTGGTGTTGGGCGGGAAAGAACAGATTGGGTGAAAGTCGGAAAGGTGGAGGTGTGGGAGTGATGTGGCGCCGTGATTTGGAGTGGCAGGCGCAAGAGTGCAGTGATCATGTGGTTCATGACGAGGCATGCAGCGACCACTTATGGGTGGTAGGGATCTTCTTGGGGTCCCCACAGCACTATGCGTGGTATATCTTTCCGTACGCAGCAGTCGTCCCGACACTAACCGTGGTTTAGTGGAGTGCGTGTGTAGAGACGCTCACCTGGTTGCAAAGGACGGGGTGTGATCATTCTTGGGGACTTCAACGGCCACCTCTCCGAGCTTGACGGATACACTGACGCTAACGGTGACCTTCTCCTCTGGCTGGCGGAACAGCTCCAGCTCAATATCGCCAATCTAGACTCGAGATGCAACGGTCAATATACGTGGTGCGCCAGAAACAGTGCAACATGTACTGACTATGCGCTGGTATCGCCTCGTCTTCTGAGCCTTATGCAGCACCTCCACATTGATGAAGAGGGGTTGGTTAGCATGGGCAGCGACCATAATCGCCTGCGTCTGGACTTCACCCACACACATCGTCGGAAAAACAGACTCCAACGGTCGAAAGCTCTCTACCTTCCGGTAAGGCAGATGGAGGTCGTCGCCCACGAATTCGAAGAGAGCCAGAGGCGGCTAGGAGCCGCTACATACGGCGAGTACATGGAAGCCTTACGTGCGATAATGCGCTCACACATGGTCCACAAGGGACATAGGCAAGCCTACAAGAAGCCATGGTGGGACAGGCAGAGGTGGCAGAGGCATGGCAAGCGCGCCGGAACGCGAACCGCGCCCTTCGCAGGGCGGTGAAAGATAAGGAAAAGGGCGCAGCAGCAGTGGCCTGGGATATGTACCTGCAACGCAAACATGAAATGCAATCACTGGTGCAGGCGAAGTTGGCTGCCGCAAATCTCAAGCAAATGCAAACCCTGCGGGCAGAGGGCAAGTCGGCGGCTCAGAAATTCTGGCGGTATGTCAGCTCCCTGGACAGGGAAAGGGTGGGACTAACAGAAATGGTCGATAGTGCCACTGGACAGCCCATCACCGACCTGCAACAGCACGTCACAGACTACTTGTCCGGCCTCTATGGGCCACCAGCCTACATGCCTGAGGACAAGCTTGAAGGGTCATCGCCCTCAGCTCCATCCCAGTACCAACCAGACATCGCATGGAAGGTCACACTGCCAGGCATGAACCGGGCACTGGGCCGCGTCAGCGCTTGCACAGCCACGGGACCCGATGGAATACCAGCTCGCCTACTAAAACTACTCGGTCCAAACTCGAGAGAACAGCTGGCCGAGTTGTTTACCACCATTATTAACGGCGGAGACACACCTGAGGGCTGGCGCAATGGCAGGGTGGTGCTCCTGCTGAAGCCCGGCGGCAATGCAGCCCACATCGGCGACTACCGGGCACTCACGGTCACCAGCGTGGTGTACCGAGTTTTCATGCAAGTTTTGAAAGCCTGGATCAGCGGATGGGCAGAATCAGCGCACGTCCTAACGGAGCTGCAGGATGGGTTTCGTCCGGGCATACGGCTAAAAGACAACCTCTTCGTACTCACCAGCTGTAGACATTGCCAGGAAGGAAGGCAGGAGACTCATCTGCTGCTTTCTGGACGTCGAAAAGGCTTATGATAACGTCCCGCACGAAACTCTCTTCCATCGCCTTGGTACTCTGGGAACGGCATCACCACTTCTCGAGACGATAAAGAGGTTGTACAGGGAAAACGTAGTCACAGCCGTTTTTGGCAATGTGCATTCGGAACGGGTCTACGTACGCAGGGGGCTTCGGCAGGGATGCCCATTGTCTCCCCTCCTCTACCTCCTGTATGTGTCCGGACTGGGAAAGGCACTCCTGCAGGCAAACCTGGGATTCGGCCTTAAGTACAGCACCACAGGAATTGACAACTCCAGCCGACTTCCGGGTCTTGCCTTTGCTGATGATTTGGTAATTATGGGAGAAAACACAGAGGATGTGCAAGAAATTCTAGACATTTGTGCCGCGGAGCTGCGAAGCCTTGGCCTCAAGTTCAACCAGCGAAAATGCAGGGTTGTTCAGCTGGCAGGCGAGGCGACTGATCAGCTATCGCTGATGTTGAATGAAGATACCCTGACAGTCGACAGGTCGTATAAATACCTGGGCATAAATTTGTGTGCTGAGACTGACATGTTCAGACTGCACGAGGCCAAGGTCCGTCAGTCTGCACTTCGAGCGCAATGCATCCTCCGACGTCGGGGCCTGTGGGGGTGCCACCAGTACACCATGGTCCGCGACCTCTGGAAGCTCGCGCACGTGCCAGGACTCACATTCGCCAACGCAGTGGTCTGCCTCCCATCAGCCACCAGAAATTGGTTAGAGCGCAGACAGAGGTCGGCCGCACTGCAGTCGGATGTCATGGACGGGTGGCCAATGCAGCCATTCAAGGCGACCTGGGATGCTCTAGTTTTGAGGCAAGGGAGGCATGCAGCAAGCTGGAGTACCGCGGTCGACTACAGTTCATGAGCCGCAACCGATGGACAAGGCGGGTCTTCGAATACCTCGCTGCGACATGCCTACGCACTACATGGGTGAAGCCCCTTCACCAGATAGAAGGCAAGTATGAACTTTTCCAGACACCCATAAGTGCCGAATCGGCAACGGCATGGAAACAGGAGGCAAGGAGACGGGTCCAGGAAGAAGAGAATGGCCAATGGCTGCAGGCGCTCGCGGAAAAACAGACACTGGATGTGTACCGCGAGTGCAAAAACAGCATCGGACCCGAAAAGATTTTTGACAACGGCCTGGGTAGCGCATTGCTGTTTGAGGCCCGTGCCGGAGCGCTGCGAACACTGGTGTACCGCCGTCGTTTCGATGCAACACCAGAAGCACAGGCAGCAATATGCCGAGCGTGTGTCGACGCGGAGACCATCGAGCACCTGGTGATGTCGTGCCAGAGACTCCATCCGATGCCGACAGAGGGCACCACATTCCCACAGGCGCTCGGGTTTCACGGTCTTGCAGTGGACGACGAAGGAGACAGCTCCAAGGTCAAGAGCGAGGGGGTGCTGCGAACCAAGCGTCGACTAACTCTTTGGTGGAGCACTGTCTAAAAGCGCGAAACCGCAGAGTCGGAAGTGAACGAGGTCGATGAGCGAAACCCCACCTCCTGACTTTAGCCTTTGCGTGTTTTTCTTTTTTTTCTTCTTTTTCCTTTTTTTGTGCGGTTTATCTTTTTTTCTCTCCTTGTGCGCTTCCATCTTGCTTTTTTTTTTTGGTCCGGGTGCCCAACCTAGTGGTGCCCACCCGTTACGAAGAGCAAGGCCTCAAGTATCTATCTATCGATCACCGCGGGCCAGTCGGAGCCGCAAACACCGCCCACTCCTGGGGAAGGGAGGGTATCGCGTTATCAGGGAGGTAAGGGTCTGACAGGAGGGCAAAATCGAAATCTCCGCCCTTTATCCTGTCTACTAAAACTCCCGTCGCGCGCCTGCAGTGGTCCAGATTAGCCTGAATAAAAAAAGGAAAATTAAAGGCCATGGTGAAAGGTGAGGTGGTGAAAGGTGAAGGAAAAAAACAGAGAAAATGGGACCACAAAAATACTGCAGGCGCGCGGGTGACGAGGAGTGTGGAAGGTCGTCCCTCAGTGGGGCGGACGGCGCCAGGGAATGGGAAAGGAGAAACAGAGGGGAGGGAAAGAAAAGCAAAGAAGGTGTAAAGTACGGAAAAACGTGTGGGTGGGCAGGCTGCGGGTGAAAAGGGAAAAGAACTGAGTCGGCGAAGTGGACAAAAAAGAGAAAAAACGAAAAGAAAGAGGTAGGCCACGGTAGGTGCGCGGCGCAAAAAGAAAAAGGACGCACAGCTACCCACCCACTCGTCGTCGCTGGCCCCGCCTCAAGAGGCGCCATAATCGGTTCTAGCGCGCAGTTCTAAGACGCCGCACCCGCAGGATGCGGGGACCCCTCGCGGCCCGCCCTCCGGCAATCCGCGCAGGCGACCGCCGTGCCAGAAACATCCCTGTAAATAGCCCGATGCTCATGGAGAAAGAGGAGCTTCACTGGTGGCGCTCGTTGGCAGCAGCGTTTTAAGAGATGCTACAGACCCTCTCGGTTGAAAGCGAGGCGAAGAGCAGCATTGACACGGAGAAATGGCTGTCCGAAGAGTGGCCAGAGATTTGATAGCTTTTTGTCGTCGCAAATATTCAACGCAGATGAGACAGCATTGTTTTGGCAAATGTTGCCAAATGAGACTCTGCACCTGAAGGGCAGTGCATGCCATGGTGGAAAGAACAGCAAAGTGTGCGTCTCGATTTTGCTCGCTGCAAATATCGATGGGTCATGCAAACTGCGGCCACTGGTTATCGGCAAAAGCAGGTCACCACGGCGTTTCAGAAACACGAAAGGCCTCCCGGTTTGATACACATTTAATAATAAGGCTTGGATGACACGCAATCTTTTCACCGACTGGCTCTGAACGTAGGACGTCAAACTGGAGAAGTCAGGCCGCAAGTTTTGTCTTTTTCTCAAAACTGTTCTGCCCATCATGTCGTCTGCCAGTTGAAGCAGATCACCATCAAATTTCTGGCGCCAAATACAACGGCGAAGCTTCAACCTCTCGATCAGAGCATAGTGGAAGCGTTTATGGTTGGTTACAGACAGTGACTGGTGCAAAGGCTCCTAATCAACCTTTGGTTGAGAATCGAACTCAAGGTGGACCTCCTTGGAGCCATATAGATGCTGGCTGGTGCCTGGAATGACGTGAAGCAAAACACAATCGTGAACCGATTCTGCAAAGCAGGATTTGTGGTGGCTTCAGACGACGGGTGTCTAGACACAGAAGAGGACTGCGCTGGATGCCTGGACAGCGAGTTTCGTGAGCTCTCAGCGTTTGCAGGCGCCGTCCCAGACAACGTAACAGCACAAGGTTTTGTCAGTGCTGACAACGCCGTGCCAGCCGTAGCGGATCATGCTGATGCTGAGATTGTGGCTGACATCATAGATGCCGAGGAAGCGGACCCAAGCAGTGGCGAAGATTCAGGCGAAGAGACCCAGTCACCATGCACCACGGCTGAACTTGCATCCACATTCAGCGTCATTTGTCGCTGTTGTGGCGCAATGGAAGACACTGGACCTTCTCATTTGGATACCATCAACAAGTTTGAGGACAGCTTAATGAACTTTATGGTGCAGAAGAAGAGGCAAGCTAAGCTCACGAACTTTTTCTTGCGAAATAAAGTGAGGTGGCCATGAAGCTGTGCTTTCGTTTTTTGTGGACCTTGGAGGAGCAAATCGGTAAGTTCTCACTTGTCACGATTCCAGGGAAATTGTGAGAGATGTGTGCAATTTTGAAATAAGCGTCTAATAGGAGTATTGTATGATTTGAATTATCGATATATCGAACTTTTTTGCAATCTCCTTCGAGTTCGATATATCCGGGATCGACTGTACACATTTGTTTTTTATTTTATGCAACACACAACGAAAACACAAGGTTTCCGCATTCGAACCCTCAGCTGTATCAGCAGTGGGTCGTGAACCTAAAGAGGAACAAATGAACATCATCTCCTGGCAGCAGACTCTGTAGTTACCACTTCGAGGAGACTTGGATTGATCGGACGGCCGCTAAGACACGTTTGCTACGTGACGCAGTTCCCACGCCGTTTCCTTCCCCAAAATATCTGCAGAAGGCTGGACGAGCCACACAATTGTGGCATCTGTTAAAGGCAATACTGAAACATATGAAATGAATAAATCTGCGCCATCGCATTCGCTCGCCCAGGGTGCAGTCGTCAGAATGCTTGTCTACAACGCTAGAACTCATCGATGCTGCACAGAAGTGAAATTCTTGAGCAGGTGCTCTGTTTCCAAGACAGTGCTTGCACTGGAGTGAGTGCATAGATGCACAAATTACCCGGTCAATTCCAGTGTCCCAGAACTGGAGCAGCTAAGCCAGGCATTCACTTTCTTCCACAACACACGACTACAAAGCTCTAGGCAAGCATGCTGATGAATACACCTGAAGGTTTTGCATATGAGTATATTGTTTTCGTTCTTATACCAGAGGTTTGTGCACAACCCCCTTGGTAGTCTTCTCTTGAATTGCCCGCGGCCCACAGTCAATTGAGTCCATGCGCTGGCCACTCTGAACTGAACGGACATTACACGATGAAAAAGGAAATGTAGTGAGATGCACACAGTGCTATTGATTAAGACTGCTAGTGTCTCCTATTCACTTTGCCAAAAAAGTTTTTCACACACTCTAAGCTGTACCATAGCGAGAAAAATTGTGTTACCAAGCTTACACTATGTTCAATTTAAATTGTTGTGTCCAGCATGACTTATTTTATTGTTATGCAGTCTTGATAAGAACTGAGCCCCATTCACATGGCTGTTTCAGAAAGCGGCTGGGAGGGAACCACCAAAAGAAAGGACCCCAGCTGAGGACACGACATCAGAGAACGAGCCAACTAGCATTCATACCTCGACTCGGGACAACTCAACTAATGTATGTTTGTGACCTCACCATAATAGAAATTCATATACTGTAGCCTTGCTCAGGCATGATTACTGAGGCAGTCTTATTAAACGAGACTTATCTATGTGTATTTTGAAAACTTTCGTAAATAAAAGGAATTTTGTCGAAAAGCCATAGTGCTATTCAAGTGTAAGTATAATGAAGATTTATGTTTGATGAGTTTAATACTTGGCTATGACACTTGCGTGTCGCTAAATGATGTCTGCTTTCAGCTTGCATGATTATCTGCAAACATTACATGTGTAGAAGCTTTAACTGCCTGTGGTTTATTTACAGCTCTCTAAGCACAACTATGCAGTCTTTTAGTCTCCTAAAACACTAAAGAGGAAAACGGATTTCTGTGTGCACTCAGCAGATGGCAACAAAACAAACCTGAAGCTGAGCCTTGAACGAGACCGCCTACAGAGAAAGAAGATGTGCACATTCAACGAGATAATTAGTGACCTCAAAGAGAAGCACCTTGTTTCCGAAGATGCCTCTGCAATGCTTGAATGGTGTTTTTCAGGCGTACCTCTGGAGATCATGCAACGCCTTTTGAAACATGCACCAGCAGAAGGTGATAATTAAGTGTGCCAAATACAGCCAGGAAAGAAAAATACCCCCCCCCCCCCCCATATGTTACGCATGTTTATACCCATACTGCAGTTTTAGTCGACAAAAGCTTACAACTACATGAAAGAAACTTTTGATTGTGCACTGCTACATCCATCGACAATTACCAAGTGGTATAGTTCTCTGAATGGTAAACCTGGTTTCATAGATAAAGCGCTGAAAGCTATCCAATCAAAAGCTAATGAGGCCAAGAACAACAGAGAACTTCTCTGCAATCTTGTTGACGAAATGGCCATGAGGAAGCATATTAAATGGGACAGAAAGAAGTTCAGAGGCTATGTTGACATTGGAAACGAGGTGGATGACGATAGCAATGCAGTTGCATCTGAGGCACTAGTTTTCATGCTTGTATCTCTGGATTCACACTGAAAGATACCCTGTAGTTATTTCTTGATCAATGGTCTCTCAGGAAAGGAACCTTCAAACATAGTGAAGTTGTGCCTTACTAAGTTCCACGACACAGAAGTGCATGCATGTCATATCCTTCTCTTGTGATGGCCTCCAATGCAATTTTACTACGTTTAAAGTTTTGGGTGCCAAACTTGCGGATGAATCAGCAATGTGCACATCATTCCCCCACCCTATGACCAATGGAAAGGTGCACTGTCTTCTGGATGCATGCCACATGTTGAAGTTGGTGAGAAATGCTTTGGCTTCACTTGAGTGCCCGAGGGATGCCTCGGGAGGATTGGTGCAATGGCACTGCTATATTTTCCAGCTGCACGAAGTGCAAGAGAAAGAAGGCCTTCATGCTGCTACAAAACTCCGTGCTGCTTACACTGACTAGCATAGGCAAAAAATGAAAGCGAACCTTGCTGTTCGAGCTTTGAGCTCGAGTGTTGCCGATGCCATAGACTTGCTCGGAAGATTTGAAACTCCCGCAGTTCAAACCCTCTGAAGCAACAGTGAAGTTTATTCGCTTGTTTGACGGGCTTTTTGGCTACCTCAATTCATGCAACCCGGTTGCCAAGAATTTTAGGGCCCCACTCCCGCCTGCCAACAAGGGAACTTGGATAAAGTTTTCTGAAGAAGCAAAGGACTACATAAAAGATGGGAATAGCCGAAACCAATACAGCCTCTAATTGCGGACATGTTCGAGAGGGCCAAGGTGAGCAACTCCTTGAAGGTACCATTGTACAGCCCTCAACAAAACGAATTTGAAAAATTCCTCGTGGACATGGTTTCTGCCGACGGCAGGCCGTTCAGTATTGTAGAGGGGGCTGGATTTAGGAACCTTGTAAAAACATACATGCAGCACCTCAACTTAGTGTCTCGTCGAACACTGTCACGCAGGTAAGCCACCTTCCATAACCAATGACTGTCCCCTAAAAGCTGCTTTTGTCTTTTTATTTAAAGTGGCTTTTTAATCTCATACCAGAGCAAGTTCTTTTTTAACCACTAACGCTTACTGGTTGAGCATATAGACTCTAGCGCTGAGCGAGAGAAATTCACCAAAGCAAAATGCGTTGGGTGAAGAGGCAGCAAAATAGACAACACAGTGTCCTCTACGCTTCATGTCTCTGAGCCATTCCCATTGCTCCCTCTCAACCGCTCTTTGTGACATCTTGTAGGACAATAGCAAATGTTGGGCTGTGTTTATTAAGTTCATAACAGATACTGTTTGCTGCAGTCTAAGAGAAGACCAGAATGCATAGGACTAGGAGAATATTCAACATATTTTCAGCATCGCATTCTCAAAGTCGCGTCCAGTTGTCTGCCACCGTGCTCGTATAATGGGCGTGCAATGTGCGCTCAACACTAGCCATCTTCGGACATGACACTCAACGCTTTTGATGTTGCGCTCCTGCGTAAACAGACATTTCTGATCTGAAGTGAAGAGGAGAACTATGATTACAGAGTCATGATGATGAAATGCGCACTAATTAAAGGGACCCAGAAAGGGGCTCTCAATAAAGTTGCAATATGTCTGAGATGTTAAAAGACGCTGATTCATAACTATCCACCGCCAAGAATTATATTAATGCGTTTTGTGGAAGCTGAGTTATATGCAGACTAAATTTGAGCTTCTGCGTCTTCGCGCCTTTCCCTGTCCTCTCGCACGGCAAAATGGCGGCGCTCCTCCAACGGCCCAGCCTACTCGGCCCCTCCCCTACCTCCGCTGGCTGCGGCCGTGGTCATGGTAGCGCGTGACGTCTGAAAGAATTTGGCGCACTGTGAACCAATGATGACCCCCGGCTGCTGATGTCACTTGCACGACGTGACGTCGTATGCCAGGTTTTCGCGCGAAAGCCCGGCACTGCACATCACCGCGAGGTGCGAAAGTGGGATTTTTTAAAAATGTATTGTAAATTTTCCGCTCGCTTTTGAGGTCTTGAACGCTGCTTGGATGCTCGGTGGCCTGTGCTCTACGTAGTGCAAGCATTTTAAAGCCAAGCTCAAACACCCCTTTCCGTGGCCCTTTAAAAGCATGTAATCACAAAAACTATGTCTTCCTTTCGTCAGTGCGCTTTAACCACTCTATGATTTCTGCCTGTTTACTACGGTATTTGAATGGCTGACCGAAGTGTGGGAGAACAATTCTTTCATGTGTACCGCCGCGGTGGCTCAGTGGTTATGGCGCTCGGGTGCTGACCCGAGAGACATGGGTTCGATCCTGGCCGTGGCGGTCAAATTTCAATAGAGGCGAAATTCTAGAGGCCCGTGTACTGTGCGATGTCACTGCACATTTAAGTAACCCAGCTGGTCAAAATTTCCAGACCCCTTCACTACAGCGTCCCTCATGGCCCGAGTCGCTTTGGGATGTTAAACCCCCATAAACCAATTCTTTCATGCGGAGAAGTCGATGGTTTCTAAATGTTTTGTCTTACTTGCTGTGGCCATCATATGAATAAAAATTCAAATACCTGCATATACAGCCTGTGAATTGCAGTTGTTAAGAGTGGTTAGAATTTGTGTAAAGTTTGGAACAGAATTACTGCTGACGAAAAGAGTCATCACTTGAGATGGTGCGTCTAGCTTGCACTATCTCATTTATGTGTTGGCGCTCTTTTTGCTAAACAATCGCAGGTTGAAGACTGAGGCTGGATATCTGAAGCGTCTTCAGCACACTGAAAAAAGAGGACTGCACATCTCCCTTGACATCCAGATAAGCACTTCAAGAGAAGCAATAATCGGCTTGACAGTGCACTATATTTGTGAAGAATGGAGTCTACGGTCTGAAGTTTTAGCCTTCTCAGCCTTTCAAGGCCACCATACAGGTGACAAATTTTCGCTTGCAACCAAACCAATTCAAGCATTACTGCTGATTTCTTCATCCGTTGATTTTATGTCCTGTGTTCTCAGCAGTAGCCCAACCTAATTATCAAAAAAAAGAATGCCTTAATTACTGATTTTATTATTGTTTTATTGCATTAGTTTGCGAGATCATCTTGATACTCATGTCTGTCTTTACTTTTGGCATGCAGGCGAGAAAATTAAGAAGAAAGTTGGAGTTATTGAAGACTAACAGAATAAACCAAGAAAAGGTCGGCTCTGTTATGACTGACAACGCTGCTAATATTATTAAGGCTTTTAAGGTGCCCATTCCAAACAACGTAACACCGAAGCTGAAAGATGTTATGCAGAAATCCAGAGCTTCGTACCAAGGGGGAGACAGCGGAGGTTCTATCGACGAAAGCGAAATGGAGTTCGATGTTGGCTTCTGCGTCCGCTTGAAATGGAAGCGCCTGTCCTGTTGTACATATACACTTCAATCAGCGATGAATACCGCATTACATTTTGACAGTGATGCCTTGCAGGTCGTGAAGGGCATCGCGACCGTAGTCAGTGTTCAGATGCTCAGTCTTTTGGACAGCTCAACTAAAAAAAAATGCAAAACATACCTCGCAATGGCATAAGTGACGCGATGGAATACGTTCCTTCACGCAGCTGAGCGCCTGTCAGAGGTAAGGTTCACGAAGACTGACCATGATTGCAATATTGCTGCATGGGCGTCCACTTATTGCAACATTTGTTTTTCGATCAAGCCTGGAGTCTTCGCTGCAGTTGTAGACTCTGCAGCAGGAATGACCTTTCTTACTGGTTGCATATAAATAAATTAGAATATTTTGAACCCATAAACAAACCAATTAGTGTTAATATTGTAATACTGTACCGCAACACACGATTACAGGAGGTCGCAGCCCAAAAATTTTGGGGGTATGGTGGTTCCAAAATGATATGTCCTGGAACATGCATATAAATAAGTTAGCTGCAGAACTAGCAAAAACAGTGGGCTGTATATACAGGATAAGTAAACTTATTCCTTTGTGGTTAAAACAGACATTGTATTATGCACTTTTCTTCTCCAAGTTATCATATTATGGACTTTTGTGGGGAACAACTACAGTGCAAAACTACAACAAATTACTGCTGTTGCAAAAAAAAAGATTTTAAGAATATTTGAGAACTATCAAGGAAAACTATGCTACCTTCGAACCGACAAGCTCTTTATTAAACATGCGATGCTTCCTGCCACCCAAATATACTACTTCAAGTTATTACAACATATTGTAAGCACAGTGCGCGACCCTCGCCTTCTTCTGTAAATATTCATCATCATCACGTATCTTCGTCTTCGGAGGAGTGGCCGCCATAATTGCGAGTGGCAATAAAAGCTCGCTTCATCCACGGTCTCACAATAATAAGAATAAATTGCACAACAGTACAACAGATCTTAAGTAAAAGTACCCCATGTGCAAACAAAGAAGAAGAATATCCCTCACCAGAACAAACTATGGAAGACAGAGCTTCAACTTCCAAGTTCCTTACTTATCTTGAATAAACAGCGCGAACAAAGACGAGCACAAAAGACAAGAAAGCGAACGACACGGCGCTGCTCGTCTTTGTTCGCGCTGTTTATTCAAGATGCTTAACCAACTAGCCCGCCAAAACGTGTTAACGTTCCTTACTTAATAAATACAGTAGAGGGCGAGGTTCAATTTCAAAAACCCATGTTTAAGAAATCTGTGAAAACTTATTTACTAAGCAAACCCGTTTCATTCTCATAATACACCCGCCATCTGTTATCATTTCTGACAAGCCAAAATGTAAACACCTTATATTATCCTTTATATTCTGTATGTCTGTATTGTGTATGCAAATGCATAAAGTTCAGTGTAAATAGTAATTTTGCATTTCTTACATTCATATGTAATGTCATGCTAATTCTTGGTTCGACCACAAATGTATGTGTGTAAGCAGTGTACCCATTATTTTTGTGACTAGCGTACACTGAATGCTGAATTTTTGCTACATGGGGCAGGAGCCTCTGTCAGGCCATGTGCCTTTAGCTCCTGCTCCATTTTCACTGTAGAGAAAGAAATGAGGCGACAAACAAAAAAGCATTTGTAAGCCTTCATCTTGCCGAAAGGAACCTAAATTGCATTGTAAACATCCTTAAGCCAGTGGGTGAAGCCAGTGAAACTCTTCAAGGGAAAGGTGTGACATCAGCCCTTGTCCTGCTGACCATCGTAACGGGTGAATGCCATACACTTTCCATTTCCCTTCTTCGACCGACTTTTTTAGTCTCCCAATACGTTCAGTAACATGAATCCAGGTGCCATGCACAATGCTGCTTTCCAATATATATATATATATATATATATATATATATATATATATATATATATATATATATATATATATATATATATATATATATATATATATTTATTTTTTTTCAGCCTACAAAGCCATCCAGGCAAATGAAGAATGGACCTTTATGAGCCTCAAGAAGCACCTGCAGTCACAGATTGAGGACAGACTTGCATCTGCCTTCATAGAGCCTGCCTACATCATTGCTCTACATCCTAAAATCAAACTGAAGCAGTACAATCCGGCTATATGTCTACGGGCCTGAAATATTGCTCTGAGATGGTGGCTCGAAGGCTCGTGGAGGAGACGCGCAAGACAGGGCAGCCCGATACAAATGATGAAGGATTTTCAAGTTAGTTTTAATAGTCTCATCCAATTCACTTTATTTGCTTTTTATGAAAATATGAGGCTCTAGGGAAGCCAAAAAACGCCCAGGCGACGGCTTACACCAATCCACTGGTTAATAACAGCACTAAAATAATGCAGGACAGGTTAAAATTGTTGTGGCCAAAATACTGTTTTATTTATTTGTACTTTTTCGCTCAGCTGTTATGTGGGAGTACTTTAAGTCCGTTCATTCTTCCCTGGTATACGAATTATGCTTTCTTGCTTGCAGATGACGAAACGGCGCCGGCCGATGAGAACCAGCCACGTGAGAAGGCAGCTGGAGGCATCTTCAGCCTTCTGCAGGAAGTCTATGACGAGTCGTTGTGTGAGCGTAAGCAGTGCAGATTTTTTTTTTTTTTTGCTGAGAGCTATTGCTCTTTTAAGCCACACCTTCCACGTTCCATAAATACTCTCTTTTCTACAGCCCCGGACTGCTGTATCGGCTCGAGGGTTTTGTATAGGACTTTTGTGGTGCTGTGCTCGTACGTACTCATTAGCATCGATTAGCGAGGCCTTTATGTCCGAACGGAAAAATGACTAGAGATAAGCTTGAAAATAGGGCACAAGGTAGCAGTTGTATCAGTTGCGTGCTTTAGAGACTGGATTTTTAAAGCACTCCCCTATCTGTACCGCAATACGTCTTAATGCTCATAGCAACTAAATGAAAATTTCACATCGCACTATTCATACAAAACGCAAAAGAAGATGTGCTACGCTTATATGCATCTGTCAAATTAAAATGCTATCAATGTAGGACCATGTGTATAGTATTATACGCATTCATTGTTCCGAACGGTGCAGACAACACGATTTCCAATCGAATATATATATTTGAGAGTACACACGTTATGTCTAATACAGAAATAAAAAATACCTGCAAGGTACTTCCAAGCCGACCAGAAGTGCAGAACAACTTTCCTGCTAGCCCCGGCGTTTATCAGAGAACACGCGCCATAAGCTGTGAGAAAGGACCGAAACGATAGTTCGTGTAGTAAAGCATAAACTTCAAAAAAAAAAAAGACTCGTTCATGTAGCACGGAGAGCAGCTTTTGCATATGTAGTCGCATATAACTACAAAAAAAAAGCATTTAACAACAACAGCCAACTAGCCGATCACAGCTTTATAAACGAAACCAAACCTTCTAATGTCTGTCCTAGTGAACAAGGCAGAAGCGTGCAAACGTTTCCTCTAGCAACCTTGTCCTGTGTTTAAGGTTTAACAAAGAAATTTCTACTTTTTTGTCGTGGAGAAATGCTGTGTAACAGTCATAAGGTTTAACAAAGAAATTACTACTTTTTTGTCGTGGAGAAATGCTGTGTAACAGTCATGAATGTGGGCATAGCTTCACTGCAGGGTTAGGTTGTGTCCAGCAACTCAATGGACATACCAGCATGGCGGCGGGATTCGGGCTAGATGACCAATCACCGTAACAACAGATTATAGCAATATGGTTCGAGAGATAAAACTATCCAATCATATTGCCGTTAATTAGCCAGCCCGAAATAAGTTAGCGGTCCAAGCGAAGGAACATTTTCTTTTTCATTTACAAGCCTCATCATACTGAATGCTATTACACTGTAATAATAATGTCATCATTTTGACGTGCCTGGCACACAGGATTTGCGCCATGTTGTCTGAAAATTATTTTTGAAGTGAAAAAGTTAACGGCTGGTTTTTTTGTTTTTTTGTTTTTTTAGGTCGAGCATCCGACCTCGAACCCACGCTATGAGATTGAGGTGAAGTCGTTTGTGGCCTCCGAAAAATTGAGGTGAGGGCATCTTGGGAGACCTCAACGCAAGAGATTGAGGTTGAGTGAGGTCATGGAATTTTGAGGTTGAGGTGAGGTCAGAGTTTTTGAGGTCAAATGCCCACCTCTGGTAGAGCGCAAGATCCCGTACGCCTCATGCCACTCAACTACTATTGCAGAGACATGTTCTTCAGCGCTCTTGAACAGGAAGACCCATGGAGGCCTCGCCAAGCCGTCATCTTATACCTCGTATACGTGTGGCGTGACCGAGAAAGTCATTCGGCTCCAGGAGAAATTTAATGGCAGCAGCCTCCCAAAGAAACCTAATGTGGATAGTGCCTTGACAGCCAAGGTCACGAGTGAGCTCTCGGCAACTCGGCTTGGCAAACTGTACGCAGAACTGCATGAGCACATGTTTGAGTCAGCTGCTGATTCAAATCATTTTGTGCATCTGGTTAAATGTGTCATTGGATACTCCATAAAGATTTGATTTGATTTATGGGTGTTTAACATCCCAATGCGACTCAGGCTATGAGGGACGCCGTAGTGAAGGGCTTCGGAAATTTCGACCACCTGGGGTTCTTTAACGTGCACTGACATCGCACAGTACACGGGCCTCCAGAATTTCACCTCCATCGAAATTCGACCGCCGCGGCCGGAATCGAACCCGCGTCTTTCGGGCCAGCGGCCGAGCGCCATAGCCACTCTGCCACCACGGCGGCCTGCATAAAGATAAGAATGCACACGCTGCAAAGCAAGGGACAGCAAAGGTCAACGGCCCAAAAATCCGCAAGCACTTGATGAAGTTATTACTTTTGAACCACCAATAGGATGAAATGCGTAATGTGAAAAAACTGCCACTTTTCTCGTGAAATAAACAGTGTCCTGATTTGTGTACATATTTATTTCCTAGTCAGGGCCTCAAACACATGTAAGTTAGGTGTGTTGATCTTTGCTCCTAGTTGTTTTTCAGAAGATGGATGACAACTAGTAAAGAGACGGCCATTGATAGACAGTTACTGGTCCCTCAAAAAAAAAACCAGTCTAGCCTTATAGGCCGTAGCCATGATCCATCAGGTCTTGGAGTGTGAAATTTTACAGATAGATATTTTCAAGCTGAATCTAGCAGTGCAGCACATTGCACCAAAGGGCTGTGGAAAGTGTTTCACCACCTGCTCTACAACGTGCATTAAAATCTTGGTACATGACATTGTGGCAGTTATGAAGCCTCCAAAGAGCCTTAGTCTGCTATTCAATATTTCAACAAGACATCTTTGGAAGACAACCTCCAACCCCCCCATGTCCCCCAAAGGAAGGTAAATACTGCATGCTACTGCCTTGCACTTCGAAAATGGCAATAATGCCCGGCGGTGCAAGCACACAATGTTACAATGTTCTATCATGAACAGAGCTCATGGGGGCAACAGCTTACACGCGCCAAGAAAGACTAGGTAATAATCGTGCGAATTTCTGCACAGAACATTGCTTCGTAGCTCTCATGTCCCTTTTTAAAATGCCACTCAGTACTGAGGTACTGCCTAGAAACGAGAATCTAGAGCGAAACCTGGGTGAATTTCAGATTATTTTTATCTTAAACGCGCAGCACGCTACACAAGCGATGAATTTGTGTTAACAGTCGGCCAACTTTCTGGTGTAAACTAAATTCTGCTGCACTGGCTGCATTGATAAGCCGCTGAGCGAAACAACCACGTGTATTTCGTTCGAGCTGCTGTTACTATTTCTAGGCTGCACTGTTGCGATATACCAACTACAAGCATTATTGTTTATACCTCTAAATATTCCCTACATGTTCTTCCGATAGCTAGTTTGAATCGTGCAGTTATAATTGCAACAAAGCATGAGCAACAATGCCAATTCTACCATTGAAATCCACAGCAGACGCTCCACTTCCAGGACAAGCAGACTGACTTCCGGTGGCTGCATGAGCACGCAGCCCCGAAAGTGGCAATGCGCCATCCAGCAACCCCCTAGTGGAGATCACTGAGTACCGCTTGTAATGCGGATCCTCCAGACTCCCGCGGTGTACGTTATAAGCGGTCCATGCTGTATTAGCTTTAATAATGACAGCATCACGGTTGCATTTACAGCCTCAAAAAAGTGCATGTAAGTGAAACAGGACTTGACTTCATAAATGGCACTCATTACCTTTTCATCCTACATACAGTAAACGTGTGAGCTATGACCATCTAATCAAGCCATTGCTGCCACCGCCTTGCGTTGGCTGCAGTTTTCTCGACATAGTTGCAACTATATTCAGGCATGTTGGCATAATTTGTAGCATGTTGGCCTCTCTGTAGCACAATGCAGCACATTCAGTGTATCAACACGAACTGATGCAATCTGCACACCATTCCCACCACTGCCTATGCGAACATCATATTTCTGCAGAAATGTGCATAATGTATTTCTCAAAAAGTGCATTCCCAGTGCAATAACAAAAGGAAGCATGTCCCAGAATTACCACTATCACTTTGTGGGATAAACTACACCTTCTCTGGAGCATGATGTTTCCAGCCTCACTGAGCTGACAGATCTACAGACATCTTATCAGACTGAGACAATGTGACTTCAACGGGTGGGAGCATGGATCCCTAAGCACATCTCTATATACAAGCAGTACAGCACCAATAAGTGCCAAAAAAAGCAGATGTCACGGTTTGCGGCTTTCACGGAACTCCACAAGTCTCTGCAGGGGGCTGCACCCACGAAGGCACTCACGAACCACCCGGCCTTGGCACTGTATCTGTTCCTGGAAGTTCCTTTATCAGAGCAGAGCCGTTGGCAGGACACCGGCGAACTGCCTTTTTCTTGGGCCTAATTTGCATGGCTGGCTCCTCTTCAGATCCAGAGCCAGACTGCAGCTCAGCTTCTGAATGTGATGACGAGTCATCACTGCTCGACACCAGGCCAGCAACGGCAAAGTTCTGGAACATGGAAAAAATACGATTTGTGCAACTTTATTCTCATCCACTCGTGCCTAGGATTAGTTTTACACCTAATTTTCCACACTTTAAAAAGGCAGCAAGGTCACCCATTTGCTCCCAGGTAGTAGAGTGATGGCTCTCTAGACAACAATCACTGTTTTGTGAAGCTCATATATGTCTATTTTCTTTTTTTGCAAGCAAACTATCTTCATTGTGGCCATTAGTACTTCTTATGCCTTCAAAACTGCATGCCAAGTCAATCATGATACCAACAAAGAAATCACCCTTTGGCACATTTTACTTTGGTTGATGTGCACTTCACCTCTTTGACAAAAGGCATTAACTTGGCTCTCCTCCATCGCACTGACTAAGCTAGCAAAGTTGCCTGCTAGTTAAGTGTTAACCCATGGCGCTGGTGGGTCATTTCCCCCTTTTTTCCGGGATGCTGTCTCCATTGGGGTTGAAGCGGGTGACTGAGCGGCGCGACGCCCACACTAATCCTTTCGGCTCTCGCGCCAACTCGGCGCGGTGCACTGGCCGCCACCACGTACAAATGGCTTATAACTGCGCCTGCACGTCTGCTGCTGTGCGTCTCACTGTCTCGTCCCCTGCTGACTGGCCGCGCATGAGGGGTTAGAACAATGACAGCGCTTCGGATGCTGCCCAGGGCCGGGGGAAATGGTGAGTGGGACCGCGAACGACATTGTCAGAGTCGCAAGGGGCCGACAACCTTTTCCCGCTGCGGAGGTTCCTTTTACTATCAGTGGAGACGGCAAAGCTGATGTGTGTGTGTGTGTGTGTGTGTGCGGGGGGGGGGGGGGGGGGGGGGACGGCGTGCCTTGCACGTTCGAGTTCGAGGTTTGGGGCTCCACAGAGTCGGGCTCTAGCGAACCCTGGGCTCCGCCCATTTGTATGTGCTGTGCCGTTGTACTGCTATTGGCTGACATGGCGAAAACTGGAATAGCAAAGCTCCGCCCAATTATCGAAGCCATTTATTTTTACCGTTTTTTTTGCGCCTAGACTGAAATTGCAGCGTTAACTACAGCCGATTTTCCTTTTTTTCTTGCTTGTCACAATGTTTGCAGCCTATTATTTGTACCTCAACTTGAATTCTAACCGATTTTGTAACATTTTGTACCATATGTTGTTGTTCATGTTGTTTTACTTACCAATATGTGTACTACGCCTGGTTGTATTATTCACCGCCCTTCCTGTTACAGTCCCTGATGGGACTTACAGTATCAATAAAAAAATAAAAAAAACCTACTACAAACAAACAGTTTGGGGGAGCATGCAGAGTCTCACTCTCGGCCGCTTTTAAACAGCCTTTTTATTAACTGCGTTTTCTCACCTGCTTTGCATTCCGATCCTGTCTTTAATAAACAAGTTTTGTTTTTAAGAAGTTGGAGTTGCTGCCCCAACCGGCAGCGTGTCGCCGGACGAGTGGACGAAGACCCGAAGTGCTCTTCATACTGCTAACCGCCATGTATACGATCCCCGGGCAGCGTGCTATCATCATTCACCGCTCGTAACGAGCACCAACCGGCCATCAGAGTGTAGGGCGTTGGAAAGTTTAACTTTAAGGCAGCATGTTCAAGCCAATGCAATGGCAATGGCGTGCCATCCAAGAATCCATCACACGAGTATTTCATGTAACTGTCATTGGCATCACCAGGGGCTCTTCCGATTTCATAATTTCACAAAATGAAAGCTCCATTCCATGGGGAAAGCCTAAATCTCATGTGGCTTATCCTTCAGCATGCAGCCATAATGACAACCACAGGCTGCACTGCATTGGCTGCAGGACTAACTTTATTTCAAGGTTTTTGGCCTTTTTCATAGTGTCTTGTGTTCTCATACCTCAAAGTGATACTGTCTTGCAAACACAGTACTATCAGCTCAAGGCTTACTTAGTAAGATAGCACAGGCCTTGAGTTCAGGTCAGAGCTACCCTCTAACAATCAACTACATAGTGGTGGCAAACAGCGCAACGACGCGGACAGAGTGGAAGAAATACAGGACAAGCGCTGACTCACAACTGAAATTTATTTAAGGAAAGCAGTACATTTTATAGAAAAAGTGGCCAGCTTATCAGCTAGTACATAGACAAAACCCAAGTTACTACGTGGCATCGAGGAATGCAACCTCACTGTCATATAACGAAATAGATGGCTTACTGACACATAACCTTGTTTTTTTCTTCATGTGATATGCTTCCATAATCTCACGTGTTAATCGGGACGGGTGTTTGTAGAGGATATCACAGTAAGGCAATGAAGGAAAACAAAATTGGCAGTCTCAAACATGGTCAACTAGATGATTAGATTTGTTAGCTTCCAGATTATTTGCATGCTCTTTCAAACGTGTATTGATGCAACGCCCCGTCTGCCCGATATATATTTGTCCGCATGACATTGGGATTTTGTACACAACCTCTTCTGCGCATGGCACATACATTGTTTCGTGCTTAACCCCACAAGTTGTTTCAGATTCTTTTTGTTGTTCAGCCTTTCTTTCCAAAACAGCACAAACCCTTTTAAGTTTCTTGGGTGCTGAAAAAACCACCCCTACGCCATACCTTTTTGCCACATTTTTAAGATTATGTGACATACGGTGTACGTATGGGAGGATGGCAAACTTTTTCCTTTCCTTCTCTTTTCCCGGACTATGGACCAAAGATGGATTCCTAAGCTTTTTGGCTACCTTGTTACAGCCCAATAACATAACACCATCCGGGTATCCAGCTTCCTTCAACCTTTTAATTTGTTCGTTGAAGCTGTTGGTTGCCATATGGATACAAGATTTTGATAATGAGGACAAAAGAGATGAGACCACAATTCCTGTTTTAACTGTTTTGGAATGATGCGATTTATAATTTAACAGCAGTTTTCCCATCCTTGGACGATATTCCCAACAGACGTGCCCCGTCGCAACCTTCAAACTCAGATCTAAAAATTGTAGCTTACTACCGACCGTGACCTCAGTGGTGAACTCTAGACCTAAAGCATTTTCTTTAAATACTTTTAGTACATCAGTCATGCGCCTTGAAAAGTTAGTTTTTCCTACAAAAATCAAGAAGTCATCGACATAACGAAAGATGCGTGACGCCATTCCCGACAGATTTTCCTGGATACCACGATCAACAAAGGACAAAAATATATCGCTAATCACTGGTGCCACCCTAGATCCAATGCAAACACCCGCTTTTTGGGTATACAGTTCTTCCACTCTGTCCGCGTCGTTGCGCTGTTTGCCACCAATATGTACCACCAACTCGCCCGTTTGGCTATTGTGCTGAACTACATAGTAGTTGAACAGCGCAAAAAGACAACAGACATGAAGAAAGATGGACACAGGACAAGCCCTGACTCACAACTAAGACGTTATTTGCAAAACCTGTCGTTTATAAAAGGAACATTCAAAGATCTGCCCATGATCACACAGGGTGAAAAAAGATTCTTCCCTCAGGACAAGCTCTATGTCTGCAAGCTTTAACTGTAGCATTCTTGGCTACCGCACTGTGCTTCATCTCAGCTCAATTGGATAGAGCTCAAAGTGGCAAGACTTGTATGCATTGTGCGGCACAATGCATCCTGCCTTCTCAGTGTCAATGCAATGTTTCATTTTCTATGGTTTCATAGAAGCCACAAGGTTCAGGAGCTCTTTTTCAGCATTCTGGGTTCCAAAACAACTTCCTTGATGGTAGTCAACTGTAGATGACTCCCTAGTGGAGAGCAGACGTAAGCACTGAAGAATTGCCCACAACAATGAGTCACTTCCCTGTGGTAGTTTCTGCAAAACAGTGTCAAACCAACTCTCAAGGCAGGTGCCATCCATCTCTTCCTGGTAGCCACTGGTATTTTGCCACTCAAAACGTCCACGCAACCATCGATGAAGTCGTCTTCATGACAATTTGCGCCATGGTCAGGCACTGCCCCTTCCCCGACAGTTGCTTCAGACTAGTCATACCAAACATGCAGGTGTCACAGTAAGAACCAAGTCGTGTCTGCCGGTACAGTCATACACTGTGTTCTGCATGCACCGATGGCTTGTCCAGGCAGAAGATTTTCCAAAGTCCTTTCCTGTACCGTGTGATATCATGCAGATGTTGCCAAGCTACAAGGTCATTAAACTCAATCAGCAGCCAGCTCCAGCCCCCTCTTCTCACTTCCAAACCCAATGTCATTGAGTGGGGATGCTTGAGCTGAGTAACGTCGTCACTAGGGTCAAAACCAGTGCCAATGTTTTCCACAGTTGGGATATCATTGCAGCAAAAGAAGCGATGCACACTAGAAACCAATGCACACTTTGTGAAGTCACCTTACACTTTTGTGCATCACTTCTTGCCTGAGCTTTGTGGGTGCTTCTGGGAGGGGGTCATCATATTTGCACTACTTTTCCTCCTCCTTTCCACTCCTGACTAACCCCACACGAACTCCAAGAAAGTCAATGACTGCCGCACACATTTCATCGCCAACATATCCATTCCAGATAATCTCCCGCCCGCAGATGCCAATGACACGACCACTCTTGCTCTTGTACTAATCGCACAGCATTGTTGCGAATGGGCCTGTAAGAGACGCTCGAGTGGGGATCACATGCCGACATCCTCCTCACCTGTGATTTCGCTACCTCATGAGGGTGTGGCCGCCGGTGGGGTTGCCGAGTGTGACATGCAAGTGAATAGAAATTTCCAGATGCCCGCTTGTCAGCAAGCCTGGCCTTCACCTAGGCACTTCTAGAGACGTGAGGAACCGTCGGCACTATATAATGCCAGTGTCTGGTGCACAAACACATAGATTCTGTGAAGTTCCTCACTTCCTTGTACACAATGTAATTAAACATTTCTTCTTTCCAAGAAGGCCTCAGAGCGTTTGCATCCTTCACTCAGAGCCGGCAGTGGCCGCTCCTTGGCTCTGACCCGCGCTGCCCCTTTACAAGTCATATCAACTGGAGCGAGCAATGAGATACTGCAGGCCGAACCAGAATGGGCACTTATTCTCCATAGCGCTCACTCAAGAAGAATGAAGCGCACTCCAATGTCACCCCACTGGGCGTCATGCAGGAAAAAGATGCGCAGATACAAGCATGTAGTAAGACTAACAAGGGCATTGCATGAAAACACAGAAGAGCTGAATTTACCACCAGAAACAAGTAGAGATAAGTCGCTCTGAAGGCATGCTTTGCCACATAATTTCAGTAACTGCCTGTAATAAATGCGTGACGATTCCAAAGTTACATTAAAAGACAGGGGGGTACTCCTTTTAATCAGTAATATTTTATTAACTGCCCCAGTATTCAGCTTTCATTTGCAGTTACACAGTTTCTTTGCAGGTGACAAATAATTTGACATTAAACTCTAATGGGAGCGTACCAACCGAGCCAAGATTTTTATTCTTGCTTGAAATAATGGTGCCTTTAAGTACCTACTACTTGCAAGCATGGACTCACTCAGAGCAGCAGCACTCCAAGTGTCACTCAAAGGTGCAAGGCAGCTGACCATGATGCCATGACAAGTGGTAGGCGCTATTTAGTTGAAGGGCCTCCTCTGAGGGGCATTTGCTGCTTTGTTCTGGAGTTGTACCTGATTATAGTTAGCCATTGTTAGCTATTGATCTGGCCATTCTAAAATGATGAAGGGTGAAACTGCCCTTGTATTTTACAGGCCAAGACTAAATCATGCTTCTATAAGGAAGCCAACAGTTTCAAGGAGCAAGAAAGAAGACTTCAGGGGGCACCTACGACAGCAAATGTTTTAATACTAGCAAGTAAGAAGTTAGCCAGAATGTCAAGTCAAATTCTCTCGTAAAATCAAGTTTTTTTACAGAGAAAATTTCAGACTCCTTGATTGAGCTTTTTGAGATGGCCACAACCTCTGTCACAGTGGCCCCATTTTACCATAGACATTGCCACCAATTCACTACAGAGTACTCTTGCGCTTTGCCTTCCGTATGGCCCCTTTTCAAAATCAATGCAGCACGCCTCACCATCTCGATGAATGGCCCCTCGCCTGCAGCATCTTCCGCCTCAATGTTGACGCTGTGGTCACTGCCAGCCTCCAGCCTTGCTTTCTCAGCTTCGGCCAGCTTCGGAAGGAAGGACCTTGCCTGGGCCAGGGCTATGCACAGAGAAACAATTGAAATGACTAACGATGTCCTTTGACAGCAGACATCACCACTCTGGCTATTGAAGCAGCTCAAATTAAAGCAGCCCCCAATCATTAAAGCACCTTCAAGTTATGAGGAGCATGACCCACATATATGAAGAACAGATGCACTCCATACAACTCTGAATGTATGCCAACTAAAAAGTCTGATGATGATGATGGTGGTGGTGATGTTGTGTTGTGTTGCATTTAAAGGGACTATGCAATAAATTAACTGAGATTACGTAAAGCAGATGAGAGATAGGCATTTCATCACTCGTCACCCCAACGCAAGAATATTTAAGCTAGCATCAATAACAACAAAGATATAGACGATTAAAAATTACGCTTCTTTTCCCCCCCTCAACTCGTACACGCGGGGCACCAGACAAAAATAAAGAAAACAGGTATGGGACTGGGCCCCGCCTTTGAGTACGTTATCAGATGACGTTCGCTTTGCAACTTCCGGTTGTCGCTCCTAGCACCCCAGCAGCAGCATCGGCGGCATGGCGGCATATCTCCAGTCCCTCTTCGCCTTCCTGGATTGCGGCGCACGTCGGGTTTCTTGCTTGTCGTCTTTTGTAGTTAGCAGTAATAAGCCCGGACCTCGAGGCGCGACTGCTCGCTCTTACAGCCGCGATGGGCATCGAGCCCTATATGTGCCCACGAAGAGCTGTGCAAGTGGCTCCGGAACTCCCGACAGAAGGAGGCGGCAGAGGAAAATTGAAACCATATGCGCGAAGGCAATGCCCTGGCCCGCGCTTGCCCGAGAGGGTCGCGCGGCGGCACGAGCAGATGATTTTCACGGCTAACGGAAGTGTGCCCGTGACGTCGTGGCTGCCGTGGCTCCAGCGAATGACAGCGTGTGGTGGCCTGGCGACGTCATTGGTATTGTGACGTCTTTCTTCCACAATTTTAGTTCCAAAATCAGTCACTACGAGCACACCAATCGGCCCGCGAATTTTAAAAAACACGTTTTTTTTTATTTATAATAAATTGCCGGCTCCGTTCCGAAGACTTATACTTGGTGTGAATGCTCATTAGCATCATTTCTAAACATAGAAAACATTTACAAGCGGCTTTGAATTCTTTGCATAGTCCCTTTAATGGTGCATAAGCATCTAAGGCTAACATGCGCCAAGCTCAAGGTACGAGAAATTGTTTTCTGAAGATTTTTACAAATATGTGTAAAAATATGACGGTGTAGGAAGCTTAAAATGTTACTTCCTTCTAACTAGTATTCTAAGCAAAAACAAGATTTGTTTGTTTGTTGTGTTTTATAGCATATAGGCTTAAACTAAGGCCATCATGCACCAAGATTGGGGTATAGGAAAAGTTTATGCTGAATTTTACAGCAATGTGGAAAATCATCCATGGTGTAGAGGGCCTCAAAAGTTAGTACTACCCAGTGAACATATACCAAAATTTTTAGAATTGGCTGCAAGTAAAAGCTTTAAAGACAGTTGAGTAACCTCTGCAGCTATCCTTGGCTGGGCAAGGATCTCGAGGCTCCCAACGACCAAAATAAAGACCTCAGCCTTCTTATCAGGGGTGAGAAAGTGGCTGAGGTGGTCTTAAAATTCAAACAGACCAGTGAGTAAATAATTTAGTTTCTTGAGAAATCCCGTTTCTCTAAGAAAGCTAAAAATGCACGTCATATTTACAATTGCATTATCTCTTAAAAGCGATGCAGGATGAAAACGAATGTATTCGTTATAAAATTGAGTAAAGTACTTCTTCCTTTGTTTTTCGAGTTCCGCACAAGAGAATAAAATGTGGTTAACCATAAGTTCATCTCCACTTTCCTCCGCAAACGGGTGTATCTTGTTTTGTCAGTAGGAAATTGTGTGTGAGGTGTGTGTGTCCAGTTAAAGGCCGCAGATAATCACTTCCTTGAAACGTTCCGGTGGGTACAGGACTTCCATTCACCTAAAACAGGTTTCACCATGTGGAGTTTATTTACTTCGTTGTTCCACCTATACTGCCATCTCTTTATGTTATGATGAAATAAGTTAATGCAATCTTTAAATAGTATATTTACTTTTTTGATTTGCTTCTCCCTAGCTTGAGCAGCACAGAAGTCTGCTCTTTCGTTGCCTTTGATTCTAAGATGACTCGGTACCCAGCAGAGTTTTATGCTTTGCCCTAGAGCTGTGGCTCTTACTATGTTGTGTATGATGTCACCAATCATAGGAGTGATTGCCTTTCTAGAGTGGAGAGCAGTAAGTAAACTTAAGGCGTCTTTGCAATAACACTGTTTGGGAGGTCCTCGTCTACTATTTGGTTAATGGTTACACAGACGGCATAACATTCGGCAGTGAAGATTGATGCACACTGTGAAAGCCTTATGATTTCACTGTAATTGCCTTGTACCACTGCACTTCCAATGTAAGCATCTATTCTGTAGCGATAGCTACAGTACGCCACCTCTTCGACCCTTCAGCGTGGCACCACTTGAGCTCTGTGGCGGCACCGTTGGTCACATGGGTTGATCACATGGTGCGGAGCAGCTGCTGCTGCCGGCGGCGTGGTGCGCAACAGCTGCGACCAACAGCTGTGCGCATGCGCAGTGTCAAGTGGACAAAGATGAAGGAACGCCCAGCGAAACGGAGCGGCGAAAGACTGACTTTGCAATTCAACTGAGCTAGTTCCACTCGGCCAGTTGAAGCTATCGCGTCACTCCAGGTTTAACCAGGGATAAACCACAGCCATTTTTTTTTATCCATATGTATAAAAAGCTGTGTAAGTACTGTATTTTTCCTCCAGTGCAAGGAATTGTATTATATGTTGTCGTGGAGTTTGTTTTTTGCAGCACTGTGTAAGAGTGAAATCACAGATTTCAGGGAAATTGTACCATGGCAGAAGTGAATCTTGTCTTCCAGCAATGCCAGGTAATGTGTCTAGTATGCCGAGAGTTGGGCACGTCTCTTCAAAACGCAAGAGCAGTGGCCTGGTGCTTTGCGGTTTGTTGTTAAACTGTATTCTAGATGGGCACCTTGCGACTATTTGGTGACACATGTGTTTAAGTAGTGAACGGATTTTTAGAATGTATGAGCATGCGAGCATTGTTCTTCTGTCTGTAAGTGATGGTTCGTTCGTTTCTACATACAGACTGTTTACGGGCAATGTCCTGTATGCACCAGTGGTAAGACGCAAACCTAAATTATGTATTGGGTCCAGTCGTTTAAGGTATGATGGTCTCGCTGATCCATACACTAAACACCCATAATCTAGAGTAGAGCGTACGAGAGAGCGGCAAATTAGTAAGAGACATGTCTTGTCGGCCCCCAGCATTTTTCGCGACAGCACTTTAAGTATGCTCAGGGATCGAGAGGCTTTCTTTTTCAATGAGTTTAAGTGAGGCAGGGAAGTGAGCTTTCTGTCAAATGTTATACCTAGAAATTTATGTTCATTTTTTATGGGTGACTCTATTTCGTTAAGGTGTAGGGTGGGATCTGTCTGTATGCCTTGTTTAAGTGAGAAAAGGATGGCCACAGTTTTCTGTGGAGAAAAATGGAAGCCATTTCTGTCTGCCCATGTTGCTAGTTTATTCATTGTTAATTGTATTTGCCTTTCACATGTTGATATGTTGGAGGATGTACAAGCTATCTGGAGATCGTCTACATAGACAGAATACATTACGGACCTTGATATTATTTTCCTAAAAGAATTTATTTTTACAATAAAGAGTGTTGTACTGAAAATACATCCTTGAGGTACTCCATTTTCTTGAATAACATTTCTAGAAAGGGTTGAGCCTAGGCAGACATTAAATGAACGGTTAGATAAAAAATCTTCAAGGCAGTTCAACATCCTGCCACAGATACCCAGTTCAGCCAGGTCCTGGATAATACTAACTCTCCACGTTGTGTCATATGCCTTTTCTAAATCAAAAAAGATAGCAAGACAGTGTTGTTTGTGTATGAAAGCTTTTCGGACAGTATTTTCAAGACGAAATAGGTGGCTGGTGGTGGAGCACGCCCTATAACCACATTGGTGGACACAGAGAAGCTCCCAGTCTTCTAACACAAAGGTTAGTCTGATATTCAATACACTTTCGAAGGATTTTGCTAGACAGCTGGTCAGGACTATGGGCCTGTTGCTCCTAGGAAGGGCATGTGGTTTTCCGGGTTTTAAAAATGGAATAATGGCCTTCTTCCAGGCTTCGGGTATTTTCCCCAATACCCAAACTTTGTTATAAAATCTCAAAAGTGCCTCTAAAGCCAGTTCACAGAGATTCGTTAACATGTGATAATGTATTTCGTCAGGGCTTGGTGCAGTTTGCATTCCGGCGGACAGTACTTTATTAGTTTCTTGACCTGTACGTAAATTATTATAGGATTCATTTGTGCCGCAACCTGTCGGCAGTCTTTGTTTTTCAGGTCTGTTTTTGTATTTGAGGAATGATTCTGTGTAGTGAGATGAACTGGAGACTGCAGAAAAATATTCGCCTAAAATGTCTGCCTGTTCTATATTTGTCTGTATACCAAGGGCTGAGAGAAACGAAACAGAGAATGGGGAGTAGCTGCCATTTATCTTTTTTACCATCTCTCACATCTGTTTTGATGTGGTTGAGCTGTTTATAGACGACATGTAACCTTGCCATGATGTTTTTTCGGCATTACGGCGAATATATCGGGCTTTTGCTCTGGAATTTTTGAAGTTTATGAAATTCTCCTGCGTTCAGTGCCTACAAAAACTTCCCCAGGCTTTGTTTTGTTTCTTTTTTGCATCTCGGCATTCTTATGTATACCAAATTTTGTGATTCTATTTCACTACTCCAGACGACCGAGGAATTGCTAGGCATGCAGCGGTTAAAGTACAATTTGTGACAGATTCATTTAGTTCATCTATGCTGAAATTATCTGAAACTATTTTATCGAGGCTGGCCGTTTCTCTAAACAGTGCCCAGTCGGGTAATTGTAACATCCAACTTCGTGGTTTTGTTGGGATGACTTGCGGTGCAGATGTTATGCTGATTAGTACAGGGAGATGATCGCTGTCGTATGGGTTGTCGATGACATCCCATTTAAAATCACTAAAAACAGAGGGTGAACTAAAAGACAAATCTATGGAACTCATTTTTCCTGTGCTCGGAGAGCAGTATGTGCCTTTGCCAGTGTTTAGGAGGCAAACATTATTACTTAGAATAAAATCTTTTAAAATACAACCTCTTGCATCAGTGCATGCACTTCCCCAAAAACCGGAGTGGGCATTAAAATCCCCAACTAGCAGGTCTGGCTCTGGCAGTTGTTCTAAAAGTGTTTCTAAGTATGAAGTGTTACTGTTAGGTGAGCCACACATTGTGATTGTCTTAAAATGAATGACAGTGACTGCAACAGCTTCGTACGTATTTAGTTTGAAGCTTGATTTCCCGGGTGGCAACACCAGTCTGGATGACAATAGAAACACCTCCAAACAGTCTACTTGCTTGCTCTCGGTCACACCAAAAGACATTATACTTGTTTAAAATGTTTCTTTGTTTAGGACCTAGGTTCGTCTTCTGTAAGCATAAAGCCACCCGGGATAGTGTGTTTAAAAGTTCTTATATGTCACTGTAGTTATTTAGCAGTCCTCGGCAGTTCCACTGTATAAGGAACGCCATGTTGGATGATTTATGGGAGTGTAGTTAAAAACTTAAGATACCAGTTTTGGGGGTGCCAATACTGGGGTCTTCTCTTTTTTTTTTCGTTCAAAGGAGCTATGCTGCCGGTGCAGCGGAGGCAAGTTCTGTGTTGCGTCCATCGCCTCGCTAGAGGCTCTGGATGTCCGCGGTGAACCCGCGGGTGTGAGGTGTGTGGGCCTCTCCCGACTGGGGGGAGCCTTGCAGGCGGCCGACTGAGGGGCCAGCGGGCCCCCCCTTTATTTTTCGAAGGTGGCAGGGCAGCCTACGCTGCGTCTGCTGGGGGCGGGGGTGGCCCAGCCTCAGGCTTTGCCTGGGCAGTGGCCAAAGCCCGGTGTTGTGTGCCACCCCTGCGCACCACAACGGCGAAATTTGTTTTTGCTGTGAACTGGAAAGCTGAGGGGGAATCTTTTCCTTGCTTCTTGATATGTTATGTTTTCATTTGTCTTTATCGTTATTATTATCTTCTCTCTCTTCCAGGTCAGGCAGGACCTCGAGTATGCAGCATGATTCCCTTTGCAGTTCGCGCACAGTGGTGCAGCATTGCAGTCCACGGATTCATGATCATTTGACGAACCTTTGGCACATGTTTGGCGACCATGACAGCTCTGCGAGCCATGGCCGAATCTTTAACATCTGAAGCATCGTCTGGCATTTGAAATGTATGGTCTTATAGTTATTCTAAGATACCCTACTTCTATGGATTCGGGAAGTTACCTGGAGGCAAAGGTCAGGACTATGTATTTTGTGGGTAGTTCCTTGTCGTCTTTTCGGATTTTGATGCGGTGGGCATCGGTAACATTCTGGTCTTTCAGACCATCGAGCAATTCTTTTTCTGAGAGGTTGAGAATATCGTGTTTGGATATTATGCCTTTGACTGTGTTTAGTGATCGGTGAGTAGTTACGAAGACAGGGGTGTCTCCAAAGGACACTATGGTTGGGAGTTTTGAGTATTGTGCTTTGTCTCAGATTTGGAGAAGAGGTTGCCACTGGCTAGCTTCGTCACCTTGTAGCCAAGGCCCAGGGCATTAGTAAGAGATTTAGAGACAATGAATAGAGACATTTTTTTAGCTGGTTGCTCTGTATCTAGATTATGTATGACATCATACCTAGGGAAATGTTATTTTGTTTTTGGAAGCGCTAGGCAGTTATATCTTCGGTCCACACGCTTTATTGAGCGCGATCATTTTGTGAGGGAGGTGGAGCCATACAGTGTGTTACATGTTCGGTCATGATGCCAGCCGCCCACCACAAACCCAACGAGGGGACGGGACAGGAACTTGCAAGCAAGTCCTGCCCACGCCAGCTGTACACCTCACTATAACCAAATATGACGCAACTCAGGGTAGTTGGTCACACAAGGTTAACCCTCGCCGCCAGAAAAAAAGGGAAATCTAAGAAGTGAATAGGAGACAGGAGAGTTGTGAGAAAGAAGATAGGAAAATGAAAGATGAAGGGGAGGACAGGAAAAGGCGACTGCTGACTTCCCCCGGTCGAGTCAGGCCAGAGGTGCCGTCTACAGGAAGCTGGGGCCAAAGTAGTGTGTTGCCTCCGCCGAGGGGCCTTAAAGGTCCAAACGCTCGGCATTGGCTCAGCCACCAGGAACCTCTTTTCCCTGAACACGGCGATGCCACTCACGGCTTAGCACGGGTGCTCGGGAACCCGTGGTGTCGCAACTCACCAACATCTGCATCAAGCAGATGCCCTTGTGGGGCATGGTGGTGATGTATTTTTAAGGCACAAGAGCATCGGTGGCCAAAGAGTCCCATGGTTGGCTCAAGGTGGGGCCAAAGAACCATTTTCCAAGCATTTCACCCTGAAGATTCCGAGCACCAGGCCAGAGGAAAGCCTGTACCCACTGGTAACTGGTATGTACCCGGCAGTAATGGGGACCAAACGCCGTACCTCTCGCATGCAAGGTGAATGCTTAAAGCACTAGGCAACCGCTGTGGTAACTGACTGCAAAGTCAGCACATTTAACAAATTTAACAAGCATGAAAGGTCCATTCTATTCAGCCTCCACTTCCATCACACCAACATCTGCCACTTCAGCTGTGTGCAATAATCAGTTCTTAGAAAGAACTGCCAAGCTGCCAACCAGCAAACTGCACCTACTGCAGCTGTGTCTCGAGTTCCCCCGTTATCTTGACTTCAGGCAGACAGCCACAGTGATAGCAGCACTGGTGACCGAAGGAGGCATGTGGCAACCTTTCCTGACAATTGTGGTAGCAGCCGAAACACCAGAGTGTGGAGTGCACATGTAGGTGCCCTTTTATACTAAATACTACCAGCCACCAGTTATGCAATCGTTCATCGAGGGTGAAAAGGAAAGGTGTTTTGCATTACCACCATCAATAAAAAAGGTAAGTAAGGTGGGGGAAGATAAAAAGACGACAAAGGACCTTGTTTTTTTCAGAGAAATTAAATGCAAATAAAACCACCTTTCAGTTCTAGGAACATTCACCATACTTTGCCACTGTCACAAAATTCAGTGCACATTTACGAAGGCAGCAAGGCATAAACAAAAACACACTTGCTTACGCCGTAGCGGCATAAAAAGATAGAAGGAACGATGGACAGAAATCTGCTAAGAACCAACGAAGAGCATATAGCCTCGCATGTATTAAGTGATGCACTCCTCACTTTGTATGGAAGGGGCAGCAACCAACTCGAGAACAAAAAAACGAACTTTCTGGAGGATTCTTCACCGCCTGTCCAATGGCAAAGAGCACTCTGGCGCGAGGGTGAGAAGGCAGTTGTACTATCGAGGTTATGTTTGTGTATAGGCCTGCTTTGGCACAAAGTGACTGACAGATACAGCATGTCATATAAATGGAGGATGTTTAGCACCAGCGGTCATCTTGTGCCACAGTTTTAGCTTTGAAGAAGCATTCCTGCATGACTCCTGGGTTTTAGCACTGATGCCCAGCCACAGGCCTGTGAAGGAGAGTGCACCAGTCCTGGGGACGACCTCATCGTGATCCCTTGGTCGTCGGACTGGTGAACAATTTGTTGTCCCTGTTTGCCTGTCTCGTGCATTAACCCACCATTGTTGCAATATTTCTCTCTGTATTGTGCCCTCTGCCAAGTATTGCTTTCAATGTGCTGCACTGCTTTGCAGAACACTTTGCATGTACTCATATCTCTAACTCTATAGAGTTGTTCAGCAAATCCTTGACTCTGACCCATTCTCTGGCTTGCAACCCACGAAAGCTGGGCACCACAGGACCAACTCTCTTTGTCACTTGATACCTGGGTTCAGCTGCATTTGTCATGCAAAGTCAACAGCGTCTCCTGAGAGGCCAGAACTACCCCCCCACCCCCCTCCCCATGCTCTAAAGGTGTCTGGGGAATACACTCCCCCAGTGTCGCGTATAATAAACCGTACTGAAACTGAAGAGCATCACAGAAGTTATACGCTGCGTCTACATTTCCACTAGTGTACAATAGAAGGTGGTCTCTCAGTTTCATTCAACAAAACCCACACACTGCATTTATTTATTATTTAAAAAACCTGGCCATGCCATTTCCTCTGAGCTGAAGGTTACATGCCTTGCCTGCGTCCAATTGCCACAAGTCACATGCTGCTCCAGCTCAGGAATACAGGAGCAATCAAGATGCGGTCAGTTTCTGAGAAATGAGTAACAGAAGACTAGAAGGCTGGAGAAGAGGAGCGAGAGAACAGGTGAGCCGGTGAGCGAAGAAAACTGCCAAGGAGTGCGATAAGCTGTCATTCAGTACCCTCCCAGTTAGCAAAGAGGCACGAAATATAATAGCCAGAACATAGCAGTTGGATCCGGTATATCTCTGAAGGAATATATTGGGAATATTTAAAGGCATTAGTGACCTGCTAGCTTTCAAGTTTAGTAGAATAGAAGCAACACTTCCATATGAGTTTGCAACAGTGTTCACGACATTTATCCCCATCCTGATTCAACAACAAAACACACTAACCACTGCTTTGATCACAGGGAACAAAGCATGCACATGCCAGTGATGACACAAGATGGGTTCACAAGCACTTGTGAATGCTATCTGTCTGCCATTACACTGTAGGAAACTGCCATATGGAACAGCTCTGGTACAATCTAGAGTACTGGCACACAATACTGCGCATAGCACGCCTCAGCATGCACTCCGTTCACTTGCAGCAGAAGTGAACTTGCAGAAAGGTGCAATTCCAAAAGTGTCGAAGAGATGGGGCTTACAGGCCCATTTGCTGGGCCCATAAGCCACGAACTAAAGAGGAAGTTCTCAGTTACGCTTCAGCCCATTTGATGCTGGGTGAGCAAGGCTTAGACTGCCCACACATGGCATGCACAGGCAGTCGTTTCATCTGGACTTAACCAGTATATAAGATTAACTATCCCTACTTAACCAAAAGCTGTTAAAGCAGGGATGAACTGCATGCATGTGCATTTAGCACTGCAACAGTCGTGCCCACAATACACAGCGACTGGCCCGCAGGGACAGGTGGGCTGTCTTGTCATGCTAGATTGCTCCCAGAAAATTGACAGCTTTGGTGGCTGAAGGCCTTGCAAGAGAGGAACACCTTTATGGCTACCCCATATATCTGCCAGCTATTGCACCAACCAGGCAGTTCACCTTGGTAATTAATATTTTGTGTAGTTTTGAGTGATCGCAATTTATTTAATGAAACTTGAAACCCGAAGTGGCTGAAATATGTTGCCTGCACTGACCGTGAGCACGAAGTGCAGCGTCTGTCTTGTCTCTGTATGGCAAGTGCGCACTAGTAATTAATTTGGCACGTCCACTCACCCGAACTGGTCACTTGAAACGTCTTCGGCGGCCCCTTGGACTGCACGAGGGAGCGGATGTGGTCTTCACCTACGGACAGCGTCGCAAAGTAAATCATTAACTCATGAATTAGCGTAAATTACGCAGACGTTGGCATTCATGCACAATGCAAACACGGACACAACCGCCTTCAGCGCGCGTTTTCGTTCACGCGCTGTTTGCTAGCGCTTTTCAGACTTACGTGTGATGACTTCGTTCCTCAGAAGGTCTTTCGAGCGTTTGGTGCCGCACTTCTCGCTCCTGCCCTTCAAAACTCTGTCGTTGACGCTGGCCATGACCAAGCACGTGTTTGTATGTTGTCGAAATCACAGCGCTTCAGGCACAGGTATGTGGCTAGCACACGCGCACTATAGTGCCTAGAATACACTTGCTAGTGTGCCGAGGGTGCGCGCTCGCGTGGTCGCTGCGGTAATGCCTTCCTGCAGCCACCGCGTGGTGGCGCTGCCAGTCGCTGTATATTATTTATCGGTTAAGAAAAAGGTTAAAGGAACAGAGAGAGCGTTGTGGAAAACAGGGATGCTGACGAAATCGGCACTGGAAACATGCCGGACCTTTAAACAGGAAATTGTCAAAGAAAATATCTATGATAATTGTAGGGGAAGTTCTTTGCTGTTTGAGGCCAGGACTGGAGTTTTGCGGACTAAGAAGTATAGTGTCAGGTACCAGGAGATAGACACTCTGTGCATTGCGTGCGGAGAGGAGGAGGAAACGGCTGAACACTTGATACTTTTCTGTAAAGGGCTTCACCCTACAGTGGAAGGCAGCGGGGCTGACTTACCCAAGGCATTGGGGTTTAGGGATAGTGAAGGGAAAGTGGATTTTAAGAGGTTAGAAGTAACCAAGCGAAGGTTATCTGATTGGTGGCTAAAAGCAAGACAGGAGTGAAATTTCACAAGACATGGCTAGGTGGCTTGAGCCACCGCCCGATGTAAAGGGTTCAGCCGTATCCATCCATCCATCCATCCATATAAAGAATGTTGACACGAAATGGAGAAAGCGAACTAGAAAATTGACAAGCAAATATCTGGACAGCAGTAAGGGGGCAAATCAGCATTTATCGGTTAAGAAAGAGGTTAAAGGAACAGAGAGAGCTTTGTGGAAAACAGGGATGCTGACGAAATCGGCACTGGAAACATACCGGACCTTTAAACAGGAAATTGTCAAAGAAAATATCTGTGATAATTGTAGGGGAAGTTCTTTGTTGTTTGAGGCCAGGACTGGAGTTTTGCGGACTAAGACGTATAGAGTCAGGTACCAGGAGATAGACACTTTGTGCATTGCGTGCGGAGAGGAGGAGGAAACGGCTGAACACTTGATACTCTTCTGTAAAGGGCTTCACCCTACAGTGGAAGGCAGCGGGGCTGACTTACCCAAGGCATTGGGGTTTAGGGATAGTGAAGGGAAAGTGGATTTTAAGAGGTTAAAAGTAACCAAGCGAAGGTTATCTGATTGGTGGCTAAAAGCAAGACAGGAGTAAAATTTCACAAGACATGGCTAGGTGGCTTGAGCCACCGCCCGATGTAAAGGGTTCAGCCGTATCCATCCATCCATCCATCCACCACGCCGCCAACGCCGCGTTCGCTGCCGAGGCAGCGTAGGTGCGGCAAGTCTGGCGTTGGTGCGCTGCGCTTTTCACTACGAAAGCCTGTCTCTGAACGCTTTGAGAGCACTTTTGGCATAAAAACACTAATGGCTGCAGATAATCTTACCGGCCTGGCATTACCAGGAGAAAGTCCTGGACTGAAACAGCGCTCGCCGAAGCATTTGACACGTACCACCAGGTCCAGTTTGCTAAATTTTTATTCGTTTATTCTTTGTTGTGAGCCGCGGAAGGACTTAAGCAGAAGTCATATTGACTGCCTAATGTTCAGCGAGGTGCCCAACTTGAAATAAGCAACGAAAGGTGATGCTTTGGCCGCATTACGTTGTTGTGATTGAACGATCGAGTATGGTCCGGACTCATTATTGCTACATGGAAACTTCCGATCAATATTTTATTCTTCTAGGGGCCAGTCAGAATCAGAATCATGTTTATTTATACAAGAAGGAAATACAGCCTGGATAAATGTATACAGAAGGAGGTCCCGTAGTCAGCGACAGTACTGCCATTGATTCTCACTTACAAATCTGGAATACAGTAAAACAGATAAAAAACAGAGCTTGTTGTAAGCACGCGCTTGCTTTGTTCTTTTCCGAGAAAATACACTGTAGCGACCACAAGGCTGCGTTCTGGCATCAAGCTTCCAAATGTTACCATTATTTCTATATACAAAGCGGCAAAGTTGTTTTTTTCCGCTCCATAACGTGCGTAGGCTACAGGGCCAGCAGGTGCTTCAGATATTTTGGTCCAGGTTGCAGGAATACAAATTGAGTCCAACGGATGCTGATCTTCAATAGCAATACAACCCATCTGCTGCTGCGGGCATCACTGGGCTGCTCTGTTGCTGCCGGCCCGTCGGAAACATCGTCGAGCGTGCTTGGCGGTCCTCCACCGGCACTGCGCATTTGCCGTTTAGTGACAGGTTGGTCACACAGGTTCCTCGCTTTTCTTTTCGATGTCTTCTTAGGCAGAAGGTATTTCGGATAGCTGTCGAATACTGCTGGCATGACATCGGGCGTCAGACGTAGTCTATCTGGCGAGCTCGTTGACGACACCGTTCACCGTCTCTAGATGTAGCAGTCTCCAAAATGTTTCTCGCAGAAAACACACGCTGGAGTCAAGTTGCGGTCCTGTCTTTTGATCAGCCGCTCCCACTCCGCAAGCCGTGTTGGGTCCGAGGACACACAGAACATGGAAGCCTTGCTCGGATTCGACCGGTAGCCACTCCGACGGAGCGGCACGAAACATGTTTTTTCCCGGCCTTGATGCTCCGATTTTACCATCATTAGTCGCTGTGGTTTTCCCTCACATCGAACAGCACGGACAAAACAACAGAAAAAAGCGCAGGTGCGACCAAAATGTTATAAGCCACACCGCGCACGACCAACGCAACTGCAGCGACTGCGGCATGTCCGGTAGCGACGGCAGTGTTGCCACGACACATAAAAAAATAGTAGTAGATTTTTTCGCGAAAAATCAGTAGAAATCAGTAGATTTTTAATTTAAATTTTTATACTCAGTTTATGAGCCCACGAATTCAGCGCTTATATTAGTACTCTGCTGTTGTATTGTAGCTTCTAAGAAATAGTACAAAAATTGGCCACGAGATTCTTGGCAATACTTTTGAAAAACCCGGGGATCCAGAGAGCCATTGTCAAGCACGAAGTGAAAAACAGTGAAGCCCTCTGATGGCATATTCAAAGGCGTTAGATGGTAGTTAGTACCTGAAATCTTTAGAGTATAGTATCTTCCAGACAGGGGTGATTGGGAGATCGCTGGGCGAGGCCTCCGTGCTGCAGTGGACATAAATATAGGTTGATCACGATGACGACGATCCAGAAATAAGAAAACATGAGTCCCTTATAGCTTACGCAAATAAACTTTATTGCGCGTGAACAGGCAACTTCAAAACGGCCATGTATATGACTAGATATGCTGTGAAATTCCACAAGTGGCTGTGCCAGCAAAGCCGCATTAAATACTCTCATGCTTAACCTTGTGCCAGTCGTCCATTCTCCTTATCAGTGGCCTGTCAATGTTGAAGCTGTGACATGCTGAAGACGTCATCAGGCGTTTCGTGTGCAGAAGGCCACAGATAGTCTCCGTGCAAAGCTTGTTCCGGAGTTTTGTCTTCAGGTTGTTTACAGCAGAAAATACCCGCTCAACTGCTGCACTGGAATGCGGTAAGCACAGTATAGCCGTCACAAACTCGGTCAATGCAGGAAAAGCGGCGCTTCCATCACAATGTTTTTGAGAAAACACGACTCCCCAGAACTCGTGCAACGAGGTATCTTCGCTTGTAGGGATATCAGCGTTTCTTAAGTATCGCCATTCGGTATCCAAAGATTGCAAGCCTTTGCCGGAGACTAAATTCGGAAAGGCTTGCGCCAGTGGTGCAATTGACGCTGCCTTCCCCGTCACGGACACAGTAGGATCTAGGAGTTCGAGATGTTTTAAAACCGGATCTTGAAAAGGGATACGCTTCAGAATTTGGTCGACACTCTCAATGTAAAAATCAAGGCACCTTAAGCGGAAGAATTGACGTTGCTCAGTGGTAACTGAACATTCTCCGGATGACAAGAATGCAGTTGCTTGACCGCCGACGTACATGTCTTCCAAAGACACAAAGCATTTGGGGTTCTTGAATTCAACTTTTGCCACCTCAACTCCCTGTGTGCAGGATCGCTTGAGATAACAATCCATAATTGTCCTCACGCAGGCTTCTGCACTTCTCAAGAGCTTGTGCAACTGTGGAGCATCACTTTGCATTTGTTTGTTCAAATTGTTAAAGAGAGGCAGAACGAAGCTGAGGAACATCAAAAACAACTTGTTCAGAGGATCCTGTAGCCTCCGGTAGATTGTTTCCGTTGCCAAAAGCCTGTCTGTGGAAACCGCAGATGCAAAGTATGCCTCTAGGGCATCATACTGCTCTAGAAAGCGGTCGACTGCAGCAAGCAATGAGAGCCACCTTGTTTGACTTGGATGAAGAAGTTTGTGCGGCTTTAGTTCAAGAAGAGCCTGAAATTTCTTCAACGTGCCCTCTCTTTTCGGACTTGAGTTGAAGTAACTGTAGACGTCCCGCACGAGATCTTCAACAACGCGTGGAAGTTTCGAACAAGCGTACGATGCGCACAAGTGAAAAGAATGACACGTGCACTTAAGAATGAACAAGCCGGGAATCTCCTTCTTCAGCAGTACCATCACAGAATGTTTACTACCCATCATGACACTTGCGCCGTCTGCAGCAAAGCCGACTAAATTTTCTTTATAAGGAATACCCGCTCTCTGAAAAGTACTTGTAAGGGCACTATAAAGGCCATTAGCACTCACATCCGTCACAGGGATGAGATCAAAGAAGGCATCAGTCACACTATCTTTTTCGAAAACCCTTGTAACAACACACAAGTGCTTGGTGCAGCTGACGTCCGTTGACTCGTCAACCATGACTGAAAATTTCTTCTCTCGAAGTAGCCTACACAGCCGCGATTTGCTCTCCTCGCCTGTCACAACCTTTGTTATCACTGATGTTTTTGTTCTGCTGCAGGCAATCTGCTTTGCAATATCGGAGTCCGGGCAAATTTTTTTCACCAGCTTTGGCAGATGGTCCATGACTGTAAATGGCACGTTATGCTCGGCGACAAACAAAGCCAATCTTACTTCAGCTTCTTTTACCTGTGAAGAGATAGCAATGCTAGGCATTGCTTGCATCAGCGTTGGCTGGGACATAAGCTTTCTTGTATTTTCTTCATGTTTCGCAGATTTCATGTGCCGTTCCAACAGTTTCTTGCCGGCAATTAGGTTCATGTCGCATGTTTTGCAGTACGCATAACGGTTGCTCTTCTTGCTTGGTTGCAGCCAACTTTGAAACGCTTTCTCATGCTCCCAAGCTTGCTTGTACTTTTGCTGGTATTTTCTTTTTTTCGGTTTTGGACTGCTCTTCTTCCGGTCTGAAGACTCTGAACTAGTGTCACTTCCACTTGTCATTATGCTGAAGCTTCCAAAACACCTGTAATGCAAGTACCAATGCACTTAATGAGGGGCAGATAAATGACATAAGTATGACTGGCTACTGCCACAAGCAATGTCACAACGCGCTATCGCCTATCTGTGATGGTATGAAGGCATGCAGTCAGACAGGTTGACGAACTTGAACAATAAACTGTAACCAATTTAACCTGTGCTAGGTGTAAAAAGTGAAGAGAGCTCGGCGGCACAGCAAGCGCGATCGCCGAATTCATTCACCGGCTGCACCATTCCACTATGTCTACTGGCATCACCTCACTTCATAGAAGCTAAAACAATGTCGGCCGAGTAAGCAACAATTTCTTATTCTTACATACATATGCTTTCTTTACGGTTGAAGCGTGATAATTGAAAGCGCAGCATGTCAGTCATCAGCAATACGCAAGCAATACCAGTCCTATGCAGCTTGTCGACGCTTAATTATAATGCGCGCCGCCTTGTTTTCAGCGTCGGCCCAAAATCTGGCGCCGAGACAACCGGGAATAAAGCACTACAGTAACAATTCTGAAGTTTTGCATGTCAAAACCACGATATGATTATGAGGAATTCCGTAGTGGGGGACTGCGGGTTAATTTCGACCACCTGCGGTTCTTTAACGTGCACCAAATGCACAGTACACAAGCGCCTTTGCATTTCGCCCCCATCGAAATGCGGCCGCCGCGGCCGGGATATGGTTTCGAAATCACGCACTTTAAAGCTCAACGCCAAATCCAATAACTAACCTCGACGGGTGAATCACTAAATTATTAGTACTAACATATCGAGAACTCAAGACATACAGATATTACTTACCTGGTGAGCTCGTAATGAAGCGCGCACGCTGAACTTGATGCGTGACCTGCCACACGCGGTATGTAGGTACTGCGGTACACAAGCAGCAACCGACAACTTGACTGGACTATTCAGAACTGTAAGTGAGTGGGGTCCTATTCTCCTGTAGAACGGAGTAGGCGCTCGAAGCGCCATTGGTTCTGGTCCGATAGTTTTGGTTTCATAGTTGTGGATTACGGTAGTGCACCCACTTTCACAAATTCACCGCCTCACCTTTTCCCCACTTTGCTCAAAGACAGAGGCAGCGCCACGTTTGAGAGTCTGGAAACGCAAGAATGTATGTTAACCTCTGAGCCAACCGCATTTTTTTTTTCGCTCGCTAGGTGGCATCACATTAATACAAGTTCTGTACTGAAAAAGTAGCAGCTTTTGCTTGCGTTTCAGTAGAAAAGCAAGAAAATCAGTAGATTGAAGCGCTTTATCACTGAATCAGCAGAAAATTTTAAAAATCAGTAGATCTACTGATAAATCAGTAGCCGTGGCATCACTGAGCGACGGCCCCTTTACGACGAGCAGTGCCCCTCGCGGCCAAAGTTGGCAGGCATCGCGCGCGCTGCCACCCTCTCCCATTGGGGGAGCACTCCGCTCGACACACTAGTAGGATGGCTGGATTTGGCTGTGGATTTATCAAGTTTCATAGAATGGCTTGTTCTTAGCTTAAGATCTGATTTAAAAGTTGGTAAATTTTGAGGAAATGTCAACTTCATGTAATGCACTCACTCCGGCGTTCGAATTAACCGGATACAGTTTTTTGCCAAACTAACCACCTTTTAAAAACGTATTGGACATATCTAGCAATCAAGGATGGCTTCTTTGGCGGCAGTTTCAAGAACTGCCTTCTTACATGTTCTTGTCCGTCAGGCCATTGCCTCCTCTATACTGGCCGGCGTTATTTCGACCAGGTGAAAATAACGGAAAGCCAAGCCAAATCGTTATTCCGACCTGGTCGTAATAACGAAAGTAGGGTGGCTAGAAACGAAAGCGTTATTTTCACCTATGGATTATAGATTGGCTTGGCGTCATTTGTGATTTGTGGATCGCGCTCGTGCGGGAGCGGGCGTTTTGCATCGCTTGCTTGTTTGGTCGGCCTCTGGATGCTCTGGACGTGTGGTGTGGCACATTCTTTGTGAAAGGACGCTTGTGTGGTTTGTGTGCTCGCACTTGTGTAGTGCATGTGCCTTCGAAGGCACTCCAGAAAAATGAAAGTCTTTTGGAAGTTTTCTCAGGAAAATCTTGTCGTAATTGACCGTATGAAAATACGCTTTCATTTCGCGTAATTTATGGGTTGTTCGAGCGGCCATATGTACGCTCATCCGTTTCGAGCTTTCGTCCTGATTTGCGCAGAGTATAGGCAAGTTAGTGATGTGCATTCTTTACAACGTGTGGCAATGGTCAGAAATACCATCAGGCACGGTGGTAGTGCAGTCCCCGAGGCATCCTTCAGTCGAAGCGAGCAGCGGTCCCATACGTACTACAGGGTCGTCCACCCTGAACACGCGAGTGTGTGGCTGCACTCTCTGGAGGGCCACTGCGTCCGACACGGCCACTCATCGCAGTCGAGTGGCGCAGAAGTTGGACCTGGGCGTGGCGCTTCCCGTCATCTGTCACTTCGCTTCGATGCGCGGCCGTGTCGGACGCAGTGGCCCTCCACAGAGCGCAACCATGCGCTCGCCTTACGACAGGAAGGTTGCTAGTGACACGTCGACAGGACCAGATGGTATTCCGATTATTTTAATAAAGAAGCTAGGACCAAAATCCAAGCGAACATTAATAGATTTAGTGAACAAAATGATAGTGGATGAATGGCGATCAAGTAGAATGAACATGATATATAGGGGAAAGGGGGACAAAGCTGACATAAGCAAATACCGTCCCATAGCAGTGAGGTGCGTGGTTTATAGGGTGGTGATGCAGATTATAAAGGACAGACTGCAGGCTTGGGTGGAGAACGAGGGGGTGTTAGGGGAGCTACACAATGGGTTCCGGAAACAGGGGAGGTTGGAGCTATCGACAATCTGTTTCCATTGACGCATTATATAGAGATTGCTGAAAAGGGGCACAGGCCCCTATGGATAGCATTTCTGGATATCAGGCGAGCCTACGGCAACGTTATTCAAGAGGATTTGTGGGACATTGGATGTGCCCAATAGGGCACATCCAATGGTGATCAAGTAGAATGAACATGATATATAAGGGAAAGGGGGACAAAGCTGACATAAGCAAATACATTCCTTCAGAAACGCACTGCGATGAGTCTCGGTTAGCCTGAGCAGCTGTCTGTGGAAGGTATTTAGCAATGAAGAGGGAGCATACCTGGAGCGTGCGAAGATGCGGTACGCGTGCGCTTCTTCGCTGCTATCGCGGTGGCCGCATTTATCCCACAGAAGCATCGCTATATTGGAATCTAGAAATTGTGTATTTTAAGGTGCAGGCGACAAGAATAAAGCGGATGGCAGAAACAAAACTGTCGGAGCGAACCCACGCAAGCGAATTTCGCACAGCGCTGTTTGTGCCGTCTGCCGCGGCATAGTTTCGTTTTTGTGCTGTCGTTCGCTCTAGTGTCGCAGCGTCGATGTAATTGTGCCAACAGACGCACAAAAAATCACATGGTCTGTAAGTATGTTGGCGTTGGTCTGGGTGCTTCCAGGCGTCGCCGAACGCAGCGGCGAACAAAGTGCATATATATAGAGTACGTGTATAGTATCGCTTTTTCTCGCCGGCGTCGCCATTACGCGCGCATTGAACGAATTCCGGGACGGTGTAAACTACCATCGTGAGATGACTTTCGCGACGTACGACAAGGGAATTATGCAACAATTGCATTATGTAACAGATATAGGCGATCGAGTTTCAGTTGAAGGGGCTTCTGTGGCAGCTGGACTATCTGGCTCATATGAATAAAAAAAACGTACCGGGAAAAACGGAGCAACCGCGAACGTAACAGCGGGTTCTACTAGATGTTTGTTTTGCAAGGGGAAAAATTAATCTTGCCTCTTTTCATTGCGAGGGCTTGAAGCGCCAGCAGCGGAATTCCATCTTATATTGATATCATTTCGCTGTGCCGCATGCAAGCACTATGATCAGTGCGTTTAGTGGTAAAACCTTTTATGCGCGATCCTTCCTCAAACACACGCTCACACAGTGAATTTTCGTTGTTTCGTGCTCACTTTTATAGCTCAAACTTTCGGTCAGTCTATTGGAACTGAATTAAGAGCGCCAAGAGTGAACGCGTGTGTGCGGCGGTGGTTTTGTAGTCGTGCTCCCTTTGAGCAGTCTCATATATAAATTTGTCGCTATAATAAACTTTTGAGATTTTCGACAGGTCTTTTGAAGATGAAGACAATATATCCAACGGTCATTACGTTTAGGGACAAATTGTGCTCGCGCCATGGGTGGGAAATATATATATAGCCACGTACCAATGGTCAGGCATTCGACGCCTCGATACTTCAAACTATTAAGTGACCGAAAATTTGTTCAAACTATGCTGATTAGAAACAAAGGGTAAGGCGACCAAAAATAGTTCTTTACGCAGAGTTCGGAATAAAGAGAGCCCGACCACAGGTGTTGGTAGGGGTCTTTTCATTCTTATGCGACCGCTCATCAGCACTGTCAGCGGCGCCTCTTAGATTCCACTCGATAGGCCCCGCATACGGTAAAATAAACGGGTCCCACGTCGTGGCAGGAACAGGAGCGCAGCTGGGGAAAGAAACTGCACTTCGAAAGCACCGTGTGACAGGGGTAGTAGACGAGTGGTTCTCCACGATGGCCACATGCAGCGCGCTGCATTGCCATGCTTCATCGGTCAGGACAGGTAAGCTGTACGGCCGTTGCGTATGCTTATATTACCGGCAGCTTTGTCGCACTGAAATACGCGATTTTGACGGGAGCGAAGTGCCAGTTTGTAAATACCATCGGTTTGAATTAAGCGATTTCCCTGTCTACAGTACACACCTTACATACCCCTCTGGCAATAATGGCCCTCAGCAGCTGAGAAAAGAAAAAATCTGTCATTAACAGGTGATGCGAATTCACTCAGCTACCGTTCTGCTTGAGGAAAGATAGGTTACAAGAGTAAGAGAAGACTATAAATCAAATTTAGCGAATATTTAGGGCCTCTTGTTAGCAGTTAAAGCCCGATATTACCCAGTTTGTGCACCCAAAACATAAATCCCGAAAACCAGGGTAAACCCAGTTCCTGCTCAAAAAGTGCCTTCAAGAGAAATGTAATTTCCCAGTGCAACAGTCTCAAGCTACCGTATAGAAACTGGCAGATGTCTTGAACCTGAAGGCAATGGATAAACTGGCCATGCGATGGTTTCCATGTCATGTTGCATGGCATGAATTACCGAGGAAGACATCGTTTTCTTTATGGTCTTTTACAGTGCAGTTTCGGGTAATGCGAATTTCACAAACTGCCAGCAAGAGCCCAGTGCCACAGAATCCACCTCGTTTGCAGCGAGTTGCAATCCCACTAGCACTGCTATCTTTGTAAAATACCTACAAAAAACATTCAATTCAAAGGGCCTCAATTACAATGTTCAGTGGGCTTCAGCACCCATTTAGCAGTTGTCTCAAAGCAGTATGTTGGCAAATTTTTTTTTCATTAGTTTTGTGGAGCATTTCCTGCTGCAATGGCATAAACAGGAAGGCAATATGCGGTTCTGCAGCAACACTTCAGACTGTGATGTGACACACGGCAAGCACTTACCTCAAAGATGAGTAGGTTGCTCAGAGGAAACGATGTGGTGGCTGGGTATGGCCTTAAAAAAAACTGCTTTGTAACAAGGTTTTTCTATATGGTCGACGAAGTTGTTACTCATTTATTCATACGCTTCATCAATTACTGACAAGGCGTGTCGGTAGGAACACTTTATTTGGCAAGGAAGTCCTGGCCAACGTGGGCTAATGCGACTCTGCCTGTAGGCCAAGGTGCAGACTTGTGGGCACAATCTTGAGCCAATAGCCTGGAACGGGGAATAGGTGCCTTGGACCAGAGATTGCCGCGCCATGCAAGGTTGGCTGCTGCAGTCCCTCCACTAGTGTCAGTCATTCACAGGGTTGGATGCCATGAAAAGAGAAAAAAGTATGCAAGCTCAGAACAATAAAATGCAACTAATAAAGCACTAAGAGAAACCCACAAACAAATACACAAAAATGGAATGCATATGAGGGAAAAAAGATAAGGACATCTCCCAACAGGCTACAGCAGCAGCCCATGCACTCCTGTGGTGGTTTTGCGTATGGACATTAGAAAGATCCTTAAAAAAAAATAAAAGGAACATTGTTCAAGATGTGCCAGAGAAACCACACACAAAAAGAAGTGTGTACAAGGCAGAGACCAAGAATGAATAAAAAACAGTCAAGACAAACAACGAAAGGGCTTCTGAAAGGCTTCTGACGCTGGCACACAAGAGGTCACAAGCTCCATATGCTAAACCAAAAACCTTAAAGGGGCGGAGACATCAAATTTTTGGTCGGAGTGTTCTTAGTTTCAAACATTGCATACTCCCACCCGGTGCGTGATACGTGCTACGCAATTTAAATATGAACATTAAATATTACCGCATTATTTATACTGAGCGATTTCGGTTTCTGAGTGTCGGGGTGCATTATGACGTCACTCCCGAGGAAGAGCAGCAACCCTGGTCATGTGGGCTCCAAAAGTAATGACACAGGGACCGCTGCATCGTCTGCTCTCGTACACATGCTGTGCATATCAGGGCCTTTCGAAATGCCGGCCAGTACTGCGATATGCTTTATTTTCGAGTAATTCAAATTATAAAACATTTGAAATTACAATACAAACATGTTTCCACAAAATGCAGTGATGAAAAGAAACATTTCATACAAATATTTCATTCCTCTTCATAATTTATCGCATCCTAAAGCTTATTGAGCGTCTCAATGAATGAGGGAAAATCATGTAGAATGGTACAATTAGCCTGAGCCATAACTGTGTTCTGGAAAAAACATGACAGCTTGACTTTGTAAACTGCCGAACGACTATCTTTCGGCTTTTCATTTCTCGGCCTTTTGGCAAAGATCATAGCACCGAAGCGCGACCTTGTGGCAGAGCATCCGCCTCACATTCGGGAGGTGCTGTGTTCGTTTCCCAGTGCCGCCGGGTACCCACCGGTTTTAAGATTTACCCGCCATGGTGCTCGGCTCATCTAGGGTGAGATGCATGGGAGAAGGGTCTTCGACCAAACCGTTGCCTTGATGGATCAGAGATAAGTTCCGCCGTCAAGCAACCCTAAATCCACCTCGTGCGGTAGAAGCCCATCTTTTTTTTTTAAACAGTCATGCGCACCTGCTGATGCGTGTGAGCCAGCCACAACGGTAGCAATCAAATACCGCCGCACTTTGCTCGAAGGGGGTTTGTGAGCGGAGAGTGCTTATGGCACATCTATCTTGAGGCTAGAGAAGTGAACGTTGTGAGTTTTGTAACTGGCACAAGGCGAGAGTTTTGGACTGTGGGTTTTAACCACGTGGAGACGTTTTTGTGCCCGCATTTGACGGTAATTTTGAGGCGCAGGCTATCCTTCCCACGCAGTGCAGCCCTGGAGAGCCGAGCACTAGGCCGGGGGACCGCCTGTTCCTATTGGATTAATTGGCTGGTGGACAGGAGGCCGCGGGAATCGTACCCACGACCTCCCGTAGCCGAGGCGAGCACTCAAGCATGAGGCCACGGCTGCGGTGGAGATGCTCTTGTCACAGTTCAGACATTGAAAAGGCGTATGACGTGATGTGGCATTGTTGAGAAACATTAATGACACAAAAAAGCAATGAACAGCAGCTTACGCTACAACAAGAGTGAGAGCATTAACAAGACGACCTCTTCCACACTTTCTTGTGACACCTCCAGCTGTGGAATGCTGCCCCAGAAGCAGCATTCTTAACGGGACATGGCCCATTTAACTCTTGTGTATGGGTTTCACCACACTGGAATCCCTAGCCGTAACGGACCCACAGATGCCGGCACATTTCAACTAGGAATCTGTGCTGAAATTTCAGCAGCTGTTTTCCTTCTCACTGGACGAAAAGTGCCTGACTGATCCGGACTCTTAGATTTGGAAGTTTGTTAAAATTATGCTCACAAGTTTTTGCTTTCTTTTAATGGTTAATAAGAGTGGTGGCCCTATGTGCTGACATTACATGTGCTTTCACAAAAAAAAAAAACTCTGAGAAAATTCTGGAAAATTTCTAAACGGAACACTCTGCATGCTTTCAGGGACTCCATACACTGTTCATTGTACTGCAAAAGAATATTTCAGGCTTTCAAGAAGGAACCCTTGAACAAGAGGGCTGACAAAGGTTGGTTTGCTTATCACTGAGAAGCACTGCCTTTTACTGCCTTTCCAATGAAGGCACACTCTGGCATCCCTTTCGATAGCAGCAATGCCACAGGACAAGCACCAAGCATTTCCACAAAAAGTAACAGCTTTTTGCGACCTCGTCATCACAGCTCGAACCGCAGAGAAACTAGCCTCTGTTTGTTTCTGCAATAGCCTACAAGATTGACGAGGCCTGAGAGCAAGATATACAGATCGATTTTGATGCCACACTGGGGTGGCGTGGCACCTCGCATCAGTATACTGAAAGCGCATGAATTCTGCACATTCCTATGACTACGGCTTATTCCACAAAAAATACTTTTGAACGTAGCTGTGTCTATTCATATGCACCAGACCAAACTTAATGAGGAGTGTGGCAACCTGTACAGAACCAACTAGTACCGTATTTACGCGCATAATTTGCACACCCTTAACTTATCACCCGGGTTTACAAAAAAAATTTTTACTCGCATATTTTACGCACCGTGCTGCGCTAGACCACCATCATGCACGCGGGCTCTACCCAGTAGCATTCGGCTATTCTGCGTGTTAGTTCGGAAGGCTTTTTGAATCTATTGTGCACTGGGCATTCATGGTGGTGTCGGGCCGCTGTTACAATCGCGGTGGCACCAGCGGCATCACCACTCGGAACGGCCAGCAGCGCTTTCAGGGAGGATCGGCAGCTGATAGAAGAGCCAACACCGCTGTTTGTTTGGCTGATGCATGTGACTCGACTGCCGGCTACGCTTTTCTCTGTCGCTTTGACGGCTTGTGTTTGTTCGGTCGTGTCTTGCAATGGGATATCACAACTATACGGCAAGTTTCAAATTGCTTGTCAGCGCCTTATCATGGCGCGGAGCGGCGAAGCCAGCGAGAATAACCGAGTGCGCACAAGTTTGTCCATAGACGACAATCGTTGTGTGGGCAAACTTGTGTGTATGTGGCTATTCTCGCTGGCTTCTCAGCTCCGCGCCGTGATAAGGCGCTGACAAGCGGTACTGTTAAAGAATTGTGTGGTCTGATAATTGATTTATTGATTCGCGGTTGCTTTCCCAGACGAAGTTGCGAAAGCAAACTTACGGAATCCGGAACTATCGAACAATTGGCTGGGCTTTTTCTCGGGGGCCGGCCAGCGTAGGGTGCGGGTTCGGGTGCTGATGTGTACGCAGCAACATACACTATACCTATATTGCGCGTTATGACCGTTGTGGAGTTTTTTAAGTCGTGTTCGCAAAATCCCCACATAATTTGCGCACCCCCTTCTTAGAGCCTTAATTTCTGAATAAAAAGTGCGCAAATTATGTGCGTAAATACGGTATATACAATGCTCACTTAATTGAAGACAAGAAAAAGACAGCTAAAACAGACAGGCTGCCATGCCTAATACTCATTAGAAGCAAAACTATGTCATGCCAATAAGAACGGACCGTGTGCTGGACACTCACAGTATCGTTAAAACTCGCAGCAGACCTCTGCGTTAATTTCAGTCCGTCCTTTTCCGAGTCTTGACCACTTTCTTGATGGTATCCCTCACAACTGCCAGATTTTTCCTGGTAAACGAAATTCCTCTTGACAATTCTAGGTTGCTAGACACCCATTAAAACCGTCACAGCCCTTCAAAGAAATACAGTAGAACCTTGCTGTTCTGTTCTTGGTTCGTGTAATCTGCAGTATCACAAAACGAAAAATTATGCGTGTTGTGCTATTTTTATTTACAATACAAATCCTGGAAAACTTTTTGAAACGATTCCCTGGTATACATGTCCATAATTTTGCCAAATTCTGACCACATGATGCATTCAGGGACCAAGAGAAAATGCCAGCCAAGCTAGTCATCATTTTTGGATGCTTTGCCCACATGCAAAAAAGCACTGCGGAGAAGGCGCCGCTGCTGCCCTGCACAAAGGCAAGGACATAAAGCATCTTAAGAGCAGCTGCGGCTCTTCCACAATGCACAAGTGTAACGGGACAAAGTATCTGAGAACGGTAAGAAATAGTTGACGGACTGGACATGCCATGAAACTTCACCCCCATGGAAAACAAAAATATGGAAACAACTTGCAAGCGCTAACAAAGGAACTTTTCAAAATTTGTGCCAGCACATTCACAAAAGTTTTATTGAAGTTAAAGTGCCAATAAATGCCAGGGACTAGGAAATGGCGCAAAACCTGGACATAGAGACAGTCACGTGCAGACCGGCAAAAAAATTTTTCATAGGGGCTAATTCAAGCTTTTTACTAAAACATTGCATTCATAACATCAAAAAAACATTAAGGGGGAAGGGGGGAGAAAAATAAAAGGGAAGGTGGCACAGACCTTTGCCTTAAAAATGCAAAAGGCGTTGTTTCGTACCATTTGCAAAAGCTATCATGTCAGGATTTCGCATTCATTGAAAAGCAGTGTGCAATCACCTTGAAATCAGTGTGTGGCAGATTAGCCAGCAATTAAATTACTGTAATAAATTTACAGTAATTAAATTACTTCTCTCTGTAATTTTTAATGTAATTCATTACTTTTGTGGCCCGGCAATTTAGTAATGTAATGAACTACCTTCAAGCAGTAATTTCACGGAAAAGTAATTAATTACTAGCGATATTACTTTTGCTGCATACCTAGTCCATGCTTCTCGTATCTGCCATGCTTTGGCCTCGCGTTTGTGGAGATGAGCATATACAAAGCAAAGATAGGGTATATGGGGGTTTAATGTCCCAAAGCAATCGACTCGGGCTATGAGGGATGCCATAGTGAAGGGCTCCGGGAATTTTGACCACCTGGGGTTCTTTGAAGTGCACTGATATCGCACAGTACAGGGGCCTATAGCATTACACCTCCACCGAAATGAGACGGCTGCGGCCGGGATGAAACCAGAGTCTTTCGGGTCAGCAGCCGAGCACCATATAACCAATGAGTCACCGCGGCGACTCCCAAAACAAGAATAAATTACGGAGGGCACTAGAGACTAGTTCGATGCTTTGAAGGCGAAAAACATTCACTTTTTAATTTATATTGTTTCCTTCCTTTCTAGTGACACACCTTCTCATTAGCATACAGTCATAGGGCAACACATACATTAAATGAATCATTACTTGCCACGAAGCAATGCGGTTTTGTGGCCCATGGGTTGCGCGATCACCTCACAATCTGAAGGTCCTTGGTTCAATTCTCTGCACCCTCGGAAGAAATTTTTCTCTTTGCTGATGATGTCACTGGGGGTTGTGAACCACTTTTCCTGGACATCGACATCATAGCCGGGTATCGACGTTAATGTGCCACTTAAGGCTCTTGCCTTAAAAGCGCGCAACCAGTAATAGCCAGCACCCCAGGGAAGCGGCGTACGCGTCCGAGAGGTGATGTGCGCGCAGGCGCCAGCACTGCCTTTGTGAAAAGTCTGCATATCAGTCACAGGACTGCTACGCATCTTCCTGCACTGCATATGGCTTCATACACAAAGGCACTGCATGGCCACCAGAAGAGCTCCATGACCAAGGCATGCCATATGGTACCTTTGCACAGATGCACTGCGAGTGCTTGAGCAAGTACTTTGACATCGCCCCACTGACAAGAAGTCTCAACTGACACGTTTAAGAAAGTTGGTCGTGAGTTGTCGGTTTTTTATGGCCTCATTTGAGGCCCTATTTCTAACTCAAGGGCAACACAGGCAACAGCGCCCCAGCGATATGCTATTTACTTCCACCAACTTGCCTACGGAACAAATCAATTGAACATCAGCAGAATTGGCAGCTTCTCTGCGCCCTTGTGCACTTCCGGCATGATGCGTGGATAAGCAATCAATGTACTCCCGCTGTTTACCAATTCTTCAAAATCAGGATGGTGGGACCATATTACACATTGAATGATGTACTTCTGCTTGAAGAGTGATATGAGAAAGACCATCTACATCAGCAAAGTGGCTGTTCAAATTGACTAAAGAGGGGCAAAATATCCTACGCCCATTTTCAAGCTCAGTGGCAGTGCAAGCAAAAAACTAGAAATTTTGCATAAACTATGACCAATGCGCAACATTTTAGCAACAAAACTAAGTAATTTTCATTACTTAAGGCAGGTAATTGTAATGCCATGTCATTACTTTTTGATAGCAGTAATTTGTAATGTAATTTAATTACTTTTCAAAAGTAATTTTGCCATGTATGTGGTCAGCGACTGCTTAGGGAACTTGTCAATGTCCTTAAGTTCTTACACAAACGATGATACACCATCCAGTTTCCTACGTGTGACAATGTTCATGAGAAAAAGGAATATTGTGACAAAGACGACAAAGCTGGCAGTGGTGTGGTACAGAGCACTCGCTACAGAGCACTCGGCCATTCCCTCCATGCAAATCATATATCTGCCATCGTTCATTGCATCTCACTCTTTGGCCGGCCACCACGTAACAATATTATAATGTCGCCTCCCGATAATTCGAAGCCGCTTAATTGGAATTTTCGGTTAATTAGAAGTGAAGAGCTGGTCCCGTCTGTTTTGCATGTAATCCTATGGAAGAAATCGCTCGATAATTCGAAGTCCTCTACCAGTAATATTGTTTAATTGGAAGTTAATTTTCAGCCGGGATCCTCGAGATGACCGTCATTCTTCGGTAGAATGTGCAATTCTTCAAGTGCTACAATAGCTTCGTGCTCCGCGTTGGTGTCATCGGCATCACAGCCGTCCGTAGCGCCGCCATGCTTGGAGCGGCGCGATTATTCATGCTACGGCTGCCGTGGTCTCCGTGATCAGCTCCGGCAGGAGGCTTAGCGGCTGCCGCGCGTGGCCGGAGCTGATCGCGGAGGGCACGTGGGTGTCATAGGTGCACGCAGCGCTGAGTACTGGCAGTGGCGAGATTTGTGCGAGATTAGGCTTGCAGCGTATGTCTAGGCGTGTGTTGGTCGAGCACCTTTGTTACATTGTGCGGGCAGCTTGTCGGCTAGGTTGTTCTGCAGTGATCCTACGCTTCCGAATTGATTGTACATAGTCACACCGTTGATAGCCATAGCAAAACGTGGCTCTTGTCGCACGCTCGACCTGGCAACAAAAGTCGAGGTTTTGAAGGAAGTTGAGAAGGGAGGTGCCGCCAAACAAGACATTGCGCGGAAGTACGGAACCAAGCCGAACGCGCTCTCAAACTTCATCAAGAACAAGCGCACAATAATGGATGCATTTGAGAACGACAAGTTCAAGACGTCGCGGAAGCGAATGCGCACCGGCGCTTACTCAGAGTTGGAGAAGGCTCTGCTGGTTTGGATTAGGGAGGCCCGGAGCAACAAACTTCCTCTCAGCGGAGACATCGTTGTGATGAAAGCCCGAACGCTTGCAGCAATGTTGGGGATCGATGACTTCGTTTCGTCAGATGGATGGCTGACGCGCTTCAAACATCGCCATGACCTCGTTTTTAAGAGTGTGTGTGGTGAAAAAGCGTTCGTTAACCAAGAAACATGCGCCACGTGGAAGGATGAAAAGCTGAATGAATATCTCAGTGAATACAAGCCAGAAGACATCTTCAATGCAGATAAGACTGCACTCTTCTATCGGCTTCTACCAGAGAAGACCCTGACATTCAAGGATGACGACTGTGCCGGGGGAAAACGCAGCAAGGAGAGGGTGTTGGTGCTGATCACGGCTAACATGACTGGCACGGAACGATGTCGCTTACTTGTCATCGGGAAAGCCGCCAAGCCGAGATGCTTTAAATGTGTAAAGACGCTGCCTGTGGACTATGAGTCGAACAAGAAAGCGTGGACGACGACCGAAATATTCAAGAGCTGGATAACCAAACTGGACCGCAAGTTTGCTTCCTCGAACCGCAAGGTGTTGTTCCTTGTGGATCACTGCAGTGCTCACGTGGATATGCCAGCCTTGAGTGCAATACGCCTCGCATTTCTGCCTGCAAACACCGCATCCGTTTTGCAGCCAATGGACCAAGGCATTATCAAAAATGTTAAGGTCCTGTACAGGCGGCACCTCCTCGAGCGCATGATTTTTTTGTATGGACAACTCCACAAAATACGAGGTGAGACTGCTCAGTGCCATCCACATGTTAGCGCGAGCATGGGATCGTGTGAAGCAAGAAACGATTGCAAACTGCTTCAGGGCTTGCGGTTTTGTGGCAGCTTTTGCGGAGGATGCCTCTGCAATTTCATCGGAGGAAGCGTCAACAAGCGAGCTTAACGGCACTGATTTTGGTGATGCTCTCGGGGACGTCAATTTTGAAGATTACGTCGCCGTAGACAAGGCGGTCGAAACGTGCGGTGCACTGACAGATAACGAGATTGTGGAGATTATTCGGCCCCAGGAAGCGACCCAGGAAAACGACGATGACGTTGAAGATGAGCCGCAACCTAAGGCTGCCGATGCAGCTGCGGGCCTTGCTCTCGTGGAGCGCTTCTTTGCCCCTGAAGGCGACGCGGAAGAAGCGTTCCGCCACATCTACAGCCTGCAGAACTTGCTTTCAGCAGCGCGATTCGGCAAGAAGAAGCAGAAGAAGATGACCGACTATTTTTCTTAGAGAAAATATTCGATTTCGCTGCTAATAAAGTGCTGTTTTTGTGTATTTTGCTTAATTGGAAGTTCGTTTAATTCGAAGTTTTTTGCGGTCCCCGCGAACTTCGTATTAACGGGAGTCGACTGTACACCACACAGCATTTTCATGGAGAGAATGGCCAAGAGCATTTTCAATTTGGTTTTCATGTTAAAGGAGTATAGGCACGTAATTGTGGTGGCATGTTTTCTTCTCTACAATGATGTGGAAAATACTACTACGCACGAATCACCATGTAATATTTGCCTATGGCCGCTAAATAATTTATAATTTTTTTCTGTCATGCAGTTTCGGTTACAACAGCCGAATAATGGCGGCGACGTCAAAGAGTGCTTTTGTGCCACGTGAGGAATGGAAAAACGCCCATATAATCGCTGCTTCATCGTTATAATTTACTGCAGCGCTGAAGCCAGCCTTCCTCAAGAGCTCGAATGACAACTAATGTGGAAGCAGCGATTATATTGCAGTTTTTTCGTGCCTCACGTGACCTGTAGGCACACGTTGGCGTCATAGTCCTCATTCGGCTGTTGAAACTGAGACCGAAACAACGAGAAAGAAATGAGATTATTAATTATTTAATGGTTATAAAAGAATACCAGGTGGTAATCCATGTTTAACAATGCCTCACGCATCATTACAAACCAAAAACAAGCACCTGAAATTTAGGTGTCTATACTCCTTTAATTCTTTAGACCCACCATTCTGCTCACTGATCTTGCTTTGCAGTTCATCTCCTGAGTGACTTAGCGATATCACCTGTGAATCGTAGATTACTAAGGTGTTCTCCATTAACTCTTATCCCCAACTGTTTGCAATCCAGGCCTCCCAGGCCCAATCCAGAGCAGGTATTCCTAAATACCTCCTGTCTACAGGAGGTATTTTGTCGCAGAGGAGGCATTGTGGAGACATTTTTTTTTGCATGGTTGGTGATGTATTACACACTGCAGTCCAAAACTTCTTCAGCACAGTTTGATATTGACACTGTTCCTTCTATCATTGGCAAAACCCCATCCAATGAAAGTAATGCCTACATGGAAGCTGAAGACCGCTAAACCCGTACTGTTGGAAAAAACTGCATGCGTGCTAGACACTTGCTTGTTCACTCAAATATGGTCTAATAGAGCAACAGGGACACGGGACCTGGCTTACATGCCTTCGAGGTTGCACTCGTAGCTATGTGATTAAAAGGTTTCACCTGAGCATTCTTTGAAATGCCTCAGGTATCATCTTTTATCAGGTCAACGGATATACTCAGGCTGCTTTCAGTTTGGGCATATTGTTACGTGGCGACCAGCCGAATTATAAGTGGCGATGAACGATGGTAGTGAGATCATTCTAATGGCTGCTCGCCTATAGCGCGACCTCTCTGTTCCCGCGCCACTGCCAGCTTCGTCGTTTTAGTGACACTACCCGGGGCTGCCGAGCGATCGTCCTGATAGTGAATAGAAGACGACGACGGAGAGACGGCTCAGTGGAGGACGGTACAACAGAAATGGCATGGGGGAAGTGATGGCCGCCACGATGAAAGATATGTGTGAATGAATCCTGGTCGACGAAGCTTCCAGGACACGGGTCGCCAGTAGCCGACGGACGAAGCCTTGAATGCACCGAATGGCATGGGCAGGGGGGTGGTGTCCTCACGTGTGGGCAGCGTCTCGGGTCGCGGCAGCGTTGTCATGTCAATGTGTCTTGTGGTCAGGGCGGGGGACGGGACTGGGGTGAGCGGCGAGGTTGGTTCAGGTTCGGCGGGCTGGGGCACAGCGGGGCGAACCAGGTGCACACGGCCGACGATAACGGCAGGCGGAGGACTCCGAAGATCCAGGACCAGGATGGGGATTATACCTCGCATCTCACACCAAATGTTAAGTGGCGACCAGCCGAATAATAAGCGGCGATGAATGATGGCAGTGAGATGATTTTAATGGCTGCTCGCCTATAACGTGAGTTTTCCGTTCCCGCACCACTGCCAGCTTCGTCGTCTTCGTCACAACATTGCCGCCTTGCACACAGTTTTTCCACAGTGCCGCGAGGTATGCCTTAACGAGGTTTTACTGTACCTGTGAGTACTAATGTTGCTGAATTTGATGCGTCTCAACGTGAAATCTGAACCGATTCATACACCTCCTGTAGTAAGGCCCATGATCCGATTATAAAATTGAAGCTCTGATTTATTGCTATGCGATGTATTCAGAACAGGTGCTGCCCTTGATGGTCTCACAGATAACCTTGACCACAATGGCAACAAAGGTTGCCTCAAAACTATAGCTCTCCACCATTCGTGGCATGTTTTACACTGCTCTACTGTCTTTCTCCACAGTGGCCCACACATAACTCACCTCAGTTCTGACTGCGGGGCCAATCCAGCAAACAAGCCTTACGCAGTGCTGTTCGGATGGACCTTATGGCCATGCCGCTGCTCTAATTACGCCCCACCACTTTCGCTCGGCCCCATGGCGACATTCTTAACAGAGGTGGGGGAAGGAGGAAGTTGGAGCACCATGAAAGCCAAATGTACAACAAGGATGTAGTGCAGTGGCCTCGCTCAAAGCCCTTGCCCTGAGCTCAAACAGCACAGGTACTTCTGGTTGAGCTTACAATTTCGTCATGCCCGAGCTGACAGCTCACCAGCCACACACATCGAAACAAATTTTTAATTACACATGCCAACAATGCCACATCTATTAAGATATGGAAGATGGTGTGAAGCCATCTATGCTCTAACCAACCCAAAATTCTTACCACTGTCAAGCAGATGACCTCGGTTCTCTTCGGCAATACATCCAGCTCATTATTGCTCACAGCTATGTTAAATTGCCATTTTGACCTCTCAGATTTTCTCACCTAGAGGCACAAGGGAAATTGGTTAACTGTACGGTTCTTGGGACCAAGCGCCATTTAGCAATCACTACAAGCTCTGGACAAACACTCCCTGAAGTGGCCACCGAAAATCTTGCACCAAAGCTGCAAATTACATTGTTTGAAAAAGGCATTACTTTTTTTATTTATTTGTACCTCAAAGGCCCACAAGGGGGTATTACATGAGGGGTGGGCTGACATGTATTAAAACCTCCTGCCACAGAATTTTTCAGAAAAGGCAAACTGAAGAACTCAACTTTTCATCTACATCCTTGAGGCTTTTTTCCTCCCGTAATTCCTACTGCACTAGAAGCCGTGTGTTGGTGCTTGAATCTGAATGCCACACACCCATATGCATGCAGCACACATCCTTTTACCAGCATAGCACCACGTAAGATCATGTCAATGCCTCATTTGGGGACAAGGGGTGCAAGCACACAGAACAGTAGGAACAAAGCGCAGACTAATGTTGTGTGAGTCACTCCTGTGCTCTGTCTTTTGGGCTACATGTCTCAAGATGAACAATCCTCTCCCCATTTTCCTAAAAAAGTGAAACTACAACAAACATCTACTCCTAACTTGTGAAAACAAAACAACAAACATAGAAGGAAGAAAATAAACATGTCTTGTCCTTGTCTTTCCATGTATTCTTCAACTATGGGAACTACTTCCTCGTTCAGTTCCCTGTCCTACATACATTCATCTGTGGCTTCTCGCCTCTCGCCACTGCTTGCCTCTAGGGGCACAAACGTTGCCAGTTTCACAGCAGAAGGCCCACTTTCAAAATTATAATTTGCTAGATCCGTGACAGCCTAGTTGTTTTGTTCACTATACAGGCAGGCTTTGTTCATTTGGGGTCTGCAGGTGAAAGCTGTGGTCTTAATAGTGAATGTTTCCACGTTTCCTTTTTTGTTTCTTCTTTCTATGCAATGGCTAGGACAAAAACTGTCACCCACCCAATGCAAAGGAAATAGCCACATAATCATAAGGTCCATTCCATTTGGCTGCACTTGTTGAAGAAGTGCAGCACGAGTTCTAGGCTGGCTTGCACTTGCCGAAATGGAAGCGCAGCTGCGGTGCAGCAATTCGGCAGTGCCCATGTGTAGGTCGAAGAAGCGGAAAAGGTATGGCACTAGTTACCGTATAAACGCGTGTAAGGGCCGCACTTTTTTTTCCCAGATTCGGGGGGCAAATTTCGGGGTGCGGCCCATACACGCAATTTTATAAAAAAAATTTTTTTCAAGTGAAAGCAAAACAATCTGGAATGCGCGGCATTTATTTAACGTTCAGGCATCACTCACGGAGTCTTCAGACTCCGAGCTGGTGCTGTGTTCAGGTAAATGTTCAGCCCACAGAAAGTCGTCTTCGGTCCCGTCTAAACTGTTTGAAATTCCGGTCACTTTGAAACTCCGGGTTACAATGTCGGTCGACACGGAATTCCACGCGGACAAAATCCATCCAAGCACAGTCGCGAGCGGTGCCCTCTTAAGCCGCACTGTCGGCGTCTCGTCGTGATTGCCATTGGCCATCCATTCCGAATACTGCCTTCGAAATTCAACCTTAAAAGGCCGATTGACGCTTACATCCAGGGGTTGCAGCATGCCGGTGAGGCCGCCCGGTATCACGGCCATGTCTGTGCGGATACCGCGCAGGCGTTCCTTAACCCTACCCGTCAAGTGACCGCGGAAGCTGTCCAAGACGACTAGCGATCGTCGGGCCAGCATGGCACCTGTGCGCTTCTCCCAAACGCTTTTTACCCAGTCGAGCACAAGCTCATCGTCCATCCAGCCCTTTTCTTGGGCGCGAACTACCATTCCCTTGGGGAAAACGCCTTCAGGAATCGTTTTTCTTTTCAGGATGACATAGGGGGGCAGCTTCCGCCCGTCCGCGGTGATGCACAGCATAACGGTACACCGTTGGCGCTCCGCACCGGTTGTCCGTACGAAAACACTCTTCTTTCCTTTCAGTTCAACTGTGCAGCTCTCGGGACAGTCGAACCACACGGGGGTCTGGTCGGCGTTCACTATCTGCGAAAATATATAGTTGTGCTCACGATGCAGACCGATGACATACTTCTGAAAGCTGAGCACCTTGTCGGTATAGTCGGGGGGCAGTCGCTGGCACAGCGTGGTCCTTCGCCGAAATGACAGGCCCTTCCTCTTCAGAAATCTTCGTACCCAGCCGGCCCTAGCCTTGAAGTCCTCGTGCGGTATGCTTTTAGCACGCGCCAAGGCTTGTGCCCTCACGCGCAGCATGTCCGTTGTCAACGCGTAGCCGTTGTTCCGCACTTCCATTGAATAGCATAGCAGCTCTTCTTCTAGCTCAGGAAATTTGCATGGCTTGCCTCGGAAAGCGCGTTTTTGGAGCTGGTATTCTTCAACGCATCCCTTTGCCCGCACCACCGTTGGACACACTTCTCGTCCACATCAAATTTTCTGCCCGCGGCACGCTTGCCGTGTTCGAGAGCGAACTCCACTACTTTCAGTTTAAAGCCCGCCGTGTAGCTGTTGAGGTGCTTGCCCATCGTTCAACAGTGACAATGCTCGGAGGCAGTTCATGAAAAAGTGAAGAACGACAGCGCACGAGAGCAACAACTATGCCGAGCGACCACGCTAACACAACCACCAAAAAACGCATGCTTTGACAGCCAGAACAGAACAAAGTTAGACCTGGCGATACCGATGCCGATACGGATAGCGGAAGTACAGTAGCAGAAGCTCGCGGCAGATGCACATCTTGACACAGTCACTAACGTTTCCTGCACTTTGCAGCTACAAATCCGGCATTTCATCGACCCAAGTTCCCGGGATCAGCTGTTCGCCGTAACCGGACACGCGCCAGATCTGACACGCGCCAGATCACCGCCCTGAAGGATCGCGGACCTATCGGTAGCTCCTGCGCCTGCGCCAACTGCTGACCCGCCACCTGGATCACCGTTAAATAGCTGCAGCACGTCGTACGGCACCGTAGTTTGGCAGCAGTGCACATCTTGACACAGTCACTAACGTTTCCTGCACTTTGCAGGTAAGCTGAATCTTTCTAGGCACTCTGTCCGTGGTTTTTGCATGTTTTCACTGCTGCCAAATAGTTTCATGCTCTGCACGTATTTCTTTGTACAATCGTAAACCATCTTAGCGCGAGAGTAGTGTATTTTTCATTGGTGCTTCCAAGTGTGCATCGTTTTCTTTTTTCTTTTTTTTTTCTCGTCATCTGCTGTGAACCATGCCTAGCGAACTTGAGAAATTACGGGATGAATTAAGGAAAGAACTTGCGAAGGACATTGCGGCATTGCGAAGCGTTCTTGAACGTGACTTGAGGAAGGAGCTGCGAGAAGTTTCACAGAGTATAGATTACTGTAGCAAGCAATACGATGACATGGTCAATGAGTGTGCTGCGCTGAAGGCAGAAAACAAATCCTTAAGGGCTGAAAATGCCGCGTTGACCTCTGACCGTAATGCGCTACAAAGTCCAGTGTCTGACTGTGAACTAAGGCTCAACAGCTTGGAACAATATTCCAGGAACCGAAACGTAGAGATAACTGGCCTGCCGGTAACCGAGAAGGAAAACCTTCCTGAGGTTATTGAGAGCATCGGGGAGGTTTTGAATGTACCCGTGACATCCGACGACATTGAAGTGTGCCACCGTGTGCCTACTAAGACCTCTTCGTGCCAGAACATAGTGCTACAGTTTCAGAAACGCTCAAAACGCGACGCCTTCCTTGAAAAAGCCAGAAAGCAAAGAATTACCACAAGCGATCTTAAGCACCCTGATGAAGATGCAAATCCTGTCTATATAAATGAGCACCTGTGCCCTTCACTCAAGAAGCTGATGGGACTCACTGTTGCTCGTAAGAAAGATAAGCAATGGAAGTTTGCGTGGACGAGGAATGGCCGCATCTTTGCTAAGAAGGATGTAACTTCGTCAGTGGTCCGGATCGATTGCGTCAATGACCTGGAAAAGATAGTCTAAAGATTTCGTGCGCCTACTGAGATTTCCCTTTTGATTAGGCATGGCTTCCCAGTTCTTTCTACCTGCAGATATCAATAGCCTTTTTGCAAAAAACAAAAAAGTAACGTCATTCTTTCATCTTAACGCACAATCTCTGCGCAGTAAAGAGGATGAAATAATCGCATTTCTTGGCTTGTTTGATTTCGAGTTTGACATAATATTTTTCACTGAGACCTGGTACCGAACTGATCATGAAGCCCTTATCATGCCGCATTATAACTCATACGTGCTAAACCGCCCAAACAAAAAAGGCGGTGGAGTAATGATAGCTGCAAAGGAATCCGTTCGGTGTTCAGTTCTTCCTGACTTTACTAAATCATGTGAAGATTTTGAAATACTTTCTCTAAAGGCTGGGCAGAACATTTTTTCTGTTTTGTACAGACCTCCATGTGGTAGCATCCCAAACTTTCTTTCATTTCTTGACACTTTTTTAACATGGATAACAGAAAACAGATTTTACTTAGTCCTTGGCGGCGACATCAACATAGACTTTTCTACACCCTCAACTCAGCAGCGTCAAATAAATAACCTGTTAGACTGTAACGGTTTCATTAATGCCATCATTGATCCAACACGCCTGTCCACATCGACTGCAACTTCAATAGATGCTTTCATTACAAATTTGCATGACAAGTCAATCGTGTCTGGCGTTATCTCTGGCCAGGTTAGTGATCACCTACCGATGTTTTACTTCATAGATAGTCGTATAACAAAGTCCAATAAAACTACTCCGCAACAGCGACAGTTAGTGAATAAGGATACCTTGACACGCTTTCGGTCTAGACTTGAGCAAATAGACTGGAGTCCAGTTTATGAGGTTACAGATCCTGACAAAGCATATGATATATTTATAAGCATCATAAAACCGGTATATATTGAATGCTTCCCATATCGAAGCACCAGAAAACCACAGAGTGCTCGTAAGCCATGGATAAACAAAGAATGCTTAAAGATGATAAAACACAAAAACTACCTTTATAATTGTTTCATTAAGAATAGAAGCACTGATGACTTTCTTATATTTAAGGCGTACAGAAACAAGGTGACATCATTTCTGCGTCAGGCAAAGAAAGAGTACTTCCATAATCTATTCAACAAGGATGTTCTGAAGCGAAGTGATAAGGTATGGAAACAACTTAATACCATTATTAACCCATCCAAGAGCATTAATGAACTGGAAGTCATGATAGATGATGAGACGTTATCAGGAAAAAAGCTGGCTGATTCTTTTAACGATTTCTTTGTGTCTGTTGCGCATACTATTCATGACCCTACCTGCATGAGATATCTTGGTCAATCAAACTCGTTTACCGCTTTCCTGGCTCCAACAGACCAAAACGAGATTATGCGATGCTTTAATAGCCTCAAAAATAGCAAGTCGAAGGACGTGGATGGGTTCCAGATCCTACCGTTTAAACATGCAATTGATGTCCTTTGTCCTATCTTAGACCATGTCTTTAACTGCTGTTTCGCCCAGGGCACCTTTCCTAGTAGGATGCAAACTGCAAGGGTCATCGTTATTCATAAAGGAGGGGATACTAACAATTTATCCAATTACCGTCCGATATCTATACTCCCGTTATTTTCCAAATGTTTAGAAAAGCTGTTACATAGCAGGATTCTAGGTTTTTGCGAAAAGCATAAGTTGATCGCACCCAGTCAGCATGGATTTAGGAAATTACACTCCACTGAGACCGCTCTTCTTACACAGAAGGAGCTGATTTTAGAATCTTTCGAACACAAAGAACTAACACTAGGCATTTTTATAGATTTTTCTAAGGCGTTCGATCGCGTTAATCACGAAACCTTATTACTAAAACTAGACAGATATGGCTTCCGAGGTTGTTTTTATAGTATCATTAAATCATATTTAGAGGCCCGTTTTCAGCAGGTTGTGATTGATAACACACTATCTGACCCCAAGCATATTGCTGCCGGCGTACCCCAGGGTAGCATACTCGGACCGCTACTTTTTAATCTCTACATTAATGATATTGTAAACATTGACCCTAACACAACTTTTGTTATCTACGCTGATGACACCAGCCTATTTTTCAGGGCACCATGTGTATCGAGTCTGGAAGTAAATGCTACGAGGTGCCTACGTTCGCTACACCACTGGTCACTTTCCAATTCGCTGAATATCAATATAAGCAAAACAAAAGCTGTGCTTTTTAGACCCCGTAATAAGTCTGTTTCTGAGTTAACGTTATCGATCGGTTCATCAAAAATACACGTCTCCTCTTCCGTTAAAAGCCTTGGTGTCACATTCCACGAGAACTTATCTTGGGATGTTCATGTTTATAATACAGTTGCCAAAATTTCAAGAGTAGTAGGTATCCTGTCCAAGTTTCGGTACTACTTTCCACAATGCATAAAAAAACTTTTGTACGACTCTTTGTTCACCAGTGTTATAACTTATTGTTTCTTAGTCTGGGGTACAACCACTGTCTCCAATATTACAAAACTCCATGCACTACAGAAAAAAGCAGTTCGTGCAATTAACAACATCCCAAATGATGTACACACCAAACCTGTCTTTGAGGCATTACACATTGTACCTATTGTGCAATTGTACTCTGTCATGCTCCGCAAAAAGTACCATCAAATATTAATCAAGGAACTGCATTTCTCGCTGATTTGTCTCGACTAACATGCAGAGAACGCCCCTACAATACGCGCATCGGAGACAACTGGTATTTACCGCGAACGCGAACTAACTACGGCAGACAAATGCTGTCCTATAATATCCCGTCCATTTTAAACAATTTGTGAAAAACTGTAATTAGTGAAGAGTAACAGCATATAGTTTCTTTCTTTAGTGTACTAACTCAGCCTGCTTTTATGCCTTCCCTCTTTACGTGATATGTTTGATGGTTATGTGTTTTTTGATGCCCTGAACGTGTTTTATTTTCGATGCAATGTGCTTTTGTTTTAAATATGTCACAGGCATAACATATAATGTACCGTTGTGTGATTGTGGGTTTTTGTGCACAATGTAGTTGCTGTAGGGGGCGGGGACCTCCGTCAAGCCTCTATAGGCTTTTTGTCCCCGCTCCCCACATCCTTGATGTGAAATAAACCTGATTGATTGATGATGACCCGCGGCCTCGGGCGCCATCCATGGGCGGCACCTCGAAGCTCCTGTGCACATGTATTTCGAAGGCTATTCTTGCGTGTTTCCTGGAAAGTTTGGGTGCGGCCCTTACACGGATTTTTTTTTTCAAATATTTCTTTTGGGAATACGGGGTGCGGCCCTTACACGCGTTTATACGGTACTTAATGAAATGATGACAGTTCTTTGTTGAAAGCTTTATGGTTTATGGCGGTTTACCGTCCCAAAGTGACTCGGGCTCTGAGGGATGCCATAGCGAAGGGCTCTGGAAATTTCGACCACCTGGGGTTCTTTACCATGCACTGACATCACAGTACACGGACCTCTAGAATTTCGCCTCCATTGAAATTCGACCGCCACGGCCAGCATCGAAACCGCGTCTTTCAGGTCACGGGTTTCATCCTGGCTGAGGCGGTCGAATTTCGATGGAGGCGAAATTCTAGGGGACCGTGTACTGTGCGATGCCAGTGCACGTTAAGGGAGCATAGAGACCTAATTTTGGTGGCATATTTTCTTCTTTATAATGATGCGGAAGACACTACTATGCATGAATCACCATGTGGTATTCGCCTACAACCACTAAATAATTTATAGTCGAACATTTCTGTCATGCTGTTTCAGTTTCAACAGCCGCATGAGAGCTGTGACATCAAAGAGAGGTTTTAGGTCATATGAGGCATAGAAAAACTGCGATATAATTGCTGCTTTATCATTTTAGTTTACTGCAGTGCTGAAGCCGGCCTTCCTCAAGAGCAGGAATGACAACAAATGTAGAAGCACCAATTATATTGCAGTTTTTCACGCCTCACATGACCTACAACCTCTCCTTGAGGTCACAGTCATCGTTCAGCTAGTGAGACTGAAACAGCACAAGAAAGAAATTCAGTTATAAATTATTTAGCAGTCATAGGAGCATACATATCACATGGTAATCCATGTATAATAATGCCTTACACCTCATTACAAAAAAAAGATTGGTTTGGTTTATGGGGGTTTAACGTCCCAAAGCGACTCAGGCTATGAGGGACACTGTAGTGAAGGGCTCTGGAAATTTCGACCACCTGGGGTTCTTTAACGTGCACTGACATCACACAGTACATGGGCCTCTAGAATTTCGCCTCCATAAAAATTCGACTCCGCGGCCGAGTTCGAACCCACGTCTTTCGGGTCAGCAGCCAAGCCCCATAACCACTGAGCCACCGCAGTGGCGTCATTACATTAAAGAAAAGAAAAGCCACGCACCCAAAAGTTAGGTGTCTATGCTCCCTTAAAGAACACCAGGTGGTCAAAATTTCTGGAGCCCTTCACTACGGCGTCCCTCATAGCCTGAGTCGATTTGGGACGTTAAACCCCCATAAGCCATAACCTTTGAGCAAATAACTCTCACCATTTCATTAGATAGCTCGAGCCATACCTTCTCTGCTTCTTCGACCTACATATAGAGGAGGTGAGTGACTGTTTGAGGAGTCATAATGAAAACCTAAGCGGTCAAGTCGAGTCGCATGGGCAGCATTTCAGTGCTAATTCGTAGGTCGCCTGTGTAATATACATGCAACAATTTTTTTTTCTTTCTGTGAAACGACCATTTCCAAGAGCAGGTTCATGCTAAAACTTCATTGCGATTTGCTGCTTGAAAATTCTTCCAAGTGTTTCAGGATTTTGGTGGTTGTTGGTGTCGGCGGCATGCAGTTGGTTGCAATTTCATGATGACAGCAAGGCTATTGGACAGTCGGGCCTGCACTCGACCATTCGTTTTGGAAGCGGCCAGTGCCAAGCTGCATTTGAACTCCCTGAGCTGACGATGCACGCTGCCGGCACCACTGCGGAACTTCACAGAACTAGTGCAGAGAGTGCAGCCAAATCAAAGAAACCTGTCATGACCAATCTTAAGAAAGCTGTAGTTTGGGCTTGTTCGTATATCATATTAGAAGACATAGCGCAGCACAATGGGACAGAGAAAAGGAGCACACAGGACGAGCGCTTATCCTGTGCGCTCCTTTTCGCTATCCGATTGTGCTGCACTATGTCTTCTTCTAAAATCACCACAATTACCTGTCACACACTGCAACAGTGCCTTGTGAGCTTTATGCACCTCACAAGCTTCCAAACAGTCAAAGGACATCAAGTACATTGCCCACAATGTTCATCTCTTTAAGGGCTCTTTACACCATCAGCTGTAGAAAGGTCTTAAACATAGAGGCCTTGAAATTAAGCTTGTTTCTCCAGTTGCCTCATGTGTTCCATTCTATTTGGCTACCTGGGTCCAAGCACCTTTCCCACGTAAAACCATTGCTCGGCGCAATTGGCACAGCCCTCATTTTAAAATTCTCACAGAAGGTTGAGGGCTCACCTTGTGGCGCATTAGAGCCTTTGCTGCCTCAGCATTTTAACGTCCTATTTGTTCAGCCTCTGCGCCAGCAAGCCAACGCCGGACTCGAAGCAGGAATCGGGAAGGTCCGTGCATACCACAAAACTGCCATTTTAAAGTCCAGTTTTCTGAAATAAATATGAATTTAAAAAAACATGTTTCGCGCTGCAGACACCAGAGCGTAATCGCTCATCTCGCCGCAATTTTTGCACCTGTTTTAGAAAGCGAATCCGCCTTTTTCATTTTCCTGTGCTGCCACCTCGCGTACAACGCTGGAAGCTCACTGGTAGGGTACTGCGCGCCCAACCTGGCCGGACTGAGTGCCGCTCCGGAGCACGTTTTGTTGGAATCTGTCGACGATGGCGTGTCCTGGGCAGCACCTGGTGCCTGGAGGATTTCTAGGATTGACTGATGGCTGGGTGCGAAGTCCGAGGCAGGCTGCAGTGCCCATCGAAGAGCAAATTCTTCAGTATCTCTGATCATCCGGCATGCGATGCGAACACCAGCTGAGCAAGGGCCGCCGCTTCAGAGATGAAGGCTACATTCGGAACATAATGTTCAATGAAATATCCCCGATCAGTGAGGTTGACGTTTTCCGCTGTATATGCCTGCCATTCATGAAAGGTGGATACTACAACGTGCACGCCCTAGTACAGAAAACGACTGAGGACAACAGTTTTCACAAGAAATCGTTGTGCTCAAGCGCTGCAGAATAGCTACACGAGCTATAAAAGCACAAGCGTACTGGCAACAAAGCAGCTCTGCTAGCATTTCACTGTATTTTCCCACAGCACACCGCTGCATAGGTTAAACAAGCTTGCGCGTTCATAAAGACGAGCGCGAGAGGCGCACATTGATCCATTCCGACGATACCACGCAGAGCTGTTGTTGCTTCCCTCACAAAATGACACATACCCACAAGGGGGATTGACCATAACCAGGTGCTGACTATTTAAATTTCATGTTGCATATGGCAAGCGTGGGATGATCTAACAAAAATTGTGTAGCTCTGTTTCCATAGCAGATGAGGTTGCATGCAGGAGGTTGCAGAGCTCTTCATCATGGATAAAATTCGAACACACGCATAACGCACCTTCTTCTTCTTCTGCCTCTTAATGCATGGCACATACCCACACGGGGGGATTGGCCAGGGTGTAGTGGCATAAACAAGGAAATTTCCATACGAGATTATGACAAAATTTTAGCACCACGCGTGAATGCTCGCGTAGCCTCTTTTTCGTTGTCCGCTCCATCGCACGTTGAAAGTGGCTCACAGCACTTGCTCATTTGGCCTTCTTGCTTAATTTGAGAAAGCAAAAAGCGCCGGAACGAAGTCTGGGTGCCGCGGTGACATTCGAGGCCTTCCTGCCCATGAATAAAGCATTTCGTGATAGACTGCACACGCATTGAAGCGCAGTACCTCGTCCGTACCTGTCTCAAAGTGATTCCCGCACAGTCTTGACGTGCTTGACGGTACCCAAGGGCGGCCACGATGGTGGAGCCGGCGAACGGCTTTTATCCACGCTTCGCGTCGAAGGTGGTCCCGGGAAGCGTTCGGAAAGCGAAAAAATCCGAGTTTGCTTCCCTTTACATATTGGGTATTGCAGCCGTAATATGCAACACGTGCCGTAGGCATCGCCAAATGCGCCGCGCTGAACGCCCGACGGCTGCAGCAACACACCCCGCGTAGGAAGCCGGTTTGTTTACACTTCCACGGCCGGTCCCGAGTGGAGCGCGCGACACTTTCAATATGTTTCGCGACACCGCCGCCAGGGGATGGGCGCATGCGCAGTCGCGTCGTGAAAAAGGCGGATTGTAACAGCAGCACACAATTGTAAAGTGCAGCATTAAGTCAACACTCTACAGACTTTCCCAGCCGCGGGGCCACAAAAAAATCAAAACTCATCGCACAAACGCTTAGTTCAACTGGACTGTAGTCAAAAGTTTCCCGCCTTTTTTCGGGAGCACGAAAAAGCTGGTATTTATGCGCGTTTTACATGACCATGAGACACGTTGGGCTGGGTGGACAAAAGATATAAACACGCTCAGCGCAAGCTCTTTTCTGCTGAACTGCACAGAGCTTTTGAGCAGAACTTACGAAAAAACAGACGATTCTTTCCCTCCGGGCCTTTGGGTCCACTGCCGGGCAAGGGGGCTCAGCGCTAGTCCTGGGTTATCTGCTAACACAAAATATTCGGACGCAAGGAAGTTGACAACGGAATGCCGAGTGTCAGATAACGGGCAATCGCTCAGTATGTGCATACCAAACGATAGCAAGAACAAATCCGCCTTTTTCATTTTCCTGTGCTGCCACCTCGCGTACAACGCTGGAAGCTCACTGGTAGGGTACTGCGCGCCCAACCTGGCCGGACTGAGTGCCGCTGCGGAGCACGTTTTGTTGGAATCTGTCAACGATGGCGTGTCCTGGGCAGCACCTGGTACCTGGAGGGTTTCTAGGGTTGACTGATGGCTGGGTGCGAAGTCCAAGGCAGGCTGTAGTGCCCACCGAAGAGCAAATTCTTCAGTATCTCCGATCATCCGGCATGCGATGCGAACAGCAGCTAGCAAGGGCCGCCGCTTCAGAGATGAAGGCTACATTCGGAACATAATGTTCAATGAAATATCCCCGATCAGGGAGGTTGGCGTTTTCCGCTGTATATGCCTGCCATTCATGAAAGGTGGATACTACATCGTGCACGCCGTTGTACAGAAAACGACTGGAGACAACAGTTTTCACAATATGGCTAAGTATAACGTTCATTTGGGCGAGTTGGTATAGATGCATATTTAGTAAAACAGCGCGAACAACGTAGGACAAGATGAAGGAGGACACAGGACGGGCGCCCGTCCTGTGTCCTCCTTCATCTTGTCCTAGGTTGTTCGCGTTGTTTTACTAAAGAAGTTTTCATAAGCAATCATTGTGCTCAAGCTCTGCAGAACAGCTACACGAGCTATAAAAGCGCAAGCGTACTCGCAACAAAGCAGCTCTGCTAGCATTTCACTGTATTTTCCCACAACACACCGCTGCATAGGTTAAACAAGCATGAGCGTCCATAAAGACGAGCGCGAGAGGCGCATATTAATCCATTCCGGCGATACCACGCAGAGCTCTTCATCATGGATATGATTAGAACACACGCATAACGCACCTTCTTCTTCTTCTGCCTCTTAATACATGGCACATATCCACACCGGGGGATTGACCAGGGTGTAGTGGCATAAACAAGGAAATTTCCATAGGAGATTATGACAAAATTTTAACACCATGCGTGAATGCTCTCGTAGATTCTTTTTCGTTGCCCGCTCCATCGCGCGTTGAAAGCGGCTCACAGCACTTGCCCATTCGGTCTTCTTGCTTGAGAAAACAAAAAGCGTCGGAACGAAGTCTGGGTGCCGCGGTGACATTCCAGGCCTTCGTGCCCATGAATAAAACACTTCGTGATAGACTGCACACGCATTTAAACGCAGTACCTCCTCCGTATCTGTCACAAAGTGATTCGCGCACAGTCTTGACGTGCTTGACGGTGCCCAAGGGCGGCACGATCGTCGAGCCGGCCAACTGCTTTTATCCACGCTTCGCGTCGACGGCTGTCCCGGGAAGCGCTCGGAAATCGAAAAAATCCGAGTTTACTTCCATTTACATATTAGACATTGCTGCCGTATGCAACATATTTCGTACGTAGCGCCAAATGTGTCGCGCTGAACGCCCGACGGCTGCAGCAACGCACCCCGCGTAGGAAGCCGGTTTGTTTACACTTCCACGACCGGTCTCGAGTGGAGTGAGCGACCCTTCCAATATGTTTCGCGACACCGCCGCCAGGGGATGGGCGCATGCGCAGTCGCGTCGTGAAAAAGGCGGATTACTCACGTGCAACACAACAGCGCGCTCTTACCGTCGACCGGCCATAGTGCTACTGAATACAATGCTCGGCTCAAACATGGCTCGAACAGAAAAAAAAATATCGCCGGACGTGACGTCTTTTCTTCAAACCGGATGCGACGTCATGTGTTGAAATAACGCTTGCGTTGGTCTGGCCTTCGACCGTTTATCGGTGACAATATTCTATTAATCAGCGCATCAAGATCCCATTAGATAATATTGTATGACTAGGAGCCATCATTTTTGTATTAGTAATTTCTTTGCTGCTTCGCATGTTGTTTCTTTTAATGCGAAAGCTTTACTGGCCGCGAACTTGCGATTTCGCCGTGGCGGTGCTCCGAAGAGGCACATGACCTCACAGCGCGCGCATCGCCGCTCATATTTCTCTCTCTATATGTATGAACAAATCACGCGCACAACCTGCACACATTTCTTATTCTGTAAATATTTTGTATATATTAATTCTCTCTCTATCCTCTCTTCCTGCCCCCTAACCTCTTTCAATTCATTTCTTCATTCTGCCTGCTATCCTTTATTCCCGTTGCCCCAGCTCAGGTGCTTCAGTATCGATGGCAGATGATTGGTTGGTTTTTTGGGGGGGAAAGGAAATGGCGCAGTATCTGTCTCATATATCGTTGGACACCTGAACCGCGCCGTAAGGGATGGAATAAAGGAAGGAATGAAAGAAGAAAGGAAGAAGAGGTGCCGTAGTGGAGGGCTCCGGAATAATTTCGACCACCTGGGGATCTTTAACGTGCACTGACATCGCACAGCACACGGGCGCTTTAGCGTTTTTCCTCCATAAAAACGCAGCCGCCGCGGTCGGGTTCGAACCCGGGTTCGAACCCGACCGCGGCGGCTGCGATGGCAGATTCCGGGGCTAGGAAAAAATCTTATGCTTCCTTTTTAATTATTATTTATTTAAAAAACCACTACCACCACCACTCTCTCTCTCTCTCTCTCTCGCTCCTTAGTCACTACTGCGCATGCGCCACTAGTAGCACCGAGCCACAGGTGTTCAGCGCCGCGCCTTTCCTCAAAATCAAACTTTCAATTTTCATTTTTCTCTTTCTTCGGTCCCTCCCTCCTTTATTCCTTCCTTTACGGCGAGGTTCGGGTTCCACCGAGATAAGTGAGACATTTACTGTGCCATTTCCTTTCCTCAAAATCGAAACAAAAAACAAGAGAGCCGACGGCGTTCATAAACTTCATTGGCGCTTGCAACTTTGCAAAGGCCGTTCATTTTCACGAAAGGAAAAGCGCACAACTGGCTCCGAGGGTCAGTGGAGACCTCAATCTCGCTATCATGTACGTGGCATTGGTGTCTAACTGCAAAAGCCTGCTTTGATTGCGTTCCGCAGACCGGATAGGCAGCACGCCCTCCCTGCCACCCTGGGAGGTGGCATACAGTTATGGTAGATCGCGGGAGATTATCACCAGATGAACGCTGCGGCCTAGCTATTGCTGCAGTGTCGCATGCCAGCCACAACGCTGTCAGCGCTAATGCATTCAGGCCACATCTCTCTCTCACCACCGCCACATGTATCAAAGCACGAATGAGGTGTCCGCATATCCAGGGAGCCAGTTATGCGCCCTTCCTTTCCACAAAGCCATCGCCGTCTAGAACATTGTCAACGCCGACGCCAATGAACACAGTGAACGCCAGCATCTTTCGCTTTGTATATCCTGGATTAGCTGAGCTACTCCACTTTAATTTTTTTATTTTTTCTGTAACCATTCCCCTCTATAACACCTCTGGCCATGAGGGTAAACGAAATAAATAAATATATATCCACAATATTTGTGTAGCCATGCATGGTACACAAAACAAAATTGAGATGGACGCGATAGTAACTTCTTTCAATTATTTCCTTTCCGTTTATGCACTGGACTCGCGGTAAGCCCTTGCGGAATGGGATACTGATCACTCAATGAATTCGCTGTGCTTTGTTATCTCCAAAGCCTTTAATATCTCTTTTGTGATTTAAAGCAAAAGCTTTATTGGCCGCAAACACGCGATTTCGCCGTGGCGGTACTCCGTCCAGGCACGTGACGTCACAACGCGCGCCTCGCCGCGCCTTCTGGCATGACGTCACACCTCGCCGCTCGCCGCCGCCGCCGTTTGGTAGGGCGTGAGACCGCGTTCCTCGTCGTTGCGCTCGCCTCCGCTCGCTTCGACAGCTGCGTCGCGTGCGTGTTAAGATGTCACAGGATTGAAAAGGAGAGCTGGCGTGCGACGCAACCACAGTTGAGGGGACAGTATGGACGGCGACAATTCTGATAAGCTGGAGGAGGCCTGGAATCGACAACGAAGCGAGATGAAGAGGAAACGAATCGCCCAGGAAACAGACGAACAGCGCGGAACGACTGGCTAAACGCAGCCGTGAATGTGGCGCCGCGAGACAGGCACGTTTAAAGTCCGGTGTTTCGACCGCTAGCAGCAGCGACAGCAGCCGGAGGAGTGACCTGAGTCCTGCTTCACTGAAGACGGCCCCGTGATGAACGATGAAATGCGACCAAGCGACTTCAGCAGCGGGCTAAAGAAACCGAAGAACGTGTGTCTGCGCTGTGTTATGAGCTTCATTTGGCATCAGTACAGATCTAGGAACTTGGATTCAGAAACGCGCGATCATCCGCTATCACTCGCGTTTGCTTTCCTGGACGTCTGGTTACACTCGTGGAACACGGCGGCATGGCAACGCCCTGGCCACCATCACAGCGTCACAAATGCAGGCAGAGCGTCCCTGGCGGCACGAAATGAACTCGCAATGGGGGGGGGGGGGGGGTTGGACAAGGAAGCGACGGGCAGGCATCCCTGTTTTTGCCGCGCATGCGCACGGGACGCGTAACTCGAACTCAGAGCCTAACGTTAGATGGTGCTGACTTGCTCCGCAGAGCACCGTCGGCGCGCTCTAGACAGGGCTGCTCATCACTGTACTGAGCTCAGGTAGAAAATATAGGAATGGGAAGAAGTGGTGGGCCAATTAGATTTGAATTCATCTGAGCATTCACTGCAGGAAGCAGTAATGAGCACCAAAGCTCAAAAACTCCGACGTTTTAGACAGCGCTGAAGGTAAAAAAGTGAGCGAGATATTAGAGGCATTGAGATCTCATCGTCAAAGAAGCCGGCATGCCACGGGGCCAGTGCATAGACGAAAATCAATTAAAGGAAAAAGATGTCTATCGCGTTTTACTTTTTTGGCGAGTTGCAGGGGGGGGGGCGCCCCTCTGTGTGCCTTAATTTAGAATTTTAGTAATATATTCTCAAACGCGAAATTAACGATATATATGAGACAGATACTGCGCCATTTCCTTTCCCCACAAACCAATTATTAACTATCAGTTGTTAGCGCGCCGACACGGGTATCTTGCGGGTTTCTTCTTCTTTCCCTGTTGGCGAATTTCGTTGAAAATGTTGAACCAACTCGCCCCACAGCACGGGTGAAGTGGAGACTCACGTGGCACAACATCTGGAAGCGACGCTTTGGGCACTTTCGGCTAAACATCGCTTTTACCTCGATAGCGTTAAGGGCCCCGTGTAGCAGAAAAGCCGCTGTCGTCGGCAGCGTTGGCCTTGAGCGAAAAATGCCGCAGTATATGTCACATCTCGGTGGACACCTGAACCGCGCCGTAAGGGAAGGAATTTTCCTTCCCATACGGCGCGATACGACTGCCCAGCGAGAACTGTGAGACAAGCGTCATTTCCTTTTTTTGAAACATATTTTCATTTGATTTTCTTTCCCTCGCGGCCCGGTGCAGCCGCCCACAAAAATATTTGAGACGGGCGTCCTTTTCTTAAATTGTCTAATGGGCAACGCGTCACGCCGAACGGGCGATGGCATTCTGTGGACCCCTTGCAACGCTGCAACACGCTGTCGCGTCTCACTCTTAAAGACGAAGCTTGAGCGTCCTCCAAATTTTTCTTTCTCTAAGCCCTTCCTTCTCTCTCCTGTCAGAGTGCGTCTCTTACCGCCTACAAAAGGGATCTCCGCCTGTGACATGAGCAGTTGGTTCACTGAAGTCTCCTTGTTCCTTGCGTGCCTTCTCTTTTAGGGTTCGCCAGGATCGCAAAGTGCACTAGTGGTTTCCTGTTGTGCTGCCCGACTTTGGTAGCGTTGGCATTGGTCCTGTTTTTCAAGGATTTGCGTCTGTCCTGTGCTCCGAGGAAATCTTCGTCCCCACAAACTCTTCATGATGCTGACGCCTTCCGACATCTTGAGGTATCTTGATTCCTTACCATTTCTAGCATGGGAGACCATATTGTCATTTCTGGACGCAGGGTCCATGGCAGCACTCGCTGAAGCTTTCCCCAGCCTCGATTGTTTCGTCTTCCATGAGTATGTTATGCAAAACCTCAGATTTCCGCATGACGCCGACGAGGGCACCATAGAGGGTTTTCATGCAGCAAACGTTTTCAGCCATGTGAAAAAACTTATACTTCAACAATTGCATTGGCCTTTCGTCTGCAGCCCTGCTAGGCTGCGTGTCCAGCTGCAATCAATTGCAAGAACTGTACTGTGTCAGCTGCGTCATTCGACCTTCCGAACTATTCGCATTGCTAGCTGTCAAGCTGACCAAAGTTCGAAAGCTCGAATGGTGGCTTCACGATGGCTCGTACTACGACCCGTGGCCGGTCCCCTACATCTGGTCGCCAAACGGACAGCTTCAACTAGAAAGCATGTACATGGAGCTGGTAGCAGCGCCAGAGAATGTTTGCGATTTAGCGTATTTCCTGCTGCCGTGCGGGCTGCTGCAAAACCTGCATATCCACTCCATTCTGAAAGAAGGTTCAAGCTTTCATCTCGCCGAACTGTGCACGTCCTTCAGGCGTCTCCTGCCGAGCTTGAAAACACTCAAGTTCACCTGTGAACGGATCTGGGCTCCCCAAGATCCACAACGGAATAGCCGACGAAGTTTGAACCATCTTCATGCTGAAGACGTCATGATCGGCAACATGAGCTATCAGCTGGAGCCGGCGCGTTCACGCAATCTGTTTTTTCCTTTCAGGAACACTCTCTCAATCTATCCAGAATGCTATATCCTTGCATTGCAAGTTCTTGGGAGACGAAATAATGATCTAAGCACGCCACTGAATCCTCCAAAGCAAGCACGAAGTCAGCACAACACACAGCAACGACCAAAAAACAACTCCCAAGCGCGCCACCGCGCCTACTTGTGCCGCGGCGACTACAGGATGGATGGATGGATGGATGGATGGATGGATGGATGGACGGACGGACGGACGGACGGACGGACGGACGGACGGACGGACGGACGGACGGACGGACGGACGGACGGACGGACGGACGGATGGATGGATGGATGGATGGATGGATGGATGGATGGATGGATGGATGGATGGATGGATGGATGGATGGATGGATGGAGGGACGGACGGACGGACGGACGGACGGGACGGACGGACGGGACGGACGGACGGACGGACGGACGGACGGACGGACGGACGGACGGATGGATGGATGGATGGATGGATGGATGGATGGATGGATGGATGGATGGATGGATGGATGGATGGATGGATGGTCACTTTCGAGGACGCACCGCAGAACGAGCAGCTAAGGGGTGTTGAGCAAGCAGTCTTGGTTATGCAAGGCAACGAACACACAGAGCATCGCCAACTTCCCGAAGCCGTCTCGAAGCCGGGGCTCTGGATTCAAGTCTCGTCCCTGCGCCTTGTCCTGACAGCACCGCGTGGTCAGCAGCCGTTCGGAACTTTGACCGCCTGTAGGTGCCACATCAAAGTAACTAAGCTGTTCTTCAATACGTGCGTGTCCAATATCATAGAACTAAACATGGCGTCGTTTCACTTCGACTGCAACACGAATGGGTCCGAGATCGTGGCCTCCGCGCTGCCTCATCTACGGGCACTGGCGCTCGCACCATGTGGAGTCAACCAGGACGACTCCCTCACGTTGCTGACCCGGGGATGCAGACACCTCGAGGAGCTAGATGTCCGTGCGGAGCGTGATTCAAATCGCGTTTGCCAGTGCGAATTCTGCAGGGTACCTCTATGCTTCAGCGAAGCGGACTTCAAGGAGCTGCATGGCACGACCAAACTTCGCCGGCTGAGTTTGGATGATACGGCCAAGATGTCATCGCTAACTTTCCTGAATCACTGTCGCGTCACCGAGCTTCAGTTCAGCCTTCACAGCCTCGAGCAGGAGGCGACGGACGCTGCCTGCTTCCCTTTTAGCCTGAGTCGACTTCTGCGATCCAACCCGAGGCTCAGGCAGCTGACGATCGAGGCCCGCGACACCCCTCTAAGGCAGAACGAGTTCGCCGAGGGCCTCGCAACCATTTCCACTCTGCGACATCTGTGCGTCCTCACGGAGTCTATCACCCCCGAGGACTGTGTCACCTCCTTTTTCACGTAAGTAGTTATCAATTTCCTCTCATCCAATCATGGTAGCTCGGCTCAATCAAAGTGGCATATATTCGTATCCGCTTACACTCGCATTCTCACACTCATATTCACTCAAAAAGAAGTTTGCTGTGCCTGTTAGCATACGGGTCCTTCTCATTTCTCATTTTCACGCGACAGCGTTAAGGTGCTCGTGTCTCAGAAAAGCCGGTGTCTTCGGCGTCGGCATCTTTGGCCGTGAGCGAAAAATGGCGCATCTCGGTGGGCACCTGAGCCGCGCCGTAAGGGAAGTGATTTTAATGCGGTAGCGTTAAGTATTGATTGATTGATTGATTGATTGAGAGATTTTTCGTTCCCTTTGTTGCAAATGGGTTGCAAGCCCCAAGGGTAGCGTTGGCCTGGCGGCCTGGGGCAAAGCTGGAAACATCCGAAGGTCCCGGCAAAAGATGAGTCGACTGGCAACAGAACAACTTGTTTATTCTGGCATCGCAAAAGAGCAGCCGGTCAGGGCGACCACGTTACTCGAAGGAAGAAATCGAAGTCCCTCTTTGGCGTCCGGGGCAGCTGCCTTTTATACCCTCGGAGTCGAGGGCAAGAAGGAACGGCTTGGGATGAGGCGCCCGATACGGCGACGCTTGGACATGTTCAGACGTGACGTGCGCGTCCGCCGGGCCGGCGCCGGTCAGACCTCCTCGCCTCCCAGTTGGGGAGCTCCTCTCCCCGGCTGCCGCGCTTTGACAAGCGTGGGCACCAACATGTACACACACACACACGCACACACGAAGACACGGGGCATTGAAACTTGCCTGGACGCGCTTGGCGGGAGGCGTTACGGCAGCACTGAACGGGCCCAAAATGACCGCCACTTTGAACGAAGCCCCGGCGTCCGTTGCATCCGCGCCGGCTATACCGCGCGTCGTAGGCGAAACGTAACAGACCGCCCCGCCGGGAGAAGGAGATCCCGATGGTCAGGGGACTGCATCCGCTGTCCAGAGGGATGTCGCTCGATGATGCTCGTAATCGAAACCGGTCGTCCCTCGACGTTGCTTGAGCGCAGCGCACAAAGAAGGCCTCGTTCTCAGGTTCAGGATCACACAGGACACTGCAAAGTGACTTCGGGAGAGTTGCCATTTTTGTGCTCGTTCCCAGCAAGCGTTAGAACTACGCCGAAACGCAACCGCTCAGTCAGCAAGCACGAGACAACCCTCACTAAGCTCTGCCAGGCTCTTTCCCGTTTTATACTACTGCCTAGTTCCTTACAGTAGTCAAGCAGCACTCAGAACGCGTCCACAAATTGGAAAATTGCACTAGAAAGCACATAATCCCTTTGAAAACACTAAACAAAAGCAATATGTTAAAAATCCTGCCTCAGGAAGAAACATCACTAACAAACAACTTTGAGGCGGATTCCTACGTTAGGGGGCTTCGACTTAAGCCATCGGCGTTACCGTTGAGACACCCCTTTTTGTAAACGCACCTCAAAGGAATATTGTTGCAAAGCGAGGCTCCAGCGCAGGAGGCGGCCAATTTTGGGAGAGATGGTCTGCAGCCATTGGAGAGGGCAGTGATCCGTCGCAATGATAAACCCTCGAGCCGGCTAGGTAGCATGACAATTTCTGAACGCCCACACGAGACACGCACAACTCTTTCTCGTGTGGCGCTGTACGCCTGCTCACGACAGGTCAGCTTACGACTAGCATACAGGACGGGGTGTTCCACTTCTCCATTGTCCCTTTGGCACAGTACAACGCCCATGCCTCGCTCACTAGCATCGCACTGAACAACGAACCCTTTTGTGTAGTCTGGCGATCGTAGCACAGGCTGGCTTGTTAGGGCGCTCTTTAGGGCGCTAAAAGCTCTTTCCTTTGTCTCGCTCCAGACGACTGTTTGGGGCTGTGTTTTTCTTAGAGCATCCGTCAGGGGAGCCGCGATATCGGAGTACCTGGGGATGTACCTCTGATAGTAGCGGCGACACCTAAGAACGACCGAATATCGGTCTTCGTGCGCGGTTGCGGGAAGTCTCGCACAGCGGCCACCTTTATTTCAGAGGGGCGACGACGACCCTGTCCAATCACGTGACCGAGGTAGACAACCTCGGCCTGTGCTAATTGGCACTTGGGAGCCTTGACTGTCAAGCCCGCTTCGCGCAGGCGGGTTAGCACTGCCCGCAAGTGTGCCATATGCTCAGACCAGGATGCGGAGAATATCGCTACGTCGTCTAAATACGGTAAAGCGAATTCTTCCTGTCCCCGCAACACTTTGTCCATGAGGCTTGAAAAGCAGTATGGCGCGTTCTTCAAACCAAAACTCAAAACTTTAGGACGGAATGTTCCCATTGGTGAAATGAACGCCGCATACCTACTAGCCTCTTCTGTAAGTGGAACCTGCCAATAACCCCTGACAAGATCTAGGGTGGAAATAAACTGAGCGCTACTAACTTTCTCAAGGCGCTCCTCGATGTTAGGGATCGGATAAATTTGATCCTTAGTGATGGAATTAAGCCTGCGGTAGTCGACGCAAGGACGAGGTTCCTTGCCCGGTACCTCAACTAAAATCAAAGGGGAGGTATAATCACTCTCACCCGCCTCAATAACACCGAGCTGTAGCATTTTCTTTACCTCAGCCTCCATAATATCGCGCTGGCGGGGTGACACCCGGTACGCCTTGGATCGTACTGGCTCTCGGGAGGTAAGGTCTATATCATGAGTAAGGACAGAAGTCCTACCAGGCCTCTCAGAGAACTGACCTTGAAACTCTTGTAAGAGTTGGTGTAGTTCGGTTTTCTGCTCAGCCGACAGCGGTGCTTTAATGATTAAGTCACTAATGACCTGATCGGTGTCTTCCCTGTTCGTCACTGAGCCTAGTCCCGGAAGCTCGACCGGAAGCTCTTCTAACTTTCCCGTGTCGGGCATTTCCTCTCCAGTACCTGGTGCCTTCAACGCTACAGGCTCAATTTTATCCAGTTCGGACGTGCTCTGAGTATCAGCTTGCTGCGCCTCCGACCCTTTCTCATTGTTCGACAACGTCGGCCCCGCAACTACCGCCTTTGCAGCGAGCTCCCGAACTCTCAATCTGGTTAAGGCCTGAACGCTAGCCTCACCAAACAAAAGCCCCTTCTCGCGCAGGAGGTGATCGGACCTGTTCGAAAATAGGTACGGGTACTGGGGGGGCAGCATAGATGACACTGCGGCCTCCGCCTCAATTGCTCCGAAAGGTCCTTCAATAAGCACTTTTGCTACGGGCAGACACACGCTGTGAGCTTCCACGGCTTGCTTGATCAATGTGCACTCACCCGTGAACATATCGGGTTCTACGTAAGAGGGGTGAACTACATCCATTGTAGCTGCGGAATCACGAAGCACTCGGCACTCTTTCCCGTTCACGAGGAAGTCTCGCATGTAAGGCTCGAGAAGCTTCATGTTCTCGTCAGTGCTGCATAATGACAAAAACACGACTTTTGTTTTTGTTTCTGGACACTGCGCCGAAAAGTGACCCGGCTTCTGGCATGTATAACACACGCGCGCTTGCCTCGTCTCGAACCGCTTTCTGCGTTCGGCTTCGGCTGCCGCCGTCTCCTTACGTTCGGTCGGACTGCTTTCACTCGCATCCGCACTACGTGTGTCCCCCCTTGCTCTCATGGGTGTGAACTTCGGCCTCTCAGACTTGGAGCCAAATTCACCCTTTTGACCGTCCTTAGCTCCGCGAGCCCGACGCGTCACAAACTCCTCGGCTAGCTCGGCGGCTTTAGCCACTGTACTAACGTCTGGCCTATCCAAGACCCAGTACCGCACGTTCTCAGGTAACCGACTATAAAACTGTTCTAGCCCGAAACACTGCAGAATTTTCTCGTGGTCACCAAACGCTTTCTCTTCTTTGAGCCACTCCTGCATGTTTGACATAAGCCTGTAGGCAAACTCTGTATATGACTCACTTCTGCCTTTTTCATTTTCCCGAAACTTCCGACGGAACGCCTCCGCTGACAGCCTGTACTTTTTTAGCAGACTCGATTTCACTTGGTCGAAATCCTCTGCCTCCTCTCTCTTCAAGCGAGCGACTACGTCGGCCGCCTCGCCGGGTAACAAAGTGAGCAAGCGCTGTGGCCACGTTTCCCGAGAGAACCCCTGCTTCTCGCACGTTCGCTCAAAGTTAACCAGGAACAAACCAATGTCCTCTCCAAGCTTAAACGGCCGCATCAGGTCAGTCATTTTGAACGATACCCGTTCTCCTGCACCGTGTGCCTGACTTCCATTACGAGCGCGTTCCATCTCTACCTCGAGACGCTTGATTTCCAAAGCGTGTTGACGGTCGCGCTCTTCTTTCTCTTTATCTTTTTGTTCTTTACGTTCGCGCTCGTCTTTCTCTTTTTGCTCTTTACGTTCGCGCTCGTCTTTCTCTTTTTGCTCTTTACGTTCGCGCTCCTCTTTTTGCTCCCTCTCCTCAATGGTCTCAAGGCATTCCGACAGCTCGTCATCCTCAGCCTCCAACTCAAGAATAGCCCTTAGCAGTTCTGGTTTTCTGAGTTTGTCTGAGACATCCAGACCCAACTCTCTTGCAAGCTCCAGCAATTTCGGTTTGCGCAACGACTTCAAATCCATGGCTGCTCCGAATGCTGCTTTCTCTACTGCCTACTATTGTCTTGCCGCAAACTAACCCGGCAGCAACGACAACACAATTACCAGCTCTGTTTCTGACACTAACAAAAGCCTGGCAAAACTCAGAAGAAGAAAGTCCCGCACTCACCAAACCTCGCAGCCAAGAATTCAGCGCAGTCGTTCCGCTGCAGGCAACCAGTCATCACACAGGGCTCTTTGCACTGCTCCCGGATGGTCTTTGTGCTGCTCAGCATACAGTTGACCGCATATCTTCGCTGCTGGCCTCTGTTGTCGGGATCCCACCGCTGGCAACCAGTTGTTGCAAATGGGTTGCAAGCCCCAAGGGTAGCGTTGGCCTGGCGGCCTGGGGCAAAGCTGGAAACATCCGAAGGTCCCGGCAAAAGATGAGTCGACTGGCAACAGAACAACTTGTTTATTCTGGCATCGCAAAAGAGCAGCCGGTCAGGGCGACCACGTTACTCGAAGGAAGAAATCGAAGTCCCTCTTTGGCGTCCGGGGCAGCTGCCTTTTATACCCTCGGAGTCGAGGGCAAGAAGGAACGGCTTGGGATGAGGCGCCCGATACGGCGACGCTTGGACATGTTCAGACGTGACGTGCGCGTCCGCCGGGCCGGCGCCGGTCAGACCTCCTCGCCTCCCAGTTGGGGAGCTCCTCTCCCCGGCTGCCGCGCTTTGACAAGCGTGGGCACCAACATGTACACACACACACACACGCACACACGAAGACACGTGGCATTGAAACTTGCGTGGACGCGCTTGGCGGGAGGCGTTACGGCAGCACTGAACGGGCCCAAAATGACCGCCACTTTGAACGAAGCCCCGGCGTCCGTTGCATCCGCGCCGGCTATACCGCGCGTCGTAGGCGAAACGTAACACCTTACGACGCGTTCCGGGTGTCCAGCGAGAAATGTGAGACACGCGACATTTCCTTTCCTTAAAAGCAATTGTTTATTTAATTTTCCTTCCCTTACGGCTCGGTTCCATGTCTGCCGAGATACCTGAGACAGGCGTCCTTTCTTATATTGTCCGACGGCCCACGCGTCGCGCGGTACGGGCGATGGAGTTCCGTGTACTCCTCGTCAATGCTGTGACACGCTGTCGCGTCTCACTCAAAGACGAAGCTTAAGCCTCCTCCATATTTTTTTCCTCGCGGCTTAATTTCTAGTGGCCTTTATTCCGGTCCCTTCTCGTAACGTAGCCTGACTGGTGCAGCCCTGACCTCGCAGAGATGCAATGTTGAGCCCTCCGGATCTTTGTCGGCTCCTTGGTCAATTTTAATTTTCACGGGTAGCTTCCATGGCCCTGAGTTTTGCTGTTCTCACTGTGGGTGTGCATAGATTAAAGGGCGCTGCTAAATCGCTACTCCTCGCGACGGTTTTGCATCTAAATACCAATAATGACATTGACAATGAAAGTGCCCGCCAGAATCCATGAACACATTCGACGCACGTGATGAGTACGAATATTTTTGAGGATGTGGGCAATCGAGTGTTTTGGAAAAGATCGAGTGTGTACGTGTACGCAAAAGGAACTGACTGAATTGACTTTTCTTTCGTGTAGTGCAACTAGTCGCAAGCGCATATGGCACCTGAGAACCCGACTGAATGTTCTCGCTTGAGGCAGGGTGGATGCGGGATCCACGCGCCCTGCAGTCCATCGCATCTTTAGTTGAGACAACGTCATTCGCGGAAAACCATTAGCGCAGTAATCTTATTATACATTTTACAGAGTATGCCCTGCAGATAATAATAATAATTGGTTTGGGGAGAAAGGAAATTTCGCAGTATCTGTCTCATATTTCGGTGGACACCTGAACCGCGCTTTAAGGGAACGGATAAAGGAGGGAGGGAGAGAAGAAAGGAAGAAAGAGGTGCCGTAGTGGAGGGTTCCAGAATATTTTCGACCACCTGGGGATCTTTAACGTGCACTGACATCGCACAGCACACGGGCGCCTTAGCGTTTTCCTCCATAAAAACGCAGCCGCCGCGGTCGGGGTTCGAACCCGGGAACACCGGATCAGTAGTCGAGCGCCCTAACCACTGAGCCACCGCGGCGGATCACTGATGGCTATGAGGCTATGCGCATGCGCAGGACATTAGTAGAAACGAGGTTCATTCTAGAAGCTGGTTCAGGTGATTCCTCGTGCTCTTCAGGTACAAGTGCGGAATAATTACTGAAACAGGAGCATGTAATCAGACAATTGCGCTAGCAAAATTAATGAAAACATTTCAAGAGCCCATTTCACTTGCCCACAAGCCGAGATTCGACGTCTTCCACATGAACATCCGAAGCTTGCATGCAGCGGCGGCCTTGCTTGGACCGCCTCAGCCGTCTTTCCGCGTACATGTCGTCCACAGGGGAGGAGCTTCCCTGTGCAGCGTGTAATCCTTTTTTAGTTGGTGAGGTTCCGGTGTAACCATATCCACTACCTCTCACCCTGCCCCCCCCCCCGCATTCCCTTTGCCACTTTTTTTTCTATCTACATATTTGGGGAGAGTGTCCGAGGGCCAGCCTGGAATCCTTTTTTCGTTGGTGAGGTTCCAGAATAACCACATCCCCCCATCCTGCATTTCCTCTGTTACATTTTCTCTCTACATTTTTGGCCAGAGTGTCCCAGGGCCAGCGTGTAATCCTAATCCTTTTCTCGTTGCTGAGATTCCAGACTAACCATATCCCCCTCCTGTCCCCCACCCCCAGGCATTTCCTCAGTGGCCTGTTCTTTTCTCTCTACATATTTGGGGAGAGTGTCCGAGGGCCTGCCTGGAATCCTTTTTTCGTTGGTGAGGTTCCAGAATAACCACATCCCCCCACCCTGCATTTCCTCTGTCACCTGTTCTTTTCTCTCTACATTTTTGGCCAGAGTGTCCTAGGGCCAGCGTGTAATCCTAATCCTTTTTTCGTTGCTGAGATTCCAGAGTAACCATATCCCCCTCCTGCCCCCCCCCCCCAGGCATTTCCTCAGTGGCCTTTTCTTTTCTTTCTACATATTTGGGGAGAGTGTCCGAGGGCCAGCCTGGAATCCTTTTTTCGTTGGTGAGGTTCGAGAATAACCACATCCCCCACCCTGCATTTCCTCTGTCACCTGTTATTTTCTCTCTACATTTTTGGCCAGAGTGTCCCAGGGCCAGCGTGTAATCCTAATCCTTTTTTCGTTGGTGAGGTTCCAGAGTAACCATATCCCCCTCCTGCCCCCACCCCCAGGCATTTCCTCAGCGGCCTGTTCTTTTCTCTCTACTTATTTGGGGAGAGTGTCCGAGGGCCAGCCTGGAATCCTTTTTTCGTTGGTGAGGTTCCAGAATAACCACATCCCCCCCACCCTGCATTTCCTCTGTCACCTGTTCTTTTCTCTCTACATTTTTGGCCAGAGTGCCCCAGGGCCAGCGTGTAATCCTAATCCTTTCTTCGTTGCTGAGGTTCCAGAGTAACCATATCCCCCTCCTGCCCCCCACCCCCAGGCATTTCCTAAGTGGCCTGTTCTTTTCTCTCTACATATTTGGGGAGAGTGTCCGAGGGCCAGCCTGGAATCCTTTTTTCGTTGGTGAGGTTCCAGAATAACCACATCCCCCCCCCCCTGCATTTCCTCTGTCACCTGTTCTTTTCTCTCTACATTTTTGGCCAGAGTGTCCCAGGGCCAGCGTGTAATCCTAATCCTTTTTTCGTTGCTGAGGTTCCAGAGTAACCATATCCCCCTCCTGCCCCCCACCCCCAGGCATTTCCTCAGTGGCCTGTTCTTTTCTCTCTACATATTTGGGGAGAGTGTCCGAGGGCCAGCCTGGAATCCTTTTTGCGTTGGTGAGGTTCCGAAATAACCACATCCCCCCCCACCCTGCATTTCCTCTGTCACCTGTTCTTTTCTCTCTACATTTTTGGCCAGAGTGTCCTAGGGCCAGCGTGTAATCCTAATCCTTTTTTCGTTGCTGAGATTCCAGAGTAACCATATCCCCCTCCTGCCCCTCCCCCCAGGCATTTCTTCAGTGGCCTGTTCTTTTCTCTCTACATATTTGGGGAGAGTGTCCGAGGGCCAGCCTGGAATCCTTTTTTCGTTGGTGAGGTTCGAGAATAACCACATCCCCCCCACCCTGCATTTCCTCTGTCACCTGTTCTTTTCTCTCTACATTTTTGGCCAGAGTGTCCCAGGGCCAGCGTGTAATACTAATCCTTTTTTCGTTGCTGAGGTTCCAGAGTAACCATATCCCCCTCCTGCCCCCCACCCCCAGGCATTTCCTCAGTGGCCTGTTGTTTTCTCTCTACATATTTGGGGAGAGTGTCCGAGGGCCAGCCTGGAATCTTTTTTTCGTTGGTGAGGTTCCAGAATAACCGCACCCCCCCACCCTGCATTTCCTCTGTCACCTGTTCTTTTCTCTACATTTTTGGCCAGAGTGTCCCAGGGCCAACGTGTAATCCTAATCCTTTTTTCGTTGCTGAGATTCCAGAGTAACCATATCCCCTCCTGCCCCCCACCCCCAGGCATTTCCTCAGTGGCCTGTTCTTTTCTCTCTACATATTTGGGGAGAGTGTCCGAGGGCCAGCCTGGAATCCTTTTTTCGTTGGTGAGGTTCGAGAATAACCACATCCCCCCACCCTGCATTTCCTCTGTCACCTGTTATTTTCTCTCTACATTTTTGGCCAGAGTGTCCCAGGGCCAGCGTGTAATCCTAATCCTTTTTTCGTTGGTGAGGTTCCAGAGTAACCATATCCCCCTCCTGCCCCCACCCCCAGGCATTTCCTCAGTGGCCTGTTCTTTTCTCTCTACATATTTGGGGAGAGTGTCCGAGGGCCAGCCTGGAATCCTTTTTTCGTTGGTGAGGTTCCAGAATAACCACATCCCCCCCCCCTGCATTTCCTCTGTCACCTGTTCTTTTCTCTCTACATTTTTGGCCAGAGTGTCCCAGGGCCAGCGTGTAATCCTAATCCTTTCTTCGTTGCTGAGGTTCCAGAGTAACCATATCCCCCTCCTGCCCCCCACCCCCAGGCATTTCCTAAGTGGCCTGTTCTTTTCTCTCTACATATTTGGGGAGAGTGTCCGAGGGCCAGCCTGGAATCCTTTTTTCGTTGGTGAGGTTCCAGAATAACCACATCCCCCCCCCACCCTGCATTTCCTCTGTCACCTGTTCTTTTCTCTCTACATTTTTGGCCAGAGTGTCCCAGGGCCAGCGTGTAATCCTAATCCTTTTTTCGTTGCTGAGGTTCCAGAGTAACCATATCCCCCTCCTGCCCCCCACCCCCAGGCATTTCCTCAGTGGCCTGTTCTTTTCTCTCTACATATTTGGGGAGAGTGTCCGAGGGCCAGCCTGGAATCCTTTTTGCGTTGGTGAGGTTCCGAAATAACCACATCCCCCCCCACCCTGCATTTCCTCTGTCACCTGTTCTTTTCTCTCTACATTTTTGGCCAGAGTGTCCTAGGGCCAGCGTGTAATCCTAATCCTTTTTTCGTTGCTGAGATTCCAGAGTAACCATATCCCCCTCCTGCCCCTCCCCCCAGGCATTTCTTCAGTGGCCTGTTCTTTTCTCTCTACATATTTGGGGAGAGTGTCCGAGGGCCAGCCTGGAATCCTTTTTTCGTTGGTGAGGTTCGAGAATAACCACATCCCCCCCACCCTGCATTTCCTCTGTCACCTGTTCTTTTCTCTCTACATTTTTGGCCAGAGTGTCCCAGGGCCAGCGTGTAATACTAATCCTTTTTTCGTTGCTGAGGTTCCAGAGTAACCATATCCCCCTCCTGCCCCCCACCCCCAGGCATTTCCTCAGTGGCCTGTTGTTTTCTCTCTACATATTTGGGGAGAGTGTCCGAGGGCCAGCCTGGAATCTTTTTTTCGTTGGTGAGGTTCCAGAATAACCGCACCCCCCCACCCTGCATTTCCTCTGTCACCTGTTCTTTTCTCTACATTTTTGGCCAGAGTGTCCCAGGGCCAACGTGTAATCCTAATCCTTTTTTCGTTGCTGAGATTCCAGAGTAACCATATCCCCTCCTGCCCCCCACCCCCAGGCATTTCCTCAGTGGCCTGTTCTTTTCTCTCTACATATTTGGGGAGAGTGTCCGAGGGCCAGCCTGGAATCCTTTTTTCGTTGGTGAGGTTCGAGAATAACCACATCCCCCCACCCTGCATTTCCTCTGTCACCTGTTATTTTCTCTCTAAATTTTTGGCCAGAGTGTCCCAGGGCCAGCGTGTAATCCTAATCCTTTTTTCGTTGGTGAGGTTCCAGAATAACCATATCCCCCTCCTGCCCCCACCCCCAGGCATTTCCTCAGTGGCCTGTTCTTTTCTCTCTACATATTTGGGGAGAGTGTCCGAGGGCCAGCCTGGAATCCTTTTTTCGTTGGTGAGGTTCGAGAATAACCACATCCCCCCCACCCTGCATTTCCTCTGTCACCTGTTCTTTTCTCTCTACATTTTTGGCCAGAGTGTCCCAGGGCCAGCGTCTAATACTAATCCTTTTTTCGTTGCTGAGGTTCCAGAGTAACCATATCCCCCTCCTGCCCCCCACCCCCAGGCATTTCCTCAGTGGCCTGTTGTTTTCTCTCTACATAATTGGGGAGAGTGTCCGAGGGCCAGCCTGGAATCTTTTTTTCCTTGGTGAGGTTCCAGAATAACCGCACCCCCCCACCCTGCATTTCCTCTGTCACCTGTTCTTTTCTCTCTACATTTTTGGCCAGAGTGTCCCAGGGCCAACGTGTAATCCTAATCCTTTTTTCGTTGCTGAGATTCCAGAGTAACCATATCCCCCTCCTGCCCCCCACCCCCAGGCATTTCCTCAGTGGCCCGTTCTTTTCTCTCTACATATTTGGGAAGAGTGTCCTAGGGCCAGCCTGGAATCCTTTTTTCGTTGGTGAGGTTCCAGAATAACCACATCCCCCCACCCTGCATTTCCTCTGTCACCTGTTCTTTTCTCTCTACATTTTTGGCCAGAGTGTCCCAGGGCCAGCATGTAATCCTAATCCTTTTTTCTTTGTTGAGGTTCCAGAGTAACCATATCCCCCTCCTGCCCCCACCCCCAGGCATTTCCTCAGTGGCCCGTTCTTTTCTCTCTACATATTTGGGGAGAGTGTCCGAGGGGCAGCATGGAATCCTTTTTTCGTTGGTGAGGTTCCAGAATAACCACATCCCCCCACCCTGCATTTTCTCTGTCACCTGTTCTTTTCTCTCTACATTGTTGGCCAGAGTGTCCCAGCGCCAGCGTGTAATCCTAATCCTTTTTTCGTTGCTGAGGTTCCAGAGTAACCATATCCCCCTCCTGCTCCCCACCCCCAGGCATTTCCTCAGTGGCCTGTTCTTTTCTTTCTACATATTTGGGGAAAGTGTTCGAGGGCCAGCATGGAATCGTTTTTTCGTTGGTGAGGTTCCAGAATAACCACATCCCCCCACCCTGCATTTCCTCTGTCACCTGTTCTTTTCTCTCTACATTTTTGGCCAGAGTGTCCCAGGGCCAGCGTGTAATCCTAATCCTTTTTTCGTTGCTGAGATTCCAGAGTAACCATATCCCCCTCCTGCCCCCCACCCCCAGGCATTTCCTTAGTGGCCTGTTCTTTTCTCTCTACATATTTGGGGAGAGTGTCCGAGGGCCAGCCTGGAATCCTTTTTTCGTTGGTGAGGTTCCAGAATAACCACATCCCCCACCCTGAATTTCCTCTGTCACCTGTTCTTTTCTCTCTACATTTTTGGCCAGAGTGTCCCAGGGCCAGCGTGTAATCCTAATCCTTTTTTCGTTGCTGAGGTTCCAGAGTAACCATATCCCCCTCCTGCCCCCCACCCCCAGGCATTTCCTCAGTGGCCTGTTCTTTTCTCTCTACATATTTGGGGAGAGTGTCCGAGGGCCAGCCTGGAATCCTTTTTGCGTTGGTGAGGTTCCGAAATAACCACATCCCCCCCCCCCACCCTGCATTTCCTCTGTCACCTTTTCTCTCTACATTTTTGGCCAGAGTGTCCCAGGGCCAGCGTGTAATCCTAATCCTTTTTTCGTTGCTGAGATTCCAGAGTAACCATATCCCCCTCCTGCCCCCCACCCCCAGGCATTTCCTCAGTGGCCCGTTCTTTTCTCTCTACATATTTGGGAAGAGTGTCCGAGGGCCAGCCTGGAATCCTTTTTTCGTTGGTGAGGTTCCAGAATAACCACATCCCCCCACCCTGCATTTCCTCTCACCTGTTCTTTTCTCTCTACATTTTTGGCCAGAGTGTCCCAGGGCCAGCATGTAATCCTAATCCTTTTTTCTTTGTTGAGGTTCCAGAGTAACCATATCCCCCTCCTGCCCCCCACCCCCAGGCATTTCCTCAGTGGCCCGTTCTTTTCTCTCTACATATTTGGGGAGAGTGTCCGAGGGCCAGCCTGGAATCCTTTTTTCGTTGGTGAGGTTCCAGAATAACCACATCCCCCCACCCTGCATTTCCTCTCACCTGTTCTTTTCTCTCTACATTGTTGGCCAGAGTGTCCCAGGGCCAGCGTGTAATCCTAATCCTTTTTTCGTTGCTGATGTTCCAGAGTAACCATATCCCCCTCCTGCTCCCCACCCCCAGGCATTTCCTCAGTGGCCTGTTCTTTTCTTTCTACATATTTGGGGAAAGTGTTCGAGGGCCAGCATGGAATCGTTTTTTCGTTGGTGAGGTTCCAGAATAACCACATCCCCCCACCCTGCATTTCCTCTGTCACCTGTTCTTTTCTCTCTACATTTTTGGCCAGAGTGTCCCAGGGCCAGCGTGTAATCCTAATCCTTTTTTCGTTGCTGAGATTCCAGAGTAACCATATCCCCCTGCTGCCCCCCACCCCCAGGCATTTCCTCAGTGGCCTGTTCTTTTCTCTCTACATATTTGGGGAGAGTGTCCGAGGGCCAGCCTGGAATCCTTTTTTCGTTGGTGAGGTTCCAGAATAACCACATCCCCCCACCCTGAATTTCCTCTGTCACCTGTTCTTTTCTCTCTACATTTTTGGCCAGAGTGTCCCAGGGCCAGCGTGTAATCCTAATCCTTTTTTCTTTGTTGAGGTTCCAGAGTAACCATATCCCCCTCCTGCCCCCCACCCCTAGGCATTTCCTCAGTGGCCCGTTCTTTTCTCTCTACATATTTGGGAAGAGTGTCCGAGGGCCAGCCTGGAATCCTTTTTTCGTTGGTGAGGTTCCAGAATAACCACATCCCCCCACCCTGCATTTCCTCTGTCACCTGTTCTTTTCTCTCTACATTGTTTGCCAGAGTGTCCCAGGGCCAGCGTGTAATCCTAATCCTTTTTTCGTTGCTGAGGTTCCAGAGTAACCATATCTCCCTCCTGCCCTCCACCCCCAGGCATTTCCTCAGTGGCCCGTTCTTTTCTCTCTACATATTTGGGGAGAGTGTCCAAGGGCCAGCCTGGAATCCTTTTTTCATTGGTGAGGTTCCAGAATAACCACATCCCCCCCACCCTGCATTTCCTCTGTCACCTGTTAAGCGGTGGTTAAGCGGTGGTCCCGGGTTCGATCCCAGTACCAGGACAATTTTTATTTACATATGTAGTTTCTGAGAAAGCTGTGTAGCTTTCATTTGTAGGCGAATGGCTGCACTCGGGTGGATGTCAATGAGCAATTACTCCCTTATTGCAAATGTGCTTTGATCCAGCAACAGAACGCAATCTCTGTATTGTTACCTATTGCAGTTTTGTGTTAGCATACGTGAGTTTAAACGTGTAATGAACTGGAGCACCAAAAGGTCCCAATAACTATTAATAGTTTTTGACAATTTTAAATTAAACTTGTTTGCCTGCATTCAAGCGTATAACTTTCCTAATTAGCGTTCACGATAGTCTCTATAGCCGGATACTGCCCAAGAACAAAGCGGCAAATGTCCCTCAAAGGGGGCCATCCAGCCAATAGCGACGGCCGATTCGACCCATCGCCGCTGTGACGAATCCCCGTCGACCTTCTGGCGTAAAATCAGAGTCGGTGGCAGATGAAGCGGGATAACAGGAACTTAAACCGCGGGGTCATGAAAATCGGTCGACGCCATTGGCTGGATGGCCTCCTTCGATGGGCATCTGCCGCTTCGTTGTTGAGTTGTATCCGGCTGTAGGTGTGGCAATATTCGGGAAAACATTCTCGTGATCAGCGCACATGGTCAGATTTGTAACAAGTTACTCAAATGACTTCTCAGCAGGTTCAATGCAATTTCACGTATTTCGAGAATGTTCAGCGCAAGCAAAAGAATTTCATGCTGCTAAATGTCGAAATTTTTCGAACGTCTAAGATCCGATCAAAAGTGTATTTTCATTATTTGATGTTATCAATAACCTTTTCACCGCGAGGAGAACTGTCAGAAAGTCGGCCTTGCACCCCAACGTCTACCATATTATATAGCGGTAGTTGGAATCTGCAACTCCCAACATTAAAGGGGCTCTGAAACTCCTTTCGAGGCGAGTACATTAACTCACTTAATGACTGCGTTGTGTTTCCTTGAAAACCAGAGCCACATAATACTCTTCTACGCGTAGCAGACGACCCACAATCACGCGCCAATGTTGGCGAGCCCTTACCGGCGACTTTTTCATGCTCGCACCCTCCTACGTCCCCCGCATCTGCGTAGTCAGGGTGAAAGGTGGCCATTGGTTAGATTCTTTCAGACGCCAGGCAGCTATCGTGGCCGCGGCCAATATGTCGCTTAGCTCCGGCGGGTCGGGAAGCTCCGCTTTCAGATGGGGGTCGGCGAAGGAGCGCCTACCTTCCAGCGCGCAAAAAGTGACGAGATTAGAGCGAAGACGCTGAAATTTTAATTTTAACGACATATAGCTCAGCTTCTACAAAACGCATTTAAAAAATCCTTGCTGGACACTATTCATGAAGCGGCGTGCTTCAATATCCCAGGCATGCCGCAACTTTATTAGAGCCCCCTGGCCAGCCCCTTTAAATACATTATAAACGATAAAAATAGCTTTTCCGGCCAGCTATTAACAGTTCCCTCAAACACCTTTGAAAACACATATAATACGGTGACAAGCCGGTAATTCGTGGTTTCACTGTTCTTTCCTGCTTTATATACGGGGCAGACACCAACTACTTTTCAGTTCATGCGGAAACAAGCCATTTCTGGACATCACATCAGGAAACGCACCACTTTTTAACAGCACAGCCAGTCGCTAGCCATATCCACTCATCACTACGTCCTCCACTCTCCCACGTATCATTCACATCTGTCATTGTGAGTGAAAGTGAGGCGAAATGAGTATAAATGAGTGAGTCGACTTATGCCCATCATAAACCTCTGTCTTTATTTCCCTCGTTCTCCTGTGCAGAGTAGCATGTCAGAAATTCGGAATTTACCCCCCTGCATTTTTTATTCTCAGGTTCATGCAGGCCGAACTGCCGCTGCTGGAGGTGCTTCACGCGCACTACATAGACATGCGACGGGCAATGCAGCATGTCACGTGGCTTCGCTAGCGAAATCCCGTCCTCACGACTCGACTGGACAACGGAGAGCAGCGGCGTTTAGGACGCGGTGTTTATTTCGTCGACCGGCCCTGCTTCGGCTGCTACCGGAGAACTTTCATCGGTCTTACGAAGCCACGCAACCGTGTCTGAAATCCCGTCGAGAACACAGTTTCTAAACGTGTAACGCCTATGGCCAACGAACCTTGTTTCGACTTGTCATGACAATCGTGTTTCCATCGTGTACAAGCCCCATGTCGCTCGAGATCGCAACAATAAATGCACTCTTTAGTCTTTTTTACACTGCTCTTCTAAGTGTTGTAGGCCGCCCGGCCAGGGCGCGCTTATCAAGTGGCGCATGGAAGACACATATCAGGGACATGCGCAGAAGCGACAGAAGGGGGCGTAACCGTAGGTTTAAGAATGCGCACGTAACGGAAGGTACGGTGCCACTCGCGGGGAGAGTTCGATTCATGGCGGGCGGGCTGACTAGGATCCTTCGTATGTGTTTGCCCGGGCCTTCGGGGCCAATTTCTTTATGCCTTCCGGGAGTGGTTGTCGTTGCCTTGCAAAGGCACCTGTTTTGTTACAGTCGCACAGCCACTAGCGTAATATCCATTCCTTCTTCAAATGAGGGTCCACCGGATATGAATACAGGCTTAATTCGCTGTGAACGGCCCTGTCGGTGCTCTGTGACACACTGCACATGCGGTTGCTCCGCTATTTTCTGTTTATTGCAAGAAGCAGGAAGCACGGCGACGAGCCAGCAGTACGGCACAAAGGCAAGCACGGAAACACACAGTGCGGTCAGCGATCGCAGTCGTGGCGTTCCTCGTTTAACCGTCGTGCGGCGCCAGAGTGTGTGGACCTTTCGCTGGGAATGTTCAAGCGCTCTCTCCCCCCCCCCCCCAAATTCCATCCCATCTGTGGTTGAACCAACCTACAAACTATTCAACATGCTCCCACTTGAATTATGCGAGATTATATTATCACGCCTGGACGTAGGGTTCTTGATACCTGATAGCATTGGCAGAAGCATTTCCCAAACTCCGATGTATTATCTTCCAGGCTCGTCTTGTTCGAGCACTCAGCTTTGCGTCGGACACCGATGAGGGCATCATGCAGGACTTTCATGCAGCAAGAATTTCTAACCACGTGGAGACGCTAGACTAGGGCATGGAAGCACCGAAAGAATGGGAGGCTCACGCGCGCTCTTCTTCGTCATGCAGTTGCTCTTCTTTCCGGCTGCCGCCTGGGTGGACCATGGCCAAGTGCATCCTTTGAGCGCGCTCGCCATCAACGCCTCTGCTTCAGGGGCATCCAGTATTGCCGCTCCACCAGGATGCGACTGGTTGACAACTTGCCGACATGAACAGCTTCAACATTTCCTGCCTCATCACGTCCTGCCACAGTCTATCGCAGCCGCAGGATCATCGACAGTCCCCACTGTGCACCATATAAAAGCATGTGCTGCGCAGCCGCCGCTCATAGGGCATGGAAGCACCGAAAGAATGGGAGGCTCACGCGCGCTCTTCTTCGTCATGCAGGTCAGTTACCAGTTCAAACTACCTTACCACTGCTTTAAGTCAGATGATGCCTTTATAGTCGTGCTTCCATGCCCTGGAGCCTTGTTCGAGCCTTTCTGTTCACTTTTATTGCTTTTGTGTGGGGACGTAGAGTGCAATCCGGGTCCTGACAAACAGACTCTTGCGGAAATTCTTAATACACTCAAAGATTTAAGCGAGCGCTCAATCAGGATGGAAACAGTGCAAAAATCGGTAGCCGAGACGGTGACTGAACTGAAAGACCAGCAAAGAATCGCTTTTCAAGCTATTTCCGACATAAAGACCCGGTTAGACGTTGTTGAAGGCCAGACTTCAATGCTTCAGCATTGGCAGGCCGATTTTAATGAGCTAAGCGATAAAGTTAACCGTCTTGAACTGGAAGCCTGCGCAATGCGCCACCGATTAGACGACGCAGAGGACCGTTCTTGACGCGACAATCTGCTTTTTTACGGAATAAAAGCCGATGAAAGTGAAGCGTATGCTGATTCTGAAGAGAAAGCTTTAGGGGTCATTGCCGATAAACTAAACCTCAGCTTAACAAGTGAAAGCATTTTACGTGCGCACAGGATCGGTCGGTTTGTAGAAGGAAAAACAAGGCCGGTTATTGTCAAATTTGCTACCTATAAGCACAGAGAATCAGTTTTCGCAAAATGTTCCATGTTAAAAGACACTGGCTTTGCTCTCAGTGAGGACTTATGCGTTGCCACACGCAACATTCAAAAAAAGCTAAGAGAATACGGTAAAAGCCTGCATAAACCATATAAACTTGGGTATAAGAAACTGCATGCCAATGGAAAATGTTACAGTTATAATGAAGTAGATGACATTGTTTTTGAAATCGCATCCTCGAATACTGCACCGATGAATGCTTCTGCATCACCTAGATTTCTTCGTTCTGGACGCCAACTACTCCCCGATAAGGATAAGAAATAGGAATGCGCGAGGGGAAGAGATACCACATCATCGAAATCAGAATTTTGTGTTTGTTATACTAACATTCGAAGTATTTTTCGTAAGAAGGATGAATTATGCACCTTGATTAACGACCTCAAAGCAAATGTTATTGCATTAACTGAAACGTGGCTCAGCAGCAAAATATCTAATTCAGAATTGTTTCATTGCGATAAAAAATATGTTGTCTACCGCAGTGACCGCACTCAAAGAACAGGTGGTGGTGTTTTGCTCGCAATTGACGAGCAGTTTGATTGTCACTGCATATCAATTGTTTCTGATATTGAATCTGTGTGGTGCTGCGTGAATTTATGTTTCAGGAAAGTGATCATCGGCGTTTGCTATCGCTCCCCTTCCAGCGATATGTCATTCTGTGATAGCTTGCATGACAGCCTGAATCAAATCACTGTTCGATATCCCAGCGCACAAATTCTACTTTTGGGGGACTTCAACTATCCCAACATTATCTGGTCACACACGTTCCCTTTTTCTAACCCACCGAGCGCAGAAACTAACCAATTTATCACCATCTGCGCAGACTTTGGCTTGACACAAATCGTCACTTCACCCACACGTGTTACTCAAAATTCATCCTCTCTTCTAGATCTTGTATTAACGACTGCAGAAGATTGCACGTCACCTGTAATACATATGCCTGGCCTGAGCGACCACGATGTATTACATTTCACGTTAACTCATGAACACGTACCTTCATCAAACCGCTCCAAAAATATTAGGGACTACAACAAGGCTAATTTTCTTGCTATTAATGATGAACTGAGCTCTTTTCTAGACATATTCTTGCCTAATTACCTCGAGCGCTCGGTGGAAACTAACTGGTGCATGTTCCGAAATAAGGTATCTGAATTGATTAACCGATATATTCCTCTTCGGCGCGTCTACTCGAATAACCAAGCTCCATGGTATAATCGATATTTAAACCGCCTTTCTAACAAAAAGAAAAGACTTTTTCGAACTGCTAGGAATTCATTAAAACCTGAGCGATGGACTGCATATAAATCAGCTGCCTTAGCCTATTCCCGTGCACTAAAGACTACTAAATTTTCTTTTTTTAATGTAACCCTCCCGAACATCTTAAAGTCTAATCCTAAACGCTTCTGGAGCATAATAAAACCTAGCACTAACGACAAAGTGTCATTACTTTCAGCAACTGGAAATCCCATTCCGGACCATCTTTGTGCCACTTCACTAAATGACTCTTTTGTCCAGTCATTTTCTTCCTCATCCGTTGATCGCCACCATCCCAAACTCCAATCGTGTAACTACTACTGTATGGATCCAATTGTGTTTGACTCTCATGGCATTATACCGATCATTAATAATTTAAAACAAACATCTTCTAGCGGAATCGATGGCATTAATAGCAAATTTCTTCGGAATACTGTTGAATATACCTCTATCATTTTGGAAAGCATATTCTCACAGTCGTACCATGATGGCGTACTACCCGAGGACTGGAAAACTGCTAAGGTCATACCTGTACATAAAGCCGGTGACAAACAGAACCCATCTAACTATCGACCCATCTCTCTCACATCAATACCCTGCAAAATAATGGAACATATAATTCTCACTCAACTTGTTAATTTTCTTGAAGATAATAGCTTCTTTTCTCTGACTCAGCATGGCTTTCGGAAAGGTTTCTCCTGTGAAACTCAATTACTTTCCTTTACTAATGATCTGCACTTCTACTTAGACTCCGCGTTTTCCACAGACTGCATATTTCTCGACTTCGCTAAGGCATTCGATAAAGTTAACCATTCATTACTTCTATATAAACTCAGCATTCTAAATATTGACCCTTCTGTTCTGAACTGGATTCGCGCGTTTCTTTTTTCTCGCCTTCAGTTTGTGCATGCTAATGACACTAATTCTTCTACCGTGCCAGTTGGTTCTGGGGTTCCTCAAGGATCTGTCCTTGGCCCTTTACTGTTCCTGATTTATATTAATGATCTGCCTGCTACTGTTAACTCTAGGATTTGTTTGTTTGCCGACGACTGCGTGATTTACCGTAAAATAACTAACGATTCCGATATTCGCTCTCTCCAGGTCGATCTTAATAACATACTAGACTGGTGTCATAATTGGAAAATGGAACTAAATATTAAAAAATGCAAATCTATGAGAGTTTCACGTTCAAATACTACTTGTCCTCCTTATTTTCTTCGCAGTCATCCCCTTGAAAGCGTAAGATCGTACCGGTATCTTGGCATACATATAACTAACACCCTGTCCTGGAACCTTCATATAGAACATATAGCATCTAAAGCAAACGAAACGCTTGGTTATCTTCGAAGAAATTTTACACTTGCTCCATCTTCATTAAAATCATTATTATACATGACCTACGTACGACCGCAAATGGAATACGCTTCATCTATATGGGACCCTGGACAGGTCTCACTGACACAGGTTCTGGAAACTGTCCAGAATAGTGCAACTAGATTCATTTTAGGCAATTACCATCGTACATCTAGCGTCACCCAAATGAAAAAGTCTTTAAACCTCCTGCCCCTAGCTACCCGCCGTAAGCACTTCCGCATCTGCCTATTCCATAAGATTTTCCGCTCCAATTTTCAACTTCGCTCTCGATGGATTCAACCAGCACCGTTCATTTCTCACCGTCGTGATCATCAACACAAGGTCACAGTGCCTCATTGTAACACAGTGACATGTGCGCAATCATATTTTCCGCTAACTTCTAAAGAATGGAATTCCCTACCCGCATCATTAACTAGCATCACTGATTCAACTCAATTTAGAAGAATACTTACCACTCTGATTACATAATGATCGCTTTTATATTTTATTGGAGTGTTGTGTTCTCCACGTATTAGTATTGTTCTTAAACTATTTTATTAATCTGTTCCGTGTTCATTTTGCTCACTTCTTTTTATCCTGCCTCCGTTGTTCTATAGTTTTGTATGAATTGTGCTTTGTTTATTTTTCTTGTTAACAACTGCCCTCCCCTCTGAAATGTACTTTGTACCTTGAGGGTATCACAAATAAATAAATAAATAAATGCATTACGCTTTCGTCCGCAACCTTGCTAAACCGCGTCTCTAGCTGCAGTAGTATGCAAGAACGGTTCTGTGTGAACTGCGTGGCTCAACATTCGCATCAGTTCGCTCTGTTACCTGTCAAGTTGACCAACATGAGAAGGCTCGAATGGACGCTGCATGATGGCTCGTTGTACGAGCCGCCGTTGGTCCGGAACATCGAGCTGCCCGACATGCCAGTTGAGAGCATGTACAGGTACCCTAAATGTAATACGGAGCGCGCGAGCGAGCGGCGGCCGAAATGGAAAAAACTGCAAGCCAGCGCGCTCTATCAGCAGATGCGCAAAAAAAGAGCAAGGGGGCGTCGGCACATCTGGCTCACCCATCTCGATGCTCGCGTAATCGCCTCAACGAGCGAAGCTGCGCTGCTATCATCCCTGCCCTCCAGGGGCTGGTAAAAGCAAAATGCGCAAGCTGCCTAACGCCAACTTTCTGCACGGCCCCGACGAAAAACAAACCCTTGCATGAGCGCCCCTGGCGAGCACTGATGGTAGCAGCGCAGCTTTGCTCGTGGCGGCGATAACTCGAGCATCAAGTTATCGAGATGGGCCAGCCGGTTGTGCCTGCGTACCCTGGCTCTTTGCCGCGCATGTGCTGATAGAGCTCGCTGGCATGAATTTTTTTCCAGTTCGGCCACAGCTCGCGTGCTCAGTATTACTTTTGGGGCACCTGTACATCGAGGTGTTGGCTACGCAACAGCATGTTGACTTTTTAATGCTTCTCATGAAGCATTGCCGGCGACTGAAAAACTTGCACACCCGCTTCAGCCGGACAGAACGTGCAAGCATACAGCACATCATGGACTAGGAAATGCCTTGGTCACTCGTCTACCAGAGTCCAAAGTGTTAAGCTACTCCTACAAACTGTTAATGGAGCCCGAAGCAGCACGAAAGCCCCGCCATCGGGAGCTGCACCGTGTTCAAGCCGAATACGGCATCTCAAGAGATCCGTCGCAACAGGCTTCGCGTAATCTGGTCTTCCCCGATTACGTGATGGGGAAACGCTTGGATTCGAGGGGACGAGGAAGCGATCATGATCATAGAAACCACCGGCCACATAAAGCATCGCCAGCTTTCCGAAGTCGTCTCGAGGCCCGAGCGCTGGAACGAGGTCTCGTCCCTGTCTCTAGTCCGGTTGGTCCGATGCGAACAGCAGCCTTCCGGGACTCCAACCGCCAGCAAACGCGTCATGCAGGGAACGCAGCTGTTTTTAAATAGCTACGAGTCGAACATCAACCAGTTGAACCTGGCGTTGTTTCACTTTGACCGCGACATCAACGGGCGCGAAATGGTGGGTTCCACGCTTCCTGCGCTCGCTGCCTGCGGAGTCGACCAAGCCGACTCCGTCTCGTTCCTGGCTTGAGGATGCAGACTCCTGGAGCAGCTGGACTTCCGGGCGGAGCGTGACACGAATGGAGGCTACGTGTGCAAATTCTGCAAAGTTCCGCTCCACTTCAGGGAGGCTTGCTTCAAGGAGCTTCATGCGAAGCGCTAGCTTTGGAGGCTCAGTTTGGATGGCACGGTTAAGATGGAATCGCTGTAATTCCTCCGTGAGTGACGCGTTACTTATCCGTCGTTCAGCCTAAACAACCTCGAGCAGGGTGTGGCCAACACGAGTTGCCTTCGGCGAGACAACCCGAGGCTCAGGCAGCTCACGATCGAGGCCCATAACATCCCTCCAGGGCAGAACAAATTCGCGATGGGCATCGCAATCATTTACCCGCCGCGGTGGCTCAGTGGTTAGGGCGCTCGACTACTAATCCGGAGATCCTGGATTCCAACCCGACCACGGCGGCTGCGTTTTTATGGAGGCAAAACGCTAAGGCGCCCGTGTGGTGTGCGATGTCAGTGCACTTTATACCCAGGTGGTCGAAATTATTCCGGAGCCTTTCACTACGGCTCCTCCTTCTTCCTTTCTTCTTTCACTCTCTCCTTTATCCCTTACCTTACGGCGCGGTTCAGGTGTTCAACGATATATGAGACAGATACTGCGCCATTTCTTTTCCCCAAAAAACCAATTATTATTATTATCAATCATTTCCACCCTGCGACATCTGTGCGTCCTCACGCCGGCGGCGCCACCAAGGACAGCGTCGCTTCTTTCTTCAGGTAGGTGATTAATTATATGCGTGTATACTTATTCGCGCATAACGTTTTCCCCCGACATCTCCCTTCACACGCCGCTTGCTGTCCTCAGCGCAACGTAGCATGCCAAAAAGTCATTAATTTACGTGTCTGGCTTTGTAAATACGCACGTATATCTTTTAACAGGAAGACACTAGTTCACGGCGTCAAAGCCAACCAAGAATCTTGTGGCCCCCCTGAACTTGAGGGTGCAGACATAAGATATTGCCGCCGCTAGGATTCGAACCCGCGGCGGCGCGATCAGATCAGATCAGCTTAACCTGAGTCTAAAAATTAAGCGGGGGGGGGGGGGGGTACTTTGTTTTCCTAATGTGCGGTGAGGGGGTAGGCTTTTAAACGCGGTGTTGTTGCTTGTGTGGCTGATGTGTGGTGAAGATGTTGATTAAAGAATTCACAATTGTTTGTAAAACTTCAGTCATTTATTCGACTCAATCGAAATCAGCTGGATCTGCCTGCATTTTTATTTCCTGTTTTAGTTTTTTTTTTATCTATTTTCTTTGAATTTATTTTATTTGTAATTTTCATTCCTTTTAAATGTTTTTGCTTATGACAATGTTTTCTTCGATGAAGTCATCAGTTTGGCTGAAAGCTATGGTGCGGCACTTTTGTGCGAACATGCCCGCTAGCGAGTCGTGTCCGCTAGCGAGAAAAACGCTTCCGCCTTAATATCTTCGGCAGACGTGCCCCCGTCGTAGCAGAGAAAAAACAAGTACGTTCTCGGATGATTGGCGCGCTGCATGCAGTGGGTTTTCTCCAGCTGAAAACATAATCGCTTTGTATTGTTATGTCTTGCTTTCCCGATTTCACTCGCAGAATGCCACAAACTGCAAGAGGCTGAGAGACAGATACGCGAGAGAGCTGCACGTAATTGGGCAGAGCAAGAGTGGCAGCGACTTCGTGCCTAGGAGAACTTTGGAATTAGAAGAGGCCATGGCCTTCTAGAAAGACTGCCGCCGCCCGAGAAAGTTAGTTTTCTTCTATGGTCAACGCTGTGTGATGACATTTTTTTGCTTTTTAGACTCGTAACTAGCTTAAACATTGTATTTATTTGATCAAATGTCTGCTGCCGTACGCCCCTGTTTCCTTTGCTGATCGCGGGGAAGGCTCATTTCGTCATCGCAAAGCAGTGATGCAATGTCTTCGGGAAAACTTATTTAATGAAATACGAAATCGAAAGTGCCACCCCATGTATTCACACCAACACAGATCAATTCTTTTTGCTCTCTCCGCAGAACCGCATACAGGTTGGATGCTGCATCGACATCTCAGGACGCGTACGGAGAGAGAGAGAGCGGAGGAGATGTTCAATAGAATTGAATTAGGGACATCAGACTCTCCGCCCCAACTGGAACCCCTGCAAGAGTTTACCATGTTAGCGTACAACATCAACAGCACCATCACCAGCAGCATCGCACCCAAGAAAAATGGCAATACAAAAAACAGACGACTTCGAGAAGCAGCTTATTGGCCATCGCCAGAAACAAATGAGCGATAATGAAGCTTTCGGAAATCACTTGGTCAGAGTTTGGATAAGATACTCAGGAAGATAGCGAGTCGATGCAAAGCAAAAATGATGGAACTCCTGGCAGATTATGAAGACCAAGTCTAATGAACAGCTGTCCGTGTTTTTTTTATGTATAAAATTATGAAGCATGCAGTTTTTATTTATTTTCTTGTTATTCCCTTCAATATCTCATGAATAGGTTTGTTTTTATTGTTGTATAATCTGCAATAAGTTGTCATTATTATTCATTACAATGTTTTGTTTTCGAATAGATATATTGCTTTCTTTGTATTTTCTTAGGTTCAAATATAACTGTACTCTAAAAAAACTACAAAAGTTGATTTCGTTATTCACATTTGTACGCTCAGTACCATTTTAATGTTCGATGGTGGGGCATGCAACTATGAAGCAGTACCAAATAAATTGACAGAGCAGTAAATATAAAGTTTAGTTGCCTTCAGTACAATAACTGATGCACTACACAGACTATCAAGCCCCCTGAAGAAACATCGTCAAAGGGAGAGTTGCCAAGAAGGCGGCAACAATCCTGAAGCAAAATTCCAAAAGCATAGAAATGGTCACCGTAGTATATGGACGCCTGCTCACGAGACTGTTCGAGGCAACATTGGCGCCACGCCGCAGCCCGAGCACTTGCTTACCGGGCGTTATACGAGGTCGGTGGGGAGAACAATGAACGACTAAACGCATACTGGCAGCTATTACAGACTGGAAAGAAAAGCATCCCCGCTGGCACACAAAGAAAACGCTAAGGAGGCAGAAGTGTAACACATACCCACTCCTTAGCCTTATGTATAGGATACATCCCACGCTATATTCATGTCAATGTCCCTTTTGTGAAGAATACTCGAATATATTTCACATGGTGTGGGCACGCCAAAAAAACCAGGGGCTAGCAATCATCAGAAACCCCACAATTGAGCAGTGGGAGGGGATGCTGATCAGCTCGCGCCTGGAGGACCAGAAAGCACTTTTGCAAAGGGCGAAACATGCGGTCGTCTTCAATGGGGTCCTAGACTAAGGACTCCACTCAATGTCTTTTCTTCCCATAAATAAAGTTTCACTCATTCATTCATTCTAGCTCCATCAGTTGCTCCTGCTTCTATCGACGTTTCCTTGAACTGGGGTCATCGAACACTCACCGCGTTGACAAAATGGAGACAGCGAGGCGCAGTCTACCGCTTCCCGGAGCGGGAGACATTTGCTTCGGTAGGGATAGGCGCCGACAGGCCATGTCCGACCGAAAGGCGCCAAAGCCACAAAGAGCGTTTATGGCCGTCCGTCCAGACATAGCAGTGCTGCTGAGGGAACAGGTAATGACGAAAAGCCTCACCTGACTCTCTCTTACCCGAGGTCTTTGACCGACCCTTTTGCCCGCAGAAACTTTCAGGGCACGCAAACTTTAAACCCACTAATTTAATTTGTGAAACGTCCGCAACTTCGCAAGAGGGCAATTCTGTAGCCGAACATTCCGAAGACTCAGGCCACAGAACCAACTTCGACGAAACCAGCATCCTCGGAACCGAAGCAAATTTCCAGAAAAGGCTGCTACTCGAATCCTGCCACATCATAACTACCCCGAACAATATCAACAGCACAAAAGGAAACATGCCTTCAGTATATGCTCAGGGACTTCGGTCTGTAACTCAAAGAAGAAAAGGCGCCATTGACCGCTTCCTCAGAGTGCGAAACCGTGCTCGCAGCCTTAACCCCCCCTCCCCCACGCCTTCCACAACACAGATTTCGTTCTTTTGACCTCCTCCGCTCCATGCCCACTTCAGGACGCTAGCTCCTACCCCCCCCCCCCCTCACCCTTGATGGAGCCGAGCCGGCGTCGAAACGTTGGGTTTCAAATTAAAGTTTTTTTTGGTTGGAGATGCGCCGAGTTTATTATAAGGCCTCAAACCCAACCAGCCAGGCAAACCTGTCGAAATGTCTAGCTACGAAACCAACGAAACACGCGGTTGTAATAGGTACCAGTCAAGATCCTGGCTTCGCACTTTTTATTACTCATCTTGGCAGCAGAAATAATTCGTAAACACCATGTTCATTTTGTGTTCACACAATCATTTCCATCTCAAAGTTACATGTACTTCACTGGAGGTACAGCAGCAGACAAAACTAAAAAAAAAGAAGTGCTGGTTACTTGTAGGTATTGGTTGGGCTTTTCGGCATTTATGAAAATTCGGTGCACTTTTTTAGATGTTTATTTGGAAACGCTACTTTTTATTTTATTTCGGCGAATACAATGTTCTGCAAAATAATTTTTGTTCCTTTTTTTTTCGGCAGAATGTATAATATTCCTTGTGCAGTCAAACATGTCCTGCAGTTTTTCTTGGCCTCTTTTCTTAGAAACTGCACCTCATGGAGCACTATTTAACACATAGAAGGTCGTACAAGCGCTATCCTTGCAGAAAAAAGTCGTACAGTCAATGCAAAAAGAAAAACAATGTCGAAGTTAAAAGTTAGATCATGAGGCAGAAGCGTAAGTGCAATGTTAGCTCCAAAAACATTGTTGTCACCTGCACGTTCCACTGTGCCCTGAACGAAAGGACCGCGCACCATATACTGAACAAACATTAATCTTCGCCGGTTAAAATGGAATTTAAGTAAAAGAATTCGGCCTACTTTTAGTGGCCTTCCATAGTGTCAACCTCTAAGTCACACCCCTAGCTCTAGGTGCAAAGGAAAGTGCAAAATATGATTACTGTTACATGGCTTTCGAAGATGCAGTATACACGTTAGCTCCGGGCAATTAGCTTCATCTGCCATGGCAAGGAACTCTCTGCAGACATAAAACACTCTGCCAACTCGATCGTCCCTCATTGCTATTGCAGCGGGAGCAGCGCGTTTGGAAGTGCACGAGCTTTGTGTGTTTGCCTGCACAATACTGCCTACGGCTTCCGTCCTGTATAGAATCGCCACTGACGCTGTCACCATAGTCGCGAGGGCAGTAGGCAGCGTCAAGGAGGAGAACATTATGCAGGCACACTGCTGCTTTCACCATATTGTCAATCAAATCAAGGTCCGTGCTACATGTTCCGAAAAAACAGCGCCACCGGGAAACTAAAATGCCAAAGGCATTTTCTACACATTGAGGAGCCTTTGATAGACGAAGGCCTTTTTTTGCATTAAGGCCGCTGCCAGGATAAGGAATCAAGAGGTACGTTTTCAAAGAATAGGTAGCGTCCTGCAAGAAACAAGCTGGCCATCTAGATGCGCGTTATGGGACATTAAGTGTGCCAGCATTTGTGCGAGTTTTGTATCGTTCTGTTCGTGAAAAAAAAACTCTTAGGCAGTCGGCCTTACGCCCCAACGTCTACCGTAATGAAGCGGTAGTCGGCATCTGCAACTCCAAACATTAATAACGAATAAAATCCTTCGTAGTTACAACAATCGAAGCCATTGTTGGAAAGTTCTAATATAAGGAAAAATTCTCCCTGATGGCTTCTCACTCGGCTGCCGAAGAAGTCCTAAGAACAACCGGAGCAAGGCAGTCCCATAAGGAGGGCAACGTCTCTTTGAGATTTTCTGATTAGGAACGGGTCATCAAAGGTAAACTTTCTCAGCTGGTCCTGCAAGAAAATTCCAATGCTCTTTTGCCACGTCCCACGCTCCGACACTATGACCCATGAAAGGGCACTCTGGCTTGTGCGTTTTGGCGGCAAACAACATTTGTAATGACAAATTCTCACTCTTGTCTACGTGGGTTACAAGTCCTGTTAGATTGAGCCTGTTACACAGTTTCTTTGCCTTTGATTTCGCTCTCTTTAGTGAAACGTTTTTGCTGTCAAACGCAGGATGGCCGACATTGTGGACGCATGCATTCGATAGCTTGTAGCTCTTTCCTGCAAAGTTTCGCCTGTAGCGAGCAACCTGCAAAAACAAAACAGCACTGAGACTTCAGCGGCAACATGATGAGGCTTCGCGTGCTGCAGTACTAATTGTTGTGTTGCATAGAGCGCACGAAATGCACTAATGGCCTCAAAGTAAGATAAATTAATTTAATATGGCTACTAGCAACCATTTAGGATATCAGTGTTGCATTATACGACCGCAAGCAAATACGAGGACAGGCGGCTCAGTAAACATTCAAAAGCAAATCAAGAGCTCCATCTTCTATTCAGAGTCTGTTCGTAACTAAAGATGTTACAGATTTAAATTTTTTTTCGTGGTAAATAAAGAACGTGAAGGAAAAAAAGTTGTGAAGAGAGCGAAATCATATGTATTGTATTTTTTTATGAACGAAACAATGTAAATTATTTACAGCAAGGTAACTGCCAGCTTCTCTGCAGGGCAGATATGCCTCCTGTGGGTTGGTGCATGAAGAGTTCTGTAGTAGACCAACTGCAGCAGCTCTTCAAAAGAACTTTTGGTAATTCTGTACGTGGAATATGAACAAATGGTGAAGACCTACCGCATAGGAGAAATATTTTATTCTTTCCTTTAGCAACAATTAGCTCACTCTTCAAATCCAGAGTGCAAGATTGGCTCAAGATGTGACGCCGCTGTCGTTTAGCGCTCATTGCACAACTGCCACAAGTTTGGTCAGTGAAACGCGCACCACAAGTATGGCTTTATTTACCTGAAGTACTCGAAGCCGTATTCCGGGCCAGAGTGCCGAAGCTGTTGCACTAGGTGTTGGTACTCCCCGCTGAAAGGGCAATTGTCAAAAATTTGACATGTACATGGAGCGCTTGCGTTTCCGCCGCAGACAACGCAGAATCAGCGCGAGCAAAAATTCCCGTCGTTGCAGGAATGACCAAGCAATCCCAAGCAACGTTGACAAGCGAAATGCGCGTAATCGCTTATTGCAAGTGGGCAATTCGAAACGTCTCAGCGGAGGTCGCAGAGGCGACCAGGCCTGTTTTGTAAATTTAACGACAGGCGGTGTGCCAGACGAATGGCAGATGCACACGGAAAAACACGAAGTCTCTTATGACAAAAGGGCGAAGAGATGCCGGAATAATGAAACATACGCATTGTTGGGGAAGAACAGGTGTGAAGTACTGAGAGGTATTTGGAAAGGAATAATGGTGCCGGGGCTTACTTTCGGGAATGCGGTTCTGTGCTTAAGGGCAGTATTTCAGTCGAGATTAGAAGTAAATCAGAGAGCTGTTGGTAGATTAGCACTACGTCCAAACGGGAAAACCACAAACGAGGCAGTACAGGGGGATATGGGCTGGGCATCGTTCGATGTCCGGTAAGCTAAGAGTAAAATTCTATATTAAGAACGCCTCAGCAAATTGGACGATAACAAGTGGGCAGCTAAGATATTTAAATACACATACAGAAAGAGGGTTGACTCAAAATGGCGGTAAAAGAACTAGCAAGCTAACCAGTAAGTATGCCAGACACGAGGACAGAGAAAGAAAGAGCATTAAACGACAGTTTAAGAACGCGAAAGGTAAAGATTGGATAAATTCAATAGAAAAGCATCACAGCGTGGAACTATATCGATACTGAAAAAGGTAGATCAGGGAGGAAGCTTTTTATGATAACTCAAGAGGCAGTGCCCTACTCTTTAAAGCTAGTTCAGGATGTCTTAGAACGTGCATCTGCAAAAAGAAATTTAAAGAAGATGATGACACATCTGCTGTCTTTGGTAAATCAGTAGAAACATTCGAACACCTTATACTCAAATATAATGGTATCCATCCCGATGTCGATGCAGGCAGTCACTATTCCTGAGGACCTAGTGCTCAGAGATAACTATGGTTATGTGAATAAATATGCGGTGGAAATTAGCAAGAAGCGATTGGAAGATTGGTGGCTCAAAAGCAGAGAGGTTACATAAGGTTGGAAGAGTAGGAAGACGGATTTAAAGAAAATGGCGAGTTTTAATAACAACTTACAGCGCAGTTAAACAAAAATAAAGGAAAAAAAGCTGAGCATGATGGAAACTGCCATCATCCCGTTTCAAAGGGGACGCTCCATACATCCATCAATCCATCCATGCATCCATCCGTCCGTCCGTCCGTCCGCCCGTCCATTCTGCGCATGCGCTACGGCCAAACTGCTCCTGGCGTAGCGCCGAGCACGTAGGAGTCTCGACTTTCGGACGCCACGGGCTGAGCGTTTTGTGCGTCGAGTCGCGCAGCTGCGATTTATGTCTGTGTGCAGCACGGCATTCGTGCAACGCCTTGAAGGACTCTGCCATTGCGGTACCCGTGTGACAGGGATGTAAAACCGTTTTCATGAGTGCGCGGAAGGTGAAGGTAGTATTTCCTATTAAAGTACGCCAAGAGAGAAACTGTACGATAATAACATGCGAGTTTGTGTAATAACAACTGAGTTTATTCCTTGTTTGGGCAGAATAAATTGTTGTGAGTAAGTCATGAATATATCCGTGCAGTTTGTGTAGCCATGCATAATACACAAAACAAAATTGAGACTGACGCGATAGTAACTTTTTTTTTCTCTTATTTCCTTTCCGTTTATGCACTGGACTCGCGGTAAGCCCTTGCGGAATGGGGTACTGATGACTGAATGAAATCGCTGCGCTATGTTATCTCCAAAGCCTTTAATATCCCTCTTCTTATTTAATCTTCAGCCCTGCTTTAGAGCGGGTCTTTACGAACTCTGGCGCACACTTAAGCTTGCTGCAATGAACGCCCAGGTGTCCAGAAACCCGATTAGTTATCGTGTACTGATGCTATCTTGTACCGGGGCTGGATTCTAGTGTGGCTGGCTTTCCAGCGGACAGGCGCTAGTCACGTGAGACGAATGCAACCACGCGAGAATATTTCCCCCGATTGTTGTTTACAAGAGAGAAAGAATGTGGTTCAGGAAGCAAAGGAAATTATCCTGACGCACGTAACTGTTTACCGAGCTCAGCAGTATCACTGCATCTGAGCCTGAGGTAGACACTTAACTGAGGTAAAAAAGATAGGAAAGGAAAAAAGAGGTAGGCCAATAAGATTTGGAGTAATCTAGGAATTCACTGCAGGGAGCACAAATTAGCACCAAAGTACAAAAAAAATTACGGTTTCGATAGCGCTGAAGATAAAAGAACAGCGAGATATTAGAGGCCCTGAGATAAAAAAAAAAACTCAGCTATTCCTCTGCCAGATCTCTGAGCGTCTCATCAATAAAGTAGCTGGCATGCCACGGGGTCAGTGCATAGACTGAAATGAAATAAAAAAAAAGGTTGTCTGTCGCATTTTACTGCTCTTTTGGGGGTTAGGGGGGGGGGGGGTGCTCTGTGTGCCTCTAGAGATTTTCTGGGTGTCAGGGGCTTGGCGGCAGTAATATATTCTCCTCAAACAAGAAATAAAAACTCAATTCTTAGCGCGCCGACGTGAGTATCTCGTGGGTTTGATCTTATTTCCCTGTTGCCTCATATCGAAAAAAACGTTGTTTTTTTTTTCATTTCATTTATTTCATTTATTTTACCCTCAGGGCTTTCGCATTAAAGAAGGGGTGGGGGAGTGAAAAACAATACATAGTTCAAAAAGAGCGCTATATATGCGAACAATATCGAAAAATGCTAAGGAGAGAGAACCAAAACATTGAGAACAAAAGTACTGAAGTAAATAAAAGGATTACAAAAATTAAACCTTAATTATAAACTCTATATTGCTAAATAATATATCACAATTGGTCTGATCCTAACAGTGCGAGTAATCTGCTTTTAAAGCGCGCCGGGTCGCTAATACAAGTGGCTGTGGGTGAAAGATTATTCCAGTCACGACATGTTTTAGGGAGAAAGGAATTAGAGCAGGTCACCGTGCTGCAGTGTGGAACTGCTACTTTTTGATTGTGGTCTACGCGAAATGACATGAAAGATGGTGCCTTTACACAGATGGCTTTCAGGTAAAGATTGTGGTAGTAAATTTTATGGAAAAGGCAAATGCGTGAAAGTTTACGGCGAGGGGAGAGTAAGGGAGTTTAAGATTAGATTTCATTTCTGTTACACTGGCGGTGCGATGACAGTTTCCAAAGAAGAAACGGACACTTTGATTCTGCACGGCCTCTAGTTCTGTTATTAATGTGATGGTGCCGGGGCCCCAAATCGAGCATGCGTACTCTAGCTGCGGACGAATGGGTACAGTGTATAGTAGCATTTTCAATGAAGGTGGAGAGGAAGAAAAATTTCTGCGAACGTATCCTAGCATGCGATTAGTCTTTGAAGTGATGAACTTGATATGAGCATTCCAAGAAAGGTTATAACTCACATTAACGCCAAGATACTTGTAAGGAGATACTGGATTCAGCTGAGCGTTGTTAATAAAAAAGTTTGAGCTTGTTTGCCGGTTACGGGTTACCCACATGCATTTGCATTTAGATATGTTTAATTCCATTTTCCTCGATTTTACACCATTCATAAGTTTCATTGAAGTCTGTCTGTAGATGAACAATATCATCAGTGTTATTAATTACTCTGTAAATTACACAGTCGTCAGCAAACAAGCACATGTTATGATATCTTTAAAGGTAAGTCATTTACGTATCTTAGAATAATAATAACGGACCAAGGACCGACCCCTGGGGCACACCTGAAAGTACTGGCGCTGGTGATGTGTTGTCGTTAGTGGCGAAAACGAACTGAGTACGGTTACGAATGAAGGCACGAATCCAATCGAGTAAATTTGGATCAATATTAAGTTGGCTTTGCATTATATTTAAAAGGAAATAACGTACTTTTTTCAAAGGTTTTTCAAAACTCTAAGAATAGGCAATTTGTAATGAGTCCGGAGTCTAAAGAAGCACGCAAGTCTTTAACTGCGTTTCACACGAGAAGAGCTTGCGAAATCCATGCTGTTTCGGAGTAAAGAACTGGTTGGTTTCCAGGAAACAAGATGACTGAATGTGATGTGCTCTAGAACTTTACATGGTACGGAAGTAAGTGAGATGGGACGGTAATTACGTGGATCTTGAGTTTCCCCTGATTTGTGCACGGGGATTACTTTCCCGGTGAGCCGGGTATTAGGAAGGGTGTGATGGTTTAAAGACAGCGAAAAGATACGCTGTAGTATAATGGAAGAATATTCTACGGTTTTTTTCAAGAATTTGGTACTGAGGCCATCGGCGCCAAAAAAGGATGACATTTTAAGCTGATTAATAATGCAGCGAATTACTTCTGATGCGATGACAATGGGATCCATTGGTAAAGAGTGATATTCTATGAGTGAAGGTAGTGCGGAAGTGTCGTTGGGGCTAGACAACGCTTTGATAAAAGTGCTATTGAGAAGCGATTTGCACAGCTGGTCAGGAATTGGATGCCCTTCGTTGTTATGTATGGTGTATGGTGATATTGTATGGTGATATTTATGGTGGTATTGTGTATGTATGGTAGTGTTTCGTTTGCCTTTCTCTGTGTTCCAAAACTGCTTCGGGCTATTGTTTAGCATTGCTGGGAGAGTCTGATTAAAGAAGGTAAATTTGGTTGATTTTAATGCCTTTGACTAAGCGACTGCAGCGGCTTTATACGCAGACCACCTGACAGCAGAGTGCGTGAAGCGGGCAATACGAAAAATTCTTTTTTCTTTTTGTAAAGCTGATTAAGATACCTTTTGTACCAGGACGCAGCACTGTTGCTATATACCTTTTGGTGGGTATGTATTCCTTCACAAGGTCAGAAACACTAGTTTTGAAGATTTCCCAGTTACGATGATCACTACGGTCGACATAAGCCCTCAAGAATTCATCTAAAAATAAAGACAGATTATTATTAATAGCCTGGAAGTCAGCCATGCTGTAATCTATGACGCATTTGAACCGCTTACGTGAGCGTTCTAGGGGTTGAGAGAGGTTGAAGTCGATTATCATGTGATCGCTTAACCCAGGCAAATGAGTGATAGAGGACACGATGTCTGGTGATGATGTGAGGACGAGGTCAAGAAAGCATGACGCCGTGGGAGTAACACGTGTGGGCAGCTCAATAAGTTGCGATAACCCGAAATCAGAACTTATGTGAAGGAAGCGCTTCGAATTGGAACACGTAGAAACAAAGACTGGGATACTATGATTCCACTCAATGTCTGCGAAGTTGAAATCGCCTAATAGAAAAATGATCACACCCGGAAAGCGAAGAGACGTTTCGTTGAGACCGTAGTGCAAATCTTCACAGAAACTTATGGGGCTTGACGGTGGTCGATAGGACACACCAGTAACAATTCTCTTAAAATGGAAAGTTATACAGCACCAAACAATTTCTAAACTAGTAATTACAGCCACACGAAAGCATTCCATTTGTTCGTTGACAGCAAGTAAAACACCACCGCCTTGCCTTTCATATCTGTCACATCGAAATATCTCGTAATTCTTTTCACAAACAAGTAGTTGACTGCCTGACACCTTATCAGACAACCACGTCTCTGATGACGCAATGATATCAGCACCACAGTCATTTATCAAAGCGCTCAAGTAATCTATTTTCGCCAAATACTTCGTATATTGGTAAAAACCTCAATCAGACCGAGGTCCTCAATGGCAGTACCACCAACCCTGGCGAGTCCCTACGTTCCAGTACCGCATGGTAGAGTACGACCAGAGCAAAGGGAGCGCGGAGACTCAATGTTCTCGTTCTTTAGAGCAGGTCCCATTTCAAACACTAGGTCAGTTTCCGCATTATAACCATAGCATTTGCCATTCGCAATTAGTTTGTTGTGTCTTAAATTGACTTTTAAATCAAACTCCTTCGCATAGTCAATTCGCGGCTTTTTCGCCTTACATGTCGCCGCAGAAAAATCATCCCTCATAGATACTTCTTGTTCCTTCAGCAACGATCGCTTTGAGTGCACTTGCACCGTGGTTTTATGTGCGGCGAATTTTACTATCACGGGCCTGGTTTTGTTCTCGTCGAATCTTGCAATTCTGTGCGCACGTGCATTGCAGTCACTCGTTAAGGAGAGTTCTAATGTTTCGGCGATAAGGTTTAAGAAATTTTTCTTCGTATTGCTCGTTAGTCTCAGTAGAACTATCATCAAACCAATAAAATACAAGGTTGTCACGCCGTGAGAGGTCCTCGCTATCATCTAAACGAGCACGCAAAGCATGTGTTTTCTTTTGTACAAGTTCGAGTGTTTTGCGTGTATTGCAAAGGCCCCGTCGCAAGTTTTCAAAACCAGTCGTTACGTTTTCTACAGCTTCTAGACGCTTTTAATGTCAGCAATATCGCGTGTTGCCGCCTGTTGGTCTCGCTTCAACTCGGATAAGTCATTAGACATCGTAGCCTCGGATGCTTCTATGCGAATGGACCTTCGACGTATGTCATCCAGATTTTGGAAATATCAGGGAGCGACGCATTCCCCGGACCAGGGATGCTCTCTACAGCGCCACATATCAACAAAAGAAAAACGCTGAAGAGCTGCAGCACTGCTTCTGGGTGTGGAAGCGCAACCAACTTCCTCAAGAATGTTACAGTGAAACATTCATGAGGAAGATGACTCACCTGCACAAAGAACAGAGACCAGCGGCAGGCCATTGGTGCTGCGGTGCCTCCACGCCCACTGACAACGGTGCTCGAGATGCTCGCTTTTCTTGCCGACCACAGCGCCGGACTCGTCGTTGTCGATGTCCCTCCGGGTGCTTTGTTTGGAGCGAGGTTCCCAGCGCCACCACTTCATTCAAACAGACAGTGTGCACTTCATTCAAAAAAGACGCAACTGGATAACGAAGAAGTGAAGGCTAGCGCATCAAGACTGTTGAAGAACAGATCCAGGAACACGTCTGCGACGAAGATCCCGTATGCCGGAGTCGATGCAGGGCCGTACTGGTAGGGATTCAGGAAGGCGCCGAGAAATTGCACAAGGAACAGAGACCAGCGGGAGGCCATAGCTACTGCGGTGCTTCCACGCCCACTCCAACCAACCCGCCCCACAGCACGTGTTAAGAAGGGTCAAGGGGTGACTCGTGTGGCACGGCATTTCTAAGCGCAGCTTTGGACACTTTCCTCGACACGTCACTTTCTTTTCTCTCTCTCTAAGCCCGTCCTTCCCTCTTCTGTCAGAGTGCCTCTCTTGCCGCCTACAAAAGGGATCTCCGCCTGTTCCATCAGCAGTTCGTTCAGTGAAGTCTCCTTGTTCCGTGCGTGCCTTCTCTTTTAGGGTTCGCGAGGATTGCAAAGTGCACTAGTGGTTTCCCGTTGTGCCGCCCGACTGTGGTCGCGGAGGCATTGGTCCTGTTTTTCAAGAATTTGCCTCTGTCGTGTGCTCCGAGGAAATCTTCGTTCCCACAAACTCTTCATTATGCTGCCGCCTTCCGACATCTGGAGGCATCTTGATTCCTTACCATTTCTAGCATGGGAGACCATATTGTCATTTCTGGACGCGGGGTCCCTGGCAGCACTCGCCGAAGCTTTTCCCAACCTCGAGTGTTTCGTCTTCCATGAGTACGTTGTGCGAAAGCTCAGATTTGCGCATGACGCCGATGAGCGAACCATAGAGGTCTTTCATGAAGCAAACGTTTTCATCCATGTGAAAAAACTGGACTTCAACAATTGCATTGGCCTTTCGTGCACAGCCCTCTTAGGCTGCGTGTCTAGCTGCAGTCAATTGCAAGAACTATACTGTGTCAACTGCGTCGTTCGACCTTCCGAGCTCTTCACATTGCTACCTATCAAACTGACCAAACTTCGAAAGCTTGAATGGTCGCTTCACGATGGCTCGTACTACGACCCGTGGTCGGTCCCCTACATTCAGTCGCTAAACGGACAGCTTCAACTAGAAAGCATGTACATGGAGCTGGCAGCAACGCGAGAGAATGCTCGCACTTTAGCGCATTTCCTGTGGCAGTGCGGGCTGCTACAAAACCTGCATATCCACTCCGTTCAGAAAGGAGGTTCAAGCTTTCAGCTCGCCGAACTGTGCACGTCCTTCAGTCATCTCCTGCCGTGCTTAAAAACATTCAAGTTCACCCGCGAACAGATCAGGGCTCCCCAAGATCTACAATGGCCTAGGCGGCGAAGTCCGAACCATAATCATGCTGAAGACGTCATCTTCGGCAACATGAGCTATCAGCTGGCGCCGGCCCGTTCACGCAATCTGGTCAAATTCGAGGACGGACCGAAGAACGAGCAGCTAAGGGGTGTTGAGCAAGCAGTCTTGGTTATGCAAGGCAACGAACACATAGAGCATCACCGACTTCCCGAAGCCGTCTCGAAGCCGGGGCTCTGGAGTCAAGTCTCGTCCCTGTGCCTTGTCCTGACAGCACCGCGTGGTCAGGAGCCGTTCGGAACATTGACCGCCTGTAGGTGCCACATCGAAGTAACTAAGCTGTTCTTCAATACGTGCGTGTCCAACATCATAGAATTAAACATGGCGTCGTTTCACTTCCACCGCCACACGAATGGGTCCGAGATCGTGGCCTCCGCGCTGCCTCATCTACGGGCACTGGCGCTCGCACCCTGCGGTGTCAAGCAGGACAAATCCCTTACGTTGCTGGCCCGGGGATGCCGACACCTCGAGGAGCTAGATGTCCGTGCGGAGCGCGATTCGAATCGCGTTTGCCAGTGCGCATTCTGCAGGGTACCTCTCCGCTTCAGCGAAGCGGACTTCAAGGAGCTACACGGGACGACCAAACTTCGCCGGCTGAGTTTGGATGATACGGCCAAGATGTCATCGCTAACTTTCCTGAATCAGTGTCGCGTCATCGAGCTGCGATTCAGACTTCACAGCCTCGAGCAGGAGGCGACGAACGCTGCCGTCTTTTCTTCTAGCCTGAGTCGGCTGCTGCGATCCAACCCGAGGCTCACGCAGCTGACTATCGAGGCCCGCGAGACCCCTCTAAGGCAGAACGAGTTCGCCGAGGGCCTCGCAACCATTTCCACTCTGCGACACATGTGCGTCCTCACGGAGGTTATCACCACCGAGCACCATGTCACCTCCTTTTTCACGTAAGTTATTTATTTCCTTGTGTCCACTGATGGCACCTCGCCTCAATCACAAGTGGCTTATATTCGCATTCACTTGCACTCGCCTCCCCCCCCCCCCCCCAATTCAAAACCTCATATTCACTCTCAAAGGATTTTGTTTGTGCCTGTCGGCCTACGGGTCCTTCTGAGTTCTCTTTTTTTCTGGCGGCTTATCTTCTAGTGGCCTTTGCTCCGTTCCCTTCCCACAGCGTAGCTCGACTGGTGTGCATACCCCTCACAGATTCAATGATGAGCCCTCCGGATCTTTGTCTGGTCAACTTTCAGTTTCGCGGGTAGCTTCCATGGCCCGAACCAATGTTACTCACATGGGCTCCCACGTTTGCTAATAGCGCGAGCGAAAATGCTGAGTTTTGCTATTCTCAATGTGGGTGTTCATGGTGCGTGGGTGTACATAGATTAAAGGACGCTGCTAAATCGCTACTGCTCGCGAAGGTTTTGCATTTAAATACCAATCATGACATTGACCATGCAGCGCCCGCCAGTCTCCATCAACACATTCGACGCGCGTGGCGACTACAATTTTTTGGGGGAATGTGGGAAATGGAGTGTTTTTGAAAAGATCGAGTGTGTGCCTGTACGGAAAAGGAAATGACTTTACTTGGTTTTTTTTTTCTTGTAGCGCCGCTAGTCGCAAGCGCATATGGCGCCTGCGAACCATATTGAGTGTTCTCGCTTGAGGCAGGGTGGGTGAGGGAACCACGCGCCCTGCAGTCCACCGCATCTTTAGTCGAGACAACATCATTCTCGGAAAAACACTGGCGCAGCAATCTTATAAATTTTGCAGAGTATTCCTTGCAAAACAATTGGCGATGAGGCTATGCGCATGCGCAGGACGTCAGTGAAAAAAAGGCTTATTACAGAAGCTGGTGCAGGCGATTCCTCGGGGCCTTCAAAAATAAGCGGGGAAATAATTACTGAAACCGGAGTGTGTAAACAATTCCGCTTGCAAAAATAAAGAAAACTCAGAGAAAAAGACATTTCACGTGCCTATTTCATTCGCCCACTGCCGCGGTTTTCCGCTCCCAATCGAGCGAGGACTTGCCCACATGCAGCGCAAGCTTGCATGCAGTGGCGCTCTCGCAAGGATAGCCTCAGCAGTCTTTCCGCGTACATGTCCTCGACAGGGGAGGGGTGACTGCAAGATATGACATTTCAAAGTAACCCCCCCCCCCCCCTCCGCGCTGGCACTTCCTCAGTGTGTTGTTCTTTTCTCTATATTTTTGGGGAGAGGTCCCTCTGCCGGTTTTTTTTTTCTTCGCGGTCTTATTTGTATCGGCACTTCAAAAAGCCAAACGAAAAATGCTTCACCTAGCTTGATTGTATTTTTCATGCACTTGCATTGCTATTCTTTTTTTTTGGTTTTTCTGATGAGAACAATTCTTAGAGACATTTTAAGTTGTATCTTTTTTTACAGTGTAAAAGGTGAAAAATTGCATTAAAAAAGAAGCGCCAAATTTCATTGCTTGCCTCCTCACATCAACTGCCAGAAATAACCGTACCCCTTTCAACACTATTGGCAAAGAACAGTATTCTGGAGCAGATTACAATAATACTCCATTTTTTCTGTGCAATCGATGAATTACGGCCATGCAGGGCAGCTCCCCTATGCACACACCCGGACACTGAAAACCCTAAGCGTGCACGGCAGGGCTCGCTAATTGGTGCTGATAAGAGGACAGCCCTTGTCTCACAAACAAGCTTCAGAACTCTGGTAATATGAACTCGAGCTGTCTATGAGGCGGGACAAGACACCCATCACACCAGCAGTGGCAGAGCGAAATTCGATCAAAAAGGCCTGACACGTACAACCCGTAGCGGCGCCTTTCACCCGTGAAAGGTCTGCGCCCATGCCAACGTTATACTATAGTTAGGCGAGCGGAAACAAAAAGCTGCTGTTTCTGCGCCAGCAGAATCCTGTGCTGCGGCCGTCCGGAGACACCTGCACGTTGCCTCGCCCTCGAGCGCCCTCGGAATTACATATTTGAATTCCTCACCCGTCAAGAACATAAACAAAAGCTATGCGTACTCCGTCGTCCCGAAACACATTAGGTAAACTTCGCTTCCGCATCCACTAGCCGTTCACATACGCTTCAGCTTGAGTTTTATTTATTTCAGGGACAAAAGAGGAAACTCTGACAAAAGGCGTGACGAGGTCTGCGTGACAGTGTACAGCAGTGCGCTGCGCGTAAAATGAAAATGAACTCAGTGTTATGGCAAACCAATTAATTACAGAAAAGGGCAGTGTCACACCAAAAAATCTAATGCGTACATTGACAGTAGCCCATGCACAAGAAACAGCCTATAAACATTCCAAAAAATCACTGTAACTAATAGACTTAAGTTTACGTGACAAATGCATCCGTCACGAAAAATAAAGGTAGTTAATTCATTTCAGCATTGATTAATTGTTTTATAATGTGTTTTTATTCTTGAAGTTAGAGTGAGCAAACTTGATATTACAATTGGTTGACAGAGAACAAGTGGAAGCTGTTAACTTATCTTTTACTTTCCATAGTCTTTGTTTTAGTGACTATGTTTTTATTTAGTCAGGGATTACTCGGTAAGAGGACTGTTAGGAACGATTGGATACAAATGATTTTCTATTGGCGCGTGCTCATGGGAGCGCGCCGACGATGAAGACGAAGTGTGTGTGTGTGGTTCGGACAGCCATCTTGTGAGTTCCCTGCTGTGCGCTGGACTTCGCTGAGACCGTGATCTGTGCCGGTCCTGTCTTCGTTACATTTTTGGTGGAGGTGCGGGGTACTTTCCAACATCTACGTGCCCCGGAGGCTCTCTATGAACACGGATTTGACTCCGATTCATCGCAGTACGAGCCGCCGAATCCAAGGTCAGTCACCAGAGTACGGTCCGTTATCCCCCAGGACCAGGGCTCCAGCTGCGACGCGCAGGACTGACGCGGCACCTATGGCTAGCAACGGAGACGCGGCAGCTATGGCTGACAACGGGAACTCAGCTGCTCATTTCCTGGTCCTGCAGCCGCGAACGCCGCCGACCTTCCATGGCGAAGTGTTTGAGGACGCGGAGGACTGGCTTGACCAGTTCGAGTGCGTTGCCAGGTACAACGGCTGGGATGCGGAGCGGAAGCTGCACAATGTTTACTTCGCTCTTGACGACTCGGCGCGGACGTGGTACGAGAACCACGAGACAACGTTTCCTTCTTGGGAACGGTTCCGTAGCCAGTTGCTGGCGACCTACGTCAACACCGACCGTCGGGAACGAGCTGAGTCGGCGCTGCAGTCAAGGAACCAGCGACCCAATGAGAGCGTCGCAATGTATTATGAGGACATGACACGACTGTTCAGAAGGGCGGATCCAAACATGGCCGAGGACAAGAAAGTGCGCCACCTGATGCGCGGGATAAAAGAACTGTTTGCTGGGCTTGTGCGAAACCCACCTAACACCACTTCGGAGTTTCTATCGGAGGCCACTACCGTCGAAAACACCCTGCAACAACGCGCCCGCTATTACTATCGCGCCGTGAACACCGTATCAACTGCCGACTTTGCGCCAGCCTCCAGCGACTCCGCTGACACCCTTCGGGAGCTGGTTCGATCTATCGTCAAAGAAGAGCTGCACAAAATGCGCCTCTCTGCCCAGTCGCAGCCGCAGTGCCCATCGTTAGCACAAATTATCCGAGAGGAAGTGCAGCAGGTGGTCCCTGAACCTGTTGCCCCTGCTGCCCTTACACCGACGCCCCCGCGCCAGACGTACGCGTCGGTACTCCGACAGAACTGCGACCTCGCCCCTTGGAGCACAAGCGCATCTGCATCTGCTTTCCAGCCGCGGCCCCCGCCTGTCCCTGTGTTGCCCGAGGCCAGACTGCGGAAGACGGACGTGTGGCGGGCACCTGACCAGCGGCCCCTTTGCTACCACTGCGGTGAGGCTGGCCATACCTTGCGGTGGTGCCCTTATCGTCGAGCTGGAGTTCGCGGATTTCATCCGCGAGTCCCCTGTCCGCCCAATGGCGAACGGCCCCGCGAAATTGAGGAGCACCTGTCAACGCGCCGGGATCACACTCACACTGATTTCCCTCGCCCTGACTACCGCCCACCAACCTCTGCCCGCTATCGTTCGCCGAGTCCCCGTCCTTCGACAAGCCGTTTCAGCCGCTCACCGAGTCCTCGCCGGGGAAACTAGACCCAGCGGCCTGCGGAGGTAAGGCCGCTGACGAGCGAACAGCCGAACATCCTCCATCGCGTTCCCGACCAGACGACGGCTATCAAACGAGGACACGTGACGATCACAAAGGATGTGCAGCTTCGGACTTACCGGCCGATATCGACGATTTAGCATTGGTTGATACGGGAGCGGACTATTCGGTTATGAGCAACGAGCTAGCAAAAGAACTGAGGAAAGTTTTAACCGCGTGGACTGGGCCTCAGAGTCGCACAGCTGGTGGGCACCTAATTACCCCTGTTGGCCGGTGTACGGGGAGAGTTACAATCGACGGATTTGTTTACGTTTGTGACTTTGTTGTCCTACCTCACTGTTCGCGCGATGTCATTCTCGGCCTGGACTTTTTACAAGCTAACGGCGCCGTTATCAATTTACAAGAGCCGCGCGTGACGTTTTCGCCGACGCAAGCAATTGAAATAGCCGACCCAGACGACTCCAGGATACCCACCCTGCGTATTGCTGCTGATGACGTGACGGTGCCTCCGCGGTGCAGCATGATGGTCCCCGTGCAAAGTGACTCACCCGGTGATCGAGACGTTATGGCAGAGAGAAACGTCAGCCTTCTACTCGAGAAAGGAACCTGCGCTGCAAGAGGGCTTGTTCGCTTACGGGATCGCTCTGCGACACTCTTGATCACCAACTTCGGAACAGAGTTCCAGCCTATTGCGAAAGGAACGGCCGTCGCATACGTTACCGACTTCGTTGAGCCCGCAGAAATATGTGCTCTGGAGCTACCGTCGCCGGACGGACGCGATGCAGCAGCCGTTCTGTCTACCGTGGACATTAATCCCGGCTTGTCGGTGGGTCAGAAGCAGCGCTTGTTAGAGCTCCTTCACGATTTCGCAGAGTGCTTCGCCACGACATCAAAGGTAGGGCGCACCCCGGTAGCCAAACACCGCATCATCGTCAACGAGGAGACTAGCCCCATATCCCAAACCCGTACAGAGTGTCGCCGGTGGAACGGGAGGCTATACGATCCCAAGTGCAAGAAATGCTTGCAGACGACGTAGTCCAGCCGTCCACGAGCCCCTGGGCTTCGCCTGTGGTATTGGTGATGAAAAAAGATAACACCTTGCGATTCTGCGTCGATTATCGGAAGTTGAATCGTGTCACGAAACGTGACGTTTACCCCCTTCCACGGATCGACGACGCCTTGGACCGTCTGCGTGACGCTAAATATTTTTCTTCACTCGACCTTAAGAATGGCTACTGGCAGATCGAAGTGGACGAAAGGGACAGAGAGAAGACAGCGTTCGTGACACCTGACGGCCTTTATGAAGTTCAAAGTGCTACCCTTTGGACTCTGTTCTGCGTCAGCAACCTTCCAACGCATGATGGACACCGTTCTTTCTGGGCTGAAATGGCAGACATGCCTAGTGTACCTTGATGATGTTGTCATTTTTGCTCCTAGCTTCGAGGAACACCTCAACCGGCTGCGAATGGTTTTACAGGCGCTCCGTTCGGCACAGTTGACGATAAAGCCACAAAAGTGTCACTTTGGTTTCGAAGAGCTCAGTTTTCTTGGTCACGTGATAAGCACTGACGGAGTCCGTCCTGACCCGGAGAAGACTGCCGCTGTGGCACAGTTCCCGCGCCCAACCGACAAAATGTCCGTTCGTAGGTTTCTGGGCCTCTGTGCCTATTACAGACGTTTCGTTGAAAACTTTTCCACAATTGCCGAGCCCCTTACAATGCTTACTAGAGACAATGTATCTTTTGTGTGGCATGATGATCAGGAATCTGCCTTCAACGAGCTACGCAGCCGCCTACAAACTGTCCCAATACTCGCCCATTTTGATGAACGAGCTGCCACTGAAATTCATACTGACGCCAGCAATGTCGGTCTCGGCGCTATTCTCGTTCAGTGGCAGGATGGCAACGAGAAAGTCATAGCGTACGCCAGCCGCTCCCTCTCGAAAGCAGAGGCAAACTACTCTACCACAGAGAAGGAATGCCTTGCGGTAGTGTGGGCGATTAGCAAGTTCCGACCATATCTCTATGGTCGCCCGTTTCGAGCTGTCAGTGACCATCATTCGTTATGCTGGCTAGCCAATCTCAAAAACCCTTCGGGACGGCTTGCGAGATGGAGCCTTCGCCTCCAGGAATACGACATCACGGTAGTGTACAAGTCCGGCCGTAAGCACAATGACGCCGATTGTTTGTCACGTGCACCTGCCGACGTTGCTCCGGCCGAAACGGAGGATGACTTCCCGTTTTTTGCTCTCGTCACATCGTCCGATATGGCCCGGCGTCAACGGGCTGACTCAGAGTTGCGTCCGCTCATCGAGCATCTGGAGGGCCTTAACGTCGCTGTTCCGCGGCTTTTCGTTCGAGGTTTGGGTTCCTACAGTCTCCGAGATGGCGTCCTTTACAAGAGGAACTTCGCCCATAACACGAAACCTTTCTTCTGGTTGTGCCTTCCGAACTCCGTCCAGAAATCTTGCACGCCTGCCACGACGAGCCATCGGCTGGCCATTTGGGTGTTACGCGGACGTATGCCCGCATTCGTGCGAAGTATTACTGGCCAAAGTTGCTCTCATCAGTCCAGCAATATGTGAGGACCTGCCGTGACTGCCAGCGACGAAAGACACCACCAGTTAAACCCGCAGGGCTTCTCCAGCCCATGTCACCGCCTACAACACCTTTCCAACAAGTGGGCATGGACTTGCTGGGCCCATTCCCATTGTATTCCTCTGGGAACAAATGGATTGTTGTGGTGACAGACTACTTAACTAGGTACGCCGAGACACAGGCGCTCCCCCACGCTAGTGCTGCAGAAGTGGCTCAGTTTTTTATGATATCAATCGTCTTGCTTCACGGTGCGCCATCAGTCGTCATCACGGACCGTGGAACCGCCTTTACGGCGGCATTAATGCAATCTCTCTTCGAACTCACCCACACCAGTCACCGGAAGACAACAGCCTATCATCCCCAAACAAACGGCTTGACTGAACGCCTCAACCGGACGCTTGCAGATATGCTTGCTATGTATGTCGACGTTGAGCATCGTACGTGGGACGAAGTTCTTCCTTATGCAACCTTCGCCTACAATACGGCAGAACAGGAGACTACCCGTCTTACACCTTTCCAGCTGGTCTACGGACGGTGTGTCACTACCATGCTGGATGCTATGCTACCCGCTGCTCACAACGATGGAGACATCGGCCCCTACGCTGACATTGACACATTCGTCCAGCGGGCTGAAGAAGCCCGCCAACTCGCAAGGTGCCGGATTCGACATCAACAACTCGACGCTGGTCGCTACAACCTCCGACACCGATGCGTTCGGTACGAGCCCGGCGACTCTGTAAGGGTATGGACACCTGTGCGCCGCCGCGGACTCTCCGAAAAGCTCCTCCGACGCTACTTCGGTCCGTACGAGGTGGTTCGTCGTATAAGTGATGTCACATACGAAGTTGTTCCGCGGGACACGACCTCCTCACTACGTCGGCGCCATCCGACCGAGACTGTCCACGTGGTGCGCATGAAGCCCTACCATGACAGGCTGCAACCCGCCGCTTTACCAGCTTAACAGCTCTCTGTATTCTCTGCCGTCCGCCGTCTATACCGAACATTACCTTTGCTGTCCGTGTTCGTTTCCGGCGTCGGGCCGCCGCCTTGATGGAGGGGGTAATGGCGCGTGCTCATGGGAGCGCGCCGACGATGAAGACGAAGTGTGCGTATGCCGGTGGACAAAGACGAAGTGTGTGTGTGGTTCGGACAGCCATCTTGTGAGTTCCCTGCTGTGCGCTGGACTTCGCTGAGACCGTGATCTGGGCCGGTCCTGTCTTCGTTACACTATGGATATGTTGTAGCCAACGAAATGTGTATACCAGTACTTTAACTGTTTTTATTGAGGATGTGCTGCACCAACTCTCCGAAGCTTCCACTTTGTTCGCACTGTAAGATAATATAGAAAAATAGGGCGTAATACAAACACAATTTTAACTAAACGGGGAGAATATCTGTGAATTTCAATTATGCATACCGTGGCAAATATCATTTGGCCAAATTATTTAGGGCAATCCCCCAAGGTGGAGTAAATTGCTTGCCGTTTATGAAGCTTGCCGTAAGCTTGCCGTCCCAGTTAGCTCAGTTATTAGAGCGACTGCTCCGGTGCAGCTGTGGTCCCGGACCAGGACAAATTTTTCTTTACCTACGAAGTTTCTGGGAAAGCTGTTCTGAGGAAGCTGTATAGCTTTCCTTTGTAGCCGTATGGCTGCGTTCGGGTGGGTGTAAATGTACTTTGAACCAGCAACAGACGGCAAGCAATTTCTGAATTGTTACCTATTGCAGTTTTGTTTTTGGTATACTTGAGTTTAAACGTGCAATGAACTGGAGCACTAAATGGTCTCCATATAATATAAATGTTTTTTTTTTCAAATTTAAACTAAATTTGTTTGCTTGCATTCAAGCGTATAACTTTACTATATTAACATTCACAATAGTCTCAATAGTCGAATACAGCCCAAGAACAAAGCGGCAAATGTCCCTCAAATGGGGCCATCCAGCCAATAGCGACGGCCTATTCGCCCCATCGTCGCTTTGACCGATCCCCTTGGACCTGCTGCCGTAAAACCACAGGGCGTGCCAGATGAAGGAGGGGATAACCAAAACTTAAACCACGGGATCATCAAAATCTGTCGACGCCATTATCTGGATGACCTCCTTTGAGTGCCATTTGCCTATTCGTTCTTGAGTTTTATCCGACTACAGGTCTGCAAATATTCTAGAAAGCATTCGTGTGATCAGCACACATGGTAAGATCTGTAACATGTTACTCAAATAATTCTCAGCTGGTTCAATGTCATTTCACGTGTTTCGAGAATGTTCAGCACGAGAAAAAGAAGTTTCATGCTACTCAAAGTCGATAATATTTGAACGTCTAATTACAGACCACGAGTGCTTCCCTTGATTCGATGTTATCAGTAACATTATCTTATAAGTATCTGCTAATAAAACATGCTCGGACGATTGATCTTGCAAAACCATACACAGAGGTGTTAATGACATTATAAACGCTAAAAAAACTTTCCCGACCTCCTGTTAACATTTTGCTCGAACAGCTTGTAAAACACATATAATACGGCGTCAAGCCGGTAATTCGTGGTTTCACTTCTATTGCCTCCTTTATATACGGGGCAGACACGAGCTACTTTTCAGTTCATCCGGAAACACACCATTTCTGAACATCAGATCAGGAAACGCACCACTCTTCAACAGCACAATCACTCGTTACCCGTACCCACTCAACACACGTCCTCCACTCCCTCACGTATCATTCACGTCTGTCAGTGTGAGAGTGAGGCGTATTCAGTATAAATGAGTGAGTCGACTTATGCCTATCATAAACCTCTTTCTTTATTTTCCTCGTTCTCCTGTGCAGCGTAGAATGTCAGAAATTCGTAATTTATCTACCTGCATTTTTTTCTTCTCAGGTTCATGCAGGCCGAACTGCCGCTCCTGGAGGTGCTCCACGCGCACTACATCGACGTGCGGTGGGCAATGCAGCACGTCACGTGGCTTCGCAAGAGACATCCCGTCGTCACGACTCGACTGGACAAAGGGGAGCAGCGGTGCTTAGGACGCGGCGTTTATTTCGTCGACCGGCCCTTCTTCGGCTGCTACCGGAGGACTTTCATCGGTCTAACGAAGCCACGCAACCGTGTCTGAAATCCCGTCGAGAACACAGTTCGTAAATGTGTAACGCCTATGGCCAATGAGCCCGGTTTCGACTTGTCAGGGGAATCGTGTTTTCATCGTGTACAAGGCTCACGTTGCTCGAGATCGCAACAATAAATGCACTTTTTAGTCTTTCTTTAATCGAGGGTTACTCCCCCTCATCATCGTTCTGCTTCTCTGTGAGTGCCCTACATTTGCTAGTGCAAGACATACACTATATTGTGCCCTGGACCGCTTCGATCCTCGCCCATTAACAGAGCAAAAGATCCTCGGTCCGTGGCCACAGCAGTCGACTGCCCACAAGGCATACAAGGCACTCTTTGCCTACTTGCGAGCGACTGGATTGAGTGACAAATTGTGACAGCGTTGTGCGTGTGTGTGTGTGTGTGTGTGTGTGTGTGTGTGTTATGCCTTTTTCCCCTTCTCTCTTCCTCCTTTTAGTCCCCTAATTCCTCTTCCCCAGTACAGGGTAGCCAACCGGAAACCCTTTCTGGTTAACATCCCTGCATTTTCCTCCTCCTCTTTACCTATCTATCTATCTAGTCCTTTTTACACTCCTAACTCCTGTAAGCCGCCCGGCCAGCGCGCGCTTATCAAGCGACGCATGGAAGACACATATCAGGGACATGCGCAAAAGCGACTGAAGGGGGCGTAACCACCGATTTAAGAAAGCGCACGTAACAGTATGCACGGAGCCACTCGCGCGGAGAGGACGATTCATGGCGAGAGCGCTGGCTGAGGCCCTCCGTATGTGAGTGTTTGCCCGGGCCTTCGGGGCCAATTTCTTTATGCCTTCCCAGACTGGTAGCCTTTGCCTTGCATAGGCAACGGCTACCAGTCCGGGAAGGCATAACACTCGCGCAGACACGAGCGTAATATCGATTCCTTCTTCAATTGCGGTCGTACGGAAATTAATACAGGTTTATTTCGCTGTGAACGGCCGTGATAGTGCACCGTGGCACACTGCACATGCGATTTCTCATGTATTTTCTGTTCACTGCAAGAAAATAAGCAGGAAACACGAAGGCCAGCGAGAAATGGGAAACCTGCGCTGCCAAGGTGGCACTGCAATTGTTCCATTCGGTGACTCAAAACTGCTTTTGTCAGCCGCTTGGGCCGCTTCAAACGCGAGAACACATTCTGCGCGATTAGATACCGCGTTTGGCTGACAGAATTCATTGCCTAGCTTCTCTCGGCGCAGCCCACAAGCTGACGCACAGCACGTGCGCCTTCGACAGAGCGTGAAGGCTCACGCCAATAAGCGCCTGAAGGCGTCGCGGAAAAGTACTAAGAGTATCAGAGGATTAGGCAAGGATGTCCTCTGTCTCCTTTGTTGTTCATGTTGTACCTGCAAGGGTTGGAGACCAAGCTAGAGAGGAGCGGACTAGGCTTCAACCTTTCTTTTTTCAAGCAAGGAGAATGGATTACACAGTCATTACAGGGACTAATATACGCCGATGATTTAGTGCCAATGGCTGACAACAAGGAAGATTAACAGAAGTTGATAGACATATGTGGCACAGAGGGAGATAGATTAGGATTCAAGTTTAGTAAGGAAAAATCTGCAGCCATGATGTTTAATGATGAGGTCGGCGAGCATAGAATACAGGACTCCACGCTAGAAGTAGTGGTTGAGTACAAGTATCTTGAGGTGTGGATAAATAACGGTGCTGAGTATCTGACAGAGCATGAAAAGTATGTAATGAATAAAGCTAGTAGGAATGCAGCTGTCATGAAAAACAGGGCACAGTGGAATTACAATAGGTATGAAGTGGTAAGAGGGATCTGGAAAGGGGTGATGGTTCCTAGCCTAACTTTCGGTAGTGCGGTCCTGTGCATGAGACCAGATGTTCAAGCAAGGTTAGAAATCAAACAACGCGGCGTAGGGAGGCTAGCTTTGGGAGCACATGGCAATACACCAAATCAGGGGGTACAGGGCGATATGGAATGGGTGTCTTTCGAGAGCAGAGAGGCTAGCAGTAAGATAGCATTTGAGGAGCGATTGAAAAAAAAATGGGGGAAAAGCAGCTGGCTAGGAAAGTTTTCAGATACCTGTATATAAGGAATGTTGACACGAAATGGAGAAAGCGAACTAGCAAATTCACAAGAACATATCTGGACAGCTGTCGAGGGGCAAATAAGCAATTATTGGTTAAAAAAAGGTTAAACAAACAGAGAGAGCTCTGTGGAAAACAGGGATGCTGACGAAATCGGCACTGGGAACATACAGGATCTTTAAGCAGGAAATTGCCGAAGAAAATATCTATGATAATTGTAGGGGAAGCTGTTTGTAGCTTGAGACCAGGACGGGAGTTTTGCGGATTGAGACATATAGAGTCATGTACCACGAGATATAAACCTTGTGCTTTGCGTGCAGAGAGGAGGAGGAAACGGATGAACACTTGATAGTTCTCTCTAAAGAGCTTCACCCTGCAGTGGTAAGCAGCGGGGCTGATTTATTCAAAGCATTGGGGTCTAAGGATAGCGAAGGAAAATTAGATTTTAAGCGGATAGAAGTAACCAAGCGAAGGTTATGTGATTGGTGGCTAAAATCAAGACAAGAGTAAAATTTCAGAAGTCATGGCTAGGTGGCTTGAAGCACTGCCCGATTTAAAGAGTACAACCTTATCCATCCATCCATCCATCCATCCATCCATCCATCCGTCCGTCCGTCCGTCCGTCCGTCCGTCCGTCCGTCCGTCCGTCCGTCCGTCCGTCCGTCCGTCCGTCCGTCCGTCCGTCCATCCATCCATCCATCCATCCATCCATCCATCCATCCATCCATCCATCCATCCATCCATCCATCCAGCCAGCCAGCCAGCCAGCCAGCCAGCCAGCCAGCCGTACAGCCGGCCGCCTTGATTGATGTTATAGCGAACTAGAATACTGTCATAGCGGCGCGAACGGGAGGGCGCGGCCGTGCTCTTTGGCATAGAAGCCACCAAATGGCGCCACTTCAACTTTTTCTAGCGGCACCGTCGCTGGTGCTTCAGGAGTTTGTGCATGTTTTCGTAACGGTGGGGTGCATAATAAGCGCCTAGTTAAGAAACCTGCGTGCCATTGGCTTCAACTAGCTTCGACGTAACCTCCTAGGCGCCTTATTTTTTTCCCCACCGAGTTCCTTCGCGCATTTTGGCGATGATGAAATATCACGTCGCTCTATGTCATCTGCTACCGACAACAAACAATGCGAAATGATGATAGTTTTGCTGGTTGATGTAATTGGTTTAGATGCATCTCTTACTAAGCTGATTTTTTTAAAACCCCTTATTTCATCTCTGAGGGCACTGTATGATCTGCTTGAACGGAATAACTTTTCCACTTTTCCTGAAGTGGTTCAGCGGCCTCGGAAACGCATTTTATTCACAAAATTTTACCCACGATTAAAAATATTTTCACCCCAATTTTATGCAAGGCTTGTAGCGTAAGTGCAAAAAAAAAATTATAGCAAATCTTGGCTTCCTGCAGGCACATGCATTCTTCGAGTAACCGAAATTATGATAAATGGAATTACACCCAAACAGGTGTTTTGCGGGTCTAAGCGCACCAATTTCCTGGTGCTCATAACCTTTTCCCTTCCGGTTGTTTGAAAATGGAAGGCCGTTTTGTTATGTAAAAAGCAGCGGTAGGCACCGCAGCAGTGAGCTCGGCTGCCCCATTTTCGCAGGGGCCAGGACCGCCAGATCTAAGCTCTGTTTTTGCCTTAACCACCTGTGCAATATCAAGGATACTGTCTGCATGTAGCTGTATGGGAGGTTAAAGCATGTCCAGGTAAGCTACAATTTGTAGAGGGGGCCCTGCGGAGGGATACAGAACGCCACCCTTGTCGTTCATGTGGGTGCACTCGGTTGGCTTGAGTTCGCTGCCGCTTCATTGGTCATTAGAAGCAAATTCGGGCAGCTCTCACAGGCTGTCTTCAAGATGCCTTTTTTTTTTGCTACATAACCGTGCAGCTAACAATACGAAACCGCGCTAACAACACGAGGGCGCAAAGACGAGATGTACACATGAGCGCTCGTCTGAGCGTATTGTCTCTGCGCCCTCGAATTGTTTGCGCTATTTTAGGAATGATCCACCACCAACGCGCCCAAGCTTCTATATTAGAATAATAGCCCCTGTCACTTGATGCTACAGTGCAAGTGGAAAGGTGTGGCAGTATTTTCAGAATTAAGCATTGCCTCTGCTGCGTGTTGCCTGCATCTAGAATTTTATCAAGCTCCTGCGTGCCACTGTGACAGCTTTGCTGGCTAGCATCTGTTTACAGAATGGCAACGAGGATGCCAAGCTCCAGGTTTCCCGTAGAAACTGAGCGGGAACGGTTGTTAAATGCAAGGCAGATTCCAGTATAACTACGAATGTCTGCTCAGCCGCTGGATATGGGTATTGCAGCCAGAACGAAGCCTGGCGCACCATTCTGATAAGATTCCCGGCTGGATCCTGGCTCACTCTACGTGTCATCAGGTAATTGAATCCTGCACGTTCTATTACGTACTTAAACAGTGACAACACGCTAGGCAGTGTCACACGCAGTCCTGTAGCTGTCGACTTGCTTATAAAAACGTTTTATTCCAATTGTCTGGTTTCCCCACGCACTCAGGTGCGACAGAAATAAATTAAGCTTGTCAACGGATGCAGAACTTGGGCCTAGAACGCCAGCAGTGAAGCGCGAAAACGCAGAGAGCCTTTCCTACTGCCAGGCTACGGTGGCGCCACGGGCGCGATGCTAGTAAACATGCTAGTAAAAGGCGCGGCAGCGCCCCCTGCGGCGAGGAGAGGCGTTTTGCTTCAGCCGAGCCCCTGCGCGCGCCTCCGTTCGCGCCACTAGACCAGTATATTAGTTCGCTATAATTCAGGTGCAAGTAGCTGACGAACGCCTGCTCCGCAACCATGTTTTCTCCGCCTGTCGCATTGAGACAGCCGTTTGGCATCCGCGTGCATCGGAGATTAGGCCGATAGTCGCAGGGCGCAATATTGCACGTAACTACGTCGTAAACGAACGCCACTTCGAGAGGGCAGCTGCGCTTGTTTGCCCTGCTCGAGCCCGCCGAGAAAACAGGCGCCGCGACGAAAGTTGTGGGTTTGGTTCTCGATTATATGATATAAGTTAGGACAGTGTCAATGACTGGAGCGCTTTCATGAAACCAGAAAGTCGCATTTAGTTCAGACACAATAGTGAGGAAGTGATCGTTGATCCGGCCTCTCGCTGCAACGTCTGCGGTCCGGGAGCACACCGGGTAAATATCTGACAAAAGGCACCGCTTATGTCTTGTGTGAGATTCCTCTGCACAACTTCATCAATATCAACGATGGTTCACCTACGTTTCTGCGTGGCACGTCGTACAGCAGCTGCTTGGATCTGGCGTTTGTTTCAGCAAGTGTCCAGTTTTACGTCAGCTGGTGCAGTGACGTGGAAACACATCGGAGTGACCACATTCCAACATATGTTTGCGTCAAGTGGTATGCACCTACTACTCCGTCTCACGTGCGATGTACAGACTGGCCTGCCTTTAGGTCGTCCGTGGAGATTTTCTGTGTGGACCTCTCAACATCATCTAAAATAGAAGGCCTGATTACGTCCTCTCTCAGTGAGACCACGCGGTATATATGTGCGCCTACGCCAGGGTCTACTATTGACGTGGAATTCGAAAGACTACGCGCAGTCCGTCGGGGCGCCGGAAGGAAATACAGGAGAACCAAATCCACGTATGATTTTGCCCTTTGTCGCCGAGCTCAACGACAAATAAAGCGCCACCTAGCGAGACTAGGGAGACAACGTTGGAGGCAGTTCTGTTCATCGCTGGACCCTCGCAAACCACTGTCGCGTATCTGGCATGTAGCCAGGAGCTTGTGTTCAACCCCGCAGGAACGCTATCCTTTCCATGCCCTGTCTATTTACCAACGCCGTAATAATGTAGAGGTAGCAGAAGAATTTTGCAAAATGGTTGTGGGCACAAATATGCTACCATCAACCAGTTTGGAGGCTTTTGTACCACCTTCACCAGATGACCACTACGACATGCTATTCACGATGCCTTAGAAGCTGCTCTTTCCTCGTGTAGGCGTCCATCTGCACCTGGTCCTGACGGGATTTCGTGCGCGTCCCTCTCTCACCTTGGCATGGAAGGCCGAACTGTGCTGCTCAGTTACTACAATGATACATGGGCTTCCGAAATCGTTTCAGAACACTGGAAGATCAGCCGCCTGGTTGCACTTTTGAAGCCTGGAAAACCTCCTTATGAGCTTACCTCATACCGGCCAGTTGCACTAGCAAGCTGCGTCGGCAAAGTTATGGAGCGAATGGTGCTGGCGCGGCTCGAATGGTTTTTAGAGCAGAATGCTCTCTATCCGGATATGATGACCGGGTTCCGGAGGGGACGTTCTTCGATTGACAGCGTAATCGACCTCATCGACAGTGGAACATGAAAAACGTAGTCGCCGACTCGTGGCTGCTGTCTTGGACATCAAAGGGGCCTACGATAATGTACTTCATGACGCCATCCTTGATGCCCTTGACGACATTGGCGTTGGCGGCCGAATGTATTCGTGGATTGGGAGCTACCTCAACGGCCGGTCTGTTTACATGTCTACGCCTGATGGGGAGACTACCCGTCATCAGGTTTGCCGTGGAGTTCCTCAGGGAGGAGTTCTTAGCCCAACCCTATTTAACGTGGCATTGATTGGACTGGTGAATGAACTTCCCACTAACATTCACATCAGTGCCTATGCTGATGATATCTGCATCTGGGCGTCGGGTTCGACACGTCCGCAAATGCGTGCGAGATTACAACGTGCCGTGTCATCTACTTCAAGGTACCTACGGCGTCAGGGTTTGCACTTGGCAGCTGAAAAATGTGCTGTGGTCGCATTCACGCGCAAGTCTGTCTGCCACTACCCGGTAACTCTTCAAGGGGTTGCAATACCATACGTCTCCCACCACAGATTTTTGGGCATTATCACTGACCGCGATCTGTCATGGTCGAGGCATATAAACATGCTAAAGAAAAGACTCACTCTTTTTTGCCATGTGCTTCGCTTTGTGGCAGGCATTAAATGGGGCCCAACGAAGCGCTCCTTGCTTCGACTTTACTATACCCTCTTTATTGGCTACATTCCTTACAGCCTTCCTGTACTCTCTAACATGAGTATTTCCTGCTTGCGGACATTAGAGAGTGTCCAAGCACAGGCGCTCAAGATATGCCTCGGATTACCACGTTGTGCCTCGAACAAAGGCACGATTGAGGAATCTCGTGCGTGCCCAATATCGGTCTACCTGTCACACGAACCACTTCGTGTATATTTACGTGCGCTTACACGGCACCGCTGTCACCCGCTGACAAAGATTTTTGATGAGCGACCGGACAGCAGTTTTGCACGCGCACTGCGCTTCCATCGCTCCGAATTGCCATCAGACTATGCCCTGCCGCATCATTCCTTGCAGCCCCCATGGGTAATGGCTCAGCCTTCAGTCTGCCTGCATGTCCCTGGCATAATCAAGAAGTCTGCGATGCCGGTTAGCGGACTGAAGCAACTCGCACTTGCCTACATCTGGTCAGAATACCACATATGTGAGCACGTCTACACGGATGGATCTGCGTCTCCAAATGCATCAACAGCAGCTTTCGCAATCCCTGCACAACAGACGACCCGCAGATTCATTTTGGGACACAAGTCTACTTCAACCGCTGCAGAGCTTGTGGGCCTTCGGGAATCGATTCGCCACATCTGCGGAGAACCGCCTCAGGAGTGGCGCATTTTCACCGACTGTAAATATGCGCTACACATTTCAGGATGCTTCCTACGCCACACAGCCTACCAAGCTCTGGCTCTTGATATCATTAGTCTCGTATCATTTGCTCAGGGAAACGGCCACCGTATAGTGTTTCAGTGGATCCCTGGACAATGCGGACTCGATGGAAATGAGACCGCCGACGCTGAAGCAAGGAGCGCCTTCAGCAGTGGCCTGCGTACAGCTGTACCGTTCTCTGTAGTGGACACAACTTGTCTCCTTTCGGAATTGATGAGGAGGGCGACGGCTAGGTACTGGGCCCTGCCAGACACCCGCCACATCCGCCTTAAACGGCTAGATCCGACGATGACCTTTTCAGTTACTCGCGGAATACCTCGCCCTATTGCATGCGTTATCCGTAGACTACGTTTAAAGGTGGCATTCACGCGCAAATACTTGCACTTAATATGACAAGCGGACTCCCCGGAATGTACCACATGTGGCGTGCTAGAGACTATAGAACATGTTTTAGTGGCGTGTCCAGCGTATGCACGTGAAAGACTCATACTCGCATCTGCTCTGAAGCCTATGGACACATCGCTCCTCTCTGAGGATTTGATCCTCGGCGCTTGGCCAGATAGTTTTAGAACTGTAAAGGCAACGCGAGCGCTCTCACGCTTTTTGAGCGACACGGACCTTGTCTCGCGTTTGTGATGTCAGAAAGTGTGCCCTGTTTTTTTTTTAAGTAGTTTTTCATCTGCCTCCTCCCATCATCATCGTACCCCATCGTGACCTTCTTTTATCTCCTCTTCCCGTCCCCCAGAGCAGAGTAGCAGGCCAGATATTTATTTTTCAGGCCAACCTTTCTGCCCTTCCTATCAATAAACCCTCTCTCTCTCTCCTCTGCACACAACGCACACACATAAGCGCACTTAGTAAGCCCTGTTACCACAACACAAAGTTGGTGGTATAGATTGTCACAACGGCCCCTTATAAGGCAGCAAACTGGGCTTGGTAGTTTTTCACTTTTGCACTGCGCGCGCCATGTTGAGAAAATTCGACACGACAGTTCCTGCTGTAGCTGACACTTGATGGTCCGCGCTTTGTCAGTGTCGTGTCTCTTTTTCGTGCCGGCATATGACAACACAACGCACGGTGCAAAAGTTAGCGAGCTGTTTTGGTAGGGATCGAGGTTGCCGCGTCAGATCGCGAGCTTGCAGTATCACCCTGACTCAAGCGACGAGTTGACTTCATCCACGATATAAAGGCGCCGCCTGGGTGGCCACGTACGATTACACCGAAAAAATGAAGCGCATGCCCCAAGAATTTATTTCAAGATCAAAGAAAGCACGAGGTCACATCTGTTCATTCAACATTGAAGCAAACTTAAGTGACCGTTCTGCATTTGTTTAGGCAGCATTTGGTCAGAAAATTTCGCAGGTCACAAGATTGAAATCTGAAGCATCACATCACGGTCAGATATGTAGTACAGCTCGGTAATCAACGGCTCTGAGCAGGTATACGGAGTCCACAGTTATGTAAGGAGCACCGCAGCTATCGAGTGGGCCGGGTCCCCAATATCTCACCCGCAAATGTGCCTGAACTGCAGCTCGAGCAGAGCAAACAAGCGCCGCTGCCCTCTCGCGGCCCGAAGTGCGGTGGGGCGAAATCCTTTTAGCGCGGTGTTGTTGCTTGTGTCGCTGAGGCGTGTTGAAGATGTTGAAGATGTTGAAGTATATAGAATTGTTTGTAAAACTTCAAATTTTTTTATTCGACACAATCGAAATCAGCTGGATCAAACCTGCCTTATTGTTATTATTTAATTTTTACATTTATTATCTTTGAATTCTATTCCTTGTTATTTTTCATTTTTAATGTTTTTTTGCTTCTCTTTGGGGCTTATTCGATGACGTCATAAGTTTGATTGACAGGTATGGTGTGAAGATTTTCTGCTAACAAACCCGCTAGGGAGTCATGATCCTATGAAGGCCCTGGCCTTAATATCGTCGCCAGACGTGCCCACGTCTTATCAAAGCAAAACCATGGATGAGCCAACCAGGCTAAACACATGCTTTCGCACATGTACAGTACTCACGGATTGAAATAGGACATTCGGAGCGCGTGGCCGTCGCTTCATGGAGCGCCGCCCGTAGACGCTCATGGAACCAAGGTGGTGCATTGTGGTATGGCGCGAGAGGGAGAACATCTACAAAGCAGAATTGTTCCTTCCAGTAGCCAATGAGCCGGCCTGTGGTTTACCACATGCCTGCGTGGCACTGCAAGGCTAGCGCTCCGAATGTCCTATTTCAATCCGTGAGTACTGTACGTACAGCCGCCCACAGACTTAACACGAATGACTGAACGCGTGGCCTGGACTGCCTACGGCACCACGGAGCGATAGTCATCGGGTGCGAGACAATGCTCTCGGCAAGTTTACGGTGGCTGGTGATAGCTGGTGCACAGCTAGCCTTGAGTTCTTTTTCGCGTGTGCCTGATTGCCGCGTGGACAGCCGGACAGCGCGCACGTCAGAGGGGCGTTTCTGCGCTTTTTGCTCGCCGATGCGGCCTCTATGGCCCCGGCAACGCTCTTTTCAGTTTCGTATCGCAGGAATCACAAATCGCAGTGAAAGCGAGCTGCGCACCAGCTATCGTCCGCCACCGTAAACCTACCGAAGGTGTCATCTCGAACCGATCACTACCGCTTCGTGGCGCTGGCGGCAGGCTAGGCCACGATTTCCGTCATTCGTGTTAAGTGTGTGGGTGGCTGTACTCAGTTTAACTACGTTAAAGCCGTATTCTCTGAGGCTCATGCACGTCAAAGTGCCGTTGTTAAGAGGTGCATCATGAGCATTACATGCACACCAGGCAGAGTGTGAAGCCGGTCACGTGGCTTCGTCAGCGGTATCCCGTCACGACTCGGCTGTGCGACGGGAGACAGCAGCGCCTGGGAGCCGGCGGTTTTCTCGACAACCGGCCCTGCCTCGGCTGCTTCCGGACGACTTTCCTAGGTATGGTCAGACCGCGCAACCGTGTTTGAAGTGACGTCGAGAACACAAGCTCTGCCGCCAACGAACCAACCCCGGTTTGGGCTTGTAATAATCGTCGTACGGCTTTGTACATGTCTGATGCTGCTGTATAAATGCTGCTATATAGATGCTGCTGCATGCTGTATAAATGCCATTTTTAATATCTTCTACACTCCTTCTTGCCGTGTGCATTGAATACTGTGTTGAGTGCAGGATCGCCGCGGTGGCTCAGTGGTTAGGGCGCTCGACTACTGATCCGGAGTTCCCTGGTTCGAACCCGACCGCGGCGGCTGCGTTTTTATGGAGGAAAAGCGCTAAGGCGCCCGTGTGCTGTGCGATGTCAGTGCACGTTAAAGACCCCCAGGTGGTCGAAATTATTCCGGAGCCCTCCACTACGGACCTATTTGTTCCTCTCTTCTTTCACTCCCTTCTTTATCCCTTCCCTTACGGCGCGGTTCAGGTGTCCAAAGATATATGAGACAGATACTGCGCCATTTCCTTTCCCCAAAAGCCAATTATTGTTATTATTAAAGATATATGAGACAGATACTGGGCCATTTCTTTTCCCCAAAAACCAATTATTATTATTATTGCAGGATACTTACCTGGTGCAGGATACTTACCAGGTGCAGGATACTCCCACGTCGGCGCGGCACGTTCAGCATACAAAAATAACACTTTCCAAGCAGGGGCCACAACGAAGGGAACACCCGGTGCTTAAGCACCTTGGTCGACTCTCTTTCGCGCGCGCTGGTTGGGCTCGTTGGGCGTAACACATGAACGCTACACTAAAATTTTCATGTGTCTTCCTTCCTGCGATTAATTCAAATAGTTGTAATAGTGGCTGCAAGAAAATGAGGGGAAAAGATCACGGGGCCGTGTAGACTGCCTTCAAGGTAGCCTCCACCACAGCCCTTTGCAGGCAAAATGGTAGAATAGAAAACGCTAAGGCGCCCGTGTGCTGTGCGATGTCAGTGCCCGTTAAAGACCCCCAGGTGGTCGAAATTATGCCGGAGCCCTCCACTACGGCACCTATTCTTCCTTTCTTCTTTCACTCCCTCCTTTATCCCTTCCCTTACGGCGCGGTTCAGGTGTCCAAAGATATATGAGACAGATACTACGCCATTTCCTTCCCCCCCCCCATAAAAAAACCAGTCATTAAACCAATTAAGTAAACGTCATTTTGACGTCACGGCAGAAAGCTATTTCGAAGCCTGATGGTTTCGCGCCACAGATTTAAAACTCGTGACTTGCACGTGATCGCCCAATGAGCTAATCAGAGAGACAATATGGCGGCGAACGGCGGCCATGCGTGTCGAGAATAGGGCCCCTGGTTGTAGTGTTCCTGTATATGCTCCCGCAGGGAGCAGAGTTGCGCGACTGTTTTCCTCGCACCGCTCTTGACGCCATTCGCCGAGCGGCCGTCACGTGATTCTGCTGACGACGTTTGTTCCATTTTGAAGTGGAGGAGCCGACTTTCCAGGCGCAACGCCGGTTCCTCGCCAGCCCCAGTACACTCTCGGCTGCCATCGTGATCGGACGCGTCCGGTGCGGTCGGCTGCGGTGTGTTCCCGCATTTTCCGTGCGCTGCAGTTGTATATATTTTGATAGTGTGCAGTGACGGCAGCCTCCAACTATGACGCGGTGCACCGCGCCAAACTGCAAGAAACGTATTTCCATTTCATGCGGTACTGCGCCTTTTAACTGCAACCTGATCTGTATACAGCCATGCCATGTTGATACGACCCCCGTTAATATGGACGACTCGAGTTATACAATTTTTCTGGGGACCAAACTTTTTAGAAACATTTATGCCTCGTTCATATAGAAACTCGCTGTCCATACACTGTATTGGGTGAACATGCCCATAGCCCATATGGGGCCTATGTCTTTCTGTCTCGTTATTATGGACAGTAATAAGAACGAAATCTCGGCTGCCCCAACAACATGTTTACTTTCCTGTATCTTGAGAGCAGGAAACCAGTGAAAGGTAGTGTAAAAATTTTAAGGCCTTGCTCATGGCCTTTTTTTTCGTGCTTTCATATCTGACACTATAAAGGTGCCGCGCTGATGTTCCTATTTGCTGTATTTCTTGAATTGTGAACAATATGAAGCCGCTCTCAAGAGCTGCCAGCGAAACGGATAAATAGTATAGGCTCACGGGATGCGAACAGTCACAGTAGAAGATATGCCATTACGCGTGTGGTGCACCACGGGGGGAGGGGGTGCTATGCTGCAAGATTTAGGAGATAATGGGGACCAGTGTGATGCGCCTCTCTGTCATCTATATTTCTCTAAAGGGTGGAGACCAGAAAATTTTCATTGCATGTGTTTTGTTTGGAATTATGCATAGGACACTAGTGACAGCGTATTACCTCGTGCAGTTGGTTTCGCCCGTAAATTAATAATTGATTTCTCTCCCTATGTATTTTCAGTTTCTGTGGCCGAAGGGTAGTTGCAGCATGGCAGGATTGATATCACATGATGTGTACAAAAAGTGCAATTAAATTTTTGATTCATATTTTAATCCATTCCAACTCTTAGTGCTGGCCTGTTACAATGACTGCTAGAGAATAAACAGCACAACTTTACCGTATTTGCATGGCTCACTTAACCACATAACCTCCATTATCTCATACCTCCCTCTGACGTTGCAACCATCATTTGGCTATGTGCTTAGTCTGATAAAAATTACAGTTCAATATAAATTATAAATTGTTCAGCAGGCACGCTCAAACTCCATGCGGCGGCTCATGTTTTCCATCAACAAATTATCTTCATTTTCCTGCAACGCTACGACTTCCGAATGAAAATGTGAACAAAGGTTTTATTCCTAACCTCGCTTTACGTGACAGAGCATTTCTCGTGTGTAGCCGCTGCCAGCGTGTCTGCTTATTCTGCTGCCACCTCCAGCATTTTGTAGAAATGGTTTGTTTTGGGAAATAAAGAATGTTTGACAAGCAAACTCTATGTGAAATTTTGTTCTAGTCCCAGTCTACCACACAGAAGTGGGAGACCAGTCTCTCTGAATGAGAACAAGCTTTGCCTAGGCGGCTATTTAACTATTTCATTTGTTAAGAGTACCCTTAAGGTTCCACTGACAAGGATGTTAACATTGGAGTAGAGGGGAACAAAAATAGCATGAAATACTTGAAAGCAAAATTGGATATTCAGATAATTATTTTTCCTTGAGTAAAAGCATGGAGCAGTCCAAAACAAAGATATTTCAGAATACAGTGAACGTACATATAATTCAAGTAGGTCAAGAGAAAACGCAGTAGTGATTAGGGAAAAACGAGCAAATAACAGCACCAGAAGGAGATACACATCACTCCTCGAGATCCTTGGAAACTCGTATACCACAATTCAGCTGCAGTGACTTAAGGCAGGCTCCTCTAACTTTTGGATATTAAAGAAGTACGGCTTGCGATGTGTTTGGCTTGAAAAGATGACCATGCCATAGGAAAAATGCAACGGAGGGCTAGAAGTCAGAGCTACAAATGATACGTATATTTTGTGAAAGATAAGCGCGCGAGTTCGCGATATCTGTGCCTTTGGTTGGTTAGATTTACTTGCGTGCAAAATGCATTGCTTTAGACTGCCCGCATTCACATCGTATGCAGCGTGGTTTCACAAGCTTCGTGCAACATCGGCGGTCGCAACCCTATAGAATAATGTATTTCAATGTGGTTCTGCAGGGAGATGCATTACCGCACTACTCTCCATCGCACAACTCACGCATGTTTTACATTTCCAAGAATTTATGCGCCATTAATGTCCGTACTGCGAGCTATAGCTGTCATTCCGCGATCTTTCTGTCATGCTGTATGATATTTTCGGCAAATCGGATTATTTTTTGACGTTTTTTCAACGAAGTATGATTGGCTTAGCATCGATCCCTGAGCACTGAGACTAAAAGGAAAAAAGGATGCCCGCAATCGAGCGACGTTTGTAAGCTTTTCAAAAAAAAAAAAAAAGCGAACTGCTCTACAACGCCAGCTCCGTCATAATCCCAGCGCCTGTGCACTCGAGGAGCTGCTTTCCCGCACAGCTTGGAACAAAATGGCGGACCTTCGCGCAACTCTGCTCCCTGAGGGAGCATATACAGGGGCTGCGTTCCAATACTCTAGACGTCTAACAAGACGTCCAGTGTGACGTCTAGGAAGCAGTCTACATGTCCATGTATTGGAACTTGTCTAGTGCTCACGCCGCCTCGCGGCATAATAATGTAACTAAAGCTTATGAACAGTTGTACTACTATTTTTCACAAACTGAGCAATAAAGATAATTAAAAACGTGTTTTCAACAAGTTTACACATTTCTTCTGGAATGAATTTGCGCGTAAACCGGACTGGTGGATGTGCCTATCGGACAGTCTACTTGTAGCAGACGGGACCGCTCTCCGAAGACGACGCTAAAGAGATATGCGATTATTCTTTTATTATTGATGCTCAACTGTACATGCTCCTCGAGCGTGCTCGTCCAGACGGTCCTGTAAACATAAGAATACGAAAGACTGTAATTAATATGCGCGAAATACGATACGGCTAATATACACTGCAACAGGAAAACACATACGTGACATTAAACCCGCTGTCTGCCCTACGTGGCACTCGGAGACAGCGAGAGACCTAAATACAGCAGCGATCTTTAATCCTGCAACGACTAAAATCAATTCGCAACATGCCAGTGTATTTGTTCTGAGAGTGTAGAGATAAAAAAGAATGCACGCGAAAGAGTTGATGCAACTAATACAGCAACAGAAGAACACATTTGTTAACCGTCACGCCAGCCGTCTTAACGCCCGTCGAGGAAACCAACGACAGCGACGAGTATTCTCTAAAATCAAGTGCTAATTAAGATCCGGCATCGTCCGGATCACGTAAACAGACCTACAGCGTCCGCTGCTGTAGCAAAGCTCTCAACTGCACGATTTTCTCCTGCGTGATTCACTGCTAGGAATCGCACGTCCACGAAGATTAATTAGCCACTAGTTTGCGTACCAAATAACATTATGGAATGACTCACATTTTTCCTTTCCTATACTCCGTGTACAGTCCGACGCCCGCAAGAGCACGACTCGCTCGTCCGCGTATATCAGCTCCGCCATCTTTAGACAGCAAGTTAGCCTGCATCGATGTGGACTTCGGCGAAGCAGTCTTATGAGACTGCTTCGCCGAGAAATGGAACGCGTCCCAAGATGGCGGCTGTCCGGCTAGACGTCTAAGTAGCCGTCTACTTGGGAGTATTGGAACGCAGCCAGGAACACTACCTGGTTGTAGGGAGCCTACATACATGCCGCCTGCCGCCTGGCTTAGGGTGGTGACATCTCTCCCAGTGTTGCCGAAAACGGCCGCTAAACATGACGGGCAGCCATGTTGTTCCCCTTGAAGAGAGCATCCCCGGCTTTCAGTGGCGTGGTCGCTGGGGCGATCTACAACATTAGTTTATATTCTAGTTTATCGGCGTTTCTTTCGAAGTTAGTACCAACAGATGACGCCGTTCCGACGACATAGAGCAGTTCTCAGCGACGGTGCATTACACTCCGAACGGGTCTCTCCTCTGCGCGCGTCATCGCGCCAAAAGGCAGCGCTTATCAATTACGTAAAAAGGGTTCCTCCTCACGATGAGCACTAACCGAGCTTAGGTGTTGGGCGTTCAGAATTTAATGTTATGACGGTAATCAAAAGATTACGCAGGCCCACTTTTTAATGCTTATCAATTACTTGGTTCATGCGCGGCCTGTACAGAATGTGGCCGTAGTGGCTGTGTAGCTTATGTCGGGCATAATCGCCGCAAGTGTTCTATCGTTGGATAGCTTATGTCGAGTATAATTGCACCGGACTAATTGTAGGTCTCAATTAATTACCGGTAATTAGTTAATTGTAATGTAATTGAAATTTACGCTACATCACTAAGTCGCTGGATAGCTTATGTTGAGTACAATTGCACTGAACTAATCTTGTCTTACCGACCATTAATTAGATAACCGTGATTAAAAATCAATCGTTATGCTCCATCATCAAGCTATATATCGTTGGATAGCTTATGTCGAGTATAATTCCACCGGAGTAATCGCAGGTCTTAATTACCATTAATTATTTATTTGATTTAAAATTGAACCTAATGCTATAGCATCGTCATATATCGTTGAAAGGTCTCGATGAGTAGAATCGAAAATGTAACGGTAAACCGAGCTAACGCTGGTCTATGTAGGTTCAAAATAAAACCACGCAACAGAAGCAAAACAGTAGCACCTAATGCATATGCATTCACAGCACGGGAAGAGACTTAAGTGCCCCAGTAGTTCTATTACCGACATCACAATGGCATTTGCGTGTGCAATGTACCATTAGTTTGTGCATTTTGCTCTTCTGTGAGCAATTACACATGCTCTACGCAATGAGCTATGCAACCCCATACTAGCACACTGTAGCTTCAGCAAAAGGTATAAACATACTTAAAAAAATTTAGGGAATCTTGAGGCTGATGTTAACAAATTAAGATCGAGTGTTGTAAGCGTCTTAGTTTTGTACAGATTGCCATTGAGTTAACATTAAAACAGTGCTTCATTTCACATTGCCTACCATTTTTCCACGTGTGCTGAGAAACTAACTTACACAGGGTGTTCAGTAGGAGGCTCAAATGTTCAGAGTGTAACATGAGACTTGCTGGAATGGAATCAGAGAAAGAGGAGCAATACAAACAATGGGACAAGTGAGAAAACCTAAAATCAAGAAACCAAATGACATTTTCAGACGCCTTCGTGTAAACATTCAAGAAGCTTCTTTTATTGCCGACACACTTCTGGCAACTGTCAATTAAAGGGGAGGTGCTCATATTCTTTCTCAAGCAAACTGACAGAATATATAAGCATCCGCAGCCAGCTAAAGTGCATATGAAATTACATTCTTCCATTATCAGCATCTGTGAAACCAGTGAAATTTTTGTACACATATCAGTCACTCCTGTAAAACATATCTGGTGCGCACACTGATGGTGTAATTGCAAACAGGCTTATTATTTTTAAACATTGACCGAAGTAAAGCAGCTTCGTTGCTCAATGAACACTTCTACATAAAACAAAATATACTGATAGCCGTGAACAAATTGCATGAGTGCAGTACAGAGGACACAATAAATGGGCTAAATTAGCAGGACTAGTAATGCAAACAACTCAAATGATAATGAGAAACACCACGGCAACTCTGTGGGAGCGTATGTTTTACAGCCCCTAAATAATGCAAGGCATGGTAGTGATGCTCCAGCCACAAAAATAAGACTGTTACGCACTTCACAAAAGACTTGAAACAGTGGTTTACACATTTGCATCTAGTTCCAACACTTGCTCCTAAAAACTTCACCTTTGATGAACACACTAGTGGCACGCACTGTAAATCAGTTTGCTATTTCCAAATGCTGACTGAAGCAAAGCAGCTTCATTGGTTAGTGCACACAATCTGCAAGCAACAGCTTGCTACAGAGAGGTGACATAAAAATATGCTGAAAGACGTGAACAATTTACAGGCGAGCAAAGTACACACGACATACACAGTGAAAGTGTCAGAGTGCTATATTCGGGTACAACCCAAGGAAGTAGTGGCAGATGCCCCCCCGACCGTTTCCCTCCAGCCAATAGCAGTGACCGATTTTCATGACAACGCGGTCAATCCGATTAAGCCACGGTTAACTGCCGTTCATCTGCCACTCCCAGCGATGCAACTTCCCAGCATTAAACATGGTGTCATGAAAATCGGTTGGCGCCATTGGCTGGATAGAATTCTTTAAGGACATCTCCCCTATTTTCTTGAGTTGTGTCAAACTATAGAAAAACAACGAAAGCAAGGCCAAATCATTAACTAGCTGACTGCAAGCATCTAAGCATATGATGTTACCATCCTTCTCAGAGTTCAGACCAGGTTTGTTGCGGCACATGTTTTGCTAGACATTCCATCCACCCTCTGTGCATGCTGCTGTCGTAGATGGATCCTCAGTCTTGTCCTCACATATTTTGTCAGGAGGACCTTCCCTGCCTGAGCATGATGTGTTTCACAGCAACCTAAGTTCAACTTGACAGCCTTGCACAGGGCATTCAGAATGCTAGCAAATGGGGTTTTGAGCACCATGATTTCCTTCATATCTGCAAAAGTCTTAAACTGCTCCTCACATTCTATAAGGACATTAATCACTGCTTGCGTTGGATAAATGAGGTTCTCAGAATTTTTCACGTACTCTTTAAGCTTAATAAGATTGCTATACTGATTTGTAGCATCTCCAACAAGGGCATTTTTGCAGTCACTACAGTTACCAATGGACTTCATGACAGACTTGACCAGGAATCCTCCTAGATAAGCAAGAATGTCACATTCTGCTTCTGTGAGAGCACACACAAACAGGTTTTCTAGCTCTTCAGGCTCTTGGTTTTGTCCTTCATGTCTCTGGATAGTTGGGTCAAGGAGGTCAGCTAGATGCAAGCTGTCATCAACCTCGTAGCTAGAATTTGTAGGTGTGTGCATGAACTGTCCAACACAAATTAGCTTCAGTGCACACTTAACGTCGTATGCACTAGGGACCGGCTTCTTGAGTCTCAACACAGAGAATATGTTTTCGAGACAATCTTGTACGAGCCGGCCAAGAAGCACATACTTGTAGCTTTGGTTGTCCAAGAGGTCTTGCGACAGGCTGAGAGCAACAGTGGTCGATGCCAGAAGGCCAGCTTGTGAAGGCTTCCAATGTGCCGTTGCTCCCATTTTCATTTGACGGAAAGTGCTGCACGTCAGTTCCAAAAGCGCAGTGGCCTCTTTATGCTTTGAAGGATCTATATCGCTCAGAGCAACAACCGGATGTCTGGCCGACATAAGGGTGTACCACCTGCTCACGAGGTTAAAAAACCACGCTGTAGCCTCTGCTTCAGGGGGCAAAATTTTTTGTTGGATTAAATATCGGATAGCAGCAGGAGCCTCACGGAACAATTGCACAGCAATGTTCACTTTCATGGTAGTGAAATGTCCACTGCTGATGTGGATTTCCGACAGCCTATTTGCAATCTTCAGCTCACTTTGACAGTCGTACTTCAACACTGCTTCAACATGCTCCACCTTGACAGTGCCAGAAGGAAGACTTTGTTCCTTAACAGTTTCTTCACCCAGAGTGAATTCTCCCACTCGGAGTAGTTGGGCACGGATGTTCTTCAAGACGTGGGCGGGGTCAGCCATAAAGAATAGTTGCCTGCCACGGAGGTGCGGGTGCGGAATACAGCAGACAGTCTGTGAGTTTCTGTGGTTGGACAAGCCAAGCAGGCGCCAAACTGCACGGTTGGCAGCTCCCATGTCACTTGTGACAACAAGCACTCTAAGCGAGATTTGAAAACAAAGCTCAATCAAGTGGAACACAATGTCCTTCAAAATAGAGCCATCTATCGACCTTCCAGTGAAGTGATAGGCGATAACCTGTTTCCATCTCGTGTTCACGCCACCAACCATGAACACAAGAGCATGGTTGGCAACATCTGTAGCGGACTCCGGCAATGTAGTGCTCCCAAAAAAGCAATCAAGCGAGCGATCGTGGTCAAATCCTTGGGAGATTTCCATCTCATCCATGAAGAGCACACAGTCTTTTTCTATGTCTTGCATTGTGGCTACTTTGGATTTCAGGACATTAAAAACTTCATGAAGAACTCCAGGCAAAAATTTATTATTTTGAAGCCTTCGTATTAATGTCCTATTGCATGGCAGTGGATATGATAATGATCTTAATAATTCATAGCCTGCTGTTCCACATGCGTGCTTTATTTGAAGGGCCTCTCGAATAGTCTTCTCAGACCACTTAAGGCCCTTCGTAGTTTTCACCGTCAAAGCCCTTCTCTGGTCGTGTTTGAGGAACGGTAATTGTTCCAAGGTTATCATTTTTTGTTGTGGCGACTGTGACTTCTTTACAAGACTGCGCAGTTTTCTCTTTGTTTGCTCGTGAAGCCTCTGTAGGTTTCTGTACTTTTGGGCCAAGTCCTTATTTCTCTTTCTCAGCTCAGCATTCTGTCTTTGAAGAGACAAGTCAGTTGAAGCCGTACTTGAACCAAGTGTGAATGCAGCTTGAGGTATTTCTTTACTTGATCGCTCATTACTATGCTGTGACCTTTCAGCGCTTAAGGATTCGGCCTCCATGGGTGAAGCTGCGGGCAGAGGAAGTCGACTTGCATCAGTGGAATCTTCCCCACTGGCTTTATCTGTTCTCAGAAAGGAATGGGCAACGCTGTCTGCATAGATAACAGTGTCGACAGCTTTGGGCGGCAGCAAGGTGGTTGTTAAAGGTAGATCATACCCTGGTACCTGAGCACATTGTAGTGGACTGACAGTGTCCTGGGAACTCATGCTGTCACTCACAGCCGAGTCTTGTGTTTGTTCGGCTGTTGATGCGAAGACAGGCTCTAGAGCAGCACTACCACATGGTTCATTTCCGGTGGGGTCAAGTACTGGGCTTTGCGTTGGCGTGGCCGGACGAAAGCAAGACCGCTTCTTCGGAGGCTTCCGGTGTTTCGGGATGGCTGAAATAAAAAATTCAGTCAATAGGGTAGCACTACACTCAAGAACTGCAGAAATTCTGCATTTACAGAAGAGCAACCTAGTACCTGCATAAAACTTCCAAATAAACTTCAGGAGTAGTAATATCAGTTGGGTTTTAAGATCCCAAAGCTGTACTGGGGGGCTTTAGATTTCTTACCGCCAGTGCATATTTAACAGCGTCGGAAAGCATGCTACAACTGGCAATGATTCAGTCGTGCAAAATTGTGCTCAACAGCAGGTTGTGTTAGCAGCTGAGGTACCATTGATGCAACTAGAATTACTAATCGTCCTGAATTTTGCCATTTTAGCTTCTGTGCCAGGTGACATAGAACAAATGAGACAGCACAGTATGCAGTCTGCTTTAGGATATTTGTTTGATTCTAGACGCCCCCTTTCTCGCAGGCGTCGGGTGAATTATAAAGAAAAAACGATGCTATACAAAGTATAAACACACTATAGGTGGCCTTGTGCTCTTTGAATACAAGGCTATATCTGTGTGTTACGTTTTGGATCTTAGTATCATATATATGAGTGCATTCAATGTGTAGAGAAGATAAACAGTAGTCCCTTAGGGAAGCAGTGGGTGTTCAAGAAAAGCAAATATAGTAGGGGTAGGCAGAGAGTTAGGTGGCAAAAGTTTTGTTTAGTGCCATACTTTATACCTTTATGGCTTACACGGAAGATTTCAATTGTCATTCATTCATTTTTTTTTTTCAATCTACAGTGAAAAATGAGCCAGAGGTAATGCAGAAGCCGTTAAAACACGGCTTAAGGTGATTTTATGTTTGAAGGTGCTGTTCGAATGCATGATCCTACAATAACGTGCAATATACATATTTTTTTATGCCCGCGATTTAGTTTTACAAGAAATGAATTGCATGGATCCCAACAAATTTCTAGCTAGGGATCTAGATGCTGATGCAAACATGCGCTGTAGGAATGCTTGGATATAAAAGCCATATCAATAGACCAAGAAGTTTGTGTGGATAATGTGGCCACAGATGGCACAGGAACCGGTTAAAGGGAAGTCAGCAGGATAGGCTTCGTCCTGCTATGGACCTTGAAATGCTGATGGTGATGAACCTTTCTTTGCAGCCTTCTAAAAGCAGATGAGCGCACATTTTTGAGCTTGCACAAAGCAACCACAGCACTACCGTATACGTGTAGACAAATTTCTTTGCAAACATTTCATATGAATGAGGCAGAGTTGTATTTAAGAGATGGATCAAAATTAGAAGCTTACCTCGATAAGTAAAAAGTGTGGGAACCGCATCTGGCCTTAGCTTCTTTAAGCCATCCTGTCTGTTTTGCTCGAAACTTGTTTCTTCAAAATGTGCCTGAAATGAATGGCAGCAAGTACTTCATAAGCATCAAGAAGTATATTCATACCTGCACATAACTGTGACAAATGCTGCAAACCGGAACATGACTAGCGTTACAACTACAGAGCTGTTTCTACCTGCTGTAATGTTTTCACATGCTGTCTTTTACCAGGCTATAGTGCCAAGCTAAAAAAACTGGATAAGGGCTTCCTAAAGGCTTCATATGCATGCCAGTAACCGGGCATATACAAAATGTGTTCTTTTAGTCTGATCTTGGGTTTCCAATCTTTTTCTACCGAATAGCGTCGTACAGCAGAACGGTGCCTAGATAACCAGACCTGACTGAAAATAAGTTCCTCCGACCACAGCGCTCACGAAACAGCGAACGCGTACAATGTCAGAGAGATGTAGAAATTTATTTTCACTACCTCAGTCATGTTCTCTGACATGACTCTTGGCGCATGTATTACAGCGCAAACAAGGAAGCGGGCGCCAATATATCGTGAGTGCACTCGCGTGAGAATTACAGTCAGCGAGGGCGAATGCGAACCGTTGCTTCTCGCCCTTGGTGCTCGAGACACGCCGCCAGCGCATCTAAAAACTAACGAGAAGATTGCACCCACGCCCGCAATGCGTAGCCTGTTATCAAACCCACGCCGCGCACGCCGTTCGAGGCGGCCGTGGTTTAATTATCGTAAACGTGAAGCACAGTACACCAAACATAACAAGCGAGCAGGTAACAAAAGAGAAAAAGGTACGGTACTCACAGAACATATGCGAGAAGCAGCAGTGGGTTCCCAGCAGTCTCGCTTTACTTGTGCCAGCCAACGTTTTCTTCGGTTGGAGTCAGCCGGGAAACGAAACATCCGTGTGCCCTTCCTGCAGTGGTTCGAGCACTGCGGAACGCAACACCCGGGCATTGCTGCTGCGTAAGCTTCCTGGCGCACTTAGTGCAACAACCGACAACATATGACTGTCCCACTCAACGATGAACGGCGATGAAGACGCAACTGCTGCAGCAGCTAATGCGCGCCTATGCACGGCGGGGAACAAGATGGCGCGGCGTCTTCCCGTAACCATGACAACACACGCGCTGGCAACATGGGTCTTAGCGGGAGGCGGCATGTGCTGTGTCAAAGGAAGTCACCACCCTAAGCCGGGAGGGGGCGCGACATGTAGGCTCCCTACCTGGTTGTAGGGAGCCTACAACCAGGTAGTTTTAGATGCGCTGGCGGCGTGTCTCGAGCACCAAGGGCGAGAAGCAACGGTTCGCATTCGCCCTCGCTGACTGTAATTCTCACGCGAGTGCACTCACGATATATTGGCGCCCGCTTCCTTGTTTGCGCTGTAATACATGCGCCAAGAGTCATGTCAGAGAACATGACTGAGGTAGTGAAAATAAATTTCTACATCTCTCTGACATTGTACGCGTTCGCTGTTTCGTGAGCGCTGTGGTCGGAGGAACTTATTTTCAGTCAGGTCTGGTTATCTAGGCACCGTTCTGCTGTACGACGCTATTCGGTAGAAAAAGATTGGAAACCCAAGATCAGACTAAAAGAACACATTTTGTATATGCCCGGTTACTGGCATGCATATGAAGCCTTTAGGAAGCCCTTATCCAGTTTTTTTAGCTTGGCACTATAGCCTGGTAAAAGACAGCATGTGAAAACATTACAGCAGGTAGAAACAGCTCTGTAGTTGTAACGCTAGTCATGTTCCGGTTTGCAGCATTTGTCACAGTTATGTGCAGGTATGAATATACTTCTTGATGCTTATGAAGTACTTGCTGCCATTCATTTCAGGCACATTTTGAAGAAACAAGTTTCGAGCAAAACAGACAGGATGGCTTAAAGAAGCTAAGGCCAGATGCGGTTCCCACACTTTTTACTTATCGAGGTAAGCTTCTAATTTTGATCCATCTCTTAAATACAACTCTGCCTCATTCATATGAAATGTTTGCAAAGAAATTTGTCTACACGTATACGGTAGTGCTGTGGTTGCTTTGTGCAAGCTCAAAAATGTGCGCTCATCTGCTTTTAGAAGGCTGCAAAGAAAGGTTCATCACCATCAGCATTTCAAGGTCCATAGCAGGACGAAGCCTATCCTACTGACTTCCCTTTAACCGGTTCCTGTGCCATCTGTGGCCACATTATCCACACAAACTTCTTGGTCTATTGATATGGCTTTTATATCCAAGCATTCCTACAGCGCATGTTTGCATCAGCATCTAGATCCCTAGCTAGAAATTTGTTGGGATCCATGCAATTGATTTCTTGTAAAACTAAATCGCGGGCATAAAAAAATATGTATATTGCACGTTATTGTAGGATCATGCATTCGAACAGCACCTTCAAACATAAAATCACCTTAAGCCGTGTTTTAACGGCTTCTGCATTACCTCTGGCTCATTTTTCACTGTAGATTGAAAAAAAAAAATGAATGAATGACAATTGAAATCTTCCGTGTAAGCCATAAAGGTATAAAGTATGGCACTAAACAAAACTTTTGCCACCTAACTCTCTGCCTACCCCTACTATATTTGCTTTTCTTGAACACCCACTGCTTCCCTAAGGGACTACTGTTTATCTTCTCTACACATTGAATGCACTCATATATATGATACTAAGATCCAAAACGTAACACACAGATATAGCCTTGTATTCAAAGAGCACAAGGCCACCTATAGTGTGTTTATACTTTGTATAGCATCGTTTTTTCTTTATAATTCACCCGACGCCTGCGAGAAAGGGGGCGTCTAGAATCAAACAAATATCCTAAAGCAGACTGCATACTGTGCTGTCTCATTTGTTCTATGTCACCTGGCACAGAAGCTAAAATGGCAAAATTCAGGACGATTAGTAATTCTAGTTGCATCAATGGTACCTCAGCTGCTAACACAACCTGCTGTTGAGCACAATTTTGCACGACTGAATCATTGCCAGTTGTAGCATGCTTTCCGACGCTGTTAAATATGCACTGGCGGTAAGAAATCTAAAGCCCCCCAGTACAGCTTTGGGATCTTAAAACCCAACTGATATTACTACTCCTGAAGTTTATTTGGAAGTTTTATGCAGGTACTAGGTTGCTCTTCTGTAAATGCAGAATTTCTGCAGTTCTTGAGTGTAGTGCTACCCTATTGACTGAATTTTTTATTTCAGCCATCCCGAAACACCGGAAGCCTCCGAAGAAGCGGTCTTGCTTTCGTCCGGCCACGCCAACGCAAAGCCCAGTACTTGACCCCACCGGAAATGAACCATGTGGTAGTGCTGCTCTAGAGCCTGTCTTCGCATCAACAGCCGAACAAACACAAGACTCGGCTGTGAGTGACAGCATGAGTTCCCAGGACACTGTCAGTCCACTACAATGTGCTCAGGTACCAGGGTATGATCTACCTTTAACAACCACCTTGCTGCCGCCCAAAGCTGTCGACACTGTTATCTATGCAGACAGCGTTGCCCATTCCTTTCTGAGAACAGATAAAGCCAGTGGGGAAGATTCCACTGATGCAAGTCGACTTCCTCTGCCCGCAGCTTCACCCATGGAGGCCGAATCCTTAAGCGCTGAAAGGTCACAGCATAGTAATGAGCGATCAAGTAAAGAAATACCTCAAGCTGCATTCACACTTGGTTCAAGTACGGCTTCAACTGACTTGTCTCTTCAAAGACAGAATGCTGAGCTGAGAAAGAGAAATAAGGACTTGGCCCAAAAGTACAGAAACCTACAGAGGCTTCACGAGCAAACAAAGAGAAAACTGCGCAGTCTTGTAAAGAAGTCACAGTCGCCACAACAAAAAATGATAACCTTGGAACAATTACCGTTCCTCAAACACGACCAGAGAAGGGCTTTGACGGTGAAAACTACGAAGGGCCTTAAGTGGTCTGAGAAGACTATTCGAGAGGCCCTTCAAATAAAGCACGCATGTGGAACAGCAGGCTATGAATTATTAAGATCATTATCATATCCACTGCCATGCAATAGGACATTAATACGAAGGCTTCAAAATATAAATTTTTGCCTGGAGTTCTTCATGAAGTTTTTAATGTCCTGAAATCCAAAGTAGCCACAATGCAAGACATAGAAAAAGACTGTGTGCTCTTCATGGATGAGATGGAAATCTCCCAAGGATTTGACCACGATCGCTCGCTTGATTGCTTTTTTGGGAGCACTACATTGCCGGAGTCCGCTACAGATGTTGCCAACCATGCTCTTGTGTTCATGGTTGGTGGCGTGAACACGAGATGGAAACAGGTTATCGCCTATCACTTCACTGGAAGGTCGATAGATGGCTCTATTTTGAAGGACATTGTGTTCCACTTGATTGAGCTTTGTTTTCAAATCTCGCTTAGAGTGCTTGTTGTCACAAGTGACATGGGAGCTGCCAACCGTGCAGTTTGGCGCCTGCTTGGCTTGTCCAACCACAGAAACTCACAGACTGTCTGCTGTATTCCGCACCCGCACCTCCGTGGCAGGCAACTATTCTTTATGGCTGACCCCGCCCACGTCTTGAAGAACATCCGTGCCCAACTACTCCGAGTGGGAGAATTCACTCTGGGTGAAGAAACTGTTAAGGAACAAAGTCTTCCTTCTGGCACTGTCAAGGTGGAGCATGTTGAAGCAGTGTTGAAGTACGACTGTCAAAGTGAGCTGAAGATTGCAAATAGGCTGTCGGAAATCCACATCAGCAGTGGACATTTCACTACCATGAAAGTGAACATTGCTGTGCAATTGTTCCGTGAGGCTCCTGCTGCTATCCGATATTTAATCCAACAAAAAATTTTGCCCCCCAAAGCAGAGGCTACAGCGTGGTTTTTTAACCTCGTGAGCAGGTGGTACACCCTTATGTCGGCCAGACATCCGGTTGTTGCTCTGAGCGATATAGATCCTTCAAAGCATAAAGAGGCCACTGCGCTTTTGGAACTGACGTGCAGCACTTTCCGTCAAATGAAAATGGGAGCAACGGCACATTGGAAGCCTTCACAAGCTGGCCTTCTGGCATCGACCACTGTTGCTCTCAGCCTGTCGCAAGACCTCTTGGACAACCAAAGCTACAAGTATGTGCTTCTTGGCCGGCTCGTACAAGATTGTCTCGAAAACATATTCTCTGTGTTGAGACTCAAGAAGCCGGTCCCTAGTGCATACGACGTTAAGTGTGCACTGAAGCTGATTTGTGTTGGACAGTTCATGCACACACCTACAAATTCTAGCTACGAGGTTGATGACAGCTTGCATCTAGCTGACCTCCTTGACCCAACTATCCAGAGACATGAAGGACAAAACCAAGAGCCTGAAGAGCTAGAAAACCTGTTTGTGTGTGCTCTCACAGAAGCAGAATGTGACATTCTTGCTTATCTAGGAGGATTCCTGGTCAAGTCTGTCATGAAGTCCATTGGTAACTGTAGTGACTGCAAAAATGCCCTTGTTGGAGATGCTACAAATCAGTATAGCAATCTTATTAAGCTTAAAGAGTACGTGAAAAATTCTGAGAACCTCATTTATCCAACGCAAGCAGTGATTAATGTCCTTATAGAATGTGAGGAGCAGTTTAAGACTTTTGCAGATATGAAGGAAATCATGGTGCTCAAAACCCCATTTGCTAGCATTCTGAATGCCCTGTGCAAGGCTGTCAAGTTGAACTTAGGTTGCTGTGAAACACATCATGCTCAGGCAGGGAAGGTCCTCCTGACAAAATATGTGAGGACAAGACTGAGGATCCATCTACGACAGCAGCATGCACAGAGGGTGGATGGAATGTCTAGCAAAACATGTGCCGCAACAAACCTGGTCTGAACTCTGAGAAGGATGGTAACATCATATGCTTAGATGCTTGCAGTCAGCTAGTTAATGATTTGGCCTTGCTTTCGTTGTTTTTCTATAGTTTGACACAACTCAAGAAAATAGGGGAGATGTCCTTAAAGAATTCTATCCAGCCAATGGCGCCAACCGATTTTCATGACACCATGTTTAATGCTGGGAAGTTGCATCGCTGGGAGTGGCAGATGAACGGCAGTTAACCGTGGCTTAATCGGATTGACCGCGTTGTCATGAAAATCGGTCACTGCTATTGGCTGGAGGGAAACGGTCGGGGGGGCATCTGCCACTACTTCCTTGGGTTGTACCCGAATATAGCACTCTGACACTTTCACTGTGTATGTCGTGTGTACTTTGCTCGCCTGTAAATTGTTCACGTCTTTCAGCATATTTTTATGTCACCTCTCTGTAGCAAGCTGTTGCTTGCAGATTGTGTGCACTAACCAATGAAGCTGCTTTGCTTCAGTCAGCATTTGGAAATAGCAAACTGATTTACAGTGCGTGCCACTAGTGTGTTCATCAAAGGTGAAGTTTTTAGGAGCAAGTGTTGGAACTAGATGCAAATGTGTAAACCACTGTTTCAAGTCTTTTGTGAAGTGCGTAACAGTCTTATTTTTGTGGCTGGAGCATCACTACCATGCCTTGCATTATTTAGGGGCTGTAAAACATACGCTCCCACAGAGTTGCCGTGGTGTTTCTCATTATCATTTGAGTTGTTTGCATTACTAGTCCTGCTAATTTAGCCCATTTATTGTGTCCTCTGTACTGCACTCATGCAATTTGTTCACGGCTATCAGTATATTTTGTTTTATGTAGAAGTGTTCATTGAGCAACGAAGCTGCTTTACTTCGGTCAATGTTTAAAAATAATAAGCCTGTTTGCAATTACACCATCAGTGTGCGCACCAGATATGTTTTACAGGAGTGACTGATATGTGTACAAAAATTTCACTGGTTTCACAGATGCTGATAATGGAAGAATGTAATTTCATATGCACTTTAGCTGGCTGCGGATGCTTATATATTCTGTCAGTTTGCTTGAGAAAGAATATGAGCACCTCCCCTTTAATTGACAGTTGCCAGAAGTGTGTCGGCAATAAAAGAAGCTTCTTGAATGTTTACACGAAGGCGTCTGAAAATGTCATTTGGTTTCTTGATTTTAGGTTTTCTCACTTGTCCCATTGTTTGTATTGCTCCTCTTTCTCTGATTCCATTCCAGCAAGTCTCATGTTACACTCTGAACATTTGAGCCTCCTACTGAACACCCTGTGTAAGTTAGTTTCTCAGCACACGTGGAAAAATGGTAGGCAATGTGAAATGAAGCACTGTTTTAATGTTAACTCAATGGCAATCTGTACAAAACTAAGACGCTTACAACACTCGATCTTAATTTGTTAACATCAGCCTCAAGATTCCCTAAATTTTTTTAAGTATGTTTATACCTTTTGCTGAAGCTACAGTGTGCTAGTATGGGGTTGCATAGCTCATTGCGTAGAGCATGTGTAATTGCTCACAGAAGAGCAAAATGCACAAACTAATGGTACATTGCACACGCAAATGCCATTGTGATGTCGGTAATAGAACTACTGGGGCACTTAAGTCTCTTCCCGTGCTGTGAATGCATAAGCATTAGGTGCTACTGTTTTGCTTCTGTTGCGTGGTTTTATTTTGAACCTACATAGACCAGCGTTAGCTCGGTTTACCGTTACATTTTCGATTCTACTCATCGAGACCTTTCAACGATATATGACGATGCTATAGCATTAGGTTCAATTTTAAATCAAATAAATAATTAATGGTAATTAAGACCTGCGATTACTCCGGTGGAATTATACTCGACATAAGCTATCCAACGATATATAGCTTGATGATGGAGCATAACGATTGATTTTTAATCACGGTTATCTAATTAATGGTCGGTAAGACAAGATTAGTTCAGTGCAATTGTACTCAACATAAGCTATCCAGCGACTTAGTGATGTAGCGTAAATTTCAATTACATTACAATTAACTAATTACCGGTAATTAATTGAGACCTACAATTAGTCTGGTGCAATTATACTCGACATAAGCTATCCAACGATAGAACACTTGCGGCGATTATGCCCGACATAAGCTACACAGCCACTACGGCCACATTCTGTACAGGCCGCGCATGAACCAAGTAATTGATAAGCATTAAAAAGTGGGCCTGCGTAATCTTTTGATTACCGTCATAACATTAAATTCTGAACGCCCAACACCTAAGCTCGGTTAGTGCTCATCGTGAGGAGGAACCCTTTTTACGTAATTGATAAGCGCTGCCTTTTGGCGCGATGACGCGCGCAGAGGAGAGACCCGTTCGGAGTGTAATGCACCGTCGCTGAGAACTGCTCTATGTCGTCGGAACGGCGTCATCTGTTGGTACTAACTTCGAAAGAAACGCCGATAAACTAGAATATAAACTAATGTTGTAGATCGCCCCAGCGACCACGCCACTGAAAGCCGGGGATGCTCTCTTCAAGGGGAACAACATGGCTGCCCGTCATGTTTAGCGGCCGTTTTCGGCAACACTGGGAGAGATGTCACCACCCTAAGCCAGGCGGCAGGCGGCATGTATGTAGGCTCCCTACCTGGATGTAGCAGTCACTGCCCTCTATACTATTAAAGTATAGACTCCTGCATGTTTGTAAACAAACGAGGTGGCGCTGCAGTCGCTAGCGAGCTCGTGGTAGGCAAAAGGTCGGGAGTGGCGTCGCGGATAGGTGTTGAGCGCGAGTTTTCAAGGCTTGTAGGCGCGTTTCCAGTTTCTGCGAATCATAGCAATGGTCGATGCTTCCAACTTAGTAATTTGTTGAAGTACACGAGCTCGCGTTGGCCACGTGCGGCCTATAAAGAGAAATAGTTTGCCACTGTATTGTATATATGGTTAGTAGTAAACATGTAGAAAGCGTTCCTGCCGTTTATTTATGCGCTAGGCATTGAATAAAACAAGTTTTGACACTCTGCACTAGCCGGAATGATTTTACTTCGGTACAATAGTGAGGGGAAGTGCTGGCCTTGTTTCGTCGGAGCAGACATGCGCTCATCGTCTGCTGACATACGTACGTGTCGCGCTGTGCGAAAAGTGGGGACAGCGTCGTGTCCCTGATCTCCTGTCTCGCTTAGCGCTGCTTTTAGCCGCATGACCACGCACCAGCCAGGCCGACTTGTCCTCTTGTTAAGCTGGTCGATTTGGTGAAAATTTTTGATTTCTAGAATTATTTTCTTTCCTAGCCCTGAAGTCTAGCTTCGTGACGAAAAATTATAGCAAAATATTGAGTACAAATTTATAAATTATGCTTTTTAGAAGTGTGGTCGTCAAAAATTGAGGTAATTTCTTTGATTTCAGTGCCGCATTTCTTTGACCAAAGCGAAAGCGAAGATGCCATAAACTGGGGAATAAACTTTAAGGTTCGTTTTGTGACCTGTCACATTTTCTGCGACTGGATCTCTCACCTTCGTAATTCGCATGAAAATCAAATGATTCCATTTGTCGCAAACTATTCCTGAGACGTTGAGTAGCGTAATAAATCTCTCGATTTTTTTCCCTACACGTGCAGTACTGTGTTAGTTATTTCTTGTAAGAAACGTTTTCATGTAACTATGCATGCATAAGTACTGATCATATAGAAAAAGAACTAATCGCGTCATCGTACAGAACAGGGCTTTATGTACATGCTGGCATAAAAAAAAAAACTTCGCACTATCTACTCAATTATTTGAGACCTTGGGGGGACTTGACGACGGTGTTAATTATAATTACCCAGAGCTGCACCAGGTATAGCTATAAATAAAAGGAATTAGTGAAACTAGCGTAGGAATTTCATATTTGCACCAAGTTTAGTTACATATCGCATGCATGAATAACGAAAACACTTTTCATTGCCGCGTCACCTCTCAATCTCGCCACGTGTCTGTTAGTAGCACGCCTGCGGCTTCTACTTTCCAAACAAGCTTCGCGATCATGTACTACCTCATGAAACATGACACATGCATGATGCAATGAAAAAGCATATGGCGTTTAGCACACTTAAGGTACGCTATTCTAAGCACACGAACGCGACTGCGCAAGATTGACACAACTTACCAGACTTCTTTCTACTCGAATGAAATAATTACGTCGTCATATCAAGAAACAGTTTCAAGTAAATATTAAATGTCATAAAACGCGCCATTAAAACATGGTGTGCTATTAACAAAAAAACGCATTCCTTGGGGGCGAGTGAACCTGTCGGCGCCCCGCGCACTCCGGCTCAAGGTGATAAGTACGTGTGCAGCTGCATATGTCTTCCTTTTTTCCTTGAGCAATTATCAGCCTACTATCCTGAAGTTCAGGTGAATGAACGCAGTAACTGTCATGCTATTAAGTGCGTTGAGTGGCAGTGCCTATCGACTCCCAGACTTCGTGCTTTACTACCGTGGCCCAATGCCTGTTAGCCAGTTCCCGAATGCGGCATTTATGCGCGAGAAACCTATCGAGGCTAATTTAATATTTTTTATGCTACTACGCGGATCCAGTAGTGACGCAGCTGGTCAATACATGCTGCTTCTGCAGTGCACAGGCTTGAAGCAGCCGCCGGTACCTGCGGCAGCTGCGGTAGGCACGGGCAAGCGGAACCTGCTTTGCCTACCATGCGAAAGTCGCTGCTAACATTAGCGCCACCGCATCTTCGTGACGTCGCGGTACTAGCTAGCCTCTATAGTCGCGGAGTGAAGGAGGTCCATAGAGGAGGCGCTGGTCAGGACTGTTTCGGCCCGGGCTCAGAGTCCGGCTGCTGGTGCTGCCATGTGCTGCTTCCGCTGTCCAAGGACGGAAAGGAGCTCGAGCAATAAGACAACTTTACGGCAAAGGCCGAGAAGAAGTCCCGTGTGACAGGGGTATTAGTCCTTTTGGGTACGTGGATGTTGGGTCGTCGCAGGTCCGGGATTTGGATCTTGACTGGTGCTCCGATGTTTCGTTTGGGGGACTCTCTGAAATCGTTTCTTGCAGCTGTTATCGCCTGCGCGGTGCCCTCCTCCGCTGACAATGCAGACTGGGTCGCATATTTCTTCCTTTAGGTGCTGGTTGCTGCAGTACGGGCACCGTTGTTGCGGTGGCTCCAGACATGCGTCTCTTCTGTGTCCGACTCTTCTGCAGTTCGTGCACGCCTCTACTTTTGGAATTAAGGGGTGGACTGGGTACAGGACTCCGAAGTATACGATGCTATCTGGTAGTTCGTCCGCGTCGAAGTGCAGCACAAGGGACTTTGGTGTTCATCCCATGGTTCGTGCTTGTACGATTTCAGGGATTCTTTTGCGGAATTCTGTCATTATTTCTTGTTGAGTTTCGCCATCGTAAGCACGTACGATAGATTATGCCCTGCAGGGCCCCGTCCGGAGGGACGATGTACGACGCCATGACGATGTCTTTGCCTTCTATCTTGATTTTCCTGACTGCGACGTAGCGTAATGCGTTTGCCTGCGCCGGCGTCGATATGACACATTTTTTGCAGAATTTGTTCTAGATTTGTCTTTATCAGCCTCAGTCGCGGTGATGCCGGTCGCTGTTTAGATCGCGTGCCTGATGGACTTCTCAGTGTACCGCGTGAAGCCTGCGCCACCCGTTGGTCTGTAGATGGTTTTATAGTCCTCCTCCAGGAGTCGGGGAAGTGGTTTCTTAGGATGGAGTGGAGGGAGAGGTTTCGCCTGCGGCCCCTCGGTCTGCTTGTTTGGCTTCTGAGCTGTCAATGACTCAGCTTTGGGGTTCTTATTACGGTAAGAAACAATCGTTTTCCAATCGGCCGTATCGAATTTGACTGCAGAGGCGTTAGTCCCAACTACGGCGTACTCCATGACTGCCGCCGTGGCTTTCGCGCCGCTGGCGTTCAGGAGTGGTCTCTCACGGAAAGGGGACGGAGCTGCAGTCATTGCAGTCTAAACTCGATCAGGCACTCCACCACATTCAAATGCTCACGGACCGAATCAAACACTTGAAACAAGAAAATGGTAAACTAAAAGCACCCGCCAAATCAAGGACCCTCCTCCAAAACCACTCCCAATGCCGGAAGTCACAGAAATGGAAACTACTGTGACCGCATCAGTAGAAACACCAGTAAGCGCGGTAAGCAAGGAAGAAACACCTCGCAAAAAACGAGCAGTAGCTGACATAAGAAATCCCTCGTCGCGGAAGTTGACTTGCCCTTCTTGGAGTGGGAGAATCAGGTTCCGCAGTGCGTGGAGGCATGTTTCCCTCTCTCGCCTGGAGGGGGTTGAGCGGCGGTGGTCACTCGACCCCTACAGGAGAGATGATTGCATCACTCGCGTGCGGCGTTTCTGCCACGCGTGCCTGCCAAGGCTTTTTGACGATGGCAGGGTTTTAACACAACGAGCCAATAAGTAATGCTCTCGCATTAGAAAAGAGCTTTACTCATCATAGTTCTACATTGGGGAGTCCAGCATGCAGGCAATCATAAGCTGGTCACTTTTTTTTTCTTCCGTGTTTGGAGCCTTCCTCTCTCATGGCCCCAGTCCCAATGCAAGCACCGGCCGTGCGTTTCTGCTACGGGCACTGCGTTGTCCACCGCAAGTTTGTTAAACAGTGCTGCGCACCAGTACCTTTGGGACGTGAAGTGGCAGATTTTCTTTATGCCTGAGCATTCTGTATTCTAAATGTGGCAAATAATTTACGCTACAGCAATGTCTAACCGTTGGGATCAGCATGTGTTGTTTTTGAGAAGGAAGCAATGAAAAGCAAATAGACCCATCAACCGACTGATCTTGAAAGACCCACTGACTAATGCATATTGGTTTATCAGTCCCATGGACGAATAAGTGTGTCAAATATGTATCGGTCGATAAGGTGTATTTGATTCTGCATTGTGGTCAGATATACTAATGATAATGGGCCCATGCGTAGATAAACCGATACAGCCAATGCCATTGTTTATAAGACATATATGTATCGGTCAGCAAGGTGCGCCTATTTTTTGTATTGGTCTAATACAAATGCAGAGGAACTATAGACCAATGCTGGTTTCTATAAGACCAATAAATTTCCCTATTGGTTCTTTTCGCTAGGTGCATCATTGCTTGCACATAAAGCACTTGAAGTACAACAGCTCTTCAAGAAGCCATCTGGAACTATTAGATCTATTTCCACACATAGTAGCAGGCCTCACTAGAGCAGATGCACACTGAAATCCATGACGTCACTAGGCTCTGGGGCACACAGGAACCTTTGCGTTGTGTTCATACTGGCACCTAGCTCACTCAGTAAGCACATAAATACTAGGACTACAGGACAGACTATGGAACTATCAAAGATTAAGGGTAACAGAGTGGATTGCAAGAGAAGGCAAGTGTACCAGGGGGCGGCACAAAGTTAGGTAGAAGTTTGCGGGCATACGGTGGGTGCAGCTGACAAAGGACAGGGTTAATTGGAAAGACATGGGAGAGGCGTGGCCTTGTGGTAGAGCATCCGCCTCGCATTCGGGAGGTGCTGGGTTCGATCCCCAGTGCCGCCGGGTACCCACCGGTTGTTAATGGGTACAAGATTTCCCCCGGCCTGGTACTCGGCTCTTCTGGGTGAGATGTTTGGGAAAAGGGTCTTGACCACAGTTGCTCTGACGGATCAGCGATAAGTTCTGCCGTCAACAACCTTAAATCCGCCTCTTGCGGTAGAAGCCCACTTGTGGCCCTTTTTTACCGCAGCCGTGACCTCGTGGTAGAGCACCCGCCTCGGCTTCGGGAGGTGGTGGGTTCGACTCCCACTGCCGCCAGTCACCCACCGGTCATGCTGTAATAGGTACAAGCCATTCCCCGGCCTGGTGCTCGGCTTTCTATAGTGCATGGCATGGGAAAGGAGCCCGCGCCTTCCAATCCCAGCACGATGGGAGCATCCTCCAAGCACACATTTGTGAACAGTTGTGTCAGAAGCTTGGCTGAAGGTTGTGTGTCTTTTGAAGCGAACGGTTCACTACACTACCTCTTGTGGTTTTGACTTTCAAGTGAGCCAGAGGTCAAACCTCTTAACAGCGGGTGAACCAGTTCGGGTTCGGTGTCCACCGATATATGTGAGACAGTTACTGCGCCATTTCCTTCCTTCAAAACCAATTTTAAAAAGCAATCTTCAATTTTCTTCCAAAGCAAAGGAAATGCACGTATAACTGGTCCCCTGGGACGGTGAACACCTCAGTCGCACTTTAAGCTACGTGTGGGTGGTGTGGGTGTTGGCATTCACAAGGTTGTAGCAGAAACAGGAATACTGTATATGGTCGGTGTTCATTGTGTTGTATCAGATGATTTTGAGGAAAGGAATGCTCACAACTGGCTCCCTGGGGCAGTGGACGCCTCAATCCCACTTTGAGGTAAGTGGCGTTGGGGAGAGAGAGATGTGGGCTGCATGCATTAGCGCTGGCAACATGGCAGACACCTGCCGCTGCAGCAATAGGCCGCAGCGTCCATTGGGTGACCAACCTCTAGCGATCAACCATTAAGTTAACGGCCACCTGGCAGGGTGGATGCGCTGCCTATCGAGTATGCGGAAGGGAACACACTCAACCTTAGAGGCCAAGCCGCATCTACTTACCCAATACACCACAGCTTTCGCTCCCTTACGAGGTTCAGCAGTAGTTGAACCGCAGCTAATTTTTTAGACACTGTACACTAATAAGAACAGAAAGTTGGGCTAGTTGGTGTGGATTCATACTTGACAGCGCAAAAAATAAAAACGAGGACAAAAGCGAACGAGGAGACACAACACAAGCGCAGACTATCAACTGAACTTTTATTCACTGAAAGGAAGCTTTATAGGCGTGATAAAACACAAAAAACAACAAAAGGAACCGCCACAACCAATGTACAAAGAAATCAATAACATTTCATTCCTGCGTGATAAGGAACACCACAGCAACAGGAAAACCAAATTCAATCACATCAGGCCAACTCCCCGTACTGTCTACTTGCCCCCAAGAAACTGCGCAGAAAAGGAACTTCCTTATCCTGCAGGCTGACCGACGGTGATGCGGCACACGCTTCACTCTCTTTCTTAATCAAGTAAGCTTCTATCAACTCCCGGCATACCCTATCTTTGTGCCTGAACAAGATACTTGTCCTGTCAAGGCGAGGAAAGCAATCTTTGCAATCCCTGCAGTGCAAAGCGAGGTTGGAGGACACAGCACCTTTTAGAGATCTGCGGTGTTCCGCTAGACGCTCATTGATACATCGACCAGTCTGGCCGATGTAATTCTTACCACAGGAAAGTGGAACGCGATACACAACACATGTGTCGCAATCTGTGAGCCTCTTTTCTGTATCGCGTTCCACTTTCCTGTGGTAAGAATTACATCGGCCAGACTGGTCGATGTATCAATGAGCGTCTAGCGGAACACCGCAGATCTCTAAAAGGTGCTGTGTCCTCCAACCTCGCTTTGCACTGCAGGGATTGCAAAGATTGCTTTCCTCGCCTTGACAGGACAAGTATCTTGTTCAGGCACAAAGATAGGGTATGCCGGGAGTTGATAGAAGCTTACTTGATTAAGAAAGAGAGTGAAGCGTGTGCCGCATCACCGTCGGTCAGCCTGCAGGATAAGGAAGTTCCTTTTCTGCGCAGTTTCTTGGGGGCAAGTAGACAGTACGGGGAGTTGGCCTGATGTGATTGAATTTGGTTTTCCTGTTGCTGTGGTGTTCCTTATCACGCAGGAATGAAATGTTATTGATTTCTTTGTACATTGGTTGTGGCGGTTCCTTTTGTTGTTTTTTGTGTTTTATCACGCCTATAAAGCTTCCTTTCAGTGAATAAAAGTTCAGTTGATAGTCTGCGCTTGTGTTGTGTCTCCTCGTTCGCTTTTGTCCTCGTTTTTTTTTTTTGCGCTGTCAAGTATGACTGTACACTAAGCTTCCTAAGTTTATGGATCGCAATTTGGTGAAATTTTCACTGCATCCTTGGTGCATTACTTCAGATTTACTGCTGCACTCTGTAACTTGGACACTCGGAATTAGGCTGGACATATATACTTCAAGCTGCATGCAAGGTGACAGTGAAATTGAATTTTTTCGGTAGTATCAGGTTCTGTAAAATATCTACTATGGGTGTGCTTGTGGAAAGGGTACCAGCACAGCAACACCATGCAGGGTGACCATCCATGTGTGGGAGACATGGAGGACTCAACAATGCGCCTGAATCATCAGAAATTGGCCGAGTTGGTAATGCATATCCAACACAAAACAGTATAAAAGACAACGAACTAGAGAAAGCACACATCTTTTGCTTTCATCCTCTGATCAGTCTTCTGCACTGTTGTGTGTTAAATGTGTTTCTGATATCAGCTGTATCTTACCGGTGCTCGCCTATGGAGCAGAAACGGAGAAAAATGAGGACAACCCAGCAAGCTATGGCAAGGAAAATGATAGGTGTAATGTTAAGAGACTGGAAGACAGCAGAATGGGTGAGGGAATGAACATGGGTTATTGACATCCTAGTCTAAATGAAGAGGAAGAAATGGGCTTGGGCAGGGCATGTAATGCGAAGGCAGATAACTGATGGCTATTAAGGGTAACGGAGTGGATTCCAAGAGCAGGCAAGCGTAGCAGGGGGCAACAGAAAGTTAAGTGGGTGGATAAGAAGTTTGCGGGAACAGGGTGACCCCAGCTGGCACAGGACAGGGTTTATTAGAGAGATATGGGAGGGGCCTTTGCCCTACAGTGGGCGCAGTCAGGCTCATGATGATGACAGGCATTACACAAGCACTGTCCTGCAGGGTCCACAAGAGAGGGCCAGCCACAGGGAAGCTAGGTGCAAGCCGTGGAAGAGGAGGGTATGTACCACACAAGGTAGCTTGAAATGAGGAACACAATGAACGTAGTTTGCTGAGGATAGGGACCAATTATAACCACACAGGAAGCAAGAAGGAAAGCCTCATAAGGGACATGCCGTGGGTGGGGGAGGACAACACTGAAGAAACAGAACACAGAACAGAACAACGGACAAATAGTAAACTGAGATCTCAAATGGCCCAAGAGCCTGTCACCATCTCGCTACACCCCTCTCTCCCTCCCCCTTCCCCACCCTCACCTGATCCACTGAAGCGGCTGAAATAAAGTTCTTACTAACCAACCACTCTAGTTAAAGCAAGAAGACGCAATTACGTTAGCTTGCAAGGAGGCCCCAAGAGCTTTTTTCATCTTGGACAAGGATAATGTCACTACTATAACTGGACCAGTGGTGACACATTTGAGAAATGCCGAAGATCTGCCTGCCAATGCTGCCTAAAACTGGGCAGGCACAACCCGCCGAAACATGGATCGACGGTCTCTACAGTTTTCACATGACAGTTGAATTGGTGCCCTACTGTCATTGGGACAGAATTCCACCAGCTTGCACTGAATGCCACAACCGATCAGGCCACATATTGGGCACCTAGGCAGCTCTTACAATTGTGTACGTGAGGGTAGGGAAAGGAGCTGACAGCAAGGATAAGAAACTTTTGAAGTGCCTCAGAAAAAAAACCTAGATAGGGAGGCACACAAGGCACCATCTTGTGTGTCTCCCATTATCTGTAGTCTTCTGCAGCTCTGAATTCCGTGTCCAGCCTTTTTCAAAGCCATGCAAGCAAAACGAGAGCCTTGTGTAAGATGAAGGCAGAGCTGCAAGCATGGGTCAATCTTGCTGCTGTCATCAAGACACATGCCGAAGACTATGGCGCCCGCTACTTTTCTTCCATCGACCTTCGTAGCGGGTATTGGCAAATCTCTGTTGACGCAAGAGACCGCGAGAAAACAGCTTTCGTCACCCCTGATGGCCTTTACCATTTTAAGGTCATGCCCTTCGGCCTTTGTAACGCCCCTGCCACATTTGAACGGATGATGGACTCGTTACTCCGGGGCTTCAAGTGGACGACCTGCCTTTGTTACTTAGATGATGTAATTGTTTTCTCGCCCTCTTTTGAAACCCACCTGCTTCCCCTTTCGTCCATCTTGGCACTTTTCCGCCGCGCAGGTCTTCAACTCAACTCAAAAAAATGTACTTTCGGCCGCCGCGAACTCAAAGTCCTCGGCCATTTGGTGAATGCGAGTGGCATACAACCTGACCCTGATAAAGTTCGTGCCGTCAGTGCTTTTCCCTGTCCCCGCTCGCCCAGTGATGTCCGCAGCTTCATCGGACTCTGTTCCTACTTTCGCCGGTTCGTCCCGAACTTCGCAGCCGTCGCTCGCCCTCTCACCAATCTGTTGCAGAAAGGCGTTCCTTTTTCCTGGGGCCCAGAGCAGGCTACTGCATTCTCCAGCCTTATCGCCGTCCTCACCAACCCTCCTGTATTGGCCCATTTCAACCCGTCTGCCCCGACTGAACTTCGCACCGATGCCAGTGGTCACGGAATTGGCGCCATCCTTGCTCAGCGACAACGCGGCCAGCACTGCGTGATTGCGTACGCCAGCCGTCTTCTTTCTTCCGCCGAGAAGAATTACTCCATCACAGAACGCGAGTGCCTGGCTCTTGTTTGGGCCATTGGAAAATTCCGCACATACTTGTTCGGCCGCCCATTCACTGTTATAACCGACCACCACGCCCTGTGTTGGCTCTCATCTCTCAAGGACCCTACTGGCCGTCTTGGCCGGTGGGCATTGCGATTGCAAGAATACACCTTTTCCGTGGTTCACAAGTCCGGTCGCCTCCATCAAGATGCAGACTGCCTGTCCCGCTATCCCGTCGATCCTCCTTCTACAGACTGTGAGTCGGATGCCTGTGTCCTCTCCATCTCCGACCTCTCCCACATTGCCGACGAACAGCGCTTGGATCCCACCCTCACCTCTCTCATCGACCGTCTCAGCACCGACCGCCGCGACACTTCTCTGGCCCGGTTTTTGCTGGACGGGAACACGCTGTACCGCCGCAACATGCGACCTGATGGCGCTGAGCACTTGCTCGTTGTTCCCCGCCACCTACGGTCCACTATCCTCGAACAACTGCATGACGCACCTACGGCTGGTCATCTTGGTGTCTCCCGTACGTACGACCGCGTGCGCCGGCGTTTCTTCTGGCCTGGTCTGTACCGCTCCGTCCAACGCTACGTCGCCGCTTGCGACGTCTGTCAGCGCCGAAAGAAGCCCGCTGTCCTGCCGTCTGGACACCTGCAGCTGATCCCCATCCCGACCGACCCGTTTTCTCGTGTTGGGCTAGATTTACTTGGGCCCTTCCCGGAGTCCTCCACGGGGAACAAGTGGATTACCGTCGCCACCGATTATGCCACGCGGTACGTGATCACTCGCGCCATTCCAACCAGCTGCGCCACTGACGTCGCTGACTTCCTTCTGCACGACGTCATATTACACCATGGCGCTCCCCGTCAACTCCTTACCGACCGTGGCCGCTGCTTCCTTTCCCGAGTTGTTGACGAAATCCTTCGTTCGTGCTCCGTCACTACCTGCCCTAAGCAGACATATTTCCTTACCACTTCCAGCGCCTCACTACCATTTGTAACCTGCGTTCCCTTCCAAGACTGTTGAACATTACTTAGGTTTTCGGCACATCATTAATTTTTAGACCAACTGTTCTACTCTGCCCATCCAAGTCATTGGTGATGGTTTGCAATTCATCCCCTGAGTGACTTTGCAAGGCAATTACTAAGGTGTTCTCCACTAACTCTTATCCCCAAATGCTCCCAATTCAAGCCTCTAAATACCTCCTATAAACAGGCGGTGAATGACATAAGTGACAGCGTGTCTCCCTACCCGACACCCTTTCTTAATGGTATTTTATTCCTGACTTTATGGAGGACTACGATTTCTGTGCAGCTGTTTAGACACCTTCCAGTATTTTATACACGGCTCATCTACATCTCAATTCTGTAATGCCTGCACGGCTGCTGAGGCTTCCACCGAGTGAAATGCTTTCTCATAATTTATGAAGGCTATATATAGCGGCTTGTTATATTCAGCGAAATTTCTCTATCACCTGATTGATAGTGTGAATATGGTCTATTGTGGAGTATCCTTTCCGAAAGCCTGCCTGATCATTTGGTTGATTCAAGTCTAAGGTTGTCCCGACTCTATTAGCATTTACCTTAGTAAATGCCTTGTAGGCAATGAACAGTAAGCTTATTGATCTGTATTTTTTTCTTGCTCTTGAGGTCTCCTTTCTTATTTATTAAGATGACATTAACGTTCCTCCAAGCTTCTGGCAAGCTCGAGGTCATAGGGGATACAGGATGGCTAGTTTTTCTAGCACAATCTCCCCACTGTCCTTCAACAGGTCTGCAGTTACCCGATCCTCACCTACTGCTTTCCCCTTTGCATTGCTCCTAAGGCTTTCTTTGCTTCCTCTTTCATTACTTGCAGGATGTCCCATTGCTGTGCACGACTGCCTCTCTCATTCATGTCCCGATTACACTGGCTGCAGCATCATTAAAGGGACTGTGAAGGGGGCTCTAATAAAGTTGCGGCATGCCTGGGATGTTGAAGCACGCCGCTTCACGAATAGTGTCCAGCAAGGATTCTTTAAATGCGCTTTGTAGAAGTCGAGTTATCTGTAGTTAAAATTTGAATTTCAGCGTCTTCGAGGCTTTCCCTCTCCTCTCGTCACTTTTTGCGCGCTGGAAGGTAGGTGATCCTTCGCCGACCCCCCTCTGGGAGCGGAGCTTCCCGACCCGTCGGAGCTAACCGGCTTATTGGCCGCGGCCACGGTAGCTGCCTGACGTCTGAAATAATCTAACCAATAGCCACCTCTCACCTTGTCTACGCAGATGCGGGGGACGGAGGAGGGTGCGAGCATGAAAAAATCGCCGGGAAGGGCTCGCCAACTTTGACGCGTGATTGTGGGCTGCCTGCTGCGTGTAGAAGAGTATTATTTGGTTTTGGTTTTCATGGCAACACAGTGCAGTGATTAAGTGAGTTAATGTGCTCTCCTCGGAAGGCGTTTCAGAGCCCCTTTAAAGACGGCCCTTGTTTAGTACTGATATCGCTGGTCTATTTGTTAACTTTTGCACAAAACGTTCCTTCCCCTTACCATGTTTCAAATATTCTATATTTGCTGAGTGAGTCACAATATTACCATACTTTTTTATCTTTCGTTTTAAGTGTCCATTTACACCGACATTTTGTACGCATGCTGTCCCTGTTCTTACCTGAATGTTTCATCTATCCTGTATTAATGCTAGCGCTATTCTGTATATTGCTTTCCTCGGCGCAAAAGCTATGAAAAACATTATGTTAAACCCCCTACTATAATGCCCCTTAAGTAAATGTAGGTAAATAAATCATTATAGAAATCTAATGGGAAAGCTTGGATGCCATTAAGTAAACCTTTAACTTAATGTACATATTCTGCATTTCCAGTTGTTGCAAACAGTTAGCACATTCCTATACACCTGCAAATGTACCACAAAGCCTGCATGAATAATGAAATGACCATAACAGCTGGCGGCAAATAAGCCTGACGGAGCCATCTGCGTGAAACTTCAAAACGAAGCCTTTGCATGTTTTCTCCAAACACCACGTGAATAATGCATTCTCCAGGCTCTCTTCCAGTAGCATCCTTACAACTGGGACTATTTAAATTCATTTTTGCATAAATTTCCAGACAAGTATCCATATACTTTTCTGTATCCTTAGCTATATAAACAACCCGAGATACAGCTGGTCGAAGCCATAATGAGCACGGCAAAGAGGCACTTGACATGTAAAATGAAAACCTAGGCCAATTGGTAAAAGCAATATTGTAAACAGCACCAATTCTAGCAGATGGAGCGCAAGTCTCGCCACGCTTCTATGCACTTCACTGACCTGCTCTGCCTAATCGCGCCGCAATAAATTTTTTTTTCTGCAAATCTGCATCTCGCAAGCTTTAGTCGACAGCTGTACACCTGGAGCATGCAAGGCATGTTTTGAAAATAAAGTTATATGGTTATCTTAAAAAGTGTTGTGTTTCCTGCAGAACACTGCAGTTTTTAAAAACTTTGCGGAATATTAAATTTTCCACAGGTATCAACCTCTGTGACATGACAAAGGCAATAAAAATTTTTCCATGATTCATACATGCCTTATTGTTTGCATGAAACTGGGCTTAAATTTAAACTCTGGCCGCTTTCAAACAAACACAAGTGCACTACTGAATTGTTGCTGCATGGCTTCTGATTCTACAGGCAGGGCAGAGGAATGATTTCAGAGGTCCTGGAATGAGGTTATGGGGTTTAATGTCTCAAAGCTACTCGAGCTATGGAGAGCACCATAATGAAAGCCTTCGGATAATTTCAGCCAACCGGAGTTCTTTAACATGCACTGACATCGCGCATGCGCAGCCCTCTAGCATTTCGCCTTGTAAGATATTTCGAAGAGAAGGATAAGATGAAGATAAAGACACCTAGGCACTGCCATGGGCAATTTTTTTTTCGCATTTAAAGCAGTACATACGAGGCAAGCAGTTGGCTCCCTCGTTCTTACAAAACAGTGCAGCGACCAGGATAACACCTCCCAGACTGCAAGCAAGGGTCCTGCCTCGACGAAGATGTGAAGAGTGCGGCAGCGGAATAGCTGAACAACTTTGCAGAGACGTGACAGCTGACCACAATACAACAAAGCTACTGATCTGCAAGCAAATATCACACCCTTCCAATAATGAACAAAGACTTAGATCGGAAGCGGGAAGTGTTATGCATGTAGATTACACAGCTGGTGACAACAGTGGAAGATGAGATCAGTAGCCATGCTGATAAACGGAGACTTACAGCAACACATGTGCAGATAGCTGGAATAGCAGAGAGCCTTAAAGAAGCGAACGTGCAAATGAACCAGTTTTTGACTAAAGCGACAGCTGGTGCAGAGTTTCAAAGAGTCATTGAATATGACATGAAGGTCCAATCAGTGCTGTCACAGCTGGCAATAACACAGCTGGCAATGCCACAGCTGGCAATGAGACAGACCCAACCGTGACACAAAGTGCAAGTCAGATGGAAAACAAAAGGCTAGGACTACCGAAAATAGAGATGACAAAATTTGCTGGAGACAAGATTCAGTGGCAACGGTTTTGTAGCCATAGCTACTTTACATTCCAGCCTTCAGCGAGGCCACTCCGTGGCCCGTGGCCACCCCGTGGCCACGCGCCACAGCTGGTCACAAGGTTGGTCACGTGGTGCGGAGCAGCTGCCGGCGGCAGGCCGGCAAAACCGAGTGGGGGGGGAGTGGAGAGGGGGGAGAGAGTGAACCCACGTCCAGGGCCGAAGATGAAGAAGGTATGCCCAGCGAAACGCAGCGGCAAAAGACTGACTTTGCAATTCGACTGAGCGAGTTCCACTCGGCCAGCTGTAGCTACCGCGTCACTCCAGGTTTAACCAGAGCTAAACCACAGCCAATTTTTGAACTCAGTACTAGTCCACAGTCCACACAAGATTGAATATGAGTAACGCAAAAAAATTAACTTATATTTGATGGTGTAACTCACAGGAAAAGAAGCTGCTACAGTTGAAGGCCTTCAGTTTTCAGAGAAAAACTATGAACAGCCCAAAACTATTTTGGAGGAAACATCTGGTAACCAAAAGCAGGCAGTCAAAATTCACATGAAACAACTGCTTCAGATCAATCAAATTTGTTCGAAAAAAGATACGGAAGGACTTAGAAAGATTGTGCAGAAAGTCCAAGTTCACACTTTAGTACAGAAGGCACTTAAGGTAGCAGAGGGATATGTGCCAATGCTTATGCCCATGCTGAAAAGAATTATTCCTTCAGACTTAGCAGTGGAGATCAAGTTCAAAGAGGCAAAGCATCAAAAAGCTTCACGCACGATACACTGGATGAACCAACTGCCAAGACAGCAGCATTATTGAAATGTGTTCTAGCATTTCTTAAAGAGCAAGTAAAGTGTCGCAAAGAAATAAAATGCGAATTAGCAATGATGCGCCCTAAGGGAGGTTTGAATGACATCTAAAACAGGGCATGCGTTTTCTGCAGTCCATCTGCCATGCAACTGAGGACTGCCGTCGCAGTGTAACCTACTACCAAGACAGGGAAAGGATGCTGAGCGAAAGTGCAGTGTACATGACCCAATCATGTGGCATAGTTTTGTAAGGTCCAAGTTCAGTGCAAACGCTGCAGGGGATATCATGCTACGTCAATGTGTCGCTCAAGGTCATCAGGTCGGACGAAAAGAATGACCGATGATTTAGTGGGGTTTGACCAAATGCGTATTAGGTGCGCTCGCACTTCAGTTTCTCTGTTTAAGAGGACAGTGCGATAATGGTGTGTCCTGAATCCACTGCACACGATTGGAAGTTGTCGAAGACAATTATGTCCAATGCACAGCGCGAGAAACTGGCAGTGAAACACGCGGGATGTTCAGCTCTGGCGATGACGTAGCGGTCTAATGCAGTGGCCAACAAAGCTGATTTTTCACGCCACAAGTTTGAAATCCACTTATGGCCATCGAATGCTTTGCCGTAAAGTGTTATGTATATACGTTCTAGGAAAATTCTGGAGTGGGTTAGTTGGTTCATACTTTCTACGAAACAGATCAACATAGCGCAACGGAACGAAGACAAGACGAAGAAACGCCCGTCCTGTGTTTCTTCTTCTCGTCTTCGTTCTGTTATGCTGTGTTAACCTGTTTTGCACAGCTGCCCATAAAGCCTGCTGGCAGGTTCCCCACAACCCGGTGGTCAAGATGCCACCTGCCAGAGGCTTCACACAGACAAAGCATGGGTGAAATCTGAGACTGGGGATTTTAGTGCTCACGCATTAAAATGTTGGGCCAGTGCAGCTTCAGAGTCCCTCCTGCACACAGTGGAGCAAGCTGAAGTGCAACACTCAGTGCCATTGCAGACTGCTGTTGTGTGGGCGCAAGAAGATGCATCTGGAAAATATGCTACACTGCTCTGTGACAGTGGCAGTCAGATGGTCATTTATTAAAAAAAATTTGGCAATGAAAGCTGGAGCAAAAGTAATAGGTAAAGAACACATAACAATAAACTCAACTGGACAACACTAACTAAAAGTCAAGTTTGCGGGTGTCATTGAAGTGACTGTTTCCTCAAATCGCACAGCAAGTTGACAAGATTTAATTCAGCAAGCCGTGTGGATCTCCTACAGAGCTGGTGCAGAAATTATGCAGATTTTGTATTGAAATCGCTGGTGACCTAAACCAGTCAGGGGTATGGCTCATTGGTTCCGATTTCTATAGGGAATTTTTCGCCGGAAGGATAGACCGCACTAGAGGCAAGATTGTCATTTTGGAAATGACAGGGTGGATAATCCAAGAAGCACATCATCAACAACAAGCGACGATGACGAACAGTGGCGAGGTGATGGTACATGTGGTGACACCTGTAAGTGTAATAAGGGAAGATGGTTCATGGGGGTTCAACGTCCCAAAGAGACTCAGTCTACGTGGGACACCGTATTGAAGGACTCCGGAAATTTCAACCACCTGGGGTTGAAATTGAATGCACCGACACCGCACAGCACACGGGCCTCTAGAATTTTGCCTCGATAGAAATTCGACCACCGCGACTGGGATTGAGCCCGGAAATTCGACCACCGCGACTGGGATTGAGCCCGCGTCTTTCGGGCCAGAAGCCGAGCGCCATAACCACCCAGCCACCGCAGTGGCTCTCAGGTATCTTTGAAACAGCACTGTAGTGGTGTTTGTTGCAATGGTGCATGCGGCTTTTTGTACCTGAAGCTAAACAGGAGCAGAAATTCTATATCTGCCAACCATCGGAAAAATTTGACGAACATCATCTAGGATGACCTGAGATAATTGCAGCAGTTCTGGACCTTAGAATCAATTGGAATCATGCCACCCGAACAGCACTGTAGCTCAAAAACGCATTGACAGAGTTCCAGAGAACCACAAAACGCACACAATCTATACAGTGCGATTCTGCTGTGGAAAGAAAGCGTCAACGTCGATGCAAGTCAAGTGGCTCGACGACGGTTACGGCAGCTTACAAAACGACTGCAGCAATGTCCGGAAAATCTGTCAGGATACAACTATGCAATATCAGAGTATTTTAAGACATTAGTTGCACAGAGAGTTCCAGATAGTAAGCCTCGAGAGTCATGAATGTGTTACTACATGCTGCATCATGCCGCAATATGTGAAGACAGAGCAACCACCACGGTCCACGTTTATTGATGTGTCTTCAAGTTCAACTCATGGAGCATCTCTGAATGATAATCTCCATGCAGGACTGAATTTTAATGAAGACATACTTGCACTACTCATCAATTTTTGAAAGGAGAAGGCAGCATTAATTGGTTTGCATGGAGAAAGCCTTTTTGCAAATTGAAACACACGAAGATGCTAGAGATGCCTTAAGCTTTATGTGGCGGAAACAAGATGAAAGGGGCCAGCTGCCAGACAAAATCAAAATTTGGTGGATGATGTGGGTGACGTTTGCATTGGCGTCAAGTATATTTCTTCTCGCAGCTACATATAATCAGATATACCACCTAAACAACATACGGGACGAATTCCAGTCAATACAATATGACAATGAATACAGAGAATCGAGACTGATAGCTTCAAATTGCTGCAGTCTAATAGCTTCAATTGCTGCGCGGCGCGTTGTGTCCACCACAGTCGCTCGTTGCGAACGGCATAGCTCTCATGTCAGTACGTGCTTTATCGTCACGAAACTTTCGCATCAACAGTTGCAACACCTTTATTACATGGAGGTTTCGAATACACATGCTTCAATGGGAGCGGCATTGGGGAATTGAGAAACTTTGTAATATCGAAGAATTTGCTATATGGAGGTTCGTTACATACAGGTTTAACTGTATTTGAAGAAACTATGTTGGCGAAGTGCAAGGTATTGCCTATTGGACTGACTCCATGATAGCCTTGCATTGGAGCAGAGCCATGAACTCCAAGGAAAAATTTGTACAAAGCAGAATAAGAGAGATCGGTGCGAAGAAAAACAGAGAACTGGGCACTAGTTCAAGGGGAAGACAATTCAGCAGACTTGCTAACACATGGAATCAGCACCAACAAATGAATGACTTCTAAGTGTGGTGACATGGGTTGTGTTGGTTAATACAAAGAGAGCAAGAATCAGTGCAAATGTCGAGGTCGCTCACAAAGAATGTGGCAAAGAGGAAGGATCTGAGAAAACAGAAACAGTAACAGTGATGCCTGACGTTGAGAAGTACAGCTCATATATCACACGGGCTTTCAGATTCATACACAACACAGCGGTTGGCAGGGCTGTTAACAGCTCTTGAAAGCTGAAACTTGCGTGGTAAAAAGAGCTCAGGAAAACCTTCTAACTGACAGCATGCAAAAATCAATGTGAGCGAAGGACAGTTTTGCACTGCATGGGCAAGATGTGTTCATGGTAGAGCAAGGTATTATATACTTGAAAACGGACGCTTGCAGTACAGCGCAGTGAACAAGCATCCTTACTTGTCCCGCATGTCCATAAGCTAATATTACACGGAGGTGTTACAGATACTCTCACAAGACTACGCACAAAGTACTGGACCATTCAAGGCTGACAGGTCGTCAAACGTGTTCTTCACAAATGTGTTTGCAAACGACACAATGCCAGGCCAACGAGTCACTTTATTTCTTCACTGCCTGCTGACCGGCCACACAAGCCTTACCTTTTCAAGTGTGTGGCAGAGACTTCACAGGCGTTCTGAACGCAAAAGACAGCCACAGAGGAGTCAAGCAATATATTGCCATTTTCACGTGTGCAGTAGCAAGAGGAGTACATCTAGAGGCGACAGGTAGCACATCTATAAAGGATTTTCTGCAATCCTTCCAAAGGTTTGTCGCAAAGTGAGGAATGCCTAAGTCATATATTCTGGCATTCCAGAACTCTTGAAAGAGCGGAACAGGATAATAACAAGATACTCGGCATCATTACCAGCAGCCAGGTTCAAGATTATTCAAGCAGATTTCACATTCACTGGTGAAATTTAGCAGAATGTGCTCCATGGTGAGGGGGGAAGTCAGAAAACTTGGTTCAAAAAGCCATGGTGCAACGTACAGTAACTGTGGAAGAGAAATGAGCCATGAACAACAAACAAAATGAGAAACTCACAGAGGCCAATGCAAGCTTGCTTGCTGTCTTGCTCATTCCACCCGAATATGCCTTCACCTACAACGCCACAACAGACAGCAGTCTGACAAACATGTATGCAGGTGACACCAGACAGTTTCTCTGTAAGTGAGCGGATAGGCAGACTTAGACCCTGTTTCATACAGAGCAGTAAAACGCTGCCAAAGTTAGCACACCTGTTTGCGCAGGCTAAGTCTGCACCCAAAAAGCAGTTTGCCATACAACTGGAGTGAATACAGGCATATTTCCTTGTGACACCTCTGAACTGCCCTGACTGGCAACTTCCTGCACTTCACTTTACCTCTTGCCACATTTTTGTCCTACGACTCATCCAAGGCTTCGAGAAGTAATAATGACACATGGCGGCATGATATGCGACTGGCAAGGTGAATCGCTCTGCCCACATCCGTGCTTTAAAAAGTAGTTCACCCTCAGTGAAAATTATAGCCAGAGGGCACGAACACAGAGCACCTCACAGCTTCGACCGTGATTTTCAATGCTACCACTCCATTTTATACTGCTCTTTGTTTTCGTTCAGACACTCACCGAGGTTTCAAGAAGAACAAATGGTATGCGGCAGAGTGATAAGTTTTCACGGATACACTACTTCTGCAACCTCCACAGCACTGCCTGCTATGTATGAAACAGAGTAATCCTGGATAGTAATTTCCTCCCTCCATACCAACCAAGCAGACACCATGAGGAGTGCGTTACTGTCTTCCTTTTCCAAGCACAGGCACATGAGTGACTAAAGCTTGCCCATGTGGTGAGACGAGTTTGAAACCCTTTAGTACTTAGACCACAGCCAAAGTCCAGAAGGAAAGGAAAACACAGTCCGGTGACTGCCACCTAAACTGACACAGCTTCCGTTTCAGCTAAAGAGCTTAAAAAGAGCGAACAGTAAGTTTCTTCCAATCACACAGTCCAAGTAAAAGCAGGAAGCACCGTTGAGATAACAATTCCTTCTTCATACCAGTATTACTATTTAGCAGTTGAACCGACAATAATGCTCTGCAAAAATGTGCACGCGCTTCAGAGCACTCGGTGAGAAGACGAGCGACACAAAGGCATGCCCACTCTTTAGGACAGTGTTCTGCAGGCAAAGTCCAACTCATTTGTCACCAAGAGTGCCCTCACAGGGCCAGTTTTAGAAATTCATGCAATGGTTCCACCCTACAGGTGAAGAGGTCCCTTTTGTTTATTGGTACTCTCACTCCAGACAAAGACGAGAAGTCCGAAGGCGCTCCCCCAATCCCACATTCACTTTCGGCCACCCTGAGCCACTGCTGCCGCTGCCTGCTGAGCAGCCTTCTTGGTCTTCACCAGCTCCACCAGATCCTGCAAAGGCAATGACACCGCTGATGCGTGGTTCCCAAAGAAACACTGAGGCTGGCCTGTATGTCGACAGAGTTCTTTTAATGACAGCTCTCCCCGAAAACACAACTTTGGCAATATTAATGGGGGTTTAACATCCCAAAGTGACTCAGGCTATGAAGGTCGCCGGAGTGGAGGGCTCCGGAAATTTCGACCACCTGGGGTTCTTTAACGTGCACTGACATCGCACAGTACATGGGTCTCTAGAATTTCGCCTCTATAGAAATGCGACCGCCGCAGCCGGGATCGAACTCGTGTCTTTCAGGTCAGCAGCCGAGCGCCGTAACCACTGAGCCATCACGGCGGCCACTTCCAGGCAAACTGCAGTGGCGTCAAGACTGGTCACTGGTGTAGATCCTTATGCTGGACCACATTGCCATTCACTACAGGCTGCTCATCGTGAGTCATTTTTATCAATGATGTCGAGGGTTTGAATCGAGTGGCACAATAAAAAGTGTTCCGATTCGAAATCCTAATTTATCAGCAATAATGGTATCTTTTGCTGCTAAACAAACCTCAACATAGCTACAGGTAGGCAAACACTGACCAAATATTGGATGCATTTGTGCCCAGTGCCCCTTTAAATCAGCACTGTCTGAGAATTTTCAGGGCCAAGAAGTATGTACTGTCTGATGGCTGAAAACATGCATGTCGGTACCTGTTGCTAAAATACTGCATGCAAACACATCTTGTCTCAAGGACTGCACAAAGCAAAAGAACGGAGGTGTGTCAGAGCACCTTGTGACAGATGGAACACTGCAAAGCAAGATCGTCTGGCACAAACTACAACACCTCTCCATGTTTTGGACATTCAGCTTACAGTTTTGGCATATCAAGCTCTGTGAACTTCATAATCACCGTCAGTGTTTGCCCCGGCAGCTCTGACCAAGTCAAATGCTATCTGGTTGTTACTGCCGCCCCTAAAGAACGAATAAAATGGCCAATGTTTCAACTGTGCATCTGAATAGCCTGCATGCACGCCGAGAGAGCGCATTTGCTCTGTGCTTATCACCTTGTAGCGGCGCATGCACTCCTTCTTGGAACGAGTGGGCACACATTCGGCGATGCGGTCCCAGCGGTCGGGTGTGCTTGCCGGATACGTCTTGAGGGCCTGCTCAAGCAGCCGCTGTTCGTCTGCCTGCCACACGGTGCTCGCTGCACCACTGCCATCACCTGCACATATGCTCTGCATCAGCCAAATTCTCCAGTGTACAAGAAAATTGGCCAGGGTAACGCGATGGTTGCATTGAGTGAATTTGCTGCATCCAAAGTTCATATAAGTGGAGTTCACTGCACAAACAGCGAACAACACACGATGAGTGCATAGTTTTGGTGCTCTGGAAGAACGGAAAAGCTAGACTTTTGAAGAGCCACGTGAATTAAAGCGAGGCAAACGTGCAGTGGCACTGAAACGAGAGAAAAAAAAAAGAAAGAAAATGGCGCAATGTGCCAACCAGTGTCCACAAAAGCGTGCAGCTGAGTTTGCTGCAGTTGCCACAGGCTGGAGCGAAGCACAGTAAAGTGAAACCACAACTAAGTGGTCAAACAGTTCCCAGGACAGAAACATCAGTTTTTTTCACACCTGCTGTTGCACGCACATCAAAGGTGTGCAGGTGACTCTGCAGAATGCAATTCAGGCTTGAGCAGGGCTATTTGGATGATCACTTGCAATGACGGTTACACCTAGAGACAACCTCCTTTCGGGAGCCCGTTCGAATTAACCAGAGCAAGACCCGTAGTGTCCGAACTAGCAGGTGTCTGACACCACAGACTTACATGGGTGTCAGTCAGGACCACACCAGCAGTTCAAATTATCCACATTTCTAGATTAACCCTTTAAGGTACACGGGACACATATGTTCCCGGATTTCAAAATGGTGTAACTGAAGGACTACCGTGCGCATAAGCGTAAAGCTTGCGCATTTGAATCTTCTGTGCCGACTTTAACGGAAAATTAGGTCTCGGTCGGTAAAACTAGCACCGGCCCCCGCTTAAAACAAGGCAGTATTGCCCCCGGAGAGCAGCGGCTTTCGCCTTATAATGTGAGTGTATTTTTTTATATTTGTTGTGTGTTATTAATGAAGCTGTGGCAATATTAGGATCGTTAGGATTTTTAAGTAGCCAGAAAAGAGAAACAATGGTTGCCCCAGCACATATCGGACTCCAGTAGCATAAAAAGTGGCTTGGAACATATGTGTTCCTATGTACCTAAAGGGAAGTTCGGATCTGCTTTGAATTCGTGTACATGACCGAAGCTGGTGCCCTTTCGCCTTTACAAATGTGACAAAATACTAATGATCGGTATTTTTTTATTTTTTTCAATTAGTGTGTGTCTGTGAGCTATCCAATTACTCCTTTTTCTAAGTGCTGCTTTTTACCTCGCAGGAGGGTGCAAGGCGGAAGTGTTTAGTGTATGAAAGATAGAAGCTATATTCTTTCTTATCGACGACAGCGGTCATGAGGCCGCCTTAGAACTCCACAGTTAGGATTTGGATTTCTTGGAGGAAGACGTAGATAAGGTTGGACCACAGATTGTCATTGAGCACTTAGATAAGCAGGAGCCTTGGAAACACTAGAGTAAAGGAATCAGGTGAACTGGATCAGCAGCGCTCAGCTCTCGGATATTCCCGTGGGATGAAAGCCACAAAAAAGGAAATCACATGGGAAACGTCTCACAGAGCAAAGAAAGTTATAAATAACGCTGAAGTGGAGTACGGGTTGGTAATTTTGAGAGCGTACCAGGCCAAGATAAAGGTAGCATCAAAACACTTGCGATTTTTTTGGAAGTGATCAATTTCGATGCGCTAGTTTTTGACGTACTAGTAAAAGAAAGTATTCATTACACACACCTAACTGGAATTCTTTTCGCTACAACAAGCGGAGATATGAAAGCGTTTTAGCAGTAAACTTCATCTTTTTCTTCGCAACACGGCAATGAACAACACCAAGATTTGCTACCATAAGCTGCGAGCTAAATATGCTAATACGCCTGCTGTTACCTCAGTAGTATTTCGACAGGCCATGGTGCATTCTCTTATCTCTAGTTTCCATAGCCGACAACGAGGCGCAAGTCTTGTGGAGATGCAGTGACTCGTCGTGACATTCTTGCAGACCGTAGCCACAGCATGCCAAATGCACGAAGGTTACTCTCGTAAGCGCTGTACGAAATGCGCGAAGTGGATGGTTTATAACCTTCAGTTCAATTACTGCACAATTTGTAGAGTACACGTGGGCTTTGCGGTGGTTGGAAACTGTTTTTCAAAGATTCAAAGCGCGTAAAAGCAGTGGCTATGGCCGGAGCAAGTTTACTCCCTTGAGGTACATAGGGACACATGTCTTCCAACCCATATCTTTTTTTTTTAATTTAATACCGGTTAGCTTATTCACTGTTTTCTTGTTGTTTTGGAGGGCATATTAAACGAAAAATATTATTGCATTGATCTTCCCATCGGTCATTTCCTTGTGTACCTGTAAGGGTTAACAGGTGAGGAATTACCGAGCTTTTACTACATACTCTGATGGTAGCACCGGCCTCATGCACAATAAGTGAGTGTTTGTTGTAAGTGCGGCCATTACAAGTCGGCTTGACTGTACTTGCCACCCTTTGTGATTGGTTGTAGCAACACCATGCCCTCAGTATCGTTACGTCAGACTTGAACCAATGATGAAGACCAAATGCAGGGCATGGCATCACTTCAGCCATTCATGAAGGGTGGGAAAAAGAAAAATGGAACAGAGCTGTTTTCAGAGTCACTATACCATCCCAGCCCCAGTTCCAAGCAATATTGATGACGCTCCTTTCAGCTCTTTACAAAGACAACTATGTGCAAATGGCTTTAATTTCTCTCTTCTCACAGAAAACTAAAATTTGCACTCGCTCCACCACACACACAAGGGGAGAGGAGAGTGACGTGATGACACTCGTGATGCTGGAAGATGACGGAACGCTTGCCTCTGTCTGCGCTGCAACCTTGGTAGAGGCAGCACACTCCCAGAGCTGAACTCGGTGCTCGTATCAGGCATTTCTGAATAACCGTTGCTGAATGTTGCTATATTCAACTCAGACCACTTCTCACTAACTCTGCCTGCACACACACAACATACTCCGAAATCCAGCATACTACTTTGTGGGTACACACACTCTCATGCTAACTCTGGCACTAAAATTCACCACTCAGGACTTCTGAAAATATTGCACAAAACCACTGACTGCTATTGCATGCTTAACGCTGGTGTCTCCATCTGCTGGCCTCAGGAGTGTGTGTGAAAGAAAGGTTGAAAATTTTTGCCTGGCAAAGTTATGCACATGATATGGTTACACGTAAACAACACAGCCACTAACCTACATACAACCTAAAACAAGGCATTATGACAATGTCCCTTGTAGCGCATTTCAAAGCTAAACTTATGACAAAAGTAAGCCCAAAAAGATGAAGCCGACGTGTTCCAGAGAGCAAAACATTCTCTGATGCACTAATTACACTGCTACACCTTTATGCATCCCTTGATGTCAACACACATATAGGCACCACTGCAAAAATGCTGTAGTCGCAGTGAAAAACTTGCCATCAATTTAAGTGCCAAATACATGCAACTACCATGCGTTATGCAGGTAGCCTGTGGGTTATTTCACACTATCTTTTAAATTGCTATGCGAATTACAATGCACATTTTCTAATTAAAGGGAACATTTTTAACAATCTGATGCTGACTGGACCACAGAGCCAGTACAGAAAAAGAAACAAGTCTGAATTAACTGAATTTAAATTGATGACATTCCAGTCTGCATTGAAATAGTGTTGCACGGCAGCAGGAGCAAGATATCTCTGTCTTACATGTCTAGTCTCCTAGTCTTTCTGTGACTGGTCAATTATACAACCACAATTCCTGCTGTCCACTGCCTGATAACAAAGAAGCGCGCATACCGTCAAAGCGCTGCGATGGGGTGGACTCGTCCTTGAACGCCACCTCAGCCTTGCTCCCCACCGACTTCTGGTGCTGCTCGTAGGCCTTGCGGTTGGCCTCCTCTTTCAGCTGGGGGTCTGCACACAACCCCAGAGGGAGAGGTCATGTCAAGGTCGCATTCTACTGGCAAATGAAGCAGCACTTGTTTTCCAGCACAGAGACAAGATCATTCGTGAATTCACAGAAGTGTTTTACATTCAAAAAGAAGTGAACTGCTTTGACAGTGCTACATGACAGAGAATCTGAACCCATCAGGTGTGTGCTTAATTGATTTACGACGAACATCTACCTGCTGACACGCCTACCTCAGCAAGAATTTCCTTATGATTGCAAGCTCTGGTTATAACTTATATTTCTTATACAAAACAGTTGCAAGTAAAAAACTGATAGCCCACCTCATCGTTAACCCTCGTTAATTCAAGAGTTTTCAATAAAGAATGAACACACTAAGTCATACAGATCAAAGTCACGTAACCTTGTGATGTCATGTGATCTTAAGGTCACGTAGACCTAGGCCCCTTCCGGAGCCCTTCACTACAGCATCCCTCATAGGTCATAGTCGCTTTGGAAAATTAACCCTCATTAACCTAACAGCTTTCAATAAAGAATGAACAGACTAAGTCATACAGATCAAAGTATCTAAAATTTTGAATGAATGGAGTTGGAATTATTGAGCTTTCTCTCTATGTGTCATGTGGACTGCTTCAGTGCAGCTCATGCCCACTTCTCCAACTGATGGGCTAAAACACACCCATTGAAAAAATTCACGGGCGATCAATTCAGAGCAGAATGCATTAGCACATGGGCTCCAATTTTGTGAGCCCAATTAAAAATTCAAATCCTATTTTTCCTATGCAGTCACATTTACAATTCTTGATGAAAATTTTTAAACTGCAATTCCAATATCAATTCCATTTCCATTCTTTGGTAGTTCTTTGACTCCTTTTCCTCCCTGGGCCGTTACACAATTTTGCGCTTTGCACTCCCTCCTTCATGACCTTGCGGAACCTCCTCCTTCTCTCCACTTTGTTGTACACGGACAGACGATGGCCGGGTTTTCATTCGCATGGCCATTCTGATGTTTGCGCAATAAAAGCCCATGTCAAAACCACCCCAAGAAAACAAGAGAGAGAGACCACCAGTTACCATGACTGTGTAATACGTGATTCAGTGACAGCTATCTGCAGTGCAGACATGCACTGTGACAATGAATGGAGCCCTCTGTACGCAGAGGTACGAACGGCACAAGCACTACTTCTTGCCACTGCACACAGAGGACGCCACAAATCCATGGTGTAGCAAGCAGTCGCCTTCGCCCCTCGCCTGTGTTATATCAATGCTGGCGCCGCCGCAGAACCACGAAACATGCCTTTAACAGCTGCCACTACAAAGAAAACAAGAACTCAGGAGCTGGCCATTATGGGGAAAGCAGTGGTGTGGCAGGTGGCACGGAAGTGACAGCTCCCTGCGGTAGCAGATGCAGCGCTCGATCACAGACAGATGCAAGACACTGTGGTTCGGCAAGCATGGCGTACAACAAAGGACGCACCCAGCCTCTGCAGGCTCTTGGCTTTGGCCAGCACTTCCTTTGCCGTCCGGTCCGATGTTGCTCCATGCTGGTTCAGGAAAGCAGCCACAACCTCCCACCTGTGCTCAGTGATGAAAGGAGAGAAGCTTCACATGCTTCACAGGCAATGCCACCACATGCTGCGGCATTATATGAATACTAAGTGGAATCTCATGCATCAATCTTTCCCTCCCAAGGTACACAGAATACATTCAGTGCATACATCAAAGAAGCCAGTTGTATTTCCCATGAGCTCAGGAGCGGGAGTCTGGACATCACTGGCAATACCGGTGCAAAAACTCCAACTGGTTAGCTCTGGCTAGTACACAATCAGCCACTTGTCTGTTTCAATATCGTCACACTGACCTAGCTGACGGCATATCAGTTTAACTGACAGTTAGCAAGAGTGTACTGGCATGTGATCTACTATTATATCAGATTAGCACTTCATGTGAGCAGCAATGGTAACACCACGATTTTTATTTTTTTTCTGCACAGATTGCACAAACCAATGCTCTCGAGCATGTTTGAGTGTTCTTATAGTGTCTTATACAGCTTATTACTAGGGTGTTGGAATATTCTAAATTTCTAATAGTTTCCAAATTAGGTTCAGAAACAAAAAGGGCAAACAGAAACAAATAAAAATCTGCAACAAGCCTTCTGTACACAACAATAACAACACCTTCAGTAATGTAGTTATACCAATGAAACCATGGTTTGTTCTAGCATACATGAATTTTCTTCCACTTTTTCTGCTTTTTTTTCCCCTCTCACCCTTTGACATTTGTTCTCTATGTGCAACATGCAGGGACTAATAGCAATGAGTTAATTGTTGCCCTGTGCAGTACAAGTGTTTTCTCCATGTTTTATGGTCACAATGGTGCCATTGCTATGTCTGCCATGGCAGCTCAATGTACGTGCCAAAATAAGCGTGATACAAGCAACTAACCAAAGAAAGCTTGGAGGCTGCTTGTATTAATTATGGCAAACAGATGCTTCGATATCGTATTCCCCACATGTTAATCCAGAACATCATAAATTGACCACACTGGCCTCACATAGCATACAGTTTATCACAAAGTGCAATCTTATTTCATTTGATACTTCGATACTCCAGAGGTGATGGCTGTACTGACATGAAAAACGAATTAGAGTGGGAAAGTCTTTCTTCTCGAAAAAGAAAATTGCGCCTTCAATCAAATATCAAATGAAATATCAAATATTTCATGATAAAACTGGCATTCAAAAGGAAAAATGTTTACACAGGCCCCATTATGTCTCTTCTCTTGTTGATCACTGTTTTAGGATTTTGGAATACTGTACCAGAACCAATATGTATGCAAATTCATTTTTTGTACGTTCTATCAGTGAATGGAATCGCCTTTCAGGTCAGCAAGTGTGCTGTATGAATGAAGATGTGTTTTTTTCATCATTGTAACACCCCTGCTGTAGCGCCTTCGGGGTAAGCGGGGTAAAAATTGAATAAAGAATAAATAAAGATGCTTGTATTTCACTCTGCTTGCTCTTTTTAAAATTTATTATGAAGTTTTCTTCTAGGACTATTTCTTTTACATCTCCTGTTCACAATTACAAAAAAAAAATGTATTTGATGTGTGCGTTACTGCTGCATCGTAAAGGGAGCACAGTCCCTGTCAAGCTGGCTTTTTGACTGTCAGCATCAATAACGCTGAAATAAAAGAGTTTATTTGATTTGAACAGCCTACATGTGGTCACTGTGCAAGCTAAAAAGAGCTTTCATAACTCTTTCTCACCAAGGTTTGCAAAGAACCCAAAGGAGTTATGGCGATACATTAAGACGAAATGGCAAAGGTAATGTAGGCATTCCATCTCTCATGAACGGTGGCCACCTGATCGATGGAAGTCTCGAAAAGGCAAGCTTTCTAATGATTTATTCAGTTCGGTATTTCTGCCCAGCGTAACCCACAACATTCATTTTTATCTAGTTCAGCTAAATCACACGGAGGACAAAGAAATAGGTTAAAGGGGAATTACCGCACTTCTTCCGCGTTTACATGATTCCAAAGCTGAAGGCCCTGATGGTTTGTCCAATGGACTTTAAAAGATACGTGCACAGCCTGCACCGCCATTTTTGGCTGTCTTATTCAGGAAATCTTTGCTCGCCAGTCCCTTCCTAGTGCATGGAAGGTTGCCTGCATGGTCCCAATTCATAAGACCGGGCCTTGCGCATTGGTCTCTAATTATACCGTCCTATTTCCTTAAGCAATGCCTGTAAAATTCTGCAGCACATTTTATACACACACACTATGAACCATCTCAATACCATCCCAACTACAAACCAGCATGGCTTCTGGCAAAACGCATCCTGCATTACACAACTAACCGAGTTTGTTCACGAGGTGTGTGAAGTCTCTGACAGCTGCAGAGTCACCGACAACGTGTTCATGGATTTCAAAAAGGCTTTTGATGTGGTGATCATGGTTTATTAGCGCACAAGCCGCGTTGGCGTTGCTGAAGTATGAATGAGAAGGTTGCTAACCAGATCAGGGAATATTTAAGATTTCAGTATGCAATTCGGGCTCGGCAGACCAGGCAGAGGCATGTGGCCTTACGCACCCTTCTTCTGTCTAACCACGGTTTTTCTGCTTGGTCATGCTGGAGCGGACTATCAGCACAACCTTCATCAAGAGCCTGATGACATCATGACACCGGCTATGTGCGTCATGCCTACAGCGCCACCGCAACAGCATGTGACCTCACAGGACATCCCTTTAAATGGCCAACCGCAAGAATTTCACTTCAGTGAGCTCGGCAGACCAGGCAGAGGCAAGTGGCCTTACTCACCCTTCTTCTGTCCAACCCAGGTTGGTGCCTATTATTGTACATTTAAAAGTGATTGTCGTGGTATCCTGGTTCTACCTTGCCCCCAACAGTGCATTCGTATCGCATCTGATATATACCTAATGTGCGAATTGATGTTTTGTGGTGACGTCGAACTGAATCCTGGCCCCGAGACGGACTCAGACAGTATGAGCATGCAAGAGTTGTTGAAGCAACTGATTTTGGGACAGCAAAAATTGACAGACGAAACGGCAGCATTAAGGACGCATAACGCGAAGATGGAAAAAATATTGTGCGAATTCACCCAACAGCTCGATCTAATAAAAGACCAATCAGCCTGCATAGAAAACCTGAGAAGGACAGTTACCTTCCTATGTGAAAAGGTTATCAACTTGGAGGACAGAAGTAGGCGTTCCAACTTAGTTGTGTTTGTGGTACAAGAAGACAGCAATGAAACAGAATCTGTCCTTAAAGAGAAAGTTATTTTTGAGGTTTTGCAGGAGAAGCTTGGTGTGACGTGCAATCCAACGTATCCACCGTATTGACAGAGCTGGGAAAAAGCGACCAGTCATGGTGTTCTTCCAGGGCATTAAACAAGAAGTAATGCGGAATGTCCGCAAGCTTAAAGGAACCGAATATTCTGTACAAAATAACCATTCACGTGACACCCTCAGAATAAGAAAGCTCCTGTTGGATAGCACGAAAATCAATAGAGATCAAGGCGCGAAACCTATTCTGGTGCACGATAAACTAAAAATGGACGGGCAGATTTTCGCAGGGGATGAGGCCAACAATTGCAGAATCAAGATACGAAATGAGCAGAGTGAAGAGTGACTCGCATCACCGCTTATCAAGGAACTCAGGCTACTAAACATAAATATGCGCAGCGTGGCAAATAAAAGCGACCTTGAATCCATAATTCTAAGATATCTATGCAATCACAGAGACTTGGTTGCGCGAAGGAATTGATGTAGAAGATGTTTTCCCTCCACTTTACTGGGTGCTGATTGATGATTATGGATTTTTATGGCGCAAGAACATCTGCGGCCAAAGAGCGCCATGGCACGAGGTATTTGCGACTTCACAAGGTGAGGTCAAAGACCCATTTCCCAAGCATTTCACTCTGCATAAGCCGACCACCAGACCAGGGGAAAGCTTGTACCCATTGTATCACCGGTGGGTACCCGGCGGCAGTGGGGATCGAACCCCGCACCTCCCGCATGCGAGGCGGATGCTCAACCATTTGGCCACCGCTGTGGTATCTTACTGGGTGTTCTGTCGGGACAGATCTATCAGAGGAGGCGGTGTTGCCGTACTCGTAAAACATGGCATCGACACTTCTTTGCTAACTCAAATTGAAAACCATGAACGCCTCGCGTTAAAAATTTCTTGTTGGGGACGGTCCTTTCTAGTAATTGCAGTTTACAGAGCCCCTTATTCCCCTCCACAGTTTCTACGTGAACTGTCTTGATTTCATGAATGATTTTCATCATAACAGAATATTACTAGTTGGTGATTTAAACCTTCCATCGATTAACTGGGACAAGCCCTTTCTCAATCCCGATCATGCTGCCCACGAAGAGCACATATTTAGTATTATGTTGAGACGTGACTTGCAGCAAGTAGTGAGGCAGCCAACACGTGTACATGGTTGTACTTCTTCTATACTTGACCTTGTCTTTGTAAGCCGATCTATTAGGGACTACCATGTTTCAACTGAGTAGGGAATTTCCGATCATGATATGGTCAATTGTCCCTTCCCTATCCATATTTTTTTGCAAAAAGCCTGTGGCCAAAGTCTGCTATGTAAAGGACTTCTCACGTGCGAAAGATGAGAGCGTGTTGGATTATTGAGTTTTTGCCTCAGCAATTTCCGAGGCAGTAATGCTGAAGAGCTATGGAATAAGTTTATAAAACACTGCGCACTCACTGCCTTGAAAACTTTGTCTCTAATAAAATAATAAAATGTCACAAAGCTTCTTCCTAGATCACATGTGAAGTCCTGCAATTGAAAAGAAAAGTAAAATGTTTGAAACGTGGAGGCACCAGTCGTTCCATTAGTCAGTCTTTTAAACTATCACTTAATGCAGCTGTGAGGTCCGCTAAACGCCATTACTCTGAATACAAACTGCCTAATTTCATTCGAACTTCACCTGAAAAATTTGGAAACACTTATGTCAAAAGAAAAAACCAATTGACCGAATAATGCACGACGGCAAGCCTCTCACAGATAAAAATGATATTGCTACGCAATTTAACCGCTACTTCCGCAGTATCTTCGCTATATGCAAGTGATAGACATCGTCCTTTTAAAATGCCATGCACTATGCCTTCTATTATGATACAAAGACCTGGCATTGTTGAATTGTTCCTAAACCTAAAACTAAAGCGCCGCCTGGCCCTGATAAAATTCCAAATGCTTTCTTGCACCGGTATGCCAAAAAGCTTTCCGAGTTTCTGGTTGTGTTTTTCGCGCGTCTCTGTCATCAGCTGTCATTCCTTCAGAGTGGAAAACTGCACGTGTTGTTCCTGTTCTAAAGAAAGGGGACGCATCACTGATATCAAATTATCCTCCCATATCTCTCACTTCAACCTGTTGCAAATTACTGGAACACATCATCTCCAAGTACATCATCCGTTTTCCTGACAACAAGATCCTTTCTAACGTTCAACACGGGTTTAGGAAGGGCTATTCTACTGTAACACAACTAACATCGGTTGTTCATAGCTTCGCATCTGTACTTGATAAATATGGCCAAGTAGATGATATATTTATGGATTTTAGTAAACCATTCGACCTCGCCTCCCATTCTAGATTAATTTACAAGCTTAAAGAAGTTGGTCTCACTAACTTTGTAGTTAACTGGGTTCCAGCTTGCTTATCTAACCAAGAGCACTTCGTTAGTATTGACGACCATTATTCACACAGCCTGCCCGTCTCTTCTGGTGTCCCCCAAGGAAGCGTCTGCAGTCCCCTGTTATTTTTAATATATGTACTTGAATGACAGTAGTTACGCATCCTGTTCAAATCCGGCTGTTTGCAGACGACTGCGTTTTGTTTAATGTACTTACTTGTCATGAAGACCAACTCTTACTCAATTTAAACCTAAAGAATATTTTGGATTGGTGCAATCAGTGGGACATGAAACTTAATGCACAGTAAACTGTATTAACAAAAAAAACAACCAAATTAACCAAAAAGAGATTAACAAAAAAAAACCAGCCTATTGTACCCCTATGCTCATGCATCATTTCCACTTACAGAGGTAACTGAATATAAATATAGTAGAACCCCGCTGTTAGGTTCCTCACTGCTGCAGTTTCCCGGCTGTTACGTTGTTTTCGTCCGGTCCCGGCATAGCTCCCATGGGATCCAATGTATTGGGAACACGGCTGTTATGTTGTAGCTGTGAAAACATTTGCCGCATGATACGTCGCAACCTGGTACCCCGAACCCAGGCGGGCAATGCGCGCCAACCGCCATTTTGATGAGTCTTGGCCAGGCATGGCTACGAAACTGGCTGCAAGCCCATGGCCTCCGAAATCAACCCCTCACGCGTGCGGGGGTAACCTTGGAGGCCGTGAGAAGCCGCACGCGAGTTGGAGAGACCGCCACTACATGGCCACTGCCTCGTGAACGTCGTAAAGAGAACGTCTTGTAACCACAACACCGGCAACACCGCGAGAAATTTGTCGTGCTTTGATGGTGTCGCGCAAGCGGAAGGCGCTTTCCCTTGAGGAAAGGCTGAATGTACTAAACACAGTCTATAGGCAGCCAGCGCGGAAAAGAGTCGACATTGCCAAAGACCTTGGTTTGACAGCCTCGACGCTTAACAGCATCATCTCGAAGCGTGCCGAGATAGAAGGGAATGCCGCGCTCTTCGAACAAAAAGCTAAGCAGGCTCGTGGAAAGTTAAGCAGGGAACTGGAAACTGCCACAGAAGCTGAAGAGTCGGAAGCAGCCTATTGTGATCAAGAGCTAACTGAGGCTTTGAATGCGCTGGGTGCCACAGGAGTCACATATGACGGCTACGCCACCATGGATGCTGCTGTCGTGATGTCGGCGTGCCAGAATATCGCCGAGATTGGTGCGAACTCTGTCGCGAGTGCAGCCGCTGACTTTGATGATGACGAGGAGCACTAGGCGCATGATTCCGGGCAGCAGGCAGATCCGAGCTTTGGAGAAGCCATCGTGGCTCTGGACCTCCTCTGCAGGTACGTTGCACCTCAAAGCGACGCCGACAGCAATGAGGCTTTCCAAGCTATCGAGAAACGAGTGGTGCTTTCCAGTGAGCGAAAGAAACAGCAATCCACCTTTCTCGATTTCTTTAATTCTTAAGCTCATTCTGTGGAAATAAATTGTTTCAAGTTAAAGCAGCACTATTTTCATTATTTTCGGAGCTTTCCTCACTGTTGCGCTTTCCCGGCTGTTGCGTTTTTTTTTCCCGGTCCAGTGAAAAACGAATGAACGGGGTTTCACTGTATCTTGGCATGACAAAAACTAATAATCAAAGCTGGAATAAACATATAAGTAACGTATGTGCATCGGGTTTTCGTAAACTTTGTGTCCTCAAGCACAAACTGAAGAATGCCCCTGGAGACTTGAAGTTTTTAGCCTATTCATCATTAATCAGGGTCAAGTTAGAATACGCTTCCGTTGTCTGGGGCCCATTTACTAAAACTAACATTCAAGCACTTGAAATGATCCAGCGCAAGGCCATTCGATCATCTTTTCAAAATACCGTTCAGCCGACTCGCCAACAGCCATAATGCAAGCACACCAGATTCAAATATTGCAGGTAAGACGTAAAATTCTCAAAATAAAAATTCCTCCGCTTCTCAAACATAACAAGCTGTCAATGCGCCCAGATCCCTACGTCAAGCCATTTTCCGCTCCACGGCCAACAAGACATCGGCACTCTGATTCACTAACTCCATTCACCGCCAGAACTAACCTATTTAAATACCTACTCCTTCCCTCGCACCACACTGTAACTGAATGGAATGCTTTACCTATGACGGCACTATGTGACATAGACTCCATTGAAGAAATAGAAGATTGATGTCATCAAACTTATCGGCTTTGTGTTTCGAATTTCTTTCAAGTGTTTTTTGTATTCATGTTGCATTGTATTGCCCCTCCTGCTAGGACCCAGAAGGGCCTGCAGCATTCTGTAAATGAATAAATAAATAAATAAATAAATAAATAAATAAATGGAGCCAATTTATATGTAATTTCCATCACGTCAGCCGTTCCACAAGGGTCACTTTTGGGACCTCAGTTTTTTTCATGTCTCTTGATGAAATATCAGAGAATATTAGTTTCTGCATGTGACTGTTCCCCATTGATTGTGTGGTGTATAGATAAGTGAAAAATTGTCATGATTCGCACACTTTACAGAAAGGACTAGATATAGTGCATCAGTGCTGCAAACAGTGGCATATGAAATTAAACATGAGGTAAATGGTTCGCACGAGTTTTACTAGATAAAAAAATTTAGCAAATTATGTCTAAAATATAAACAGACACTTACTGCAAATTATTACTGAATATCTAGTACAAAAATTTAAGTGTTTTTCACTTCAAAAGTGTGCTGTCATCAGCATATTGATTATTTTTCTGAGAAAGCTTGCAAAATGTTTGATTTTTGTGTCTTAACACAAGGAAGATTCTGCAAAATTCTAGGGACTCATTGTTTAAAACTTAGATTAGGTCTGTGACAGAATATGCCTACACTGTAGGGGACCGGGCAATAAATATAACGCTAAACGTTTCGTTTAGTTTATAGGGGTTTAACATCCCAAAGCGACTCAAAATATGAGTGATGCCGCTGTGAAGAGCTCCGGAAATTTCAACCACCTAGGGTTCTGTAGCGTGCGCTGACATCACACTCAACATGGCCTCTAGAATTTCGCCTCCATCGAAATTCGACCGCCGCGGCCGGGATCGAACCTGTGTCTTTAGGGTCAGCAGCCGAGCGACGTAACCACCGAGCAACGATGGCAGTTAAAATGTTAAAAAACGTAAATTATAATGGGTTTATAACATGGCAGCTGCCCACAATGTTCCTGGAAATTATACTAAAACTAGTATGTCTAGTGTAAAACAGGTATTAAAATGGGAACTTTTTGAAGTGAAAAGATAATTAAGGCTTAATTTTTTTTATAATATCAACTACAATAGAGTTGCTATTCCGGGAGAAAAGTATATTTTTAATTCTCTTTACAGATCCGACGAGCATGTTGATCTTGATCATGAAGTGTGCGAATTCACAGCAATACCGATTTGTTCGAATCATTGTTTTTTTCCCACACTGTTCTAAATAGTAATGCTCTATCTTCAACTTCTGTTAATGTTACTCACAATAAAGCGTCTTCATTATTATTGTAACTGCTTTTTAAAATTTCCTTGCGTTTTGTATAATCATACCCACCCACTGGAATACAACAAGTGATGCTGTGGGTGAATAAAAAAAAACCTTAGGCGATCCTCGGTGGATCGTTCACATGCGTTAGCATCCAAACGATCGTTTTGTATGAGGCTGACACACTAAAGTTTATTACAGTTAAACCTTGACGTAACGAACTTCAATACAACGAAATATTCCAGTTTTCAGAACTTCGCGACCATAGAACACCATGTATTTTAACCTCAATATAATGAAGTAGATTTGGCGCACTTTCATTGCAACGAAATTTCAGTGCTCGCTGGAAACGAACCTGCGGAAAAATAGTATCACGGGTGCGAGTGGTTGAGCGGAGCGCGTGCCGAAGCGCATATCTGACTGCATCCATAACATGGGCGCCGCACTTCTCTCACATACAGAGCGCATGGCAGACGTAAATACGACAACGATCATAGTGGTGAGCGTGGCGCCGCCCGTGCCATCTGGGGCAGTACAGGCGAGGCTGGCATGAGCGTATGTGCATCCTTGGTAGCCTGTCAGGGCAGCCCGCGGCTCTCGCTATCTTGTCCAAAATCGGCGAATCGGCGCCGAATGTGACGTGCTGCTTGTGGTCGAAGTAAGCGCGCCGCGTTTATCACGTTTCTGGATGCCCAAAGCTTGGCAAAAGAAGTAGAAGGTCAGTGCCGTTGGCACACCCATCAGCTGTGAAGCCCGTTGTGCGCTTCAAACCTGACAACCTCGTTTCGATGCACGTATGTACAAAAAGACACATACTCGCGTTTATGGCAGAAAACGAGGAGTGAGGTTGGCCTGATTTCATTTCATTGGTTGGTGATTGAGACACTCTCCTTGTTCTCGCCAACATTAAGAAAAACAGAAGAGTAAGGGAAATGCTAGGTAGGGAGGGGGCCGATGGCATGATCTGTCGAGAGGCCGGCGTCGACGGCCACGAGGTCGCAGCGATGACAGCGGCGGAACGCAATGTCGTATCGGCGGTGTGCTTGGGGCACCTAAGGATGGAAGCGATTGACGTGCCGGGATGGCTCGCGACATGACGTGCGTAAGGCCGTTGCTGCTGGCGAAGAAAGAGCAGAAGATGCATTTTAACCGCAAATAAAGGCTTTTCCTGCGAGTTATCTGCAGCGCGTTTTTGGCAGATTCTTAGCATGCTAGGAGGTGAATTTCGATGTAGCGAAATTTCAATATTACGAAGTAAACTGCCGATTTTACCGACTTCGTTAAATCAAGGTTTAACTGTATATCTGAGGTGATACACTTAGGTTCGCTATATCTGAGGTCAACACACTTAAGTTTGCTACATTCGAGGTCAACACACGAAAGTTTGTTACATCCGAGGTGGCATAATTAGGTTCGTTATATCCAAGGTTGTATACCAAGTTTGTTATAAAACACATGTGCCATGCGTGACAGCAGTTGCCATTTCCGCTTGCACTAGTGTCACCGCATTAATAAATCCTACCTGTTAGCAGTGCCAGCCGGAAAGAGGTTGACTGCCTTGACGAGCAGCTGCACGTCATCTGGGCTCCAAGAGGACGAAGTGGACGAGGAGCCCTTCTCTGTGGCTCCGCCCCCTTGGCTCCGCCCACCCTGTGTCCCACCCACCTGCTCCGCCTTCTCGCGCTCCAGCCGCTCCTCCAGGGCCCTGGCCTGCAGTGGAGGAAGTGGGCATTCTGCTAAAACCACACACCGACTGATCTTTCATTCCATGCCCACAATGTGGTATCATTGATGGAATCATCAGTGTGGTATCATTAACAGAGGCAAAATGCAAAAGACAGTCGTGTGCTGTGCGACGCCAACGCATGTTAAAAGGACCGACAAGTGACAAAAACGTGTCAGGAGATTATGATGAAAATGAAAACATCTTGCCAAGTATTATAAGAATCCAGCGTTGTCATATAGAAGAAATGAGCAGTTTCAATTTGGTTTTGAAAATTGCATAGAACAAGCTCTAGTAACATATTGTGGTGGAATTTCTTTATTATTGGTGTTTCCCACCACGTCACCACATCTCTGCAAAATACTGCCTACACATTAAGTGCAAAGTGCTCTTACATTTAGAAGCATTCATCACATTTTATTATAATTTATGCTCTCTGCAGTGCGCCTTTGACGAAAAGCAATGCTCCCTTTGCATCGCCAGTGAAGTGGTTTGTGCTTCTTTTACTTTACTAAATAAGGCCAGTGTTTTGCATTTCTTGGTTGCGGCGTCAACCACAGCCCACCAAAACAGACATCAACAAGGCCCACATCACTGCAAAGTAAAAACTTTGGGTATGAAAACTCAAATACATGCTATGCTGTAGTAAAAATGCCTGGCTGCTGTCTGGCAGCTGAGATTATACTATTAGGCAGTTTATGGTTTATCCTTTTGATCACATGCAATCGCTGGCATGCTCCCTGGTCATGGTTTATGGCATCGGGCTACACAAAAATGGGTGCATCCATCCACTGAAAAACCCTTAGCAAAAACCTTGCGTGGCGCTTTTGATAAAACTGCTGCAAAACTGGGCACCTTTAGTCACTTCAGTTTTCTGTTTGCCTGGAAAAAAAAAGAAGGGTCTTTAAAATCTAGTTGACCATCCCTATAAAAAAACCCCAGGTGGCCCGAATTATTCTGGAGCCCTCCGCTGCCGCACCATCCTCCTTTCACCCCATCATACATCCCTTGCCCTAAACCACATGTGAGGTGTCCACCATCGAGACAGTTAATCAGCCTTCACTTTTCTCATGACCAAATTAATTTTTCATTTTATTAATCACTGATCCACCGACAAGCCAAGCCACAGGAATTATGCACATTATATAATGAAGGTTACACAACTTCGACTGGAATCTTTTTGTCCTATGCTTTCAAAAGTTACAAGGACCGGATCCAATTCCAGCTGCAGCGGCCACATTTTAATGGAGGCGAAACACAAAGGCACCCGTGTGCCGTGCAATGTCAGTGCACAATAAACATCGCCAGATTGCTGAAAAAAATCCAGAGCCCTCCAATATACTACATTCCTCATAACCACGTCGCTTCAAGGTGTCAAACCACACAATTTATTTCTCTATACCAAAACAGACTGAGGTGACATCTACTGAAAATACTAAATATGCATGTCACTTTCTCTTTATTTCTTGTTAATGCTATTCCGTTAAAGGCCCCGTTGTCCAGAAAATCTGGCGCCGGCGTTGTTGTGAGCGAAAAATCACGGGCATGGCTCTGTCAGGTGGTCCCCAGAGAGCAACCTAGGAGGCAAGTGGGCAACCTAGGTCACGTGAGCCTGCAGCATCATCACAATCTGCCCACCGGATAGTTAAATAAATGATTGGTCGCTTGGAAGAGCAACCTGGACCGCACAGGGCCCACTGCTGGGAGCACCTGCCATCGTGGAGCACTGCTTAACCGCTGCACCACTGCGCCAGGATGGGTATGAGGGATGCCAGAGATCTATGAACGTAAAGCAGAGAATGACCTCCTGCTTATATGGGAATTGTCCCTATCATTTCATACACTTAAGGGGGGACGCTTAGGTTCTATGACGTTAAGGCTCTTCGATAGCACTTGTAGAAGAAAAGCTTTCAGCACAGTCTATCAGTGACTGGATATTGGTGAAGGTCCCAGTAGGCAAGTAAAAAAAATGCGCTCCAGACAGAGACTCTACCTTTTCAAGGAACAGTTCCTTTCTCTCATCCACATCAGCAGCTGCTTCCATGGCTTGGTTCAGCTGCTGTAACCTGCACAGTGGAAGAAAATGTCCATCTTCAGAGGCCGTGCACACATGTAAAAAAAAAAATCAGCAGGCGAGCACAGTAATGTTTCCCTCATGGAATCTGGCCCTGCACATCAAACATGAAAGACAGGCTGACGTCACCACTCTTGTGCTACAGGCAAGCTTCCGGGCAGTGATCAAGGCAACACGGTGCAGAGACAGATAAGGAAGCTTCTGTGGAATGGGTGTCTAAGACTGGCACAAGCACATCAAGAGTTCTGGGAGAGGCCTCTGTCCTGAAGCAGACCAAATCAGGCTGATTGATGATGATGATGCTTGGTCAGCTTCCTTGCACAAAGGAAGGCTTGTCTGCACAACGAGTAGTAGTAGTAAATGACTGGCCTAATACACCCCGCCCCACAGGCAGTTTCAAGGGCCAATCAAGCGACTGATAGCTCAGCTTCCCAGCAGCCAGTCTATTCATTTTTTTTACTTAGCACACTACTTCCGGCCAGAGAGGTATCATGTGCAGATGCAAGTGAACACAAATGAACTGAGTTGATGACTGCACGCACAATACAGTGCATGGCATGGCAGAAGTGATTTGCAAAGCACTGTTCGCTAAACAGACCAGCAGCTGGCTACATTTCCATGGCAGCTTTTGGTGAACCCAGTAGAAACTCTTGATCACATGGCAATGCCACATGCAGTCCATTAATCCATGCAGACATGCTTGCATCCCGTAGTTTATACTTCAAACTTTGGTGCCTGTATCAAGTATCTTTCCAGAGTTAATGGTGTAAATGTTATGTATTTGGTCCACTGGCGCAGCATGTTGGAATGAATTATGTGATCTTGTCACCCCTGGCCAATGAATGCAGTCCAGGTCAGTGCTATGTTCAATAAGAGGGGTGGCCACTGAGGATGCGCAGTTGCCAATTATATGTGCCACACGAGCTCATTACTTGACCTTTCATATGCTGCAGTTTTTGTGCAAGGTTAGTGCTTTGTAAAAGCTGCAATTGTACAGAGCCAGGATGGTACAAAAGAGCTCTGTCTGGCTTCAGAGCTAGCTCAGGGCTTTTTCATGTCCCTACCGTATTTACACGATTGTAAGTCGACCCTTTTTTTTGAAATTTAAAATTCCGAAGTAGGGGGGTTGACTTACAATCAAAACAAAACCTTGAACTGCCAAGAAAAGCAAGAAAAACAATCTATCAGGGATGCTGCTGCAACGTTAGAAGTTTTTGTTTGCTCTACGGCTCCAAGCGTAGCATTCAGGTATTCCGCGGGTTTTTTGGCCAGGATTTTTCATTTTTTATTTTTACTGCACACACCGTTACCCACCGCGATGGTTCAGTGCTACTGAAGAGGACACCCGGGTTAGAACCCGACCGCGGCGGCAGCGTTTCGATGGAAGCAAAACGCAAAGGCGCCCGTGTGCTGTGCGATGTCAGTACAGCAGGTTAAAGATCCCCAGGTGGTCGAAATTATTCGGGAGCCCTTCACTACGGCACCTCGTTCTTCCTTTCTTCTTTCACTCCCTCTTTTATCTCTTCCCTTACAACTGGGTTTCCGCCGATATTTGAGACAAATACTGCGCCACTTCCTTTCCCCCAAAACCAATTTCATTTCATTTCACTCGCAGGAAGGGCCGCTGTTCCGCTGTTCCAATCGCGGAGTCTGCGCCAGCGCCCGGGAGTGTCGCTAGCTGATGGAAGAGCCGCTATTTCAGTTCTTTGTGCAATACGTAACAGCGGCCCTTCTGGGGAATGCCGATGTTTGCTGGAAGAGCCGATGCCCCGACACTGATCACTCTTTGTTTGGTGGTGCTTGGAGTTGGTGCTTTTGACTCGACTGCCGGCCGCGTGCTTCGCCATGAGCTCTCCAGGTTCGAAAAGCATTCGGCGCTCATTCCCTGCAGCGTTCAAGAGGGAGGCCATCATTTACGCCGAAGAAACCAACAACTGCGCGGTGGGCCGCAAGTTTGACGTTTCTGAACGGTTAGTGCGGGAGAGGCGGAAGCAGAGAGACAAAATTTTCAATTGCGACTCCAAGCGAAGAGGTTTCCGCGGGCCAAAGTCGGGACTCTTTCTGGATCTGGTGATCAAGCTTGCAGCGTATGTCACCGAAATACGTGATCGGTCCCTTCCAGTAACATGCGAAATGATCCCGCAACAAGGCCGGGTCTTTGCTGCGGAAGCTGGAATACTCCGAACAGACTTCAAAGCCAGCAGGGCTTGGGCTTCGAAATTTATGAAGAGGGCTGGCTTCTCTCTTCGTCGGCGTACTAGTGTATGCCAGAAGCTGCCTGCTGCTTACGAGGAGAAAGTTCTCGCCTTCCATAGGCACTACCTCAAGCTCCGCGACTCGTGGCGATACCTGCTCGGCCAAATCGGCAATGCGGACCAGACTCCCGTCTACTTCGACATGACGAGCAACACAACAGTGAGCGTGAGGGGAGCTCGCGAGGTTAAGCTTCTCACGACAGGAAACGAGAAACTTCGATTCACTGTTATGCTATCATGCTTGGCAGATGACACAAAGCTCCGACCGTACATCGTCTTCAAAAGAAAAACTATGCCAAAGGAAATGTTCCCGAAAGGTGTGATTGTGCGAGTGAACGAAAAAGGCTTTATGACGGACGACTTAGTTATTGATTAGTACCGTCGGGTGTGGCTTTTGAGGCCAGGGGCATCCCTCAAAAATCGTAATCCGAACCTCCTCGTGCTGGACTCATTTCGCGGCCACCTTACCGCGAAAGTGAAGGCAGAGCTCCGAAAAGAAGATACAGATATGCTGGTGATTCCCGGCGGTCTCACGGGGCAGCTGCAGCTGCTAGACGTTGGCATTAACAAGCCATTCAAGGACTTGCTCCGGCGTGAGTACGAGTGGCTGGCGGCAGAAGGGTGGGAACTTACGCCAACGGGGCGCGTGAAGAGAGCCTCCCTGGCGTCTGTGTGCGGGTGGGTGATTTCCGCTTGGGCGGCCGTTCCACGCGATGTCGTGATGCGGTCATTTAGGAAGTGCGGGCTTTCCATGAAGGACGATGTGCTGTGGGATCGCAGCGGCGACGACGACGACAGCAGTACCACTGAAGATGACTCAAGTGAGGATGAATAGCCCATCTATACAATAAATTTTCGTTTTTGAAGCGCTCCATTGGTGGTTTTTTTTCGGACATGCGATTGGGGGGGTCGACTTACATCCGAGTCGACTTACAATCGTGTAAATACGGTACATATGCTTGTGTGTTCATATGGATGCTTAGAAAAGCTTGTTTGAAGAAGGTTGTTGGCTCCCCTAGCCAGGATAAAGTGACACCAAGTCAGCCAAGGACTGCCTTGCTGGTCTACCGTTTCAGCTTAGAAGAGCAATCTGAGCTAAACTCGTGGGCAGTTGGAACAGCACTTCAGCACAAGTATCAGTGAGTATTCTAGTGCAGTAGGAAAATTCAGATAAATTTCAATATTATCAGAGCTGCATTATGTCCTGACAGCAATTGGAAACCAGGTAATTCAAGGGGCACTTCTGCATTGTTCAAAATCTTTGCATGTGTAGAACTAATAAATGAACCTTTATCATTTAAAGGTGACCTGATGTAATGAGTCATGGAGTGTTAAAAAGCTGACTGGAAGCAAATGTATTCTAGATCAACTAAAATGCTGAGTGCTCAAATATGTTGAGTTTATTGTTTAAGGATCAAAGGAAGATAAAAAAAGAAATACAGGAAACCAAACTCTGCAAACTATGTACCATGAAAAACTACTTGCGACCATAGCCTGTCAATACTTTGGCCATGTCTACCACATCACCAAATCTTACTCAAACCTTTATTTTTTTTATATCCAGCAGGATAAGTTCACAGGAAGAAGCACGAAGCGTTTTCTGTGAATGGAAAGAACGCCTGCCAAAGATAAAGTGAAATGGGCCTCAGTAGCTACACCTAGCCTATCCTAGCAAGCTTCGTGACATAACCAGTTGGCCCAAGCTTCTGCCATACATAGTTAAATTTCCTTATGTGTTATGTGGTGTGCTGCGACTGTGGGGACCTATGGCGGGCGCATCATCTGTGGAAGAAGACAAGCACTTGCTGTGGGTGCTAACTGGGTTTTTCGAATGGCAGGGGTGATGTGGCTGTCGTGGAGAAACGAGGGACTGGATGGTGCTGTGGCCGCCAGGGCACGTCAGTACGTCACCGGCTAAGCTCTCAAGTGTTCAGAGCTTTCTCCTCACTCAAGCTGTAAGGGAGGGAGAGAGAAGGCTTAAACCCTCACTCGTCCAGGGCCAGCAGCTGGCAGAGGCGGTCAAGTTGCTGCAGCCGCAGCACGCGCTCCTGGGCATCGGTGGCGTAGTGGCCGTCTTCGGTGCAGGTTGTCTCGAGTGCCTTGCGTTCCTTCTTCAGCTGCCGGCGCAGGTTCTCTTTCTCCCGGCGCTCTTTTTCCCGCTGCATGTGCAGGCAAGAAAGATGACTTACGATCAGAAAAGCCCTCAGTGAAAATGGAGATGAGACAAAAAATGACTAGGGACATTTACAGCTGCTGCTACCAAATGTATTGATCAGGTCAAAGTAGTTGCGCAGGAGAAAGTACTACGGTAAAGGCTCGCTAACTCTAACTTCAAGGGACTGAAAAAATTGCTCGAATTAATAAAAAGTTCTAATTTTCAAATGAACCCCATCAAAAAATCTGCCAGAAACTGCTTGCATCGCGGTAAATTTATCTGGTGAAAAACTGAGCAATGGGGTTGCCTGACTGTGAGATGAGAAGAGAGTACCAATGACTATTTATCCTGTTCGCATCAATGCTTTACTGCGTACATACAGTCGGGAGCATCGAAGGTTTATTGGTTTATGGGGTTTAACGTCCCAAGGCTACTCACACTATGAGGGATGCTGTAGTGGCGAGATCTTAATAGTAATTTCAACCGCCTAGAGTTTTTTTAAGTGCACTGACATCGCATAGTACACGGGCTTTTAGAATTTCGCCTCCATCGAAATGCAACAGCCACGGTGGGTAGCATCGAAGCAGAACTGCTCCAAAACCATAAGGGCCTCCCATGTCCTTCATGGTGCGACTCAGGGAGTTCTACCGCTGCTGCATCACACCCGTCCACAATATATTCTTACACTGTGCACCCATCAAAAGCGACATCATCACGTGTGAGTAGGCTTCACCACACAAACAGGTTTGGTCCACTGGAAGAACGGAATCATGTGGATGGAAGCAAGAAGAAAATGTTCAGTGGCTCCGAAGCAGTAAGAAAAGAAAACAAGAAAGGAAATGGCAGCGATGCGCAATTCAGCGTTTGAAACAAACCATGCTGAGCTGGGTTAGGTTGGTTGGCTCATGCTGGCTGGTCCAGCCGTCGTCGCTGTGAACTGGCACAAAGCTCAAAAAAGCAAAAATGAAACTGCATAGTTGGACTGTTCTCAGAGAGGGCCGCCCGTTCGTTGTCAGATCTGCCGTCATGCACACGTCCGAGGTGTGTGAGCTACCCTGCAGCAAGGAACTCAAGGTCTGAGTAGGGCTATTACTGAGCCGGCAGCTCAAACTGTTGGGATTTCCAAATTAATGAGCTTTTTCTGCAGTTGGCAGCAGTGCCTGTGAACGTCCCTTGCCTTTCTTTGTCAAGTCTCTGGTTTGCACCAACAAATTTTACGACTACGGCAGACCAACTCACTCAGCAGCATGTGATTTGCTGAAGAAAGGTAATGCAAAGGGAAAGAGATAAAGAAAACAAGAAGAAAAAAAACACTTATTGCAGCACCCCAATTTCATGTCAAAGGTCATCAGAGTGAGGGGGGGAGTCAAGGGGGGAAATTTCACACACTGCAAGCATTGTGAGCTATGGGAGCATATTAGATATGGCTGCAGTGAAAATTCCACCACCACAGAAAGACAACATGCAGCATGCTTGTACAGCACCACTACCCATACCACACATTCCCAAGATTTTCACACTGATAAATATTAACAGTGCACATGATATCGCACTTTCTAATGAAGGGTTTACATAATATTTACGTTTCTGCACAGTGCAGCTTGCCTACCCTTAATAAAGATATGAAGTACTGTGCGTGTAGAGACCACACAAGCATTATTAGCAATTAAGAGAATCTTTATTTAAATGAATGCTTCACATAATGTAGCGTAGAGTTGAGGCTGCACTTTTGTAGAAAAGTTCTACTACAGTTAAACCTCGATGTAACGAACTTCAATATAACGAAGTATTCCAGTTTTCATAAATTCGCGTCCATAGAACACCATGTATCTTTAGGCTCAATATAACAAAGTAGATTTTGGCACACTTTCAATGCAACAAAATCTCATTGCTGGCTGGAAACAAACCTGTGGAAAAATAGTATCACCGGCGTGAGTGGTTGAGCGGAGCGCGTGCTGAAGAGCGTATCGGAGCACGTCCATAGCATGGGCGCCACACTGCTCTCACATAGAGAAAGCATGGCAGACGTAAATACGACAACAATCACAGTGGTGAGAGCACCACCGGCGGCGCAATCTGGAGCAGTATAGGTGAGGCTGGCACGAGCGTCTGTGCAGCCTTGGCAGCCTGCCAGGGCACCCGCGGCTCTCGCTATCTCGTTCAAAATCGGCGAATCAGCGCCAAATGTGACGCGCTGCTTATGCTCGAAGTCAGCGCGCCGCGTTTATCACATTTACGGATGCCCAAAGCTGGTGAAAGGACTGGAAGGTCAGTGCCGTTGGCACACTTATCAGCTGTGAAGCCTCACGTGTGCTTCACACCTTACAACCTCGCTTCTAACTCAGACGATCCACGCATGTGCAAAAAGACCCACACTCGCTAGAGGGCACTCTCCTCGTTCTCGACAACATGAAAAACGGAAGAGTTAGGGAAATGCGATTCAGAGAGGGGGCCGACGTCGACGACCATGCAAGAAGAAGCATTTTAATCACAAATAAAGGCTTTTCCTGTGAGTTATCCGCAGCACGTTTTTGGTGGATTCTTAGCATGCTAGGAGGCAAATTTCAATGTTGCGAAATTTCAATATTATGACGTAAACTGCCGATTTTATTGACTTCGTTAAATCGAGGTTTAACTGTATGCAAACAAACAAGAACACGGAGCCAGCAAACTGGGCAGGGTTGTTAGGGACCTGCCATTTGCTAATTGCCAGAGCCCCATTCATAAAGGAAGCAGCCAACCAAAAAAAAAAAAAAAAGAAATGGTGGACACTAGTCAATTTTCAGAACTTACCAACATCTTTCCACCATTAGATGTCTGCCATTATGTCAAAAGATAGAGTGCTCCGAGCTTGCATGTTTCTTTATCAACCTCAACACACAATCTATGTTCAACACAGATGATGATCCTGACAGTCAAGGTTCAGTGACAGTGACGCAATACGATGAATATGCCGTGAACATGTTGAAGCCAGCACATTCATCGGAAACTGCTTATGGCGATGACAACAATCAGCCCACCTGAGCTTCAGCTGCTAGAACAGTCATTTAAATTGTTACGCATTTATTGCAGCGTTATTAGCTGCAATGGTGGTGACCCTAAAATTTGGCAAGGCATGTGGTTGGCCTACAGGAAACGAAGACCCTGTGTGATGCAAACTGAAAACGGAGGAATATGAATGAATACTTCCCCAATAATGCCGATGTGCTGAAAAGAAAACAAATTTTGGCACGTTCTTTCTATTTCCCTTTTGTATAACTTGGAGACCGATGTAGTTCAAACAATTCTCACAGCTAACGAATGTCAAGTTCACTAGGTCCTGGTGTCACCTCCAACATCATGGGCCATGCACCTCTGCACAGAGCTCAAGTCATCATGGGCAATGGTTTGCATCTCACCTGCTGCCTAGCGTCTTCCTCCTGACGTTCTCGTTCTAGGCGCTCTGCTTCCTCCCGCTCCTGGCGCTCCTGTGGTGGTGACAAGCATTGAAAGCATGAAATGCAATACAATACAATACTACACAGTACAATATAATGCAGTGCAACTGCTAAGAGTGCTGTTATTCTCAAATGGCATGTCAGTCATCGGAAGGAGTGCAAGATGACAAGACAGTAGAATCCCACCATAATAAATTCGGATATACAGTAGACTGTCATTAATTCAAACTTCAAGAGACCAGAGATTTTAATGCGTGAGCATTGCTTAGCTCATTGTGCAAAGATGCCGCCATCGCCAGAAAGCCCTGGAAGAAATGCGGCCCGCAAAGGACGTCATCAATCACCCCTCCTGGGGCAACAGGCCATCACAAAGCAGGGATAGATTGAGAAAAGCAAGTCGACTTTCGCGGTGAATGAGAACATGTTTGCAGGCGCCCCTCATCCTTCTCCCTGCGGTGCTATACAATACCAAGCCTTCAAGATGGGGGTGACTATAAGCAGCCTCTGTCTCACTTCCTCCCATGAATGACGAAGCAGTGGTGCGTCACTTCTGCGTGCTGCACATGTGAAATTCAGTGTATACGTACTCATGCGCGCCCACTTATCAGAGAATGAGCCACGACAGACACCAGCCAGCGATTGTAACTCCTCTGTCCGAGCTATATTACTTCACTGCTACCGGACATCGGTGGGGATTTGGTGTGATGACAACTATGCTGAGCAGCAGTAATCTGAGAAAGGGGTGGTGAGACGTGACGCACCTTCTCTTCGAGCTCCTGCCGTGCCCTGGCGGCCTCCTGCCGGGCTCGCTTCTGTGCCGCCTTGCGCTCCCGCTCTTCCTCCTTGAAGCGCTGCACGCGGGGGTCGCAGGCGTAGGCCGTGTCTGTACAGGGAGGGAATAGCACATTGGTCAGGACACCATGCAAAGGGTCTGGTTGCTGCTAACACCGACGTGCTAACTAACAACTCGTTGCATGCCTTCTTGTCTGTACACTGTTCGGAGACAAAAAAATAAGAAAAATGGGATTTTTTCCCGCTTGTGAAGCACCTTACTTGACATCACCTTTGATGGTTCAGTTCAGAACAAGCTTGACTGCCCTTCTGAATTATTGGCCTGCATCCAAGAGAATTGAAGGGCTAACAGACTGAAACAGTTTGTTTGCAGTCACTAATGAATGACATTCTGTTCTCCACTTCCGTGCAGTAGTCTCCCAGAAGAGACTGCTTACAGCAGGTAGCAGATAACTCCAATTATGTCAGTATACGTATTTTTACAACATTTTGGCTGCGGGTGCAGTGCATGCGATCATTCTTCACAAGCATGCCAGAGTGGGCAGCTGTGGTGGATACTACCACTGCTGGATCACGCGATGCCTCCTCAAATGTCTGAGGTTGTCATTTTTTTTTTTTCGGTTTTACTGTGACAGCACTACCAGTGGCACTTGGCAAAAATGGCGGGCGGCATCATCCATAGGAAGCCTCCTGAAGCCTCTTCCGCGAGGGAAGCCTTCACCCTCCAGAAGCACCCACCAGGTGACTCCAAGCGGGCTGCCCCCTCACCCACCACCCACCTTCACCCACTTCCACCCTCTGCCTACCTTTCTCCACCACCTGCCTGCACCCACCGCCCACCTTCATCCACTTAGGGGACACCGTTTGCTGCAAGTGCTGCAAAACCATGTCAGGCGTTTTTTGCACAGCATATATCTGTATGGCTGCCTAGCACAAAGGCAGGTTTCCAGCAGAACCAGACTGTAGAATCATGTAGCTTTCAAAAAAGATCAAAATGATGGCACGGCAAGGAGCTGTTACTGCTGCATTCAATGTACCTGGTGATTCTGGAGGCAATTTATTGGAATAATTAATATTTGGAAGGGGCCAAAAATTTCTTTCAATTATGCAGAGTTCAAATAGAGGAAGCCCTTTTAAATATAACTGATGCTAACGGTGCCAAACTTGAGTTCTAATAAACCGGAAGTTCAAATTAAACAAATTCAAATTAACAACACACCACTTACCACTTCTAAAATTTAGTAGTATTTGAAATAAATACCCCATTAGAAAATCATACGTTGAAGAAATAGGTTTTTCGGAAATGAAGCGACAAGAAAGTGAGCAGAGAAAAGCACAAGGGCCACCCACCGACCAGCTGGCGAATGCGCTGCATCTCTTCCCGCTTGCGTTTCTGGCGGGCTGCGCGGTTCTGCTTCTCAATCCAGCGACGCTCCTCACGGCTGCATGAGGGAGCAAGGGCAGGTTCCGCTCAGAACACAGTCTCGAGTTCCAAAATGTGTGTTGTGTTTTATGGCACATAGGCAACTAAGGCCATCATGCGCCAAGCACAAGGTATATACGAACAGTGTTTCGCTGAATTATAAAGATGTGAAAAATCATCAGTGGTGTAGAAGGCCTAAAACATTAGTACTAGTACCTAGTGATCCCACAGAGAAGAAATTTTAGAAATGACTATCAGTAAAACCTTTAAAGAGAGTTGGGTAACCTTAGCAGCTATCCTTGGCTGGTCAAAGATGTGTGTTCGAAAATGCAACAAGAAAGTTGAGCAATCTGCATGGCAAAAACCTGTCTGGCTTCTCGGAAAACATCAAGGAACAATGCTAATATCTATCAACAGCCAGCTGGTGCCTAGCCTAGCAGGGAAGCACTAGCCTTCTGAGTTCAACCACGGTGTCTAACCCAACCAGCGGCTGCTTCTTCAGGCACTGAATGGACACCACAGCCTTTGATAAGTGGTTCCTGTTTCCACGGTGTACTGCATTCCCCTGTTCCTGATTACTCACAAGTATATTGTCATTGACAAATGTAGCGCGACTCAAAAAGGGGCTTTTAAGCGAACGGCCAAGCGTCGTCTTCCTCGCTCCATCATGAGCCAAGTCATGCCGCTCAACCACATGGCGGCACTGGCGTAATGTGAGCAGTGTGGCAATATACATAAAAACAGTCCTAGTTATAAATTAAAGCCTGCACAAACATGCTTTAAACACCCCAAAAGGGTCATACATCTTATCCCTATCAATACCTCAATGATTTAAAACTTAGTTCTTTATGAAAAGCCATTTGGGAATAAGACATGCTATCTGGCACAATTTTCAAGGGGGAGAGCAGATAACGCCTTTTTGAACTGTTAGTACAGTTGAACCTCATTATAATGAAATGGTTTAAAACAAAATAATGGATACAACGAAGAAATCCCTTGGAAGCACGGTCAACACGGGCTATAACAAAGTAATCGCTGGACGACTTCAACTTGTTATAACGAGGCTGAACTGTAGTGCCATGTTGAGCAACTTCAAATAGCATTTAATCTGTAGATGTAGCAAGCACATAACTGATGGCCAGTGCATTTTGTGCTAACATTACGAACTGTGACGCCACGACATTGCTCCGACCCCACAACACTGCAATGTCGCATGGCCAGTGATCAGGGCCCTGCGTTCTTGTATACAACCATCAATAAAAATTACAACTGCAAAGTGTGTCCACGGGGGTGAAAGGTGTGATAAGGAACTTCAAGATAAAAAAACAAGGTGCTAAAAGACGACAACGCTACACATTACTCCTTGCATGAGTGACCTTTTCAAAAAGTGTTTCCATAATTTTATGCACTTACAAAAAATTCTGAGGGCACTTAAGCCTGCTTACGTGGAGGAATGCGAAAGATGCGTTTTGAGGATAACTCATCGCCTCTCTTTGCAAAAAGTCGACAACGCTACACATTACTCCTTGCATGAGTGACCTTTTCAAAAAGTTTTTCCATAATTTTATGCACTTACAAAAAATTCTGAGGGCAGTTAAGCCTGCTTACGTGGAGGAATGCGAAAGCATGTGTTTTGAGGATAACTCATCGCCTCTCTTTGCAAAATGTCGACAACGTTACACATTACTCCTTGCATGAGTGACCTTTTCAAAAAGTTTTTTTATAATTTTATGCACTTACAAAAAATTCTGAGGGCACTTAAGCCTGCTTACGTGGAGGAATGCGAAAGCATGTGTTTTGAGGATAACTCATCGCCTCTCTTTGCTCCTCTTTTTCCTCTAAGGAGGATTTCAGAAGAAGGTTCGCACAGTTACTGCAATTAAGTCCCCCTTTCAGCTCAATCTCACATTTTGGTTTTTCAAATTTGGCGCCCATTGCTGCTTTCGTGTCCACCTACTACAGTCGACGACCGAAAATTTGGACTCCTTATTTTTTGGATATGCTTGATTATTCGGACTTTTTCCCGGCACCGTGACATGGTCCATAGAGCCAATGTATAAGAGCGCCTCAAAATTTCGGACACACCGCAACTGACCACTCGATTTTTCGGACCTCCTCATCGCCAATACCCAAGCTGCCATATAATGTGTACAGTGGAACCTCATTAATTCAAACTGCAGGAGAGATCGAAAACTTGATCAAACAAAACGAAATTCAAGCTTAAAGGGAGCCTGTTAACTTGTGATGCTGAAATTCTGCACAAGCTGGCACATTGCGCTCGCATGGTTTTGAATTCATACTGTTCTGCAATGTCTTCCGCCGCATGAACTTAACCGTAGTCAGAGTTCGCGGAACGCATCTGTGCTGAGTCTTTCATCCCGAATATGGAAAGACGTACCAGCAAAGCACGTGGGAGGCGTACGGCCTCACAGAGACGGCGGGCACGGGGAGAAATGATGGTGCATTTCAAAGCAAGGTCAGCCTACCTGCGGCAAAATGCACCGCAACCATGACTCTTCTATCGTAAAACTGTAAGCAACTGGCGTTTCGATGACAGGCAAGACGTCTCATTATATGCAAGCTACCGCAGAGTGGATATCGCCGGATACCATGCCGATCTTGGCTCTAGCCGCTAGGCCTAATGACGAAGGCTAGCGCTGATGGAGCACTTGCTTCGGCAGTTTCTCAGTTCTTACTGTTTTGCCATCTTCGCGTTCTTGTTCCGGGCCCATTGTACTGCGGGCGCAGCGCAGTTCCCGCAGGCGCTTTCCCGTTTAAACTTTATCCCAACCCGTGCGTTCATTGGCGACGTGCTGAGGGCAGCACAGCCAGGCCAAGCTTGTGAAAGCAGTCGCCGGCCGTTGTCTATGCACAAGTCGTACGGTGAAATTTAGTCATGAGGAGCCCTAGAATGTGTGCAATACAGCTGACCACTTCCTCCGGCATATTGGTAATGAGTTTTCAGTGAAATTCGATGTTCTGGACAGCCCGATTTTTCGGTCATTTTCACGGTCCCCAGAGAGTCCGAAAAACCAGTCGTCGACTGTATATACCTGTCCAGCCTATTCGGCTTTCCAATGACTTTTGCTTCTAATTAATTAACTAATTATTGTCAATAAACTTTTTTATTGATTAATTATCACTCATCAAATGCAGTCCAATTCATTTCAAACTTTGTTTCCACTCACTATATCGACGTATGCGCTATTTCGACGGTTTTTCGACTTTTTCGGCTCTAATTAATTAACTAAACATCCTATCAACACTAAATTTTGTCGCACATACCCTCACATCATCCTCTATCGATTATAATCATTTGTTCGATCCTAACTGTTCTGAGAATGACACAAAGGCTGCCAACACATTTTGCGGGCACGACGTTGCCAACACAGCCAAGCAATGCTTCCGCATTGCAGTAAAATCTCAATGATACAAATTCCTCAGGAACTTGCAAAATATTCGTATCATCCCGAATTCGTATGTTCCAAAACAAGCTAACTTCAACACGAAAATGCACAAAACCTTCATTCTGCTTAACTACTTCCACCGAAAAAAGTCTGTAATGCACGTCTGCACTTTTCTGCCCTCGATGTTGCTGACCAGCCCTGTCTGAAACGCGTAAAATCGTGCAGCAGTTACGTCGCTCACATTGCCGGCACCGATGGTGCTGCGCAGGACATAAAGGGCGTGAAAGGTTTCTGCCAGCGACGGCGGTTGGTCTGACGCATCGGCATCTTCACTATCACTGTCAGGCTCCTCGAGTTTATCTCCGTCTGCTTCATTGATTAACTCTCCCATGGTTCTTAACCCGCATGTAGCAGCGTCGTCCACGGTTAAGAAGTCGTGAGCCGAAAACTTGAGTTGCGAGACTGTCCCAGCCTTCAATTGTGAAATCCTCACCGGGCTCGTGATTCGGAGCCGCATCAGGTCCCATGTTGAATCCACATTTTCGAAAATAATTCGAGATTGTGCCTGCATTCACGTTGTCCCAAGACATGGCTAAGAAGTGCACTACATATAACAGACTTATCTGCAAATTCACATCTTGGTGCTCAATTTTCGACAAAAGATGCCTCACTTAAAGTCCTTTGAAGTGATACTTAACGTTGCGAATGATTCCAGCGTCTAGTGGCTGCAGATGGCTGGTAGTGTTCGCTGGCAGGAACCTGTGATGTTGTTGAAAGTCATTTGCTTTGGGTGGGCAGAACACTGGTCTACAAAAAGCAAAATTATTTGATTTTTTATTTCATTTTACGGTCCAGGTTTGTGAGGAACTCCCAAAATGAATCTGCAATCATCCAGGCCTTTCAGTTCCCCCTGTACAAAACAGGCAAACGTCCTGCCGATCAGAAACACCTCTGCTGCTTGGACTTCCTGATGGCTGTAAGCTGCAGCTTCTCCAAGCCGTCAGCATTGCAGCAAAAAAGCACTGTCACTCGTTCCTTGCTTTTCTGGCCGCCCTGGCATGCCTAGCCTTTGACACACAAACTCCTCACCGTTTGCAGGTTGAAGAAGAGGCCCGCATTGTCGGCATTAAATATGTCGCGCGGTGCGTACTCCGAAATCAGAGCCGGCAGCATGTTCAGCCAGTAGTCGGCAGCTGACTCGTCCACTTTCATTCCTTCACCAGAGACGACACAAGTCGGTGCCTGTCTCTAAATCGGTACAGCCATCCTTCAGAAACCTGGAAAGCTTTGATTCCAAGAGAAAGCGTGATGTTGTCAGCTTTTCTCGCAGTACATTGCCATCCACGTTGATGCCAGCCGCTGTGACTTCGCGAAACCATGTCATCAGGACCTCTTCTAGCTTAACATGCATCGCTGTCTTCGCCTGCTTTATGTTGACACCGAAGTTTTGAGCGTTCTTCAAAATAACATCTCTCTGCCCAACAATGGTGCAGTGTGTCGACGGTGCCAGTCCTAACTATTTTGCCAAGTCGGCACGTTTCTTTGCTGGGTTTTCATTGACCTTCTTGAGTGTATCAAGGTTCTCCTTAAAAGAAAGAGCCTTCCGCTTCCACAACATGTCAACAGCGAACGCTTGCACAGCTTGTGTCTTTGTCACGTTTGGGCAGACCACGTTGCACTCGTCGAAATGCACACGGCAGCGACGAACGAGGGAAATGGACGGGCGCAGCCAGCGGTAGCGGCCTTCCGGCCAGCTCCCAGCAGCTGCGAGACAACTTTTCCGGTAGGCCATTGAGCTGCCAGCAAGTGGGTGACATAGCCCTTTCAGGCACGCGACTCACCTTGACTCGTCGGGTTGCTACAGGCAATGCGTTGTAGCTCGCGCCCGTCGAGACCGGTAAAAGGAAGGCGGGGGTAGAGAAGGCCAGCGGCGGCAGCGTGCGTTCGTATCATCCACACTGGCTTGCAAAATTGTTTGTATAATCACAAATCGTAACGCATTCTGTACAATGTAGACCATCTAAGACACTTTCGAAATTCGGATCAACCGTAATCGTATCATCGAGATTCTACTGCAAAAAAATTCCCTGTATCTCGGAGCCTTGCAATTGTGAGAGCAACTGCACTACATTACGCATGCGCAACACCATACGACTCGGTTCACAAGGGTCTCAAGGCAGCTCTAGCTCATGCATCTCATTAACAGACACCACTCTGGGAGACTCTCAAATAATGACACAGATGAAAACATTAAAATTTTTTTTATGATCTGCACTTTTGCATATGCATGTGAACGAAGTTGGTGCTTTGTTTTTGTTTAAAAATACATGTTTCTTGGGTGAACTACACAGTTGCCGTTCTTGTACCCTAAATTCTGTACATGCATGCGTACTGCGTCAATGTTGTTATTCTTTCATTACTTTGCGAATGCCGATGCTGCTGTTTCTCTTTCTTTTATTGTCTGCATTTATGTGCTATGTTATATGTATCAACCCCCCCCCACTGTAATGCCAAATGGCGCTGTGGGTAAAAAATAAATAAATAAAATTCTGTCTCTTATACCCCTGTCACACGGACACTGTAAAGGTACTTTGAACTAATGCTCCATTACTCTAAGGACGAACGCGCGCTGCCACACGGACGCGCCAAAGGACACCTAGCTCAAAGGAGCTTCGAAACAAGGCAGCTCGAGTTCGTCCTTTGAGGCTTCAAGGGAGTACTCTCTCTCCCAGCGAGTTAACAGCACAAATAAATTGAGAAAAGAAACGTTAAATTTTCATTTTATAAATTCACTTCATAAGATTAGTGGTGTTTTAAAATATAAGATCATTTGTTTTGTGGCAGTCTCACCACGCCATACTCTCGTTCCAGATATACGAGCCATTTGGGCTCAGTGTGGCCAGCACTGTGATGTTATGCTCTGTACTTGGAAAATCATGTCATTATTGCAGTTAAAATTGCATTGCTTTAACTAGAGTCACTAAATAAAGACTTAGAGTACCGGCACTCTTTTCTCTTATTGTTCTGTGCCGCCGCCACGATCATTGGTCAGTTTGCATCACGTGGTATTTGTTTACACTGCGACGGTTCATGGGGGCTGCCATTTTGTGGCTTATGCGTTTTCAGTCGGGCAACTGTGGTAGTCCTAGTGCTGCGAGTGCTGCCGGTGACCGACTCAGTGACCAGGGATTCCGCGCCTCGCAGCATTTCAGCTGCACAAGAGCATACGAGGATGCCGTTTTGCTGCGTTGTTGGCTGTTTCAACTCGCAGAATGATGGAAAACGCTTCATGCGCTTTCCGCTTTCCATGCCGTACGGCTACGATCCCCGCCGCAGCGCAGGGTGGCTAACAGCGTTGTTTACAAAATGGCCGGGCCAAAGTTAGCGGCGAGGTCGCCGAAGCGGCAATCTGGCAACAATGATAAACAACAAAATGGCCGCCCCTGCTTACCGCCGTGCTGCAGTGACGGTACTCTAAGTCTTTATTTAGTGACTCTAGCTTTAACATAATACGGTTATAAAACTAATTTACTAAAAAAATGTGACATTTATGTATTTATATGTGCAGTGAGGTTTGCAATTTAAATAACGCTTTTCGCCGATGAGGGCGCTAAAAAGTTCTTGCGAAGGTCGTTCCGCGACCGTGTAGCACGGACGAACTCCCTTGAAGTAGTGCTCCTTTGGGAGCCTAAAGGAGCATTAGTTCAAAGTGCCTTTAGAGTGCCCGTGTGACAGGGGTATTATACTCCTGCTGCCTGTTCTGTCCTAATAAGGCTGTGCTAGGCTTGTTTTTACTGCAATGGTTTACATTTTAAGAACTGCATTCCCATAATGGCAGACAACACAAGTGGTTTTGCTGCACTGAATGCACTTGTGCACTTGATGAAGCATTACAGAGCAGAAGCAGGGGCACAGGTCGAGAGGCATGGCTAGCAGGGTGGCCGGCCACTGTGAAAACTCCCCCCCATTTTGTACCTTCAGAAGTAAGCGCACAAAATAGAAATCGGCAAACAAAAACAAGTTGAATTTTACAATGAACAGATTGGAAAACGGACTTAGAGGAATAAGTGGCCAATGCCACTACTTACTCTGTTATGGTACGGTACAGTATGGCATGGTATGGCATGGGGTATGGTATGGGGTACGGTATGGCATGTGGGGTTTAAGGGGGGACATGGGTCCTTGTGAAAAAATTTTTAATATTGAAGTTATTGCCATGAAAATTTGTAGGTACATATATTTCAGCATGTTGATCTCAAATATGAAATTAGTTTCTACACTTTTTTTTTCTTTCTATTGTATGTAGTTTTTCATGAGAAGAGCTTCAGGAAGGGTTTTAGAGAAAGCTGCTGAACAGATTCTCATACTCTGTATGTTGCTAGATTCTAGAAGGATCAAGGATTGCAACAAGGGTAATAGCATGTTTCTAGCCCTTCTAGTTCAAAAGTTGTGGCCATCCAAAGTTGTGGTTGAAGAACTGAAATTTTAGTTAACGTTAATTTTAGCAAATAACAAATTTGTGTTTACACCTAGCTACCATCTGAAACCCTTATTGCAATCACCACCTATTTAGCTACTAAACGACACAAAGTTACCAAAATCTGATGCGCAGAAGCAGAGATAGGCTTGTCAGTAGACTGCTATGTGACGAAAATAATCGAACTGAGAAAATTGCAAAAAACAAATTACAATGCTTTCAATGCTTTCTTTATGCACAGTTGTGCAAAAAAAAGTAGCGTCTAACTTCAGAATGCCCCAGGCGAGTAATGTTCATCAGTTTTTCTTGGGTGACGTCGCTTTGCGGCAGAGATGAAGCAGGCTGAGGCTGCACGCTTCCGCTCGGAGCCTATAGCTCGGCGAGAGTCTTTCTCCTGTGCCCTCTGGCTGGCTATGTGGTTTTGTTCCACTTGGAGCTCTTGCAGAATGCGTGACGCAGCCTCCTGTGTCCCAGAATTAAACCGCATGACTGCCTCAGCGACAGCCGCTTCAACAGATATCAGCGAAGCATGCTTTGTCTTAGGCATCAAGGACCAAATCACTGAATGCAGTGCCTCATTTGCATTCTGCGTTTGTCCTCGCTGGCATCTGCTGAGTAAGTCTTTGTGTGCAAGGCGCTTGTACACAGGTAGCAATGCTTGGCTGACGTAGTCGGGCAGGTTGTAACGGTGTTTCGGTGGCTGCTGTCCCCTTGCAATCACAGCATTCTGTTTGCACCACGAGTTGGTGCCTCGTGGGCATAGGCCATGGTTTGGGCGCTTGTCGGTCGACGTCACATGATAATATGTGGCCATTACTGCCCGATGCATTTGCTCGACATCGCCTGCATTAGATTTTAGTGCCCAACCATAGCAATTGCAGAGTTTGGTGATAAGGTCTGCAGTCAGTCGACCTTTACCACTCAACCTTTCACAATCCTCTGCTTTGTGCTTTTGGAGAAGATTGCGCAAAGCACTGCCCATCCGCTTTTGTACATGATTTGTACAATCTTCTTTTTCAACTGGTATAAAACCATATACCTTTGCTTCCTCTACTGCACGAAAATGCTTGCTATCTCCATCACAGAGAATTGTGGTGTAGCGCAGGCCGTGCCGCTCCAATGATCGTTGGAAGAGCATCAGAGCTGCATCCACCTCCATCTGCCCGGATTTTGAATCTGTATTCTTTTGGCGTACATGCTGTGCCTTCCATGCGTTGTACTGGGGGTCCTCCTCTTTGGGTGCATTTTTGCAGCCAAGGCAGTAGTTGCACAGCACTACATAGTCTAACACATAGCCTGAAAAAAGCTCTATGACAGAGCCCACACCAATGTGGGACTGGTGCCCTCTCGTCATCCACGTTCCATCGAAACAGACTGCGATATTTCCGGGATTACCAAATTCAGTTCTCTGTATAGTTCTTTCACTGAGGAAGCACAATCAGTCAGCACACTTTCAGCAGCTAGCGTCGCGGCAGGCTTCAATTTAGACTTGAGGTGTTGTGCTTGGTAGGCCTTGTTGTGAAGACCCCTGTGGGAGATTCCCATGGTTTAAAAAAAGTCATTCAGTGCTGTTTGGCCGTTCCCTGTAGTTAGCGCAGCCCGGGCAGCAAGAATATTTACCTGGAAGGGATTGCACTTTGTGCTTCCAGGTAGACGCTGGGAACTCCACTCGCGCACGACATCGCCGCAAACAGAACACTCCAAGCACAACTGTACAGCAACACTGTATTCGCGAGTGCTTTTCTGGATGGACACGTCGCCACCGCACTGGAGGCACACGGTTTTTTCGAGCAGCCGGTTGATTGCTGACAGATCGACGATCATGTACGTTGCTGCTGCCGTCGCCGCCGGGCCTGTGTCGCCTCTCTCAGTGCGAAGAGCCTGCAGCTTGCGCTCGGTCGCAGATATAGAAGAGAGCTCTGAAATTCGGGCGTCAGCTCGTTCTTGTAGTCGCTCCGAGTCTTGTGGGCTCACAAACGTCGTGTCGATGCGTGTTCGTTGCTGGCGGCCACCCGTGTCATCGGAATCAGCCGCGGAGACGCCCGTCGCGACACAAGTGTCTCGCTTCGATCACCTGCTTCGAGAGTGCACGGACGACCTTCCACTCCATCCTTATGCTTGTTAGAAGGCATTTTACGCCTTTTACCGAACTTGTGCGCACTGTGGAACTTTCGGTACGGTGGAGACATAACTCGCTTCCGAAATCAGGCAGAGACTTTTTCAATATGGCGTCGCGTCCGTCGGCAGCGCGGACCCTAACAAAATGGCACGGGCCAATGAGCTGTGCCGGTTTTGACACGTGACAGGCAATGACCAATGGCACAGCGAGATTCAGTCTTTCCTTTTTCTTCTTTTCATGGCTAACAAAGCGACGCTGCGCGTGCAGCTCCGATGGAGAGAAAGAGGAAGAGACATTCTTTCAAACGAGACCAAGATGGCAGCTTTCCGGCGCGTCATTTGAAAATGGTTGCACGGCGCAAAATGAGCATTTTTGAGGTTCTTTCGAGAGACTATCGGTCACAATACTCCCATTATTTGGCTTTTTCTGAAAAACTATGGGTTTCTCCGCTTTGAAACTTCACCCACATATAGAGAATGACCTCACGGTCACGAATAATCCAAAATTGAAAAACTGATTTTTTTGCAATTTTTCGGCCGCAAAGACCCGTGTCCCCCCTTAACACCCTGGAGTGTCACGTTAGCTATGAGGGATACTGTAGTGAAGGGCTCTGCATTTATTTCGACCACCTGGGGTTCTTTAACACGAGCTAACATCCCACTGCACATGGCCACCTTGAGTTTCTCCTCCATCAAAACAAGGCTGCAGTGGCCGGGATCGAACCCAAGTCCTCAGGCTTGGCAGCAGAGCGTCCTATTAAATTAAATGACACTGCATGCATAAGAACCACAACGAGCAAAACTGGAGCAGGAAAGTGAAGGTGACTCACTTCTCTCCCTTCTCCTTTTCCTCTTCATCCAGGTAAGAGTACTCACGCCACGAGTCAAAGCTGTACCTGCACACCCCACAAAAGAAACGGAAGGAAAATGTGAGTACAATTCACGTCAAGCATAGAAGATGGCAGCCCTGGGTCCGTATCCCGAGTTTGTGTCATAATAAAAAGCGTCATAATCTGCCGCAACGAGCACACCTGATTGGTCGAAATTCTGGAAGTGGATGTGGTGGTTCGGATGCAGCGAAAAGGGTCGAAGAAACTGGACGGTGACGTCAAACACATAGGGTACGCAGCAGATGCTCGACAGCCAACATGGCGGCGCGCTCTGAAGTGGAGCCTCTCACTTCGAAGTGAACTCGTCGATGTTAGTGAGTTTTTCGGCCCGTGAACTGGCTATAAACTGGTATGGGACTTTTGCTTCGTCTCATCTTGCTTATAACAAATTGAATGGACGATAAATTTGGACTGTTTTTTATTTCGTTGGACGATTCAGTAGCTCTAAGGCCTAACGAGCACCAGTTTGTTACAGAAATTGTTCTCTTCATTCAAACTTGATGGCGCCACTATCACCGAGCTATCTCGTGTGCGTATGTTGATTGATGTAAAATAAACCAGAATGACCCGCAAAATACTTGCGTTTACAGTGGGCAAATGTGCATTTCCTATTCTAGAGATCTCTATTAGCTGTTGAAGCATCCTCCATCATGATCGTGTGTAATGTCTGCCAGCATGAAACCACTCATGTGCACGGATGGTCAGTCGCCAGCGACGCGCTGCTATACCGAAGCGTTTGACATGCCAGAGGTGGTTTTTTGGTGTCCCTTATGGTTCTCGATAGCCGCGGTGGTGTGGCTCTGCATCACTGAGCTCGCGAGTTAGCTTACAAGTTAGCTTTAAGGCGTCAATGGGCATGCGTGCACTTCATACCATGGCAAATCTATGAAAACTTCGTCTGCGAAGTCTTCCAATGCATATACCAAGAGAAACACAGTAAGATTTTTTTTAGCTCATTCCTTTTATTTATTTGCCTTGCCTGCATAAAATGAATGAAAAAACAAATTACTGTCTGCACAACCATCCGACCACAGCACCAACTTACATTCAGCGATGTTGCAGACGGCAAGTCGTCACGGCATCTTGGTTCAGCCCGGCACAAAGCGCGTATTTTGCAGCGAGTGAGTGCATGCCACAAATTTTCATCCCTGTTCGGTTCTCCTCAAGATAAATGCAAAACACCGTGTTGTGCAAACAAGCTAGCTGCCTTTCATTTACCATCGGCGATCGGCGGCTGTAGAGGCCGCCTTCTGTCACTGAAAAGCCATGCGTGGTTGCGTACAATATTTTCTTCTTTAAGTATACCTCCGGCCTTCGCGGTGCAGCAATGAGTGCCTGAGCTATATTGCTTGTATTTGCTGAAGTCAGTTGGGTAAATAAAGCAGCTTTGATATTACTCCTTTACAGTGGAATCCGAAGCACAACCGAACTTGTGGCTGAATATTTCTTCAGTCGCATTGGTCGCGTTCATTTTCTCAGCAAAGAGCAAAAGCGCCGCTGGACGTTTCGCTGCGGCAACTGCAATGCAGTGATACCCTGCCGCCGCTCACAGTCACAACCGAACTGACATCCGCTCCTGGTTTTTTGACCAATCAGGTGTAGCTGCTGTGGCAGATTATGACGCTTTTTATAATGACACAAACTCGGAATACGGCCCCCAGTCTGCTCAGAGGAAACAAGTCGTGCTCCACAGGACGCAAACACAAAGGGCTGGGGAAAGAGCCCAAGTGCAAGCATGTGCGAAGTGCCTTTGAAACAAGGAAAGCAGCTGTTTCGTGGTTCACACCTTTGACATGCACCCACCTCTTATTTTCGTGCTTTTTATGTGTTCACCCATTGAACCCATCACCAAGGTTTTGAGAGGATGGATATCGCCGTCGCGAGCTGGCCTCAGAAAAGCAAAATCAGAACTATGCGGCCTGACTATTTTTCTGAGACAGAGCCCTTCGATCGTTGTACCCATTGTATCACTGGTGGGTGCCCGGCGGCACTGAGGATCGAACCCCGCATCTCCCACATGCGAGACGGATGCTCAACCACTTGGCCACCACTGCAGTTGGAAGAAGTGGGAGTGGTAATTAGGGTACCATCTACTGTAGTAGGTCATAGCTCCAACCGACAATTGCTGTCATGCTAGCGCACATATCTGCATTTGGCCTATTTACACGAATTACCTGACATTTACAAATTTTTTTTCCTCATCCACACGAATGCGCTGTGGAGTACCATATTTACACGATTGCAAGTCAACCTATTTTTCAAAATTTGAAAATCTGAAGTGATATGGTCAACTTAAAATCGAAACCAAAGCATCGAACCATAAATAAAGGCGAGAGAAATGAAATATCAGGCATGCTACAGCGTGGTTGCATTTTTGCTGCATGGCTCCATGACATCACTCTTGGTGCTGGCCTTGAGCAGCTGCTATGTCAACGCGCAGAACCGGCATCCCCACCCCACGCACGGCGGCACATGGTGGCTGTCGATAAGCAGCAAGCCGGCACCTGCCCACTCCCCACATGTGGCCGCAGATTGAGGCTGCTGATAAGCGGTGGCGGCCCGATAGCGCATTCGCATTCTGCTTAATAGGTGTCGTCCAAGTTTTTCTTAACTTACTTTGAACCACGCACTCGGCACTCAAGGGACCGTAAATAGTTGATGGAAGGGCCGCTGCTCCAATCGCGGCGACACCGCCACTTGGAACCGCAGCGGCGCCAGGGAGTGTCGGTAGCCAACGGAAGAGCCGAAGCCACTCATGCGTAGTTTCTCTTTGGCTTTGATGCATTGGCTACTGCCGGCCGCGTTTCACAAGTTTTTATGTAGTGCTTCGTCATTCTTCATTTGTGCTCCGGGTCCGGTAAGCAACTGGTGCTCGTTCATGGCTACATTCAAGATGGCTGTCATTATTTAAGCCGAAGAAACTAACTGTGCGCCGGACCGCAAGTTCAAAGTTCGCAACGGGTGATACAGGTGTGGCAGCTGCAGCGGGGCAAAATCTTCCGCTGTTCCACGCAATATCATGATGTGGCTGTTTGCGAGGTGCGGGATTTCGCTGCATGAAGATGTTAGAATGACGAGCTGTGGGACCGCAGCAGCGATCACGACGGCAGTGCTGGTGAGGACGATGGCGCAAATGTGGACGAGTGGTCCAGTGACTTTACATTTTTGTTTTGGAATGTGCCCACAGGCGTTCCCGCGCGCGGCAGCCGATAGCGGCTGGCGATAAGCAGAGGCCGCAGTATAGCGCTATCACGTTTTATTATTAAAGGCCAAGCCTAAACGACCTCCAAGTTTTTTTGTTTTTTTTCAAAAATGTTATGTGGGGGGGTTGACTTACATATGAGCCGACTTACAATCGTGTAAATAAGGTATTTTATTTCTGAGTATTCAGTGAAGTATTCCAGACTGAGGGTGCCAGATGTTGCTATTAAGCGCTCCAAGCTGTTTGTCTTCATGGCATGGCTCAACAGTGTCTAAGTCAGTCCAATCAATAGTTGTTGTGCCTGCCATCTGTGTCTGATTCTAGGAGCCCCAGAGCATCCAGCACAATGTTGCACGCTATGGGAGAACATTTAGACTGACTTCTTTTTTCATGCATAAAATGAATGCGCCCACAGAGTACATAATTAAATAGTTTTAGGCGCAAAAAAGGACAAGACACATAGGGTAGGAGACAGGACGAAGCGCCAACTTCCAACTGATTTTATTGCATGCGTGAAACGTACTTAAATAGCTTGTCGTCACATGTGCAGATGGGTCACCTAAAGCTCAAGTACGACTTGATAAGGCGCGCTCCAGGAATTTCTTTTCACAGTTGTACAATACTATCGATGTGTCGCTTACGCACAGGTCACCTTTCTTTTTGATAAAAAACGCTTCTATCAACTCCCTAGCATTAGTATTCCAGCTTTTGCCCAGAATGCGCACATCAGTGAAGCAAGGCTCACAATTGCGGGACGGGCACTTACTAAGGTGCTTAGTTAGATGTGTGCCTTCCTTCTTCTGCTCTACGTTTCTCTCATGTTCCCTCGTTCGCTCATTCAGGCACCTGCCAGTCTGGCCTATGTAGGAGTGCCCGCAAGACAGGGGGATTTCGTAGACCACCCCTTCAGCACATTTTACGAACGGTCTCCTGTGCTTTGTTCCGCAGCCTCGTTCCTTGCTGTTCTCTTTATCAGTACGGGAGCAAAGGCCACCTAGCTTTCTCGGTGCCGAAAAGGCGAGCCGTACACCATGGCGGCTGGCAACTTTTTTCAAATTATGGGCCACACGATGCACGTATGGCACCACCACTGGTCTTACCTCTTCTCGAGGGACCTCTGGTCTAGCTCTACCAGTACCATTCTTTGTCTTGTTTAGGAGACACTCAACCACCGCAGTCACGAGCGAACGGGGGAACCCGGCTGCAAAAAGCCTAGCCAATTGGTTATAAGAACTGTCCCGCATTTTGTGAGGGCATGACTTTTTGAGAGCGGATTCAAGGCAAAGCGAAGCAATCCCGCGTTTAACAAGTTTGGAATGGCAGGAGTCAAAAGGTAGCAGCTGCTTCTTTGCACGCGGAAAGTAAGACCAACAGACCCGATCACCACAGAACTCAATTTTCAAGTCTAAAAACTGTAATGAATCATGAGCAGGTAGTTCGTGTGTGAACTCCAGACCTTTTCCAAAGGCAGATAAAACACAGTCCACCGTTTTCTTAAGGTTGTAAAGACCTTCTTTAGTTAAAACAATCATAAAATCATCAACATACCTAAATACTTTAAAAACCTTGTCAATGGGTAAAACTTGCTGCAGAGCTTGGTCAATATGAGATAGAAAGATGTGACATAGCACCGGTGCCACACAGGACCCAATGCATATGCCTGATTTCTGCAGAAAAAACTGCTGGTCAAAGGTGATAAAAGTAGATTCCAGGTAAAACTGTAATAAGGTTAAAAAGTCATCTATGGAAATACCGGCTGAGTTCTGAAAAGAAATCGGGTCATTTCCCTCAATACATTCCCTAACAGCAGAAAACAAGGGGCCATGAGGGACTGAATAGAACAAATCTACAACATCCACTGAAAAAGCACTCCCAACATCAGGGTTGGTTTCAAAAAATTCACAAATATCATTTGACCGTTTTGTCAAAAAAGGATCATTTACATGCAGCTTGGACAGGTGCTTAGTCAAATACATGCTAAGATTTTTCTGCCACGTGCCTTTTTCGGATACGATAGTTCTAAACGGCATGCTTTGCTTGTGAGTTTTGACAGAAAAGAAAACTTTGAGCGCGCTCTTTTTGCTATCTCTAATCTGGTTAGTAAGGGTGCTCAACCCCAGACCATCACACAAGGCCATCGCGGCCGATTTCACTTTTGTAGATTTCGTTCCAATATCTAAAAAATCTACAAAAGTGAAATCGGCCGCGATGGCCTTGTGTGATGGTCTGGGGTTGAGCACCCTTACTAACCAGATTAGAGATAGCAAAAAGAGCGCGCTCAAAGTTTTCTTTTCTGTCAAAACTCACAAGCAAAGCATGCCGTTTAGAACTATCGTATCCGAAAAAGGCACGTGGCAGAAAAATCTTAGCATGTATTTGACTAAGCGCCTGTCCAAGCTGCATGTAAATGATCCTTTTTTGACAAAACGGTCAAATGATATTTGTGAATTTTTTGAAACCAACCCTGATGTTGGGAGTGCTTTTTCAGTGGATGTTGTAGATTTGTTCTATTCAGTCCCTCATGGCCCCTTGTTTTCTGCTGTTAGGGAATGTATTGAGGGAAATGACCCGATTTCTTTTCAGAACTCAGCCGGTATTTCCATAGATGACTTTTTAACCTTATTACAGTTTTACCTGGAATCTACTTTTATCACCTTTGACCAGCAGTTTTTTCTGCAGAAATCAGGCATATGCATTGGGTCCTGTGTGGCACCGGTGCTATGTCACATCTTTCTATCTCATATTGACCAAGCTCTGCAGCAAGTTTTACCCATTGACAAGGTTTTTAAAGTATTTAGGTATGTTGATGATTTTATGATTGTTTTAACTAAAGAAGGTCTTTACAACCTTAAGAAAACGGTGGACTGTGTTTTATCTGCCTTTGGAAAAGGTCTGGAGTTCACACACGAACTACCTGCTCATGATTCATTACAGTTTTTAGACTTGAAAATTGAGTTCTGTGGTGATCGGGTCTGTTGGTCTTACTTTCCGCGTGCAAAGAAGCAGCTGCTACCTTTTGACTCCTGCCATTCCAAACTTGTTAAACGCGGGATTGCTTCGCTTTGCCTTGAATCCGCTCTCAAAAAGTCATGCCCTCACAAAATGCGGGACAGTTCTTATAACCAATTGGCTAGGCTTTTTGCAGCCGGGTTCCCCCGTTCGCTCGTGACTGCGGTGGTTGAGTGTCTCCTAAACAAGACAAAGAATGGTACTGGTAGAGCTAGACCAGAGGTCCCTCGAGAAGAGGTAAGACCAGTGGTGGTGCCATACGTGCATCGTGTGGCCCATAATTTGAAAAAAGTTGCCAGCCGCCATGGTGTACGGCTCGCCTTTTCGGCACCGAGAAAGCTAGGTGGCCTTTGCTCCCGTACTGATAAAGAGAACAGCAAGGAACGAGGCTGCGGAACAAAGCACAGGAGACCGTTCGTAAAATGTGCTGAAGGGGTGGTCTACGAAATCCCCCTGTCTTGCGGGCACTCCTACATAGGCCAGACTGGCAGGTGCCTGAATGAGCGAACGAGGGAACATGAGAGAAACGTAGAGCAGAAGAAGGAAGGCACACATCTAACTAAGCACCTTAGTAAGTGCCCGTCCCGCAATTGTGAGCCTTGCTTCACTGATGTGCGCATTCTGGGCAAAAGCTGGAATACTAATGCTAGGGAGTTGATAGAAGCGTTTTTTATCAAAAAGAAAGGTGACCTGTGCGTAAGCGACACATCGATAGTATTGTACAACTGTGAAAAGAAATTCCTGGAGCGCGCCTTATCAAGTCGTACTTGAGCTTTAGGTGACCCATCTGCACATGTGACGACAAGCTATTTAAGTACGTTTCACGCATGCAATAAAATCAGTTGGAAGTTGGCGCTTCGTCCTGTCTCCTACCCTATGTGTCTTGTCCTTTTTTGCGCCTAAAACTATTTAATTATGAACCAAAACCAACTAGCCCAGCAGCAAGTGCTCTTAGCCCACAGAGTAACAGCAACGTATTGGCTTAGCATAGCCTGAACCCCCAATACTCCGCTCGTACCTCTGCTGTATTCTTATTTCACGTTCCTGTTCAATATATTAACTCAACATCATTACCTACCAAGGCGCTGGCATAACAGAAAAGAATGTAAGCAACTTCCAGCGGTGAAGTGTGCCACAGAGCACATCAACTGCGATTCAGTGTTCACACAACTTCATAAGCTCCCATGAAATGCAGTTTACAAGGGACTCTCAGAAACAGCGAGTCTGCACGCCTTCCCTTTATGAGCCACTCTCACCAGAAGTGGTAGAACCGGTCCACCTCGTCTCGGCTGGAGTTCTCGTCGCCCAGCGGAGGGACGTCACGCTTGGTCGACCACCTGCACACAAGCCATTGACATTGAACGCATTTGGAAAGTGAGGCTCACTTTCTGAAGACCTGTCGCCTGTGTAGGTTCTCTTTTATGTTTGTGCATAAAGCGTACACTATAAATAATGAATGGCTTCAGCTTTCACTGGTGTTTTTTTTTTAACCTTGCAACAGGCCTTCACTTGCTTGAAACGTCTTCGGTGATCAATCTCTTGATCTTAACTGGCTGTGCACTACAAGTGTTGGTCAAACTTTTCATCTGAAGCATCATCCCTGACCATAAATCGAGTTTCGGTCTAAATTTGCTGTTTTTGCTGTTTTAAAACAATTCTACTTGGTATTTTGAAAAATGGCTTATTGTGTCAGAATGTGATGCGATGTGGAATGTGATGCGATAATTAAATCAAAATGTTAGAAAAAACCCGGAGCTGCCTTTAACATGCAGGAGACTTTTCGTCGAATGCTGCAAATTCTTTGTTTTCAATTTGCAGAACATTAAAATTTCCCACCCCAGGAAATCAGAGACCTTCACAATGCCTTCCTGCCCTGTGCCATCTGTTACGGAACAATTTCTCCTCCTAAAACACTAGCAGTGATGGCGTGACAACTGCCACTACAGAAATCTTCCGGAGAAGACAAAAAAATTTACCGAGTGCTTCCTTCAGATTGGAACAAGAAAGACATTTCCTTAGAATACTGCTCATATCAAGCCTGACTATTTGGAGCTCTCGCCGCTCCTTTTTATTTATTTTGTTTATCTTATCTTGACAAAGCACAAAGCCACAGAGGCATCGAGCCTACAAAAAATTAGATGTGGTTTAATTACTGTTGAACTAGTTTAGAGAGCTGAAGCTATGGTGTATCGGGCAACTAGATGCGGCTTGGCGTCTGCAAAGTTGAGTACATTTCGGACAACTGCCAGCACTGAAGCTCGTCGAAGTGACTGTGTCTTCATTTCCGTCCATGTTGCCACCGTCTGTAGTGACAGCAGCATCAGCAAGCGCCTTTAGAACGCGCGTGATAAGTCACGTGCTTTATATTGCATTATACCGTATATGACATCATCCGTTCACTCATCAATATTTTTACATTTCACTAAATTCTTTCTCAGGGCCAATCCTAAGGTCACGTCACATGTTTAGCACTTGTAGTTATCCGTTGATATAGCAACATACATATCAAATTATAAATCATGGTAATTAATCTAATTACTATTGCTTAATTAGGCTAAACTTCCTCTTTCCAGACATATTACATGTGGACATTCATATGTTTACTACTAATCATGGTTATTACTATAATATGATGTCACCATGGTTAACCACTCTAACTAGTACACGCCTATATACTATCTTAGTCTAGCGATCCAGCGGAGGTATGCCACGGCGAAGCGTGGAGCTCGGTGCAGCAGTGAAACTTTGGTTCAGACTGGCGTAGTAGAGCTTTCGCTTTTAAAAATTGGATCCCCCCCCCGCCACCCTACTGAGAATGTCCTGGCGCTGTTCCTGACTAGCTTCACTTCAGACTCACTTCAAGCTTGACAGCCATGGCCAACAGAACGACAAACTTAACCACCAGCACAATGTGACACCTCCCATGGCACAGTGTCTCACCTGGCGTTTGTCTCGAAGACTGGCCTAAACGTGGTGAAGAAGTTGTTTCGTGACTCAGCACAGTTGGTCGGGATGTCATCATCAAATTCGGGGTCCACACTGTCGTAGGAACGCCGTCGCACCGGATTACCCAATATTTCATATGCTGTGAGGAGGGAAGGATAAAAGCTGGCATTAAGATTAAGCCTGCTGGTCCAGTGTCGCTCACACGCCACCCCATACGTGATTATGATTATGATTATGGATTTTTATGGCGCAAGGGCATCTACGGCCAAAGAGCGCCATGACACAAGGTATTTTTCTTTTTCTCAAGGTGGGGTCAAGGACTCGTTTTCCAAGCATTTCACCCTAAATAAGCCGAGCACCAGACCAGGGGAAAGCTTGTACCCATTGTATCACCGGTGGGTACCCGGCGGCACTGGGGATCGAACCCCGCACCTCCCGCATGCGAGGCGGATGCTCAACAACTTGGCCACCGCTGCGGTCGCCACCCCATACGTGAAGTTATACATAGACAAGAGCATTTCTTTAGTACCTCACCTCATTCACATATAGTTGTTGCCTGCTATCACTGACTGCCACCTTCATGATTCCTAAAGCCGGCTGTCATACAACCCTTACCAGTAAAATGGCAACACAGGCAAGCTGGTAATTCATGATGCAACAAACAGCATCAAAAATGACAATTATACTACAGGAGAAAGCAAACCACTACAAGCACTGACTGCAAGCGAGCTTATATGGCTAGCAACCACGCACAGAATGAAAAGGAATGGTGTGGTCATCTGGGCAACGATAATAATCATATGGAAGTTACTGCCTAAGAAAACATAACTATATCTCATCCTCGGCCACATGCTTTTCTCTTTTCCAGCTTGTGCTATGAACAGGAGGGCAACATGATTCTAAACCCTAGCTATCTTTGCTGCCACAACAATCTCAGGTACCAGATGCTGGTGACGCCATTGTACAACTTTACCTCAGCTTAATTCCCCAGAAAAACCACATTCCTAGCAGTGTGGCCCCAGGGAACTGCTAGCAGCAAACACACTGTGAATCTTACCATGCTGCTTGAATCAGTTCTTCACACAGGAGCAAGTCTGGCCCACATGACAGTTCTCATAGCTTAGTGGAAGAAAATAAACTAAATTTTGCATGCAATCAACAAACCTCTTCATGTGACCTTTCATGCACAGAAAGCACTAACTGTTCTGTTTTTGAACTGTTTATTGTAAGCCCCTTCTCATCTGGTGCCACCTAAATGTTAGCCAGCAGCCCTCCGCAATCTTTAGTTGTCACAGAAAGTGTGCCACCTCCTTCCCCAGAGGCCACTTCCACTTGCCAAAAAAGCATCTGTACTAGGCCTGCATGAATAGTGTTTTTGGGTTTGAAGCAAATAGTAATTTTCTTCAAATAATAAACCAAAGGTGGAGAAATGAGCCTGACAGTAACTGAGGTGTGCAAGTTTTATTAAAACAACAGTTAAAAAGATTAAGGTGGTTTTAAAAACACTTTCAGTAAAATAAGACTGGCAGTACCGTTCACATGTACCGGCAACTATTTATTTTTTCAATGGTAGAGCCACTGCCAGCATAGTGGCCGCTGAAAATGTTTTAAGAACTGATGGAAAAGCAGATCAAACCGTGTAAGAAATGGTGAATCATCACAGAAGTAAAAAATTATGACATCTGGAGTATCTTCCAGCAATAACAACCCTCTGCATGGCATTCAGTCCTGTTAACAGACTAGATATCCCCCCCATGCAACTACATGAACAGCTGCTAAGTTTTAACGCAGCATGGTGCTACTGTCAGCTCTGAAGTGACTTTCTTAACCAATTAAAACATAAATTCCTGCCAAAACCACGAGCACTGCACCCACTGTAATCATGAGAGACTAAGATCTACATGAATGTGCTAATAATGTTATACTCCTCTCCAAAAGTACACCGGACAGGATGGTGTATAACTGATGCCATCTTTTCGTGCTTTCCATCAGTCGAATCAGATGACAACTCAAAAATTCAAGTGGCCCTGAAATCTCTGGTAGGAAAGTTAAACCTCACTAAAACTAATCAAGTACTGCTATCTATGAAGAACATGTAGCGGCATTCCCATCCGTGCTTGAATGGTGTAAACACTCTTCCACCGATCCTGAATGCACCAAGAACAGCTCTACTGTGAAGGCTGGCTGAAATGTATCATTGCAACTGAAGCCATGTATGGCACGGATCAGGCAGCTTTAGTCGAGTGGAGAGCTACACTATGCAAAGCCTTGACTGCTACTGGACACCTAAGTGTTGTAGTCTCAAAAGTTTTGTTATCCTTATCAGCGGCAATCAGAACTATTGCGTCCAGGTTTCTCGTTTACAGGTGCTGAAGGAAATAAAGGAAGACCACAATGCCGAGAAGCCACTCACCCCGTGTGATGCATGAGAAGTAGTCATGGTCGAGGTCTCTGACCTGCTCGCCCGCTGTCTTCCGCTTGTCCGGGTGGTGCAGGAGCACCTTGCGGCGATCTGTGGCCCCACCACCCAGTCACATCGCTTTTACCCCTCGGGACGATTTAACGTGCAAATAGATGAAACCAACCAAGGGAACAGCAAAACAAAAACCCTGTCACTAATAATTCAGCATATTTCAAGTGAGAGGCACTTAGCGTTAGTGTCATTTTCCAACAAGTGAAACTGAAGTTGTAATGCTAAAAGTTCCCTCTATTGCTAACAGTGAGCATCCAAAACATAAATAACAAATTCTGCCATTTTTCTCTTCTAGATTACTAGGTGCTAGCTTAACACTTGTTGCTACACTTCCAGGCATCTCAGAAAGGTGCGGGAACATTCCTTACAGGCCTTCTTGATGTCATGGTCACTTGCGGCATACCGCTTGGTCTGCAGGCCCAATACCCGGTAGTGGTCCTGGCTCTGCGCACAGCAACACGGGCAAGAAGCACAATTCACACCACTGCCACTTTTGCGAAGAATTTTGCAATCAGGTGGTGTTTTGTTGAAGCACAAATGAATGCGTATTAAAATCTCCCGTTTCATGACCTCCATGTAATTTCTACACGGACTTTTGTGTATGTGACGTCATAGTTTGTATGCTTATTGATAATCACTTTGCGTTTGTTGAACGACAAAATTTTGAGCTTCTTCTCTGTCATTTCACACACATAATTATCCAAACTGTCACTTACAGTCCTCAGTTCAGCCAATCAAACCACACGTGGCTGGTTTTGTGACAGTATCCATCACATCATAGTTCGGCCGCCGTGAAGTAAGAGATAATCTCGTGTATGGGCCACATTCCCCGTTTTGGACTAGACAATTGTGAAAAAACGTCAGATTATAAGCTTTTTCTCAGTTCGTGCAAAGGCCACTCCTCAAAAGATTTACACCTGAATTTTAAGAAAAATGCGTCTGTTACAAGCGTTTATAGAGTAGTTCATTCAAAATTCAGTTTCAGTTTGGTTTTTCGGTTTTTGCTGTTTTAAAATTACTTCTACTTAGTATTTTGAAAAACTTTTTTTTTTGTGCCAGAGGGAGGGGACTTTAAGGAATGTGATGAGACTATCAACTTAAATTCTGCCATTTCACGTTTTTTTTTTCGTACAATAAATAATGCAACGGGGCTTAGGTTAACGCTAAGGCGGCGGCGAAACCACGGCGGCAACCGAGTCTCTCGTCTCTTCAGGTCAGCAGGCGCTCGGTCTGAGTGATGGCAGTGTGGCTACTTCTTCTTTGCTTCAGTAAATATAGGATGATGTCCTTCGTCTTCACAATGGTCCCGGGGAGAAAAGGAGCCATCCTGGCGACTCAGGGTGCCGACAACAGAACCGGGTCATAGTATGGCTTGAGTCGTTGGACATGTACAGTCTCGCGACCACGTCGGCGAAGATTAGAAGATGGTGTGAAGAGCTCAATAAGGTAGTTCACGGAGGATGTGCGCTTCAGGACGTGGTAGGGGCCACGGTATTTCGAAAGAAGTTTCTTTGAGAGGCCAGGAGCAGTGGAAGGAATCCACAGCCAGACGAGTGAACCGGGTGGGAAATCCGGATCATGCTGACCGTCGTCACGGCGATGTTTTTTGCGCCCCTGAGTGTCTGCCGTGAGCGACCGTGCAATCTGGCGGCAGTCATCGGCGTGCTGGGCACCTTCAGAAACAGTTGTGCACTCAGATGAGGCAGGGTGGTATGGGAGAACTGTGTCGATGGGAGCGGATGGATGCTGGCCGTAGAGCAGAAAAAATGGGGAGAAACCGGCGGTGGACTGAGTAGCAGTGTTGTAGGCGTACGTAATATAGGGCAGAACGAGGACCCAGTTCGTGTGGTTGGCAGTAACGTACATCGCCAGCATGTCGTCCAGAGTGCGATTAAATCGTTCAGTTAGACCATTTGTTTGCGGATGATAGGCTGTACAAGTCCGATGAATTATATTCCACTTGGCGAGTAGAGCTTTAACGACATCAGACAAGAATACGCATCCTCTGTCACTGAGTTGTTCACGAGGATCACCGTGGCGAAGTATAAAGCGCTGCAAAATGAAGGACGCTACTTCACGAGCTGTAGCAGCCGGGAGCGCGGCAATTTCTGCATACCGGGCCAAGTGGTTAATGTCAACAATGACCCAGTGGCTGCCAGCAGCGATGTACGGCAGAGGACCGTATATATATATATATATATATATATATATATCGATGCCAACACGGTTGAAGGGGCGAGGAGGACAATGCAGTGGCTGCAGAAACGAATAGAGCCATCTTTCTTCTTCACGAGGACCACGGGCGAAGCCCAGGGACTGTGTGAGGCCTGGATCACGCCGCTCTGAACCATGGTGTCAACTTGGTCTTGAATAACTTGGCGCTCACTGGCGGAGACACGATATGGCCGCTGACGCAGAGGTGCGTGGTCATCGGTGTCGATATGGTGGGCGACAGTCGACGTGCGGGTCAAAGCGGGTTGGTGTGAATCGAAGGAGGAACGAAATTGATGAAGCAGCGCGAGCAGTTGAGTGCGTTGAGGTGCAGGAAGTGAGGCGTCGATGGAGGAATGGAAAACGTCTGGAGACGACGTGTTGAGTGCAGGAACCGGCAAACTGAGGGCATCGAGGTCGAGGGATGGCGAATCGTCATTTTCATCGCGATAGAGAATGAAGCCAATGATTTGCACGGTACTGAGGCACTCACCGCGACGCACAGCGGAAGCATATGTAAATGGATTGGTCACAAACTACGCGCTAAGGCCAGCTGACAGAGTGAGGACGGCGTAAGGTATGGACAGGTACTTGCGGCACAGAAAGAGGGGTGATGGTGTAAAAAGTATGTTGCCGTCGTGAACAAGGTCAGAAGTGAGGGGCACAAGAACAGAAGAAAAGGCAGGCAGTTCAGTGTCTTCGGCAACAACGGCTTTGTCAGGAGCAGCAGAAGGGGCATCGGGCGGGGAGGAACCGCTGAGCGCAAAGAACTCGAGTTCAGCACGAGCACAATCGATGCCTGCGTTATGGCGTGACAGGAAGTCCCAACCAAGATGATTGTATGAGAACAGGTTGACAAAATGACGAATTCAATCAAGTAGAGGATTTTCTGAATAACGACGCGAGCCATACACGTCGCTAACGGCGCAATAGCCTGCGCGCTTGCGGTGCGCAGCGAGAATCCAGAAAGTGGGGTCGTCACTTTTCGCAAGGAGCAGCAAAAGGAGGCGGCCATGGCAGAAACAGCAGCACCGGTGTCGACAAGCACCAGAACAGAAACACCCTCTACGGAAACGGCGATCAGATTGGCGGGACATAATTGAGGCCTTGGACATTTCGCTGGTGGCACAGTTCTCGCCTCAGGAACTGCAGTGTCTAGTTTTCCTCTTGCGAAAGACTCGGGCAACTTCCTCAAGCACAATATCTTTGATGTGCGCCAACAGTTGCGAGTGGTCGGGTGCAGTCGACAGGCCGGCAAGCGACTCGACAGGCACTGCTGTATGCTGGCGAGTGATGAGCCTCTGCTTGCGCAGCTCGTCGTAGCTCTGGCAGAGACTGACGACTTCGGCAACGATGCGGAGATCTCGCGACAGCAGCATCTGAAAGGCGTCATCCTCGATGCCTTTCAGAATATGCTTCATCTTGTCCGCCTCGGACATCTGGGCATTGACGCGCAAGCATAGGTTGACCACGTCTTCAATGTAGCTGGTGAACATCTCACCCGACTGCTGAAAGCGCTCGCACAAGCGGTGTTCGGTGTGTAGCTTGTGCACAGCAGGACGTCCGAACATTTCGGTGAGGTTCGCCTTGAAAGCAGTCCACGTGGAGAAGTCTGCATCGTGGTTTCGAAACCACAGGTTGGCAACGCCGGTCAAATAAAAGATGACGTTGTTCAACTTGGTGGTATCGTCCCGCTTGTTATATGTGCTCACCCGCTCGTATGATGTGCGCCAGTCTTCAGTGTCATGGTCGTCAGTACCGCTGAAGAATGCGGGGTCCCGCTGCCGGAGGGAGCCGGAACAGAGGACTGGTGAGCCAACCTGCACGGCTCGGTGGTGGGCGGGTTCGGGCATAGCGGGGGTCGGTAGCGTGTGGTTGCGCAGGTCCAGGGCGGTACGAGGATGCTAAACCGAACCTCCACCAAATGTAACGGTGGCTTAGATTAACGCTCAGGCGGCGGCGACCAAGTCTCTCGTCTGTTCAGGTCAGCAGGCGCTCGGTCTGAGCGATGGCAGTGCGGCTACTTCTTCTTATTCTTCTTTGCCTCAGTAAATATAAGATGATGTCCGGCTGCTTCACAACAAATAAAATATGTCCATATTTGCGTTTTTCTTGCATTAAATGATTACTGAGGACAACTCCATGCAATTTTTGTTCTTTAACAACGGCGAACCAACGTTTCGAAGAACCCGTGAGCTGAGCACCATGGCAGCCCTCCGCCTCCTACCTCCCGTGCATGTGGAATGTCCTGTCTATGGTTTTATGAGCTGCGCCCTGCCACCATGAGCCTGCATGCTCGCTGTACGAGTTTTCATGTATTTCAGAGTAAAGCTTGTGTTTACAAAGTGTGATCGTACTTTGAGTTCGCGAGGCTACTTCGTGGCAGAGCCACTCAAAGGGCACCCTGCCCACGCGTGCACGAATTTACTTTCCATAGCGGTTTCGTCGTAGGTGCAGAGAACACACTCAGCCCCTTAAAACTGCTACAGTTCTCAGAACCAAATCGTTTTATGTCTCTTTTTGGATAAGCTGACGTTTGTTTGGATTGAAGTATTTTCCCAGCACTGGTGTCAAACCGGTGACGCCAGGACACAAGGACACTCTGTGAAAACCGTTCAGTACTGAATGGAAATGAACCCTAGCCTCTTGGTTCTGCAGGCAGAAAACTATTGTCATCACCACAATTTGCTTGCGAAAAAGGCTGATGGTGGCGACACCTGTAGTTCTTTTTCTGACCTTTTCCAGCTTATAAAAGCTAAGCTCCCTTCTCAGTGAAAGTAGTCTCTTTGTAATTAAAATGTGGCAATCGAACAATGCAGCCCAACTTCAGTTTGTCCCCGGTGTCCTGCCTTGAGAGTAGCAGTTGTTGGTGAATGCTGTCTGTGCACTTCTGTGAGCCACCAAATTGGCTCAGTGGTTATGGTGCTCGACTGCTGATTCAAAAGACACGGGTTCGATCCCGGCCATGGTGGTCGCATTTCGGTGGAGGTGAAATACTAGAGGCTAAGGGCGTCTACAGAACATTTTACGGGGGGGGTGGGCACCTGATGGTCGGAGATGGGGGAGGTGGTAGGTTAGCCCCAAAAAGGCACTATCTGTGGTCAGAACTATGCACATGAAACAAAAATTAGAAACAGCATATTAGTGCTAGGCTTGGAGAACATACATTGAATTTTATTAATAAACAAAAATATAAACTTAGTAAGTAACATGTGAAAAGTTACTATCACTTCATGAAGAAGAACGGTCAGTATTGCTGAGTATTCTCGAACTGCAGGCGATCAAAGCTCGGTGCAATTAGACCTCAATTTAAAGGACCGCGCGTGCGGTATCACATCTATAACGCTATAATGCATAACATTCATCATACAAAGCCCATCCAGCTTATCATTTGTCATTGTTGGGCGTACTCAGGTTTTCACTCGCCTCACTGTATTGAAGGAGTGTGCGACAGTGCAAGTGGCAAGGCCAGAGCCACCTCAATGGCTTTTACTACAGTGGGGAAGAATGCCTTGGCCTCAAGCAGAAGTTCAGAGTACGTTTTCTAATGAGTCCCCAGATTTGCTTTTCCACATCTCATACGAAGAGATACCCGCTTCCTTGAAGTTTTTGACATAGTAAAAGCCTTGGAGTTCTTCAGCGAGGGAAACAAACTCAACGTGGCTCGAATACTTTACTTTTGCTGGACGCAACTTGAGAAGTTTGTCTTCGCATTGCTTTCAGAAAAGCGGTGAGCCAAAGAGGCAGTGAGAGAGTCCAAGTAGGGCACATATATTACCACGCGATAGTATGCCTCCGGTGACTGAACCCCGTAGCTGCCTTCAGTAACTGAACCCCGTAGCTGCGTCGGTGGGCCTGACGAGAAGCTTGTCTTGGTACAGATATCAACACAATAAGCGAGTGGCTGCTTCACTTGCAGTGTTCATGATGTCATAGATCTGCTCTTCAGCGATAGTCCGGTGGCCGCGAAAAATATTCTACACATCAGTGATGTGGTCGTGTACAGAATGGACGTCCATAGATACACTTCACAGAACGTTCATAACTGGTTCCAGTCGTGCGCTGTACTTCGCTACAACATGCAAGCAAACGATGAAAGATGAGCTTGTTGGTGCACAATAGAGGATATGAGCTTGTTGCCTAGTTGCAGCTTTCGTGCTTGATTCCATTGACACGAGCTCCTCAGGTGCTTCGACTATGGCCATGTAATGCCGAGAGAAGATTTTAATTGAGCTGTATTTTGTGACCATCTATTTTTACACAGCATCAGAATGTTGGGCACCAATTTCCTTCGGAGCATGCTCTCACGGTAGAAGTTTATGGTTTGTTTGATGATCCCTATTGCGTTTCAAATTTCAGAGACCTCATTTCAATCGTTGATCATGAGATTCAGTTTGTGACTTGCGCAGTGGAAGAATAGTGCCTTTGGAAGCTCTTTCTGTATTATTCTGTTCACTCTAACTTCTTTTCTAGCCATTGTAGAGCATCCAATGTACCCCTGTTCAATGAGGTTTGAAAGAATCAGCCCAGCATCCGTTAAAAACTTCAAGATTGCAGCAGCGATGAAAGCAGAGTTCAGTAGCTCCAGGTCTACAAATCCCAAAAACTGCTCTCAAACGCAAACTTCAGTTCCTGTCTTGTCAATGAAGTGAATGCCTATAGACACCTGCTCTGTTCCTGCAATTTCGCGTGCAAGGACGGAAAAAGAAACGCTGCATTAGCTCCGGTTACTATTTGCTCTTTCAGGGTGTTGCCACAGATTGTTATGATTTCGTTCTGGACGCGGACAGAAGTGCACTTAGCATTGCCAGCAGAAAAAGCGAAGTGTTTCTGAAGTCGAGTATCTTCAGCTTCTATACAAAAGTCAAGGAGATCATTGAAGACTCCACTGTCAGACTGCTCCCCGTGAATTGGCAAGTCATGCGTTGCACGAAAGATAATGGTGTAAACAATAGGAAATAGTGTCTTGCAGTTCCTCTGACCTTGCTCACGTAGTGCTCTGCTTAGCTGCTGTACAACGGGTAGTTGCTTGCCAGTCATCACATCCACAAAGTTCTGCGATGCAGCCATTGCCTCCTGGTGCCATTGGGATTTCACGTGATCCCTCCACACCTCGTGCATTTTTTTGTAGTTGCTGAAAGCGCGCACGATAAAACTCCCTTGCGTACCGGTGAACATTCGGAAGAAAAGTAACGCAAAAATGACAAAAGGCACCTTTCACTGTCACTGAGTATGCAAGCCAAGGAGCATAATCTGCCAGCCACTCGTAGCGAAAAGTTCTCTTGTCAGGTGTTACATCTTTCTTAAAGTCGTATGTAACATTTGGCAACCATGGGTAAATAAAAAAGGCGTAACAGTCAGGGAATGCTTGTGAGTTCAGCGTTGCCTAGAAACTCTCCCAAATCACATTCTTGAGACGGGTTAGTTGCTTTCTCACTGTTGTCATCGCAATTCAGTCCCAAGCAAGGAGAAAGGGAATCATCATGGCTTACTACGTCATGGGAGCTCACTGTTGGTGGAGTGCCTTCTATGGAGTCGATGACCTCAGCTGCTGTCCGCTGATGAAAGCTTGTATTATTCTGGTCAAATGCTGCAGCGTTGCCACGTGACACACTAAAATCTTCGGCCGGGCAGCCGGATAAAACTCCATCAGACACCCGCTGACGCTTGCAGAAGGTTCAGATGTCCATCATCTGGGACCACTCGAGGCAAAGCTGACTGGGGAGTTCCACGGGTTTGACCGCACAGTCGGGCAACCCCACACACAGTGCTTGCCGCAGTGGGGTGATAGGGTATAGGGAGCCTCGATGTAGCGTGTGCCGTCGGCGGCGCTGGCATCAGGATAGCGGGGAAGGAGGATGAGGCAGCGCTTGAGTTTTCGTGGCCAGTCCAGAATGCAAAAAAAAAATTGCCCCAGTGCATTTTCTATGAGCGGCACACCCCAATGTAATGGACTGCTCCACTAAAAGAAACTCCCCCACTTTCTCCTCCGCCTTGGTGCAGAAGGAATCTTTTCTCTTTCTTTGCGTGGTTACGGCATGCAAGCTTCCCCGGCGCGCCCACTGTCTCCATGTGCATGGTCAGGTGCTCGTCGCACGCACGTTGTTGAGTGTCATGGTCTGCAGTGGTGCCCCGCAAGAGAAATCAGGAGGAGACTGGGAAGGAGACTCAGGGAAAACAAGGTATTTTTATTTACACTTATTTACATCATGGAGCAAATGACAGACTTTACAAGGTAAAAAATTATGAGGGAAGTCCTTCCATTGAGGCAGACAGGCGCTCTTTTATAGCGTTTTCACCGCCGGTTCCGGCTCTTTCCTGCCAAGCAGCAGGTTTCGTGGGCGCGGCCCTTGGGCAGAATCGTGGACGCATATCCGAATGCTAGAGCTCCGAACCTTCCATTTTCTTTTTCTGGTAGGTTCCCGTAACCATCTCGAGCTTCCAGGAGGGGCAGTAGCATGGGCGGACAGTGAAGCAAGAAAGAGGAGTGGGTGACATGGGGTCCCCAAACTGGACAGACTTTGTATGTCACGGGGTGTGCTGCTTGTTGAATGGGCTGATCTGGGATGGGCTCTCTTGGCTGTTTTGGTGGAATTCCGCAGAAGTAGGACTCCGGAACATTAGAGAAAGCAAGCAAGCCTTTTTTCGTAGAAGCAGTACCCAGTGACTCTGCAGTCAACGGTGAAGTGGCTAATTAGTCTTTGCGGGCACCAACGCAACCCGGATGAAAGAAAGAAGAGTCCTCTGGTTAATTCCTGAAACTGGAGGTCAATGCTCTTTCAAAACAATGTGCACTTTTGTGCTGAGCACGGCTTGGCTGGTGTCGTGTGCACTTTTGTGCTGAGCACGGCTTGGCTGGTGTCGTTCTAGAATTTCCATGGTTTTGTACCTTTTAAGGTTGGCTCTCACAGACCAGATTCAATTGTTATAACCGTTTATGTGCTATGACAGCATTGTTATAAGCAGTTTATTTTACCATAGCACACAAGGTGAAGCTGACGGTGCAGTGGTTGTTCATTGTTATATCCGATATATTGTTCTATCCAGTATTGCTACAAGTGGGTTTGACAGTAAATGTGACACCAACAGAAATTCTGTTAGCATACAATTGCATAATCGTTTCCCACGATGTGACGACTCTTCTGTGGACCAAACACAATGACAGCTTCGTTAGCAGCAGTGTCTAAATCATAGTGTGTAAAGTGCAAAGTTGGCTCGCAATCCTGAAGGGCGTTTCATATGCATATGCGGGACCTAAGTGTGCTAATCAAGCTATATAGTTGTTTTCAGCTAGTGAAAAAAAAATATCCGAAATTTCAGGGAGGGAGGTAGCCGCCCCCCGTTGGCCCCCCTTCTGGACGCCCTTGCTAGGGCCCCGTGTACTGTGTGATGTCAGTGCACATTAAAGAATCCCAGGTGGTTGAAATCATTGGGAGCCTGAGCAACTTCAAGACATTAAACCACATCATCGACTTGGTTGAACCCAAAAAATTTTCGGTGCTCTTGGTAAACTGTAGAAGCATCAAAAATAAGACGGACGCTTTTTCCTCTATGGTTGCAACAGTGCAGCTGCACATTGTACTAGGCACCGAGTCCTGGTTAGACAAGAGTATTATGAATAGCGAAGCATTCCCACCGGGGTTTACTGTCTACCGTAAAGATAGACATCGGCATGGCGGAGGCGTCTTTATTTTAATATCAAACGACCTGCCTAGTGAGGAACTTCAATTTGACAGTGTTGCGGAATCCATGTGGTGTCGAGTGAGCCTCCCAAAGGGGAATAGACTAGTATTTGAATCCTTCTACCATCGACCTGATAATAATGAAACTCCAATTCATAACCTTGCTGACATTTTATCAGTCCTCTGATACAGTTTTTCTGGGCGACGATTTTAATCTCCCGGAGATAACATGAACTTCCGAAGGTGCAATAACTAATAAAGCATGAATTAATACAACTTTTCGTGAACTGATTACATTAAATAATTTAACCCAATATGTATTGGTTCCCACTAGACAACAGGCTACATTAGATCTTGTACTTTGTAACGACCCCACCGTTGTGACCAAAGTGTCTACGCAACCTAGCCTTAGTGATCATGACGCGGTGATTACGAACTTAAACACTTCAGTAGTACTGATTCGTCTGCAACTCCTACGGCAGGTATGCATATATGAGAACGGTGATTTTGACGCCATCCAGGCAGAATTAGTATCGTACTTGCCAATCTTTCAGCGTCTCTCAGAAAGTAGTGACGCTGAGCATTCATGGTCCGCGTTTCGCATGAGAGTATTGGAACTCCTAGAGAAATATGTCCCTAAAAAATTCCTGCGGCTAAGAAAAAAACATAAACCATGGTTTAATTCGGATGTACGTAGGTTGATACGGAAAGCTAGAAGCGCGTACAAAAAGTGCTCTAAATGTAACACTTCCCTCAGCCGCCAACAATTAAAGGCTGCGAACCGGATGGTAAAGCTAGGTATCAAGAAAGCGAACCGCTTATTTTTTGCCCGGTTAAACACAGATCTGAAACAAAACCCTAAAGCCTTCTGGAAATATGTAAGGACAAGTAGAACCGATGACACTTCCATTCCCGCACTAAAATCGAATGATAACACTATAAAGACAGACACGCTGAAAAGGTTAAAATGTTTAATCAGTTGTTTAAATCAGTGTTTTCTAAGGGACTGATGCCTGCCACAACTGCATCACTCCCTCCTAACTGTGTCTCTGACCACTGCATGCCTGAAATAAACATCGATGTACATGGTATTGTCTGTCTTTTACGAGAACTGGACCTCTCTATATCTATGGGTCCTGATAGAACTCCATCCGTCATTCTGAAGAAATGTCACAGCATTATAGCACAGCATCTCTGTATCATATTTAGAGCCTCGCTCAAAACCGGGTCGGTTCCACAGGACTGGAAAGTAGCGGCTGTCAATCCGATCTTCAAATCAGGGGACAAGAAACCGGTGGAAAATTATAGGCCTATATCCTTGACTTCAGTTTCGTGTAAAGTTTTTGAGCATATATTGTACAGTCAGTTATTTAAATACATTGAATCCATTAACTTTTTTACTGCTTCACAGCACGGTTTTCGTAATGGGCGCTCATGCAACACGCAATTAGTCGAATTTCAGCACTTTGTAGGTAGATCCCTTGACAAGAATAAACATGTATATGGATTTTTCCTAGATTTCAAGAAAGCGTTTCACACAGTTTCGCATCCCTTGTTAAGTATCAAGTTAACCTCTTTGAATATACATAATAAAACCCATAACTGGATATGTAATTACCTAAACAGTCGTAAACAGTGTGTTGTCCTGAATAGCTGTAGCTCATCATACATAGCCAGAGAACGAATCACTTCTAGACGCCTGTATCTAGAGTCCTTGATGATACAAACCACTCCCGGTACACTAAATCGGACGCAAGGAAATCTGCCTGCTGACTACGCAAGATCATTACGACGCATTTTTGAATAAGATATAAACGCATGCTTTTGCCTGGTTTCACCCATTGTGAACAAGGAAGCCGTAGGGCTTCCGAAACGTCAATACGTTTCTTTAAAATTTTGACTTGGTCAGTGACCCTATGTTTTTATTATGCCTCTACCTGACCAGACGACGTTTCGTCAAACTCTTGACTACATCAACATACGCCATAAGTATGGGCAGCCAGTCATTACAAGCATCCGCCATTTCATTCGTAGTTCGTCAAAACTGGCAGCTTTCCGAACGCATCTGCAATTCAACTTGGCCTGTAAGATTCACCGTGTGACGCCGAGATCCCTTCGTCTGCACAGACCCGTAAGATCTGCCTTTGGACACCAAGTGATCAACAAAGCGGAGCGCCTTCTCGTCCAAGCCCGCATTGAAGAATGCAAACTTACTCTGAAATGCCTTGACAATGATGTGTTCTGTGAAAGGCGCCTCCTAGAATCTTCGGCTCCAGACGTTTTTCACAAGATCCAACTCGTTGCCAACCAAGAAGCCCGCTTGACAAAGGAAAAACACGAGAGGGCCCAGGAATCGAAGCTCGACAAACTTACCTCCGAAAAAAGGGGCATACGGGCGACACCATTGTCTGAGGTACGGAACCTTTCCTCTTACACTCTGACTCCGAGCGAAGCCCAGGTTCTAAGTCACGGACTGAACTTCAACCAAGGAAAGCCACCAGATTCACGAAAAGTGATCTCTGCCGTTAAAAGCGCTGTTCAACTTTTAGACGTTGGTCTCAGGGATGAAGTCCGTACGAAGGCAATAGGGATACTTTCACGTATACGCAAGTCTGACCCTGTGTGCCCTCTGTCCTCAGAAGAGCGGAAGTCACTAGAAAGGCTACGCAGTAACCGCAGGATTGCGATACTACCAGCCGACAAAGGAAACGTCACAGTTATTCTTGACCGTGAGTCTTATAAAGCCAAAATTGAAGATTTGCTTCAGGACCCGGAAACTTACAGCCGCCTACCCAAAGACCCCACTTCTAAAGTCCAGAGGGACCTTCAAAAGCTACTGTCAACGATTTTTCAGTTCCTTCCACCGTCAAAAAGAAGCCTATATTACAAGCTACTCTGCACAAACGGATCGGCGCCAGCTATCTACGGGCTGCCGAAAGTTCATAGGGAAGGTGTTCCGTTGCGTCCTATTGTGGATTTTACAAGGTCTCCACTTCAAAGTTTGTCTCGCTACCTGCACAAGATTTTATCTCCTCTAGTTGGCAAGACCGAGACGCATATACGGAATACAGTGGACTTCATTAACAAAGTGAAGAACGTCGCACTTGAAAGTGGTGAAGTGATGGTTTCCTTCGATGTTTGTTCCCTTTTCACGTGCGTTCCGGTTGACCTGGCTGTGGAAACCTGCAAGCTTCGTTTGAACGAGGACTCGTCTCTTGAAGAGCGCACACCTTTCGACGTACCCAACCTATGTAAGCTTCTTTCCTTTTGCCTTGCCAACACATATTTCTCGTACGGTGGCAATTACTATCGACAGACCTTCGGCACAGCCATGGGAGCATCAATTTCCGTGACGGCGGCTAACCTCACAATGGAAGCCATCGAGACGAAAGCCCTAGAAACATTCGAGCCACGCCCTAAATTATTCGTCAGGTACGTGGATGATTGTTTTTGCATCTTAAAGAAACAATACGTCCAACGGTTCTTAAACCACCTCAACGGCATAGAAGCCTCAATCAAGTTCACTGTGGAAGAGGAGGCGAATGGCTGCATCTCTTTTCTGGACACCCGTGTGACGCGAAAACCCACGAGCCTGGAGTTCACCGTGTACAGAAAGCCTACGCACACAGGCCGTCATCTTGACTTTTATTCTGTCCACCCGATGGCACACAAGCGCTCTGTCGTCTGCTCTTTAGTCGAAAGAGCAATAAACACGTGCTCGAACGAGCAGTCCCTGAAGGAAGGGCTAAAGACTGTTGAAAGGGATTTGGCGAGAAATGGCTATCCAAGAAGTTTTGTGGCAAACACATCTTTTTAAGAAACTACTGGAGCGACCGACACCTTCTGACGTCGCCAATGCTTCTAAGCCAAAACGCGCATCCATCCCCTACATGCCACATATCAGTGAAGCACTTGGTCGGGTATTCCGAAAGTACGGCGTGCAAGTTGCCCACGTTCCAACAAGCAAGCTTAGAAACGAGCTCGTCAATGTGAAAGACCCGCTTCCCCCTGACAGATATCCTGGGGTCGTGTACAAGATTCCGTGTGAAGATTGCGACCGGAATTATATCGGGGAATCCGGAAACTGGTGCAGACGGATCCAGCAGCACAAAAATGACGTGGCGAAAGGACGCAGTGCTGCTAACGCTCTGGCCGAACACGTGCAAGAGACTGGACATGTCATCAATTGGGATGGGGCACGTGTGCTTGCCAGAGAACGAATCACTTCTAGACGCCTGTATCTAGAGTCCTTGATGATACAAACCACTCCCGGTACACTAAATCGGACGCAAGGAAATCTGCCTGCTGACTACGCAAGATCATTACGACGCATTTTTGAATAAGATATAAACGCATGCTTTTGCCTGGTTTCACCCACTGTGAACAAGGAAGCCGTACGGCTTCCGAAACGTCAATACGTTTCTTTAAAATTTTGACTTGGTCAGTGACCCTATGTTTTTATTATAGCCGTATCTTCAGAAGTGCCCCAGGGCAGTGTCCTGGGGTCACTCTTATTCCTGATCTAAATAAATCACATTGTAGATGGCATACAGTCCCCCATAAAACTATTTGTGGATGACTGCGTTGTTTACAGGGAAATAAATTCACCATCAGATGTATCTATCCTGCAAAGCGACCTTGATAAAATAATAAATTGGTGTCAGCGTTGGCAGATGAATCTGAATATTAATAAATGTAATTACGTCCATTTTTCAAATAAAAAATTCAAACTTCGTACACAATACATTGTTGAAAACATAAACATAAAAAGCGTCTCAGAGTGCAAGTACCTTGGTGTTCATTTTATGCAGACTCTTAAATGGAACACACACATCCAGCAGTCAATATCTAAGGCAAGTAAAATGTTCTTCTTCCTTTGTAGAAATTTCAAATCAGCATGAAAATATGTTAAAGAAACACTTTATTTCTTGCACATCAGATCCATCCTCGATTACACCTCCATTATTTGGGACCCATATCAGAAAAACTCCAAAATCAGGCTGCACGTTTTGTACCCAATAATTATAACCCCTTCCAAAGTATCACTGAGATAAAATCACTGCTGGTCTGGGAACCATTAAACATCAGAAGAAGAAATTTGAGAAATTCTTCCACCGTATCTTCTATAATCAAACAGGAATTGATAGCCGCAACTACCTCCTGGAGCCAACTTACGTCTCGACTCGGCATGACCATTCCAGGAAGGTGCATGAATACAATTCTAATACAAACAGTTTTTCTAAATCATTCTTCCCACAAACTGTGAAAGACTGGAACTTGATGCCGGAAGAGTGTTTTTCAGTGTTTGATAATCGCGATTTTTATTGTCGACTGTATTCCTGAGAATCTACTCCTGTCTTACTATTGTTCAAGCTTTCTGTTACCTTTAATAATGTTCACTGATTGTTTTGTTTTACTTTGATTTTAACTTCGCTCAATGTTCTTGTTGCTTTTTCTGCGAAAAGAACACGTTGTTTTCAAACTGTCTCCCCTGCGATAATGCCTTCGAGGCGACGCAGGTATTCTGTAAATAAATAAACCAAACCAAACCTAAGCCATCACCAGCACAAATTTTCACCCTCAAGACATAAAGACTGCTAAATCCAAAAACAAGTTGTTGCCAAATAGCAGTTGCTATTCTTCCATGATTTGCTAGAAACCCCACAGATGAAAATAGGAGGCCCATTAGGACATGACTTGCCCTCAATTGATACTGTGTCAGCCAAAACACACTGAACAAAAGCACAACTCTTCTTCTCCTAAAAGAGGCACCGGCACCTACTAAATCATTAAGGTGTGGCTGAGTTAACAGAAAAGCTAAATTAAATGATGTCACACTGACAGAATTAACAGATGCCAAGTGTATGAGCACCCATCCAATATACTACCAGTAAGCCAGAATCCCTCAAATACATTAACAAGTTTTTTTATGTTTCAATGCAATTGCACAGCATCGTGTGAAAATAAAAGAGCAGCAAAATAGGATAAAAGAGCCACCTTCCACTCCTTGGGGTCCAGACTGAGCAGGTAACGGGTCTCTGCAGGCTCCTCTGCAACACTGTCCCCTTCGCCTTCATCCGATGACTCGGAGCCAACTGATGCCGCCGATGAGACGTGCCGAGTGCGCGAGCTTTGGTACACTGCTTCAAACCACCTGCCTACGGGCTCCACATCCACCTGACTGAGCTCTGCAGCCAGGAACGGAGTATAAGCAAAGCACATTGTTGTCAATAAGCATGACATCAGAATTGGCACCTTCAAGTTTAATTCTGCAATGGTTTTTTGCAGCTGACAGCAAGTGAATCACAAGAGTAGAAAAAGAACTTCCCATGCAGAGATAATTTCACATGTGCACCAGCTGCAATGTGCTCCAACCAGTGGTAAATAACATGTGCAGAGATTCTGCTACGGCAAGGTATACAACTGCCTGAAGCATCAACACTCTTGTAAAGAACCAATGTGCAGTGTAATTCAAAGAACAGTCAACATTATAGAAACCGAGCAGGAACCCAGGGGGCAGCACTCGCAGTGAACAGGCAGCGCCGCCGGTGGACACCGGAGCAGGTGCATTGGGAGAGTCATGGCTTCCTCGGTTGGGTGTGTGCCCGGTCGGGGCGGCCATGGGAAAGTTTTCGGGATCGTTACAGTGAGGTGGCGGTGGTTTGGGCTAATTGGAGTGACATACCAATGGATAAACAGAGCAGGAACATCAAGACACAACATAGAGAGACACGGATGAGCCCTGATTGCATGCTGGGGATCTGTTTCCAAGTAGCAAAGCATGAGAAACAGAGCAGATGACACAAGGAGAAGAATAAGGAGAAGGAGGAGATAAGAAAATACGATGAAAGAAGTAGAAAAATACAAAACAAGATTTTTGGTGAACACCCCCTCCACATGTGGTACAATGCGACATGAACCCAGCCCCGAGCCCGTTGATCGAATGGAACTGCCTGAGAAAGTATACCTAGGCAATTTTATTTTTTATTTATTTATACAGAATACCCCTAAAGGCCCTCGAGACAGTATTACATAGGGGGGGGGGGGGGGGGGGGGCACAGGCAAATGAACAGAATAAAACAAAACCACAAATATAAAACAACAAAAGCAAAAATAAGACACTTCGCATGACACAAGTAAGCAAAAGAATCAAAAGAATGGCAGCGCGGCAAAGAACGAAGATTACTGCAGTATTAAAATTATACAAACAGAACACTAATGCAATGAATCATTTAATAACATACCCTGCAATAACATACCCTGTAAAGGAAGCCATGAAAAAATAACAATGTATGCGAAGAGTTAAGCAGTAGTTATTGAAGACATAAGATTAAAATATTTATCAGGATCAGTGGTGGTTGCGATATGTGAAGGCAGTGTTCCAGTCAGATATTGTGCGTGGTAAGAATGAATGCGCATAGTTAAATGTTCTGCACGTGAAACGCCTAACTTTAAAGGGATGATCGCGGCGGTCAAAAATCAAAGGAGGCAAAGAAAAAAAGTCGTTATGAAGTGATGGATGATGATAAAGTTTATGAAAAAGTGATAGTCGTGCAATTTTGCGGCGGAGACATAAATCCTGGAGACCTGCGCGTTTCTTTAAGGCTGTGATGCTGGTGTTACGTGAATAATCGGAGTAAATAAAACGACCGGCGCGGTTCTGCAATGATTCAATGTTATTAATTACGTAAGATTGGTAAGGGTCCCAAATAGCCGAGGCATATTCGATTTTAGGTCGAATTAGAGTGGTATAGGCATGGGCACGGAGGTGAGGAGGAGCATGCTTTAGGTTATGTTTTAAGAGACCTAATGACCGATTAGCAGATGCAAGCATAAGGTTAATATGGTGGGAATGGAAATGTTGCAAGGAGTACTTAGACAAAGGCTCAGAGAGCAAAAAGAAAAAGCAAAGAATGCTGTGGGGGAAGTGGAGGAGGAAGGAAAGGATGCGAAAGAAGAGGAGGAACAAATGGAGAGGGAGCTTTTCAAAAAAGATGAATGAAAAGAAAATACGAAAAGGTGACGAAAAGCTTGAAAACTTGCATATGACGGCCAGCTACGGTTGGTCGTAGAAAGCGACATTCCTGTCTGTGACAATGACTGAGATAACTCTAGACCTCCATTAGACTTCGGCAGAATTAGTTTGAAAGGCTTCAATTATCTCTGTGGTGGGGCAGCTACCTCTTTTCCTGATGACAGAAGAGCTTTTAAAGGACTGCATGTAGCAGTGGTCTCTGCCAGGAATGTTAATAAGATACACATTGATCATTCTCTCCACATTGTACTTTTATGCTTCCATTTATGCTTCAATGTTTAATTATGTCAGTTTTGTATTTTTATTCCAAGGATCCATATGCTTTTATCTGCTTTTTGTTTGTAGTTTCTTGAATTTTTGGCTTATTTATTTCTTTCTTTTGATTACTTGCCTGTACTGCCCCCCACCCCAAGTAATACCCTCAAATTGAGGGCCATTAGAGGTATTTTGTATAAATAAATAAAAAGTACTGGTGCGCGTAGGTGGTCGCTGACCCGGCATCCTAACTTAACCTTGTATTTACCAATGTTCCAAAACTGGAATATATAAAATTCAATTTTTAATGCAGAAACATTACTAGTCCCATTACGAGAAAAGCCAGCGGCATGTGTGTGTTAGTGTGTGTATTCGCAGATTGTACAGCAAGGTCCTGCGATGACAAGCAAAATAGGGTGACGCCATCAAGCAGCCCTATGACGGACACAGCAAGCCGAGCACCGCCCCTTCAGACAATCCAACACACGTCGTTCGTCAATATATATATTCGCCACTGGCCGACCTTCATGCGGCGCTGGTTTTGCCGACAACATTCATTCAGTTGTCACTCTGGAGGAGCAGTTCTCTGCAGCAAACGCCATGGTACCACTTGATCACCTACATGGTACTGGTGGTCACGCATGCTATCGTGAACACAGTGATCCGTTTGGCCAATATAGGCCAAACTATATTTTAAGGGTTATGGAATAACCAACTGTGTCAGCGCATGCCATCAGATGCGTTCTGTGGTTCCTGGTGCACGCGGTTTCCTTCTGTCAAGCAGGTTAAATGAGAGCAGAAAATGTAGGAACCACACTGCCAAGTAGCTCGATTTCCTCAGGTGGTGAGGAGAATATGAGAGCAGGGCTTTGTAGTGTGCCTTATTTTTCTCTTTTGGGAAGAACGCAATGCAGTGAATCCTGACATTGCCAGCTCACTACCCGTCGGGACGAGAGCCACCCACCGTTCCGTCTTGCTTTACATCGTGTAGCTCGTTTGGGGACGTGAAAAACCTCTTCCGTGGCGAGTTCATGTATGTGCTATTGCATGCAGCAATTAATGTGTGGCAACCGAATGCCACGAATACAATGAAAGAAGGAGGAATATGATGCACTCCAGTGCAGTTTTGCCGAATTTGTGCAGCACGTGCAGGCGTGCATCTCCCAACCGGTCTGCCCTTTCCGTTGTGAGGGACGCGTGCATCGCGCTGGTGTTAACTCCTGCATGTGAACTGAATAGTGAACTTGTTCAAAAATGTTGACATAGACAACACTATGAAAGGTCCACGCATTGTAGCTACACTAACACGTTCAAAGTGTTCTGGATCCACTCGTTGACAAGACAGGTACGAACACATACGATTTCAACAGCAAGGTAAAAGCTGTCAATGCAGAAGACACCTACATGATTGTGTCTTTGGAAGTCTGCTCGCTTTTTACAAGTGCACCTGCTGATCTCAAAGTCAAAGCACACCAGGAACATCTTGAAAAAGATGCTTCATGGCAAGATCAGATGCCTTTCAACACAGTGGAGTTGTGCCAGCTTTTGCATTTCTGTCTATCCAGCAGGCATTTCACATACAACGGCAACTTTTACCAGCAGACTTTTGGCACAGCACTGAGGCAAGCCATCTAGGTCACAATAGTGAACATTATAATAGAATCCATTGAGAGCAAACCTTTGGCCGCTTTCCAGCTGTGATGGAAAATATTACTGAGGAATGTGGACGACTGCTTCTGTGTCCTAGACGAAAAGCACATCTGTCCTTTTTCCCTGAGTGTCTCAACACCATTGAACAATCAGTCAAATTTGCCACTGAAGAACAGACAAACTGCTCTCTTCTGTTCCTAGACACCATAGTAACCACAGGAGGGCGTGGCAGAGGGTGCGGCCACCCCCCAAGTCATCTAAGAAGGGTGCCAAGTCTGCCCCACATACCTTTACTCTGTCAGGCCTGTCCCGTTATTGTTTATTTTATTAGTGGTTTTTGAGGTACGGAAATGGCGCAGTAACTTCCTCACTTCTCAGTGGACACCTCAACCACACTGTAAGGAAAGTGGGGTGGTGGCTCATTGGCTAGGCGTTTGGGTACTGACCCCCAGTACCTGTGTTCAAAACCAACCATGGTGGCCACACTGCAATGGAGGCCAAAAGGCCCCTGTGTGCTTTGTCAATGCATGTTAAGGATCCCTAGGCACGGTCAAAATTATTCCAGAGCGCTCCATTACAGCACCTTTCTCTTTCTTCTCTCACTTCCAGTGTTATGGCAATGTAGGTTTTTCAAGAATACTGGTGGCCGAGGACACGTGACGATGCTTTCCAAGAACCGTTTACTTGACGGGTCACTTTGAGGCAATCTTTTCAGGTTCTCTTTTGCAGTAAAAAAAAGACAGATAAGTTGTATATTTTCTGTGGTTTGGAGAGAATGGGAATTCCTTCAGAAGCACGTTGTTACATTCATGCTTCAGTAGCGCAAGAACTGCCTTCCTATGCCGATGTTATACATGAAAGTAAAAACTACAGCTTAACAATACTTCGTATATTTTGCAATTCCACCACAATGAAATAAATGTTTTATAACCATTTCTCATCTCTGCGCTATGTTTCGAACGTGGGGGCTCGATGGGAAAGGATTGGGGGCGGGAGGGGGGGGGACTGCGGTGAAACTTTGCTTCCTCTAATGGAGAACCCTGCACATGCCTATGATAGTAGCCTTTGCTCCGACTGGCCTTACTTCCTGTGCCTATCGAAAACCTGCTCACTGTGGAAGATACCTGGATTTCAATTCAGTGCACCTAGTCAATCACAATCAAAAGCAGTCAGTGGTTGTAACTCTGACCGGCCATGCCAGCAAACTCTGCTGTGAAGACATTAATCTAAGTGATGAGATGACAAGAAAAAAAGTGATACACAATCAATGCGATTGATGCGGAAAGGCATGCATTACATTGTAACTCCAATTGTGTGGCCGATTTGTGCTGACAAACTGAATTTACTTGCATACATAGTCTTATTTGCATTTTTTTACACTTGGTGGAGTAGCAGGCCAGGGTCGCCTTGCCGCCAGCCAACCTCCCGGCTTTTCCTTTCATTAAGGCCTTTCCTTTCATTAAATTACTTTCTCTCTCTCTCTTTACACTTGACTCCCTTACACCTTCCCTTACTGCCGTCAATGAGACAACCTTTTAAAAGAAGCACGAAAGGAGGCGACCGACACATTGGCAGCGGCAGTGGCACCGAGAGGCACCTGTGCTAAGAATCTGCCCTGTATCATTGCAGGTTAGTGTTCATTTCCTTCCATTGAATATCGCACTTCCTAGTGCTCCTGCTGCTGCCGCTGCTGCTGCCAAGGTGTACTTATTACCTTCAGTTATGAACTGTCTAGGATGTGATGAGCAGATTTCTAAAGAAGAGGCTGTCATTGAGTGTAGTGAGTGAAATGGTACATACCACACAGGAAACAGGAAAATGTGCGGGCATCTCAGACGCCACGTTGAAAGCTAAGGGTGAAGTTTATCGCAAAGCGTGGCGCTGCACTGCCTGCCGACGCGCAAAAACTCATGCAGAAGCAACCGCACTACCGAGCACCGAACCAGACTCACAAGATGTACGACTGTGGTTGCAGGAAATCAGTGCCAAACTTCACCAGTTGTTGCCCTTGACGGAAACTGTTCACAGCATTGAGGAGGCGTTGCATTTCATGAGTGAAAAATTAAACACCCTCTCAGCGCATACAGAACAGCATGAAAAAGACATAAAAGATGTCAAACAAAGGCTACAAAAAGTGGAAAAACAGGACGCAGAAGTAACCAAGCTCAAAGCCGATCTTGATGCTCTTGGATGGCGAAGCCGAAAATTGAACCTTGAATTCCACGGAATTCCAGAAACCAAACAAGTTGATCGAGACAAGTGGTGGCAGAGCAGAAAGGAACTGCAGAAAAGTGACGATAAGATATAAGTGCTGGAAAATTTGACAAAACAGGCCCGCGACCTACTTTTTCATGTAAAGAACTGGGCCAAACAGAACAACTTTAAGTACGCTTGGCACTCAAATGGTCGAATTCTACTCAGAAAGGATGTCGGAGAAACGGCAGTTGTCATCTCAAGTTGCCTTGATCTTGAAAAACTCCATTAATGTCACATACTATGGCAGGCTCCGACACTGACGCCTACCTACTTCCACAATCCTTTGGAAACTGCATCGGAAAACAGTTCCTCAAGTCATTTAAATGCTTTCGCCTTAATGTTCGATCTGTTAACAATAAGGAATCGGATTTAAAAAAGATAGATAAAGAGGAGGAGGGAAAGGCAGGGATGTTAACCAAAAAGGGGTTCCGGTTGGCTACGCTTGCTGTTTGATCAAATAGGGCTACCTTTTGACGTCATTATGCTCATGGAAACGTGGAGCACTGATGGAACAAACGTCTACCGACTTCCGCCCCATGAAACATTCTATTTAAATCGTCCCTTTGGTCGAGGTGGCGGGATATGTATTTTGGTTAGAAAAGACTACGACTGCGAAATACTTTCAGAGTGTTCGGTAATAACAAGTGACTATGAGATCCTGACAATTAAACTACAAAACACAGCACTTGTCGTGTGCTACCGCCCGCCGAATGGTTCAACGTTGCGTTTCTTCAACTAGTTAGATAAACTGTTTAGCTTTATGACTAATAATAACCTGAGTCTCATCCGCGGTGGGGACATGAATATTGATATGATTAAAAATAATAATGCGAAAACCAATTTTGAAGTCCTGTTAAAATGCTAATGGGCTTAGAAATGTAATTAACCTCCTGACAAGAGTAACTACAAATTCACAGTTGCTCATTGACATGTTTCTTACAAATATAAGCCAAGATAAACTTAGGTCGGGAGTACTTTTTTTCGACCTAAGTGACTGCTTACCGATATTCCTTTGCACTAAAGGATATGTACGGAGTAAGCTGTCAAGAACCACGCTAACAGCCCAACATATTACCGAACAAAACATTTCGATATTTTGGAAAAAAATAAAAAAAACTATCCTGGAAGGGAGTTTTAGAAAGTGATGATGTCAACGTAGCTTATGATACGTTTCTTGAAATACTGCAGCCTGTATATGCGGCTAGCTTTCCTGAAGTGCATATTAAACAAAACAGGAAGATTAGAAAGCCTTGGGTCACACCTGAACTTAGAACAAGAATTCATTATAAAAATTACCTTTACAATCTCTTTATAAAAACTAAAGATCTGAATAAATATAAAGATCTTAAAGTCTATCGAAATCGCCTAAATAAGGACTTAGCAATAGCACGTCGTGAACATTTTGCAAATTTTCTGGAATTTAAACCAGGATCCACAGATGTAACATGAAAGAGATTAGCTTCACTATTGAATTATAAGGCATCACCGAATGTGATTCAGAAACTGAATATAGACGGCACCGAACTAACTGGAAAACCACTTGCAGATGCGTTTAATAAATATCTAGTCAATCTTATGGTGCAAGATAGCGTTCAGAACAATATGGAAAACCTTCGATTGAATAGAGAGACAATTTTTCTGCACCCAACAAGCGAGGCTGAAGTGCTTACAGTTATAACGAGCCTAAACAGCAGTAATGCCAGAGATGTCGATGGTCTTAAAATGAAACCTCTTAAATACATTGCTGATCTCCTTGCCTCAGTTATAACACATATCTTCAACCTTGGTATTAATCAAGGTGCTTTTCCCCATAAAATGCAGCTTGCACGGGTAACTGTTGTTCATAAAAAGGGCAACAAGAATGACATGAACAATTATCGGCCTATCTATATCTTACCTATTTTATCTAAAGCCTTCGAGAAAGTGATATTGAGCCGCTTTAGCAAATTTGAAGAAAAACATATGATAATAACTAACTCTTAGTATGGCTTTCGGCGAGGTCTAAGTACCGAATTTTCTCTTCTGACACTAAAGGAACATATTTTAACACATTTCGAGCAAGGTAATTTTATACTTGGAATATTTATAGACTTTTCCAAGGCGTTCGTCCTCATAAATCATAAAATATTAATTCTTAAATGTCAGCGGTATGGTTTTCGTGGCAAAGCCATACATTTAATACAATCTTACTTGGAACATCGAAAACAAATAGTTAAAATAGCTGACTCGGTCACTGAACAACTGGAGGTGCGTAGTGGCGTACCGCAGGGCAGTATTTTGGGTCCTCTCTCCACTTTGTCACCTGCCATTCATGGCAGGTGTTTCTCAGAGGCTTTAGAGAACATCGGACAGTTTTGGCCGACATGTGGTTCTAACACTATAGCACTAAAAAAAATTGACTAGAAGAGAAACGGCTATCCACTTTCCTACATCCGGAAAAGACAAAGAGGAATGCCATTCATGATGGGTGAACAGGGCAACAAAGGAGGGATGACAGCAAGACAAGCACTGACTAGCAACTGAGTTTAATGAAGGACTCACTCAAATCTCAGCTTTACTCAAGGATGCCATCACTGAAGCAGTCTTGTGCTGAGGGAAGTGGAAGTAACGGCAGAAGGAAACCGGAATGAGCCTCTGTCCTGTGTATGCAGTAGGAATAAGCGTGGCGCACGTGTGCATTTTCAGCAAGCACGGCATCCATACTGTATGTCTCAACGAGCACGACACTGGCTGAGCTTGTTAACATGAAGGACCAGCTCCCTCACGGAAAGTTTCCCGACGTCCTTTATGAAACTGCCCACGCCGACTGTTCATCAGTATACACAGGCAAAACGACAGATTTCATGTCATATTTGAGAGAACCCCAGAATGACATGTGAAACCAAGAAGTAACAATGAATGCAATCGCAAGCATGTCATGAAAAGTGGCCATGAGATCAACTGGGACAAAGCCAAGATATCGGCAATGGAAAAGAATGTACCAGCCTACCTAAATCTACAGTCACGTATCATCCAGACAATACCTAACACACCAAAACAGGAACGTTAGCACCTTGTATCCTATTTGAGCCAAATCACTAAAAAAGGTACTAAGTGCTACAAAACCTGGATGCATCCAGATGGTTGCTTAAGTGAGAACAGGACAACCATAGTGCTCTTGAAAAGTCATGTTTTCTTTCTGACCATGGTCAGCGACCTATGAACATCTGCTGTACTTCCTGACCATATGGTATGCCCTCAAACCATCGACTACATCTACCTGCATTAAACCTTTTTATCGTTACAGATACCTGCATGCAATGCAGAACTAGATAACAATGTACTAATGTGCTTTAAATTTAAGGCCTCTTTTTTATGCACCCAGAAACCATTGCTGACTGAGCTATTTGCAAGGCAGAGTTACTGACGCCTGCGTGCTAAATTGAACTGCATGTCCTCCAAAGCACACACCAGCCATAATTAACATGATTATCAGCACGAGGACAGCAAAAAAAAATGTGTTCAGACAGACTGCGAAGCGCACTATGTCCAGAAATGTGGCTTTGTTTCACACATCTCTGCTGCACAAAAGCACAGAACTAGAAGTGACAGCAGGTGCCTCATAGGCATTAAAGTTGCATCAGTCGCACTTTAAGTGACAGGGCCGCCTTCAAATTTCTGCAAAATGTTAATTTCAGAAAACTGATGCCGTAGCTGCAAGTTGCATAGAAGTGCCTCAAGATAGTGCAACAGTACCAAAGGTATTTAGTGTGGCTGCGACTGTACTTGTCAGCTGTGCTGAAAAGGCTTTCACCACGAAAAGCGCTAGCTACAGGTTCCCTAAGCTGCCTCTCACGGGCCGCGTTTCAGCACACAGAACAAGGTTACTCTTTGAGCTCATTCAGTGCCACAGACTGCGCACACAGGAGACACAGTCACAATGAGAAACAAAAACAGACACACGATACATTCGCACACGTTGTATTATCTCGTCTGCGTACCATGCTTGTGCAGCACCAAAACATAATGTCAAACCAACTCACCCAGAAGTCTACTCCTCAGAAATGACAGCTGTCCAAAATGATCAACGGATGCTAGGCGGAGATGGCTGGTCATTTTATATTAATAATAATCAAATTTATTTGCACATACAAAAAAAAATTGACCAGACAGTTACCACTGCGTAACGCAAGATTCAGCGACAGCTGTTAAGGTATTTATATTTTACCACAAGTTGAGGTAGAGAATATGACAGCGACTTCATGTGTGTGTAGTTCTGGAGTGCTCTAATTAGTTTTCCACACATACTCGTTTTTCGACCAGCTCTCCTCTTCTCTAGGCACACAGCACTACTGGCGACCCTCTCATGGGGCAGCTCGTTTTGCGATAGCTATGCTACATTCTCCGCTCTCATAAAGCACTCTCTCCTGCTTCCGTGGTAACCACAATTCGGTTATGCATTTCTACACTCTCGCCATATTATCCTCCTCCTTTCTGGTGGTCCCCGTTGCAAGCACACTCCGGCTAAGCTTTCCTGTGCTCTCTCCATACCCTCCCCTTTTAACGGCAACCATCCTCTAGTTGGGGATTCCTCCTCCTGAGTGATTCTCATGGCAATGCATCCATCGGACACGCAGACTTCTAATACATACTACTACTACTACTATGACGACAACGATGGCGACAACGACGACGCGAGACGCAGTAACAAGTGCTTAACAGCTGTCGCTGTAAAAAAAAAAAAAATGAAATAGTGCGCAAAGCAACGTGCGACAGCAACACGACTAGCAATCTTGAGCCCGCAGTGCAATTCAGTCATTAATTACAGCCAATGCGGGTGATCAATATTGACAAAGAACTTAGCAGGTAAACAGAGGAATGGCCTCAAACGTACTGACAGTCGCTGGCTATCGTCCCACGGGATGGCCGCCACTGGCTGTCGAGCGCAGATCCCCCCAATAACGGATGTCGCTCGAGCAGCACTACACCTTACCGGTAAGTTTCCCGAAGGCCACAGCACCAGAAGTGAGGCCATCAGGCGCCGGTGGGAGCACCACAAGTTGCACCATGACTCTCGGTCACCGCCGGTCGATGGGGGCCAATACAGCGGGAAGGCACGGGTGCTGTCAGCTGCACGGCGTCGTCGATTCCTGCTTCTCAGCGAAGCAGTAGATGATGGTGAAGCTTTATATAAGATTTGAATTTTTCAGACGTAGCAGAACGTAGTGACACAACGTACAGTGAGGACAAAACATGCTACGCTAGATTACACTGTGTGCGGTGACCCACGCCAGTCGCGCTCCATGCTTTGCAAACTGGCCGTCGGCGATTTCGGAACTGGATTGGGTTGATTGGATTGTTATGCTTCAATCCAGTGAGACAAGTAATATCACTATATTTAAAATATTAACGTAAGTGTAAATACAAGGCGTTCACTTTGCATGAAGTTTAATTTACTTATAAGTTACTGCTAGTAATCTTGTAATGGTCGCTTTGTATTTTTTTTTTTTTGCTGGCACGCACACACTTTGGCCAAACTGTCGCTCAAATACGAGACGAGCCAAGCGCTGTCTGCGTTTTCGTGTGCATGATTTGTGGCAGAGTAGTCGTTTCGGATGAAAACACTTATTTTTCTTTCTCGCACGATTTGACAACTGGCATCCACACCAAGTCTCAAGCGCTAAGGTGCCGCGCTTATCAAGCGGTATGGCCATTGTGCTGACATATGACGCCGCAGTCATCTTCGATCGCATCGCCGAGCAGACCTTCACTTTCACGCTGTAAGCGCATCGTAGTTTGCTTTTTGAGTGGCGGCAACCACTGAGCCGAAACCATGAAGAGCCGCTTTAGCACCGTCGACATCCTCGCGATGGTCGCCGAGTTACAGAAGACCGTCGTCGGCATGCGAGTCGTGCAAGTGTACGACGTCGACACGAAGACCTACCTCTTCAAGCTGAGCCGCCAGGAAGAGAAAGCCGTGCTACTGATCGAGTCTGGCGTGCGACTGCACACGACCGAGTTCGCGTGGCCAAAGAACCAGAGCCCGTCGGGGTTCGCCATGAAGCTGCGCAAGCACCTTAAGAACAAGCGCGTCGAGCGGCTCGCGCAGCTGGGCGCCGACCGCGTCGTCGACCTGCAGTTCGGCACGGGCGAGGCGGCCTACCACGTCATCCTGGAACTGTACGACCGGGGAAACGTGGTGCTCACGGACGGGGACTACCTCATCCTGAATATCCTGCGGCCCCGCGCCCTGGGCAAGGATGAGGACGTCAAGCTGGTGGTGCGCGAGAAATACCCTGTGGAAGGCGCGCTAGCCGAGGCGCCTGCGCTGGACGCCGAACAACTGGCTAGTGTCCTGGCGGGGGCCAGCCCGGCCGACACGCTCCGCAAGCTCCTCACGCCCAGGTAGGCACACGGCGTAGCGAAGTGCGCTGCTTTCGAGCCACACACACCCAGTGCTCACTGTGAGCGGCGTGTTTATTGCAGCAATGTTGCTTTGGATGTTACTCTACTTTGGTAACTGAACGGATTCCAAGAGAAGGCAAGTGCTGCAGGATGCGGCAGAAGGTTAGGTGGGCGGATACGATTAAAAAGTTTATGGGGATAGGGTACCCACAGCTGGCACAGGACATGGTAAATTTGAGAGACACGGGAGAGGCCTTTGCCCTGCAGTGGCGTAGTCAGGCTGATGATGACGACGTTTTTCTTATAGCAGGCCTTCAGCAAGGCCAAAACAAATCGCTGCGAATCAATACAGGGTATAGGTCTCAGTGATGCTAAAGGTTGGACCATATGGGGAAGCATCATAATGGAAAATTCACTGCAATATGCGACAACTGGTGGCAACAAAAGGCAACCAGGCAGGGCTTCTCTTGTTTTTTTCGTCTCTAGAAGTTATCACATAACGCATTAAATTTTTTTGCCATGAGTCTTCTGTGCCCTGCTTCTCTGCTCATAAAACTATACAGTTTTACACTAGTCATCATAAGGCAAGCGTAAATCTGAGGTTTAACTTTTTGGCACAGCTTTCTGGGAGTGTGCTTGGGATGGGCACAAGTGTAGTGAGGCTATTATCGCGACGCCTCCTTTTACTTGCTTGTGGTATTAAAATGTGGCACTTGGAAATGATATCCCGAGTGATGTTATTCAGTGAATGAAATCGGGACATGGTACCCCCATGAATTGCAATTGGTGTATGAAAAAAATAGCATCAGTTGCATGCTGCCATGTATGCTCTTGATAACTAGCTTCCAAAGACTGTGACTTGTGGGTTATTTGTAACGTCACTAGAGCATTCCTAGAGGTTTCAGAGACCGACACAGTTCTCTCCTTTCCCCTTAGGACACTCTATGGTCCAGCCCTTCTAGATCATGTGCTGCTGGGTCGTGGCCTCTCAGCAGGAGCGAAGATCAGCAGTTTTCCAGCTGAAGGACTTGCTGAAAAAATCCTCGAGTGCTTGCGTGATGCTGACGCAATCATGGCACGGGCGCGATCCGAGCCGTGCCGTGGCTACATCGTCCAGAGGATTGAGAAACGCATCCAGCCGGCTGAAGACGGAAGCACCGAAATCGTCTCCTACCAAGAGTTCCACCCGTTCCTCTGGCGGCAGCACGATGCTTTTGCAGGAGCCAGTGGCAACACTTCCACGATTGAGCTGCCTTCGTTCAGTGTAGCCGTGGACCAGTTCTTCTCAAGCGTTGAGATGCAGAAAATCAACCTGCGCGCCCATCAGCGTGAGAAGGAGGCGCTTAAGAAACTTGACAACATCCGCACGGACCACGAGAAGAGAATCCAGGCCCTAGAAGAGGTGCAGCAGGCAGATGTGCGGAAGGCCGAGCTTATTGAGGTCAACCTGGAACTTGTGGAACGGGCACTCGGTGTAGTCCGCAGTGCCATTGCGAACCAAATCGGCTGGACGGAGATTACGGAGCTGCTGAAAGAAGCCCAGGAGCAGGGCGACCCCATGGCATGCTCAATCCGGAAGCTGAAGCTCGAGACTAACCACTTCGAGATGCTCTTGAAGGATCCGTACGATGACGGCGAGGAGGCCCTGGTTGACATCGACATTGACCTGTCCGCGTACGCCAATGCACGGAAATATTATGACCTGAAGAAGCATGCCGCGGGCAAACAGCAGAAGACCATTGAATCATCAGCCAAGGCGTACAAGTCAGCTGAGAAAAAGACGCGTGAGGCGCTGAAGCAGGTTGCTTTAACCACTAACATTGCCAAGGCACGCAAGGCATTTTGGTTTGAGAAGTTCTTCTGGTTCATCAGTTCAGAGGATTATCTTGTCGTGGGAGGCCGGGATGCACAGCAGAACGAGGCCATTGTGAAGAAGTACTTGCGGCCGGGTGACATTTACGTACACGCAGACTTGCACGGCGCAAGTAGTATTGTGATCAAGAACCCTACAGGCACTCCCGTGCCTCCGAAGACCCTTAATGAAGCGGGAACAATGGCCATCTGCTACAGTGCGGCCTGGGATGCTAAGGTGGTGACGAGTGCCTGGTGGGTGCATCACCACCAGGTCTCCAAGACGGCGCCTACAGGACAGTACTTGACGCCTGGAGCATTCATGATTCGCGGCAAGAAGAACTACTTGCCTCCATCCTATCTCATCATGGGCTTCGGCTTCCTCTACAAGCTGGACGATGAAAGCATTGAGAGGCACCGAGGTGAGCGCAGGGTTCGTGTTTCAGAGGACGAGACAGAAGTCAGCACAGAACCGCCGGAGGAGGGGCCAGAGCTGGAGCTGTCTGATGCATCGGATTCTGAAAAGGGGAGCGTCAAGGGTGACGGTGACACAGACAGCATCAGGGGGGAGGCAGAGCTCTTCCCAGACACAGTGGTCAAGCTGCCACATGAGCTAGAAGCCCCTGCAATTGAGCACAGTGACCAGTACGCAGCCGAAGAGATTGTCTATTCGCAGCCCAACAGGGGCTTACAGGTCAACCGCAAGCCAGCCGCCAAGCCGAAGACACAACCACCGCCTGAAGAACCACGAACTGTCACCAGCACAGAAAAGACCACCGCCAAACCTAAGAGAGGAATGCATGGCAAGCTGAAGAAAATAAAGGAGAAGTACAAGGACCAGGATGAAGAAGAGCGTCGCATCCGCATGGAGATTCTGGCATCCGCTGGTGCTCCCAAAGAAACCAAGAGTCGTAAGCAAAAGAAGGGCAGCAAGAAAGAAGGTGGGCAGGCAGTTGCTGGTAAGGCAAAACAGCCACCACGCAAGCCTCAGGCCAAGTGTCAAACAAATGCGGAGGCAAACGTAAAACAACCAGACATCACTTTGGAAACCGATGGCCCAGGACTGGAAAGTTCAGAGCAGGTGTTGAAACAGGAAGGTGTCGAGCAGACAGTAGAAGGTGGTTTACGGCCAGCCAGCAACAAGGCTAGGGTCCCAATAGAGGATGAGGACCCACAGGCTGATGCAGAGGAGGACGAGGATGAGGCCAATATCATCGATGAGCAACAAAGGCTTGTGGCTTCGCTGACGGGCTGCCCGTTAGCAGAAGACGTTCTCTTGTTTGCCGTACCTATCTGTGCTCCGTACGCTGCCATCCAGAACTATAAGCATAAAGTGAAGGTTACACCCGGCACGGGACGGAGAGGCAAAGCGGCCAAGACAGCCCTCTCTGTCTTTGTGCAGGACAAGAACACGAGTCCGCGAGAGCGGGACCTTTTGCGAGCCTGCAAGGACCAAGACATCTCGCGCAATATCCCCGGCAAGGTCAAGCTGTCGGCACCACACCTGCAGAAACGGAAATGAGCGTGCTGCTTGGCCTTTTCTCCCTGGAGAGAACAGTTGGGGTCAAGTGGTTGTTATACCAGACGTGGCAGTGGAACATTTGCCGGGCTCTCAAGTCTTGCTGTTTTAGATGACTGTGCATTATTGAACTAACACATGGAGTGGCGCAGTGGTGTGCAATCCAAAATAAAGCGTATTACGTTAAAGCAGCTCAAAGATAGTGCTGTGCTTTAACTAGACACACATTGGTGCCTGAGGTGTAGCAGAACAGGTTGCAGGCGAGGAAAATTAGGATATAAGCTGTGGTCATTGTTCGAACATTTCCTTGCTCTATTTTTGAAACTGGGCATGCTTAGCTAGTTTATTGAGTTTGTAAGCGAGAGCTGGCAGCACCAAGTTTGGCTGTAAAGGCTGTTTTATGTGCATGTGGCATTTAACAGATTCAACTGTCAGAGCACAGCATTAAAGTTAACTAAAGATCAGATAAACATAACCCATTATCAAGACATGGTGAGAGGACTTCTGTCCTGACCCTTCTTGCATCTTGCACTTCATGGAACATCATAGGGAGCCATAGCCTAAGAGCACATACATGAAGTCAAAATAGGCATTTTCAATCTCAATTTAAGCTGACAGGTCCAGCACAGATTTCTTGTGATCCTAGTGCACCTAGTTTTGCAGTGGAGGACATTAAAGTCGTCAGCAATTCCGAACGTTTCGATTTTGTTTCAAATGTTCGAAATGGGCGTGAGGAGTGTCGGGGTGCACTGAACATTTTTAAGATACCGGCATCAATTTCTGTTTCTGCTAAAAATTGTTTGTGGGCACCACTTTTCAAAATTTTCCTGAAAGTCTTTTGCGTTGTTTTCAGGAAGTCAGTGATATTGGCTTCCTTTGAAATCTCTGCTGCTATTAATGGGAGGTCCATTTCGTGTCTAGCGATAAGGATTGCTTTTCAAAACCAAATAATAGAGGTGGATGTCGCCAAGTTGCATGGTGCACATGGCAAGTGCTGATGTTGTTGTGTTATTGTTGCCTCTGAAGAGATGGTGCATACCCTTGGTGGGGGATTGGCAAGGGTTTGTTGTGTTGTGCCCACTGCTGTCTGATGCTGTCATCCCAGGTGAAAATTTGCTGCTGGTATTCTGCTCGGATCCTACTGGTTCCAGCAGTACTTTTATATTAGCACATTCCTAGCAGCTACTGGAACCAACAGCTGATGGAATCAGTAGGTGCTGGAGCCATTAGCTTCCATATAGCACCGAAACATTACATTTAATTCTGTTTAAATAAATCATTCGTACAATATATCCTTTTGAACCTTTCTGAAACATTAAAAACAAATGGTAACTTCCTAAAAAGTTAAGCACGCACAAAAAAAATGAGCAAAAAACACTCGAAAACTACAGTAAATCGGTAAACTCATCCTGCAGGACCATGCAGATCTGCCCCTAGTAGGATCACAATACAGCTTTAAACCCCTCTTGAAAAGCAGCAACTAGCAACAGTAAAGCCCTATAACATAGATAAAACTTGCATGTGTAACGTGTACTCACATTCTAATGCCATATGGATTCGTGCTTATATATCCCCCCAAGATGGGTGTCCCACAGGTGTTAGTGGGGAATGGTTAATAAGCAAAGCCCTCTCATTAAATCTTGGCACTGTTTATTCAATTTTCAGCACTCACAGTCGAATAGATTTAGCTGCAAGGTTCTTTTAGCTGAAGGATATAAAGGAAAAAGCTCTCCAAACAACAGCAAAAATTCCTTATGCTGGAACCAGTGCAACTAACAGAAAACCACTAAGCACCCTGCTGGAACCAATACAACCAGCAGTGAGTCAGTAAGCACCCTGCTTGAACCAGTGCAACCAGGAGAAAACTGGCATAAGCACCCTGCTGGAACCAGTACAACCAGCAGGAGAACCAGAACAAACCAGTAGGTTCCCATTAACAAATTTTCACCTGGGGCTTCTCTTACACACTGGAATATTTTAATAAACGTCATGAGGCTGATTTTTTTTGTGTTGGGAACAGCTTCAAATGGCAAAGAAAGTAATTGATTGGGCTTAACAAGTTCACTGCGATGGTGATCATTGAGGAACCCTAATCCCTGCGCAGCGTGGCCCACCGGTGGCCGCCTTTAATTTGCTTTGGTGTGTTGCGACAATGCACAGGGAGCAACGGTGAATTTAAGCCATTTGGAACCACCAACAAATGGCAACAGCGACATGGCATGTGTGATTATTGCAGGCTCTTTGATAAATCAGAGCTGAGCCACGGATTCATCACGCAACTCAGTACTCGCTGCGGCACAGCATGAATGCATGACGCAACCCCCCCTCCCCTCCCCCTCCCGGTGACCCCGAAGGGAATATATGGCTCTGGGTGACCCACGAGGCATTGAACATGTTAAATGTGCTTTGTTTTTTAAGGCTGCAGTTCCGTGAGCGTGGAAGTTTGTGGCATGTGTGTGTGTGTGCCCAAGTTTTTGAGTCGTCATTTTTCTGAAATAGGTGTTTCAGGTGTACAGGCACAAATTTTCAGATTTTTCTCCGTGGTATGAAATATTGTGTGCCTGACTGGATTAAATGGTCATAGTGCTGTGTTTATAATTTTATATTGTGCCCTTATATCTGATTTACAGTGCCCATAATTGTACATCGCCGTACACGCAAGTCCTGAACTCCAGCAAATTTCTCAGCTTTTGAAGCTGCAAACCCAGCCGGAGTGAAAGCGGGCGTATGATGCTGTCGTTTTACGATCATGGGCAGGCATCTTTGTTGTACAGCTTAGCGGTTGTGATGCGAAGTTGAAGGTGCAACTTCAACATGGTAGAAATGCGTTGCTTCCTCGTCTGCGCCTTCGCGTCAGTTTTCGCGTACGTACATGGAGCTTCGGCCTTCATTCACGCTTCGAGCCTTCTGAATTGAGGCAAGCTAATTTGAAACTGTCCGCGTTTTCGCAATTCACGGGAATTGTAAAGTACCAAACGTTAGCGTTCAGCATGCCTGAACCATTTAACGGTGCGCATGCGGCACGTATTAAACATAGTAAACACGATTTAAACGCCCCGTATCGATAGGCGCACTGCCACAGGTCTTGCATTCTCGCAGGTAGGTACGGAATCGTACTGGCCCCGAGTGCTGATGTGCGAGAGACCGGCGCTGCATCTCAAAACTACTGGTTGTAAGGAACGCAATTATGGTTAGTCCATGCCTTAAGTAGCCTTGAATCACTCTCTGCCTACTGTCGCCCCTGTGGCCTAATGGATAAGGCATCGGTCTCCTAAACCGGGGATTGCGGGTTCGAGTCCCGCCAGGGGTAGTTGCTTTTTTTTTACTTTTACTCACTTTTTTTTGCCTTTGTTTGAAGGCTCCCTCTCTTGATAGCGGCAGTCGGCCCGCGAAACGGGCTGGGCGTGTGGGAACCGGTCCAGAAATAAAGGAGGCCGGGAAAGGTGCCAGCGCGACGCTTGCGACGCCGGCGCAGGCGGCGGTGCCGCCGAGCCGCCTGCGAAGCTGAGCCGGCCGTACGGCTGTACGGTTCCGTAACGTTACTGATGCGAAGGCGAAGCGACAGGAGGTGTCGGTGAGGCGCAGGCGAGCCCACTGCGGGTACTGCCGTTGATTGCCGCGGCAGTGTGACGTGTACTTTGGCGCCCGGATCATGCTTTCGTTACCGCGTTTTACACCTGTTGAGTGCACCGTTAGATCACTGATTTGCACCTGTGCCTATCAGCATGCCACCCAGAGGTGCCACTCGGAAGTAGCGAATTGTAACAGGCGTCCCACGCCTGATTTAATGTAGAGATGCGGGGTACCACGTTCGGCGGATGTTACGATCATTTGGGAGTTTTATGGCGCGAAATTGTGGGTGCAGATCGAGAGCCATGCAGCTCTTGTAGTTGCACATTCCATAAACGGTTTGGCGAGTTGGTGTAACACGCCATGTTGAAACAGCGCCATGGCACATGGGCCAAGACGAAGAAAAGAACGTTTAGGACAGCGGAGCGGTGTTGGGTATGTCCTTCGTTTTTCGTCCGTGAGCCGTGCTGGTATTGAGATGAGAATAATTATAAATTGTCCTCATAGCTGTGTCAATACGGAGTGAATTGTATTTCTGTCGTAAATGCTAATTAGTAGATAAATTATGAGGAGCAAAAGTAAGTAATGAGGCGTCTTTGTTCAGAGGACTCCTTACTGGTGCGTAACGTTGTATGCATGGTTGCTCTCTTCAATCCTAGCTCGCGCTCAAGGATGGTCTTTATCTTTTCTGCCTCGTTGGTCGACGCCAGCTGTCTCTCCAGTTTCACTGCTAATGCGGGATGAAAATACGGGCGGTTCATTACTGAGCTTTAATTGCGCTGTACACGTACTACGTATACCTAATAGCCCCGGCGTCAAAAGCTTGCCGAGCTCGTGCAGCCTTTGCTGCAGTTTTGGAACACGGCGGAATGTCTGTTCCCACGCTATATGAGCCCTCGCTACGAGAAAAATTGTATTTTTTTTTCAGCGACTCCCTCGCCCTGTAAACATTTAACCCGGGGTGTACAGTTCCAGGCTATAGGTACGGTCCGGATGTAATAGTGACCGGAAACAACGTCTGTTCAAGGACGCGGTAGGGGAGTTTCGCTGAGAAACTGGGCCTGGTGAGAGGAAGAGAATCCGGTTTTTGAGCGGTCTCACCTAGAGGTGAAATGCACAAAACGCTTGCCTTCTGTGCGAATTAATGTCAGTGCACGCGTTCCCTCCTCTTCGGCGACTCTTTCTTTTTTCCTCCTTTAAGCCTCTTCTTCGTGCTTTTACTTAACGGGCGAGACTGGAGCACCTTCTGCTGGAGTTCCCAGAACTATCTGTCCACACCACCGTATCGGTGGCATGGTACAAGAGGATGGGTATTCCTTGTTCCAAAGCGAAAGAGATCCTCTTCCCGCGCGGTTCCCCATCCTCCGACGTCCGGGCATCCCGAAGCTTGCTCCGGTTTCTCACCGATTCTGGTCTTGCCGCTCGGTTCATTAGCGCCCACTGCTAAAGCCGTTGGAACTCTTACCGCATTTTATTGCGAAAGCAATACTACGCCAGGTCTAACCGCCCGTCGCGTATGCCGTACGCCAGAGCCGGCGCTGGGCTTGGCAGGTGGTGTGACGTCAGCTCTCTCGTTGCTATGACGACGCGTGACGTCAGCTTGCTCCCCGCCGCAGCTAGAAGGGAGCCTCTCGTCGCGTGTGCCGTGGCCTCCGAGCCGGCGCCGCGCCTATCAGGTGGTCTCTCCGTTGGTATGACGATGACCTCGCCTTGCGCTCGGTCCGTGGCGGTTTCACCGGGATATATAGCGGTGCGCTACGCGTCGGTTGATCAGTCTCGCCATGGAAGTTACCGACGAAGAGTCTATATCTGAATCTAGTTGCTCTACTGCTTCGGAACAGTTAAATTCTAAGGCGAAAGCTAACCAAGCTTTCGCAATTCAACCAGGCTTAACGGGAGCTAAACCACAGCCAATTTTTTTATTTTATTCTCATTTAGTTTTCTTCTTTTGAATCTCCCCGGGAGGATGGTTCCTGTCCGTACCACCATTCGTGTCACGTGCAGACCGGCTGCGTCAGACGGTTATATGCGGAGTCTTTCCATTCCTCCCGCCGCGGTTTTCCTTTCCACTCCACGGAGGCCTTCCAGACCTTCTTTCTACTCTTTGTATCAATCAACCCCTCACTTATCCCCCTCCCCCCTCTCTAATCCTTTCTCCCAGCTGCGATGCTCTGCATCTCCCTCATCTTCGCCTGTATTTTCTCTTTGTTTATTACCATCTCCCTTCCCCTACCTCCGCAGCCTGGCGCAGTTGCGGTGACACCGCTTAGCTTGCTGAATAGTGACGTGCGGCGGTCGCTTTTCCCTTTACTTAACAAACCGCATTCTCTTTCACTGCATGATCCAGCTCTAAAAAAAAACTGACAAGGTGGTTGCCACTATATGTAACACGAGACTCAGCGAGAGCTGTTGTGGTATTGCTAGGTAATTATTACCTGCTGCTGCTGCTGCAGCAGCAGCAGCAGCAGCAGCAGTGGTGGTAATAATCATGCATGGGATGGGGAGTATCGAAGATACTGCTGCAGCAGCAGCAGCAGCAGCAGCAGCAGTGGTGGTAATAATCATGCATGGGATGGGGAGTATCGAAGATACTTCATCATTGATATTGTGACGGCTTTAGTGGATACCGCTGCTATTGTTTCAGTTATGAGTGCTGCGTTTAAGTGTGTCTCCTCGGACGTAAAGTTTTGTTTCGGTGGGACAAAAATGTCCAGTTTTGTGGTGTTAGTGCTGAACTGTTGCCTGCAGTTGGAGTGTGTAGTGTTAAAGTTTCCTTCAGTGTTGAAATGTTCGGTACGCAAATGGCGGAGCTCGCCTGATCGACGTACGCCGTTATCCTTGGCCTCGACTTTTTGCAGATGTGTGGCGCTAACGTCGACTGTCGCACCGGTGAGCTCAGCGTCGGCAAATGTTTCACCACTGGCCTTGTGGAAGGCTCGTGCAGTGGAGAAAGTGTGTTCTGTGTTAGCCGAGATACTGTCGTGCCCCCTTCTTCGGCTGTATGCGTACCGGTTTCCTGCCCCGATACCACTGTCGACGTGTTTGACCCGACTGTCGAGCCGAACCATTTGACTTGCATGAAGAAGAACATCTTGGTCCCTCATGCCATGGTTCCGTCAGCAACGGACGCACTGAACTGTGGACAGTGAATGGTTCGACAGAATATGTGGTTCTGCCTGAAGGCGCGAAGCTTGCGTCATGCAGCCACGACTCGCCGGTATCCGTTGCCTTGGGCGCGGCAGCGCCAGAGCTTTATGACGAGTCGCAGTTACTTCGCATGATCTACAACTCGCTTTGCACTCATGAGCGCCGTGCTGTGTTGGCACAAGGAACAGGAGACCAACGAGAGGTTGTTCGGAAGGATATAAAAGTGAAATTATATTTGCATCTGCTTGCATTGCGGAACGGGAATATAGAGAAGTAGTGTGAGATTCGAAAGGGGAAGACACCGATGAAAAGTTTCGACGGGGTTACAGGTTTTTTTGGCATTCTGTTTTCATCGAATCAGCAGGTGTCCTTGTTGGAAACCACCTGAATCACATTCTCTTGCCTGTGCCAACTGCTCCAGTTTCTGTTCAGTCACCGTGTGATGCAGAGCAGGAACCCTTTTACTCGACTGTAAGGCAAGAGTCGTGACTTCAGCTCTGGCGACGAGCGTGAACACGAAACATGCAGTCTTGCTTTGGGCTATCCGCGTTGCGACGAACTTATATCGTGCCTCTTGGACTGACCTTATTTGTTTGCGGCATCAGACAAAGCTACCGCGGATGAACGTGAGTTTTGTGCTTCACGCGCTCCCGGGAGCCAACCGGCAGGCAGCTACGGCTCCTACGCCAGCGGGGGAAGGGAGGGTGGCGTGCCGTGACAGCAGCACTCCTTCCAGGAAGACTGGAGCGGTGCGTCCTCCTGTAGGCTCGAGCTGAACGTCTGAGCTTGGGAGCGGAGATTGCTGTGCTCAGGATGTAATGATCACTCCCTAGGGTCCATGCGACGTGAGTAGCGTTCTTTGTAAGAGATCAAGAGTGGTGTCTCTGCATACGCTGTTGACGATTCTGTCGTAAAGTCAGTGGCTAGCCTGAGGCCCTCCCTGCTTCCAACAGGGAGGTGTCTTTTCTGGTGTCCTTTGTACACCCCCAGGCCGTATGGGGCGCATTCTTCAGGTCGCCTCATACTATACAAGCTGGTTTTTGCCTGCTATTCGATCGCACTCCTGGAGTATGTTTTCAAACTGTTCTTGTTGCGCACGAAATGGGCTATATAGGTTTATTATAAAGATGCTGTGTTTCCCCGCTTTTGTGCAAGGACTTCCAGCAATATGTGGTTAATCCCGGTAACTGAGGTGGAGTGGGCCACAGAGGCTATGGATTTTGATATATACACAGCGACGCGTGGTGAATCCGGGTTAGAGAGAGAGAGAGAAAAAACTTTATTGGCGCCAAAAATTTGTCGATTCAGCGGGACCCGGGTGTCTTCATGTTGAAGTTCCGAGTCCTCCAGGGGTGGTGCCCTTATTCCAGGGCACCACTGAGTCTTGCTACCTCACACGCATGCTGGACCAGTCCATTTTGGACCGCCAGCACGCTGCTGGTGAGCAGGCTCTCCCACTGTTCCGTATTGGGCTCTTTTAGTTTATGGAATGAATAATTGTTTTTACACTCCCATGTAATATGGTATAAAGTGGGGGTGGCTCCACACCACTTGAATGTGTCCGCGTACTGGTTCGTGAACATTTTGTGAAGTATGTGTAAGTTATGAAAGCTTCCTGTTTGCAGTCTACGCTAACCGACTGCCTCATATTGCGTTAATAGCTGGTGTGGCGGAGGATACGCCATCCTCTGTCATCTGTAGTGATTTAGGATTTCCCCGTACGATGGTTCCACCTTTGTGGTGGGCTCAGGGTCACTTGACTGTCTAGCCTCTTAGGGTGACGGATTGCGTTCTTATTTCGTGAAGGCAGATGACGTCGGGTGGAGTAGGAGAGGTCTGAATGAAGAGTTGTAACGACTGTCCTTTTTTATGAAACGAGCGACAGTTCCAGTGCCATATTTCCAATTGATTTGGGATGTCTCGAGGGGTATTCTACTCTTCCACATTTCGTGGGGATGTAGGGCCAAGCCAAACACTTTACAGATGGAAACACGTCTTTTGAGCGGTGGGAGGCGTTGCTGACCAGCGGTAACCTGGAGGACCAACGGGCCCTCATACAACAGGTCCGCAGGGCAGCTCAAGCCAGTGGAGACCTGGAAGGAAGGCCCCACCCATAAGCTCGCCCAACTCCCCTTCACTTTAATAAAGTTTTTCCTCCTCCTCGGGCTGAACGGACATTACGGCGCAACGCCAAAAGCTAAGAGCGGACTGCGGCATCCAGTCGTCCAAACAGGGGAAACCGAACAACAAGAGTCGCTGAATGAACACTGCGGCGGTGCCCTGTAACTCCGCCTCGGAAGGGGCGCTCGTTGGATTATGCCGCGGCAACTGCAAAAAGTCTCGACCTGAAAATTTCGACCTCAGTGAGTGACGACCTCACTCAACCTCAAACTCACGCGTGAGGTTGAGGTATGATTTGCTGACCTCACTCACAAAACTTCGAGCCGTCGCCGAGCTCACCACACCTCACGGCGTGAGGTTGAGGTCGACCTCATGAGGTTGCCCACCTCTGTTCAGCAGAAGTTAAACAGCAGCTAATTTTTTTTTATCCAGCTGAGGCTCGGCTAGATCACGTGGTCAGGCAGCAGCCGCTCGGCGGCTGTGGAGCGTCGGCGCAGCGACGGCGGACTGGGCTCGGCGTAGCGGTGAAGTCACGTGATGCTTGCTATGGCAGTGGCGCCACTTCTCGCGGCGTCATGTGGTTGTGACGTCAAGCTCCAGCTGTTGCAAGTCTGGTTTCTCGGTGCCGAGTTTGCTCGCTCCTGCTAGGCCAGTAAAATGCCGTAAAGCTTTCGCTTTAATCCTGCGCGGAGCGCTACTGGCAATTTGTCGCCCGGCCCTACATGCGAGGAAGGAGCGAACGCAGCCAGTGCGCGCAGCCGTCCGGCCTGGCGCAGTGTGTAGCTATTCAGCGACGCTGTCGCTGCCTGACGTAAAAGAAGCGGCTACAGGGTAGGACTAAATAGCAGCAGGAAACGACAAAAACCACAAAGGAAAAAATTTGCTCGGTTTAATTGGTTTTTAGGGAAAGGAAATGGCGCAGTATCTGTCTCATATATCGTTGGACACCTGAACCGCGCCGTAAGGGAAGGGATAAACCAGGGAGTGAAAGAAGAAAGAGGTGCCGTAGTAGAGGGCTCCGGAATAATTTCGACCACCTGGGGATCGTTAACGTGCACTGACATCGCACAGCGCACGGGCGCCTTTTTCGTTTCGCCTCCATCGAAACGCTGCCACCGCGGTCGGGTTCGAACTGCCGAACGATTGCTGTCGGAGTTTGTTGTATCCACAGAGGAGCTCTGGGTGTAATTTTAAGAGCTTTAGCTCTTATCACGTTTCCCTATTTTTGTGGGGTCTGCTACCACCTCCCTTCAGCGTGAAATTTTCTAAATCCGCGGAAATGAAGATGGCGGCCCCTATAGTAAATCGATATAGCAACCGAAATGGAGATAGACTGATGACGTCATTATGTATCGAATTGGTGATTAATTGGTAACGTCACTGATTTTGGGACGTCATAATTAACTAGTCACGTAACTATGACTGCAGGAGCCGCCAGGAGTAAAAACATTTTTTTTTTAAGTTGCACACCGGTACCCTACCAGTTAAAGAGTTTTTAGAGGGAAGGGATAATCTTTTTGCTGTGGTGAACGAACTGCTTAATTTGTAAACAGCCGTGTTTTTTTTTGCATTGCTGCGAAAAAGTTTATTTTTGCGATGTGTTACAAAGGATAATAATAAAGAAAGCGATACCACTTGACGCGCAGGGAATTCGTTATTTAAGCACTGATAATGAGGGTGAGGTACCATTTGATCTCATAATACTCTTGGGCCACCACTGTATATGGCGCTCCAGAATGGTAGGCTATCACTGTGACAAAGATGCACGACCTGCCCGAACGTATTTTCGGGAAAGTGTGGACTGGTTTCTTGCCATCCGGAAAGCCTCTGCGGAGCCTCCTGAGTGGCTCTCGAGACTAGAGCCACTGTGTATGTTACCTGCATTTTAGTATGACGAAGCCAGACTCGTGCTGGCTGACCACGACAGTGTCATATGTACATAGCGTCTTGTGTGCTTTTTGTTGAGTGTTTTTTGGTTAAATGTTATGTGCCAAAGCCAGGCAATAAAAAAATAAAAGCGGAGAGGAAGCATCCCCGTCTCCCATTTACGAAGGTAAATGGCGCAGTAATTGTCTCGCATCTCGGTGGACACCCGAACGCCGCCGTAAGTGATGCGCACCGGAAGCCCGCGAGCGGCGGCGCCGCTCTTCTGTGTGTGCGGTACTGCGGCCATAGGACACCGTAAACTCCCGTACTCGAGCGAGGCCCCCTGGCGCTCCCGCTCCCACGGTCAGTCTGCGGCACGAAGCCCTCCAATAGACATGGTGTGCTCCGCACGCTACTCGGCCAGTCTTTCTTCCTTTCGACGACGACACGTCGAAACAGTAGTGGAGAGCTCTGGAATAAGTTCGACCACCTGGGTCGCATAACAGGTCGCCTAGACTCTATGACCAGCGAATTCAATTCATACAAACTCCAGGTCACCGCCTGGATACAGCAGTTAGCGAATGGCATCAAGGCCATAAAGGAGGCAGTCTCCCCTCGGCGGCGCACCCCAACGCCGTGATCCCCCCCCCCCCCCCCCCCAATTTCTTCAAAATGGCTCCTCGCCAACAAATTGAGGTCGGGTAATGGAACTGCAGGAGCTTACGTCCCAAGCGAGGCAACCTGCAATTGAACATTCAAAGCCTCACTAGTCTGCCGGACGTAATAGCACTCCAGGAAGCTAGTGACGCGGCGAAATTGCCGGGCTTTAAGGCATACCTGCCACAGGGTTACGACACGACGGCGCCGTCCGGCTCGTTTACTGCCACCTTTGTGCATCGCAACATCACAGCTATACAACGCACTCTACACGACACTAAAGTAGACTACACACTAGGGGAAATAGTACCTAAGAAGAAGGGGGACGCAAACCTTTTCGTCCTAAATGTGTATTGCTCTCCTAAGAACAAGGGCACTGGCCTGACCAACCTGGTGGTCAAAACCCTTAAACTTGCAGCCAAAGCGCAGCTGCTGGTTGTCGGCGACTTTAGCACGCAACACCAGGCATGGGGTATAGGAAAGCTAGTCCCAAAGGAAAAAAAAATTCGTTGAAAGCACTTAGATATCTCTTAACTGCGGGAAAGCGAAAACCGTTTGCGGCTCATGGCACTGATTTGATTTTGCCGCGCTTGAATCCATTTCACGACGGAGGAGAATAGCAGCTGGCGCGAGCATGGCAGAGCGACCACGTGACATCGCAAGGTAACCTAGGTCACGTGACCTAAAATGTAACGGACGGACGCGAGTATGAGCCATTAAAGTCTATCGCCTTAATGAGCTATCGGAAACAATACAGGATCCATCCTGAATAACCCCCTGTAATGCACACACATAGGCAGTAGTGTCAGCGTGGATACCTCCCCAGATAAGACGTTAACTAGAAACACTAAGGACGCTAAGTGATCCAACACAGGCCACGCATTACGTAGTGGTCACTACATATTATCTGTATCAATTCACACCAGACCACACAAAGCCTCATTTGCAAAAGCAACGGTTACAGAGTGGGATAGGTTTAGGAATTTACGCCGCTTAATCGCTCTCAGAACCATCACCAACCACTCGGAATGGGTCGATTCCCCCAAGAAAGACACAAAAGCTGCCACCGTCGAGCAACCGGTTGAGGAACAGGGTCAGATTTTTTACTTTAGGCTACTGCGCATGTGGGAGGCCCACCTAAGCCGGCAGAGGCGGCGGAAAAAAGCAAAAACACAACAAATCTCTGCGCAAACGAGTTGCACAACTCGAGCGACAGATAGAGGAGTACTCACTCGAACTCGAAGACAAGCAGGGGGGACAAATATGCGATGAAATGAACGGGCAGATGGGCTGTAAACAGACGTCTACTACGCCACCTATTAGACCCCGCCCAGAGCAAACCTGCTCAACGTAGTCAGCTCACAACACTGGTACGCCAGTACAAGGGCACTAACAAAGAGCTTCTCGAGGACCTACAGAGGCGATACCTAAACACCACCCCGGATAACCCACTGCCGGAAGACCAGGAGCTCCCAACGACGAGTTAGACGCACACATCATGGATGCCGAGGTGTGGTACGCCCTCAGTCAACTCCGCACCACCTCCGCGGCGGGTTCGGACGGAGTTGCAAACAAAATGCTTAGGAACCTCGACCCCGTCTCGGTCGTGGCTCTCAAAGACCTCATGAACACCTATTGGCGCGAAGGCAAAATCCCACAGGATTGGAGGCACGATAAAGTCACCTTCATTCCCAAACCGGGCAAGAAACTCTATAGAGAATCTTAGACCCAGATCACTCACTTCCTGCATAGGCAAGTTGACGGAGCACGTAAGCCTCAACAGCCTACAAGAGTTTGCGGAAGACAGCGACCTACTTCCCCACACCATGACCATGGCTTCACAGCGCATCTATCTACATAGTATGTCATGCATCATTTGGAGTCCGACATCACTGACCCCGTGCAAGGGACGGGCACGAAGGCAATGCTCGGCCTAGGCCTGAACAAGGCATTCGGCAACGTCTCGCACGAGGCTATCCTCACGAACCCTTCTGACCATAATCCCGGGGTGCGGTTATTTACAGATATCCGCTTCTTCCTCTCAGAGAGGACCGCGGAGCTCGCAGTGGGTGCTATCCAGTCTGACCCCATCCCCCTTGGGGGGCAGAGGAACACCTCAATGTTCAGTCCTCTCCCCTTTTCTGTTCAATCTGTCCCTCATCAAACTTCCCTCAAAACTCGCCGCCATACCTGGGTTGCATCATACTTTCGACGCGGACGACATCACTCTGTGGGTAACCACAGGGAGTGACGGCCAAGTGGAGAGTACACTGCAGCAAGCGGTAGACACGGTCGAGACATACGCCCAAGCGGGGGGCCTCTTGTGCTCGCATCGAAAACATGAACTCTTTGTACTCAGAAAAAAGCCCAGAGGCATACACCTCAAAAACTACGTTCCCCCGCCTCCCTTAAACGTATGCGTAGGAGGCTTGCCCGTGAAGGAGGTATCCACCATACGCATCCTAGGGCTATACATGCAAACCAACCGCAAAAACACCCAAACTGTTGACAAACTCAAGTCTACTGTCAGTATGACGACGAGACTCATCAGACGAATAGCCAACCACAGAGGGGCATCAAGAAAAAGGATCTTTGTCGTCTGGTTCAGGCCTTCGTTCTAAACAGAGTCGCATACTCAGTCCCCTGCATCCGCCTCCATGCAGCGGAGAAGAATATCATCAGACAGGAGCGCCCTCGGTCTACCGCGTCACATGTACGTCCACAGAGAGGCTCTTGGGGCTCGGCATACACAACATGCTAGATGAACTCTGCGAAGCACACCTCACGACACAAGCGGAGGGCAGAGCCGTTCTCTCCCGACTAGGAATGGGCAACGCACCTCCGAGAGGAGACGCGAAAACTCGGCTACCGAAGCATGTTCAGAAGAGCCTACTCATAAAACCACATGCCAAGAACCATGCATCCCGTGTACACCGTGGGCCACGAGTGGTGTTCGTGGATGCTGCGGAGTACCCAAACAACAAGGCCTACGCATTGGTGGCGGTGGACGGGCCCGACGGACTGCTCGCAGCCGCGACTATCAAAACAAGCTCCTCGTAGATCGCGGAGGAGGCGGCAACAGTCTTGCGCGTAGCTAATACCACCGCTGATATTATTTTAAGCGATTCAAAATTCGCCGTTCGAAATTTCGCAGGGGGGGGGGGGGGGGGGGGTAGCACCCATCACCTTTTGCATTCTTAAAAAAGCAGCCCAACATCCCAGACAGGTCGAACTGAATTGGGGTGCTGTCCCACTCGGATAACCCGGGGAACGAGGCAGCTCACAAAAAAATTAGCAGTGGCTTAGCTCGGCTATGCCAGGATATACGTAGCGTGAGGTACGCTGAGCCACTGAGCATCAATTGGCGCTGAGCAGCAATTTCGCTGTCCTTCTCCATGGGCATACCACACTGGCAAACGCCCCGCTATATGTATACTCCCACTGACACCTCTGCGCAAGCGCACAAAATGAGAGGCGCTACCAAGCGGCTCTGGCGCGGCGTCAGACTTGGCTACTCCGCAACTGAGGAGCACGGCTGGGCACGCGCCGGCGCCAGTACGTCTGCCGCGGCTATGACCGGCGAGGCGCGCTAGCTGTGCGGCGTATGACGTCATTGCTCCTCGCGCATGTGCAGCACGGCTTTCCAGGAGCCACGCGAAACTGCTCAACCTCGGCCAGTATAGCTCACGCTACAGTAAACCCCGAGGTTTCGTCAACCGGGCAGGTAGTTCGCCTCTTCATCCGACGTTTACGAAAGAGGCATGACCTCTTTTCATGATATTACCCACCATCACAACTTGGGCAGGCGAGTTTACATCCTCCTCCAGATAAAACGCTGTCCAAAGCACAAGAAACCACGTGGAGACGGCTTCAAACGCGCTCGCGCACGAACCCCGCGCAACTGTCACTCAAGTGCCCCTCGCAATACGAACCCCAATGTTTCCGCTCTGGCGAACGCCGCACTTACGACTACATCTTATGGGATTGTAAGGAAGAACCGCCTCCGGCGGAGCTAGTACAAACGCCTTCTCTCCAGCGGTGGGAGGCTGTGCTGACCAGCTCAGACCCGAAGACGCAAGTCCGGGCCGTCCAGTGGGCCAACCAGGTCGCCAACAGTCATGGACTAACGGTCACCTAACTGGGCCCTTCGATCACCGAGCTCTTCTTGACGAAATAAAATGTTTTTCCAATCCAATCGACCACGTGGGGATATTTAACGTGCGCTGACATAGCACAGCACACGGACGCCTTTTGCGTTTCTCCTCCTTCGAAACGCAGCTGCCGTGCGGCCGGGTTCGAACACGGGTACTCCAGCTCAGTAGCCGAGCGCCCTAACCAGTGAGAAACCGCGGTGGGTTAATAACGACTCGGACAGACTATTCTGAGACTTTACTGTGATATATTAACGCGTTAAAGGCCCCGATACCCAGAAGATCCGGCGTTGGCGTTGTGAGCGAAAAATATGGTGGCCCAGGCACCCACCCCAGGAGAAGCAACCTAGGTGGGCGGCCTAGGTCACGTGTCCTCGGGGCGTCATCACAACCTAGCCAGCGGATTGTGAGAAATCTATCCACACTGGCAGGTGGCAGTTAAATGAATGATTGATCGCGAGAGGTACGTTGCTTACGTAGACCAACTTTGGTCACGTAAGACCAACCTTTGGCAGCACCTGCCATCGCAGGGCAGTGGTGCATTCCTTAACCGCTGCACCATTGCAAAAGGAGTGGTCTGAGGACTCGCAGGGAGCTACGAATGTAAAGTTGAGAATGACCAATTCCGCATATATGGGAATTAACTCATTGACGCTATCGCGTCATATCCTATAGGCGAAGCTTAAGTGTCCCCTCCAGTTTTTCCTTTTCTAAGCAAGCACTGAAACACTGTATTGAATGAAAAAAATGCATAATGCCACGGGTCAACCAAATTCAATAGAGTAAGCACCATCGCGGAAGACGAACTGTGGCATGCTTACAAGGATACTTACCTTTGTGCCTCGCTGAAATTGTTTTTTTTTTCGCGGATAGCTGAGAAGTTGCCTGTAGGACTGAACTGTGGTGCTATTTCGTGAAAAGGACTTTTTTCTAGTGTTATGCTGTGTGAAACTGGACAGCACAAGATATGTGCAGAGGGGCTTCTGGTCAGCACTTTGCGTAACATGTCTTAGCATGTCATAATGATGCAATCCGCGACAGTCCAATGGCCTGCAGCTGTAAACACATGAAGTGGTCATTTAACGGAGTGCTGACTTACACCACACTGCTGTAGACACATGAAGTGGTCATTTAACGGAGTGCTGACTTACACCACACTGCTGTAGACACAACAGACCGCAGTGTTAGGAAAGTGAAGAATCTTTTTACCGCTATGAACTACACACCATTGACTTTTCATGTCATCAACTTGAGAAAAGCGTTAATGCATCTCTGGCAAATTTTGCATTTGGTGTGGAAGGGGAATACAAGCACCTGCATCATTTTATACAAGGACACTGAGACGTCGACTGTGGTCTAATGCTTGCACATGAAAGTGGGTACATTTGCAGCTTTCAGTGATCAAACTGTGAATCATCATGATCAGCCTGACTACGTCCACTGCAGGACAAAGCCCCCCCCCCCCCCCGGTAGCTCTCTAGTTAATTAACCCTGTCCCATGTTGCCTATGTATTCACGATACCGTTTTTTTCATGTAAATCTGTTCGTCGAAGCCAGGCAGAGAACACATTCGTTTTCATAAAATCTCTAAACTGATGTACATCTTTAAGCTGGTTCCATTGCAAGGAGTTCGCAGATTTGTAGTCGCCTGATTGATTGAAACCACGTTTATTCCGCATTACAATTTATTCCCCTCGCGTCGAACTTGTCAGCTCCAAAATGCTTTTTTTTTTCAGGCAAAATCGTATACAAACAAACGATGCGCCTAATGTGCGGCGCTATACGGCGCTTGCCAGCAGCGCCCCTCATGCGGTCTCTTCGCGAACAGTCTAGCGAGGAGAAGGGGAAAGGAGGACGGGGAGGAGGTAGCGAGCTGTGGCGGTGGTTCACGTTACGCGCTGTCGGGAGCAGCCTTCCCCAACAGTGGTGCTCAAAGGGCCAATATATATACGTCGGGACCAGTATCCCACCCTCCGAATATTTCATACCACCAACCACCACCACCCTCTTGGCAAGGCGTCAGCGATGTTGAAGAATGATGAATCATTCTCTAAGACTTCTCGTTGTTTCCATTTCGTCGTAATTATCCCGCCAATAATTTGCGTAATTAGTCACTTACCAGCTACATCCCGCGATAGCGATACGGTTAGACTTTCGCGCAGGCACCAGTTACACATGCCTCTAGGTGCATTTACTGCATTTATCGTGACGTTTCAGAGTGCGATTTACGAAAACTTGGCTCAAAACTGGCCCACAGGAAACCTCGGTGAGCACCCTTTAAATTAAGCATTCTGCGTTTAAAGAGATCCAAGCTCAGAACCCCTGGAGCGGAACCACGAATACAACCGAGGGCCCACGTTCCGGGTTCGGGGGTTGTTGCCCGACCAGCCGAACTCGACACGCTTATTCCGGCGCGCGTCGCCACGCTCTTGTCTCGGCTGCTCAGGGCGGAATCCCCGTCCAACAGCGTCGGCAGCAGCAGCAAAAGTGGACGAAATAAATAAGAAGAAAAGAGGCGCCAGCTTGGCTGGAACCCGCGTGTCGTCGGCGGTCCCAAGACCCTGCGTCACTGGCCCGGAAATAGCAGCGCTCGCCCGGCTTGCCTCGAAGCCGCAGACGCTGCGCGCGGGGCCTCCGCGGGCTCCGCAGTTGGGTGCAGTGCTTCGGCATGCTGTTGCGGGCAGACGACGGCGCCGCTTTTGACTCCCTTCCTTTGCCGATCTCAGTACCCTACCCTGCAGCGCGCTGTCAAGGCCAGTCTTGAACGCAACTGCGTGTGTGCGGGGCTGGCTCCGATTTGATGCAGTTCTGCGTCGCCGTTGTTCGGTATCCGTATTTGTTCAGAATCCACTCTCTTAACGCGGACATCGGAATGGAAAACCGAAAGAAGTCACGTTACGTTTACTTTATGCAGGATCTACACTGACACTACGCAGGAAATCAAGCCTGTGCTAAGATTTTGCTTCGACGGAAATAGCGGCGCGATCGCGCTTGCTGGGGGCATCTGTGGGAAAGGTTAGCACATACGCACGCACAAAAGAAAATTGCTGCCCAAAGATTTCTCAGTGCTCGGTGCCCTTATTTTCGGGCTTGCCACGAAAAAAATAAATTCACAGGGCCGTCTAATAACCTTATCGCTATTGCATCGCCAACACACGTGTTGGCGATGCAACATGTAGCACTGTAGCCGTGGCGGCGTTATGGCACTCGGCTGCTGGCCCGAAAGACGCGGGTTCCATCCCTGCCGCGGCGGTCGCATTTCGATGCAAGCGAAACGTTAAAGGCCCGTCTAGTGTGTGGTGTCAGTGCACCTTAAAGAACCCCAGGTGGTGGAAATTTCCGGAGTCCTTCAATACGACGTCCCACGTAGACTGAGTCGCTTTGGGTTGGTTAGCCCTAATAATACCGAAAACCGAGCACTATAGCTGTTGATGCCTTTATCGGAAAAGACGTCACTTCCGTCAAACCAGGTTGAGTTATCCAGTCTGGTGACGTCACTTCTTTCCAGCCAGTGGGCGAATTTTATGACTGACAACACACTTTTCTCCTGACCTTTAATGCCATCGCATTAATAAAACAAGAAAAGCGTATGCGGGCATTTATTGGTGCCGGTGTGTCCCGGCGCGTGCATTTAGATGTATTCGAGCGCGTGTTGCTCCAGCATGCGTGTTTAATGGTAACCGTAGCAAGCGGTACCGGGTGTTACTTGGAAAACCTGCGTCAAGGGGGTCATGCAGTGGATTCTTTTCCGTGTCCGCAAGATTATCTCGGTTAACTCACGTTTTGGTGCTGTACTATTCTATAGCGTAGAGAAGAAGGGAAGAAAGAGGTGCCGTAGTGGAGGTCTCCGGAAAATAATTTAGGCCACCTGGGGATCTTTAACGTGCACTGACATCGCACAGCACACGGGCGCCTTTTGCGTTTTCGCCTCCATCGAAGCGCGGTCGGGTTCGAACCCGGGAACTCCGGATCAGTAGCCGAGCGCCCTAACCACTGAGCCACCGCGGCGGGTCATTGGGTGCAAATAAATCGAGTTCTCGACGTTTAAGTAAACAAGCAACACGAGTAACGACGGAAGGGACTGACACGCAAAGCGCAGTCTCGGAACTGGTAATCGTATTGACGACAACATCGATTCTGAAAACACGCGCCCCTTTAACATGTACCCTTTAAAGCAGTATATCTGTCACGATCCGCCGAAGCCGCCGCCTCCGTCCCCTTTCCGAGCGCTGGTGTACACAGCGGTAGGCAGTTCCGGAATCCTTGTGCGATAAGGTCAGGAGTATCGTGAGGTTACAGACTGCCTTATCAGGGCGCCGCCATCTTGTGAAGGTGGCGCTATCTGGTGTCTATAGGCGTTATGCAGGTGTGCGCAGTCGCTTACGCGGAACACGACGCAAGTGCCACCAATCGGCATTGCAAAGCTTCTGCATCCATCGTTTTGCGTACTGAAAGTTCCTCACTGTGAGAAACAGCTTTTCAAGCAGCAGTGAAGCCATTGCGCCAGCGACGGACATAAAATGAAGTAAAATGTCACTATAGAGGTTGTGTGTAACCTGTAAATGCGGTGCAAAGCGGCAGCCCCGATGAATGTGAAGCGAGAGATGCGAGCAGCTGTTCATCTACCTTTTATGGCAGTTGACTGAGTTCTGTAGAAATAGACTCAGGTAACAGTTCAGGCAATTGGAAGCTAGCGAAGGTAGCCATTTCATGACGAGTGTTTTAAGTGTATGTTAGTCGCGCTACATTTGTTGGGTGCACCGGTTATGCATATAGCATATACTCAGTTTACTCTTCGAGCAGCTACGGCGTGGAGTTCTCCCAATGCATCTCCTGTCAGTTAGGGCGAAAGTATCCTTGGTAAGTTCAGCGGTTAGTCTTCCTAAGAACTGCACGCTCGAAGATCTACTATCAGGATTGTATCCTCCTGCCCAAGTGTTTCACTTGTTTCTGATAGGTGGACCGATGATGGAGGCTGCCTTGACAGCGCATTTGCGGTGAGAAGTTATGTGCCTTTAACGTGCAAGGTGGTAAAATGATACTTTTGGGACATGCATTCTCAGCCGCTGTAACCCTGGTCTTGTACAACTACGTTTAGTAGAGATAAGTGGCACCTCAGGCTGCGTATAAACTTTTTCGCTATGCAGTATCACAGAACAAGCGTGGAAATGTTCGCTACTCCAAACCAACGTTTAGATATACTTCAGTGTCGAAACTCTCCCACCAGAACCGGGCGCGACTTGCCCCTAGGGAGTGTGAGGGCGCTGCAGTCGACGCTTGCGCCGTCGTGGCCGTCTCGCGGTGCGGGCGGCAGTGAGCATCTTGTTGGATATGGTGGTAGAATGTTTCGCTGTGCGTCCGGCTTTTTTTTCTCTTATGGCTTTCAGTAACGATTAGCCGTTATCCTTCGCCGTTTGATATCCACCAGGGAGAAGTTTGAAAGCTGTCATGAACGCCGCTCATGCATATGCAGCCGCTCCCTGTCTGGTCGTGTTATTCTTATCGAACTTCCGACCGTTGAAGCGGTGCGCCACTGCTTTATCCACACCGATTATCTGATATTCAACAAATAAGACTGCCTGCTTCATACGTGGTTGCACTAGCGGCTGAGGATATGTAAGAATGACCTATTTGCTCACTTAATTGTGACCCTCTGTTCCTGAATAAGTGAACAGGAAAATCCCTGCCCTGTCAGACCGCTCGAGAAAACACACAATATATGTGATTAAGTTTCAAGCGATCACTTAGCGTAAAAGCGTAGACATCAATGGTGACGTCGGGCAGATACCCAAGGCGCACTGAGAAAAAATCCGTTCTTAGGCGATTTCTGATCAATCCTGCCTGGCCGCCTGTGGTTTGCCTTTAAAAATCAGCGATCGCCGTAGAGGGTAGACGAAGTTTAGCAGCACGCAGCCAGTGTCTTTTAAATCAGGTTAACAGAGTTGAGTCACAAAATTCTTTGAAGCGTACTTATCTCGGGGCTGTTACCGAAATTGCTGCTTCCCACCCTTCGACTTTTTCAGAATATAAAGATCTCACAAGGTCAAATTACTTTAACGTCGCTTTTAGAACCGCAGCGTGATCTTCCGGAAGTGCATTTTCTTCTGAAACGGATAGAAGAGGCTGTGTTTCTTCAAGAGAAGCGAGCATCAGTTTTTGATCAGCTGCCTGGAACGCTAGATGAGCCCAATTGGTTCATTTTTATTCGGTAACACACATGCATTTTTTTTTGTTGCAAAATTAAGATGGCAAAAAAAAAAAATCCGTGCAGAGAGAGAGTGTCTACAGTGGTTTTAGGTCGCCCGGGCCCAGAGCGAGGCTGGAGCAGCCTAACACCGCCTGTAGTATAAAAGAGCGCTCGTAGGAGTTTACCACTAAATAGGTCAACTTATAAATAACTTGGTATTAAATTTAACCGCTTCCTTTGAATTTTAATAGCCTTAATATTGTCACGTAGTGGTGACGGCAGTCGAAGCAGCGATGAAGACGGACGAAAGGGTCTTCTAAAAGAACTGTTTATTGGGCTGGCTTGCACACAAAATGGACTGAATCACTCGGCGGCGGCGAAGCGACAAGCGTGCTCGGCGGTCGTCGAACAGAATGCCCGCCGCTGTCGGCCGTGCTCAATTTAAAGCTGATAGCGAACATTCGAGATAAAGGGCGCAAAGTTACTAGAACATTCCGGAACAACGTAGAATCAGCTTTGCCTGGCTGCGATCAATCGAGATAAATCTAGTCGCGTCTTGCGTCGCAAACAAAGCGATAAGGTGGTGTCGCGGCAGATTTGAAAAACGAACAAACAGTGGAAATATTCGCGGCATTACTCCCCTCTCAAAGAAGCATCGACCCGATGCATTAAAACAAATAATGCGACTAGTAAGGGAAAAAAAAACGGATCTTGCGAAAATAGAGCATGGAAATGCAGCGGCCTTTAGCGCGCATAATACGGCTTCAGACGGACTACATGGACAACTTCTGGTCGTACGCGGCGTCGCTGGGATGCAGTCATTGCGTCAGGGATGACTTCATAATCCAGTTCACCCAGCCGACGAAGAACCTTGTACGGACCGAAATAGCGGCGCAAAAGCTTTTCACTCAATCCACGGCGGCGAATGGGTGTCCACACCCAGACTTGGTCTCCTGGCTTGTATTCCGCGTTGCGTCTTCGTAGGTTGTAGCGTCTGGCGTCGGACCGCTGCTGATCTTTGATCCGTAATCGGGCAAGCCTTCGAGCTTCTTCTGCGCGTTGAAGGTAGGCGGCAACGTCGACGTTCTCTTCTTCTGTAACATTGGGCAGCATGGCGTCTAGCGTGGTCGTGGCATCTCTGCCATGGACGAGCCTAAAAGGCGTCATCTGGGTGGTCTCCTGCACTGCGGTGTTGTAGGTGAAGACGACGTAAGGCAGGATGACATCCCAGGTTTTATGTTCGGCATCGACATACATAGCGAGCATATTGGCGATGGTTTTGTTCAGGCGCTCGGTCAGTCCGTTGGTCTGTGGATGGTATGCAGTTGTCCTCCGGTGGCTGGTTTGGCTGTAGCGCAGGATGGCTTGCGTGAGTTCCGCCGTAAATGCTGTTCCTCTGTCCGTGATGAGCACATCGGGGGCGCCGTGTCGAAGAAGAATGCACTCCACGAAAAATTTGGCCAGTTCTGCTGCTGTTCCGTTCGGTAGGGCTTTCGCCTCGGCGTAGCGGGTCAGGTAGTCGGTCGCTATGATGATCCACTTATTTCCAGATGTTGACGTTGGAAAAGGGCCAAGCAAGTCCATGCCAATCTGCTGAAAGGGTCTTGAGGGAGGTTCAATGGGGTTCAGAAATCCTGCTGGTCGTGTGGGAGGAGTCTTTCGTCGCTGACAATCTCGGCATGTTTTCACATAGTGTGCGACATCGGCAGACAGTCGGGGCCAGTAATACTTGTCTTGAATGCGGCGGAGGGTGCGAGTAAACCCGAGATGTCCAGCTGTCGGCTCGTCGTGTGAAGCCTGTAGAACTTCTTCGCGGAGACAAGTAGGTACAACAAGGAGGTAGGCTGTTTTGTTCGCTGTAAAGTTCTTCTTCACAAGGACCTCATTCTGCACACAGAAAGAAGACAGTCCTCGCTTGAATGAAGCGGGGGGTGAAGAAACCTTGCCTTCCAGGTACTCGATGAGGCCTTTTAGGTTGGGGTCCGAGCGTTGCTGCTGAGCAAAAGAGCTTGCGCTGATGGGTCCCAGGAAGGCGTCCTCATCGTCGTCCAGCGGCGGTGCATCTACAGGGGCTCGTGAGAGGCAATCGGCGTCAGTGTGCTTGCGTCCGGACTTGTAAACGACGGTGACGTCAAATTCCTGGAGACGCAGACTCCATCGAGCGAGTCGGCCAGAGGGATCCTTCAAATTGGCAAGCCAGCAGAGCGCGTGGTGGTCGCTGACCACCTTGAACGGTCGTCCGTAGAGGTAGGGGCGGAATTTCGACGCAGCCCAGATGATGGCAAGGCACTCCTTCTCAGTGGTCGAATAGTTAGCCTCGGCCTTGGAAAGGGAACGGCTAGCGTATGCGATGACCTTCTCCAGCCCGTCACTTTTTTGAACGAGAACGGCACCTAGTCCCACGCTGCTTGCGTCGGTATGAACTTCAGTATCGGCGTTTTCATCAAAATGCGCAAGGATCGGTGGGGACTGTAAACGACGCTGAAGTTCCTTGAAGGCTTCTGCTTGCGGCGCTTCCCATTTAAACGGCACGTCTGCCTTCGTCAGTTGGGTCAGGGGCTCGGCGATGCGCGAAAAGTTTTTCACAAATCGTCGGTAATATGCGCATAGTCCGAGAAATCTGCGCACTGCTTTCTTATCGGCCGGCGGTTGAAACTGTTCAATAGCAGCTGTTTTCTGCGGGTCTGGGCGTACTCCTTCCTTGCTAACGATGTGGCCTAGAAACAGCAGCTCTTCGTAGGCAGAGTGGCATTTCTCTGCTTTCAAGGTTAGGCCAGACCACTTGATTGCGTCTAGTACTGTTCGAAGTCTTTTGAGGTGCTCTTCAAAGTTCGAGGCGAAGACAACGACGTCATCTAAATATACCAGACAAATTTTCCACTTCAGGCCTGCCAGCACTGTATCCATTACTCGCTGAAACGTCGCTGGTGCGGAACAGAGACCAAATGGCATCACCTTGAACTCAAACAGCCCATCCGGAGTTATGAATGCTGTCTTCTCGCGATCTCTTTCGTCGACCTCAATTTGCCAGTAGCCGCTCTTGAGGTCCATCGATGAGAAATATTTGGCGTTGCAGAGGCGGTCCAGTGTGTCGTCGATGCGGGGGAGGGGGTAGACGTCCTTCTTTGTTATGTTGTTCAAGCGGCGGTAATCCACGCAGAATCGAAGTGCGCCGTCTTTCTTTCTCACTAGAACAACCGGTGCCGCCCATGGGCTGTTTGAAGGCTGGATGACTTCGTCGCGAAGCATTTCTTCGACTTGGTCCCGGATGGCTTGTCGTTCTCGCGGAGACACACGGTAGGGGCTTTGACGGAGAGGTCGGACGTGTTTATCCGTTATAATGCGATGCTTGGCAATTGGCGTCTGTCGCACCTTCGGCGATGTCGAAAAGCACTCACTGTAGTTTTGAAGCAGATTGCGGATCTGGTCTTGTCTGTTCCGGTGCAGGGCTGGGTTGATGTCGAAAGTGGGCGAGTTCTCTTGGTGAGGCGGATCTTCTGCGGAGGGGTCGGAGAGGGCGAAGGAATCTCGTACGTCAGATATTTCGTCGTAGAAAGCAGTCGTCGTTCCTCTGTTAATATGCCGGTATTCTTCGCTGAAGTTAGTCAGCAGTACTTCGGCCTGGCCATTGCGGAAATGTGCGATGCCTCTTGCGATGCTGATTCCTCGGTCTAGTAGCAACTGCATGTTCCCCTCGATGATGGCTTCAGTGTTTATGGCTTTCGTGGCGCCTACGGTCACGATAACGCTTGAACGGGGTGGGACGCTCACTTCTTCCTCCAGGACACTTAGGGCAACGTGATTTTCCCGAGTTTTCATCGAAGCGATGGCTTCGTCTGTCGAAAGCGTGATCAGCTTGGATCGCAGGTCGATGATCGCCTGATGCTCATTAAGGAAATCCATACCCAAGATCACTTCGCGGGAGCATTGCGGTAGCACAACAAAGGTCGCAGGATAGGTATGTCCTTTGACATTCACTCGCGCTGTGCATCGTCCTGATGGCGTAATGAGGTGGCCCCCAGCGGTGCGAATTTGTGGGCCGTCTCAAGCCGTTGTGACTTTTCTGAGCTGCGCAGCGAATGTTCCATTCATCACCGAGTAATCGGCTCCTGTGTCGACTAGAGCGGTAACTTTCCGGCCGTCGATAGTCTCTTCTAGGTCGGAGGTCCTGGCTCTTGCATTGCATGTCGCTCTCGGCGTCGGGTCACGGCTTCGTCGCGTATGCGAGTCACGGGTTGGGCGTGTGGTCGAAGCTTCTCTGGGTGGCGGCGTCGATTTCAAGGTAGCTTGCGTCGTGGTCGAGGTTCTCATTGTGTGCGGCGTCGGTGCAGCGAGTGTCGGTTCTTCATGCGGCGTCGCGGGTGCAGCGTCTTCATGGGGCGTGGTCGGTGGAGGATCTTCGGCGTTTAGCTCGTGAGCAACCTCACCTCCAGAGGTTGCTGCCTTTAGTTTCCCCTACGGGGGCTGGGCGACCTCCCTCGTACCGCGGCTGCGTAGCTGCTGCGTGGCGACGTAAAGCGCGAGGTTGACGGCGATGGTGAGCGCGAAAAGCGGTTCGGCGTGTACTCTTCTCGACGCAGGTACTCGTCGATTTCGTGCGGACGCTGTCCGAAGCGTGGTCGTGGGGCGTTAACGGCAAATCCTCGAAGACCGATATGTCGGTACGGGCAGTGACGAAGAATATGGCCGGCCTCACCGCAATGGAAGCACAACGGCCGGTTGTCGGAAGTCCTCCAGGCGTCGCATTTCCTGGGGCTTGAGCGTCGGTCATAGGCTGGGCGGGCGGGGGCTGGGAGGCGGCGTTGTGGAACGATTGGCTCATCTCGGGGAGGACGTGGGGGTTGTCGCTGGGGCTGAGCAGTACTTACTGCAGCGGCGTAGGTCATGGCCTGGGGTTCTGTGGCCTTCGGGGTGCCAAGTGCCTGTTGCACTTCTTCCCGTACCACATCCATCAGAGTCGCTGCTTGTGGCTGTGGGGAAGATGGCAGTAATCGGCGTAGCTCCTCTCGGACGATTTCGCGGATAACTTCCCGCAAGCTGTCGCTGGTGGTGGCCGGCGTGTCCGAACGCATTGCACAGGCAGAGGAAGGGCGATTGTACTGCCGAGCTCGAACGTCGAGGGTCTTCTCAATCGTGCAGGCTTCTTGCATAAACTCCTCGACTGTTTTTGGCGGCTGGCGGACGAGGCTTGCAAAGAGTTGTTCTCTTACGCCGCGCATTAAAAACTGAACTTTCTTTTCCTCGGTCATCCCGGGATCGGCGCGGCGAAATAGGCGCTTCATCTCCTCGACGTAACTGCGGACGGGCTCATTCGGAAGCTGGATCCTGGACTCGAGGAGTCGTTCGGCTCTTTCTTTCCTCACGACACTGGTGAATACCTTCAATAGTTCTCTCTTGAATAGCTCCCATGTCGTAAGGGACGACTCGTAGTTTTCGTACCACGTGCGTGCGGAGCCATCCAATGAGAAAAAAACGTGTCCAATCTTTGCCGCATCATCCCACTTGTTGAATGACGCCACGCGCTCAAATTGGTCCAACCATTCTTCAGGGTCTTCGCCTAGGGATCCATTGAAAGTTGGCGGCACCCGCGGCTGCTGCAGTATGATCGGTGTCGACATCTTTGGCGAGGTTGCAGTGCTGGTAGCAGCGTCTTTTCGCTGTCTGGTGCGGTCCGGCAGTTTCCCGAACTCAGGCTCCTCTCCCTGGAGACGTCGGCTGGCTCGCTGAGCTGCTTGTTCGTCCTCGGGTGTGAAGCGCTTAGGGCTGGGTTCACGACTTGAAGGGGGCGTCCGGAACATGAAAGTTACCCAGCACCTCCACCAGATGTCACGTAGTGGTGACGGCAGTCGAAGCAGCGATGAAGACGGACGAAAGGGGTCTTCTAAAAGAACTGTTTATTGGGCTGACTTGCACCCAAAATGGACTGAATCACTCGGCGGCGGCGAAGCGACAAGCGTGCTCGGCGGTCGTCGAACAGAATGCCCGCCGCTGTCGGCCGTGCTCAATTTAAAGCTGATAGCGAACATTCGAGATAAAGGGCGCAAAGTTACTAGAACATTCCGGAACAACGTAGAATCAGCTTTGCCTGGCTGCGATCAATCGAGATAAATCTAGTCGCGTCTTGCGTCGCAAAGAAAGCGATAAGGTGGTGTCGCGGCAGATTTGAAAAACGAACAAACACTGGAAATATTCGCGGCAATATCGTACTTTTAATATTGTAAATAGCTTGCAATGGTGTGACTTATTTTGGTGATCGCTTTTCCTGATACGAGGTGCGATCCTTCATTACAAATTTTCGCATTCGAACGATGCTACCTTGCCCAGTGCTGCAGTGATGAGTATATCATGGAGCAGTACGCTGAGGAATGTTGCATAATGAGCAGCAATGTGAACCAGAGGGACGGGGCGCTGAGCGCAATTAAAAGAATTCAACGTCGCCGGGACATGCGCGCACGGTGCTTTGGTGGCCTGGCACGATAGGTGACGAGCAAGTGCCTTTCAAATTATACCGTAACAAGCCTAAATTAGCCTCATATACACTAGTTCGTCGGCACTTTTGTCGCAGATGTCAGCACGATGAGCGCCGCATTCAGACGCATCTCTTTGCTGTGTGCTAGCAGCAGCGGGTGCGCAACGTATGCAGTGCTACCAAAAAAAGAAAAATCAAGCCAGCCCGACTCAATCTCTTATCCATGCGATAAAGCAACTGTGCCTTTATTGCCTAGTTGTCGAAGAGGGTCGCTGAACAAACATTCTTCCAGCGAACTCGGAATCCCCCGCGCAAGCGCAACGTTGGGTGCTAGGAGACGACGCTTGTTCCGATAGCTGGAGGAGTTTCGAAACTGAATTATATCCATGAACGTTGGTCCAAACAGTACCGTGTCAGGGCCTCCTTCTCCTATTGGGCATACTGTTCTGCTCTGTCGGAGTCATGGCGGTTTAAACATATGCTACAAGATGCCTGCTGCCAGCCTCTTCCTCTCGATGTAGGACTGCCCCTAATCATATTGGTTAGTTGATCCGTCAGCAGCGAACGTAAGATGTGGACCCGGCTTGCAGAATGCGCAGGTATCCGAGTCCTGCACATGGGAATCGTTATATGAAGTAGCCTTTCCTCTTGAAGCTTGTTCCAGAGCCAGCTCGCTGCCTCATGTAGCATACGTTGAAGTGGCTTTGTTTGCTGTGCAATACCTGAAATGAATTGACCCCTGCGATCGCAAGAAAGAGCGCAGCTCTGCCCGACTTTTGGTGAGCGCATTCTAAAGAGTCCTTCCGTCTCGGGGTCTGCTGCGACGCCTCTGACGTCCAATTCATTACCCAGAAAACGGTCTCTCTTCTCTGCGTAGTTCACATTTAGCTTATCACACGAGTCTTATCATCTCCAGTTTGAAGAGCCCGTTACAATGTCGAACAGGAGTCTCTTGCACTGTAAATGTCCGATTAGCGGTATGATGAATGTAGTTAGTTCTCATCATTATACAGCCAGTAGCCTATGACTTGTTTAACGCTGCGCCTCCTTGTGCATCTCCTCCACTGTTGGCTGGAGGATCATCTCCCTCGGCATCAGCTGGCTTACCTGTGGCGGCTCTGCGTGGTGATCTGTCATGCGGCTCCTCCACAGGCTAAACATGCATAAGCATGTGCCTGAAATTTGGCGCATATGTGCGCTTAAATGCCTGAAGTCTGTATGAAAAAGAAGGAATACTTTTATTGAGGCAGAGCCGAGAAATCTGGCATTAACCTTTTGGTGCTGTCCCTGGGACGCACAACTTTTTGGACACGGCTAGTTGTGGGGACGTTTTTTGGTTGTCTTCGGGAAAAATTAGCACCTCCTGGGGACATTCCAAATGTCCTGATGGGACATTTCTGGGATGTCTTGAGGAGGTTTTGTGTTTGTTGGGTGCCTTCGGCTAAACACCACGAAGCGTCGCTGGTTCAGGCGTGCTGGAGGGGCACGAAGTGAACGCGTTGTGGTGTGCACGACGGTAGAGTGTGTTGGGGATGTGTACGTCGTGTTTGTCGCTAGTATCGCAGTCGTCCGGGAAGCAGTGAGAGCCACCAATCGAGGTGGCTGTGGGCACGGCGCCCAGCTGGTGATTGCGCGCACCGCGATCCACTGTAATTTTTTACGTCCGTTACTTCACGTTTTCTGTGCACCATTATTAACGCGATAGCGTTAAATGCCCCGTTCACCAGAAAATCCGGTGTCGGTGTCACCGTTGTAGGCGAAATATCGCGGGCGTGGCTTTGGCAACCTAGGAGGCTTTCCCCATGCAGGAGCACGACGAGCACGAGTCTGAGGTGACAGTTCCGTTTGTCATGCTGTAGAGTGTTACAATGAGTGCTATATGTTCTGAAAAAATGCAGGGGCATGGACTGGCGGAGCTTGCCTTGCAGCATGTTTGTGTGCAGCGTCCCGAGTACGTTATCCCTGCGTTTGACCCGCCGGACGTTTTCCCGCTCTTGTTGCCCGGCTACGTGCATTGCTTGCACATGTCACATTGTCGCGTAGTGGTGACGGCAGTCAGGAAGACAGTGAAAGGGGCTTCCAAGCCAAACTCTTTATTCGGGCTGACTTGCACCCACAATGGACTCAATGTCCCGGCGGTCGTCGAACAGAATGCCCGCCGCTCTCGGCCGTGCTCAATTTAAAGCTGACAGCGAGCTTTAGAGATACGGCATGCAAAGTTACCACAACACTCTGTAACATCGTAGAATCGGCTCCGCCTGGGTGCGATCAATCGAGATAAATCTGGTCGCGTCTTGCATCGCAAACAAAGCGATATAACCGCGTGTCGGCAGCTTTGAAGAGTGAACAAACAAACAGTACAAAGATTCGCGGCAATATGTCACTGCATGCGACGTGAGATAAACTATACAAGCCACATTGTGAACCCGCCTGGTTCTGGCATCGTGGTATACCCCATGATTTGAGCCGGCTTCAAGGCAAGCAGGTAATCGCTGAGTACGCCCGAGCCGCTAACGCTTCTCGAGCCAGCCCATCAGTGCTTGAGGGATATGATATTAGTAAAGTTCCTTTATCTCGTTCTTCCTCCATCTTGGCAAGCTCGCCGCTGACATAGGCAGGCTCTTTGCTCTGGCTGGTGCGCAGCACGTAAGCGTGGTGATCATATATGCTTGTTCTGACGGGAACGCCTCGTACAGTCTGACGGAATTTGAAAATTATCACTTCAGACTTGGCTTAGTGGGGTTCGAAATGCTGTACAGTATGTTATTTTTACATGCGCATAGCTAACTGATTTGTTTCTCTTTATTTCGCCGTCGCTTTCATTGCAGAGTGTAAATTACAGTCAGATAAGAAAAAAAATTCAGTGAGGCCGAAGCGGCAGCTGTAAGTAGAAAAAAAATTGGCTGTGGTTTAGCTCTGGTTAACCCTAGCTGAATTGCGAAAGCTTCGTTTCCGCGGCACGTCGTCTACCCAGCGTCTCATTCCGACGCTCTCGAGAACTCAAACCCGTCTCTTCCGCAGTTGAAGAGTCCCCCGCTCCCCCGCGGAACGTGGCACGACTTCTAGCTGCATCTTCGTTGCGACGCTCCTCGAGTCGTGCGGCGCGTTCTTCTACCGTCTCTTGAGCGCGTTGTCTTTTCCTCGCTTCGTTCTTTCGTTGTTGCGTGTCTCTTTCGCGCTTTCCATAAGGGACGACTAGAATCCAGTGAGGCGAAGCGCGCATATATATATATATATATATATATATATATATATATATATATATATATATATATATATATATATATATATATATATATATATATATATACCAAAAGTGAATTCTGGCCGCTGATTTGGTCAATATAAAATAAAATCACCAAAAATTGAAGAAACATAACAGGTTTTAATTCACGACGCTTCGGCTGGAGGACCAGCCTTTTACTCGAAAAAGGCTGGTCCTCCAGCCGAAACGTCGTGAATTAAATTCTGTTATGTTTCTTCAATTTTTGGTGATTTTATATATATATATATATATATATACACTCCGTGAGGCGACACCTCCTCTCCCTCTACCCCGGCGGAGATCATCTGTTGGAGCGCGGCAGCGGCGTTGCTAGGAAACGGCGGCCCAATGTCGTTCGTGGGCCACGGCATACGGCTGAAGTGCGACCACGCGACGAGCCGAGCTGGCTGGCGTAGTGTTGACGCAACAAAAACGGCTGCGGCTTAGCTTGGCTAAGCCCCGCAATGCAAGTGAAAGCTTTGTCATGCATGCTTATCCTGTGTTGCTAGGCCAGGTTAGACTCAACTTCTTTGTCCGTCGCCGAAGTCGTGGCGGAGGCAGAGGCAGCGGCAGCTGCCTGCAAAGCTCTTCGCTGCCGCCTTTCGGCATCCTTCAACCGCCGTCTCTGCCGCTAACTTGGCACGCTTAAGTCCCCCACCTCTAGCTAAATACTTAGCATGATTGGCAACGTCGTCTACGAGACCGTCCAGACGGCGTAAATGGTCCCCGCCGACTGAGCTTCATCCATAGCGAGAAACTCCTAGGCGGCAGTGTGTATGCACGCGAAAGCGGCGCCGTCTCCCTTTCAAGCGAGCGGCGAGTCACGTGGTTAGTCACGTGGCTGACACCCCTCCACTCCTCATCTTGAAGGTCAAATGTACCGCGCCAATGACCTTGGCTCGACGAGGCTAGTAAAGCTGTCGCTACAAAATACTGCTCGCGAAGAGCGCTCTGAAGCGTGTGCGGCTTCGAATTCCTCCCCTGTGATTCACTGCCGAAGGCACTGCGCTTTGAAAACCTTGCCACCCTATAAGCATAACGCGTTGTGACCCCAACTTTTCCAAAAGCTTGAAGGATTCCAAACAAAAATTGGAGGGGACACCTATAGGCTCCGCCTGAAGGGTATGCCCCGATAATGTAATGGGTTAATTCCCATATATACAGAAGGCCATTCTCTAAATTACATTAATATATCCCTAGGAGGTCTCACACGTACCTCTCCTGGCGCAGTAGTGTAGCGGTTAGGCGATGCACCGCTGCCCTGCGATGGCAGGTGCTCCGAGCGGTGGTCCTTATGCGGCTCTGTTTGCTCTTCCCGAGCGGTCCATCATTAATTTAACTGCCACCTGCCACAATGGTCAGTTCTCTCACTATCCGCCGGGCAGGTTGTGATGACGCCGCAAGGCCACGCGACCTAGGTGGGCTACCTGCCTCCCAGGTTGTCAAAGCCATGCCCGTGATATTTGGCTCACAGCGCCGGCACCGGATTTTCAGGTGAACGGGGCATTTAGCGCTATCGCGTTAATAACAATGCACAGGAAACGTGAAATAACAGACGTAAAAAATTACAGTGGTTGTACTTGTTGCCCCACTTATCTCCCTAAACCGGAGCTGCAACTCAGTACTTTTGAGCGGTGGGAGGCCGTGCTGCTTAGCTCGGACGTGGTTGTCGAACGCCGGGCCCTCACGCGAGGCACCGGGATCATCACGTAGCAACATCATCTGGGCACCAAGCATCGACCTCAAGTTCCGTTTTTATCTTAGCGTGAAAACACAAATTCGGACGCTCAGAGCCTAGCAGCATCGCCCGTTGCCGATGTTTGTGCAGCAAAGGATACAGAAAGAAAATAAAATCACATCAATATCCGCGTCTGGAAGTCGAACCCGCGGTGGCGCAAACAGATCAGCTTCAAAGGTCGCTGCGCGAGAGCACTACAACATCGCCGCAGTTTTTTTTGTTGTATTTATTGCATGGAAATATTGCCGGCAAGGAAAATATGAGTATGCTTATGCAACAAAACACTAGGATGAGTAATACGAGCTCACCATACCCCTGCACGTTCCCAGCTTCCCAAAAATCATTATTCTGGGAGGCGCACTCACGCATCTAGCTAGAGAGGGGAGCCAGCTAAGCGGCTCTTGCAGGGCAGCATATACACCCCGCCCCAAAGCGCATTGCTCATGGAACAAAGATTTCGACGACCGTGGTGATTCGGCATGGTGGCCCATCATACGGCTCTTCCAGATACTAAATAGTCCCATCAATATAAATAGATCACATGGCACAACACAGTTTTTATGAACAGCCAAAAACGGATACTGTAGGGTGTGATTTCAATGTCCGTCTTAATTGCTCGCTGTAATATGTCCCAAAAGAACATAGCATCATTGCACAGAATAAAACAATGGCCAATTGTATCTGGTGTATTGCACAGGGGGCAATTCACCGTCCATGGCACAAACATCTCCTTAGCATGAAGCCATGCCTTCACAGGCAGCGTCGATGTGCAGTTTGAAGAAGAACGTTCTTGCAGCAGATGAAGTGCACATTCGTTGAATACTTTTTAGAGCACGCGGTGTCAAGAAAATCCAGAAAAGGTTGCCGATATAACGGTATAGGAAACAATACTCTGTAAGTGCCTGAGTCATCTGCCTTCTGGACAGGCTATGCAGGTAATCTAAAGAAAATCACACAGTGAGGAAATTGAAGGTGTCAGCAACTTCCTTTAGGAATGCTCATAAAGGCCCTCAAGAGTCGGTGCGAATAGGAAAGAACAATGTCAACCAAGCCGATGCATGGGGATAGAAGACGAATATGTGAAGGTGCTGGAAAATGCGCATAGGGAATGCAGTATGACGGTAGCACGTTCCATCTGTGAAGAGATAAAATACCATTAGTTTAAAATACTGATCAGAAGCGGTGCCAAGCAAGTGCAAGGCGACACATTGTTCCCTCTGTGATTTCTGGTCAGCTACTTCTAATACCGTCCTTAATGGAAGCCGCTTTTTGGAAATTGCTTCTCAGTCTAGAAACGACAACAGCTAAGTCGACGTTCAGCCTAACCATAGTAAAAAAGCGGCACAGCACGTAACATTTGTCTCGGGTGCAGAACTATGCAATACTAACAGCGTTTGTGCACAAAACCCGCATGCATGAAGAGAGAGAGAACAGTGGTAAGGCAGGGAGGTTAACGAAAAGAGTTCAACTCAAATTGAGGGAAATGCAGTCAGCTATGCAAAGGAAAATGGGAGGTGTGACGTTAACAAACAAAGATAACTATGCAGAACTAACAGCCTTTGCGCACAGAACCCGCAAGTATGAAGAAAGAGAGAATAATGGTAAGGCACGGAGGTTAACGAAAAGGGTTCAACTCAAATTGAGGGCAATGCAGTCAGCTATAGATATGCAAAGGAAAATGTGAAGTGTTACGTTAATAAACAGAGATAACTATGCAGAACTAACAACGTTTGTGCACAAAACCCGCAAGTATGAAGAGAGAGACAACAATGGTAAGGCAGGGAGGTTAACGAAAAGGATTCAACTCAAATTGAGGGCAATGCAGTGAGCTATGCAAAGGAAAATGAGAGATGTAACGTTTATAAACAGAGCAAACTATGCAGAACTAACAGCGTTTGTGCACAAAGCCCAGAAGTATGAAGAGAGAGAGAACAATGGTAAGGCAAGGATGTTAAGGAAAAGGGTTCAACGCAAATTGAGAGCAATGCAGTGAGCTATGCAAAGGAAAATTGGAGGTGTAACGTTAATACGCTGAGAGAACTATGCAGAACTAGCAGCGTTTGTGCACAAAACCCGCAAGTATGAAGAGAGAACAGTGGTAAGGCAGGGAGGTTAACGAAAGGGTTCAACTCAAATTGAGGGCAATGCAGTGAGCTATGCAAAGGAAAATGGGAGGTGTAACGTTAGTACACAGAGAAAACTATGCAGAACTAGCAGCGTTTGTGCACAAAAGCCGCAAGTATGAAGAGAGAGAGAACAGTGGTAAGGCAGGGAGGTTAACGAAAGGGTTCAACTCAAATTGAGGGCAATGCAGTGAGCTATGCAAAGGAAAATGGGAGGTGTAACGTTAGTACACAGAGAAAACTATGCAGAACTAGCAGCGTTTGTGCACAAAAGCCGCAAGTATGAAGAGAGAGAGAACAGTGGTAAGGCAGGGAGGTTAACGAAAGGGTTCAACTCAAATTGAGGGCAATGCAGTGAGCTATGCAAAGGAAAATGGGAGGTGTAACGTTAGTACACAGAGAAAACTATGCAGAACTAGCAGCGTTTGTGCACAAAAGCCGCAAGTATGAAGAGAGAGAGAACAGTGGTAAGGCAGGGAGGTTAACGAAAGGGTTCAACTCAAATTGAGGGCAATGCAGTGAGCTATGCAAAGGAAAATGGGAGGTGTAACGTTAGTACACAGAGAAAACTATGCAGAACTAGCAGCGTTTGTGCACAAAAGCCGCAAGTATGAAGAGAGAGAGAACAGTGGTAAGGCAGGGAGGTTAACGAAAGGGTTCAACTCAAATTGAGGGCAATGCAGTGAGCTATGCAAAGGAAAATGGGAGGTGTAACGTTAGTACACAGAGAAAACTATGCAGAACTAGCAGCGTTTGTGCACAAAAGCCGCAAGTATGAAGAGAGAGAGAACAGTGGTAAGGCAGGGAGGTTAACGAAAGGGTTCAACTCAAATTGAGCGCAATGCAGTGAGCTATGCAAAGGAAAATGGGAGGTGTAACGTTAGTACACAGAGAAAACTATGCAGAACTAGCAGCGTTTGTGCACAAAAGCCGCAAGTATGAAGAGAGAGAGAACAGTGGTAAGGCAGGGAGGTTAACGAAAGGGTTCAACTCAAATTGAGGGCAATGCAGTGAGCTATGCAAAGGAAAATGGGAGGTGTAACGTTAGTACACAGAGAAAACTATGCAGAACTAGCAGCGTTTGTGCACAAAAGCCGCAAGTATGAAGAGAGAGAGAACAGTGGTAAGGCAGGGAGGTTAACGAAAGGGTTCAACTCAAATTGAGGGCAATGCAGTGAGCTATGCAAAGGAAAATGGGAGGTGTAACGTTAGTACACAGAGAAAACTATGCAGAACTAGCAGCGTTTGTGCACAAAAGCCGCAAGTATGAAGAGAGAGAGAACAGTGGTAAGGCAGGGAGGTTAACGAAAGGGTTCAACTCAAATTGAGGGCAATGCAGTGAGCTATGCAAAGGAAAATGGGAGGTGTAACGTTAGTACACAGAGAAAACTATGCAGAACTAGCAGCGTTTGTGCACAAAAGCCGCAAGTATGAAGAGAGAGAGAACAGTGGTAAGGCAGGGAGGTTAACGAAAGGGTTCAACTCAAATTGAGGGCAATGCAGTGAGCTATGCAAAGGAAAATGGGAGGTGTAACGTTAGTACACAGAGAAAACTATGCAGAACTAGCAGCGTTTGTGCACAAAAGCCGCAAGTATGAAGAGAGAGAGAACAGTGGTAAGGCAGGGAGGTTAACGAAAGGGTTCAACTCAAATTGAGGGCAATGCAGTGAGCTATGCAAAGGAAAATGGGAGGTGTAACGTTAGTACACAGAGAAAACTATGCAGAACTAGCAGCGTTTGTGCACAAAAGCCGCAAGTATGAAGAGAGAGAGAACAGTGGTAAGGCAGGGAGGTTAACGAAAGGGTTCAACTCAAATTGAGGGCAATGCAGTGAGCTATGCAAAGGAAAATGGGAGGTGTAACGTTAGTACACAGAGAAAACTATGCAGAACTAGCAGCGTTTGTGCACAAAAGCCGCAAGTATGAAGAGAGAGAGAACAGTGGTAAGGCAGGGAGGTTAACGAAAGGGTTCAACTCAAATTGAGGGCAATGCAGTGAGCTATGCAAAGGAAAATGGGAGGTGTAACGTTAGTACACAGAGAAAACTATGCAGAACTAGCAGCGTTTGTGCACAAAAGCCGCAAGTATGAAGAGAGAGAGAACAGTGGTAAGGCAGGGAGGTTAACGAAAGGGTTCAACTCAAATTGAGGGCAATGCAGTGAGCTATGCAAAGGAAAATGGGAGGTGTAACGTTAGTACACAGAGAAAACTATGCAGAACTAACAGCGTTCGTGCACTAAACCCGCAAGTATGAAGATAGAGAGAGAACAGTGGTAAGGCAGGGAGGTTAAAGAAAAGGGTTCAACTAAAATTGAGGGCAATGCAGTGAGCTGTGCAAAGGAAAATGAGAGGTGTAACGTTAGTACACAGAGAGAACTATGCAGAACTAACAGCGTTCGTGCACAAAACCCGCTAGAATGAAGAGAGAGAGAGAGAACAGTGGTAAGGCAGGGAGGTTAACGAAAAGGGTTCAACTCAAATTGAGGGCAATGCAGTGAGCTGTGCAAAGGAAAATGGGAGGTGTAACGTTAGTACACAGGGAGAACTATGCAGAACTAACAGCGTTCGTGCACAAAACCCGCAAGTATGAAGAGAGAGAGAGAACAGTGGTAAGGCAGGGAGGTTAACTAAAAGGGTTCAACTAAAATTGAGGGCAATGCAGTGACCTATGCAAAGGAAAATGGGAGATGTAAAGTTAATGCACAGAGAGAACTATGCAGAACTAACAGCGTTTGTGCACAAAACCCGCAAGTATGAAGAGATAGAGAGAACAGTGGTAAGGCAGGGAGGTTAACGAAAAGGGTTCAACTAAAATTGAGGGCAATGCAGTGAGCTGTGCAAAGGAAAATGGGAGGTGTAACGTTAGTACACAGAGAGAACTATACAGAACTAACAGCGTTCGTGCACAAAACCCGCAAGTATGAAGAGAGAGAGAGAACAGTGGTAAGGCAGGGATGTTAAAGAAAAGGGTTCAACTAAAATTGAGGGCAATGCAGTGAGCTGTGCAAAGGAAAATGGGAGGTGTAACGTTAGTACACAGAGAGAACTATGCAGAACTAACAGCGTTCGTGCACAAAAACCGCAAGTATGAAGAGAGAGAGAGAGAGCAGTGGTAAGGCAGGGAGGGTAACTAAAAGGGTTCAACTAAAATTGAGGGCAATGCAGTGAGCTGTGCAAAGGAAAATGGGAGGTGTAACGTTAGTACACACAGAGAACTATGCAGAACTAACAGAACTCGCAAGTATGAAGAGAGAGAGAGAGCAGTGGTAAGGCAGGGAGGTTAAAGAAAAGGGTTCAACTAAAATTGAGGGCAATGTAGTGAGCTGTGCAAAGGAAAATGAGAGGTGTAACGTTAGTACACAGAGAGAACTATGCAGGACTAACAGCGTTCGTGCACAAAACCCGCAAGTATGAAGAGAGAGAGAGAACAGTGGTAAGGCAGGGAGGTTAACTAAAAGGGTTCAACTAAAATTGAGGGCAATGCAGTGAGCTGTGCAAAGGAAAATGGGAGGTGTAACGTTAGTCATCATCATCATCATCATCATCAGCCTTACTACACCCACTGCAGGGCAAAGGCCTCTCCCATGTCTCTCCAATTAACCCTATCCTTTGCCAGCTGCATCCACCCTTTGCCTGCAAACCTCTTAATCTCATCCGCCCACCTAACGTTCTGCCGCCCCCTGCTACGCTTACTTTCTCTTGGAACCCACTCCGTTACCCTTAAAGACCAGCGGTTATCCTGCCTTCGCATTACATGCCCTGCCCAAGCCCATTTCTTTCTCTTGATTTCGACTAGGATGTCATTAACCCGTGTTTGTTCCCTCACCCACTCTGCCCGCTTCCGATCTCTTAACGTTACACCTATCATTTTTCTTTCCATGGCTCGCTGCGTTGTCCTTAACTTAAGCTGAACTCTTTTCGTTAGCCTCCACGTTTCTGCCCCGTAGGTGAGTACCGGTAAGATCATGCTGTTGTACACTTTCCTCTTGAGGGAAATTGGTAAATTGCCACTCATGATCTGCGAGAATTTGCCATATGCGCTCCACCCCATTCTTATCCTTCTAGTTATCTCCCTCTCATGATCAGGATCAGCTGTCACTACCTGCCCTAAGTAAACGTATTCCGGCACAATTTCTAGGCTCTCGCTGCCAATTGTGAACTGTTGTTCCCTTGCTAGGCTGTTGAACATTATCTTGGTTTTCTGCATGTTAATTTTTAGACCCATCGATCTGCTCTGCCTGTCTAACTCGTTGATCATGATTTGCAGTTCACCTCCTGAGTGACTCAGCAAGGCAATGTCATCAGCAAATCGCAGATTATTTAGGTATTCTCCATTTATTCTTATTCCCAACTGTTCCCAATTCAGGCCTCGAAATACCTCCTGCAAACATGCGGTGAACAGCATTGGCGAGATCGTGTCTCCTTGCCTGACGCCCTTTCTTATTGGAATTTTATTGCTGACTTTATGGAGGACTATAGTAGCTGTGCAGTTGCTATATATATCTTCAAGTATTTTGACATAAGGCTCTTCTACCCCCTGATTACGCAATGCCTGTATGACTGCTGAGGTTTCCACTGAGTCGAATGCTTTCTCGTAATCAATGAAAGCTATATATAGTGGTTGGTTATATTCTGCGCATTTCTCTATCACCTGATTGATAGCGTGAATATGATCTATTGTGGAATATCCTTTACGAAAGCCTGCCTGATCATTTGGTTGATTAAAGTCTAACGTTGCCCTGACTCTATTAGCGATCACCTTAGTAAGTACTTTGTAGGCAACGGATAGTAAGCTGATCGGCCTGTAATTTTTCAAGTCCTTGGCGTCTCCCTTCTTATGAATTAAGATAATGTTTGCATTCTTCCAAGCTTCTGGTACAGTCGAGGTCATAAGGCATTGCGTATACAGGGTGGCTAGTTTTTCTAGCACGATGTCCCCTCCATCCTTCAACAGATCTGCTGTTACCTGATCCTCCCCAGCTGCTTTTCCCCTTTTCATTGCTTCTAAGGCTTTCTTTACTTCATCTTTCGTTACTGGCGGGATGACGCATTGCTGTGCACTGCTGTCTTTCTCTTTAGCGCTCTGATTACATTGGCTACTGTACAGGTCTGTATAGAACTCTTCGGCTACGTTAACTATCTTATCCATATTGCTAATGACATTGCCCTGCTTGTCTCTTAATGCATACATCTGGTTTTTACCTATGCCTAGTTTCCTCTTCACTGTTTTTAGGCTACCTCCGGTCTTTATAGCATGCTCGATTCTCTCCATATTAAACTTCCTTATGTCGGCTACCTTGCGCTTATTTATTAACTTTGATAGCTCCGTTAGTTCTATTCTATCGGTAGTGCTAGATGCCTTCATGTTTTGGCGCTTCTTAATCAGATCTTTCGTCACCTGAGATAGCTTCCCGGTATCTTTTCGAACTGTCCTGCCACCTACTTCTACTGCGCACTCCGTAATTATTGATGTCAGATTATCGTGCATTGAATTAACATCAAGATCATCTTCCTCAGTTAAAGCCGAATATCTGTTTTGCAGCGCTATCCTAAACTCCTGTGCTTTCCCTCTTACGGCTAACTCGTTAATGGTCTTCTTCTTCGCTAGCTTCTTCCGTTCCCTCTTCAAGTCTAAGCTAATTCTAGACCTTACCATTCTATGGTCGCTGCAACGCACCCTTCCGAGGACGGCCACATCCTGAATGATGCCAGGTTTAGCGCATAGTATGAAGTCGATTTCATTTTTAATCTCACCATTGGGGCTCTTCCAGGTCCATTTCCTGTTTTCTCGTTTGCGGAAGAAGGTATTCATGATCCGTAAATTATTTCTATCCGCGAATTCGACTAATAACTCTCCCCTGCTATTTCTAGAGCCTATCCCATAGTCACCTACCGCGTGGTCGTCAGCCTGCTTCTTGCCCACCTTCGCATTGAAGTCGCCCATCAGTACAGTGTACTGCGATTTTGCTCTATTCATTGCTGATTCTACGTCCTCATAGAAGCTTTCAACGGTCTGGTCATCATGGCTGGATGTGGGTGCGTAGGCCTGCACCACTTTCAGCTTGTACCTCCTATTCAGCCTAATTACTATGGCTGCTACCCTCTCGTTAATACTGTAGAACTCCTCTACGTTGCCAGCTATATCCTTATTAATGAGGAAACCCACACCTAGTTCTCGTCTATCCTCTAACCCGCGATAGCACAGTATGTGTCCGTCCTTTAGTACTGTATACGCCTCACCTGTCCTCCTAACTTCGCTAAGCCCTATCACATCCCATTTAATTCCCGCTAGTTCCTCAAACAGCACTGCTAGGCTAGCCTCACTAGCTAAAGTTCTAGCGTTAAACGTTGCCAGGTTCAGATTCCAATGGCGGCCTGTCCGGAGCCAGAGATTCTTAGCACCCTCCGCTGCGTCACAGGTCTGACCGCCGCCGTGGTCAGTTGCTCTGCAGCCGCTGGGGACTGAGGGCCGAGGGTTAATTGGTTTGATCATAGAAGGTTGTGGCCAAGTACTACACCAGGGTGGCCAAATCCTGCTCTGGTGAGGGAGTGCGTTGTCGGTTTTGGTCACCGAGATCAGGCCGCACTCCAGGCCTGGTTATGCAATTCCATCGACACGCGGATTTTTTTTTTTTTTTTTTTTTTAAACCCGGTGGAGAATTGCGCGGCACCAGGATTTGAACCCCGGTCCTCTTGCACGCGAGGCGGATGTTCTACCTCTACGCCATCGCTGCATCCTCCGTTAGTACACAGAGAGAACTATGCAGAACTAACAGCGTTTGTGCACAAAACCCGCAAGTATGAAGAGATAGAGAGAACAGTGGTAAGGCAGGGAGGTTAACGAAAAGGGTTCAACTAAAATTGAGGGCAATGTAGTGAGCTGTGCAAAGGAAAATGAGAGGTGTAACGTTAGTACACAGAGAGAACTATGCAGGACTAACAGCGTTCGTGCACAAAACCCGCAAGTATGAAGAGAGAGAGAGAACAGTGGTAAGGCAGGGAGGTTAACTAAAAGGGATCAACTAAAATTGAGGGCAATGCAGTGAGCTGTGCAAAGGAAAATGGGAGGTGTAACGTTAGTACACAGAGAGAACTATGCAGAACTAACAGCGTTCGTGCACAAAACCCGCAAGTATGAAGAGAGAGAGAGAACAGTGGTAAGGCAGGGAGGTTAACTAAAAGGGTTCAACTAAAATTGAGGGCAATGCAGTGAGCTGTGCAAAGGAAAATGGGAGGTGTAACGTTAGTACACAGAGAGAACTATGCAGAACTAACAGCGTTCGTGCACTAAACCCGCAAGTATGAAGATAGAGAGAGAACAGTGGTAAGGCAGGAAGGTTAAAGAAAAGGGTTCAACTAAAATTGAGGGCAATGCAGTGAGCTGTGCAAAGGAAAATGAGAGGTGTAACGTTAGTACACAGAGAGAACTATGCAGAACTAACAGCGTTCGTGCACAAAACCCGCTAGAATGAAGAGAGAGAGAGAGAACAGTGGTAAGGCAGGGAGGTTAACGGAAAGGGTCCAACTCAAATTGAGGGCAATGCAGTGAGCTATGCAAAGGAAAATGGGAGGTGTAACGTTAATAGACAGAGTCGGTCAGAGAACAAAAGCAGGTAAATGGTATCCTGGTCGAAGTCAAAAAGAAGAAGTGGGCATGGACTGGGCATGTAATGCGAATGCGAGATAACCGAATTTCCTTAATAGTGATATGGATTCTAAGAGAAGCAAAATTATAGCAAGGGGACGGCAGGAAGTTAGGTGGTCCGATGAGATTAAGAAGTTTGCGTGTTTAAGGTAACCGCAGCTGGCACAGGACCGGGTTAATTTAAGATATACGGGAGAGGATTTCATCCCCTGAGTGGGCGTAGTCGCGCTGATGGTGATGATGATGAGGGAGGTTAACCAGGCGATGCCGAGTTTGCTGCCCTACACTTGGGGACGGAGGCGAAAGGAGCGAAAGAAAATTACGAAGGGACTACTTGCGTGCTGTGTTGCGAAATCATTTTACTTTTTCATTCACTTTAAAAACTTTTCTCCTTCGTTTCTAATGACACTCCTACTGATCAGCATTTATTTATTTATTTATTTATTTTGCATTTATTTCAGTCATGTACAATGGCTGAGGAGAAAGGAAAAAAAGCCGCGCACGCGGCTTGACAAAGCTCCCATCTCCCGTAGCGGCTTGGCACGGCGATGACAGGCAGCAGTAAAACAATAACAAGAGAATGCATGAAATAACAAATATGTACAATATCTTCATAACAGATCACCAGAATAGTCTCAGTACTGTTACACACACGCAAATGATAGTTTAATCACAGCACATGGATACTTAGTTTGTTTTACAGTTGGATATGATTCATTGTTTTGTAAGAACATATTTTTGACAGCGTTATATGAAACGGAAAGAATGGATTGATTAGTGAAAGCATTTCTATTAAGGAAAGATGGAAACACATACCTGAGTGTTTGAAAACCGTAATTTGTGCGTGGACAAGGTACATACCAATATTCGTAGTGTCTTGTGTTGTGAACAGCGGTATTTTCCCGTAGATTCGCAAGGTCAGAAAAAAATGTGGTGTCACTATGTACCTGAGATTTGTACTGCTGAATTACACGGTACTGATGAATAACCCTTGCATCCATAATGCGGTATTTTGCAAATAGAGCACTCGTATGTGCTAAGTATGTGGCACCCGCAATTGCTCTGACTGCATTTTTTTGTAATGTCAAAACCTTTGAATATTAGTTTGCGTCGTTGTACCCCAAACCAAATGACAATATTTAACATGAGAGTCAAAGAGGGCATGGTAAATAACAAGTTTTGTCCTAGTAGGTATCATGCACTTTAACCTTCTGAGTATGCCGACAACGCGAGCTAGCTTACTCTCCATTTGCTCGATGTGGTAGTCCCATAACATAAATTCATTGAAGTGAACGCCAAGTGTTTTTACAACATTAGTTATTTCTATTATATTACCACCCAATACTAAATCTGTATGTACAACCCATTTGACATTTTTAGCTCTAAAAAATATCGCCTTCGTTTTCCGTGTGTTTATAAGTAGGGAATTTTTTTCAGACCATGAGTTAAGTTTTCCCAACACGCTATTAGCCTTTTCTACTATATCATTCGCGTTGGTGCCAATCAGAAATAAAGTAGTGTCGTCAGCGTAAATTACGTATTCTGTTTCGGAGTCAATCTGTACTAAATCATTAATATATACATTAAATAATAAGGGACCAAGGATACTACCTTGAGGTACACCATGCTTTATTTTATTGTAAGTAGAGCGATGATTATCTATAGAAACGTACTGATATCGGTCAGTTAAATAGCTGGTGATAAGAGATAGTGCTTTGTTCCGGACGCCGTATGCAGAAAGTTTAAGAAGAGTTTTGTGATGAATCCTATCGAAGGCTTTGGAGAAATCTATGTATATTCCAAGGGTTATTTGTTTACATTCAATGTTATTTAAGATTATTTCTTTTTCCTTCAAGAGAGCCATTTCAGTAGAGGACTTAGGTCTAAATCCAAACTGTCTTGGAGTTATCACGTTGTATTTTTCAAGAAAATTGGAAAGTCGTAAATGTATTGTTTTTTCCAAGCCCTTAGAGAAAATAGGCAATATAGACACTGGTCTATAATTACCAAGATCGTTTTTCGAACCACATTTATAAAGAACAACTACTTTTGCTATTTTCATGTCCGAAGGGAAAATGCCGCTAGTCAAAGACAAGTTATAAATATAAGTTAAAATTGGGCAGATTATGTCCAAGACGTACATAACAGGTTTCATTTTCAGTCCAAAAGCATCTTCACTGTTTGTATTGTCCATGCCTTTATATATATTAAGCACCTCATTTTCGTCACAACATGTTATAAAAATACTGTAACTTGTATGATTCGTAATGTAATTCAATGCCATATTGTTGTGTTCACTATCAACAAGTCCACTGAAATAGCTATTAAACTTATTTGCGAGTGCGAGTCCACTATAACTAATGCCTTCCATTGTAATACTGTCAATTGTATTTGTAGAGTTATACTAGTTCCACCTTTGTTCGTAATAAGCAACGCAGTTCTGTGCCCTACGGGCTGCCTGCTCGCCTCGCAGCCTGAAAGTCCTGATTTCAATTTCCAGCACCCCTGGAAGAAATTTAATTTTTTTCGTATGTTCACTTGGGTTTCGGGAGTCCACTTTTTCTGAACATCAGGTTTCCTTGCCATTAAAAGATGCAAGACTACCCCCGGAGGCAAGGGGCGCTGTTTGCACAGCCTTGATCCGTTCCTGCAACTCTGCAATCCGGTCTCCCCCGGTGCTGGGAGTGGAGTTTGCATATGCTTGCTCCTACCTTATCGGTATGGCAATTTCTGCAGCCTGTTGTCCGCTACAGGTGCGAAGACTTTGCAACTGCCGTCCGCCTGACCGTGAAGGAGCATCCCGGCATGCAGGGCTCCGGCGACTGGATTCTCGTCCGCTAAAGGACGCCAAAATCCTGGGGCCTTAGCCCCCAACTTTCTTCCGGCAACAATCCCGTCAAGCTGTTCTTCCAATACTTAAATGACTCTGGATTAAGCTCCTGACTATAGACCGTCTGCAAGCGTCCTGTGTTCTCATCGAGTAATGGCCCCCACGGACACAAGCAGGAATGATATTGTGCATGCTGTGGGATGGGTGTTCCTTTTTCTTTCCTTCTATTTGCTTTATACCTTTCAACGCCTGGTATTTTAATATTTACAGTATGTGTCACTCTTCTAGAGAACACAAAAAAATGGTTAAACCGGCTCTCAACGCCGAGGAAACTGTATTTCACCGCGAAGCAGATGCGCGTCTTCAGGCTCCTCCTGTCGAGCTATCCCCGCATGCGCCAACTTCCGCAGCCGCGCAACACTGACGCTCGCCGGAGCGCGGGGCCCTCTTAGTACGACACATGCTGTACTATCAGTAACAAATGAAACGAGAACAGGAGACCCGAAAAACGAACACCGAGCATATTTGCTTCTGGAGAAAAGACGCAAGCTAGTTTCATTAACACTTCTAAGTGACGGTCTTCGCGTTCTCAGAATGTAATTAACTTGCGCTAGTAATGAGCTTCTCCCGGCTACTATGTTGACATTTTGTTGTTTGTTTTTAAATTATCTTGTTCTCGTTTGATTTCTTGCTGAGAGTGCGTGGATCTTGCTTGGTTACGGTCTCGGCTACTGCTGGTGTATAGTGCGGCTCGAAAAGCTGCAGCTTGCGTTTGGAGCTTAGAAACAACCAATGTGCCGATATTGGAGGCTAGGCACTCGAAATCAACGCAGAAAATTGGCTTTAATGCGACAGCATTTCTTATCACATGAATGGCGTGTACAGGACCGGTCGGAAGAGCGTGTCTTTCAGAGCGTATCCGCACGAAAATGACCACTGGAAAAAAGAAATTGGCCGGCTTTGCGGTTCGAACCGAGGCCCTCTGTGTGACATGCGGACTCGCAACGCATACGCCACGAAGAGTCCTTTTTTTTTTATGGCATGTAAGTACGCCCATCCTGACAGGCTTCAAGCCCGACTTAACCAGGTCGCATCCCGCAACCCGTCATAGACAACCACACCAGCATGCTGCTCTCACTTCGCCCGAACATAAAAATTTCGGGAGACGCACACATGAATCGAGTAAAGGCAGCCGGGCAGGAGGTCGATCGCACCATAGCACACTGCTCTCTGAACAGGGACTTCGATGAACTTGGCGACTCTCCGTGGCGGCCTATTATGCGACTCTTTCACAGGCTAAACACGCCTGTGGCTAAACACCACAAAGGGTCGCTGGTTCAGGCGTGCTAGAGGAGCACGATCGTGCTCCTCTAGCACGATCGATCCCTTCGAAGGGATCGCGTTGTGGTGTGTACGACGGTAGGGTCTGTTGAGGATGTGTACTGATGTTAGACAACGATGACTTGCAAAAAAAGTTTCCGACGTCATGCAAGGGCTACGTGGTAAGTGTCACGTGATAGCGAAGACCTGCAAAAAAAGTTGCTGACGCATTTCTTCAAAGCAGTATACTGCAGTGCTCTCCCCTTTTTAAGGTGGACGCGTCAGTTTTAATTACAGCAATAGCTGTTAGGCGCTCGTCCCTGGCTTCCGCGTCGTCGCCGTCGGCGTAACTGGTGGGTACGTTGCCACCGGTTGCGCCGGGCAACCTGGGTCGCACAAGCCTACGGGTGGCTCAGTTTGGAACAGCCGCCTGCTAGTGCAGGGGTGCATCACGTGACCACTGCACCAGTGCGCCAGGAATATATCCCCGAAACTAAACGCCTAAACATCTGTCTCTTGTTACACAGTCGTAACAGTCCTGTGATTTTTTTTTCGGCAGCTCCGGTGAATGTTTTTTCGTGTGTTTGTTTCAACAGCATCAGCGCATTTGAAAATTTTCAGATGTATTGATTGCTTTTCTTAGCAAATTGCTGAGACAAAGCAAGTATATTTGAGAGCTTGAAAGGATCAGGATGTGCACATACGACGACGCGACATAAAATGCGTAATTATCTGACAGGGCTGGAATTTTCTCTGTGTATTCTTTTCAATGCTTCTTGCAAGAATGTTGACGTTAAAAAAATCCTTTCAGTGGATGATACTTCGTGTTTGCGTGGGTTTTTTCAAATCCGGTTATGCGCCACTTGGTTATGAAAAGTGCCGATGTGACGGGATTTCTTTGGGAGATTCAACAGCTCCGTTTTGTTTGAACACAAATTTGTCTTTCTTCGTGAGCAGTCAGGATGTAGGATAACCTTACGTAAAAATACTCGAACGTATATCTAGTGAGTGCACAGCTGCCATAGTCGTCCATAAATTCAGCAATAAAATTTCAATAAGCAAGGGTGTCAGACAGGGAGGCACGATCTCGCCAATGGTGTTTTTGCACCGCCCGTTTGCAGAAGGTGTTCAGAGGCCTTAATTGGGAACAGTTGGGGATACAAGTTAATGAAGAATACCTAAATAATCTGCGATTCGCTGATGACATTGCCTTTCTGAGTCACTCAGGAGATGAACTGCAAAACATGGTCAATGAGTCAGACAGGCAGAGCAGTACTGTAAGTAAAAAAAATCACAGGACGATTACGACTATGCAACGCGAGGTTCAGCGATAGCTGTTTAGCCGTTTAGTCACGTGGCCACTGGTGTAGTGCCCACGTGATGCACACCCTTGCACTGGCAGGCGGCTGTTCCAAACAGAGCCACCCGTAGGCTTGTGCGACTCAGGTTGACCGGTTGCGGCGACGGCGACGAGAAAGCCAGGGACGTGCGCCTAACAGCTACCGCTGTAAAATGAATGATGCAGAAAACCAAAGTAATGTTGAACAGTCTAGGAATAGAACAGCAGCCCACAACTGGTAGCGACGATGTGCCGGAAGCGGTATGGTAATACGTCCACTGATCCAGATCGCGAGAGCGAAATAAGTAGAAGAATAACAATGGGATGTAGCGCGTATGGCAGGTTATCTCAGATCATGAATAGCAGGTTACCAATATCCCTCAGGAGAAAAGTGTACAACAGCTCTATCTTACCGGCACTCACCTATGCGGCAAAAACGCGCAGGCTAACGAAAAGGGTTCAGATCAAGCTAAGGACAGCGCAGCGAGCTATGGAAAGAAAAATGACAGGCGTAACGTTAAGGGATATGAAGAGGGAAGAGTGGGTGAGGGAACAAACGCGGGTAAACAACATCCCAGTCGAAATCAAGAGGAAGAAATGGGCTTGGGCAGGGCATGTAATGCGAAGGCAAGATAACGGATGGCTGTTACAGGTAACGGAGTGGATTCCAAAGGAAGGGGAGCGTAGCACGGGGTGGCAGAAGGTTAGGTGGGCGGATGAGATGAAGTTTGCGGCGATAGGGTGGCGGCTGCTGGCGCAGGACAGGGTAACTGGAGAGATATGGAAGAGGCCTTTGTCCCGCAGTGGGCGTAGTCAGGCTGATGATGACGATGACACGCTGACAAAACGAAATGAAGTCAGTGGATACAGCTCAGAAGCTTCATGAGAACAAATAATAATGACCCAGGCAGATCAGTTTCGAAAGCAACCCAATTCCAGCAGCATCACCGAGAATATATCGAAATCCTTGCACAGAAAAGGAAGTTTGCGGAAAGCTACGTTAAACTTTTAAACAGAGATTAAGTTCTTGATTTCTCTTGGTTCGACATTCTTATCAAATGAGAATTATGATTCAAGGCCCAATACGTAGCGCACTTGGCCTTTGAAGGGCTGAGAGATGAAACAAAATGCAAGTATTTTTTTTTTTTTATCAGAAGAGATGCCTAATCCATGCAAGTAAACAGCGAAAGCAGTGTTTTAGCACGTAGGTTGAGATTACCTGGAGTGGCCCATTACAACACCACAACAGAACGTCGTCAAAAGCCGACCGCAGAGAGGCAGTATTGATGAAATAATATTCCTTAAAAAATAATAAAACAGGGATTGAGTGAACGCAGGAGGCGCTGGAGTTTGCTAGACGCGCTTTGTTCCCGTCATTGGGCACCACTTTACTCCGGGAGAAATTCGAGCAGAGCAAACAAGACGCCACGGGTCAGGCAAGAGACAAAACCTAGCAGTAGGAGAGAGAAGGAAAAAGTTCGCCCCCCAAAGCGAGCCTGTCCAACAATTATGCAAGGCCTGGGCCGTCTTCCTCGCAGCGGTGCACGAAACTCACGCGAGTCGCTGCCCGGCAGCAGTGCCTCCCTCTCTGCTTCCCTTTCTCCCTTGCCGCTCTCCTCACCCGCAGGCGTCTCGAAGCAGCAACGGATGAGGGTTCCCGGGCCAAGTTGGGCGAACAAGACGCGTGGCTCCGCTTTTCGGGGCTCTCTCCTCGCCCCACGCCCTGTCATCGGCGAAGCCCAGCGCCAGTCCAAGTCTTCCACGACAGCGACGCTCGCCTCGCACCACGCACTGTGAGTCTGCCACAAATCTCCGTTGTTTCGCTGCGCTTTCGCTAGCGCCGTGCGCACGACAGAGCCGCGCATGCCAGCTATTGACAAGAGACGTTAACTCCCAACTTAAGCATTACTGTGTGCGATCAGTTGCTGCCGATGCCGTACACTGCTTGTTATTATGTGTGTTTTCCAATGAGGTGACTGTTTCAGACGTAGATTCCCTTTAACTCGACGCTTGGTGAGGAGATATACGCGGAATAAGAAGCACACTCTGCCATATGCAACGAAGTACAAGCCAGCTTGAATCGGGTTGGACGCTCCCAAACAGTTGTTCACTATTGTTAAGGTGCGCTGCATGATCGGCGTCGTGGCAGTTAATTCTCTCCCCTTTTCGGCATCCTCCGCTCGCTCCGTAAGCAGGTGTTAGCTCTTGGCAATCGAAAAGTAGACAGCGCGACTCCGGGTTAGAGCAGCGGTGGGCGTTTTTTTTTTCTTTTTAAAATGGGATTCTCAAACCCCCATATCGCTCTCTCGGCGATGGCAGCGTCATCCTCAGCTGCGAGGGCAGGCACGCACACCAGATGGCCTCGAAGCAGAAGCGACCGGAAAGCCGGAGGTAGCAGATGGTTGCGATGCACAAGCGGGTCCGGGAGAGAGCGTCGAGCCCATCCAAGATCCTGCACTTCGGCAGACAGAATGCGTGTCCACCGAAGCCGCAGCAAAGTGTACGCGGCGCGAAGACCCCGCAGTGCTTGCATGCAAAAGCCGAAGCAGGGAGCTGTTGGAGGCAAGATGCGCGCACGCATTTCCTGGGTAAGCCGTTTGGGCACCTGTGCTTCTGCAACGAACCTGATGCAGTACCACCGGCTTTCAGCTGTACGCTGCGAGAGGCGTTTCCGACTTGCTACATTTCAGTTGTGCAGTATCTGTCGCTGAATTTGACGTCGTATTACTGTAACTGTGACTTTTTTTATTTTTTCCCCTCATCACTTGATGACCGGCCACTGACCGCGTTCACCTGAGCGATGCTGCTGAACAGCTATACCGGACAGAGGGAGGAAGTCCGCCAGCCTGGTTGAAACGTTGTGGAGCACGCCCGGATGGCCGCTGTGATGACTTAGATGTACAGCATCCGTCTGGTATGCTGGAGGCATCCAGTTCGAATCGCGGTATGCAGCCGCTGACACAACGCCTTTAGCAGTGGATATTGGCGTCCTTAAGGATTACGCTTTTAAGTGCCGGGAACTTATCAAGAAAGGGGTCGACGAGAAATTACTGCTGCTCACTGATCGGACGGAGCCTCTGGCCGTGTCATTGCAGAAATAGTTCTGCTCTCTCGATGGTTACGACAGTTTCGCTTCGCGTTGTGATCACATGTCCAGCGATTTCGGACAAAAATTTTGAAAATTGGAACATTGCGAGATACTTTTACGGTAATATTGAAGGTAATGGTCCATTTTTGTGATACGTAGGAAAATCTTTCTTTTAAAGTGTTTCCATCGGCCGCATCTAGCAGTTAAGACTCCCATAGAAAACCAATGCGGAACTCGTTTGACTATAGCAAAAACGTTAGTAGAAAAAAAAATCAAGACTGTCGTCAGGTGTTCTGTGGCTATGTTGACTATTATAGCGAAATGTTACATTATATGAAAAAAAATATGTCCATAAATGGCTCCCCGTCCGAAAGTGCGTTTGCCCAGGATTGCTGGGTATGTGGTTGAATGGCGTAGACACTTCACCGCATGTTCTTCCTTCGGCGACGCAGGCCTTCCGGCTAGAGGAGTGCCAAAGCATCTTTGAGTCGTTTGCTTGTTTTTTTTTTTGCCCTCATGATATTCGCATTTAAAAATTCTGCCTCGCGTCCCGCGCAAGACAGCGCGTAGCGAGCGGGGAGTTGATCGGGCCGAGCGGCTTCATCGTCATTCCCTTTTCCAAACGACTGCACCTAGCGGTGGATTCATCATCCTCTGCTCACGTTCTACCTGTACCGCAGGATATACTGCGGCGGCGGTCATTGTTGCGTGTTGTGTGCATTTTTGCGGCACTAGTTTCGCCCTGAATTCGACCTGACTCCAGTGTATGATGTCGGCGTTGCAGATATACTATTCTGTACACTCGTTGCTCCTTACAACCCTCGTTTTTTTCTTGCTATCCGCGAGGAAATGGCCATGCCTGCACGCATCTTTTCCTCGTTTACTTGGCTCGCCCAACTGATCGTCGTCGTGGCACTCGCTGCTCGGAAAGCTTGACTCTTAGGGCATCTCGTCGGCACACACGAGCTTCTGATGAAATCCTCTAAGCAGTCCTTCAGGCCTCTGTTCTGTTTTCGTGCACAGCTCCTGATCTGCTGCTTGTTACCCACGTAGATTTAATGTCGATAAGAAGGGATCCCGGGCACCGGCTTCCCATCCCTTGGAAGAGACTGGGTGTCACCGATTCGTTGCACAACAGTTGCCAAGTGTACTCATTTCATTGCGGTGTTTGTCCTTGTGCTCTGCTACATTGTTTTTCTTCTTTTTACTCGTCAAATTGACCGCTGGTGTTCTGTGGACCGCGTGACTGCGCAGTAATCAACTGCGGGCGCTTAGCTCTTGATTTCGTTCTTTTATTTTTTAATTACGTGTGATTTTTCGTAGCCACTGGCATCCTTTGTTGAAACCGGTTTCATGATGTTCCTTAATATAATGAGTATGTGGAGAATGAGGCAAGGAAAAGAGAGAAAAAAATTCGTTGGAGGCACTTAGATATCTCTTAACTGCGGGAAGGCGAAAGCCGTTTGCGACTCATTGCACTGATTTGAATTTGAGCGGTGACGTCACGCTGCGCATGCGCAGTTGTTGCTTGGCGGCGGATCACGCCACCCGCCACAGTGGGCACTTTGCTCACAGTCCAGTTGGCAGGTTGTGATCACGTGACAAGGTCACGTGACCTAGGATGTAACGGACGGACATAGCGAGGTCACGTGACCGGACGGACGTTTACCGCGAGTATGAGCCATTAAAGGCTTTCGCCTGAATACTAGCTTTACGAGTCATTCTTCCGTGCTCCGAATTTTAACGCTTCTCACTAACAGCGCTACGAATCGCCACTGGCGCAGGAATAAAGCTGCCAGGTGAATTGCAAACGCCGTGGTTTGCCGATCACGCGGAGCTCGTGGACTGATGCCGCCTGTTGGTATTAGAGGACTGCAGACGGGGTGCATCCCCTAACAGGTATAACAGTAAGTGGAGGGCTTGCTCCGGCAAATGGAGCGGTTTAGTGACTGATAACAGTGACAGATACTCGGCTTTAACTGAGGAAGATGATCTTGATGTTCACTCAATGCACGATAACCTGACATCAATAATTACGGAGTGCGCAGTAGAAGTAGGCGGTAGGACAGTTCGAAAAGATACCGGGAAGCTATCTCAGGTGACGAAAGATCTGATTAAGAAGCGCCAAAACATGAAGGCATCTAACACTACCGATAGAATAGAACTGACGGAGCTATCAAAGTTAATAAATAAGCGCAAGGTAGCCGACATAAGGAAGTTTAATATGGAGAGAATCGAGCATGCTCTAAAGAACGGAGGTAGCCTAAAAAAAGTGAAGAGAAAACTAGGCATAGGTAAAAACCAGATGTATGCATTAAGAGACAAGCAGGGCAATGTCATTAGCAATATGGATAAGATAGTTAACGTAGCCGAAGAGTTCTACACAGACCTGTATAGTAGCCAATGTAATCAGAACGCTAATGAGAAAGACAGCAGTGCACAGCAATGCGTCATCCCGCCAGTAACGAAAGATGAAGTAAAGAAAGCCTTAGAAGCAATGAAAAGGGGAAAAGCAGCTGGGGAGGATCAGGTAACAGCAGATCTGTTGAAGGATGGAGGGGACATCGTGCTAGAAAAACTAGCCACCCTGTATACGCAATGCCTTATGACCTCGACTGTACCAGAAGCTTGGAAGAATGCAAACATTATCTTAATTCATAAGAAGGGAGACGCCAAGGACTTGAAAAATTACAGGCCGATCAGCTTACTATCCGTTGCCTACAAAGTATTTACTAAGGTAATCGCTAATAGAGTCAGGGCAACGTTAGACTTTAATCAACCAAATGATCAGGCAGGCTTTCGTAAAGGATATTCTACAATAGATCATATTCACACCATCAATCAGGTGATAGAGAAATGCGCAGAATATAACCAACCTCTATATATAGCTTTCATTGATTACGAGAAAGCATTCGACTCAGTGGAAACCTCAGCAGTCATACAGGCATTGCGTAATCAGGGGGTAGAAGAGCCTTATGTCAAAATACTGGAAGATATATATAGCAACTGCACAGCTACTATAGTCCTCCATAAAGTCAGCAATAAAATTCCAATAAGGAAGGGCGTCAGGCAAGGAGACACGATCTCGCCAATGCTGTTCACCGCATGTTTGCAGGAGGTATTTCGAGGCCTGAATTGGGAACAGTTGGGAATAAGAATAAATGGAGAATACCTAAATAATCTGAGATTTGCTGATGACATTGCCTTGCTGAGTCACTCAGGAGGTGAACTGCAAATCATGATCAACGAGTTAGACAGGCAGAGCAGATCGATGGGTCTAAAAATTAACATGCAGAAAACCAAGGTAATGTTCAACAGCCTAGCAAGGGAACAACAGTTCACAATTGGCAGCGAGAGCCTAGAAATTGTGCCGGAATACGTCTACTTAGGGCAGGTAGTGAAAGCTGATCCGGATCATGAGAGGGAGATAACTAGAAGGATAAGAATGGGGTGGAGCGCATATGGCAAATTCTCGCAGATCATGAGTGGCAGTTTACCAATTTCCCTCAAGAGGAAAGTGTACAACAGCATAATCTTACCGGTACTCACCTACGGGGCAGAAACGTGGAGGCTAACGAAAAGAGTTCAGCTTAAGTTAAGGACAACGCAGCGAGCCATGGAAAGAAAAATGATAGGTGTAACGTTAAGAGATCGGAAGCGGGCAGAGTGGGTGAGGGAACAAACACGGGTTAATGACATCCTAGTCGAAATCAAGAGAAAGAAATGGGCTTGGGCAGGGCATGTAATGCGAAGGCAAGACAACCGCTGGTCTTTAAGGGTAACGGAGTGGGTTCCAAGAGAAAGTAAGCGTAGCAGGGGGCGGCAGAAGGTTAGATGGGCGGATGAGATTAAGAAGTTTGCAGGCAAAGGGTGGATGCAGCTGGCAAAAGATAGGGTTAATTGGAGAGACATGGGAGAGGCCTTTGCCCTGCAGTGGGTGTAGTAGGGCTGATGATGATGATGATGATGATGAACAGTGACAAGGGTGTGCTCGATTTACTTGTCTTCTTCAAGGAAAGTAATTATGCAGTTAAGATCTTCCTCAGTTGCCCAAATGTCTCAAGGGCGGCTGTATACAGGTTTCTGAATTCATCGTGGCGATAGAGAAAGCGCGTCTTCGTCCTTTCCTGGAACCGATGAACCACCTCGTGGCTATATTTACTGGCTTCCTGTCCATAACGCTACGTGGACAAATCTCGGAGAGAGCTTAGGTAGCGACCACTACACCGTAAGCACGTCTATCACCTCCGCAAACATTCGTCGCACCCTGGGAACAGCCAAAATCACAGACTGAACTAAATACCGTGCACAGCCCGTTCCGGAAGACCCCATTCAATCAATCAGTGAATGAAGTGAACAGATTCGGAAAGCACACAAGGAGGCCACCACCGAAGTACGATGCACACCCGATAATCCGGCGGTCGATCGTCACCTTCTGAAGTTGTGGCACACCCGACGGACTCTGGTTCGCAGATGGAAACGCCAACGCATCAATCGTCCCCTGAGACTCCGCATATCACAGATCACGGCAGAAGCACAAGAGTATGCACAACACCTCTCTCAACAGAATTGGCAGGAATTTTGCGAGTCACTACGCGGCACGCTGGGGACCTCCCGCACCTGGGCGATCCTCCGCAGCCTCGTCGATCCGCAAACATCGCGGTTTGCCACTAACCGTACACTCAAGAAAATCGCCCATCTGTACCCCGGAGACGACGCGGCCCTCCTCACCGCCCTCAAAACCAAATACATCGGCACTCCCCATCCTCCCAGCACAATCTCGTACACGGGAGGCCCAAATGAGAGGCTGGACGCCCCCATCACCACTGCCGAGGTTTACGCCGCGGCTCGATCTGCCACGCGCAACACGGCAGCTGGCGCGGACAAGATCACAAATGGGATGATTCGAAACCTGGGCAAGTCGCAGACCGAGGTCCTCACTACCTACATAAATGACACCCTATGGGAGGCGGGAGAACTCCCTGCAGAGTGGAAACACTCCGAAATCGTGACTATCCCAAAACCAGGCAAACCACCAAGCCTGGAAGCATTACGACCCATCTCCCTCACCTCTTCCCTGGGCAAACTATACGAGCGCGTTATCCAGACCCGCCTCCAAAACTACATAGAGGACAACAACCTCTTTCCACCCACTATGATCGGCTTCAGAAAAGGTCTTTCTACGCAAGACACTTTCCTCCTTCCCAAGGAAGAAGTACTCAGTAACATCCCGAGAGGCGGCGAGCACCTAATTATGGCACTTGATCTGAAAGGCGCTTTTGACAACGTTTCTCACGACGCCATCTTGAAAGAGCTCAACGCCTTCGATTGCGGACCCAAGACCTTCAACTAAATCAAAAACTTTCTCAGCAACCGCACGGCCACGATTGGCATGGGAGATGTCCGCTCCGGCACATAGCAGACACCCAACAAAGGCACTCCCCAAGGCTCTATCATCTCTCCTCTCCTCTTCAATATAGCTATGATCGTCATGGCAAAAGCACTCGAGGCTATTGGAGGCATCGGCTATACTATCTACGCTGATGATATTACCATCTGGTCCACCTGGGGTTCCCTTGCCGACAAAGAAAACACCCTACAAGAGGCAGTCAATTGCGTAGAAAGACAAGCAGCAAATTGCGGCCTCCGCTGCGCACCCGACAAATGCGAAATTATCCGCATTCAGGGCTATGCCTACAAATCTCCCGGCGACATCGAGGTTTACCTCGAAGGCACGAGAATAAAGGAAGTCCCTCTTATCCGCGTCCTGGGCCTTTGGCTTCAGAGCGACAGGAAAGCCAATCACACGTTACAGCGTCTCCGAACAACTGCCCTCCAGATCTCCCGCATGATTCGGCGCATCACCCGCAACCGAAAGGGCATGAGAGAGGAGGATACAATTCGACTGATACAGGCTCTAGTTATGAGCCGCCTGTCATACGGTCTCCCATTCCTACCACTTCTGGGGAATGAGCGAGACAAAGCAGACGCCATCATCCGTACCGCCTACAAACATGCGTTAGGCCTCCCGATGTACACGGCCAGCTGCCACCTCGAGGACCTGGGACTGACCAACTCAATAGAAGAAATTCGAGAAGCCGTCCTAGCATCGCAAAAGGAACGCCTCCTCACCACCAAAGCTGGGTGCGCAATCTTGGAAAGAGTGGGTTCCCCGGCTGACATACGCGCCGTCCAGGACAACCGAGACCTACCCTCAACTCTGCGAACTCGCGTGTATGTAGCTCCACTCCCGAAGAACATGCACTCGGACTCACAAAAGGGACGACGAAAGGCGTGAGTGGACTATCTGCGCCGCACACATCGACAGGCACAAAATACGTCGACGCAGCCATGTACCCCGATTCAACAAACGCGGTGGCGGTCGTCTTGGACACCAATTTCAAGGAAATCGCCAGCGCCTCCCTACGAAAGTGATCTCCCACAGTAGCAGAAACTGCGGCAATTGCCCTCGCAATCCAGCACGGCGATGCTACGGGAAATGAGTTAAAAATTATTACCGACTCCCAGTCCGCGTGTCGCCTCTTCCTCTCTGGCAGACTTCCACACTCCGTCGCTCCCATTCTGACTACCCCACAAGTTCAAAATCCCACATGCAAGCACCAAATCACTTGGACTCCTGGGCACGAGGGGCTCGAGGGAAACGAGGCCGCGGACAGTCTAGCTCGAGGATATACTAACCGAGCGACTAACCTCCCCGACCTCACCCCTCTACGTACGGCTAGCGCCTCCTCCTTCTCCGAACACAAAGACAAGTCTATCCCCCACCACACCGTAAGCTAACGCCGGCGGAGGCGAGGGAATGGCGACAACTGCAGACGAACACCTTTCCTAACCTACACAAGTACCACATCATCTTCCCCGACAGATATGACAGCATCTGCCCCTGGTGTGGCGGAATTCCAAAAACATATCATGTAACATGGGGCTGCTCCGGTCCCAAGCCCCCCGAACTAGACAAACATCACTCCGAGGAACAGTGGGAGTCTGCCCTGCTCAGCTCTGACTTGGCGACGCAGCGAAAGCTGATATCCCAAGCAAGAGCAACTGCGGTGGACATTGGGTTCCTGAAATAAGGACTCCACCCAAAATCTGTATTTTCGCCTCTCTATCCTACCTTTTTGGAGTAAATGTTTTCTACTACTACTACTACTACTTCCTGTTTCCCCAGGAGCTTTGAAGGCGCTCCACTCCCAGCTGGTAATATTCGTAGTCGGAGACACGCAAGGGATCGTAGCTACAACGAGAGCCTCTTTGATATATGTGAACACCACACTTCTCACTAACTGCCATACTAACCCGTTTCAACGGACTACTCGCTTCAGTCCCCGTCTCTTTTATAACGCGTAAGGCACGGGCGTGCCTCTTTCACAGTTCTTCTGTCCGACTTGTTCCTCTATTTATAGATTGCAGCGAATGGCCGGCAGCTGCACGCAGCAAAAATGTGGGCGGTCCCTCGGCTCTCCGCGGCACAGCTCGAAGTGCAACAGTGCACTAGCGCGAGACGTTCGAGCACGACCGCTGCCATTCTGGCACAGCGGCGTCGTGCGAGCTGGCGCTGCGGCTCCTTTCTCCCGCGGTTGACACAGGCTCGCTTCGAAGCCCGGCTATCCTGCGTCAGGCGCTATTTTGCGCCATGTGCCTGGCGCGTCCGCTTCCTGCAGTTCTGTCGGCAGCGTTGTCGCAGATCATCCGTCATCTCCGGCTGTTCGGAGCATCACTCAACGACACTCGCTTTGTGCAGCGGCCGTTCTGTTACGCGTGAGTCCGGGCACCGAACGCGTTCGTTTTCTCTTCTTTGCTCGCTTTTACGCCGGTGCAAGCCGTTGAAGCAACACTGAGCTCGTCCCCCTTCCAGAGATGTAAGTGCACCAGGGGGCGCAGCGGTGACTGGACGCGTTAGTCACGAGGCGTGGAAAAAGACGTCGTAAAAAGTGGCTCGTATGGAGCAGCTCAATGTTCGGTCCTCTCGTGGTAGTTTCCAGTTGCCATAGGCAGCATTGTGCTAGCACCAAATTTTACCTTCGCAACTCCTATTTCGAATATTTTATTATTGTCATTTGGGAAAAGAGTTTCCTCAGAACGTTAAAAAAACGTATGCCAACTGAATAGACCTTAAGAATGAATCTTTTTACTAGATACACGCTTTAACAAGCGCCGGTCATATGGGATCTGTGAACTATAGACGGGGTTTATGCGCCACCCAGTCGGAAAACACAGCAGAAAAGTTTCTGTCGTCACAACAGATTTTCTATAATGTTTTTGGGGCAAATCTGGTAACAACGACAGACCTTTCTGTAGCAACAGCAGAATTTCGCGTCGTTACTACAAAAAAGTACTACAGCACTACAGTCTACGCAAAAACACCACAGGGAAAACTACAGTACTGCAGAAAAATAATCCAGAAGAACAGAAAAATCTGTCATTACGAGAAAACTGCAAAAACATTTTGTCGTATATTTGACACGATTTTTCCCGACTGGGCAGTACTCATTGAAAAGAACTCTTTTTTTTCTTGCCTTGCTAAATAAAACCGCCACGACTTGAATTTTAAATTAATGACGTAGCCGAATTGATTCCCTATAAGTGCATCACAAAATAGCGCGACTTTCCTTGCGACTTTCGTTGCTGTGGAGAAGATTCACCGCAAAACTAATCACGTGGACATTAATTATTCTCCTGCCAGCAAGCGCAAGACGACCACGGAATAGTACAAAAGCATACTCTTTGCTGCAAGTTCCTGCCATAAAAAATGCTTGTCAGTACAGTTATTCCCCGCACTGTTTCCGTATGAAACGTTCTTTCGTTGTCTTTTTTGTAGCGAGAGCTACACTACGCTACCCAGTGGAGCATTTCGCCGTGAGCCTGAGAGGCTGATAGTGCGCATGCGCGGCAACCGGAGAAGGGCAGCTGGTGCGCGGCCCATGACGTCAGAGCTTGGCCGCTGCCGCTTCCGCGTGTGCGGTCGTGTGGATAAACTGCGTATGTTTCTTCTTTAGGTAGCGGAACCGCTTTAACGCGGTTTCGTCATCGTCTGCAGGATGTACACAGTATTTAGACTGGTTGGTTTCTCTCAGATACACAAGGTCAATGGTAGTTCCCCACTGTGTAATCTGAATGCGAAATTGAGTAGTCGAAGCAAGCTGGGTTCGACTACTGGAAAGTGGCATCGTCATCCAGGGAGTTTATGTGGCACCACATACGTCTATCAACGAAACTATCGATGTGGTTGCCACGTGTATACCCACATGTGGAACAATGTCGGAGTTGTGTGTGACTTTGGGTGATTTCAATAGGGAACAAAACTCTCTTAGTCGATACATGAAAGAGAAGTTTGATCTTAATTTAGCTAGCGATCCTCGCATTCAGACTACACAGTGGGGAACTACCAATGACCTTGTGTATCTGAGAGAAACAAACCAGTCTAAATACTGTGGCAGCATTGAGACAACTGCGTGCTACTCTACCGATCGTCGGGACTGTTTATCGCTGTTAAAAAGATTGAATACAAAAGCAATGTGTTTCACCGAATACTTCTTCAATGCTTAACATTTTAGTCACAGCAACACTTCTTCAATGCTTAACATTTTAGTCACAGCAACAAGCTCGACAACATGCGTGACCAGGGGGAACTGCAGCTTTAGCTACGTATATCCTGCATGGCATAGCTGAGCTAAGCCACTACCAATTTTTTTTTCTTTTTAGTATTATTGTTTTAACCAGAGATGACGATGAAAATATTTTTTGCAGCTCAGGTAGAGGTGGGAAAGAGGAAGGTGTTGTCCAGAGTCCGGGACTCCATTGTCGTAAGCTGCAGCCCTTGCTCGTTCGATAAGATGACGCAGATGCCCTTGTTCCAAGCTAGACAGTGCCGCCTCCCACTCCTCGAGCGTTGGCTGAGTTGTATCGATGACTTGTTTTTTTTTGGCAAGCCCATACCATATGGTACAGATCTGCCTTCTCTCCGCAAAATTCTAATTTTGATTCGATGGAATCCGGGTTGATGCCACGTAGTACCTAAAGGCTGCAGATATTTTTACTTCACGACCGAAGTTTTTCTGATGTATTCAATACATGCGTTGTTTCCCTTTCTTTGGGAAACGAATCGAAATCTTCACTGCGCCTCCTTTTTATGTCGTTGCCTGTGGGACAGATGAGCTTGAAAAAAAAAAAACAATGGGACACCTGACTGCATTATGCGTCGGCGGCAATGCGATAACATTCGAAGCTGTTGATGATGCCTTTGCCGGCAGTGACCGGTGTGGCTTGTGAGATCCGAGCTCTTCCCGTACAGCACCCGTCACGGTTTGCGGGTAGAGGCTTCGAACACACTAGTCTGGTCTGGTGATCTCACTTCCCTCTAAGCAGTGGGTAATTCTCCAGTTTGTGACATCACTGCTGGCCTGGTAACGTCCTTGCCAGGCGAGTGATGCCACGTCCTTCCAGCTAATGAGATTTCTCCGCATTGATCGTTTGTCAGTCTTTTTTTTTTTGCGCTGGCGCGGAACTTTTATTTGTCGCAGTGCGCTTCTGGATGCGTTGTTTTACTGAGCGGCCTTGCTTGAGATGATAGCCTTCTGCGCTAGTTTTTATTTCACACCTCTCCCTGGTATATGTATACGGTAACTCTTGGTGAGACAAGGTTCGACGGTAGAGATCGTTTCCTAAAAACAGCCTTACCAGCATATATTTTGTGCGGGAAAACTTTCCGCAAAACTGACAAACTGACTACTTGTCAAAATCGCGTTTAAACTGAATGAAGTGAAGAAGAAACTGCCTGGGAAAAGGAAGGTGCAGGATGTGCTCAGTTTGCGGCGGGCTTCTAGTAATGTAGTGTGTCTAGCGGAGTGGGTTATTTGTGGCGATTGCGGGGGCGTTGAACGAGCCTTCGAGCTGCCCTTCGACAGCATGGACGGGGCTTGACTTTTACGTATGGTCTGCTCGACGACAGTGTGCAGCCGTTTTCGATCACGAGCGTATTCATCACGGTGGTCATCTTCGCTGAACATGCCAAGAATATGGCCGTTTCTCATAATTTAGCGCACTCCAAGAACACAAATTAGTTGCATCGCGCTTTTTTGCCTGCAGCGAGCATTTCTCAGTACTTCCTGCACAGCAGCGCTTACAACCAATTTAGCCGGCTGAAGGCTACTGGGTCAGCTTGTTCGTTGTATGCAGCTGCAGTGGAAAACATCTGCAGGGAAATCGCGGTCGAACACAGCAGAGAAAGCCGGGACCTGGGCGCGCAGATGCAAGGTCTAGACATACATAAACTAACCGGCGTCCGTGGCGGGTTTCCGCGGTGTCTGAGTAATTTTCTCGGCGCCCGGAAAATTTGTAAGTTGTGGCAGTAAAAAAGACGTTAAGAGGCTGAGAACCTGTCAGAAAAAACAAAACAAAGGAGGCATGGACGGCTGCACACTAAATTTTACAGCGAAAGCAATTATAGCTTTAGCTAGCTATATAGTCCTTAATTCTGCCGGGGAATCTAAGCCTCAGCCGTAAGACCTTAATTACATAAAGAAATAATTTCAGTTAACTGAATGATAAGGAAATAAATAATAGTTTAATTTAATAAATACCATCTCCACATTTAGGGGGCTGGAGGAAGCGGGAAAGCGAAGAGAGAGGGCGGGGGGGGGGGGGGAGGCGACGGTAGGCTTGATGGATCGGGAGGCTATGACGAGGATGGAGGAGTGCGCATCCTCAGGGTGGTTCCACAGCAGATTGCAGGGCTATGCAGCTAAATAAAAGCTATAGCAGCTTCGCTGACACATGCGCTGAGCCGGTTAGCATAGCTCCGCGATTTTTTTTACGCGATGAAATAAAATTAAATTGTTTTATGTGGCCAGATACATGTGGAAACCCCGGCGTCAGCGTGTCGAGAAGAGCGGGTAGCCCTTCTGCCACATAGATCACGTTGCCTTGTGACGTCATCGCAGCCTGCCCTCAGTGGAAGGTGGCAATTGAAATAATGATTAGTCGCGAGAGATTTCGTGGCACGAGCAACCTGGGTCTCGCACGCTGTGGCGGAACGCGGCCCCCGCGTGTCTCGAGCGGATGCGCCTCATTTCGGCTCCGGCAATTTTCGTCCGGGCTACCGAAAAATTCCATGCGACCGTGGAGATTTTTGCTTCTGCTAGACGGATAACATCTCCCGGCAGCCGAAGATACCGCTCTCGACCAGGTGGGCCAATTTTTGGGCCTTTTAGGCCCATTTATGTCTTCACCCTGTGGGAGCTCCACCTAGGCCTAAAGCCAAGTAGCCAGTCTCCAGCGTTCTTCGCGGACGCCATGGCGGCCTCCGCTCGCCACGGGTACGATTCTCAGATGATGGCATGGATAGAAGTCGTCGCAGGCGCATTGTATCCGCCTGAAACATCCACTCCGACTAAGGAGATAGTGGACGAAGGTCTCTTTTCGTTGGTGGCACTTCGTAAACGCCGGCAACGCCTCAACACCTCGGCGGTCAAGGGACCCTCCGTGAGTGCCGCTGTTTCAGTGCATCTGAATGCTGCAAGCTCCAACCCTCAGCTCTCTCAGTGGTATCGAAGAAATGGCGACCCAGCGCTATGCCTCGACTCCGCAAATATTTCACGATCGTCATCAAGCCTTGAGTGACGATCTCCCTGAAGTTCCTGCAGAACAGTGAGCTTTGCTCTCAGCCTACGTAAATGCCTCTTCGGTGAACACGCTTATTATCTGGCCCATCTGGGACCAGAATAGCATCATCGCCACCACTCAAGACATCAATGCGGCGAACGCGCTTGCTCGCGAATTTATCCTTAAATCTTCCATTGGCTCCACTCCGATGGTCGGTCACGCCAAAGTCGACGGTGAAGTCTGCAGGGGGATTATCACGGTCCATGAGCAGGAAACTTCTACCTCCCTGAAATCTAAATTCCAGTGGCGCCGTGGAGAGATAGCCTTCATCCGCGAGCTGGGGAATTCGACCATTGCCCTGCTCGCCTTCGTGGGGCGTAGAGTACCGCGATAAGTGCACTATAACAGTGTGTTGACTGTGGTGCGCGAATATAAGCGGACTATTCCCCGCGTGTTTCCTATGCGGCACCATCGGTCACCGCGTGGACTTATGCCCGAATCCTCAAGAAAATCGCTGCGGACACTCCGGCCAAATGGTCGCAGTCCTCGAAGACGGCAACAGGGCGTCCCACAAGTTTAATCCCTCCTGCATCGTCTGCGGTGGCGCCCATCTTACGGGCTCGCAAGACTGCAAAGCCAAATTCCACGGCTCCAACAACCAGGCAACACGACCGGTCATAGAAAACTACCTCAGAGTGCAGTGGCCCCGGGTTCTGGCACCGCTCCGAAAGTCCCCCCGCCTAGCAACAAGATAGTGCAAAGGCACAATCGTACAGGCGCCACCGGCGGGCGCCTTGCCCGGGTGTGCCCCCAAGCCTCCTCGATCAACTAATCAGAAGGCGTCACGTGATCAAGGTGCCCCCGCATTCCAAAACGGAGATTTTCCGGCTCCCATGGGACCTCCGCCTGGGGCGCCAAAGAAGACATCACAGTCCAAGGTAGGCAGTCAAGATGGGCCTCCTCCGCCTCCCCATTCTCTCCTACCTTCTCCTCTACCAAATCTTCCTCCCCCCCCCCTAACTCTGACGTCGCGGAACTCCGCCGCGAGCTCGAGACTCTACGGGCACAAAATGCTCAACTCCACGCCAAAATTCACGCGCTAGAAACGACTCGGTCCTCACCGCCCACTGCCTAGTTAGCTCCAGAACCGATGCAAGAAATGCCGGCGGACCCAACACCTTCTAGCTCTAACGTGCGTTTCACCGCTTTCGAAAATGCCCTCGCCCAATTAACGACTCAGATGTCCAATTTTGGCCAAATCCAAGACAACCTGCTCAAGGAAGTCACGGCCACAGTTAAGGCAGCCGTGAGAGCAAACATTAAGACGTGGCTAGAGTCAAACCCTCGGCTTCTCCGCCGAATGGGACCCCTCAAAGAGGCGAATCACTCATCAAGATTCAACCGACCCATTGATTTAACCGAACTCTCGGAGGAGCCGGAACCGCTCCCGCTGCAGGTGACGGAATCTGTTCCGGCTCTCTAAGGTAATCTCCCTTCAAATCAGCATGGCTGCGTCCCCTCCCAACCAACCCCCTAGAGGGCACCGCCGCCGCAAAGACAGCAAGCTCTTTCCCTTGTACAGTGGAACTGTCGGCGTTTCAAAGACAGGACCAAACGCGCCAACTTAAGGGCGTACATTGACAACCTCGAACACCCCGCCGCAGTCCTTGCGTTGCAAGAAACCGGGGATGCGGGCAAGCTCTCGGGCTATAGTACCTTTCAACGAGACCCCTTCACCTGTCTCCTAGTCTATAACGCCTACACAGCGCAGGAGGTTAACCACGAGCTAAATCTGGAATATTCGTACGTGATGGTCTATGCCCTCTCTCTACGGCGAACAGAGAGGCCCGCACACATCCTTAACATCTACTGTCCCCCGAAACTCAAAAACATCAGTTTTTCTAACATCTTTAGCGCTGCGCTAAGGATCGCGGGTCGCGACCCCCTCATAATAGTGGGCGATTTTAACGCCTCCTGTCCCATGTGGGGCTATCGCAAGGAAGAGCCGCTTGGTCGTAAGTTGGCGGAAGTTATATCTACGCTGGGCATCCCTCTTCTACCCGATCCTGCCCATTCTACACGTTTATGGAATTCCGTCACTTGGGGCACCTGCCCCGACCTTACCCTCGCGAAACACATCCGTCATGCAAAGAGGATCAACACTGAGGACACCCTCGGTAGCGACCACTGCATACTGAACACTAATTTACACTCGACCCTTACATCGCCCCCTTGTCCAAGCCAAACTTCCCGACTGGAATGCTTTCCGCCAGGCCCTACCAGTTTCACACGAAAAGCAGATCCAGCTTACGGAGCGTTCACCGGACGCGGATAACCACCTGATGCACCTCTGTGAAGCTCGCCGCAGCCTCATTAAACGGTGGCGGCGGCAGAAACACAATCGTAAGCTCCGCGATCGCATCTCTGACCTCACCCAGCGAGCTGCCGAGTGTGCTTCCCAGCTCGCTGGCAATAACTGGGTAGATAGATGCAACGACGCAGCAAGACAGATGTCGAGCCGCCACACTTGGCTGCTCTTTAGGAGTCTCATGTATATATACCCTACTCAAATACGCTCGGAAACCCAGAAACACCTCACTCGCGCGATACACAGTTTTCAAGGAAACACAGAGCAGCTATCGTACGTCTTACGCTCACAATACCTCAGTCAGGATCAAGATCCGCGCGGGCAGGATTATTCGTATGCAGGCAGCGATAATCCGGAACTTGATCAGCTTCTCCAGCTTCATGACCTTCGCGCGGCTCTTGCCAAAATGCGCAGGGGGACTGCGTCCGGGAGAGATAAGGTCACAGTCAAACTGTTGGAAAACCTCCCCGATCGGGCATACGAAACCCTACTTGAATATATCAACGTCATCTGGACCAGGGACTCTTCGTTAATTGCCACCCGATTGGAAGACATCTTTGGTAACCTTCATCCCGAAGGTGGGGAAACCGGTAAACACAGACAGCCTCCGGCCCATCCACCTAACTTCATGCGTAGGGAAACAGATAGAAACGATGATCCGTGACCGCGTCTCGGAATACCTCGAGAGCAAGAACACCTTCGCCGACACCATGTTCGGCTTCCGACCTCGTAAGTCCGCACAAGACATTCATTTACAGCTTCATCGCGAGGTTCTCGAACCCATAGAATACCCACACAATGACAAGATAGTCCTAGCACTCGTTCTTAAGGGTGCGTTTGACAATGTTAAACACGGCGTCATATTAAAACATCTTAGCGAGACCAACCGCGGTCCTCGTACATTCAGCTACATCAAACATTTATTAGCGGACCATTTGGCCTATATACCCATACAAGAGATCGAGTACGACCCGTTGGAGATGGGAACGCGGGGCACACCACAAGGCGCTGTGTTGTCCCCGCTTCTCTTTAATATTACCATGATGCACCTCCCGGCACAGCTTGCGGGTGTCGGCAGTGTTCAGCATGCACTGTATGCCGATGACATCACCATCTGGGCTACTACAAGAAACATAGGAGAGATGGAGGAATGCCTGCAAGCAGCGGCGAGCACAGTAGGCCACTATGCTACGTACTGCGGCCTCCAATGCTCCCCGTTCAAGTCTGAATTTGTGCATATTCGACATTCTCCGAACTGCAAAATCTCCGTTCAGCTCTCTCTCGCCAGCGGCCCCACGCGTGAAGCGCAGGAGCTGCGAATACTCGGTCTCTTCATTTATCAGCATCGCAAGGCAGACACGAGTCACACGACCCTTGCCAAACTCCGCAAAGTCGGCGACCAGGTGGGGCGAATGGTTCGCCGCGTTTCCAACAAGCGAGGAGGGTTGCCAAGTGAGGATTCGGTGCGGCTCGCCCATGCCTTCGTAACTAGTCGAGTACTGTACTCAACTCCTTACCTCCGCTTACGGAAACATGAAGATTGCTTGGAGGTTGTACTCCGCAAAATTTTCAAGAGAGCCCTCGACCTACCGATCTCCACTTCCAACGCGCGACTGCTCGCGTTGGGGATGGTGAACACTTATCGGGAACTTCGCGAGGCGCATCTCGTTAACCAATACATGCGTCTCGCTCAGACCGTGTCCGGTCGCTGCCTCTTGAACCGGTTACATATCAAACATGACCACCATACGATGGAACGGGCTCGAGTGCACGAACTGTGGAGACGCGCCCTCTACGTTCGACCCCTTCCGATTAAGACGAACAAGGAGGACCATAATGGCTGGCGCCAGGCGCGGGTGGATGCCCTGCACCGCCACTATGGCTCAAAGAAACACGCCTTCTACGTGGACATTGCGGGGCCTTACTACTCCAGGGGGGAATGATACACGGCTGCAGTCATACACGAGGTAAAACAGCTGGACAGCCTCTCGTTCAGAGCGCCCAGCTCAACTCATGCGGAGGAGGTAGCGATCGCCCTCGCAGCCTCCCATCCCGCCTCTAAGTTCATCCTCACAGACTCTCGCGAAGCCTTTCGTTACTCTGATTTCGGTTGGATCACTCCACTTGCTCACGAAATTCTTCACCACAGTACTCGCGACTGCGATCCAACTCATCGGCATATGCCACAAAGGCATATGCCAGGTAACGAAGCCGCCCATGAGGCAGCCCGCGCATTCACTTACCGGGCACCAGGCGTTCCTTGGGAGGACCTTAACCCAGATCACAGCCTCTTCTTTCTTTCAAAGATTTTACTGAGCACTATCTTGCCGAAGACCGGAGCTACCCGGTTCTTATGAAGGGACTGGGTAAAGCTGGCGAACGAACTCTCCTTAGGCGCTTCACAAACACCCCGCTGTGCCCGGCGGTTCTCAAGCACCTTGATTCTTATTTTGACGGCCGGTGTTCATTCTGCGGGGAGGTGGCAGACACCTTTCACATGGTTTGGGCATGCAGGCAAGATCTTTCTCTCCCCCCCCCCCCCCCCCCCCATCACCCCTTCCCCTACCCGAGCGGACTGGGAGGCGGCTCTGCTCGGCTGCCAGGAATAATCCGCCCAACAGGCCCTGCTTCGGCGGACCTGCGCAGTAATCAGGACCTACGGAGTCCCGGAATGAGGGACTCCGCCTTCTATTGTAAGGGGCGAGACCCACTAGGGGCCTCCCCCTGAGCACCTCGCAGCACATATAGATGAATAAATGCTTTTCACCACCACCACCTCCCGGTGGCTGTATTCGAAACAGTCACTTGCCTGGCCAGTGGCTAATCGCTTAACCGCTGCACCAATGAGCCAGGGGTGGTATGACGACTCCCCGCAATCTATGACTGCAACGTGGAGAACGACCAGTTCCGCGTATGTGGGCATGTAGGCAGAACCTAGGCTACAGAGAAGCTGTACTTGCGCGTGAGTGATCCCTAATGCTACCGCATAATACTCTTGACAGTAGGTTAAGCGTTATGTGATGTTGGTGGTGGTGGTAAACATTTATTATTTACAAGGAGGTGTTTGGGCCCAGGCCCTATGGCCCAGGTCCTCACAAATCTAGGTGGAGCTCCTATTCCGGAGCCCCAATGGCGTCTAGCGCCGACAACATTGGTCGTGTGTGCAAAGCATGCCCAGCTTTCCGGGACATCTGCTACTTGCGCCCTCTGCCGGCAATGGCGGCGACAGGGCGCGTAACTCAATGGGAAGGGGTACAAAAAATCGTAAAACGTGAACAAAAGCACCCACAAAAAAATGCTTCGGGGATTTATATAATATGCACTTAGCTGAGGAATGTGCCCAAGTTTCAGTGATGTGCTCTTAATACACGAGCTTCCCAGCGCGTTTGAATATTATACGATGCTGCCTACGGGAGGGGGCCAAATTTTAAGGAAGAGCTTAAGTGTCCTGTCAAGATTTTTTTCACTTGTGTGGCACATAAGGTATTTTTGACATTGCGGCTAGGCTATGTGGGACCAAGCGAACGGCATATCACTGATCGAATCATAATGAAAAATAATCACGGTACGTTTTTAACTGCACATGCGTTAGCATGCAGATGTTTATTGCGTTCTCGCTGCCGTTGGTATAGTCGGATGCAACTCGAGAACGAAGCCTGCACACACACACACACACACACACACACACACACACACACACACACACACACACACACACACACACACACACACACACACACACACGCACACGCACGCACGCACGCACGCACTCACTGACTCACTCACTCACTCACTCACCCAACCACCCACCCACTCGCTCACTCTCTTTCTTAACGACCTGCCCACCGGATTGTAAGCAAACTACCCACCATGGCACGTGACAGTTAAATCAATGGTTGGTCGCGAAATGCTGCTTGTAAAAGGGAAAAGCAACCTGGGTCGCACAAGCCCCACCGGTGGCAGCACCTGCCATCCCAGGGCAGTGGCGCATCGCTTAACCGCTGCACCACTGTACCAAGAGTGTCATGAAGGCTGCCAGGAACCTATGAATGTAGAGTATGACCAATTCCGCATATATAATAATAATAATAATAATAATAATAATAATAATAATAATAATAATAATAATAATAATAATAATTGGTTTTTGGGGAAAGGAAATGGCGCAGTATCTGTCTCATATATCGTTGGACACCTGAACCGCGCCGTAAGGGAAGGGATAAAGGAGGGAGTGAAAGAAGAAAGGAAGAGAGAGGTGCCGTAGTGGAGGGCTCCGGAATAATTTCGACCACCTGGGGATCTTTAACGTGCACTGACATCGCACAGCACACGGGCGCCTTAGCGTTTTTCCTCCATAAAAACGCAGCCGCCGCGGTCGGGTTCGAACCCGGGAACTCCGGATCAGTAGTCGAGCGCCCTAACCACTGAGCCACCGCGGCGGGTCGCATATATGGGCATTAACCCATTAACTTTATTGCGTCATACCCTTAAGGTGGCGCTTAAGTGTCGCCAGCAGTTTTTTTTAATAACTTCATCCTTCCTTCATATATTCTTTCTTCCATAGCGTGTAGCGCCAGGTACGCTTCTTAGCGCATGGTTGCTTTCATTGATATTCTCGTCAGCCTTGTGCCGCAGATGGATCAGCTTGTTCGGAGCGCCAGCAATAAGCCTGAAGCCAGCTTTGTGTACGATCATTTCATATTGTGAGATAATGCATAACATTCTTTGGCGGCTTGCGAACGGTGGAGCTTCGATCTTTTAATGTCTGACCTCGTGAAGCAGGGCTTCAGCCACTCTGCACAATACACCTTTTGCGGATCGTCCTTCGTGCGGAATGCTGTCTCGGCATTCACAGCTTAACAGCACCATGTGGCGGCATAGATCTGCTCAACGTTTGAAGCACGGATACTTTCCTCTCTTGTCGCCAAAAGGTTTATTACTTTCCTCTCTTGTCGCCAAAAGGTTTATTGCAGTCGTACTTTATATTTTTAGTGCAATCGCAATTTAAATATTTAAAATTTTTGCAACGTAATCCCGCCTCACAGATCGTCGGAAGAGACGGTTCCCCGTGCAGGTATTCAGAAATAAAATATGTTGGATTGCATTTGAGACTGCTGCTGCTCGACAATGCGTTTGGGCATAAGCAAAATCTTCACGGAGCAATGCAACATTCGGCGTTCATGTCGACATGCGTTGTTAAAAACCATGTCGAGTGAAGACAACGTGGCGCTTTGTCTAGAATGAAAGGTGCTTAGCACATATTTTAACACTGGTAGCGTTCGAGTAGTTGGAAGAGGCTGAAAGCAGCTGTGTTTTAGAAGTGGCCAAGGAACGACCCCCTGTCGCATTAGGAACAACCCAGATCCCTCACTGCGAACAGATTTTCAGAAGTTTTGAGACGCAGTTTTGGTGCCAGCAGATTTTCGGCTATCATCCGTGCCGAATCTCAGGGCTTGTGTCAAATGCGCTCCTGATCTTCGGGTGGCGGCAACACGAGGGGAGGGTGGAAGAGTGGAGGCCGTGCCACTCTGCTTAAGCCCCAGCCATCCTGACTCCCCCTTTGTGTATCTCACTGCACACGCAGAGCGACTTCTTCGCACCAGAGCAGCAGCGGAGAGGCATGGCACGCAGCCTGGTTCCCGCGGGCTGGTTCCCAGGCCGCGACTGGTGGGACGCGTGGGAGGCGCCCTGCAGCAGGATCTTCGACCAGCACTTTGGCACGCCGCTGCTGGACGACGAGCTGAGGGTGCTGAGGCCCTCGCGCGTGGGACTGCGCTCCCCGTTCCGGAGGCAGCTGTCCCGGCCCGGAGGTGGAGGCGTCTCCGAGCTGCGCAACGAGCCGGACTCCTTCCAGGTCAGGAGAGACCCTTGAAAAAGGGGTCCACATATAGACTTTCTGCAGACTTCCCCTAGACTCCATTGCCTTCCTATAGAGGTCTCCTTTTCTCTATTCATAGTGTGTAGATAGACAGGCATATCAGAAAGTTGGGCTAGTTGGTTGATATGCATACTGAAGAAGTTGAAAGCAGTGCTTTCAGCGTGGACATTGAGGACTTATACTACTCAGTGCCAAATAACGAGGTGATAAAAAGTTTATGGTTTATGAGGGTTTAACGTCCCAAAGCGACTCAGGCTAAGAGGGACGCCGTAGTGAAGGGCTCCGCAAATATTGACCACCTGGGGTTATTTAACGTGCACTGACATCGCACAGTTCACGGGCCTCTAGAATTTCGCCTCCAACGAAATCCGACCGCCGCGGTCGAGATCGAACCCGCGTCTTTCGGGCCAGCAGCCGAGCGCCATAACCACTCAGCCACCGCGGCGGCCTGTGATAAAAAGTGTCCAGGAATGCATTTTGCAGCACAGCGACGAAGCCGCATTTGTGTCCAGATGTGGTGTATCTGTTGGGTTTTTTTTTGGAAATACTCACGTTTTATTTAAGTCAACGGTCATAGGGTGGAACGGGAAATTTTTAGTACAGCGAACTGGTGTTTGTATCGGGTCTCGCGTAGCCCCCATTCTTAGCAACATTTTTCTGCCTAAGTTCGATAGAGGCATAGAACAGAAGTCAGGTGGGATAATTTTTAAGGCATGTAAGTATGGAGATGACTACTAAGTGCTGTCTTCTGAACCCAACCAGCAACGCACCGCCGTCAATATGCTCAAACTTTTTAAGGAGTGCGGCCCCGGTCTAAATTTCGCAGTAGATTTACCTAGAGATGGAAGGCTCCAGTTCCTAGATTTGTCCTTGCATTTTCGCCCCAAGCATGTTTGTTGGGCATACCACCCTGGGGCAAAAAAGCATTGCTTGATTATTCATCCGGCCATTCCAAAGTCGTAAAGAACGGGATAGTCAATTCCTGTCTGAAGGCGGCCATCACCAAGTCTTGCCCACACGCAATCAATGAAAGTGTCGCGTCCCAGTTGAAGAGGATAAAAGAGAGCGGGTACCCTCAGCATGTAATCGTGGAAGCTTGTGGAAGGTTGGTAAGGTGGATCAAGGCTGGGTCGCCACCCAAACCCCGGGAAACAGAGCGTCGAAGTGTTGCCGTCATATCATAAGTGCACAGGTTGGTACATGGACTTAAAAACGTTGCAGGGTGTTACAGCATTCCGGTTGTGTTTTCCGCCCCTCGAAAGTTGGGAGCAATCTGTTCCCAGGTGCACAGCCGGATGAAAGGAGGAGGCGAAAAACAAAAAAAAAAATGAATGCAGCATCAAACACAAAGCCCCGTTATTTACCTGTGCCAGGGGTTTTGTACAAATTGCCGTTATCGTGTGGCGCACTGTACATCAACCAAACTGGACGATGCGTCAACGAAAGATTAGGAGAACACCGAAGATTACGCGGGGGAGATTCCCTTGATAATCTCCCTAAACATCGCCGCACGTGTAGCACAAACGACAAGAAAATTGAAATCCATTGCAAACCTTTTTTCGACGAAACGACCATCCTATTCAGGCACAGGGGTCAACTCACGCGTGAGCTCATGGAAGCCTTCCATGTGCGCATCAATGGAGACAAGTGCGTTAGTCAGACTTCCGTCCGTTGCTCTGATAGGGAGTATCTCTTTTTGACCAAATCATTGCGATTAACGAGATGTTCATGACGTTATTGTTTTGTTCTTGTTGGTTTTCCTGTTTATTCGAGCATGTGTCTCGAATAAACCTTCAGTTGTGAGTAGCGCTCGTCTTTGTTTGTGTACGCTTGTCCTCGTTTTTCCGCGCCAACTTCTTCTGTATGTCTATAGGCAGTAGTCTACAAAAGTGCCTGGCCATAAATCTATAGATCGTCTATAGACTGTCTATACAGTTTGGATTGCCTATAGACTAGTCTATAGGATTTGTCTATAAAAGTGTATTGACTCTATAGACAAGAGCATCTATAGACAGTCTATAGACTGTCTAAAGAAATTTTTGTAATGGGAGGACAGGGTTTATAAAACCATCGACGACCAAAGCGGGACTAGCGCAAAAAATGAGACAAACTCATATGACTGAGGTGGTAAGGGCGTCCAGTTGGCACTGTCTTGCTGTGCAGTTGAGGCCGTGTTGCAAACAAAAAATTTCTACTGTTTTTGTGAGGAAAAGAAAGCTGTAGTAGTCGCACTTTCGATGGACACGAGGGAAAGGGTGACAGATGGAGGGGAAGAAGGCAGAGAACGGAGACATAGCGGTTTGTTTTGGGGGTTCTCTATACCAATTCGTTTATTTGGCCACCCAAATGATGGCCCAGATTTTACACAGGTCGTCATTAACTGGAAAGTTCTCCTCAGGGTCGGGGTAATGTTCAGCCCTCTGGTTCGCCACGATATTCACCTGAGTTAGCCGGTATGAGAGTTAAAAGCGTTTCATGCTTAAAACTATGCAGAAGACGAGACAGAGACGAGGCAGACAACACAAGCGCTCCTTTTATCTACCTGCCCTCCGTGTCTCATCTCCTGCGCAGTTTTTTTTTGTTCTGGATAATTATAAAAATGTGCTCTGCGACCTCCTCACCGCTCCCCCGACCTTCACTGATAAATGGGGAAGAAGAAGAAACTATTTTCGAGCCGTCCAATGAAACAACAACAACAACAACAACAACAACAACAACAACAACAACAACAACAACAACAACAACAACAACAACAAACATTTTGTCTCTCTCCTTTCACTCCCACGTTCATCATTTCCCTCACGGCACGCTTGAGGCATCTACAGAGTAATTGCAGATTTACTGTGTCTTTCCTATCAGAAAACAGTTTTCGCAGTGTATGTCATCCTGTCGTAGGTAATGCCCAGGGGGTTGATCCGGATAGGCTTCAGGTGGTTTTGACGAATACTGCACTATCCCGTTTTGAGATCGGGATGGCTTACGAACATAAATCTATCTCAAAAAGGTCAACAATAACCGCCAGGGTGGCTAATACATGTAAACCACCAATACAGCGGGACGTAAGCGGGCTTTACCACACGGGGAGGACTTCGGTTTTCTTAAGAACGAAACATTGACCCGTCAAAGCAACGGGTTGGTCGAATACACCTTTTCTTGGGATTTCACCCAAGAAAATCCGAGCTCCAGGCCGAGAAAAATCTTATACTAATTAGAAAATCGGTTGTTAACAACCGGCGGCTCTGGGGATCGAGCCCAGCGCCTTTCCGAATACGAGGCGGATGCTCTACCACAAGGCCACAACATCCATCACAGCTGCTGCTTCGAATCTCTCTTAAATGTCTTGTAACTATCGAAAACTCCACGATCCTGAGGTTGAGCACAGGGAGGTCTCGGGCAAGCATGGCCCGCATGAAACGAGCAGACAGCTTAAGCATCTTGAATCGTTTTCTGTCAACGTTTGACAAGGACGCGTCTGTCTGCAATGAAGGTCAAATTGACCCATACAGTTACCACGTGACCACACAATATCTCATAACAGAAAGTGGGCGCGTAGCGCCTCAACTGGTAGCTGTACTTTCGATCCGTTATATATGTGCCAGTATAGCGGCCATCGAAGTGGGCCCCCCTCAGGACCACCTTTTGCATAAAATTTGGGGGCCACCCGTTTCACGCAGAATGTTCTAAGTGGTGTAAAATGACTTGACGTGCTCCTGGGGATAAAATTACTAATTTAGATGAAGCCCCAAAAATGTGCGGGCCTCGCAACGACGATCTTTCCGACCCCAAACCGTGCATCCCGAGGAGCTTCAAACGGCCATTGCGGCCGAGCCGTTTGTCGCAGGGGGTTCCGGACGGTGTCAGACAATTCGTCTTGCTGTGATGTACACGTTTATAAAATTTATTAACTGATACAACGACAAAATGTACCGGATGTAGCGAAGTAGGCTGTAAATCGCAATAGGAAGGCAAAACCCATGATGCAGATGGCGCTTCTTGTGTATTAGACGGACGGAAACATCCGCGAATGTTTGGATTTGGTCTTATCCACGTCTGCTGAGCACACCGATGTAAACACTTGAAGGCCCTGTAGCTAACGCTCTTAGTCGAACAGACTTTGCATAGTAACTTCATCTTCTTGCTACTCTTTTTTCTCCTTCATCTTTTTATCCCTTCACCCCTTTCCCCCCGTGCAGGGTAGAAAACCGATTATTCTTCCGGTTAACCTCCCTGCCTTTCCTCTTCCTCCTTTCTCTTCTTGAGGCACTGATGGCGAAGTATTTTATTTTCTTGGCGTAGCCACTGCAGCGTGGCACAGTGGCTAAATAGTTAACAGTGTTACCGATGGCACCAGTAGGGTGAGAAAGATGTGTGACGACCGTCCAGAACACAAGGAACACTTTGTGTGTGCTGAATTGTGTGCAGGTGATGCTTGACGTCAGTCACTTCAGCCCGGAGGAGATCACGGTGAAGACGGTGGACCGCTGCATTAGTGTTTCGGCCCGCCACGAAGAGCGCATGGACGAACACGGCTTCGTGTCCCGGGAGTTCACGCGCCGCTACATGCTGCCCGAGGACACGCTGCCCGAGCAGGTCTCCTCGACGTTGTCGCCCGACGGCGTGCTCACCATCACGGCACCCAAGAAGCCGCCGCTGTCGGCGCCCAACGAGCGCATCGTGCCCATTGCCGTCCAGGGCTCGGCAATGCCGCTGCCCGTCCAGCACGAGCCCTGACGAAGAGCGACGTTCCTCCTCGGTGTGCCTGAATAAAGCCTGCGACTCCTCGTGCCGTGCTGCTTCCTACCTGTTCCAGTGATTTCATGCACTCGCACGCCTTGAACGTTGTCCTGGCAGCCAGACTTGGTCGAAGTAGCCTCTTGTAGTTGTCGAGCGTTTGACGGAACATGGTCTGATCAGGGTGAGGCACGCTGCAACATCTTCCTCACTGACCAGAGTCGGAGAAAAGCAGCTGACGCTTCGCGTTCCATACAGTATCCTTGCCCAAAATCTTAACGAAGCGCATGCGCTACTTCATTTGACTTCGGTCAGGGAAAGCAGTGAACTTTGCGTTGCAAGAAGTAAGCTGCCTGGCAAAACTGAAATAGGCCCCCTTCACGTTTAGGGGAGAGAAGGGTGAGGGAAAGTGCGAGAGCGAGGAGAGAGAGGGTGGAGGCGATGGGCGGCTGGATCAGATATCAGCGATGGTTGTCATTCTCATAGCTAGGCTTTCTCTTACGGCTGACGATGCAGATTCCACGCCTAAATACAGGGCTAAGCTAAAGCTATAACAGCTTCCGCTGGTTAATGCGCTAAACCTGTAAGCTCAGCTCTACAAAGTGTTTAAGAGAATTATAGGTAAATGCAGTCTCCATGCAGTTTCGGGGAATTTTCACAATTATCAGGCAAACGAGGCAAGGTTTTTGTCCTAAACATATTTTCAGCCAAGCGTCAAGATGACCCCAAGAACGAGGCACGTACCCGCGGCTACAAACGCCGGAAGGAAAGTGAGAAAACGGCGCAATCAATGCCAGTACGAAAAGCATTTCCTTACGCTCGCCTTCGAGCTTTCCGAAGGTTCGACAGCTGCTGCCACTGTTTTTATCAACAGATCTCACACGCCAACTCCTTTGAATAGAGCTGCAATAAAAATTCTAAAAGTAATGCCAATACAACTTTGGGCAATGAGCCCAGCCACGCAGTCATCTCGCCGATAGCGAGCTCGCATTATCCTTCCGTTTGTCGTTAGGTAAGTTACTGCCGTTAATGTACGACATCGGTGACGCTGCGTACGAGCAGCTTCTTTGCTGAGGGTTAATATAAGGGTTGTACCCAAAGTAATGCGAAAATTGGCATGATGTTTTTATTCAATTGCATATGTCATCCAAAGTCTACATGTTCGTAGTGTAACTTCTCCTTTCAAATTTTCATTTGTTTTCACTGCCGGTAACTAATGTATTTCTTTTTCATAGCAGGTAAGTAATGTATTCCAAGCAGCAATAATAATAATAATAATAATAATAATAATAATAATAATAATAATAATAATAATAATAATTGGTTTTGGGGGAAAGGAAATGGCGCAGTATCTGTCTCGTATATCGTTGCACACCTGAACCGCGCCGTAAGGGAAGGGATAAAGCGGGGAGTGAAAGAAGAGAGAGGTGCCGTAGTGGAGGGCTCCGGAATAATTTCGACCACCTGGGGATATTTAACATGCATTTACATCGCACAGCACACGGGCGCCTTAGCGTTTTGCCTCCATAAAAACGCAGCCGCTGCGGTCGGGCTCGAACCCGGGAACTCCGGATCAGTAGTCGAGCGCCCTAACCACTGAGCCACCGCGGCGGTTCAGCAGCAATAGGCCATCATTGAATTTTTCACAGACTAATAATGCGGGGTGTACGACAACCACAAAAAGCTACCGAATGTTTACGGAGATCGCATCATTGACGAGAGGTATGCGCAAAGATGGATGGAGTGTAAAGAAGTGGAACCCAACGTTCAAGACGCACCTCAAAAACGCCTCGCAGTGGGATACCATCAACTGCGTTCACTCACACAAATTGTCAGCGAGTGTACGAATTGGTGCAGGCACGACTAACAATACGTCATCTCGCTGCACAATTGGACTGCGGTCAAATCTATTATTGATTTATTTAGTAATTTATGCATCACAGGATGAACAGAACGGTTGGTCTAAAAATTAATACGCACAAATCTAAAGTAATGTTCAACAGTCTGGGAAGGGAGCAGCAGTTTACAATTGACAGCGAGGTGCTGTAAGTGTTAAGAGAATACGTCTACTTGGGGCAGCTAGTGACCATAGGTCCGCACCACGAGAGCGAAATGACTATACAAGAATAAAAATCGAAATCACTGCGGTAACCCGCATGGAGTAATGAGACAGCATCGACGCCACATGGCCACACAACGCGCACTTAAAGGGACACTGAGGAGAACTCTTTCAATTTTTTTTTGTTAGCAAAATCTGGTAGTTCGGCATTTCATGGCTTTGTTGCCGCTTGTCCGGGAGCGAAAGATGCAATTATTTATTTCAAATAAATTTGGATTGAAAGTTGAAAAAGTTTTTCTCGCCACTCCGATTCAAACTCGGGAACTCTTATGACGCCACGGAGAGCTCTTATGACGCCATAGGACGGAGTGACGTGAAAAGTGACGTAAACGCAGACTTCGTGATTTCTGGTGGCTAGCGGTGCGGTCTAGCAGCTGCCGAAATGAAAGCTACCGCCGCCGCACGTTGCAGGCATCTATCGGGGGTCGCTGCCGTCGCTTCGTTTACGTTTGCACCGGCGTCTTGCCAGCGTTACGATGGATCCCGAACCCGATGACGTAGTTCTCGCAAAAACTCCGGCGTGCATTTCAGCGACCTCAGCCCCACAGAGCGTGCGATGCTTTTTAGGGAGCACGGTTAAGTTAGGCGCCGGCGGGTCGTTTCCCCCTTCCCCAGTGAGCAGCCGTTGCAAACTAAATATCTTAACCCCAGTGCGGGGAGTCGCTAGGGGCCAGGACAACGTCGGCGCGTTGCGCCCATCGGAGGCTGGCCGGGGCTTAGGGGCCAACGGATTGTGATTCCTTGAACCGCGCGGTTGCACGGTGCAGCAGGCGGCGTCGAGTTCTCCCATCGTTGCAAGGGCCAAGTTATTTATTTTTTTTTGCACAAAACACGGATGGGTGCTCAAGGGCGGTCGCGTTTAAAATTGGCGGCTTGAAACTAAAGCCGACGCACGACGCTTCAACGGCTTCCCCTGGATCCAACGGTTCCACTGGATCGGGCTCTCTCGCCCACTCGCATGTACCTTCAGATGTGTACTGTGAATGGATTAAATTAGCCGAGAGCTCGAAAATAACAGCTCCGCCCAACTGCCGAAGCTATTGAATTATATACGTCACAACGCGCACTTCGCCGCGGAGCCGAATCAGTCTGGCTGGGCCGTGGGCGGCTGGCGCACTCGGCGCGAAATAGAGACATGCTCCAAGTCTCCCCCAGTGCGGTCAGAGTGCGCCGAAGCCGCCGAACGCGTCGGCGGTCAAGCGCAGTTGGAAGGGTCTCGCTTTGGCCGACGTGACGTCGCCGTGCAGCGCGCGTGCATGCGTCACGCCGGAGCATAAACGTGCCTTAACAGAGCCTGCGCTTAACCGCCAACCAACGTATTCGGTGGCGGCATCTAGGGAGTCACTAAACCCCACGCTCACTCACTGAATAAAAAAAAAAAATTGCCGAGGCTCGGAATCGAACCAGGGCCTTTAGCGTTTGAGGCGGAGACGCTATAGCCACTCCGCCACGACGGCTCAAGGTATAATCATCAATCAACCCCCTGCTCCGTGCAGTTGAGGACCACCCAGCTATCCGAGGCTTCCCCCTTCCGGGGCAGGGAAGAGTTTCTGTGTCCGCTTACGTGGACGACATCTCGCTGTTCTTGCGAGATGCGGACAGTTTTCTTGCCTTCTTGCAGGTTATCACGAATATGCGGCCCTCTCAGGGGCTCAGTTGAACACCGCGAAGAGTCAAGCACTGAGTTTTGGCACTTTTCAGGAATCGTTGGCTGGGGGAGTCCAGTTCGTCGATGGCGTGCGAGTGCTAGAAATCGTTTTTAAGTCAGCAGGTGTGTCGCCAAAATCGTGGCACGACATCATCACTCGAGCGCGACGGGTCATAGACTCGATTGCACACCTCGAACTTTCTTTGAATGCCAAATCACTGTTCTTTCGTACCTGCGCAGCTGCGTACGCTTGTTTCGTTGCGCGTATTGCTCCGATGCCGCGTCGCGTGGCAGGGAAGCTGAACTCGCTCGCAGGCCAAGTACTGTATAACGGAAAGCCGGCCCCAGTATCACGACAAGTTTTGTCCGCGGAACGCGACAGAGGAGGTTTGAACCTACCCTCCTGGCAGGCAACAGCGCGAGCTTTCGCCACCAAATCAGTTCTTGACTTGCTGGCGGCCCAGGCGTACAGGGGTCGATCAATAGTCCTGTAGTGGTTGGGTACCGGGAGTCGGCTCTTCCTCTGGCAGAGCAACCTATGCCCTTTTACAAAGTGGCAACTGACTTTTTCCGTTTCTGGCTCCGCCAGTTTCCGGACGCAGATATACGCGAAATACCAGTGGCACCTGTTAGTGCGGCGGTTGCTGTTTTAGAGCTCAGTGCTGACCAGGTAGAAAAAACATCTCCTAGAAAGTGGCAGTCTTTCGTTTCGAGCCCGTTGCCAAAAGAAGTACAAGACTTCGAATGGTGTGGCCGTTGGCAAGTACTGCCGACGAGGGAGTGTCTCGCAAGATGGGGCGTCGTGCCAAATGCGCGCTGCACCAATTGCGGCGCTGTTGAGACACAGCGGCACGCCCTGGAAGACTGCGTTGTAGCAGGTACTTTGTGGCTCCTGATCTACAGGACGTTTAGGGTGCGCCCGCGCAACTCGCGAAGGCGCTCAATCTTTGAGCGCCTCATGATCACAGTAGTGATGTACGTGCTTTGGAAGCGACGCAACTTGGCCGAAGGGCGCGGAAGACGGCAACGCGCCATGTTTCCGCTCTTCAGGAGCGTGCGCCTCATTGTGTGGGAATTCCCAGAAGAAGAGCTGACAGTAGGCGGTGAAGCGCTGTTCCTGCGGCGCTGGACGACCCAGTTTATTTCCGTACATGGGAACAGAGTCGTGCTCCCACCCATACAGTACTAGATAATATTCGATGCGTATGCCCCGAGTTTGTCGTGGTAACGGGCACCATCCCCTTACCTATTTATGCCTATATATGGGAACAAGTGTAGTACGCAGATGGTAACTTCCCCCCGTCTTTGCCGCTCACTCCACCCTTCTCCTTTGCCTAACCACCGCGTACTGCAATGTATGTTTGATATGGAAAGAGTCTGTGCCTTATTATTTACTGCACACAGATTTTTGGCCTGTTCGGTACCTGTTTCTTTCAGTTCAAATTGGTGACTGCATCGCCCATTTTTTTTTTGCACCTGTTGTTTCGAGATTACCTTATGCACTATTCGGGTCTAATTATTTTCTGGTGCACTAATAAATTCTTTTCGTGACCTCCGCGTACTGAGATGTATGTTGGATTTGGAAAGAGGCCATGCCATGGTATTTACTGTACATAGATTTTTGGCCTGTTCGGTACCTGTTTCTTTCTGTCCGAATTGGTGACTGCTTTAACCATTATTTTGCTCCTGTGGTTTCAAGATTACCTTATGCACTATTCGTGTCTAAATATTGTCTGGTGTACAAATAAATTCTCTTTGTTAGCGTCGGTATGCTTGTCCGCTGCCGTCGCTAATAAGCAGTTATGTTTTATGTTGGGATTCGTCCTTCGACAGAATGACATCCCACATCTGATGACGCGGACAACGGACATTAACGCACCCCACATCTGGTGACCCGGACAACGGACAATAACGCATCCCACATCTGGTGACCCGTCGAGCCGAACCTTTTCCCTCAGCTGCGTTTTGTGATGGCTTACTGGCAGGACCCAGGTCATGACCCGCCGCTTCCGGCGTTCCGGCCTCAAGGCATCGACGGGTGGTTCGCTCAGTTCGAGGCTGCGATGTACCTGAACGGCATCACCATCCAGCCGTTCAAACACGCAGTCCTCTGCGATATCCTCCCGCCCGACCTGCTGCGCCGGATCGCCTGCCCTGCCTTGGGCGGCTGGCCGTACGACGAGCTGCGCGCTGCCATTCTGGCGGACTTCGGCGTCTCCTACCGCTCGCTGCCGCTCTAAGACGCTGCAGACCCGCTGTCGCCGCCGCCAGCAGCTATCCCAGCCTCGCTCTCGCCCACTTACCGTTCTTCGGAACACTGCCCACCTCGGCAACCGCTGGCCGCCTCCCCGCCACTCCTGCCTAACAACGACGCTGAACCGGTGCCTGTCCTCCCGCCGCCCATTGGCACCTCGACGGCACCGGCTTTCCCGGCGCCGCCAGCCCTGCCGGCGTCTCCTGCCCTCCAGGTAGCCTCGGCCCTACCGGCAGCCTCGGCTCTCGCCGCTACTTCGCTGGCGTCCTCCTACGTGCACGGCCCCGCGCCAGTGGCAAGGGCGCCACTCGTGCGGCCGCCCTTCACGTTCAAACCAATCGCTCCAACCAATCGCAGGCTGACCCATCTTCTTCACCTACCCCTCCACGTCCCTCGATGCCCCCTGAAACCTCGGCCGCAGCGCCACAGCCAGAGTCGCCCGCCTGAGCCGCGTTTTCGGACCCCGGACGGCCTGCACGACTGCTGGCACATCCTATTTTTACAAGCCCTGAGGGCTCTCCACTCCGCGGAGGGGCGATGTGGCGACACAATCTGCGCACATTTCCGCGCAGCTTCCGCCTTGTTATCATCCGGCACAGCGTAACACGGCCACGCTGTGGACCGTGTTAACGATAAAGCACAGCGCCACCGCTGCGTTACCCGAGGCACGCCTCAGCAACGGCGGCTACAAAAACAGGCTGCCCGGCTGGGAAGCGCGGCTGTTTTCCTTCAGCACCCGAGGCGAGCATAGCGTCTGTATGCTCGTCCGCTGCCGTCGCTAATAAACAGTTATGTTTTATGTTGGGATTCGTCCTTCGACAGAATGGCATCCCACAGCCCGAATGTAAGCCACCTAGAGTAGAACGCCGGCAGTTTCCAATGGCTCACGAATATTCTTTATGCGATAAGGCCGCCCGGCAATATCGCAGTGAAGGAAAACCGTTGTCTTCATTGCATCTCCCGTAGGCAGCGTAGGTAAAACTAAACGATAGCCCATTGGTTGGCGTCGCTCAATGAAACCTCGGCCAGACATTACCGATAACGAATCGCACTCAGAGCTTCCCATCACACGACCGTCTCCCACAGAAGCCGGAAGTGGAATGGGCGCCACTCTGCTGGGCGAGGTAGCGGGCATAGGTTCCAGGTATTTTAATGTCAATCAACATTATTGCCATGCGACGGAGAATGTCGGGTAAAATGGAGACAAGAAAAAGATGTAGCAGAGCGTGGTTTCGATCCACGGACCTCTGGGTTATGGGCCCAGCACGCTTCCACTGCGCCACTCTGCTGGACGAGGTAGCGGGCATATGTCTCAGGTATTTTAATGTCAATCAACATTACTGCCATGCGACGGAGAATGTCGGGCAAAATGGAGACAGAAAAAAAAAGATGCAGCAGAGCGTAGTTTCGATCGACGGACCTCTGGGTTATGGGCCCAGCACGCTTACACTGCGCCACTGTTTTCTGTTCTTTATTGCCGACTTCGACGTCCATAACAGACACGATGAACAATAAAAACGTGTCAGCACACCTCTGCATGACACGGTATGTTAAAATTTTTTCAGTCTTACCAAACCGTCAAGCACCTCAATCCAATTTGGCTGTTCAGAGAGGGCCTTATACGCTTCTCTGAACCTCACAACATTTTGAATGAAATGTTCCCGTACAGGTTTGACTTGTTCATCTCCATTGTTAAACTCCATTCTGGTTTTCCACAAGCTGTGAAGGCCCAGGGGCATTATTGCATCAAATGGAAAATCATCTGTTTCGTGAAAGGGTAAAAATCTTATTCCATAAGCATTTAGGGGTAGCTCTTTTTTTTAAGTTCTCTGAAGGACATCCCCGAAAAAAATGGGATCCCAACATTCTAAAAACGCATGTTCAATGGTTTCAGGTTTGTGGCACAGGAAACAGTTTGTTGACCAAGGGACGAAAAGACCTTTATCGTGCATCCATGTTTTCACTGATAAGGTATTAGTGTGGAGTTTAAAGAAAAAGGATTTTATCGTCCGTAAAATTGGCATCTTCTTAACTCTTTTAAGTACATCGGCTCCTGGGCCTGCACTGTGTGACAAACGATATATCGGTACAGGAAGCATTGTGTCCACTAAGTCCACGTACAATTTTTTTTTCATGACATTACCCAAATACTCCATGGAAAACCGAACATGCAGCATTCTGTACGCGAGTACAACTTCTTTAAGGTACCGTCTTATCGTACCATTTACATTTACAGAATAACTTAAAATAAAGTCAGGGAGAAGTCGACACAGCCGAACTTGCATTACAGTCCGGAGGAAGACATCATTTTGATCACGAAGGTATATGAAGCGCGAGACAACTTGTCTCAAAAATAAGTGCGCCAGGCCAAGGCCACCTTTCTTCACAGAAAGAAACAAGTTTGTTCGACTCGTCCTTTCCCAGGTCGAAGCCCAAATAAAAACTGCAAAAACACGATGAAGTTTTTGAACGCTTGCCCTAGAAGCACTCAGTACATTCATCACATACCACACTTTAGCGGTAAGGAACAGGTTACATATAGTGGCACGAGAAAACATCGGCAATTGTCTTACTTGCCATACATCACTACGTTCCTTGGCCCTCGATGCTTGGTCTTGCCAATACGGATCTGGGTCCCGGTAATATTCAAGGGGTACTCCTAAATACAACGCTGGAGTGATAGACCAGCGCATCCGAGAATAGTGTTCAGGCGTGACATCCCATATACCATGCCAGAACCCTTTACTTTTTTCCCAGTTGATCTGGGCCCCAGTGCAGCTACAAAATTTATGCACTACGTTTGATACCTCAGAAATACTTTCTGTATTTGCACAAAAGACAGCTATAACATCGGCATAAGCCAAGATTTTTACGTGCGCTGATTGTAGCCTGAAACCCGTTATGCTTTCATTATTCCGGATGGCCAAGCAAAGTGGCTCAAGGTAGGCTGCGAATAGCAATGGCGACAGGGGACAACCCTGCCTCACAGAAGATCGCACTTGCAGTCTGTCAGTGAGTTCGCCGTTCACAACAATCTGAGTCGTACAGTTTGCGTATGCCATTCTAACACCCTCTATTATTATTTGACCAACATTTGCAATCTCTAATACGGCAAACAGGACATCGTGAGACACACTGTCAAATGCTTTTTCCAGATCTAGTTGTATCATCGCCACTCGGTCATCAAAACAGTCGCAGCATTCTAGTATGGACCGCGCCACGTGTATGTTAGCAGCAATACTTCGACCTTTTATACCACACGTTTGGTGCGTGCCTAAAAGCGATGTTATAACACTCTGCAATCTCTTCGCCAACACCCTCATGAAAATCTTGTAGTCTACGTTGGTGAGGCTCATCGGGCGATAAGACCCCACCATCAGCAGCTTTTCAGAGTCATCGGTTTTAGGAATGAGCACTATGTGGGAAGTTGTGAAGGACAGCGGAACACGTTTTTCTCATAACTTTCAACGAGAATGATTTGCAGAATCCGAGCTATGGCAGTTTTGAAAGCTTTGTAGAAAGCGGCTCCCAGGCCGTCAGAGCCAGGAGCTTTACCGGTTGGCAAAACATCTATCGCGTCCTCTATTTCTTGCACGGAAATCGACTGTTCAAGCCGTGTTTTGACTTCCTCGTCAAGTTTCGGCATAAGCGGTAAGAATTCACTATGGAAGCCCCTTTCGGCTTTTCGCGAATGACCCAGCATATCCTTGAAGTGATCACAGATTGCTTCCTTGATTACACCACTGTCCGCCGAAATCCCTGCCCCAGGGTTTATCTGTCGGATTTGCTTTCGGCACGAGTATCGTTTTTCATCAGATGTCGCTCGTTTTGTTGGCGTTTCCCCTGCCCATAGCTGCTCAGTTCGCGCCCGAATAACTGCCGCAGTGTACTTATCGGCATCCATTTTTTTTCAGCTGCGCTTTGACATCCTTGATTTCATTAAAGCATGTGCCTGGTTGGGCGCTTTCTATACACGTGAGGTATTCAAGCTGTTCACGAAGTTGTGCTTCCTTTTGTTTCTCGGCATATTGCAACTGCGTACTTTTTTCAATCGCTCTTATTTTTACCGTTTGCTTAAACTCCTCCGACTCTGTAGCGAAGCTCGATGGTTGCGCTGTAATTAGCTTCTCTAGCTCTTGCTCTACTTCCTTAACAAAACCTTCGTCCTCCAACAACTTATTATTTAACTTCCATAAATGCCAATTAAACCGCTCTTTGCTTTGCTGCCTACCAAAGTTTGTAATCACTAGAGCGTGGTCACTGAAAGCCACAGGTCTGACTTCATACAAGGTGCATAGTGAAACAAGTTCTGCCGACACATACACTCTGTCCAATCGGGCATGGCCATTCCCCTGAAAATGGGTATACCGTGTACCAGTGCCATTTGTGAAAACGCTTCCAATATCTTCTAAATCATGACCATGGACCGATTCGTTCAAAACTTCAGCACTCTTGTCTCTCACAAAAGACTTTTTTGCGCGATCGGCAGCTTGACAGACGCAATTGAAATCACCCAGTAGGATCATCACCTTGTCACACTTTAGGTAGGTCTCAAAGCGGTCAGAAAACACTTTTCGCTCGGACTCTGCATTTGGTGCAGACACGCAAATAACTCTGAACTCAAGGCCGCAGTACAAAAAATCAACGACTAGAAGACGGCCGCTATCACAAGAGAAAAGTGACTGCACCGTGATGCCGAGATTATTGCGAAGAAAAAGTACGCAGCCACCCGAGGCACCTACAGAATGACACACACATACATCGAAGTGCGCACGGAAAACGGACACCATATGTTCTGTAGCTTCTTGGCTTTCAATTTTTTTCTCTTGAATTGCAACTACGTGCAGATCGTTGTCTAGAAGGAGGCGACTGAGCTGGCATTGTCGCCCTCTTGCTCCAGGACCTCGCACGATTAAAGTGCCTACACGTAGTGCTTCACTGATGGCCATATCGAGAAAAAAAACGCCTTATTTTATGGTGCCTGCCTTCGCGCCGCACCCCAAAAATCCCCAGACCCCAAAGCGGGCTCTAGGCATGAAAGTACGGAGGCGGTTTCTCCGCCTGCCGTGTTTCGGACGAAGTATTCGGCCGCGGCTTCAAGATCGGTCGCCTCGTACCTGCTGCTTTGGATGGCGGCTCGTCGCCGCCATTGCTGTCCTGGTGAAGGGCCGTGTTGTCGCCGTCGTCGTGCGGGCGCTTTCCCGCCGCCAGGCTAGCCGCTCCAGAAGACATGTCCATGCTCACAGGGTCAGGAGGAATGGAAGGAGCCCCAGTAACGACTGAAGATTTCCCCTCGCCCTCCGACCTCGGCGCGGCTTCCTGGGGAGGCGCTAGTTCAACTATTGTGACGCCCGCCTCAGCACCAATTTTCTCCGGTTGCGGTGTCTCGAAGGGCTTCTTTGCCTCACCCGCTGCTGTCTCAGACGTAGCGGCAGACGTCTCTTCCATATCCGCCTAGTCCATGAACAGGCTGAAGCGTCCTGAGTGTTCGTGGGCCCGGTGACTTTTGCGTAGGTCCGCTCACACTGGCTGTCCTCGTGGCCGAACCGTCGACACGCACCGCACCGCAGTATGCGGCACTCCCGGCGAATGTGGCCCGTGCCGCGGCAGCGAAGGCAGAGCGGAGCCCTCCCCAGCACGACCACGAGAGGCAGCTCACCGGCGACGGTCACCTGGTGCGGAATGTCGTCGAGCTTCACTCCCGGTTTCAGCTTCAGGGTGACGAGCCTTGTAGTAGAGCCTTTGTCTGCCATACCTTGCACTCGCCACCGCTCGCGGGCAACGTCTGTCACCTTGCCAAATGTCGCGAAGGCGAGCTTCACGTCATCGTCCGGAACGCTGTGCAAGAGCCAGTGCACTTTCATGCGAACGTCTTGGTTAGCTGGGTCGATGACGAGACACCGGTACTTTTTCACAGCCAGCTCACCAGCATTCAGAATCTTTTTCACGGCGTCTTCATCCTTAAACGTAACCGCCCGCACGTGGCTCATCCTGTAGGCTCCGATGGCGACGACTTCCGGCAGGAGCGATAACTCAGCAAGAACATCGCGGAAATCTTCCACCCAGTATGGGCGTGCCCTAGTATCACAGTGCCAAAAAAACTGTGTTCGCAACGACACGCCCTGTAGTCAAACTCGGTAAAACTACCTGGTATTCGGAACTTGTCGAAGAAAAAGCACCAAAATACCTGTTACCGCGGCCCTGCTGGGCCGCTGACACCGCTCCGACGGAGCTCATGATAACGCGACCGTTCGCTAGCGCGGCCGGAAGCAGAATGTCCACTGCGCCACTCTGCTGGACGGACGAGGTAGCGGGCATATGTCTCAGGTATATCAATGCCAATCAAAATTATTGCCATGCGACGGGGAATTTCGGGTAAAATGGAGACAGAAAAAAAAAAGATGTAGCAGAGCGTGGTTTCCATCCACCGACCTCTGGGTTATGGGCCCAGCACGCTTCCACTGCGCCACTCTGCTTTTTTTTTTATTGCCGGGCTTCGACAAAATACAACAAAAAGCATACACGGGTAGACACCCAAACTACAAAAAGGTAGCCTACAGCCCCCAGAGGGTCAGGCCTTGTCAGTTTAAAATTCCCTGAGTTCCGTCAAAGGTTCGAGCTTTGAAAGCCACTCATGGGGAGATGCTTGTGTTTTCAGCACCTTGATGAACTTGTGCATTGTCTCACGGAAATACAATCGCGCAGACCGCGCATCCGGGTCACAATGAAAGCCTGCCATTAGGGAGCGCCATATGCTATGGAGGCCCGCGAGCATTACTAAATCCAACGGCATGCCATCTTCTTTTGCGGTAGGTAGGAATCGGATTCCATACGGATCCAATGGTAATTCTTTTTTGATGGTCCTTTGAAGGACGTCCCAAAAATATAACCCTTCCCAACAGTGCAAGAAAACGTGGTCGATTGTTTCTGGTTGTTTACATATAAGGCAGTGGGATCCCCAAGGAAGGTAAAACCCCTTTTTTTCTTGGAAAGATTTTACAGAGAGAGTCCCGGTGTGAAGCTTGAAGAAGAAATTTTTTGTTCCCGGTGGTACCTGCATTTTTTTCACCCGTTTCAGGACATCTCTGCCTGGGCCTCCGGAGCATATTGCCCTGTACATTGGTTCCGGCAATAACACGTCACATACATCCTTGTACAATGTTTTCCGCTGAACACCACTTAAAAATTTTTTAGAAAATCTCGCCATCAAAAACCTGACGCTAAACACAACCTCTTTAAGGAAACCAATAATACCCCCAGTCATAGTCTCCGTTCCAACAATGAAATCTGGCACAGCACGCCCGAGCCTGACTTGGCATACGGTACGCAGAAAGGGATCTTTAACGTCTCGGAGAAACAAAAATCTGTTTACTATCTGCCGTATGAACAAGTGCCCCAGACCAAGTCCCCCTGCCTTGATGCTCCTGAACAAATTTGTCCGGCTGCACCTCTCCCATTTTGAGGCCCATATGAAGACAGCGAAAATACGGTGAAGCTTTTGCACATTTAACCGTGAGCAGTGGAGTACTTGCATCACGTACCAGAGCTTGCTTATCAAAAACAAATTGCACACAGTTGCTCTTGCAAATACAGACAAATTAGCACTTTCCATTTTTCGGCTTTCTCACGCGTTTCTTCAACCTGTGTTTTCCAAAAAGGCTCAGTGTCCCTGTAAAATTCGAGTGGAACACCTAGGTATTTCACGGGTGTTGTCACCCAAGAAACGGTGGCGAAAACAGCTGGAGTTGATGGCCATTCTCCGTGCCAGAATCCCAGGCACTTGCCCCAATTCACCAAACTTCCGGTGACCTCACTGAAACCCTTTACTGCTTTGATTGTCCTGCTTATGCTATCTTGGTTAACGCAGAAAACAGCAACGTCATCTGCGTATGCTAAGAGCTTCACTTCTGATGCCTGTACACGGAAACCATGAATAGCCTCATTTCCTATAATGTTTAGGCCGAGGGTTTCTATATAAATACAAAACAGCAGGAGGCTGAGGGGACAGCCCTGGCGTACCGATCTGTGCACACTAATGGGGGCCCCGAAGGTCTTGTTTACTATTAACCTCGTAGTGCAGTTACGGTAAGCCATGGCCACACCCTCTCTGATAACAGAACCAACGTTAACGTAATGTAGAACGCAAAGCAGCAATTCGTGCGCCACACAGTCAAACGCCTTCTCAAGATCAATCTGAAGAACTGCGACCCGAGCATATATTGCGTCACAACACTCAAGCACGCACCTAGCCTTGTGAATATTCTCAACAATGGAACGCCCCTTGATCCCACACGTTTGGTGAGGTCCGACTATTTTATGCATTACGGTCTGTAGCCTGCCTGCAAGAACCTTCATATAAATTTTTTAGTCGACATTTGTGAGGGCTATGGGCCTGTACGATGTTACCTGTCTGAGTTTGTCTGTTTGATCGGTTTTTGGTACGAGCACAGTATGTGAGGATGCATATGATGTAGGCAGAGCATGCAACACATACGCTTCATTAAATACCACGGAGAGGAGCGGTGCTAGTTCCTTCTTGAAAGCTTTATAAAAAGCCGCGCTCAGGCCGTCGGGCCCCGGCGACTTTCCTGAGTTTAATTTATCAATAGCCTGTTCCACTTCTTGTTCGCTAATTGGCAGCTCTAATCTTATTCTGTCTGCGTCATCAATACGTGGCATGGCCCCTAAAAATATCTCCTTAAATCTTCCCATGTCAACATGCCTCGAAGCGAAGAGCGCTTGATAGTAATAAAAAAAAAGCCTTTGCAATGCTGTCATCGTCAGGTGCAGTGGCACCGCCCCATTGAATTTCCGCGACATGGTTTCGCCGAGCGTGCGCCCTTTCCATTCCTAACGCCCGTTTTGTGGGTGTTTCGCTCGCGGCGAATTGCTCAGCTCTCGCGCGCACAAGTGCGCCGCGATATCGCTCTTCCTCTATCGCTTCTAGCTTTTGTTTGGTTTTTCGGACGTCTTCACTGAAAACACCCGGTGCGTTGCATTCCTGAGCTAATAACTTGTCCAGTAAGGACTTCAAATGCGCCTCGCTTAGCCTTTCTTGAAAACGTATACAGCTGGCCCTTTCTATTGCATACACTTTTATCTGCTGTTTTCAACTTTCCCATTCTTCTCCAGCTGCCCGATTGCCATTAACGGTTATTTTGTTAATTTCCTGTGCTGCAAACCCGGTGAAAATTTCGTCTTCCAGAAGCTTATTGTTGAATTTCCAGAGGTCCCACTGGAAAGAGTTTTTACGTTTTACCGCGCCTATGCTACATTTCACCAAGCAGTGGTCCGAGAAAGTTGCAGGAACAACATCGTAGCTGTGACGCTTTGGCGACAGGTCGACCGATACATATATTCTATCAAGGCGGGCATGGCTACTTCGTTGTAAGTGCGTGAACATCATGCCGCGCTTGTATACCACACATTCAGTCACGTCCTCCAATGCAAACTTATCGATCAAGCGACGGAGAAGTTCGGTGCTTTCATCGCGGTGGGACCGCGTGCTGGTTTTGTCAGCCGCGCTCAAGACAATTAAAATCTCCCAACAATATCAGGTATTTTTCAGTGCGTAAGAAACGCTGAATGCACTCAAAAAAAGCTACCCTATCCTCGCCAACGTTAGGTGCGTAAACGCAAATTAGTCGCGATTCAGAGCAACGAAAGCAAAATGCACTACAAAACAACGACCCGAAGGGCACGATGTGTACGCCTGCACCTCTAGGCTAGGCAGCTGTTTTATAAACACAATGCATCCGGCAGATGTGCCGGCGGCATGGCTCACGACCGCATAGAATCTTGACGTAAAACGTTGCACGATGCTCTCGGTGTCTTGTTCCCCTTCCACTTCCGTTTCCTGAATAGCAAGCAGATCGATATTATGATCTGTTAAAATGCGGTGCACTTGGCTCTGCTTCCTCTTAGCGACAAAACCACTGACATTGAGCGTTGCAAAAGTCAAGGAGGTTGCAGAAGCCATATTTAAAAACGTGTGAAGACGCCGAGAGCATCGTGCTCACCTTTCACGTCTAGCACGAAGCTAGACGCCGTTGCCACCACCGGAGCCGTCAGGAGCGGATGCCTGGTTTTGCTGCGGAGGCAGTGGAGGCGCCTTCTCGGCGACCCGCTTGCCTGCCGCAAGGTTGGGCGTTGGCCTGAGTGTTGGTCGCCTGGACTGGCCTGTTTTCGCTGGCGGCTCCTCAACGCCGCCATCTGCGGGCTTGTCCCCTTCGTTGTCGGTCGGGTCGTGAGGTCGCTTGGCTGGGGCGGCGACGGTCGTCACACGGGCGCCGCTCTGGTCCATCTGTTCCTCTCTGGTCGGTGGTTGGTCGACATTTTTAGCCGGATGACTGGTCCCGTCGCTAGATGACCCTTCATTTGTCCCAGCAGGAATTAGCGTCCCCGGTTCCTTCCCACCGCCGCTGTCCGTGTTCCCGTCGCCGCTCGGGTGCCCCGAAGACTTCGTCGTCACCGCCGGTATCGTCGTCACGTCGGTTCCCTTTGCCGCCTCTTCTGTCTCGGCGACGTCCATAATATGCTCCGTCGCGTCGACTCCCATTGCCAGCCCGGTTGCCACTGCGTATGTGCGGACGCAGTCGCTGTCGGCGTGGCCGTAACGCCTGCATTTCGAACACCGGGGCACTTTACACTCTCGCCGAACGTGGCCCGTGCCATGACAGCGCAAGCACTGCATCGGTCGCCCCGGCTCCACAACAAGGGCCAGCTCCCCGGCGACACGTATCTGGTGAGGCAGATCGTCGACCTTCAAACCAGGTTTCAGTTTTAGGAGCACAGTTCGTGTTGTAGATCCTTTGTCGTGGACGCCTTGGACGCGCCACCGTTCCCGTGTAAATTCTGTTACCTTCCCGAACGCAGCAAAAGCCGTCCGGATGTCTTCGTCGGCCACGCCTTCCAGCGTCCAGTGGAGCCGTAGCTTGACTTGTTGGTCTTCCGGATCGATGATAAGACATCGCCGTCCTTTCACTTTGAGCTCCTTGAAGGCGAGAAGCCTCTTGGCTCCTTCAGCGGTCTTGAAAGTCACAGCCCAAACGTGTTTGATTTTGTACGCCCCCAAAGCCACCACGTCTGGGAGCGTACCAGCCTGGGCCAGCGCATCACGAAAATCCTCGACCCGAAAGGGCCTAACACGAACATCGCCGTGCAGAAAAAGTGTGTTTAAAACCACACGTCCGGTAGGCAGCTGTGGCAAGATAACCTGATAGTCCGTATCGTCGTTTCCCTCGATCCTGTTTCCGCGGCCAGCAAGGGCCGCTGTCGCCGCTCCGCCGGAGCTCATGATCCTGCGTCCTTCACGCTCGGTGGCCGGAAGTAGAATCCCCACTGCGCCACTCTGCTGGACGAGGTAGCGGCATATGTCTCAGGTATATCAATGCCAATCAAAATTATTGCCATGCGACGAAGAATTTCGGGTAAAATGGAGACAGAAAAAAAAGATGTAGCAGAGCGTGGTTTCCATCCACGGACCTCTGGGCTATGGGCCCAGCACGCTTCCACTGCCCCACTCTGCTTTTTTTTCTTTATTACCGGTATCATCACATTCAATGTACAGACAAAACACACCAGCCAGTCTTCGGTTGGAGGAGTAGGGTTAAAATATCTTCAGGTACACCAAATCATCAAATACATTAATCCACTCAGGGGGGTCAGGTAACGCCTGATAGACTTCTCTCATGTAGATCATATGCTGGATGAAGTTTTCGCGTACAGAGTGAACAGTAACATCAGCATGGCGGACTGCCATTCGGGTTTGCCACAGACTGTGGAGGCCCAGTAGCATCAACATATCAAAGGGAATGAATTCATCTCATTTAACTGGGAGAAACCGGATCCCGTATGGCGTTATTGGCAGTTGTTTCTTAAGGGTTCGCTGCAGAATGTCCCAGTGGAATATAGGGTCCCAACAGTCAATAAATACGTGTTCAATAGTTTCTGGTTTTTTGCAGAGTAAGCAGTTGATTGTCCAGGGTACAAATATCCCTTTCTGAGCTAGCCACGCTTTTACAGGTAATGTGTTCGTGTGCAGCTTAAAGAAAAAGGATTTGACAGAAGGTCTTATCGGCATTTTTCTAACCCGTTTTAAAACGTCCTTTCCTGGGCCACCACAGTAAACAGACTTGTACAATGGTGTCGGCAGTAGATTTGCAATTAAGTCCGCGTACAGTTTCTTCTTCGAGACAGAACATAGGCAATCCATTGAAAACCTTGCATGCAACATGCGGAAAGAAACAACAACTTCATGAAAGTAACCAGTCACACGGCGACATCTTATATCACTTGTAGCCAAAATAAATTCAGGGAGCGCTTTCGCAAGTCGCACTTGTATGACTGTGCGCAAAAAACTGTCGCTTTGGTCCCGCAGAAAAAAAAAAACGTGACACAATCTTTCTGATAAACAAATGAGAAAGACCTAGGCCTCCATCGCGGACTTTGCGAAAAAGGTTGGCACGACTCACCCTCTCCCATGTTGAGCCCCATACAAACACAGAAAAAACCCGATGCATTTTCTGCACATTTGTGCGGGACATAAACAGCACTTGCAACACATACCAAACTTTAGCGATTAAAAACAAATTGCACGCAGAGGCACGCGCAAACATTGAAAGGCCGCGACCCTGCCAGTTTCCTGTCCTCTCCTTCATTTTTACCGTTGCGTCGCTCCAGTACCTTGCGGGTTCCTGGTAGTGCTCGAAAGGCACACCGAGGTACGTGGTAGGTGTGCCTGTCCATGTCGTACAAGCAAACCTTTCTGGCTTGATGTCCCAGTTACCGTGCCATATACCAACACTCTTTTCCCAGTTTATCTCTGAGCCCGTTAGCTTACAGAAAGCCTTAGCAAGGTTGCCCACTTCTAACACACTCTCGCGATCTTGACAAAATACGGCTATGTCATCAGCATACGCCAACAGTTTTACCTCCGTAGAATGCACTTTGAAGCCTCGTATTGATGTTTGGTGAATTACGGCTAAACAAAAGAGTTCGACATATATAGCAAAAAAGAGGGAGACAGTGGGCATCCTTGCCTTACTGAAGATTGCACTGGGACTCTTTCTGTTAATGACTTATTTATTATGAGCTGGGTACAGCAATCTCGATAGGCCATCATTACACAGTCTAAAATTGTGCTGCCTACATTTGCATGCTTCAATACGCAGAAGAGGACCTCGTGTGACACCCTGTCGAAAGCTTTCGCTAAATCTAGTTGCAACATGGCAACTTGGCCGTCCATGTCGTCGCAGCATTCTAACACATTTCTTGCTACGTGAGTGTTCGTGAAAATCGTTCGCCCTTTGATGCCACATGTTTGATGCGGCCCAACTAAGTGCTTGATCACCTTTTGCAGCCGCTTCGCGAGCACTTTCATAAACACTTTGTAATCGGTGTTCGTAAGGCTGATAGGCCTGTATGAACGTACTGACAGCAGCTTGTCACGGTCATCCGTCTTAGGGATCAAAACGACATGAGCAGCTCTGAAGGACGGTGGCACTTGCCTTGTTTTATACGCCCCATTGATAACGCGGTGTAACACACATGCCAGTTGATGGGCGAAAACCTTGTAAAATGTGGCTCCCAAGCCATCTGGTCCCGGGGACTTTCCTGCCGGCAATTCGCCGATAGCGGCCTCGATTTCGCGAACACTTATCTCTTCCTCAAGGCTGTCTCTGACATCGTGTGCTATCTTTGGCAGATAAGTCATGAATTCAGTAATGAAAATGTCACTTACACGAGTAACGTTGCTAAACAACTCGCGATAATATTCCACGAACGCCTGCTCTATCTTTTTCTGCTTGCCCGTCACCGCGTTCTTATAGCGGATCTGTTTGACTTCATTTTTTGATGCATACCTTTTCTCGTCACTAAGAGGGCGTTTATTCGGTGCTTCCCCAAGCCATAATCGTTCGCCCCGGGCACGAATCATAGCTGCCTTATATCTTTCATTGTCTATCAACTCAAATTCACTTTTTTTTATTTCGTCTGCCACTTTTTTAGGCTCCATAATCACTGCGTTTATACAAGCATTCTAGTTGGCGCTGAAGATCTTTTTCATTCTTCATCTCATTTCGACGCTTGATGCTTGCTCTTTCAATCGCTGCCATTTTAACTTCATTTTTGAATTGTTCCCAGGCAGTCGAATAGTTTTCTGGCTGATCATTCACTAGCCGCCCTAATTTTTCCTCAACTGATTCAACAAAAGGTTCATCATTGAGCAATTTAGCGTTCAACTTCCACAGGTGCCAGTTAAATGGTGGCTGCTTTTGCTTATTGCCAATGTTGAAACTCACAAGGCTGTGATCAGAGAATGAAACAGGTATAACGTTGTAACTATTGCATAGGGGAATTAGAGCGAGGGACACGTAAACTCTGTCAAGCCTTGCTTGACTACCTTGTTGGGTGTGAGTGAACTGCGGCCGCCCGCCGCTTGTTATTGTGTGACCCACATCCTCCAAGTTATAGTCCACCACCAAGGAGCTAACTAACTCGGCGCTCCTATCATGTTCGTATGGTACTCTAGATCTATCCTCTGAAAAGCAAACGCAATTAAAGTCTCCCAGCAGAATAAGATGCCTTTCACAAGGCAGATACTGATTAAGGTGTTCAAAGAAAATACATCTCTCACTGACATTGTTCGGGGCATAGACACACAACAGACGCCACTTTTCTCCGACAACGAAAAATCCAAGACGATGAGGCGACCATTTTCAGACACAGTAATCATTTCCTCAATAATCCCCACACTTTTGCGTATCAATACAGCACAGCCAGCAGATTTTCCAACGGCATGGCATACACAGACATTATAAATCGTTGTGAAAGGTGACACCATATGATCAGTCTGCTCTTGTTTTTCCACCTTTGTCTCTTGTACCGCAATTAGATCTAGCTCGTTTTCCATGCAAAGGCGACTAAGCTGGTATTGCCGTCGCCTTGCAGCTAAGCCCCTAACATTGATTGTCGCTATGCGTAGCGAAGAATTTAAGTTATTTGCCATTTTGAATCAAGCAGCATGATACCAATGATGTCATTACAAACATGACTGACACTTTTCTATCACTTCTAAGGTGAAAAATAACAACATGACATACCAAAAAGAAGTCCAGTAACGTCTTCAGCCGTACGTCGAATGTGTCGCTCGTAGCTTCAGTGATTCCGTCCATTTCGAATCCGTAGTAGCCCGGCAACTTCGACGACACCAAGTTTATGTGCTAAGTGGGCGTCACCGGCGAACGCCTATCCGGCGGGATTTTCGGTTGCGGGTGCAGCGTCGGTCGACGCACACCCGGCGTCTTTGGCGGGGGTTCATCGTTGTACGGCTCGCTCGGTTGTCCATCCTGGGTAGCTAACTCGTCATGAGTTCTCTTCATCACCGCACCACTTGTGCCTGTCTCGCTGGCGTCCATTGCCTCAGCTTTATCCGTAGCAATTCTTCCATCGTGCGTGCTTAGAAAGGTTGCACCCGTAGTCGTGTTCGTCGCAGTGGGCTCCGGTTCAGGAGCGGTGAGAGACGGAGAATCACTGGCCTTGGCCTGGTGGTCGCCTCCGGACTTCTGTTCTGGAGACTTCGCGTCCTCGCCACTCTTCTTCTCTGCTCCTTTCGAACCTTCCTCAACTTCGGCTTCATCCTGCAGCAGGTCGTTGACGTCTAATACCCTCGTAGCGTTCTGCGTGACAGAGCCATACGTCTCCACGCACTGCTCTTCTCCGTGGCCGTATCGGTGGCATAGTGCGCAGCGTGGCACGCGGCAGTCGCGTCGAATGTGGCCGGTATTGCGACAGCGCAAGCATAGCGGGGCCCTACCGGGCACCACAACAAGCGCCAGTTCACCTGCAACACGGAACTGATGGGGCAGGTCATCCACTGTCACGCCCGTCTTCAAATTTAAGGCCACCAAGCGTGTCGAGGACGCTTTGTCTTGCACACCTTGAGCACGCCAACGTTCACGGGAAACGTCCGTCACTCTGCCGTACGGCAAAAGCGCCGCCCGTATGTCATCGTCCAGTAAGTTGTGAAGCATCCAGTGAAGCTTGATACGCGAAGCTTGGTTGTTAGGATCTATCACAACGCACTGCCTTTCCTTCACGGTCAATTCCTTCAAAGCCAAAAGCTTATGCACGCCGTCTCCGTTTTTGAAGGTTACCGCCCATACATGACTCATCTGATACGCCCCCAGGGCGATAACTTCAGACAGTAGGCCTAGGCTAGCCAGTGTGTCACGGAAGTCTTCCACATGGTATGGCCTTTCACCCACATCGGCATGCAAAAAAAGAGTGTTCAGAACAACTCGCCCTGTAGGTTGCTGAGGCAAAAGCACTTGATAATCCGGGTCATCACAGCCAGAAATCCTGTTACCGCGGCCCTGCTGGGCCGCTGAAGCCGCTCCTACGGAGCTCATGACACACACGTCCGTTCGCCTCGGCGTCCGGAAATGGAATCCCACTGCGCCACTCTGCTGGACGAGGTAGAGGGCATATGTCTCAGGTATATCAATGCCAATCAAGATTATATCCATGCGACGGAGAATTTCGGGTAAAATGGAGACAGAAAAAAAAGATGTAGCAGAGCGTGGTTTCCATCCACGGACCTCTGGGCTATGGGCCCAGCACGCTTCCACTGCGCCACTCTGCTGGACGAGGTAGCGGCATATGTCTCAGGTATATCAATTCCAATCAAAATTATTGCCATGCGACGGAGAATTTCGGGTAAAATGGAGACAGAAAAAAAAGATGTACCAGAGCGTGGTTTCCATCCACGGACCTCTGGGCTATGGGCCCAGCACGCTTCCACTGCGCCACTCTGCTGGACGAGGTAGCGGCATATGTCTCAGGTATATCAATTCCAATCAAAATTATTGCCATGCGACGGAGAATTTCGGGTAAAATGGAGACAGAAAAAGAAAGATGTAGCAGTGCGTGGTTTCCATCCACGGACCTCTGGGCTATGGGCCCAGCACGCTTCCACTGCGCCACTCTGCTGGACGAGGTAGCGGCATATGTCTCAGGTATATCAATGCCAATCAAAAATATTGCCATGCGACGGAGAAGTTCGGGTAAAATGGAGACAGAAAAAAAAGATGTAGCAGAGCGGGGTTTCGATCCACAGACCTCTGGGTTATGGGCCCTGCACGCTTCCACTGCGCCACTCTGCTTTTTTTTCTTTATTGCCGGTCTCCGACAGTGCGCAGTAACACATGATGGTACACAGAAATAGAAACAAAAAATAAGGCAGACAAAAATGCCGCAGCAGTCAGCTTTGTACTGACGTTGTCATATTAAAATTCTTTCAGCGCTGTCAAGGCTTCTACTCGCGGCAGCCACTGTGGTACAGGCTCAAGCGACTTCTGCACTTCAACAAATCTCGCTATACTCTCGCGAAAATACATCCGTGCGGGCCTCGCATCCGGATCACAATGGAAACCGGCCAAGCGGGAGCGCCATACAGAGTGGAGTCCGGCCAGCATTATGAGGTCGAATGGAATTCCGTCTTCATTGTTTTTGCTAGTTATCTAATGCCGTGTGGGTCCAGTGGAAAATCTTTTTTGACCGTTCGCTGCAGAACATCCCAAAAGTACACACCTTCCCAGCAATGCAGAAAAACATGATCTATAGTTTCGGGCTGTTTGCATATCATACAGTCAGCTCCCCACGGTAAGAAAAAGCCCCGTTGCTCTAGGAATTTCTTTACTGGCAGTGTTTCAGTGTGTAGCCTGAAGAAAAAGGATTGCATTCCAGGCGTCACCTGCATTCTCTTTACCCTTTTTAAAACATTCTGACCGGGTTCTCCACTATGCAAGGCTCTGTACAATGGTTCCGGAAAAATGCTGTCACACACATCTTTGTACAGTGTTGTTCTTTTCACTGAAGAAAGATAATCAATCGAAAAACACGCCGACAAGAATCGTACACTAGTCACGACCTCCTTAAAAAAACCTGAAATGGATCCATGCATCACATTTGTGCCAACAACAGGGAACCCCCTTCCACCTGTCTGCTTTTTCTCGTGTTTCGTGCAGCTGGCTTAGCCAGAGGTCGTCATTGTTTTTGTAGCATTCCAGAGGGACACCTAGGTACTTCGCTGGGGTGCTCACCCACGTCTCGCCAGCAAATGTGTCTGGGGTTGTCGGCCATTCTGCATGCCAGAATCCCAGGCATTTACCCCAGTTAATTAAACTGCCCGTGAGATCCCGGAAACACTTCACTACTTCAACCGTTGCTGTAAAACTTCCTTGGTCGATGCAGCATACGGCGACATCATCGGCATATGCTAAGAGCTTTACTTCAGAAGCTTGCAGTTGAAACCCGCGAATCGAATCATTCTGAATAATAGCCAAGCACAGTGTTTCAATGTAAAGACAAAATAAAAGTGGACTGAGTGGGCAACCCTGGCGTACAGAACGCTGCACGGCAATGGGGCCCCCCAGACTCTTGTTTATGATAAGCTGCGTGGTGCAATTCCTGTACGCCATGGCCACTCCATCTTTGATAATCGAACCGACATTAATATGATCGAGAATAGCGAACAAAATAACATGTGGGACACAGTCAAAGGCCTTCTCTAGGTCGAGCTGCAGCACAGCGACACAAGCTTTCATGATGTCACAGCACTCAAGCACGCACCGCATCTTACGTATGTTAGTCACTATAGACCTGCCCCTGATTCCACATGTCTGGTGGCCGCCCACTAGGTCTTTAATCACTGTTTGGAGTCCTCTCGCTAAAACTTTCATTAAAATTTTGTAGTCAACATTAGTTAAAACTATTGGTCTGTAATATGTCCCCAGTCTAAGTTTTTCTGCGGCATCAGTCTTAGGTATAAGAAAAGTGTGTGATGTACTATAAGACTGTGGTAAAACTTTCATGTGGTACGCCTCACTGAACACTACCGTGAGCACTGCAGGCAGCTTTTCTTTGAAAAACTTATAAAACGAGGCGGATAAGCCATCGGGCCCAGGCGACTTTCCGTCGTTTAAGTTTTCAATTGTTAGGCACACTTCACTTTCACTTATTGGTGGCTCCAAGAATTCTCTTATCTCATCGTCCAGTCGCGGCATATGGCATGAAATGTCTTTTTAAATCCGTCCAAGTCGGCATGATGAAACGCAAATAGCGCCTGATAATGCTTAGAAAACTGGCGCCGAATGCCCTCGTTATCATTCACCGCGACGCAATTCCGCTCTATCTCGGCTATGTGATTTCGTCGGGCGTTTGTCTTTTCAATCCCTAAAGCCCGCTTCGTAGGTACCTCGCCTGCTTTCAGTGAATTTGTTCGTGCACGCACCAGCGCACCGCGATAGCGCTCTTCTTCGATCAACTGCAGTTTCTGCTTTACATTCCTGATATCCTCTTTGAAAATGCCGGGCGTTTTGCACTCCTCTGCTATCAGTTTCTCCAATATTGTGCGCAGCTCGGTGTTATAATGCTTTTGTTACAAATTGTTCGTCGCCAAGTAGCATAGAGTTCATTTTCCACATGTCCCATACAAAGTGTTTCAGTTGTTTCTTTGTTCCTATTGCGCATTTAACGAGGCAGTGATCAGTAAAACATATTGGTACAACATGGTAGCAACGGCACATCGGGATCATATCCAGAGCAACGTATATGCGATCCAGGCGTGCGTGGATAGAACCCTGGAAATGAGCGTACTTTACCGCGCATGCGCTCTGTAGGCATTCAGCCACATCTGCTAATTCCGCTTCGGCAACGACCTCAGCTAATAAGTCCGTACTCCTGTCTCGAAAAGCTGTGCAGCTGGTTTTGTCCGCAGAACTCAGTAGGCAGTTAAAGTCCCCCATAATAATGAGGCGTTTCTCAGGCATCATGTACTGCCTAACATAAGCAAAAAAAATTGTCTTTCCTCCAATGTGTTCGGCGCGTACGCACAAATCACTCGATATTCCGCGTTACACAAAAGGAAATCACACACTATTAATCTCCCAGACGGGCATGACATGATGCTTTGAACAGTAAGACCGGGCAACTTTTTCAAAAAGTACACATCATGCTGACAGTCCTACAGTGTCGCTAACTACGGCGTAGTACGTTGCTGCGAAACGCTGCACCATGCTCCCGGTCTCCCCCTCTCCCTCGGCTTTGGTCTCCTGGACGGCGAGAATGTCAATGTCATTTTCTGTTACCAGCCGATACAATTGACTTTGTTTTCGTTTCTGTCCTAAACCTCTGACATTCGACGTAGCTACACAGAGGGCTGGTTCAGGAGCCAGTTCGGTTCGCAGTAGGAAGGAGGCCCGGAGCATGGTGCTCACCTTTAGCATCTAGCGTACCGCTAGACGCCTCCGGGGCCGTCCGGTTGTCTGCTCTCGCTTCTCGACGGCGGTGGCTTGTGGGCAGGCTTTCTTTCCGCGTTGACGTTTGGCCGTGGCTTGAAGGTAGCCCGCCGTCCTTGCACCGCTTTCACTGGCGGCTCGTCAACGCTGCTTGCGAGTTCCTGGTCGTCGTGGTCTCCGGAGACTTCGTGGGGGCGTTTCGTTGCAGTCCCAGTACCCGTTGTAACGGAGGCGTCACTGGCTGGCGGTTCCTGGCCCTTAGACGATAGAGACGGCAGTGCATGAGTACTCGCTCCGCTTTTGTCGACACTCTGCTGCACCAGTGGCGGACCAGGCGACGGTTCACTCGGACGTTCCGCGCTTGTGTCCTGCAGTTCACCAGCGAGGGCTGCTTGCTCTGCCACAGCGGTAGGCAGCGGCTCGCCAGTTCCCTTCGCTGCTCGGCTTCATTCCTTTCCCCCGGGCCCATTGCTGAGGCATACATGCGGACGCACTGGGAGTCCTCGTGTCCGAAACGCCGGCAGTTCGAGCAGCGCGGCACCTTGCACTCTCTCCGGACGTGGCCAGTGCCGTGACAGCGCAAGCACTGCACTGCATCGGACGACTGGGTGCCACGACTAAGGCCAGTTCTCCTCCCACCCGTATTTGATGCGGCAAATCTTCAACTGTCATGCCCTTCTTGAGCTTCAGGACGACCGTCCTCGTCATGGAACCCTAGTGGCTCATACCTTGCACACGCCACAGCTCTCTGCTAACGTCCATGACAGTCCCGAACGCCGCTAGTGCGCTCCGCACATTCTCGTCGGCCACGCCGTGCAGCAGCCAGTGAAGCCTAAGCCTCACCTGATGATCCTGCGGGTCGATGCTGACGCAGCGACGGTTCCTCACCTTCAGTTCCTTAAAGGCCAGCAGCCGCCTTGTAGCCTCCGCGCCGTTCAGGGTGACTGCCCACACGTGGTTGACCTGGTAGGCTCCCAGGGCCACCACGTCCGGCAGCAAACCGGTAGGCACGAGAGCATCCCTAAAATCTTCGACCCGGTAGGGCCTCGCTCGCACGTCGCCGTGCAAAAACACGGTGTTCAAAACGATGCTTCCTGTTGGGGCAGTATCAGCTGATAATCCGTGTTGTCGCTATCGGTGCTCCTGTTTCAGCGGCCAGCAAGGGCCGCCGTCGCCGCTCCGCCGGAGCTCATGATTCTGCGTCCGTCACGCTCGGTGGCCGGAAGTAGAATGACTGCGCCACTCCGCTGGACGAGGTAGCGGCATATGTGTCAGGTATATCGATGCCAATCTAAATTATTGCCATGCGACGAAGAATTCCGGGTAAAATGGAGACAGAAAAAAAACATGTAGCAGAGCGTGGTTTCGATCCACGGACCTCTGGGTTTTGGGCCCAGCACGCTTCCACTGCGCCACTATTTTTTTTCCTTTATTGCCTGGCTTTGGCACATATCATTTAACAGAAAAACACTCAACAAAAAAAGCACACAAAACGCCATGTACATGCGACACTGTCCTGGTCAGCCAGCAGGAGTCTGGCTTCGTCATACTAAAATTCACGAAGCATACAGAGCGGCTCTAGCCTCGAGAGCCACTCGGGAGGCTTGCAGCGGCTTTTGTGGATGACCAGCAAGCAGTCCATTCTTTCCCGAAAATAAATTCGGGCAGGTCGTGCGTCTTGGTCACAATAATAGCCTGCCATTCTGGAGCGCCGTATACAGTGGAGGCCCAAGAGCATTATGAGACCAAATGGTAACCCATCCTCATTGTCAGTGCTTAAATAACGAATTCCCGGCGCGTCAAGTGGTAGCTCTTTTTTTATTGTCCTTTGTAACACATCTCAAAAATAAACCCCTTCCCAGCCATGCAAAAAAACATGGTCTATTGTTTCGGGCTGTTTACAAATTAAGCAGTTCGATCCCCACGGTAAAAAGAAATCTTTTCCCTCCAATAACTTTTTAACTGGTAGTGTCCCGGTGTGTAACTTAAAAAAGGTCTTTACTAGGGGTGGCACCTGCATTTTCTTCACCCTTTTTAAAACATCAGCTCCCGGACCTCCACTGTACAAGGCCCTGTACATGGGCTCTGGGAAAACAAAATCACAAAGATCATGGTACAACTTTTTTCTTTTAGCTTAATACAAATAATCGCTGGAAAAACGCGCTGAAAGAAACCTAACACTTGCTACAATCTCTTTGTAGTAACCAAAGCTTCCTCCCGAGACATTTTCTGTGGAAACAACAAACTCTGGCAGCATTCGCACAAGCCTCACCTGGCACACGGTGCACAAGAACGGGTCTGAGACGTCGCGAAAAAAAAAATTGTTCACCAGCTGCCTTAAAAAGAGATGCTCTAGCCCCAGGCCCCCGTCTTTTACCCGCCGGAACAGGTTCGTTCGGCTGCAACGTTCCCATTCGGAAGCCCATATAAAGACGGCAAAAATCCGGTGTAGCTTTTGAATGTTCACCCGAGGGCAATGCTAAACCTGCATGACATACCAGAGCTTGCTAATAACAAAAAAGGTTGCAGACTGTAGCTCTGGCGAAAATTGAGAGATTGGTGCCTTTCCATTTTTCAGCTCTCTCACGTGCTTCTTTCGTTTGCTGTTTCCAATACTGCTCGCTTTCGCGATAAGCATCGAGCGGAACGCCCAAATACTTGCCCACGGTACGTTGGCGAAATGGTCCGGGTGGGATGGCCGCCATCCATGCCAGAGTCCGAGGCATTTGGACCAATTAACCCCGCTACCGGTGACGTCGCTGAACTCGCGCATACACCTGACAGCTTCGCTTATGCTCCCCTGATCAACCGTGAATACAACAACGTCGTCAGCATACGCCAGCAGCTTAACTTCAGCAGCTTGTAACCAAAACCCATTAATACTATTGTTTTCTATTATTTTCCTACACAGTGTTTCGATGTAAATATAAAATAAGAGAGGACTGAGGGGGCAGCCCTGACGAACCGAACGTTGAAAGCTAATGGGGGCCCCCAGGCACTTGTTAACAATCAATCTTGTCGAGCAGTTTCGATACGCCAGGGCTACACCCTCGCGGATAACTGTACCGACATGCACATGGTCTAAAACGGAAAACAAGATTTCATGAGAAACAGAATCAAAAGCTTTTCGAGATCAATCTGTAGCACGGCCACTCGCCCATTAATGTCATCGCAGCTTCCAAGTACACTGCGCGCTTTGTGAATGTTGGAAAAAATCTATCGCCCTCTTATTCCACATGTCTGGTGAGGTCCAACAATATCCGATATCACCGTCTGCAGTCTTCGCGCCAATACGTTCATAAAGATTTTGTCTTCCACATTAGTGAGTGCTATTGGTCGATATGTGGTAACAGATTGTAATTGATCTATATCATCAGTTTTCGATATGAGTACTGTATGGGAAGTCCCAAAAGACGGAGGTAAAAAGTTTATTCTATAGGCTTCATTAAATATTGTACACAGCACCGGTGCAATTTCATGCTTAAATTCTTTATAAAATGCCGCACTCAATCCATCTGGTCCGGGTGATTTTCCGAGGTTTAATTCATCTGCCGCGTGCTCTACTTCGTTTTAAGTTATTGCTAGTTCCATTTTATTTTCTTCGTCCAGCCGTGGCATTGCACCAAGAAACTGATGCTTAAATGCGACTGCATAAGCCACGAAAAAAGCCTCTCGTAGAATTCTTTAAAGGCTGCTTCGATGTGGTCAGTGTCTGCCGATAAGATGCCCCCTCCCCCATTCTATTTTAGCGACGTGATTCCTTTTAGCGTGGGCTTTTTATAAACCGAGAGCACGTTTTGATGGCGCTTCCCCAGCAGCCGTGTATTCCGCCCTCGCCTTCACCAGTGCTCCGCGATAACGCCGTTCTTCCATAAGCTCTATCTTTTTCTTGGTTTTCCAGACATCTTCTATCCATTTCCCAGGCGCTTTGCATTCCTGCTTCAGCAACGTTTCCAGTAGTGCCCCCTCAGCTTCGTCTTGTTTTTCCTTATACCGGATACAAGTGGCCCTTTCTATTGCTTCGATTTTTAAAGACTCTTTGCTTAGCTCCCACTGTTGCCAAATCTTGAGGTTCTTGCACGGGTTTATTTTTCCTATTTCATCCTTTACTGCTCGGAAGTACACATCGTCTTGAAGAAGCGTGTTGTTTAGCTTCCACATTTCCCATGAAAATGCCTTGCTTCGCTTCACACTTCCCAGGCAGCACTCAACTAAACAGTGGTCTGAGGACACTCCCACAACTTCGTACTGGCTGCATACAGGGGCAAGGTCAACTGATGTATAAATGCGGTCCAGCCGTGCATGGCTTGAGCCCTGAAAATGGGTGAACTTCACTGCCCGCGCACCCTCAAGACATTCAGCCACATCTTCGAGGTTTCCGTTATCAATAATTCTGATCAACCCTTCAGTGCTCCTGTCTCGAAACCCCCGAACGCATGACTTATCGCGTGCATTAAGGACACAATTGAAGTCGCCTAAGACAATGAGCTGCCTCTCCGAGCAAACGCGCTCTTGGAGGCTTTGGAAAAAAGCAACTCTTTCCTCAACCACATTCGACGCATACACGGCAACAATGCACCACTCAATGCTGTTCAGTGAAAAATCAACAATACACCGGCCAGATACACACGAAAAATAAGCTTGAACCTCTAGCCCCGGCATCTCCTTTACAAAGAGCACGCAACCAGCCGATGTCCCCGCTGCATGACTGACGACAGCAAAAAATCTAGTCGTGCAGCGTCGCGCCATGCTGTCGGTTCCTACGTTGCCGTCAACTTTAGTCTCTAGCACGGCCAATACATCTATCTCGCGCTCCGTAATAAGTCGGTACACCTGACCTTGTTTTTTTTTTCCTGGTCGCCAGGCCCCTGACATTTAGCGTAGCGACTTTAAAGGCGGGAGCGGGAGCCATTTTTACACAAGAGGAAGGACCGAACAGCATGGTGTTTACCTCCCACGTGTAGCGCGCGGCTAGACGCCACTGTTGCCGCCGGTATCATCCGGCGGAAGAACAGCGGCCTGCTCGAGGAGTACCTTGACGCCGGCCCGCTTGTCATGCGAAAGGTTTTGGCGCGGCCGGAACTTCGGACGCCGGGCTTGAGAAGACTTTGCCGGGGGTTCCTCGACGCCGGGCGCTACCACCTTGTCCCCTTCGGGGCTGGTCTAGTCGTGGGGACGCTTCGCCGGTGCGGTGACGGGGGGCGTGACGCTAGTTGTGCGGGCGCCGCTTTTCTCGTAGTTGTCCTCGCTCGGCTCTTTTGCCTCCACGTCCTCGGGCTCTGTTGGACAAGCCCCGTTCCTAGATGTCTCGCTAGCGACGCCGTGGGAGTCTGCCGTCGGCGGTTGGCTCAATGGTTCGTCGGCCGCCTTGGTGCTATCCCTGGAACTCACACACGTGGCAAGCGTTGAAGCCGACTTGCCCGCCTCGTCCGTACCCGTCGCTGCTTCCTCCGCCTCGGCGACGTCCATGAGTTCCGCGGTGTCGTTCGCCTTTCCGAGTCCGGTAGCCGACGCGTAGGTACGGACGCAGCCCGCGTCCGCGTGTCCATAGCGTTTGCACTGGGAACACCTGGGCACCTTGCAGTCGCGGCAAACGTGACCCGTGCCGTGACAACGCAGGCACTGCATCGGTCGCCCAGCCACTACCACGAGGGCCAGCTCACCGGCTACTCGTACCTGGTGTGGCAAATCATCCACCTTCATTCCCGGCTTCTACCTGAGTAGCACGGGCCTGGTGGTTGAGCCTTTCTCCTTCATCCCTTGGACGCGCCAACGCTCCCGCGTCACCTCCGTCACGTTTCCGAACGCCGCGAAAGCAGTCCTGATGTCATCGTCAGCCACGCCGTGCAGCATCCAATGCAGGCGCAGCTTTACCGGCTGACCCTCCGGGTCGAAAATGATGCACCGGCGTCGTTTCACTTGTAGTTCCTTGAACGCAGCAAGTTTTTCGTGGCATCAGCACTGCTGAACGTCACCGTCCACATGTGGTTAATCTGATACGCCCCCAACGCCACGACGTCGGGGAGCGCACCAGCGTTGGCGAGGGCGTCCCGAAAATCTTCCACCCTGTAGGGCCTCGCTCGTACGTCACCGTGCAGAAACACCGTGTTTAGCATAATACATCCGGTTGGCAAAGTAGGCAGAACAATCTCGTACATGTTATCTGCGTCGGCAGCAAACCTGTGTGACATTCCGTGTATGCTACGAGGATCCACGTTCGACGGCGCGGCGTAGACGGAGACCCGTGACAGCGGCATCATCAATTACCCAGCCATGCTCTTTGAGTGACGACCAGAAAAACCGGACCCGCCGCCGCCCCGGGGAAACAGGCTTTATCCTCCCCAATTTCCGGGCCACTGGGACAACATTCTTTCCCTCCCCCCCCCTTTGTCGTGGGCTATCGCCGGGAAGGCACCCACAGCTTCCCAGAAGGGCCGTGACGGACACCTGTCATGGCGGACAGGCAGTACTCGCCAAGAATGTGGAAAGACAGGCGCTAGTGAATTAGCTCCGAAGAGAGAGCCTGTGTATACTCTCACTTGAGAGAGAGTGGTGGCGTTTTTGTTGTTTATTTAGTTTGTATTGTTAACAGACTCTGGGTTCGAGGCTAAGCCCAACCCAAGGGGGTTGTCCCCATCTCGCATGTTATTTTGGATTGGAGAATTGATGCTTTGGGCGGGCCACTGGAAATGACCGCCCTTAGTCCTTTGTTAATCAAGTGCTTAAAAGCACATGTAAACGGATGCAGTCCAGTCTGAGCTGGGGCTCCATGCTTAGCATGTAATGTGATGCTACTTAGGCACTAACCTGCCCGGTCGATGAGTAAAGTAGTGCAAAGTTTGTTCTGTTGTAAAATTATGCTCTGCTGTCATCATCTACAAGCTCGCCTCCTGTTCATCTTCCAAGCCGAACGACACTAGAGGAAGGGTTTGTGAACCATCCTCGAAGAAACGGAAGAAGAACGCTCAGGACGACATCGTTCGCCAAGAGGGCCTTCAGCGCCGAAGCCCGACGGCGTGCAGCTTCTGCCAGCAACCGCTCGAGCCCAACTCCGGAGCCACTCCATCGCCCCCATGAAGTCGTCGGCACGTAAGCTCGGACGCCCCAGCCTCTGATGTATAACCTTAATCATGTGTAATTATTGAATATATCTGTTTGTTTAAACTGAGCCATACGGTGTCTCTTTGCCTCTCCGTCCCGTGTGGACCTGCGCATTATGGGGGTCATCACACCTGTTTCCGCGGCCAGCAAGGGTCGCTATCGCCGCTCCGCCGGAGCTCATGATTCTGTGTCCACACCGAACGGTTGGCGGAAGGAGAATGACTGCGCCACTCTGCTCGACGAGGTAGAGAGCATATGTTTCAGGTATTTTAATTGCATTAAACATGTTGGCCATGCGACGGAGTATGTCGGGTAACATGCAAAAAAAAAGATTTAGCAGAGCGTGGTTTCGATCCACGGACCTCTGGGTTATGGGTGCAGCACGCTTCCACTGCGCCACTCTGCTTTTTTCTTTGTTACCGACTTGGCAAATACACACAATCACACAAAAAGGCAACACTGCTATATACAAAGAGATAAAAGCTCTTGTTTAGTTCTGTATAGTGCATTGCAGTTAAATATGCCTCATAAAGGACAGCTCGTCCAAGACCGGTAACCAATCGGGAGGTTCATTCTGTGCCCTGAAAACATCCCTGATGTACATCACACTCTCAGTGTCTTGCATCCATTCTTGTTTTCCGCACGCTGTGCATGCACAGGAGCATCATCATGTCACACGGCACTCCTTCAGGTGAAGCACATGGCAGAAAACGTATCCCAAAAGGCGTTATCGGCAAATCTTTTTTTAAAGCTCGCTGAAGAATATCCCACAGGAAAACTGCGTCGTGGCAGTCGAGAAAGATATGTTCAATAGTTCCTGGCTTTTTACAATTAATACAGTCCTTTGAGACCTTTGATTTGCAGCCATGGCTTCACTATTAGAGTGCCAGTATGCAACTGAAAGTAGAAAGACTTGGCCGAAGCTCTGATTGGCGTTTTTTTAACCCTTTTAAGGACATCACGTTCAGAAGCCAATTTATACTCAGCACGATACGCTGGTACTGGCAAGAACACATCACGTAGATCCTTAGATAGCATCTTCCGCGAGACATTGGCCAAATACTCTTGCGAAAATCTCGCCTGGAGAATACGAAAGGATGCGACAACTTCGTGCAAAAATGGACTTAGCGCCGTTGTGCTTGATACAATGGACACTATATACTAAGGCGATGAATGACATAATCGCACTTGTATTATTTTTCTTAGAAAATGATCATTTCGATCGCGCAAGAAAAAAACCGCATAACTACTTGTTTTAAAAATAAATGCGATAGCCCGAGACCCCCGTTCCGTATGGCATGGAATAGGTTGCACCGGCCTGTACGTTCCCATTGTAAGGTTTCTGGCGACAGCCGGTGGTCTGATTCAGCTGCGTATTCGGCCAGGACACCTGCAGCCGGGGTCCCTGCACGGCGATAGGCATCTTGTTTCGCACGGCCGGTCCTCACGTGGTTTATTGGATTCGAGACGGAGGATTCCACTGCCGTTTTTAAACCTTGTTCCCGGAAGATCGTGCGGCCCGGAGGCAGTTAGCGACCGCCAGAACCGAGCAGGGGGTGACTCACCCCTTCAACTATGCCTGCTCGCCGGCGCCTCGCCCATTCGGACTTCCCGGAAGACGTGTCCGGCTGGAGCGTGAGAACTGTCGTTCGGAAGCGAAGACACCGCTCTCTCTAGTGGGGGCGATTTTCCAGCGGCACCCTCTTTCTCCGGCGAGGCATGTGACGGGGGCGTGTCCCTATGTGAAGTGGTGTGTGTGTGTGTACGACAACGCAAGTTAGGCCACGCCCAACCTGGCGAAGACTTCCTCGAACCTGGGGAATGCTGGGGACCGGACCCTTTTTAAACCGGACGACGAGTGCCGTGAGGAGATAATCCTCGATCATCCTCACATCTTCTCAGATCCTCCGACCTTCCCCATCACCCTCCAATGGGTTCTAAAATCTTGTAAATAATGTAAAATAAACCCCCTGTACAGTTTCCTTCATAACCAAGTCCGACAACGTCATTCGGAGAAGGGACCTGCGGCGCTGAAAAGAGTCAGCTCACTCAAGGACCCCTCGTCCCCAACAACTGGTTGGCAGCAGCTGGGATGGACCGTGCGACATCGTGATTTCTCAACCGGTAAGCGTTTCGACATTTTGCTATAGGATTCGCCAGGCTTCAGATTTTGAGAGAATAATCTAGAATCACTGGGAAGTGTATGTCAATTGAGAAAGGGTAATCTCACGACATTTTGAAGATAGCATTGCCAAAGCGGAGAAAGCATTGTCATGGACCTTATGAAATTGTCAAAGTCGGACTTGCTGTTGTTATGCGAGGAACTGTCAATAGAAGTAGAGGGAAAAATTACAAAACTTGAAATATGCAAGACAATTGAAAAGCACGTAGATGACGATCAGCTGGTAGATACGTGGAATTTGGTACAGGAAAAAAGAAAAAGGGAAGCGGAATGGAAAAAAGAGAAAGAACGGCAAAAGTGGGAAGCTGAAAAAGAAGAAAGAAATCTAAAGCGATTCCAGCTTGAAAGCGAAAATCGAAAAAAAGGCGACAGTACAAGAGCCGGGTCTCCTGAAAGAGCAAGCGATGTACAATCATATAGAATGAACAGATTCATGCAGCCCTATGAAAGTGGAAGGGACATAGGATTGTACCTGGGAAACTTTGAGAGAACTTGCGAAAGGGAGAACTTTGCTCGCAGTACATGGCCGCAACTGCTTCTAACACTCTTGCCATGTGAAGTAGCTGAAGTCATAGCGAGACTTAGCACACAAGACGCAGCTGACAACGAAAAAGTCAAAGCCAGCCTGCTAAAAAGGTACCGGCTGTCAGCCGAAGCTTTCCGACAGCGCTTCAGGAACGCAATGAAAAACGATAGCGAGGGCTATCCGGATTTCGCGTATGGACTAAAGACGAATCTGCTAGAGTGGCTAAAAGGAGCCGAGGTTTATGAAAGCCGAGACAAAATCATTGAGTGTTTTTGACTTGAGCAATTTTACCGAAGCATTCCCCAAGTGGTGAAACTGTGGGTTAAAGACAGGGAAAAACTCGACACAGTTGCAAGGGCCGCTGAGCTAGCAGAGGAGTACGTTTCGCGCAGAAGGTTGAGCACTGAAGAGGGTGCGTCACACGCTCGAAACGCGATGCGAGATAAAGGGCCTAGCAGAAAGACGCAAAGTGCTAGAAGTTCGGAGCAATCAGAGGCAACGAAGGTAGCGCCAGAAAAGCGTGAAGAACAGGCGAAGAGACAGGGAGCAGACGAAGCCGCAAAAAAGAGTTTGAGGCTAGTAGGCCATTTCGTTGCTACAACTGCAATGGTGTCGGGCACTTTGCAGCCAAGTGTACAAAGCAACGTTTGGTGTTCTCGTGCGTCGAGGATAACGACGAGAATCTAGATCTCCTTAAGCCATACCTGCACTAGCTGCACGTTAACGGGAAACCGTGCAGGGTGCTTCGTGATAGCGCCGCGACGATGGACGTTGTCCACCCGTCTTACGTGTCAGTGGACGATTTTACGGGAGAAGTCTCGGGGATAAAACAGGCAGTAGAAGAACACAGTGTATGCCTTCCCATAGCTAGAGTGATAATTTGTGGACCGTTTGGAGAGCTAATCACTGAGGCCGCAGTTTCGAAGGCCGTTCCACATCAATATCCTTACCTCTTCTCGAATCGATCAGACCAATTGCTACGCGAGAGAGGCCAGAAACTCGGAAGCGGGGTGATACAAGCTTTGACAAGATCGAAAACTCGTCAGCTCGCATCTCAACTAAGTCAGATTCCCGAACCTCAGGTAGCCAGAGACGCACCAGCCAGCATATCGTTGCAATCAAATGAGGAGGGAAGTGAACCAACGAGGAATGAAAGCCAGACAGCTGACCGAGCAAATGAGCGACGAGGGACTTCAACCACTAAGTCGGTAGAGGAATCAGAAAACGCTGAAGGGTCCGTTTTATCTCCAACATCGCGTAGTTTTGATCGCCTTCTGCAGGTGAACAGGGAGTCCCTAACAAAAGAACAGAAGCAGGATCCCACTTTTGAAAGACTGCACCTTACCGCTAAAGAGGGCATCGCGAGACGCAACATAACGATGCATGAGACGGGAGGCTTACTATACCGACACTACCAGGACAGAAAAGGCAAAACATTTGATCAGCTGGTCGTGCCCGAAAAATACAGAGCGGACATTCTGAGTCTCTGCCACGGAAATGGCTGGGCAGGACATCTGGGAATCAATAAAACAAAGGAGCGCCTATTAATGGAATATTATTGGCCGGGTTGTTTCAAAGATGCAGAACGCTACGTAAAATCATGCGATGCGTGCCAGCGCGTGGGCAAGCCGGGAGAGACATGGAAGGCTCCACTGAAAATTGTTCCATTGATCTCGGAACCTTTCCGCCGGCTTGTAATAGACACAGTAGGCCCTTTGCCTAACACGAAATCAGGCTATAAGTACTTGCTTACTATGCTATGTCCCGCCACAAAATTTCCCGAAGCAATTCCGCTGAAGGACTTGAGCTCCACAGAAATAGTTGATGCCCTTTTGTTAGTGTTCGCGAGAATAGGATTTCCGGCCGAAATCCAAGCCGATCAGGCGACGGTCTTTACAAGCGCCTTGACGACCACATTCCTAGAAAGATGCTGAATAAAACTGTTGCACAGCTCGGTGTATCATCCGCAGTCCAACAGTGTAGAGAAATGGCATTCGGTGCTGAAGCGGGTGCTAGCTACGCGCTCTTTGTTATGAGCATAAAGCAGACTGGGAGGATTGTCTGCCGGCCACACTTTTCGCTTTACGAACAGTCCCCCACGAAGCTACGGGGTTTACGCCAGCAGAACTCGTGTACGGAAGAGCCCTCCGCTCTCCCCTCCGAATGCTGAGAGAAATGTGGGAAGGGACAGGAGAGAACCAGACAGTGGTTAAGTACGTGCTTAAGCTACTGGACCGCCTTAACAACGCGAGGGAATTAGTAAATCGAAATATGAAAGCTGCCCAGGAGGCCGCCAAGGTCTATTATGACAAAAACGCTCGCCTTCGAGGTTTCACCGCGGGCGATCGCGTGATGATCCTCCGGCCATCGAGAAAAAACAAGCTGGAAGTTCACTGGGATGGTCCAGTAGAAGTGTTGCAAAAACTTTCGGTGACGAATTATGCGTTAAGGGTTCCAGGCAGGGGAAAACAGGTGAGAATCTATCATTGCAATCTGATGAAGCCGTTCGTGGAACGCAGCGGGATCGTCAATCTGACTCTAAATGAACCAGAAGAGCTGGACAGTGAGAGTCAGGGTTGAAAGGGAGGTGCGGACGCTAGTGACAACGTGGAAAACATTCTGGCTCACTCCGTGAATGCAGATTTCCTAAGCGGGACACAGGTCGACACGCTAAGGCAGTTGTTGAGCGAATTCGCTGACCTATTTAGCAGTCGCCCGGGAAAGACACACCTCTTGACACACGAAATCGAGCTCACCTCTGATGAGCCGGTACGGTCAAAACCCTACAGGGTATCACCGCGGCAAAAAGAAATAATGGAGGCGGAAATTCAGCGCATGTTGGAGTTAGGGGTTGTAGAGCCAGCGGAAAGTGACTATACCTCACCGCTAATTCTTGTTGAGGCCCCAGGGAGAGATCCTCGTCCCTGCGTGGATTATAGAAAGCTTAATGCAATTACCAGGGATCAGCTATACCCGATTCCCAACATAGAGGAAAGGATAAAAAGGGTGAGCGGCGCGAAATTCATTTCCACCCTCGATCTCGTACGGGGATATTGGCAAGTTCCCCTCTCAGAAAGCGCGAGCAGGTATGCCGCTTTCATCACCCCAGCGGGCACCTTTCGACCCTTAATGCTTAGTTTTGGGTTGAAGAATGCCCCCTACAGCTTCTCGAAACTCATGGACATCGTACTGAAGGACATGCAGTGCTTTGCACTCCCTTATTTAGACGATGTGGCAATTTTTTCGGAAACCTGGCAAGAGCATCTAGAACACCTAAAGACCGTGTTTTCCAGTTTACGACATGCTGGACTGACACTGAAGGCAGAAAAGTGTAGATTTGGTTGCGCACAGGTGACGTACTTGGGCCACGTTGTAGGCCAGGGAACTAGGAGCCCATCCGAGTTAATGATTGCTCCGATCGCAGCATTTCCGCAACCACGGACGAAAACGGCCATTCGCTCATTTTTGGGGTTAGTTGGGTACTACCAGCGATATATTCCTAACTACTCACAGCGGGCTAGTCCCTTAACTGACGCCTTGCGAAAGGGAGCACCTACTAACGTAAGTTGGGATAACCAAAAAGAAAACGCCTTCAAAAGCCTGAAAGAAGCACTCGTGTCCCGACCCTTGCTCAGGACCCCTGACTATGGGAAAGAGTTCATAGTCCAGTGTGATGCCAATGATAGAGGGCTGGGTGCTGTCTTAAGCCAAGTTGGCTACGACCATGAAGAACACCCAGTTCTGTACATCAGCCGCAAACTGACCAGTAGAGAGGAAGCGTACAGCGCTTCCGAAAAAGAGTGCGCGTGTTTAGTTTGGGCAGCGCAGAAGTTGTCGTGTTACCTGTACGGAGCAAAGTTTGTATTTGAGACTCACCATTGTCCTTTAACGTGGCTGCGACAGATGTCCCCCAAAAATGGTCGCTTGCTCAGATGGAGTCTGGCTCTCCAACAGTACAATTTCTCGGTGCGTTATAAGAAGGGGAAACTGCACGGAAATGCTGATGGCTTGAGCAGACTGATGTAAGCGGGAGAACTAAGAGGAATCTCCTCCTGTGTGAGTGTTTTTTTTACTTTGTTCCGAGTAATCCGGTTGTGGCAGTTTCAAAAGGAGATGTTTCGCGCTCAGTTGGCACAACATTAACCCAAATTTGAACACAATTTTTCTTAAAGTGTATTGTTGTCAATGGAAGAAGCTTGGTGATTCTTTGGCGAAGTCCGAGCGCTTGCGGGTGGGGCAGTGCTTTGCTGTTTGGAACGTCCCACCTGCGCTTTCCTTTGTTGGTGGTGCTTTGGGTTCTGCCTTGGGGGCGATGATATTGCAATCCAGGGGACCAACACGGACGCCATCTCATCTCTTCCTGCCCAGCGGTCGTCAACGCTGGACATTCGAGATTTTTCGGGCCGCGGAGGAGCTGTAAGGTTTCTGGCGACAGCCGGTGGTCTGATTCAGCTGCGTATTCGGCCAGGACACCTGCAGCCGGGGTCCCTGCACGGCGATAGGCATCTTGTTTCCCACTACCGGTCCTCACGTGGTTTATTGGATTCGAGACGGAGGATTCCACTGCCGTTTGTAAACCTTGTTCCCGGAAGATCGTGCGGCCCGGAGGCAGTTAGCGACCGCCAGAACCGAGCAGGGGGTGACTCACCCCTTCAACTATGCCTGCTCGCCGGCGCCTCGCCCATTCGGACTTCCCGGAAGACGTGTCCGGCTGGAGCGTGAGAACTGTCGTTCGGAAGCGAAGACACCGCTCTCTCTAGTGGGGGCGATTGTCCAGCGGCACCCTCTTTCTCCGGCGAGGCATGTGACGGGGGCGTGTCCCTATGTGAAGTGGTGTGTGTGTGTGTGTGTACGACAACGCAAGTTAGGCCACGCCCAACCTGGCGAAGACTTCCTCGAACCTGGGGAATGCTGGGGACCGGACCCTTTTTAAACCGGACGACGAGTGCCGTGAGGAGAGAATCCTCGATCATCCTCAGATCTCAGATCCTCCGACCTTCCCCCATCACCCTCCGATGGGTTCCAAAATCTTGTAAATAATGTAAAATAAACCCCCTGTACAGTTTCCTTCATAACCAAGTCCGACAACGTCATTCGGAGAAGGGACCTGCGGCGCTGAAAGAGTCAGCTCACTCAAGGACCCCTCGTCCCCAACACCATGTAGAAGCCCATACAAACGTCGCAAATACTCGGTGCAGCTTCTACACCGCCGCTCTTGCCATGCACAACGCTTGCAAAATATAAAATATTTTAGCAACCAGAAATACATTACACACAGTCGTTCTGGAAACCATGGAAAAATTGTGCCCTCCCCCTTTAGCTGTCTGAGATTTAACTCGTTGTGTTTGCTTGTCCCAATATTCTTTACTTTTCTGGTAATCCTTGAGAGGGATTCCAAGGTACTTGCCAGGGGTTATCGTCCATTGCATTTGGCAGAAAAATTCTGGAGTGTGTTCCCAGTCTCCATGCCAGAATCCTAAGCATTTTGTCCAACTTACTGCGCTACCAGTTACCCTACAGAACTCCGCGGTTTCCTTAACAACTTCACGCACACTGTCCTGGTCGGCACAAAACACTGCGATGTCGTCAGCATAGGCCAAAACCCTAACTCCCGCATCAAAGAAGGTATACCCTCGAATGTTTGGTCCCGTAAGGAGTCTCAAACAGAATGGCTCCAGGTAAAGGGCGAAGAGGAGGGGCGAGAGTGGACAGCCTTGTCGGACAGAAGCCAGCACTGGTATGCTTTCACTTAAATCCCTGTTTATGACTAATTTGGCGAGGCACTGTTTATACACCATTTTCACGCCGTCAGTGATGACAGAGCCGACGTTCACATGCTCCAAAAGCGCGAACAGGATATCATGTCCGACCCTGTCGAATGCCTTCTGCAGATCTAATTGCAGCATAGCTACGCGGTCATGCATTGCGTCGCAACATTCCAGGACACTTCTTGCTGTGTGTATATTGAGAAAATTGACCTGCTTTTTATGCCGCATGTCTGGTGCGGACCTACGAGTGACGTGATAACATTCTGTAACCGACTGGCAAGCACCTTCATGTACACCTTATAGTCGACATTTGTATAGGACGATAGTTTTCGATGCAGAGTAACCTAACAGGGTCCTTAGTTTTGGGTATTAATACTTTATGAGAAATCCTGAAAAACGGAAGGATCATGTTGTGAACATAGCATTCAGCTATCACGCGCTGTAGGCAAGAAGCCATTTAAGCTTTAAAAAACTTGTATATGGCGGCACCAAAGCCGTCTAGCCCCGGCGACTTACTGGCACCTAATTCGTCAATGGCTGCTTCTGTTTCTGACACACTTACAGGTCTCTCAAGAGTCTGCTTGACGTCATCATCCAGAACAGGCATGAGCGGAAGGAAGTCGGCTCTGAAGTTGCCAGTAGCATTTAGTTTCTGGCAAAACAGCTCTCTATAATATTCCAAAAAGGCCCGCTCAACCAACGCCTTTTCACTGGTAACTTGATTGTGATAACAAATTTCGTTTATCTCTTTTTTTCACCGCATGCCCTTTTTCTTCGCTCAGCGCTCGTTTTGTGGGCGTTTCACCTGGCCAGAGCCTCTCGGCACGTGCACTTATCACCGCACCGCGGTAACTCTCTTCATCAATAACTTCTAGTTTACTTTTTATTTCTTTTATTTCTTGCGCGAACGGTCCCGGCTTGAAGCTTTCTGCTCTTAACATATAGTTTAGTTGGTTATGGAGCTCTTTTTCTTGTTGTATTTGGTTGTGTCTCAGTACACACGCTCTTTCTATCGCGGCGAGTTTAAGGTTACATTTAAATTGTTCCCATTCATATATGAAATTTCCCGATGTTCTCAGCAACATGTCGCTGATATATTCCTTTGTTTTAGCAACAAATATTTCATCTTGCAATAACTTCTTATTGAATTTCTATAGCTCCCAGTTGAATTTTGCCACTTTTTCCTTTGTACCAAAGGTGGCCATAGCCAAAGAGTGATCAGAAAAGATTACATGTCGGATCTGATAACTGCAACAAACTGGCACCAACTCAACAGAGACATACATGCGGTCAAGTCTTGCATGAGAAACACCTTAAATATGCGTGAAATTTGTTTGGTCTTCTGGTGTCAGCGCAATGCCAATGTCCTCTAGCCCATTTTCATTAACGATTTGCAGTAAGAGTTCTGCACTAACGTTCCGTAAAGCTTGTTTAGTACTTTTGTCTTCTGGTCTGCCGACACAATTAGTCTCCAAGCAATATAACACTCCTTTCGCACGCCACGTACGATTCAATACTTTTAAAGAAAGCTTCACGTTCACGACATCTTTTCGGTGCATAGGCACATACAGCTCTCCATGGCATTCGAGAAGAAAGAAAATCACAGACAAGCCGCCCCGAATCACACATTATCACAGATTCAACTACTGCGCTAGAATTACGGATCAAGATAACACAACCCCCGACTTTTCCACCGTATGACAAACGCACACGTTGTACCTATTACGGAAAACTTCAACCATACGTTCAGTTTGTTCTACACTTTCAATTTTCATTTCTTGGACAGCAAGCAGATCGATATCGTTATCTAATAAAAGACGATTTAGCTGTTGCTGTCTCCGTCGCGTTGAAAGGCCTCTCACATTCAGTGTCGCGGCCCGTAGGGTACTTTCTAGATTGGCCGCCATTGAAAGCATGTGGAAGTCGCCGAAGAAGTTACTCACGTCTCAATTATTCAAATATAGGAAGTCACGTTGCAAGTCCGTAATTCTCTGGCGCTATTCTGGTGGACATCACAGTAGCCGGGAGGTGACTCCATACAGACACTGTTCTCGGTCACCGACCGAGACACCGCTGCTGTTCTTGTAGCGTCACCCCCGCTACAGCGGAGCCGTTGCAGCCGTAGTCCTCCGGTCAGGTGGCACATTAGGCTTCGGTTTGAAAGACGGCCGCCGTACTTGAAGGGTCTTTAGCGGGGGTTCCTCGTTGCCGTCCCCGTCTTTGATGGTTTCTCCGTTGCGGTCGTCGTGCGCCCGCTTTGCTGGCATGCTCGAATTCGAGGGCATGTCGACGTCTTCCGTTTCGCATGCGTTACTCTGTTGCGAATGGGAAGCTGGTTCTCCATCCGAGACGTCGCGTAGCTTCCCTACGTCTGTCGTCGCAGCGTAGTCGGCCGTTACGTCCACCACGCCACAGTCCGCACTCGGCGTTCCATCCGGCACGGGGAGTTCAGGGTGCGTATCCTTCGAGGCCCCTTCAATGCTACCTTCAGCAGTGGCTTCCGCGGCGTCTACCTCATCCATCAGGTGCTCTGCCATCTCATCCTTTCGGGCCGGGCCTGCCACACACGCGTATGTACGCACACACTGGGTCTCATCGTGGCCGAAGCGACGGCAGATTCCGCAGCGCGGCACACGGCACTCTCGGCATACATATATGCCCAGTGCCTCGGCACCGAAGGCAGAGCGGAGCTCTACCAGGGACGTAAACAAGGGCGACATCCTCGTCGACACGTAGCTGGTGCGGAAGGTCCTCAATAGTAAGGCCTGCGTTTAACTTGAGCGTTACAGAACGCGTCGTCGACGCTTTATCGCCGCAGCCGCTCACCTTGCACTTGTCTTTAGCTATATCGGTCACTTTTCCGAAGGGCGCCAACGCCGACCGCACGTCGTCGTCGCGCACACCGTGTAACAGCCAATACAGCTTCAGCCGGACGCCCTGGTTGCTTGATATATGACCACACAGCGGTTCTCCTTGACGTCGAAGGCCTGGGCCTGCAAAATCTTCTTTTTCCCTTCTTCGTCCTTGAATGTTACCGCCCACACGTGATTCATTTGATAAGCACCGAGGGCAACTGTTTCCGGCAGCAGTGACAAACGCGATAGAGCGTCTCGGAAATGTTCAACACGGAAGGGCCGCGCTTGAGTGTGGCCATGCAAAAAAAACTGTATTTAAAACTGACGAACCTGTAGGCAGATGTGGCAGAACCAGCTGATAATCCTACTTCGGCTTGTCGGTACACCTGATAGCGCGGCCCGGCTGGGCCGCTGAAACCGCTCCTCGGGAGCCCATCGAAACACGTCCGTCACGCTCGGTGGCCGGAAGTCGAATCCTGCGCCACTCTGCTGGACAAGGTAGAGGGCATATGTTTGAGGTATTTTAATTTCAATCAGCATGCTGGCCATGCGATGGAGTATGTCGGGTAAAATGCAGAGAAAAAAAAGATGTAGCAGAGCGTGGAGGTGGGTGGGCGCTCTGGAAAGTGACGTGGCCCAGCAACCCAGGCTGCGGGGTAGCGGCTAAGAACCTGGCGGTGTTGCGCTAGCTTGCTAAATTTATCCTTCTTTTTGCCTGTGCCTGCTTGCTCCTGTTCTGGGGTGATTGGGCGCGGGACGAGAGCTTAATGTCTACTTCTCCTCGCCAGGGGTTTTCCCCTTGGTCGGCATCTCTTCCTCAAGGCCAGCTCCCAACTGATCTCTTTTTCCGCAGTGGAGTTTCGAGCATTCCGATCGCTTTAGTGCCTTCCGATGGAGGCTCTATCCGACTGAACAACCCGGAGGCAGTGCAGGTGGCTCTTCAATCCACATCCAAGCACTTCACGCACATTACTGATGTCCGCCACTTCGGCAGGGGTGGTATTTTGTGCAGGTCACTGGATAAAGACTGTATCGAAGACCTGCTAAAGTGTACGACCTTCGCGAACCACCAGGTGAGCGCATTCATTCCGCCTCATCTAGCATGTTCCAAGGGCTTGGTCCGAGAGGTAGACTCTCGATTGAGTCCTGTGGAAACGCTTGAGAACCTCTCGCCTGCGGGAGTGATTGCTGTCCATCGATGCAGCAGGATGGTTGACGGAGTAAAAATTCCTACGGAGTCTGTCATTGCCACATTTGCAGGAATAGTTTGCCCGTCAGAGATTAAGGTGTGGCCATTGGTTTTTCGAGTAGACGCTTTAACTCTCGGCCCCTTCAGTGTCAAAACTTCTGGCGATTTGGCCACAGCGGCAAATCCTGCAAATCGGCCTTACGCTGCTGTGCCTATGGGGAACGTCATTGCAGAGAGGAATGTCCTGAACCGCAAGACAAATGTTGTTTGTGTAGTGGTGCTCACCCTGCTGATTCGCCTGTCTGTCCTGCACGAGCGCAAGAAGTTCAGGTGCTTGAGCTTATAGACAAGCGCAGATTCACGCGGCGAGAGGTTTTTGACGCAGTCAAGGAGAGAGCCTCAGGCTACTCTAGTGTGGCCGCCAAATTCCCACCCATAATGGATTCTAGTTGGTGCCAGGCTATTACAGCGGCAGTTGAGAAAGCTGTGGCAAATGCAATGAATCGCATTATGGAAACCGTATCCGCGTGCATTTCGCAGGTCATAGCTGCTCAGATGTCCAATCTTCTGCAGGTGTCCACCGCTCCGCTCTTGCCTTCTTTGGCTTCGAAAGCTACTCCTCCTTCTGTAGTAATCGATTCCGCTCCACAGGCTCAAAAACAATGTGAGCAACAAGAGACCTCTCAGGCCTGTCCTTCGAACAGCGTTATGGACGCATCCTCTATGGACTGTATGGATATGGAGTCTGATCTCCACGTCCAGAAACGAAGTGGGTCTCCTCTGAATACTGCAGGTCCATCTTGCCCCCAGTCAAAGACAAAGAAAAATAACGCAAGTCAAAATGCTAAGACCAGGATTCTAGAAAAGGCAGTCGCGGCTGCGGCACTCCCGCCAAGATAGGGTTCTTTAGTGTATTACAGTTGAATTGTCGATCTATATTCTCAGCTTCAACAGATTTAAATTGCCTATTCAATCAGCTTCTACCAAATTTAGTTGCTCTACAGGAAACATGGCTAACTACAAATTTCAATTATCATCTCAAGGATTACCGTCCGTTCCGGCTTGACCGGTCATCACGAGGGGGAGGGCTGTTAGTGCTCATCTCTACAAAGTTTTGCCACAAGGCATGCATTTCTTTCCAATATGCGGACAATGAATGTGAAATCCTTGCGGTTTACCTCAGTGTCCCAGGTCAATAGCCCTTTACGGTAGCTAATGCATATTTTACGTCTGGTGTGCGTGACACTCGGCCCCTTTACTCACTCATGTCTAGTAGCCGTTCTCAGGTTCTATTACTTGGCGACTTCAATTCGCGCCATGTGACGTGGGGGCTTAAAACAGACAGCTTTGGTTCTAAACTATTTGATTGGGCTTCTGACAACTTGATCAGCAACAATTCCCGATTGCCTACGTTTGTTCGTGGTCAATGCCGCTCTGCCTTGGATTTAACTTTTTCCTCCCCAGGAGTCTCTGTTATGTCTTGGGCGCCTGTTGACTGTGCAACAAACAGTGATCATTCACCGATTATTTTCAAGTTTGCTGGTAAATTAACTCTTCCTGAGCGACATTGGCGCACGTTAATAAATTACAGTTGCTTTAAAGACACGCTAAAATCAGCCCTCGAAATCACTTCAGGCCCTTGCTCTCAGACAAGTGCCGAAAGCAAGGCTGCACATCTGTGTTCAGTACTGGACTATGCAAGGCAAAAGTCTGAATTTTTGGTTAAGGGAACCAAGGGTGCAATCGCGAACAATTGGTCGAATGCTGAGTGCACGCGTGCATACAGACGACGGAAAGCAGCTTGGAAGAAACCTCTAATCAATCACTGCCCAAAAAATTGGTTGGATTATAAGTATGTTGCAGCAACATTTAAGCGCACTGTCGCCCGTGCAAAGGAGGAGTATAATACAAATCATTATGATTTCCTTTCACAATCAGGAAATAAACGAACTTTAATTTCATGATTCCACCGGCTGCCAACATTGAATCCCTCGTTCAGTCCCCTGCTGACATCGCAAAGGCCTTAGAGGATATTGCGTGTGGCCTAGAGCTTCGCTTTACATCTGCTCTACCTTCTCTTGCTATATTCACATGCAGCACAAGTGATTTCACTGAGGTCTCTATGCCTGAGCTGTCGCAAATTGTTCTGCTCTTATCCCCAGCGGCTCCTGGCCCCGATAAGGTGACCTCATCTATGATCAAAATTTTGTTCAATGAATCTCCTGCAGACCTGTTGGCTCTAGTTAACCATTCTATTAAAGGTCCTTGGATACCTCATGAGTGGCGTCTTGCTGAAATAGTTCCATTGCTTAAAAAGCAAGGGTAGGGCTTAACTTTAGACAACATACGCCCTATTTCATTCACTTCGAACCTAGTGAAATTGGTGGAAAGGGTCCTTCTCAGCCGTTTCATGTCATTCATTTCAGAAAATGCTGTATTTAATCCATGTCAAATTGGTTTCAGGCCGGGTTGTTCAATTTGGTGTGCTCATACTGACCTTGAGAGTCGTATTAAATTAGCTCGCAATAGAAAACAGTTTGTTGCGCTTGTCACCTTGGATGTAAGTAAAGCATATACGACAGCGTTGAGCATTCGACTCTTTTACTAAGATTACAGGAACTGAACTTCCCATGCTATTTTGTAGCCTGGATTTCTGTTTTTTGGAAAATAGAGAATTTTATTGCTGCCAAAATGGTGTTTCCTCAAGGAGATTTCCACAGACAAGAGGTTTACCGCAAGGATCAGTTCTCTCACCTGTTCTTTTCAACATTTTTCTAAGCTCCATTCCATACATTCAAAATGTGAAAACTTATGTATACGCCGACGATATTGCATTTTTTGCATCAGCAGGTGACATTCTCACTCTTTATCGAACCTTAGAAAATTATCTCAATGTTCTTGACAACTGGTTAGGAAGAGTTTATCTGTCCCTCAGTGTGAAGAAACGCGCATTGTTAGTATTTCCGGTTTCTGTTCTTGTAAATATCTGCCTGGTCTATAGAAACAACACAATACCTCAAGTTCAGACGGTGAGGTATCTCGGAGTAATATACGTCTCTACTCTATCCTGGCGGCCACACATTGAGCAAGTTTCTGCAAAAGGAGTTCGGGCCATTGGCATCCTACGCTGGCCTTGTAGTGCTAGGTCAGGCATGCGAAGGCATACACTTCTGATGATTTATAAAATGTACGTCCGCCCAATTTTGGAGTTCGGGTGTGCTTTATTCTCAGGAGCTCCTGCCTATAAATTTCGCCCTCTTGTGCTGTTGGAGCCTGAGGCGTTGCGCCTTTGTCTGGGGCTTCCAAAATATGTCGCCAATGCTGTTCTGCATCTTGAGGCGTGAATCCCATCGTTATCAGCTAGGCTTCGCCTTTTAACAGTTCAAACATTTTTAAAATTGTGCGACTCATCTCTTGACGCTTCCAGTTTAATATTTCTTAGTCAACCTTCCGCCCTTTTTAGTGCCGCCTGGTCTCGTTTTCATACTCCGCAAATATGTTACGTGCAGTCCCTCCTTGATCCCATAAATATTCATTTCACAGATGTCCGCCAAATGTGTAACAACTCATCATCTGTCCAGATTATATTCGATGACATTTTCCCATCAAATGCAAAGCTGCAGCCCTTCCCGCTTCTTCAGGGTCTGTTGCAGGACCACCTAAGGTCATTTCTCTCTCATGTTCTTATTGCTACCGATGCCTCGCTGGATCGCGAAAAGGCAGGTGGGGGAATTTTTTCACCTTCACTGGATTGGTCTTTTCCTCTCAGTCTTCCTGACTTCACTCCAATTTTTCTGGCTGAATTATTAGCAATAACCTTAGCCTTACGAAAATTAGGAACTACCGGTTCCCAGGTCGTGGTTATGACAGACTCTCTGTCCATTTGCTCTTCATTATCCTCACCTACTGAGTCTCGGGCATTACGCCTCTTGAAGTTCCTGATTCCGCTCCATCTAAATTCGGTAAGGTTGCTTTGGGTACCAGGTAACATGGACTTTCGCTTAAATGAGGTTGCAGATTCCTTAGCAAGAGCCTCTCTCCGCGGCCCAATTGTTGCTGTTATGCCAACGAGTGCATATACAGCTGCGGTGAGGTTTCGCAGCTACACAATATTTCAGGAATTTGCTGCCTCGGCTCTTACATCATATCCCGAATATTAGCATCTTCTGCATCCTTGGAGTAGCGAAGACTGGCTCTCACGCAGACTAGAGGTCTCTTTCACGCGCTTGCGTTGCCGGGTTCCCCTTCTAAATTTCTACCTTCACAGATGTGGCCTGGCGGCTTCCCCATTGCGCCCTTTTTGTGCCGAACCTGAGACAATAGATCACTTCCTGCTGTTCTGCCGCCGGTTCTCATTTGAGGAAGCGTCTTTTGCAAATTACATTTCATCAACTGGGCTTGGCTGTGTCCTCCGCGGTTTTTCTTTCCATTGGCGCTTCTTTGCTTGGACGAAGCGACATGAGTGTGCGCTCTGCTGTGAAAAATTTTCTTCAATAAACGCAGCGACTACCATTATAATTTCTCTTTCCCGCTATCAGTCAGTACGATATTGAAGCATTACAGGCATTGTATACTATTTATTGTGCACATTAAGCTATTGTCCCGTCCTCGATCTCCAAGTTAACAAGACCCCTGTCCTTCCGTCTTCCAATCTATCAGACTACATACTATTACCACTCCTTTTCCCGTCAAAACTTTCCTGTATCCAGCAATTAACCACCTGTGTCTTGGCCACTTCCCCGTAGTGGCTATGTGCCAGCAACGTCTGAGGCCTTCCTTCCTTCCTTCGATCCACGGAGCTCTTGGTTATGGGCCCAGCATGCTTCCACTGCGCCACTCTGCTGGACGAGGTAGAGGGCATATGTTTCAGGTATTTTAATTTCAGTCAACAGGCTGGGCATGCGACGGAGTATGTCAGGTAAAATGGAGTGTGAGAGAAAAACAGATGTAGCAGAGCGTAGTTTCGATCCACGGACCTCTGGGTTATGGGCCCAGCACGCTACCACTGCGCCACTCTGCTGGACGAGGTTGAGGGCATAAGTTTCTGGTATTTTAATTTCAGTCAACAGGCTGGTCATGCGACGGAGTATGTCGGGTAAAATGGAGTGTGAGAGAAAAAAGATGTAGCAGAACGTGGTTTCGATCCACGGACCTCTGGGTTATGGGCCCAGCACGCTTCCACTGCGCCACTCTGCTGGACGAGGTTGAGGGCATAAGTTTCAGGTATTTTAATTTCAGTCAACAGGCTGGTCATGCGACGTAGTATGTCGGGTAAAATGCAGAGAGAAAAAAGATTTAGCAGAGCGTGGTTTCGATCCACGGACCTCTGGGTTATGGGCCCAGCACGCTTCCACTGCGCCACTCTGCTGGACGAGGTTGAGGGCATAAGTTTCAGGTATTTTAATTTCAGTCAACAGGCTGGTCATGCGACGGAGTATGTCGGGTAAAATGGAGTGTGAGAGAAAAAAGATGTAGCAGAGCGTGGTTTCGATCCACGGACCTCTGGGTTATGGGCCCAGCACGCTTCCACTGCGCCACTCTGCTGGACGAGGTTGAGGGCATAAGTTTCAGGTATTTTAATTTCAGTCAACAGGCTGGTCATGCGACGTAGTATGTCGGGTAAAATGCAGAGAGAAAAAAAGAGATTTAGCAGAGCGTGGTTTCGATCCACAGACCTCTGGGTTATGGGCCCAGCACGCTACCACTGCGCCACTCTGCTGGACGAGGTTGAGGGCATAAGTTTCTGGTATTTTAATTTCAGTCAACAGGCTGGGCATGCGACGGAGTATGTCGGGTAAAATGGAGTGTGAGAGAAAAACAGATGTAGCAGAGCGTAGTTTCAATCCACGGACCTCTGGGTTATGGGCCCAGCACGCTAACACTGCGCCACTCTGCTGGACGAGGTTGAGGGCATAAGTTTCTGGTATTTTAATTTCACTCAACAGGCTGGTCATGCGACGTAGTATGTCGGGTAAAATGCAGAGAGAAAAAAAGAGATTTAGCAGAGCGTGGTTTCGATCCACGGACCTCTGGGTTATGGGCCCAGCACGCTTCCCCTGCGCCACTGTGCTTTTTTTTCGTTATTGCCAATTTTGACACGTGAACAAAATTACAAAAGAATAAAAACACCTCATTAATTCGGCCGATACACGAGGGTTTAAAATATTTTCAATAGAACCAAGTCATCTAGTACAGACAGCCATTCAGGCTGTTCAGCTCGTGCCCGGTACACTTCTATCAGGCACACGACACTTTCAATGAAGTTTTCTCGCACAGAATGCACGTTTAAATCGGCATGCCGCGCCTGAATTCTGGCTTTCCACAAGCTGTGGAGGCTTAGCAGCATGATTAAGTCATAGGGCACTCCTGTTTCATTTTGAGTTGGCAAAAATTTAATACCGTATGGGTCCAGGGGAAGATCTTTTTTAATAGTTATTTGGAGGACGTCCCAGTGAAAAATGGGGTCCCAACACTCCAGGAATACGTGCTCTATCGTCTCGGGCTTCTTGCATAGGTTACAGTTAGTTGTCCAGGGGACGAAAATCCCCTTTTCGTTCAGCCATGTTTTAAGAGGGAGCGTATTTGAATGTAGTTTGTAGAAAAACGTTTTCATAGATGGATTAACTGGCATTCTTTTGACTCGTTTTAAAACATCCTGTCCTGGACCCCCACGGTGCAGGCTTCGGTAAAAAGGAATTGGCATCATTGCATCCACTAAGGCCATATACAACCTTTTCTTTGAAACTTTACACAAGTAGTCAAGAGGAAACCGCACTTGGAGAAGCCTGAACGAGGGTACAACCTCTCTCATGTACCCCAGGATGGAACCACGCATATTCTCACTCGAAGACACCACAATTTCAGGAAGCAGCCTCTGCAATTGCAGCTGAATAACTGTCCGCAAAAAGCTGTCCGACTGGTCACGGAGGAACATGAATCGTGGTACAACCTGGCGTAAAACAAATGAACAAGACCAAGGCCACCACCTTTGACAGGAATAAACAAATTCGTGCGACTGGTTCGCTCCCATGGTGACGCCGATACAAAAACAGCAAAGACGCGGTTAATTCTTTGAATATTGGCTCGGGATGCACTCAACACGTTCATTAGGTGCAATATCTTTGACACAAGAAAAATGTTACAGAGGCGCGCGAAAACATCGATAGCTGCCTCCCTTGCTACGAGTCTGCCTTCTCCTTCGTCCTTGACGCTTCATCGTTCCAGCTGTCACTGGGATCCCGATAACATTCGGGAGGCACGCCAAGATAGCGTGTTGGCAGTTTTGACCGCTGCAACCGACAGAAGTGTTCCGGGGCATCATCCCAATTACCGTGCCAAAACCCACAGCTCTTATCCCAGTTTATCAGGCATCCAGTTTGTTGACAGTACTTTTCGACTAGGTTGGTAACTTCAGTAACGCTGTCCTTGTTTGAGCCAAAAATAGCAATAACATCTGCGTAGGCAAGGACTTTCATATGCAATGACTGCAGTTGAAAGCCAGAAATACGATTACTGTTAATTATGGCCAAGCAGAGTGGCTCTATGTAAGTCGCGAACAGTAGGGGCGAAAGAGGGCATCCCTGCCTCACTGAAGAATGCACTTCTAGTCGGTCTGTCAACTCGCTATTTACGATTACTCGTGTGCTGCAGTTCGCATAGGCCATTCTCACGCCTTCCGCTACAACTCGCCCCACGTTCAAATGATCAAGAATGCAAAAAAGAACGTCATGTGAAACACGATCGAAGGCCTTCGCAAGATCCAGCTGAATCATTGCAATGCGCTCCCCAAGGGCGTCACAACATTCCAGTATGCAATGTGTATATTTGTCGCGATACTGCGTCCTTTGATGCCACAGGTCTGGTGTTGTCCAACCAATGTTTTGATTACGCCCTGTAATCTCTTTGCTAAAACTTTCATATATATCTTGTAATCTACGTTGGTGAGGCTTATCGGCCGATAAAAGCCCACCAACAAGCGCTTCTCCGGATCATCTGTTTTGTGTGTCAGGACAATGTGTGAAGTAGTAAAAGACAGTGGAACTTTCTTTCCGCTCGTAAGCCTCCGCGAGCACTTTTATCAGAAAGGGAGCTATCATGCATTTGAATTCTCTGTAGAAATCGGCGCATAGTCCATCTGGGCCAGGTGCTTTTCCACTTTGCAATTCATCTATTGCGGATTCAATTTCTCCGACACTAATGGGCATCTTAAGGCGCACCTTCACTTCATCCTCGAGTCTTGGCAATAGGGGCAAAAAATGAACCAGAAATCCTTCATCCATCTCACGCGTATAACCGAGTATGCCGTTGAAGTGGTCCATTATAACCTTCTGGATAACTTTCGTATCGCTAGAAACTTCAGCCCCGTGCCTTATCTGCGTGATTTCTTTCCTGCGAATGTAACGTTTCTCGTCGGACAATGCTCGCTTCGTCGGCGTTTCACCGGTCCACAATTTCTCGGCCCTAGAGCGAATGACGGCTCTTTTGTATCTGTCTGTGTCTATTTGTTCAAGTTGGCTTTTTACTTCCCTCAATTCTCTCAAGAAATGGCCGGGCTCACAACTTTCCATGCGCAGGTCAGGAATTTTAACTGCTCTTTCAATTCCTTTTCCTTCTCTTTATGCCTCTTAAGACAACTCTTTTCTATTGCTTTACGTTTCCCCCATTCCTTGAAATCTTCCCACTGAACAGCCAAGCTGCCAGGCTGTGTCTCTAGCAGTCTGTGCAGTTCGTTTGTAGTTTCATTTATGGAATCTTCGTCTTCCAACAGCTTATCAATAAATTTCCACAAGTGCCAAATAAAGGACGTATGTTTTTTTTTGGCGCCAAAGGTTGAGATTACAAGGCAGTGATCACTAAATGCCACAGGTTGAACTTCATAGTTCATGCAGAGATGCACGAGTTCCGTAGATACATACAGCCTATCCAACCTAGCATGGCTGTCCCGCTGGAAGTGTGTATATTGAGGGCTATTACCGTAAGTAAACATTTCACCAATGTCTTCTAAACAATGTTCGCGTACAATACTATTCAACAATTGAGCACTTTTTTCGCACACCGGCAAGCGCTTCATAAGGTCCGCCGCAACACAAACACAGTTGCAATCACCCAACACCAGCAGGGTTCTGTCACAAACAAAATAATATTCTAGACGATTGAAGAACTCTTGGCGTTCGGATTCTACGTGTGGTGCATACACGTAGATAACTCGCCAACACAGATTAGAAAAGGTGAAATCAACGACAAGAAGACGTCCACTGGTACAAGTGATAACAGACTCTACAATAATGCCTGGATTGTTGCGCATAAGAATAGCGCACCCACCCGAGGTGCCAACAGAATGACAAACACTGAAGACTGGGCTAAAGAGGGACACCATACGATCAATAGCTTCCTCACTTTCTATTTTCGTCTCCTGGACAGCCACTATGTCGAGCACGTTGTAAGCAAGTAAGCGATTCAGCTGGCATTGGCACCTCCTTGCACAAAACCGTCTGACGTTCAAAGTAGCTACGCGCAGAGCTGTATCTAGTTTCATCGCCATGCACTTGAAATGAAAGGCCTTTGACATACAGTACCCACTCCACAAAATCGTGAAACATTTTTTAACTCACAGCGTGCAGTGTACATAGTCGCTGATCCAGGAATCCGAGTGCTGGCGTCGGGAAACCACACGGATGTCCCTCGCCATCCTTTCCGGACCAAGGCACACTGTCTGCTGGGTACATCCCATGACAACAAAGGTAAAAACAAAAACAGAACACGAAACTTCATTGGGCAGCTACGGAGGCGGTTTCCCCGCCTGCCGGGATTCAGCAGAAAAGTTCGGCCGGGACTTCAGCGTCGAGCGTCGAGACCGTTTTTTTTTTGGCGGCGGCTCATCACCACCCACACAAGGCGGCGGCTTCTCGCCGACGCTGTCCTCATGGGAGCATTTCCCAGCTGATAGACCAGCAGCTTCCTGGCTGACGTCCATGGCATCGGTGTGGTCGGCCTCCACACTCTCCGGATCTTCGACCGCGGCTTTCGTCGCGTTTTCCGCCTTGTCATCACTTTCTTGCTGAGGTTCAACACCCGCATCTTCACTAGTCTTGGCAGCACTGGTCGTCGTCGCACTCTTTTTTGATAGAGGCGTCAGCGAAGGTGCCTTTTGAGCCAAAACTTGGCCAGTTGCCCTGGCTGCCTCCTGTGCATCCGCCTCGTCCATCAGCAACTCAGTTCAGTTTTCACTGCTCCCGGGGCCGGCAATGCTCGCGTAAGTACGAGCACACTGGCCGTCTTCATGCCCGAACCGTCGGCAGGCAGCGCACCGAGGGACCTGACACTCTGCGTATATGGCCTGTACCTCGACAGCGGAGGCACAATGAAGGCCTGCCCGGTACGACAACCAGCGCTAACTCCCTTCCGCCATTGAGCTGATGCGGCAAGTCGTCTAGCTTCACGCCAGCTTTCAACTTCAGTGCGATGAGTCTGGTTGTTGAGCCCTTCTCCAACACGCCGTGTACTCGCCAGCACTCACGGGCCACTTCAGAGACTTTTCCGTACGGCGCGAAGGCGGCACGCACGTCCTCGTCAGACACGTTGTAAAGCAGCCAATGCAGCTTCAAACACACGTCCTGGTATGCAGGGTCAATCACCAGGCAGCACCGTTCTTTCACACGCAGTTCACCGATGCCGGCAATTTTCTTCACTGCTTCGGGTTTCCCGAATGTGACAGCACAGGCATGGGTCATGCGATACACCCCCAGGGCGATAACGTCCGGGAGCAACGAATGCTGAGCCAACGCGTCCCGGAAATCTTCCACAAGATAAAGGCCGGGCCGTGATATCCGCGTGCAAAAAAACTGTATTCAAAACGTAACGCCCTGTAGGCAGCCCTGGTAAAGCAACCTCATACGTACTTTCTTGTTCAGAAGACCTGTTTCCGCGGCCAGACCTGGCCGCTCTAGCTGCTCCAACGGAGCCCGTCATCGCACGTCCGTCACGCTCGGTGGCCGGAAGTCGAATCCTGCGCCACTCTGCTGGAGGAGGTAGAGGGCATATGTTTCAGGTATTTTAATTTCAGACAACATGCTGGCATGCGACGGAGTACGTCAGGTAAAATAGAGTGAGGGAAAAAAGATTTAGCAGAGCGTGGTTTCGATCCACGGACCTCTGAGTTATGTGCCCAGCATACTTCCACTGCGCCACTCTGCTGGACGAAGTAGAGGGTATATGCTTCAGGTATTTTAATTTCAATCAAAATGCTGGCCATGCGACGGAGTATGTCGGGTAAAATGCAGAGAGAAAAAAAAAGATTTAGCAGAGCGTGCTTTCGATCCACGGACCTCTGGGTTATGGGCCCAGCATGCTTCCACTGCGCCACTGTTTTTTTTTCTTTATTGCCGGCTTGGCGAAAATCAAGATTACTATACATGAAATGTTAAAATACGTCCTCCCACATTGGGCGGAGCGTTCATTAAAAACGTTTCAAGTTTGCAATTTCGTTCATTATACAAATCCATTCTGGGGGGTCATTTTGGGACTTGAGTGCATCTCTGATATAAAATGCTCTCAATAAAGTACTGCCTCGCAGGACGATTATCAATATCTGCATTTCGTTCTGCCATGCGCACTTTCCACAGACTGTGCAGGCCCAGTAGCATGACCATATCTAGAGGTATGCTACCAAGATTTTTGACAGGTAGAAAACGGATGCCACGAGGTGACAACGGGAGGTCCTTTTTTAAGCTTCTTTGAAGGATATCCCACAGGAATACGGCATCCCAACACTCGAGGAAGATATGTTCTGTGGTCTCTGGCCTTCTACACAGTAGACAGTTTGTAGACCACGGAACAAAGATTCCCTTAGCTTCAAGCCAGGGTTTTACTGGCAGTGTATTGCTGTGGAGCTGAAAGATTGTTTTAGCTGATGAACGAATGGGCATCTTTTTAACTCTTTTTAGGACGTCTCCTCCTGGACCTGCACTGTATATGGAACGATACAATGGCACGGGCATCATTAAATCACATATATCCTTGTACAATTGCTTCTTAGAGACAGTACACAAAAACAGCCTCAAATAGGAAACCGCAAACGCAAGTGCTTCTTACGTCACTCGTCGACACAACGAAATTGGGAAGGAGTTCACGTAGCCTAACATGTATAACGCTTCTTAATAAAGGGTCACTTTGGTCCCGCAGAAACATAAATCTGGAGACGACCTGTCTCAAAAAAAAAAAAATAGAATAGCCCCCCACCTCCCTCTCTCACCGGCCGGCACAAATTGGTCCCACTCGTTCGCTCCCATGTAGAGCCCCACACAAAAACGGCGAGAACTCTGTGTAGTGTCTGAACATTTACACGTTTCATGCACATAACTTGAAGCACATACGAAATTTTCGCCACTATAAATAAGTTGCATACTGTTGCCAGAGCAAACACACAAATCTCGCCCTCCCCAGTTTAGTGTTCTCTCTCTCTATCTGTCAGTTTCGCGATTCCAATATTCAGTAGCGTCCTTGTAATGTTCAAGAGGTACCCCTAAATAGTTTCCTAGTGATTCAGTCCGCTGCATGTTTTGGAACGATAAAGGTTTGGTCTCCCAGCTCGCGTGCCAAAAACCCAAGCATTTACCCCAATTCACATTGCTTCCTGACATTCTACAAAACTTGTTTACAATGCTCCCTGTTTCGTTGATGCTGTCCCTGTCTGTACAAAAAACTGTTATATCATCAGCGTAAGCTAAGAGTTTAACCTCACTCGCCATTAGGCGGAAACCCCTCGCTTGTTCATTTTGAATAACCTTCAAACCAAACGGTTCCAAGTATATCGCAAACAACAGAGGAGATAGTGTGCATCCTTTCCTCACTAATGTCATCACTTGAAAGGGTGTTGTGACACACTTGTTGACAATAAGGCTTGTGAAACTCTCGGCATATGACATTTTAACGCCGTCCAATATCACCGAACCTACATTTACGTGTTCTAATATGCTGAAGAGAATTTCATGCACGACGCGATCAAATGCCTTTTGCAAATCAATCTGTATCATGGCGACCCGTTCCCTCATGAATCACAACACTCCATGATGCTTCTGGCCACATGTATGTTTGTAAAAATTGATCTTCCTTTAATCCCGCACGTCTGGTGGGGTCCGACTATTTGTTTCATCACTCGCTGGAGTCTTTTCCCCAAAGCTTTCATGAACATTTTATAATCCACGTTTGTCAGGCTGATGGGGCGATACGATGTTACTGAGAGCTTTTTCACGGGATCTTCTTTTTTAGGAATAAGCACAACGTGCGTTCTCCGAAAAGATAGGGGCAGTCGCTTTTCGTCATAAGCCTGCTTCACTACGCGATGCAGTGCAGCTGCTAGTTCGTCCTTGAACGACTTATAAAACACCGCGCCTATGCCGTCTGGTCCAGGCGTTGTGCCAAGGCAGAGTTCACCAATTGCTGTCCTTATCTCTTCCATCGTTATTGGCCCTTCTAGCGCAGACGTCACTTCCTGATCTAACTTCGGCCTGAGGCTTAGAAATTCGTGTTAAAATCCGTCGTCTACACTTCTCTTCCGACCGAGTAAATCACTGTAGTAATCTACAAAAGCCTGCCGGATTAAATCTGGGTCGCTGGTCACAGAGTCCCCTTGCCTTATCTGTTTGATTTCATTCTTTGCGGCGTATCTCTTTTGGTCTGATAGCGACCGCTTCGTCGGTGCCTCCCCTAAAAGCAGTCTCTCGGCATGTGCCCGCCCAACGGCTCCCATGTACTTTCCTTGGATGATAGCTTGTAATTTATTTTTGAGTTCCTTGATTTCCTTCGTATACCTGCCTGGATGCGCACTTTCCAAACTCAGGGCACATTTTAGGTCGCATTGCAATTCTTTTTTTCTTTTTTCCTTGATTGTGCCGTTGGAGGCTACTTATTTCAATGGCTTTTATCTTTATTTGTTCTTTAAACTGTTCCTACATTTCGATTGCTCTTCCTGGCTGAGCCTCCAGTAGAAGCTGAATACTTTCCTTAACTTGATTTAGGAAAACTTCGTCTTGTAGCAGTTTACCATTCAATTTTCATAACTCCCAGTTGAACAGCGACTTCGTTTCCTTTAATCCTATTGTGGCGCTTACTATACTGTGATCACTGAAAGATACATGCTTGACTTCATAGCGCGAGCACACTGGCAAAAGATCAGCGGACGCATACAGTCTATCGAGGCTCGCATGGCTTGTCCGCTGGAAGTGCGTGAACTCTGGTATATCACCGCTCGATAAAGCATGTCCAATGTCCTCCAAGTCATTTTCAAGGGTGAGTTCGCTCAAACAATGTGCACTCTTATCTCGTACGGCTTGCCTACTAACTCTGTCTTCAGCTCTGCATACACAGTTGAAGTCTCCAAGAAAAAATAGCGTATCTGTCACATTTAAGATAAGGTCCTACGTTAGCAAAAAACAATATACGTTCTTCTTTCCTATTTGGCGCATAAACGCAGATAATACGCCACTCAAAATTTGTCAAAGAAAAATTACATACAATGAATCTGCCGTTTCCACACAGTCAATTCTTCAAAAAGAACAGCCAAGGATTTGCGAACAAACAATGCACAACCTCCCGAAGCCCCAACAGCATGGCACACACATACGTCGTATCTGTCTCTAAAAGGCTCGACCGCGCGGTTCGTCTGCTCTTCGCTTTCAACTTTCGTCTCCTGCGCTGCAATTAAATCTGTTATTTTCTAAAAAGACACGTCTCACTTGATACTGCTTACGCCGCGCAGACAGCCCTCGCACGTTCAAAGTGGCTACACGCAGTGCTGTGATGGAATTTGCTGCCATGTTCGCAAATAGTGAAAAGAGCCACATGGTCTCACCTTTAGCTCGTACGCGAATAAAGACGTCCCCTGTACCACAACATCCCTCCGAAGGTCTAGTGGTTGGCGCCTCGGCAACTGCTTAGGTGTCTCGGCCCCGTCACCGACGCCGCAGACACCTCTTACTTCCACGCTGGTAACGAAAACACTTTTCCCCGTCATGACGGGGGCGTAGTTCCCCCAGGTCTCCGTTCCGGTGGGATGGTAGGCTTTGGCTTGAAGCTTGGGCGCCGAGTAAGGACCGTCTTTGCGGGCGGTTCCTCATTCTCGGCGTTCTCTGAAGAACTCGTCAAGATGCCGTCATCCTCACAAGTACGCTTCGCCGCACCGCCGCTGCAGACGTCCTCACTCGCGTCCATGGGGCCTGTGTCATCCCTGGCAACAGCCCCCAAACCGTCGCCTAAGGAATTCTCTCGTTCGCTCGTTTCCCGTGCAGGAACACGCACATTTTGTACGATGGGTGGTGCCTGAACAGTATTCTCACGGTTTTCCGGCACCTGCTTAGAAGTATGAGACGAGCTGGCCACCGCATCCGTTTCTGTGAGACCCCGTTGGGTTCCTGACGCCTCTTCGGCCTCCGCCTCATCCATTAGGTACTGCGTGAAACCATCACCTTTTGCAGGCCCCGTCGCACTTGCTTACATTTTCACACACTGCCCCTCGTTATGTCCGAAGTGACGGCACAGGCTACAGCGTGGCACCTCGCAATCCCGTCGAATGTGCCCGGTCGACTTGCAACGCAAGCAAAGCGGCGGCCTTCCCGGCACAACAATAAGTGCGAGCTCACCTGAGATTCTCAACTGGTGTGGAATGTCGCCAGGCTTGGCTCCGGCCTTCAGTTTCAAGGCGACGGTACGCGTTGTGGTTCCTTTGTCCACCACGCCTTGAGCCCGCCACCTTTCCTTCGTCACATTCGTCACCTTTCCGTACGGGGACAGGGCCTCGTGCACATCCTCGTCAGGGACGCCGTACAGCACCAAGTGAATCTTAAGCCGAAGGTCTTGGTTGTTCGGATCCACTTGTATACACTGGCTGTTTTTCACTTTAGCATCGCTGGCAGTCAAAAGCTTCTTCGTCGCTTCGGCGCTCTTCATGGTGACAGCCCACACATGGTTTATCTGGTACGCCCCCAAAGCCAGCACTTCGGGGAGCAAACCTAGACGAACCAGCGCATCTCGGGAATCTTCGACACGGTAAGGCCTGTTCTTCGGATCAGCGTGCATAAAGATGGTATTCAAAACAATTTTTCCTGTTGGCAGCATTGGCAAGATGACCTGGTAATCTTCTTGCAAAGCAGAAAAAAACCTGTTTCCGCGGCCAGGAACGGCCCCTGACACCCCTCCGTCGGAGCACATGATAGCACGCCCGTTCGCTTCGGCGTCCGGAAGTGGAATCCATTGTGCCACTCTGCTGGACGAGGTAGAGGGCATATGTTTCAGGTATTTTAATTTCAATCAACATGCTGACCATGCGACGGAGTATGTCGGGTAAAATGCAGAGAGAAAAAAAAAGATGTAGCAGAGCGTGGTTTCGATCCACGGACCTCTGGGTTATGGGCCCAGCACGCTTCCACTGCGCCACTCTGCTTTTTTTCTTTATTGCCGATATTTTAGCCCTCATGAAAAGAAAACGCATATTCATACATAAGCACTAAAACACAATCAACGTCTTTGTTAAAACAGCGGCCGCCCAGCTTGTGCGGTCACGCTCATGCTAAAATTCCTTCATCGCCAATAATAACTCAACACGTGACAGCCACTCTGGACTACATTCCAGCATCTTTTTCTCCTGAACAAAATTCCTTATGCTTTCTTTAAAATATTGTCATGCCGGTCTTGCATCGAGATCAGCGTGCCTTACTGCCATTCTGCATTTACAAATGCTGTGTAGGGCAATTAGCATGATCAAATCAAATGGGGTACCATCATCACTTTCAATTGGCAAGTAGCGAATTCCATACCCATCGAGAGGAAATTCTTTTTTGATTGTGCGTTGGAGCACATTCCAAAGGAACACAGCATCCCAGCATTCAAGGAACACATGCTCAATTGTCTCCTCCTTTCTGCATATTATACAGTGAGTACCCCAGGGAACAAAAAACCTTTTTCAGCCATCCACGGTTTGACAGTGTAATTTAAAAAAGAAAGTCTTAACCAGACGGGACTAACATTGCCTTAACACGCTTTAGTACCTTGTTACCTATACATTCCCTGTAAAGGGACCGATATAAAGGCACGGGGAGAACCACACTACAAAGGTCTTTATACAGTTTTTTCCGGTTGACTTCACTCAGGTATTCGAGTGAAAACCGCACCGTCAAAAACCTACATGAAACCACAACTTCGCGTAGAAAACCATGCACTCCACCGGGCATACTGCCAGCAGAGACAACCATATTACGCAAGTGCTTCCCCAGGCGAAGTTGACAGACAGTGTGTAGAAATGGGTGCTTAACGTCCCGAAGAAATAAAAACCGATTGAAAACCTGTCTCAAAAACAAATGAGACAAACTAAGTCCTCCGTTTCGAACTCGTCGAAATAAATTGGTGCGGCTTGATCTTTCCCAAGAAGATGCCCACACGAACACTGCAAACACCCGATGAAATTTTTGGATATGAACCCTGGAGCAATGCAAGACTTGAGGGACATACCAAAGTTTGCTCACTAAAAATATGTTGCAAATTGTGGCTCTCGAGAACATTGACCAATTCCATCCATTCCATTTATTCACTCTTTCCCTCATTTTATCCACTTCACTCCTCCAGTAGGCTTCGCTGTCTTTGTAACACTCAAGAGGAACTCCCAAGTATTTAACAGGAGTCGTAGTAAAACTCATGTTGGCAAAAGTGTCTGGGGCCTCCGGCCAATCCCCGTGCCAGAATCCCAGGCACTTACTTCTGTTTACCGCGCTTCCACTGGCCGCACAAAAACTTTTAACACATTTAACAACCTGTGTTACACTGTCGTAATCATTACAAAACACGGCTATATCATCCGCATAAGCCAACAGTCGGACTTCTAACTGATGTAGTTTAAAACCGCGCATACAATCGCTCTGTATCACGCTCAAACAAAATTACTCTATATATAAACAAAACAACAGTGGCGAAAGAGGGCAACCCTGGCGCACCGAGCGCTTGACTGGAATGCGTGAACCCACCACCTCGTTGAGAATTAGACATGTCGAGCAATCCTGGTACGCCATGGCGACCCCGCCTCGAATAATTCTACCCCCATTCACATGATCTAGAATGCACAGAAGAATTTCATGAGGCACACTATCGAAAGCTTTCTCCAGATCAATTTGGATCATTGCCACTTGTGTGCCCACTGCGTCGCAGCATTCAAGGATACTACACGCTACATGTATATTTGAGAAAATAGATCGGCCTTTAATACCGCACGTTTGATGCGGCCCTACCAGGTCAGTAATGACTTTCTGCAATCGCTTAGCCAAAATTTTCATCATTATCTTATAGTCTCCATTTCTGAGGCAAATTGAACGGTAAGAAGTTACTCTGCGCAATACAGAGGGGTCTTCTGATTTCGGTATAAGAACAGTGTGGGAGGATGTGAAGGAAGGCGGCAGTACATTGAGATCGAATGCCTCATTATAGACAGCAGCCAAAACTGGTGAAATTATTCCTTTTAGACGTTATAAAAGGCTGAGGTCAGACCATCCGGGCCCGAGACTTCCCCGGCTCCAAGCTTTCAATAGCGTTTTTCACCTCCTCAACTGAGATAGCTGCCTCCAATATTTCCTTCGTACTGTGATCTAGGCTGGGCATCAACACAAGGAAGTCCTTCTTAAAACGATCAATGTCAACTGAGCAGTTGGCAAATAACCCACTGTAGTGCTCGAAGAAAGCGCGCTCAATATCTTCTGCTGTGTCACTAACTTTTCCACCAACTTTAATTTCCACTATCTGATTGCGCCGCGCGTGCCACTTTTCTGCGCCCAACGCTCTTTTTGACGGAACTTCCCCCGCTATCAGCTTTTCAGCTCTCGCTCGCACCAGAGCACCGTGGTATCTTTCGATGTCGAACTGTTCTATTTTATGCTATAGTGTGAGAATATCGTCCATGAACATGCCGGGTCTACTACACTCTTCACTGATCAGTTTTTCCAAGTTTCTGCGCATCGTTTTTTCATCTGCCCCCTTTTGTCTGCGTATAGCAGTCGCCCGCTCCAATGCTTTCATTTTAACTGTCTGCTTGAAGTTCTCCCATTTTTCTCTGCACGTCGTATTACCCATATGATTCATTGCATCAACTTGCGTCATCACGTCAGCCATTAAAATTCCATCATCCAGTAATTCCATCATCCATCATTCCATCATCCATCATCCACAGCGCCGTGTCGTTCGCTTTCTTGTCTTTTGTGCTCGTCTTTGTTCGCGCTGTTTGTTCAAGATGCTTAACCAACTAGCCCGCCAAAACGTGTTAACGCAGTAATTTTGAATTCAATTTCCATAACTACCACTCGAAGCTTCTTTTCCTTTCTTTCGTGCTTGCTACTAAAAAACTGACTAAGCAGTGATCAGTAAATGAAATAGCGCTCACTCGGTACTCCTTGCAAAAGGGTACCAAATCAAGGCTTACGTATGCTCTATCCAAACGAGCGTGGCTCGCAGCCTGAAAATAGGTGTATACTGTGTATTTGTTCCACCACCAAGGCATTCAGCCACATCCACCAAACTACTGTTCCCTATTTCATTTAGGGTAGTGGTGCTTGCATCCTTGTACGGTCGGGCGCTAGTTTTGTCCCGGGCTGAAACGCAGTTGAAATCACCAATAAGAATGACCAACCTATTGCACTGGGTATACTGTTTTAGCTGTTCAAAAAACCTGCACCTTTCCCTAGCAACAGTCGGCGCATACAAACAGATTACACGCCACTCTAAGGACGATAACAAGAAATCACATACAATAAACCGTCCTGACGTGCATGATAGAACGACTTCTATTTTAGCTCCTAGACTATGTCGGACCAACAATGCGCAGCCTGAAGAATATCCCACGGAATGGCTCACAATAGCACAGTATCGCGCTACGAATTGCTGCACCATGCCCCCGGTTTCCACGTCGCCCTCGACTTTCGTCTCCTGCACTGCTAGAATGTCAAGGTCAAAGTCGCTTAACAGGCGGTACCGTTGACTCTGCCTACAGTTGACAAGCCCTCGGACATTTAAAGTTGCCACGCGAATGGCCTTATCCATAGTCATTATAGCAAGGCGGGAAAAAAAAACGGGGGCATGGCGCTTACCTCACAACTGCGGTTTGATCCGGAGTGTGTTAGCACAGGGCGGTCCTCACGGCGGCATAGGCGGCGTTTCCGCCGTCTTGCGCGCCGCCGAAGTGTTCGGCAGCGGTCGCAAGGAAGGACGCCGTCCGACAGTCGTCTTGGCTGGCGGCTCGTCCACAGCAACGGCACTAAGCTCCTTCCCATTTTTGCCTGCGTCGTGAGGTCGCTTTGCAGCTGCACTAATACTGTCGCTGTCCATCACGGTGACTGGTGCCGGATCGGTGGATGGTATCTCGCCTCCTCCGGGAGAGGGGTGGCCCGTAGTGCTTGCCTCATCCTTCTCGTTCCCGCCTTCTGCGTCGTCATGTCGCCGCTTGTCTGCGGGTTTATCTCCTCCGTCAATTAGTGCGTCCCCTCGAATGTTCGACGATGCACCTTGCGTAGCCAGGTTACGGCTCGTCCTTGCTGTTTCCTCTGAGTCTTCCTCGTCCATGATGTGGTCCGATATGTCGTTTGCCTGCACTGGTCCGGCTACGCTGGCGTACGTCTTTGCGCAATCAGCATCGACGTGGCCGAAACGACGACGACGACTACAGCGCGGCACTTTGCAGTCGCGACGAATGTGCCCGGTGCTCTTGCAGCGCAGACACAGAGGAGCGCTGCCCGGCACAACAACAAGAGTTAGCTCTCCGGCTATCTTGAGCTGATGCGGAATATCGTCTATTTTGACGTCTGCATGCAATTTTAGCCCAGCTGTACCAGTCGTCGACCCTTTTTCAGTGACACCTAGCGCCGACACTTCTCCCGGGTCACTTCCAGCACCTTCCCGTAGGGCAACAGTGCCACGCGAACGTCTTCGTCGGTAACACCATGCAGCAACCAGTGCAGCTTTACGCGAACCTCTCGGTTATTCGGATCAATGAGCAAACACGGGCGATCCTTTACCTCCACGTCGACGGCCAAAAGCAACTTATGAGCAGCATCAGCAGTTGTCATTGTCACAGCCCACACGTGGTTCATTTGATACGCCCCCAACGCCGCAACGTCGGGAAGCGCACCAAGGTTGGCCAAATTGTCCCGGTAGTCTTCAACACGATAGGGCCGGGCTCTTGGATCGCCGTGCATGAAAACGGTGTTGGCGACGATGCGTCCGGATGGCAGATTGGGCAGAATAACATGGTAATCATCGGCAGTAGCCGCAAAAAACCTGTTACCGCGGCCCGACTGGGCCGCTGAAACCGCTCCGACGGAGCTCATGATAACGCGTCCGTCACGCTCGGTGGCCGGAAGTCGAATGCACTGCGCCGCTCTGCTGGACGAGGTAGAGGACATATATGTTTCAGGTATTTTAATTTCAATCAACAGGCTGGCCATGCGACGGAGTACGTCGGGTAAAATGGAAAGACAAAAAAAAAGATGTAGCAGAGCGCGGTTTCGATCCACGGACCTCTGGGTTATGGGCCCAGCACGCTTCCACTGCGCCACTCTGCTTTTGTTTTCTTTAATGCCGTCTTTGACATTCAAAGAAACTCAACAGATAAAACGCGTCAGCGAAGCTTTGACTGACACATGTTAAAACTTCAACTGTGCCAACCCGTCAAGTACATAAATCCACTCTGGTGGTTCGGGCAGTGCCCGATACACTTCACTGAAACGGATAGCACCCTCTATGAAGTGATCACGCACGGGTCAGACTTCAATATCTGCGTTGTTGAACTGCATCCTCGTTTTCCATAAGCTGTGGAGGCCAATGAGCGTTATCAAATCGATTGAAATTCCGTTAGTGTTATGAACCGGCAAAAATCTTATACCGTGTGAATTTAGGGGTAAATCCTTTTTTCGAGTTCTTTGAAGAACATCCCAGAAAAAAATTGGGTCCCAACAATCCAGAAACACGCGTTTTATTGTTTCAGGTTTCCAACATAGGTAAGAATTAGTTGTCCAAGGGACGAATATACCTTTATGTTGCACCCATGTTTTCACTGATAATGTTTAGTATGCAGTTTAAAGAAAAAGGATTTGACTGATGGTAGTACTGGCATCTTCTTAACTCTCTTGAGCAGATCTTCTGGGCATCCACGTTGTGGCGAACGGTAAATCGGTACAGGAAGCATTACGTCCACTAAATGCGAGTACAATTCTTTCCGCGTAACATTACTCAAGTATTCTGCAGAGAATCGAACATGCAGCATTCTATATGCGAGCACCACTTCACGCATGTACCCTCTAAGTGCACCACTCATAGTTTGACCTGAGTATACAACCAATTCTGACAGGTGTCTACCTAGTCTAACTTGCACTACTGTGCGAAGGAACACATCATTTTGGTCACGGAGAAACATAAACCGTGAAACAACTTGTCGCAAAAACAAATGTACAAGACCTAGCCCACCTTTTTTCAGAGACAGAAACAAGTTTGTTCGACTGGTTCTCTCCCAAGTCGAAGACGATATAAAAACGGCAAAAACAAGGTGAATTTTTTTAATGATAACTCGTGATGCACTAAGCACATTCATCACGTACCATATCTTTGCAATGAGAAATATATTGCAGCCAGTGGCGCGCGAGAAAACAGACAATTGTCTCCCCTGCCACGCATCAGCCTTTTCCTTCGCCCTTGAAGTTTGGTCCTCCCAGTACGAATTAAGGACCCGGTAAGAGTCAAGAGGCACACCAAGGTTCGTTGTCGGTGTGGTGGACCAGGGTATTCTACTGTAATGTTCTGGTGTGGCTTCCCAACTGTCATGCCAAAACCCATAGCTTTTTTCTCAGTTTATCAGGACCCCCGAGCACTGACAAAATTTATGGACAACATTTGTTACCTCGCAAATGCTTTCTCTATCGGAGCAGAAAATAGCAATGTCATCGGCATAAGCCAGAATTTTCACATGCGCTGACTGCAGCCTAAATCCCATTATGCGCTCGTTAGTTTGAATGGCTATGCAAAGCGGCTCGAGGTAAGCAGCGAATAACCGGGGCGACAACGGACATTTCTGTCTCACAGATGAGCGCACTTGCAGGCTATCAGTCAGGTCTCCGTTCACAATGATCCGTGTTGTAGAATTGGCATACGCCATCTTGACGCCGCCTGTTATTACGCTTCCTACGTTGTAATGGTCCAATATTGCGAACAGCGCATTATGCGAAACACGGTCAAACGCTTTTACGAGATCGAGTTGCATCATCGCAACTCGCTCAGCAAGTGCGTCACAACATTCCAGCACACTTCGCGCTGCGTGTATGTTCGTGGCGATGCTTCGACCCTTTATACCACAGGTCTGATGTGGGCCGACCAGCATGATTATCGCACTCTGCAGTCTATTGGCCAGAACCTTCATGAATATCTTGTAATCGACGTTAGTGAGGCTTATCGGGCGATTATACCCCACAATAGCCGGCGTTTTTCCGGTGACTCAGTTTTAGGAATAAGAACAATGTGCGAAGATGTGAAGGAGAGTGGTACACGGTTTTGCTCATAAGCTTCGGCGATAACCTTGAGCAGAACATGAGCTATCATTGTTTTGAAAGTTCTATAAAAAGCTGCCCCCAGGCCATCAGGGCCAGGAGCCTTTCCAGCTGGCAGAGCGTCTATTGCGTCCTCTATTTCTTTCACGGAAATCGGTTGTTCCAGGCGCGTTTTAACTTCGTCATCGAGCTTTGCCATCAACGGCAGAAATTGCGCTTGGAAACCACCTTCAACATTGCGCGAATGGCCAAGGAGTTCTTTGAAATGATCGACAATGACGCGTTTGATAACTGTGCTGTCAGCCGAAATGTCGTTCCCGTTTCTTATTTCCCGTATTTCCTTGTTACGCGCGTATCTTTTCTCTCCCGATAACGCTCGCTTTGTTGGTGTTTCTTGGGCCCACAGCTTCTCGGACCGAGAACGAATAACTGCCGCACTGTACCTGTCTGCATCCAGTCTTTCTAAGTGAGTTCTGATGTCTCAATTTTTCACGGCACGTACCAGGTTGGACGCATTCTATACCTGTAAGGAATTCAAGTTGCTCTCGAAGCTGCGTTTCGCTTCGTTTCTCTTCATGCCGCAGTGCGCTGCTTCTTTCGACGGCTTTCATTTTAACTACCTGTTTAAATTCCTCCCTTTCAACCCCAACGTTTATCGACTGTGTTAAGAGTACCTGCTTTAGCTACTCTTCTACGTATTTAACGAAGCCCTCATCCTTCAACAATTTTGCATTCAATGTCCAAAGGTGCTAGTTAAAGTGTTTTTTGTTTTTGTTTTACCAAAGGCTGAAATCACGAGGCAGTGATCACTGAAAGACACTGGCTTAACCTCGTACGTTGTACATAGTGGCACAAGTTCAAGTGACACATACAACCTATCTAATCGTGCATGGCTACTGCGTTGGAAATGGGTGTATTGAGGACGAGCACCACTTGTGAAAACACTGTTGTAACATGTTGTAATCGTGAACTAGTGCGTTCAAGATTTCCGCACTTTTGTCTCGCACTGGCTAACATTTTACACGATCTACCGCATGACACACACAGTTGAAATCACCTAACCACACTAGCACTTTTTCACAATCTAAGTACATCTGGAAACGTTCAAACAACTCTTTTCTCTCCGACTCTACATTCGGAGCATATGCACAGATAACTCGGAAGTTTAGGCCAAGAGGCAGAAAGTCAACAACAAGGAGGCGGCAGCTTGGACAAGAAAAAGGTGACTGCAGCGTTATTCCGACATTATTTCGTGTGAAAAGGGCACAGCCGCCTGAGGCGCCTACAGAGTGGCACACGCAAACATCAAAATGCAGACGGAAAGCGAACACCGTACGATCTGTCGCTTCTTGGCTCTCAATTTTTGTTTCTTGAATGGCTATTACGTGTAGCTCATTTTCTAAGAAAAGGCGACTAAGCTGACACTGTCGCCTTCTTGCTCCGAGGCCTCGCATGTTTAAAGTCGCTACACGAAGTGCTTCTGGAAAATGAATCGCCATTTGGAAAGAAAAGGGACAATATCTTGTAGTGGCTGCCCCCACACCAAGCACCGCGACACCACAAACCCTAAAGCGGGCTTAACAGGACAAAGCTACGGAGGCGGTTTCCCCGCCTGCCGTGAGTCGACCGGAATGTTCGCCCGCGGTTTAAAGCTCGCTCGCCTCATACCTGGCGTTTTAGGAGGAGGCTCGTCTCCATCTTTGAGGTCCTGCTGCGCCTCAATGCCTGCGCCGTCCTCATGTGAACGCTTTCCGGCCATAAGGCTGGTTGCTGTCGGGGGAACGTCCATGGACTCAGCACCAGGATGGGTGACACTCACTGTAGATTCCTCTCGCGCTGCAGCCTCATCTCTTGGCGCAACGTCCGCTTATGCTGTAGGTCCCGCCGGCTGTCCAAGCGTTGCTCCTTTACCGGGAAGTGCCACTAACTGTTCGGCTTGAGGAACAGTAGACGTAGACGCCTGCGCTACTGGAACACTCGCTTCTTTCGATGCATCCTCTGCATCTGCCTCATCCATGAGAAGTGAAGACGTGTCCTCACTGTTCACGGGCCCTGCGACGCTGGTGTACGTCCGAGCGCACTGGCCCTCCTCATGGACGAAGCGACGGCAAGCTCCGCACAGTGGAATCAGACAATCTCGCCGAATATGCCCTGTGCCGTGGCAGCGCAGGCAAAGGGGAGGCCTGCCTGACACGACCACAAGCGCCAGCTCTCCGGCTACGCTCACCTGGTGGGGCAGGTCGTCCAGCTTCACGCCGGAGTTTAACTTAAGGGTCACCAGCCTCGTAGTTGAACCCTCGTCAGACACGCCTTGTTCGCGCCATCACTCTATTGAGACGTCGGTCACCTTCCCAAACGGCGCGAAGCCAAGCCGCACGTCTTCGTCCGGTACGCTGTGTAGCAGCCAGTGCAGCTTTATTCGTACGTCCTGGTTAGCCGGGTCGATCACCAGGCATCGGGCACCCTTCACTTTGAGCTAACCGACGTTTACAATCTTGTTCACAGCCTCAGCGTCCTTAAACGTTACTGCCCACACATGGCTCATGCGATAAGCGCCTAGGGCGATAACTTCCGGCAGGAGGGACAGCGGAGTGAGCGCATCTCGAAAATCTTCCACTCTATAAGGGCGCACACTGATGTCCCCGTGCAGAAAAACTGTACTCAGAACAAAACGCCCTGTTGGCAGACTAGCAAGTACGAACTGGTAATCGTTGCTCGATGCGAAATCCCTGTTTCCGCGGCCAGACATGACCGCTGTAGCCGCTCCGACGGAGCCAGTCATTACACGTCCGTCACGCTCGGTGGCCGGAAGTGGAATCTCACTGCGCCACTCTGCTGTTTTTTTTCTTTATTGCCTGACTTTGGCATTGCACAAGAATATATGACTAGAACAAAATTACAGGACACAGTCAACACATGCTATTGGTACAGTCAGCCTGCCAAGGGCTGGCTTCGTCACATTAAAATTCTTTTAGGGCCATCAAAGGCTCCACCCTTGACAACCACTCGGGAACATCGCCATCAACTGTGACCCTCTCAACAAACCGTTGCACAGTTTCACGAAAATAAATTCGTGCTGGCCGTGCGTCGGGATCACAGTAATATCCTGCCATTCGGGAGCGCCAAATACTGTGGAGGCCCATTAGCATTATTAAATCAAATGGTAGGTCCTCCATCTTCGTTATCAATGCACAGATACCGTATTCCATGGGGTGAAGTGGAAATTGTTTCTTTATCGTCCTTTGGAGTACGTCCAAAAAGTAAACCCCTTCCAAACAATGCAGAAAAACGTGGTCTATCGTTTCTGGTTGCTTGCAGATAAGGCAGTTAGGACCCCACGGAACAAATGAGCCCTTATCCTGTCAAAACATTTTGACTGATAACGTTCCAGTGTGCAACTTGAAAAAGAAAGTGTTAAACCCTGGCTCGACGTGCATTCTCTTTACCCTCTTTAGCACATTCCTTCCAGGGCCTCCACTGTACAAGGCCCTGTACATAGGTTCCGGCAGAACAACTTCACATAAATCCTTATATAGCTTCTTCTTGTTCACTGTAGATGAATATTCGTTGGAAAACCTAGTTGAGAGAAACCTTACACTTGCGACAACTTTTTTAAAGTATCCAAAAATGCCGCCCGACATGGCTTCGGTTGCAACAACAAAGTCAGGCACTGACATCACGCAGGAACATAAATCTATTAACAATCTGCCGCAAGAAAAAGTGTCCCAGGCCCCACTCCACCATCCTTTACTCTTCTAAATAAATTCGTCCGGCTGCACCTTTCCCATTGCGCAGCCCACACAAAAACAGCAAAAATTCGATGTAGCTTCTGTACATTCATTATTCCACTATGCAACGCTTGCATCACATACCGCACCCTGCTGATAAAGAAAAGGTTGCAGACGGTGGCTCTAGCGAAAATTGATAAGTCTGTTCCTTTCCATCTCTCCGCCTTGTCACGCACATCCTGGGTCTGCGCTTTCCAATAAGTCTCGCTATCGCCATAGCTTTCTAGCGGTACTCCCAGGTACTTTGTTGGAGTCTTCACCCAGGGTACGTTTGCAAAGTGGTCAGGCGTCGTTTGCCATGCTCCGTGCCAGAGCCTCACTGACTTAGACCAGTTCACTCTGCTGCCTGAGGTTTTGCAGAATTCTGCGACGCATTCAATGGCCTCAGTTACACTTTCTCGATTAACGGAAAAGACCGCCAAATGATCCGCATATGCCAGCAGCTTGACCTCCGCCGCTTGCAGCCGAAAACCAGTGATCCTCTCGTTTCCAATGATGTTTAAACACAGCGTCTCAATGTAAATGGCAAACAGAAGAGGGCTGAGGGGGCAGCCTTGACGTACCGAACGGTGCACGAAAGTGGGGCCCCCCAGACTCTGGTTAACTATCAATCTCGTCGTGCAGTTCCGATACGCCAAGGCGGCTCCCTCCCGGATAACAGAACCAATATTCACGTAATCCAGAATGCACAGCAAATTTTTTTGCGCGACACAGTCGAACGCCTTTTCGAGGTCAAGCTGCAAGATGGCAACGCGACTATTCGTAAGGTCACAACACTCGAGCACACATCTTGCCTTGTGTATGTTAGTAAGAATAAACCGGCCCATTATCCCACACGTTTGATGGGGGCCAACAATTCGCTGTAACCTTTACTGTAACCTGTAACCTTTGCGCCAACACCTTCATGTAAATTTTGTAATCCACGTTTGTGAGTGCAATTGGCCTGTACCCTGTTACGTGTCGTAACTTGTCAGCTTCATCAGTTTTTGGGATTAGGACAGTGTGTGATTTACCAAAAGACGGAGGCAATTCATCTACGTTGTAAGCTTCATTAAAGACCGTTGTCAACACAGGCGCGATTCTGCTCTTAAATGCATTGTAAAACGCCGAACTTAACCCGTCTTGTCCTGGTGATTTCCCAGAATTTAAATTGTCTATTGCCGTTTCAACCTCTGATTCGGTTATTGCGAGCTCTAACCCGTCTTTCTGCTCGTCACTAAGTCGCGGAATTGCCCCCAGAAACCTGTCCTTAAACGTGTTCGTGTCTGAGTCATGTAATGCGAAGAGCGCCTGATAGTACTAAAAACACGCACGCTGTATATGTTCGTTTTCGTCTTATAAGATGCCACCCCATTCTATGCTGTCAATGTGATTTCGCCGCGCATGGGCCTTTTCAATGCCCAAGGCTCGACGTTAGCGTCTCCCCTGCAGCAACATCTTCCGCTCTGGCCCGCACCAACGCTCCGCGATATTGGTCCTCTTCTATTAGTTGATTTTTTGTGTTATTTTTCTGATATCATCGACCCATTTACCAAGCGTTTCACATTCTTTTTCGAGCAGTTTTGCAAGCATACACCTTAGATTGCGTTCGTTTAGTTTCTCTTCGTACGCAATGGCGCTAGACCGTTCGACTGCTTTAATTTTAACCTGTTCTTTGCAAAGTTCCCACTGTTGCCATATTTTCAGTGCACTACTTGGCTCTATTTTGCTGATTTCTCCAATTACTGCGCGGTTAAAGTCATTGTCCTTAATTTGCTTATTTATTTTCCACAGATCCCAACTAAACACACTGCCCCGTTTTTTCGCTCCTATCCCACATTCTACAAAACAGTGGTCCGAAAAAGACACCGGCACTACGTGGTAACTGTCGCATTTTGGAATCACGTCAAGCGATACATAAATGCGGTCAAGTCGAGCATGGCTTCTCCTTTGAAAGTGTGTGTACTTCACACCGCTCGCGCCTGAACACCCTTGCACGGTTCTTATCGCAGGCGTTCAGGACGCAGTTGAAGTCGCCCATGATGATAAGCTGTTTCACGAAACAAAGACGCTGTTCAACACTTTGAAAAAACGCGGCCCTTTCGTCCGCAACATTTGGGGCATACCCACAGACAACCCGCCACTCAGCGTTATTCAATGCAAAATCGACAGCGACCCATCAACCAGAAGGGCACGAGAAATGATCGTGCACGACAAGACCCGGCAACTTCTTTACAAAAAGGACGCTACCAGCAGATGTACCAATCGCATGGCTTACAACAGCGCAGAATCTAGACGTGAAACGTCGCATCATGCTCCCGGTCTCCTCATCCCCGTCTACTTTTGTCTCCTCCACGGCCAGTAGGTCGATATCGTGCTCCATTAAAAGTCGCTACACTTGGCTTTGCTTTTTCTTTCCTGTCCAGCCCCTAACATTTAGTGTGGCTACTTTCAACAGGGTTACAGAAGCCATTTTCGCACAGAGTGAAGAGGCGAAAAGCATGGTGCTTACCCTTCCCGTCTAGCACATGGCTAGACGCCGTCGTTGCCACCGGAGCCATCCGGTGCAGGCCCCTGACCTTGCCGCGGGGCTGCCTTATTGCCGGCACGCTTGTCCGCCAAAAAGTTTGGCGTCGGTCTGAGGGAAGGCCGTCGGGACTGAGCAGTTTTTGCTGGCGGCTCCTCACCACTGGAAGCAGCCGCCTTGTCCCCTTGGTTGCCGGTCAGGCCATGAGGGCGCTTGGCTGAGGCGGTGCCACTCGCTGAACGGGCGCAGCTCTGGTCCTTGTTGCGTTGTGTCTGCTCCGTTAGCGGACCCAACGGGTAGCGAAGAGCCGATCGTCAGAAGTCGGGAAGCAGGCACTCGGGCATCGCGTTTGACGACGATGCAGAGACGAGTCGAGTAATAGAGAAAACTAACAGAGATTTATTTACATGGTGATCGAAGTGATTTCGGTCCCACAATGAGCACTGCGGCTCGTTTTAAAGGGTCCCGTCTCCCCAGGTCCCTAGTTGGGGAACTTGGTTTAATGAAAAGCGTCCAATCACTACCCTTTTGGGTCACGTGCACTTTCTTCGGGAACCACCCACCGAGACGTCCCCGACACACCCTCGCCGCTTCCTGCAGCAGCGATGACAAACACGAAAGGCCACCCAGGTGGAAGGAGCGAAAACAAGGCACAAGTCGAAGCAGCACTTGCGAACAGAGTTCCGCACAATGGAAGAGGAGGCGTCTTCAGAACGGCTGGTACACAGGTGGTGGGGCTCGCTGTAAACAACAGCAGCCGCGTCCGCCGCCGGGCACGGGCCACCCAACAGGACACCCAGACACACTCTCGCCGCCTCCGGCAACTGGTTGTAATGGGCTTTGCCACTTAGCGCACGACCCTCTCGGCGCCGCTTTCCCGATGCACACAATTGAAAACATACGCGCGCCGGGAACCCGAGGAAGCAGCTGATGCTGGTACTCTGTTTCTTCAGGAAGTCTCTGCAGCTCCTTTTTTTTTTCCCTCAAAATGACGGCTTCTTGTTCTCTGCAGGCCAGTTTACTTCCTAGGAAGGCAGCATCAGTTGAACAACACAGAAACCACAACTGCAAAGCAAGCAAGTGCCATGACTCTCTCCCTGAAATTTACCAGGCTTCTTTTCAACCAAAACGGTTTTAATCCTTGCACAATTACGGCAGCAATTGAAGCAACCTGAGCATTCTTCAAACATACAAACAAAAGTTGAAGATGCCCGATAAAAAGAAAGTGATAGTACGCATAAGTCAGGAAAAAAAATGCACACAAGCCAGAATCTCCGAGGCTATCAGTTACACTAAAAGCAGCGACTTAAGCCATCGGCATTGCCGTTCAATTTACCTCTTTTGTACCGAACGTCAAAAGAGTATTGCTGCAGTGCGAGGCTCCAGCGGAGCAGTCGGCCGTTTTTAGGGGACATACTCTGCAACCACGTGAGAGGACAATGATCCGTTTCAATGGTGAACCTGGAACCGGCGAGGTAGCATGCAAGTTTCTGCACAGCCCACACAAGACAGGCGCATTCCTTCTCCGAGGCGCTATATGCTTCTTCTCGTAACGTAAGCTTGCGGCTAGCGTAGAGCACCGGATGCTCTTCCTCCTCCTCGGCTCTTTGGCACAATACCACGCCCATGCCGCGGTCACTGGCATCGCACTGTACCACAAATGGCCTTGAATAGTCGGGTGCCTGCAGCACAGGTTGCCCCATTAGCGCCCTTTTCAAGGCTAAGAAAGCCTTTTCCTTTTTTTCGTCCCAGCGGAGGATCTGCGGCTCGGTTTTTCTGAGAGCATCAGTGAGAGGACTGGCAAGCTCTGAATAACGTGGGATATAGCGCTGGTAGTATCCGGCTACTCCCAAAAATGACCGCACATCCGTTTTAGTACGCGGCTGCGGGAAATTACTGATAGCTGTCACCTTCACCTCAGATGGTCGACGGTGGCCTCGCCCCACTATGTGACCCAAGTAGGTCACCTCTGCACGTCCAAGCTGGCATTTCTGAGCTTTCACTGTCAGACCCGCGTCGCGAAAACGTTCAAGAACCGTTCGCAGGTGCGTGATATGCTCGGACCACGATCCCAAAAACACCGCCACGTCATCTAAATAGGGCAGGGCCAAATCGTGCAATCCCCTCAAAACCTTATCCATCAGGGACGAGAAGCAGTAGGGAGCGTTCTTTAAGCCGAAGCTTAATACTTTAGGACGGAATGTCCCTACGGGCGAGATAAATGCCGCATATCTGCTTGCCTGTTCGGTAAGTGGCACCTGCCAATAGCCCCGAACGAGATCGAACGTAGAGATATACTGAGCGCTGCTAACTTTCTCAATTCTCTCCTCGATGTTGGGTATGGGGTAGGTCTGATCCTTGGTTATGAGGTTTAGCCTCCTATAATCAATACAAGGACGTGGTTCCTTGCCAGGGACTTCCACCAAAATGAGCGGCGAGGTGTAGTCACTCTCGCAAGCCTCAATGATGTCGAGGTCAAGCATTCTTTTAATTTCAGCCTCCATAATCTCCCTTTGCCGCGGCGATACCCGGTAAGCTTTCGAACGTACGGGCTGAGAGGAAGTAAGCTCGATGTCGTGAACTATCATCGTAGTTCTGCCTGGCTTGTCTTTGAATTCGCGCACGAGTTCTGTTAAATCTCTATTTTGATCAACACTGAGCTCAGTAGCCTCTACCATGGCCTTGATCGCTAGGTCAGTGCTGCCCTCGTTTTTCGGAGCGCCTAGTTCCGGGAAATCTAACGGCGTTTCTTCAGGAACATTCAGCGACATGTTTACTATCTTTTCTCTTTCTCGGTACGGTTTGAGCAGGTTGGTGTGGTATATCTGCTGTACCTTTCGCTTTCCAGGCATGTTTATTATATAGTTCGTGTCCGACAGTCTCTGAATGACTTTCGCTGGGCCCTCCCATTGAACTTCTAGTTTGTTTTTCTTCGAAGGCCTCAGTAGCATTACCTCGTCTCCGGCTTCAAAACAGCGTGATCTCGCCGTCCGGTCATAATAGTGCTTGGCCTTTACTTGCGCTTTACTCATCTCGCGTCCCACCTGCTCCTGCGCTTTGTGCAGTCTTTCAAGCAGCGCGAGCACGTATTCAACCACCGTGGGGTCATCTCCTCGGCCTTCCCACGATTCCCGAAGGATGCGGAGTGGAGATCGCAGGGAACGGCCGTAGACCAGTTCCGCTGGTGTGAATCCAGTGGCCTCATGAGAAGCGGTTCTGAGGGCAAACATTGTGGCCGGCAAGCAGGCATCCCAGTCGACTTTGCGTTCGAAGCACAGTGCCCTCAGCACGCGTTTCATAACCGAATGCATCTTTTCCACTGGATTGGACTGCGGGTGGTACACTGAACTATTTATTAGTTTAATCCCGCATCTCTCCAGGAAGGTTGTAGTTAGCGCGCTGGTAAAAACGGTCCCCTGATACGACTGTATTTCCGCGGGAAACCCGACCCGCGCGAAAATGGACAGGAGTGCGTTTACGACCTCTATTGAGCTTAATTCTTTCAGCGGCACTGCCTCAGGAAACTTAGTAGCGGGACAGACTACAGTTAATATGTGACAGTAACCAGACCCTGTTTTGGGAAGGGGGCCAACCGTGTCAATCACGAGCCGTCGAAATGGCTCTGTGATCACCGGAACGAGCTTCATTGGGGCTTTCGCCTTATCTCCTGGCTCGCCCACCCGTTGACATGTGTCGCAGGTCTTTACAAAATTCTCTACCTCCCGAAAGCATCCCGGCCAGTAGAATTCCTGCAGCAAGCGGTCCTTCGTTTTCCTGAGCCCTAAATGACCCGACCACGAACTACCATGAACCAAGTGCAAAAGATCACGACGGTAGCGTTTAGGCACGACTAACTGGTCGAACTGTACCCCTCTGCGATCATGATACCTACGATAGAGTACCCCGGACCTTTCTTGAAATAGCACATTTTTCTTTGCAACACCTTCTTCATCCCGGCACCTAAGATTCTGCAGTGTGGAGTCTGCCCTTTGTTCAGCCATCAAGGACGATCGGTCCACCCCTAGCAATCTTTGCAGGCTATCAGATGCCGGTGTTATCAGAAGCTCACCAGAGGCCTCTTTAAGCTCCATACAATTTTTGCTACTTTCAGGCCTGCCCAGAATGTTTACTTCTTCAGTCGCCGTTGCGGGGACCTTTCCTGACGCGTCAGGAGGCTCACTTTCCACCGTACCAACGCTACTTGACGCTTCCAGCGGCATGGCCTTAGCGGCAATTTTTCGTGCTTTCGAGCGAGTTAGCGCGTAGACAGTCCCCTCCCCGAACACGAGGTCCTTCTGCCGCAGCAGTTGATCTGATCTGTTTGAAAACAGATAGGGGTACTGCATCGGCAGGCTGGCTGACACGGCAGCCTCCGTATGAAGTACTCCAAAGGGGCCTTCAATGCTTATGTTAGCAATAGGAAGGCACACGCTATTGGCTTCCACCGCCTGTTTAATCCAGGCACACTCCCCGGTGAATTGCCCTGGCTCTACATACGATGGGTGGACTACGTCCATTGTAGCTGCCGAATCTCGCAGCACGCGACACGGCTTTCCATTCACTACAAGATCTCGGATGTAGGGCTCTAGAAGCTTCAAATTTTCCTCGTTGCTGTCCACTGACAAGCAAACAACTTTTGGGTTTTTGCACACCGCCGCCATATGTCCCGGCTTTTGGCAGTTATAGCACACCGGCGCCCGTCTCTTTTCAAATGCTTTCTTTTGGCGCTCTTCTGCTTCAGGTGCTTCCTCTTTTATCCCCGCGCCCTTTTCTGAAGATTCTACACTCCGTGCCTGCTCCTTCACTTTGAAAAGTTGCCCCCTCTCTCCAGATGCTTTCCTGTTCTGGTATTCTTTCTTAGGGCTTCCCTTTCTGACGAGTGCACGGCGTGAGACGAACTCTTCTGCCAGGTCAGCTGCCTTCGAGACAGTCGTAACGTCTTGCCTGTCTTGCACCCAGTGCCTTATGTCTTCAGGCAACCGACGGTAGAACTGCGCGAGGCCGAAGCATTGCATCATTTTCTCGCTTTCGTCATACGCCTTAGCTTCTTTTAGCCATTCTCCCAGGTTAGCCATCAGCTTGTACGCGAAGTCTGGGTATGACTCATCCCTCTGCTTCTCGGCGTTGCGAAATTTTTGACGGAATGCCTCAGCTGACATTCTGTACTTTTTCAGCAGACTAGACTTCACTTTGTCGTAGTTGTCTGAATCTTCCTTACACAAGCGGGCAATCACATTGGCAGCCTCACCTGACAATAGAGTCAGCAAGCACTGTGGCCACGTTGCCCTGGTAAACCCTGCCTTCTCGCACGTGCGCTCGAAGTTTACCAAAAACAGACCTATGTCCTCTCCTTTCCTATAAGGTTGCATGAGGTCTTTCATTCTGACCGACTTGGGCTCTCCTACGCTAGGTGCTATGCTCTCACCGCTTTCGTTTCGAGCCTTTAGCACCTCCAGTTCAAGACGCTTAAGCTCAAGCGTTTTCTCTAAGCGTTTATCATTTCTCTGTTCTGCTTCCCGCTCTGATTTCTCTCTTTCCGCAATTAGCTCCAGACATTCTGAGAGCTCATCGTCGTCTGCCTCAAGTGCCTCGATAGCCGCGATGATGGCTGGCTTTCTTGTTTGGTCCCGGACATCCAAACCCAAATTTTTGGCCAACTCCAGCAAAAGCGGCTTTTTTAATGCTTTCAGATCCATGGCTGCCTCTAGAGCTGCAAGATTTTCACTTTACCAGGAAATATTTCAACTTACTTTGAAACAACATGTCAAAGATAGCCACAATATACAAAACCTTTGTAAGCTAACTAAGTACAAAGCCTGGTGAAACCTCAGTGAAGAAAATCCCAGCACTCACCGAACTGTGCAACCATGATCCCAGCGGAGTCGATCCCGACGCTGCCAACCAGTTGTTGCGTTGTGTCTGCTCCGTTAGCGGACCCAACGGGTAGCGAAGAGCCGATCGTCAGAAGTCGGGAAGCAGGCACTCGGGCATCGCGTTTGACGACGATGCAGAGACGAGTCGAGCAATAGAGAAAACTAACAGAGATTTATTTACATGGTGATCGAAGTGATTTCGGTCCCACAATGAGCACTGCGGCTCGTTTTAAAGGGTCCCGTCTCCCCAGGTCCCTAGTTGGGGAACTTGGTTTAATGAAAAGCGTCCAATCACTACCCTTTTGGGTCACGTGCACTTTCTTCGGGAACCACCCACCGAGACGTCCCCGACACACCCTCGCCACTTTCTGCAGCAGCGATGACAAACACGAAAGGCGACCCAGGTGGAAGGAGCGAAAACAAGGCACAAGTCGAAGCAGCACTTGCGAACAGAGTTCCGCACAATGGAAGAGGAGGCGTCTTCAGAACGGCTGGTACACAGGTGGTGGGGCTCGCTGTAAACAACAGCAGCCGCGTACGCCGCCGGGCACGGGCCACCGAACAGGACACCCAGACACACTCTCGCCGCCTCCGGCAACTGGTTGTAATGGGCTTTGCCACTTAGCGCACGACCCTCTCGGCGCCGCTTTCCCGATGCACACAATTGAAAACATACGCGCGCCGGGAACCCGAGGAAGCAGCTTGGAGCAGTTTGGCCAGACCAGCGGATGTCCGTCCGAAACTCACTGTCCCAAGGCTCGGGATATTTCGAAACGTAACATCCTGCTGTTTCTCGCTGTTCATTGGCTCGGCGTCCTTCGTTGCCGGGATACTCACCCCGTTTGTCGACGTGTTCGCCTGACTGACGAGTAATTCTTGCTCTTCACGTTGCTTCCCCCCGTTGCCCTCTTCACTAGTGTCTCCGCTGGGAGGCCCCGAAATATCGGTCGTCCCAGCGGCCTTGCCAAATTCCTGGACCCCTTTTCCCGCCTCCTCCGCCTCGACGACATCCATCAGAAGCTATGGCATACCGTCTCCCGATACCTCACCGGTAGCCACCACGTATGTGCGAACGCACTCACTATCGCCGTGGCCATAACGCCTGCATTTAGAGCACCGGGGTACCTTGCATTCACGTCGAACGTGACCCGTGCCACGGCACCGTAGGCACTGCATAGGCCCCTCAGGCACCACAACAAGGGCCAGCTCCCCGGCGATGCGTAACTGGTGTGGCAGGTCGTCAACCTTCATGCCGGGTTTCAGTTTCAAGAGAACGGTTCTGGTTGTAGACCCCTTCTTGACGTCCGGAACACGCCAACGCTCCCGGCTCACCTCCGTTACGTTCCCAAATGCCGCAAGTGCCGTCCGAATGTCGTTGTCGGATACACCGTGCAGCATCCAGTGCAGCCGTAGTTTCACCTGTTGGTCGGCAGGATCGATGATAATGAAGCGCCGTCCTTTAACTTTCAGTTCCTTGAACGCTGCCAGCTTCTTCGTTGCTTCGATACTGTTGAGCGTGACCGCCCAAACATGGTTGACCTGATACGCTCCCAGCGCCACAACGTCGGGGAGCGCACTGGCGATAGCGAGGACGTCGCGGAAATCCTCGACCCTGTAGGGCCTAACTCGCACGTTGCCGTGGAAAAAAACAAACAAAAAAACAGTGTTTAACACAACACGACCGGTAGGCCACGTAGGCAAAATAACTTCGTAGTCCTGGTCTTTATCTTCAATCCTGTTTCCGCGGCCCGCAACGGGCGCTATATATCGCCGCTCCGTCGGAACTCATGATCCTGCGTCCGCACCGAACGGTAGCCGGAAGTAGAATGACTGCGCCGCTCTGCTGGACGAAGTAGCGGGCATATGTTTCAGGTATTTTAATTTCAGTCAACATGCTGGCCATGCGACGGAGTATGTCGAGTAAAATGCAGAGAGGGGAAAAAAAGATTTAGCAGAGCGTGGTTTCGATCAACGGACCTCTGGGTTATGGGCATAACACGCTTCCACTGCGCCACTCTGCGTTTCTTTATTGCCTGGTTTTGGCTCATAACATTTAACCAAAAAACACACAAAACACTATGTACACACGACACTGTCGTTGTCAGCCAGCAGGAGTCTGGCTTCGTCATACTAAAATTCACGAAGCATACAGAGCGGCTCCAGCCTCGAGAGCCACTCGGGAGGCTCCGAAGCGGCTTTCTGGATGGCCAGAAAGCAGTCCATTCATTCCCGAAAATAAATTCGGGCAGGTCGTGCGTCTTTTTCACAATAATAGCCTGCCATTCTGGAGCGCCATATACTGTGGAGGCCCAAGAGCATTATGAGGTCAAATGGTACCCCATCCTCATTGTCAGTGCTTAAATAACGAATTCCCTGCTAGTCAAGTGGTAGCTCTTTCTTTATTGTCCTTTGTAACACGTCCCAAAAATAAAACCCTTCCCAGCAATGCAAAAAAACATGATCTATTGTTTCGGGCTGTTTACAAATTAAGCAGTTCGATCCCCACGGTAAAAAGAAATCCTTTCCCTCCAATAACTTTTTCAACTGGTAGTGTCCGGGTGTGTAACTTAAGAAAGGTCTTTACTCCGGGTGGCACCTGCATTTTCTTCACCCTTTTTAAAACATCAGCTCCCGGACCTACACTGTACAAGGCCCTGTACATGGGCTCTGGGAAAACAAAATCACAAAGATCATGGTACAACTTTTTTCGTTTAGCTTAATACAAATAATGGCTGGAAAAACGCGCTGAAAGAAACCTAACACTTGCTACAATCTCTTTGTAGTAACCAAAGCTTCCTCCCGAGACATTTTCTGTGGAAACAACAAACTCGGGCAGCATTCGCACAAGCCTCACCTAGCACACGGTGCGCAAGAACGGGTCTGAGACGTCGCGAAAAAACAAAAAACGGTTCACCAGCTGCCTTAAAAAGAGGTGCCCTAGCCCCAACCCACCGTCTTTTACCCGCCGGAACAGGTTCGTTCGGCTGCAACGTTCCCATTCGGAAGCCCATATAAAGACGGCAAAAATCCGGTGTAACTTCTGAATGTGCACCCGAGAGCAATGCAAAACCTGCATCACATACCAGAGCTTGCTAATAACAAAAAAGGTTGCAGACTGTAGCTCTGGCGAAAATTGAGATTGGTGCCTTTCCATTTTTCAGCTCTCTCACGTGCTTCTTTCGTTTGCTGTTTCCAATACTGCTCGCTTTCGCGATAAGCATCGAGCGGAACGCCCAAATACTTGCCCGGGGTCGTCGCCCACGGTACGTTGGCGAAATGGTCCGGGTGGGATGGCCGCCATCCATGCCTGAGTCCGAGGCATTTGGACCAATTAACCCCGCTACCGGTGACATCGCTGAACTCGCGCACACACCTGACAGCTTCGCTTATGGTCCCCTGATCAACCGTGAATACAACAACGTCGTCAGCATACGCCAGCAGCTTAACTTCAGCAGCTTGCAACCGAAAGCCATTAATGCTATTGTTTTCTATTATTTTCCTGCACAGCGTTTCGATATAAATACAAAATAAGAGAGGTCTGAGGGGGCAGCCCTGACGCACCGAACGCTGCACGCTAATGGGGGCCCCCAGACACTTGTTAACGATCAATCTTGTCGTGCAGTTTCGATACGCCAGGGCTACACCCTCGCGAATAACTGAACCGACATTCACATGGTCTAAAACGGAAAACAAGATTTCATGAGAAAAACAATAAAAAAGCTTTTTCGAGATCAATCTGAAGCATGGCCACTCGCCCATTAATGTCATCGCAGCTTTCAAGTACACTGTGCGTTTTGTGAATGTTGGAAAAAATCGATCGCCCTTTTATTCCACATGTCTGGAGAGGTCCAACAATATCCGATATCACCGTCTGCAGTCTTCACGCCAATACCTTCATTAAGTTATTGTAGTCGACATTAGTGAGTGCTATTGGTCGATATGCGGTAACAGATTGTAATTGATCTATATCGTCAGTTTTCGGTATGAGTACTGTATGGGAAGTCCCAAAACACGGAGGCAAAAAGTTTATTTTATAGGCTTCATTAAATATTGTACACAGCACCGGGGCAATTTCATGCTTAAATTTCTTTTTAAATGCCGCACTCAATCCATCTGGTCCTGGTGATTTTCCGAGGTTTAATTCATCTATCGCGTGCTCTACTTCGTTTTAAGTTAATGCTAGTTCCATTTTATTTTCTTCGTCCAGCCGTGGCATTGCACCAAGAAACTGATGCTTAAATGCGACTGCATATGCCACGAAAAAGCCTCTCGTAGAATTCTTTAAAGGCTGCTTCGATGTGGTCAGTGTCTGCCGATAAGATGCCCCCCCCCCCCCCCCCCATTCTATTTTAGCGACGTGATTCCTTTTAGCGTGGGCTTTTTATAAACCGAGAGCACGTTTTGATGGCGCTTCGCCAGCAGCCGTGTCTTCCGCCCTCGCCTTCACCAGTGCTCCGCGATAACGCCGTTCTTCCATAAGCTCTATCTTTTTCTTGGTTTTCCAGACATCTTCTATCCGTTTCCCAGGCGCTTTGCATTCCTGCTTCAGCAACGTTTGCAGTAGTGCCCCCTCAGCTTCGTCTTGTTTTTCCTTATACCGGATACAAGTGGCCCTTTCTATTGCTTTGATTTTTAAAGACTCTTTGCTTAGCTCCCACTGTTGCCAAATCTTGAGGTTCTTGCACGGGTTTATTTTTCCTATTTCATCCTTTACTGCTCGGAAGTACACATCGTCTTGAAGAAGCGTGTTGTTTAGCTTCCACATTTCCCATGAAAATGCCTTGCTTCGCTTCACACTTCCCAGGCAGCACTCAACTAAACAGTGGTCTGAGGACACTCCCACAACTTCGTACTGGCTGCATACAGGGGCAAGGTCAACTGATGTATAAATGTGGTCCAGCCGTGCATGGCTTGAACCCTGAAAATGGGTGAACTTCACTGCCCGTGCACCCTCAAGACATTCAGCCACATCCTCCAGGTTTCCGTTATCAATAATTCTGATCAACATTTCAGTGCTCCTGTCTCGAAACCCCCGGATGCTTGACTTATCGCGCGCATTTAGGACACAATTGAAGTCGCCTAAGACGATGAGCTGCCTCTCCGTGCGAACGCGCTCTTGGAGGCTTTGGAAAAAAGCAAATATTTCCTCTACCACATTCGGTGCATACACGACAACAATGCGCCACTAAATGCTGTTCAGTGAAAAGTCAACGACAATACACCGACCAGACACACGCGAAAAATAATCATGCACCTCTAGCCCCGGGTCTTCTTTACAAAGTTCACGCAACCAGCCGATGTCCCTACTGCATGACTGACGACAGCAAAAAATCTAGTCGTGAAACGTCGCACCATGCTGTAGGTTCCTTCGTTGCCATCCGCTTTCGTCTCTTGCACGGCCAATACATCTATCTCGCGCTCCGTAATAAGTCGATACACCTGACCTTGTTTTTTCCTGGTCGACAGGCCCCTGACATTTAGCGTAGCGACGTTAAAGGCGGAAGCGGGAGCCATTTTTACACAAGAGGAAGGACCCAATAGCATGGCGCTTACCTCCCACGTCTAGCGTGCGGCTAGATGCCACTGTTGCCGCCGGTATCACCCGGCGGAAGAACAGCGGCCTGCTCGAGGAGTACCTTGTCGCCGGCCCGCTTGTCATGCGAAAGGTTCGGGCGCGGCCGGAACTTCGGACGCCGGGATTGAGAGGTCTTTGCAGAGGGTTCCTCGACGCCGGGCGCTACCACCTTGTCCCCTTCGGGACTGGTCTGGTCGTGGGGACGCTTCGCCGGTGTGGTGACGGGGGGCGTGACGCTAGTTGTGCGGGCGCCGCTCTTCCCGTGGTTGTCCTCGTTCGGGTCGTTTGACTCGACGGCCTCGGGCTCTGTTGGGCTAGCCCCGTTCCCAGCTGTCACGTTAGCGGCGCCGAGGGAGTCCGCCGTCGGCGGTTGGCTCGCTGGTTTGTCGGCCACCTTGGTGCTCTCCCTGGAGCTCAACACGTGGCAAGCGTCGAAGCCGACTTGCCCGCCTCGTCCGTGCCAGTCGCTGTTTCCTCCGCCTCGGCGACGTCCATGAGTTCCGTGGTGTCGTTCGCCTTTCCGAGACCGGTAGCCGACGCGTTGGTACGGACGCAGTCCGCGTCCGCGTGTCCATAGCGCCTGCACTGGGAACACCTGGGCACCTTGCAGTCGCGATGAACGTGGCCCGTGCCGTGACAACGCAGGCACTGCATCGGTCGCCCAGCCACTACCACGAGAGCCAGCTCACCGGCTACTCGTACCTGGTGTGGCAAATCATCCACCTTCATTCCCGGCTTCTACCTGAGTAGCACGTGCCTGGTGGTTGAGCCTTTCTCCTTCATCCCTTGGACGCGCCAACGCTCCCGCGTCACCTCCGTCACGTTTCCGAACGCCGCGAAAGCAGTCCTGATGTCATCGTCAGCCACGCCGTGCAGCATCCAATGCAGGCGCAGCTTTACCGGCTGATCCTCCGGGTCGAAAATGATGCACCGGTGTCGTTTCACTTGCAGCGCCTTGAACGCAGCAAGTTTTTCGTGGCTTCAGCACTGCTGAACGTCACCGTCCACATATGGTTAATCTGATACGCCCCCAACGCCACGACGTCGGGGAGCGCACCAGCGTTGGCGAGGGCGTCCCTAAAATCTTCCACCCTGTAGGGCCTCGCTCGTACGTCACCGTGCAGAAACACGGTGTTTAGCATAACACATCCGCTTGGCAAAGTAGGCAAAAAAAATCTCGTACATGTTATCTGCGTCGGCAGCAAACCTGTTTCCGCGGCCAGCAAGGGACGCTATCGCCGCTCCGCCGGAGCTCATGATTCTGCGTCAGCACCGAACGGTTGCCGGCAGCAGAATCACTCTGCTGGACGAAGTAGTGTGCATATGTTTTAGGTTTTTTTTTAATTTCAATCAACATGCTAGCTATGCGACTGAGTACATCGGTCAAAATGGAGAGAAAAAAAAATGTAGCAGAACGTGGTGTCGATCCATGGAACTCCGGGTTATGAGTCCAGCACGCTTCCACTGCGCCACTCTGTTGGACGAAGTACCGGGTATATGTTTCAGGTATTTTATTCGCAGTCAACATGCTGACATACGACGGAGTACGTCGGGTAAAATGGGGAGAGCAAAAAAAAAAAAGATGTAGCATGCCGTGGTTTGATTCACGGACATCTGGGTTATGGGCTCTAGCACACTTCCACAGCGTCACTCTGCTTTTTTTTTTTTTTTCTTTATTGCCGGTGGACAATACATACGCAGGAATAAAAATCTCTAGCCAAACTTTGGCCGAGACGAAGGGGGTAAGCATTTTCATAACAATCAATTCATCCACAACTGCCACCCAGTCCGGCGGCTGGGGCTGACTGCGGAGAAAATCCCTCAGGAAAAACTGCACCTTCTAGAAAGTTTTCCATCACTGGTCGCACATATTGCGTCTGCGTGCCTGCCGCCATTCTCGTTTTCCAGATGCTGTGGAGGCCCAGTAGCATAAACATGTCGTATGGAACTTCCTCACTTTCTATAGGTAGAAACCGGAATGCCATAGAGAGTTAAAGGTAGTTCTTTCTATAATATTCTTGCAAGATGTCCCAGTGGAAAACCGGGGCCCAGCAGTCTATAAACACATGTTCGATGGCTCTGGTTTTTTGCAGAGTATGCAGTCGATGGTCCAGGGCACTAAAATGCCTTTATCGTTTAGCATGTTTTCACCGGAAGGGTCCAGTATGAAGTTTAAGAGAAAAAGGATTTGAAAGTCGGTCTTACCGGCATCTTCTTAACTCGCTTTAGCACATCTTTGCCTGGGGCTCCGCAGTAAAGGAACGGTATAATGATGCAGGTATAAAGATATCTAGCAAATCTTTGTACAGTTTTTTCCTGGGTACAGCACTTAGATACTGAGTCGAAAAGTGAGCGCTCAAGGTGCAAAAGGCTGCCACAACTTCACGCAAAAAACCTGTTACAGCACGATTCGTGGCCGGAAAACTGGACACAACAAATTCCAGCAACACGTTGCCTAAGCGCACCTGCAACATTGTGCGCAACAAAGGATCGGTTTGATCACGTAGAAACAAAAATCTTGAGACAATTTGTTTCAGAAACAAATTAGAAAGACCAAGGCCGCCCCTTTTGACCGGAAGGAACAGATTAACTCGACTTGTTCGCTCCTAGTTTGAGCTCCAAATAAAAACAGCAAACACTCTATGCAGCTTCCGCGGATTTGCTCGGGTAATGAGCACGAACTGCAATAAATACCAAATTCTGGCTATTAAAAATACATTTCACACACTTGCTCGCGCGAAAACAGAAAGGTCACGTCCTTTCCATCCATCCGCATTTTTCCTTGCACTCTGCGTCATCTCACCCCACAACTCCGTACTGCTTTTATAATGCTCCAAGGGTACCCATAATTACTTCACAGTGGTGGTAGTCCATTTCATGTTAGCAAACACGGCAGGTGTGCTGTCCCAATCACCGTGCCCCAAAAACCTATGCACTTATCCCAGTTAATTTCGGACCCAGTCTTTTTGCAATATTCCCCCGCAACTTTCACAACTTCTTTAACGCTTTCTTGATCCGCGCAAAAAACAGCAATATCATCAGCGTAAGCAAGCACTTTTACTTGCGCCGACAGAAGAGTGAAACCGCAGATCCCATCATTGTGTAACAGTGATAACAGAAAAAGCTCAAGGTAGATCGCAAAGAGCAGAGGCGAGAGCGGGCAACCCTGCCTGACCGAAGAACACACAGGCACAGGTTCAGTCAGTTGTTCGTTCACTATAATTCGGGTAACACAGTTTTCATACGCCATCCGTACACCTTGTATTATCACAGAGCCTACGTCATATTCTAGAATGATGAAAAGAATTTCGTGCGACACTCGTTCGAAGGTCTTTGCAAGGTCAAGCTGCATCATGGTCATGGCAACTCGGCCCCCGAAGGCATCGCAACATTCAAGAACAGTTCTAGCAATGTGCACATTTGTTCCAATGGTGCGACCTTTAATACCGCACGTTTGGTGGGGCCCTACAAGGTCCTTTATAACCTTTTGCAGTCTATTGGCAAGAATCTTCATAAACACTTTATAGTCAACGTTGGTTAGGCTTATCGGCCGATAAGCCCCAACGGACAGAAGTTTAGCCTGGTCCTCACTCTTGGGTATTAAAACCACGTGTGCTGTTTTAAATGACGGCGGAATTTTTGTTTCATAAGTTTTGGTGAAGACGCAGTGTAGAGCTTGGGTGAGTTCGGCTTCGAACCTCTTATAACAATCACTACCTAGGCCGTCAGGACCAGGAGATTTTCCGGCACTCAGCTCTTCGATTGCTCTTCCCACTTAGCTTACGCTGATTGGTACCTCCAGCCCTTGTTTTACTTCGTCTCCTAGCTTTGGCATACGGGACAAGAACGTGTTTGCAAACCCCTCTTCTTCAAGTCATCGCCGCCCAAGCAATTCCCGATACTGCTGAACAAACGCTAACTGAATCACATTGCTATCATTCGTTACCTCGTTTCTGCACCTGATTTGTTTTACTTCCTTCTGAGTCGCGTACTTTTTTTCATCACTAAGCGAACGTTTAGTAGGTACTTGGTCAAGCCAGAGACGTTCAGCACGTGTCCGTATGATGGCAGCTATATACTTGTCTGTTTCGATAATCTCAAGTTTACTTTTTGTTTCTCTTATTTCTTTCTTATATCTTCCCGGCTGGGAACCTTCCAGGCTTACGAGCAAGTCAAGTTCGCAATGTAGTTCTTTTTCTTTAACACTTTTATCGTGGCATATAATGCTTGCCCTTTCAATCGCGTTTATTTTCACTTGCTGTTTGAAATCTTCCCACCTAATTACCCAGTTCCTAGGCTCTGCTGATAGCAATGTTTTAATGCATTCATTAACTTTAATGCCAAAGCGTTCGTCCTCGAGTAACTGTGCGTCAAACTTCCACAGGTCCCACGAGAAACGAGATTTCTTTTCTTTTTTCCCCAGGGTAAACGTAACTAAGCTGTGGTCGGTAAATGACATGTGTTTCACCTCGTAGCTGTTGCACAAAGGAATCAGATCAAGCGACACATACGCTCTGTCAAGTCTCGCGTGACTTTCTTCCTGGAAGTGAGTAAAATGCGGCGCTACCGAAAGAACTTCAGCAACATCATCTAAACCATTTTTTTGCACAATCGAATTCAACAATTCCGCCCTTTTATCGCAAAGAAGTCTTGTAATTCTATCCTTTGCTTTACAAGTGCAGTTAAAGTCACCCAGAAGCAAAATTAACCGCTCATAGCAGACAGTTTGTTCAAGGCGCTCACAAAATTCTTTGCGCTCGTTCTCTCTGTTAGAATCATACACGCATATGGCCCTCCATAGCAAATTGCAATAAAATAAAATCAACTACAACCAAACGGCCAGTTTGACACAGTTAAATTCTGCTCGACAATCCCCAAAGAATTCCTAATAAATACAGCACAACCACCCGATGTTCCAGAAGAATGGCACACTCAAATATTGTAGCGTGTCGTAAAAGGCTGCACCATACGGTCCGCCTGTTCCTGTCTTTCGACTTTCGTCACCTGTACGGCTATTATGTCTAGGTCATTACCGAGAAACAGCCGGCTTAGTTGGTACTCGCTTCTTGGAAGCCAGCCCCCGACATTAATTGTTGCAATGCGCAACGCTCTAAGAGGTGTAGAAGCCATCTAGTTTAGGTACAGGAGCCATATGGTGCATACCTCGGGACACAAGGCGACGGTGCGGGTGACTTGCCTAGTCAAAGGTGTTCGATAGGTGCGGTGCCGGTAATCCAACGTCTCTTGCACAAGTGCCTCATGCGTATGGACTGGAAAATCAGCTTATGCAGTCCGACACCGAAAAAGGACATCTCACGTCCACAGAAACCACTCACTCCAACTAAGGCGGTGGCTTTGCCGCCGCTCGTTGATCGGCCTGTACATTCGCCTGTGGTTTCAGCGTCGGTCGCCTCACACCAACAGTCTTGTGCGGTGGTTCGTCGCCTTCGCTCAATTTGGGCTCTCCATTCGCACTGTGCTCGTGCGGTCGCTTACCTGCTTGGTTGATGGTTGACGCATCGGTCACTTCCATGCTGTCACCATGTTGAGTAACGACGGGAGCTGACGCCCCACTGCCTAAGACCTTGTCCGTTGACGCCTTAACTTCTGCAGGCTGCGCTACCTGTTGCTGTCGCTTACTGCTGGGCTCCTCTACGCTTGTGGATGTTTCCGGAGGAGACACAGCTGGGGATTTTTCCTTCTCCACCCCGTCCCCTGCCCCTGCTGCGGCGTCTTCCGCGTCAGCCTCGTCCATGACAAGTTCGGACGAGATGTCAGTGTTGACTGGGACGGCAGCACTCGCGTACGTGCGTACGCAGCTGCTTTCTTCGTGCCCGTAGCGACGACAGGCGCCGCATCGTGGAACCTTGCACTCACGGCGAATGTGCCCAGTACCGTGGCAGCGCAGACACCGCGGAGCTCTGCCCGGTACAACCACGAGAGCCAACTCACCGCCAACCCTGACTTCGTGAGGGAGGTCTTCCAGCTTCACGCCAGGATTCATTTTCAATGAAACCAAACGCGTCGTCGACCCCTTGCTGGCGACACCCTGGACGCGCCTCCGTTCCTTGGTGACTTCGCTCACCTTGCAGTACGGAGCAAAGGCTACCCTCACGTCTTCGTCGGGCACGTTGTGCAGCAACCAGTGTAGCTTGACGCGGACGTCCTGGTTTGCCGGGTCGATGACCACACAGCGGCGGTCCTTGACTTTCAGTTCGCCGGCAGAAAGAATTTTCGTCACCGCCTCAGCACTCGCGAAAGTAATAGCCCATATATGGCTCATGCGACACGCCCCCAAGGCGATAACGTCGGGGAGCAGCATCAGCTGAGCCAGCGCATCCCTGAAATCTTCGACCCGATAAGAGCGGGCTTGCACGTCAGCGTGAAAAAAAAAACTGTGTTCAACACAAGTCCTGTAGGAAGGGTAGGCAGAATCACCTGATATTCCTCATCCGGTGCAAAAGCCCTGTTTCCGCGGCCAGACATAGCCGCCGTAACCGCTCCACTGGAGCCCTGCATGCTGCGTCCATTCACTCCCGTGGCCGGAAGCAGATTCCCACTGCGCCACTCTGCTGGACGAAGTAGTGGGCATATGTTTCAGGTATCTTAATTTCAGTCAACATGCTGGCATGCGACGGAGTACGTCGGGTAAAATGGAGAGAGAGAAAAAAAGTAGCGTGGCGTGGTTTCGATTCACGGACCTCTGCGCTGAACACGCTTCCACTGCGCCACTCTGCTGGATGAAGTAATGGGCATATGTTTCGCGTTCTTTTTAAATTTCAATCAACATGCTAGCCATGCGACGGTGTACGTCGGGTAAAATGGAGAGAAAAAATGTAGCAGAGCGGTTTCGATCAAGCGACCTCTGGATTATGGGCCCAGCACGCTTCCACTGCGCCACTCTGCTCTTTTTTTCTTTATTGCATTTTGACAAAGGGTACAGACAAATAAAACATGTCAGCAACACTTGTACTGACACGGTGAGTCAAAATTTTTTCAGTTCAACCAAGTCATCAAGCATATTTATCCATGTTGGCTGATCAGGCAGTGCCCGATACACTTCCCTCAGTCTTATGACACCTTCAATAAAATGCTCGCGTGGAGATCTCAAAACTACATCCCCATTTTTGAATTGTGTCCTTGTTTTTCATAAACTATGGAGGCTAATGAGCATAATAGTGTCATAAGGGATGTCCTGTTTTCCTACCGGTAAAAACCTGATGCCATGCGGATGTAATGGTAAGTCTTTCTTTTATGTTTTTTGAAGCACATCCCAGAAAAAAATACCATCCCAACAACCTAAAAAACACGTGATATATTGTTTCAAGTTTTTTAAACAAAAAACAGTCTGTCGACCAAGGGACAATGAGACCTTTATTATGCATCCATGTTTTTACCTACAGTGTGCCTTTGTGAAATTTAAAGAAAGTTTTTAAAGATGGGCACACCGGCAGTCTTTTCATCCTTTTTGAGCACATCTGCTCCTGGGCCTCCCCAATATGACAATCGGTAAATGGGTACAGGGAGCATTGTTTCTATTATATCTTTGTACAGATTTTTTCTAGTGACGTTGGAGAGGTACTGCATTGAAAATCGCACCTGTAACATCCTCTACGCAAGCACAACTTCGCGCAGGTAACCTCTCCCGGTACCGCGCATCTCTTCAACCGAGCATACTACAAATCCTGGTAGCAATCGACATAAACGAACTGGCATAACAGTGCGAAGAAAAGTGTCGTTCTGGTCGCGAAGAAACATAAAGCGAGACACGATTTGTCGTACAAATAAATGAGCCAGACCGAGACCTCCTCTCTTCTCGGGCATGAATAAGTTTGTTCGGCTGGTTCTTTCCCAAGTCGACGCCCAAATAAAAACGGCAAAAGCCCTGTGAATCTTTTGAATACTGATCCGTGTGGCGCCCAACACATTCAAGACATACCATATCTTGGAGATGAGAAACAGGTTACACACGGTGGCGCGCGAGAACATTGATAGTTGTCGCCCCTGTCACGCACTGGCCTTTTCCTGTGCCATTGCCGCCTGTTCACTCCAGTATGGTTCGGGTCTGCTATAGCAATCCAGCGGCACGCCAAGATACGTCGTCGGAGTCGAAGTCGAGGGTAGTAGTCTGGCGTTTCCTTCCAGTCACCACGCTAGAATCCATAACTCTTCTCCCAATTTATTTGCGCCCCGGTGCATTTGCAAAACTCCTCAACGACCGCCGTGGCTTCACAGATACTCTGTCTACTTGAGCAGAACACAGCGATGTCGACGGCGTAAGCCATGATTTTCACGTGAGCTGACAGCAACCTGAAGCCAGTTATATGGTCAGATTTTTGTATAGCCAGACAGAGGGGCTCGAGATAGACTGCGAACAAGAGGGGTGACAATGGTCATCCCTGCCTCACTGAAGAGCGTACGTGCAGGCTTTCAGTGCACTCCCCATTAACAATGACGCGCGTTGTGCATTTTTCGTACGCCATTCGTACGCCCTCAGATATTACACAGCCCACATAAGCATGATCTAGCAAGCTGAACAGAACATCATGTGACACACGGTCAAAAGCATTTGCGAGATCTAGCTGCATCATTGCCACCCTGTCGCCAAGTGCGTCGCAACATTCAAGAACACTTCGCGCTTTGTGTATATTAGTGGCGATGCTCCGACCCCTGATACCGCAAGTTTGATGACTCCCCACTAACATTGTTATGACACCCTGAATTCTCTTTGTCAGAACCTTCATGAATATCTTATAGTCTCCGTTGGTGAGGCTTATCGGGCGATGATACCCCACCAACAGACGTTTTTCTGGCTCCGAGAACTTCGGTATGAGTACAATGTGTGATGTTGTGAAAGACAATGGCGTACGTTTTTTCTCATATGCTTCGACAAGAACTTTCATCAAAATATGGGCAGTCTCTGTCTTGAAATGTTTGTAAAAGGCGTATTGCTTCCTCTAACTCTTTAACGGATATTGGCTGTTCAAGACGAATTCTGACTTCATCGTCGAGCCTTGGCATAAGCGATAAACATCTTTTTGGAAACCTGCCTCCACCCTTCGCGTTTGACCCTGCATATCGTTGAAATGATCTCTGATTACGCGCTTGATAATATCGTTATCGGCCGAGAGCTCGTCGCCGTTTTGTATCTGGCGTATTTCTGTTTGGCAGGCGTATCTTTTTTCATCGCCTAATGCGCGCTTTGTTGGCAATTCACCTGCCCACAGATTATCGGCGCGTGCGCGCACCACCGCTGCGCTGTACTTATCTGTATCTATTTTTTCCAACTGCGCTTTTGTATTTCTTATTTCTTTAAAAAAGTTCCTGGCTGAGTGTTTTCTACACTAATGAGCAGCGCAAGCTGCTCACGGATCTGGGTTTCCTTCTGTTTTTGTTCAAACCTTATAACGCTGTTTGTTTCAATTGCCCTCATTTTGACAAACTGCTTCAATTCTTCCCACTGAACAACGTACCTTGCCGCTTGCTCCATGAGCAGCTTTTCTAGCACTTTTCCTACTCCACTGACAAAGCCTTCTTGCTCCAGTAACTTTATATTGAGTTTACATAAAGGCCAATTAAAGCGCTTTTTAAAGCGACTTCTGCCAAAGTTTGCAACGGTCGCTAAATGGCACCGGCTTGACTTCGTACGAGGTGCACAAAGGAACAAAGTCTGTCGGCACATATATACAGTCCAGTCGAGCATGGCTATCTCCCTGAAAGTGCGTGTACTGCAGGCGCGTGAAAGTCATCAAACACTTCCTACATCCTCTAAACAATAGTCACTGGCTAGAGCATTCAAGAATTCTGCACTCTTATCACGTACGGCCGAATGCTTGGCCCGGTCGACTGCCTGACAAACACAGTTCATATCTCCTAAGAACATAACAATCTTGTCGCATTTTAAAAACGACTCAATTGCTCAAAAAACAATTTGCGTTCGATTTCTACATTTAGTGCATAGTGCATACACACAAATCACTCGAAAGGGCAGGTCACAGTACAAGAAATCGGCGACCAGGAGACGACCGCTTTCACACGAAAAGAGCGAATGCGTAGTTATGCCTTTGTTGTTTCTAATAAAGACAATGCAACCACCTGAGGCACCGAGAGAATGACACACGCACACATCAAAGTGCGCACGAAAGGTAGACACCAATCGGTCAGTCGTTTCTTGGCTTTCAATTTTTGTTTCCTGGATTGCAGTTACGTGAAGGTCGTTCTCAAGAAGAAGCCGACTCTGCTGGCACTGTCGCCTTCTCGCTCCGAGGCCTCTAACGTTTAAGGTGGCTACACGTAGCAATTCGCGTAGGTGAGCTGCCATTTCGAAAACAAAGGGTGCCTTAACCTATGGTATCTACCTTCGTATTACACATATATAACCCTCCGCCCCCACTCCCCAAAGCAAGCTCAGCGACAAAAAAAAAAGTCTATGGAGGCTGTTTACAAGCCTGCCGTGAGTCAACCGGCACGTTTGGCTGCGGCTTTAAGGTCGAACGCCTCATACCTGGCGCTTTGGTCGGAGGCTCTTCACCACTGGCGTCCAGTTGAGGCGCACTACAACCGGCTTCATCGTGCGTACGTTTTCCGGCCGCGCTGTTGGTTGCGGCTGACAAAATGTCCATGGGTTCCGCCGAAGGTAGGGTGACGCTCTCCGAAGAGTCCACAGGTGTTTCTGTCGCACCCCTCGGCATGCTGGCGTCTGGTGTAGTATCTACGGGAGCTACAACCAGCTGTCCGGTTGCTGCAGTGACTTTGGATAGCATCTCCGGTTGATCCGTCTGGGGAGGCGTCAACGTGGATTCTTGCGCCGCTCGCTCACTTGCCGCTTTCGATGCTTCCTCCGCGTCGGCATCGTCCATGATCAGCTCCGAGCTGTCCTCGCTGCTCACCCACCCGGTGACGTTGGCGTAAGTACGAGCGCGCTGCTCTTCCTCATGCCTGAACCGACGGCAGGAACTGCACCGTGGGATCCGGCACTCACAGCGGATATGTCCTGTGCCCCGGCATCGGAGGCAGAGCGGAGCCCTGCCCGGGACGACCACGAGCGCCAGCTCGCCAGCGACGCTCACCTGATGGGGCAGGTCATCCAGCTTCACGCCGGCGTTCAACCTCAACGTCACGAGCCTCGTCGTTGAGCCCTTGTCAGACACCCCGTGTACGCGCAACCGCTCCCTCGACACGTCCGTCACCTTTCCAAACGGTGCGAAGGCAAGCCGCACATCTTTGTCCGGAACACTGCGAAGCAGCCAGTGCAGCTTCATTCGCACGTCCTGGTTAGCGGGGTCGATCACAAGGCACCGGGCACTTTTCACTTTCAGCTCGCCGGAACTGACAATCTTCTTCAGCGTTTCGTCGTCTTTGAAAGTGACCGCCCAGACATGATTCATGCGATACGCGCCTAGGGCGACCACTTCCGGCAAGAGCGATAGCTGAGCGAGCGCATCGCGAAAATCTTCCACCCGGTATGGGCGGGCCCTTACATCAGCGTGCAAAAATACGGCGTTCACAACAAAACGCCCGGTTGGCAGACTCGGCAATACAACCTGGTACTCAGATCCTGACGACGTGGCCGGGCATGGCCGCTGAAGCCGCTCTAACGGAGCTCGTCATTTCACGTCCGTCACGCTCGGTGGCCGGAAGTCGAATGCACGGCGCCACTCTGCTGGACGGGGTAGAGGGCATATATGTTTCAGGTATTTTAATTTCAGTCAACATGCTGACACACGACGGAGTATGTCGGGTAAAATGGAAAGACAGAAAAAAAGATGTAGCAGAGCGTGGTTTCGATCCACGGACCTCTCGGTTATAGGCCCAGCACGCTTCCACTGCGCCACTCTGCTTTTTTTTTTCCTTTATTGCCGTCTTTGAGATTCAAAGCAAAGAAACTCAACAGATAAAACGCGTCAGCGAAGCTTTGACTGACACATGTTAAAACTGCTTCAACTGTGCCAACCCGTCAAGTACATAAATCCACTCTGGTGGTTCGGGCAGTGCCCGATACACTTCACTGAAACGGATAGCACCCTCTATGAAGTGATCACGCACGGGTCAGACTTCAATATCTGCATTGTTGAACTGCATCCTCGTTTTCCATAAGCTGTGGAGGCCAAGGAGAATTATCGAGTCGAATAGAATTCCGTTGGTGTTATGAACCGCCAAAAATCTTATACCGTGTGAATTTATGGGTAAATCCTTTTTTAGAGTTCTTTGAAGAACATCCCAGAAAAAAATTGGGTCTCAACAATCCAGAAACACGTGTTCTATTGTTTCAGGTTTCCTACATAGGTAACAATTAGTTGTCCAAGGGACGAATAGACCTTTATCTTGCATCCATGTTTTGACTAATAATGGGTTAGAATGCAGTTTAAAGAAAAAGCATTTGACGGATAGTAGTACTGGCATCTTCTTAACTCTCTTGAGCAGATCTCCTCCTGGGCATCCACGTTGTGGCGAACGGTAAGTCGGTAAAGGAAGCATTGCGTCCACTAAATGCGAGTCCAATTCTTTCCGCGTAACATTACTCAAGTATTCTGCAGAGAATCGAACATGCAGCATTCCATATGCGAGCACCACTTCACGCATGTACTCTCTAAGTGCACCACTCATAGTTTGACATGAGTATACAACCAATTCTGACAGGTGTCTACCTAGTCTAACTTGCACTACTGTGCGAAGGAACACTTCATTTTGGTCACGGAGAAACATAAACCGTGAAACAACTTGTCGCAAAAACAAATGTACAAGACCTAGCCCACCTTTTTTCAGAGACAGAAACAAGTTTGTTCGACTGGTTCTCTCCCAAGTCGAAGACGAAATAAAAACGGCAAAAACAAGGTGAATTTTTTTAATGATAACACGTGATGCACTAAGCACATTCATCACGTACCATATCTTTGCAATGAGAAATATATTGCAGACAGTGGCGCGCGAGAAAACAGACAATTGTCTCCCCTGCCACGCATCAGCCTTTTCCTTCGCCCTTGAAGTTTGGTCCTCCCAGTACGGATTAAGGACCCGGTAAGAGTCAAGAGGCACACCAAGGTTCGTTGTCGGTGTGGTGGACCAGGGCATTCTACTGTAATGGTCTGGTGTGGCTTCCCAACTGTCATGCCAAAAACCATAGCTTTTTTCTCAGTTTATCAAGACCCCCGTGCACTGACAAAATTTATGGACAACATTTGTTACCTCACAAATGCATTCTCTATCGGAACAGAAAATAGCAATGTCATCGGCATAAGCCAGAATTTTCACATGCGCTGACTGCAGCCTAAATCCCATTATGCGCTCGTTAGTTTGAATGGCTATGCAAAGCGGCTCGAGGTAAGCAGCGAATAACCGGGGCGACAACGGACATCCCTGTCTCACAGATGAGCGCACTTGCAAGCTATCAGTCAGGTCTCCGTTCACAATGATCCGTGTTGTAGAATTGGCATACGCCATCTTGACGCCGCCTGTTATTACGCTTCCTACGTTGTAATTGTCCAATATTGCGAACAGCGCATCATGCGAAACACGAACAAACGCTTTTGCGAGATCGAGTTGCATCATCGCAACTCGCTCAGCAAGCGCGTCACAACATTCTAGCACACTTCGCGCTACGTGTATGTTCGTGGCGATGCTTCGACCCTTTATACCGCAGGTATGATGTGGGCCGACCAGCATGGTTATCGCACTCTGCAGTCTATTGGCCAGAACCTTCATGAATATCTTGTAGTCGACGTTAGTGAGACTTATCGGACAATAAGACCCCACTAGCAGGCGTTTTTCCGGTGACTCAGTTTTAGGAATAAGAACAATGTGCGAAGATGTAAAGGAGAGTGGTACACGGTTTTGCTCATAAGCTTCGGCGATAACCTTGAGCAGAACATGAGCTATCATTGTTTTGAATGTTCTATAAAAAGCTTCCCCCAGGCCATCAGGGCCAGGAGCCTTTCCAGCTGGCAGAGCGTCTATTACGTCCTCTATTTCTTTCGCGGAAATCGGTTGTTCCAGGCGCGTTTTAACTTCGTCATCGAGCTTTGCCATCAACGGCAGAAATTGCGCTTGGAAACCACCTTCAACATTGCGCGAATGGCCAAGGAGTTCTTTGAAATGATCGACAATGACGCGTTTGATAACTGTGCTGTCAGCCGAAATGTCGTTCCCGTTTCTTATTTCCCGTATTTCCTTGTTACGCGCGTAACTTTTCTCTCCCGATAACGCTCGCTTTGTTGGTGTTTCTTTTGCCCACAGTTTCTCGGACCGAGAACGAATAACTGCCGCACTGTACCTGTCTGCATCAACTGCGCCACTCTGCTTTTTTTCTTTATTACCTGTTCTGCGGCCAACAATAATACATATTTACACACACACACACACACACACACACACACACACACACACACACACACACACACACACACACACACACACACACACACGCACGCACGCACACGCACACACACGCACACGCACGCACGCACACACACGCACACACACACACACACACACACGCACGCACGCACGCACGCACGCACGCAAATGAAACAGCTGAAAAGGCACTTGCCGCTCTTTGGCATGCGCCGGTGTTTAAAAGCGGTTCAAATTGACAAGAGCGTCTAACATCAGCAGCCAGTCTGGCTACTCACTGCTTGCCCTACAAACTTCGCGTATAAAAGCAACACTTTGAAGTACTCTCTAGCAGGCCG